>NC_082691.1:93693831-95034407 GCF_949987515.2 Delphinus delphis
CCTCATCGAGCTTTCTGGGGAATTGCAAATGTTCTGTGTCCTGAGGGGGATGGCGGTTATGGGACATAGACATTTGCCAAAACTCATTGACCTGTCTGCTTCAAGTCTGTGCAATTTTTTTTTTTTTTTGCTGTACATGGGCCTCTCACTGTTGTGGCCTCTCCCGTTGAGGAGCACAGGCTCCGGACACGCAGGTGTGTGTGTCCTACTGTACAGCACCGGGAACTATATTCAATATCTTGTAATAAAGTATAATGGAAAAAATCTGAAATTTTATATATATATATGAATCACTTTGCTGTACACCAGAAACTAACACAACATTGTAAATCAACTGTACTTCAATTAAAAAAAAAAAAAGATAGTGGCTCTGTTTCCATTCATCGTTGGGTTCATTTTCAGTAAATCTGCCATCAGTAACTATTTGTGAACAAATGCATGTGCGCATATTGCTAAACTAAAATGTTCTCTTTGAAGTTCACCTTTAAAAAACCAGATTAAGTTACTCATCGGAATATTTGCTTCTCTCTCACTCCCAGGGAACAAATGTGACATGTGGGAAAAACGGCACGTCCTGTTTGAGGATGCCTGCACACTGGCTGAGAAATACGGCCTCCTGGCTGTCTTGGAGACGTCTGCCAAGGAGTCCAAGAACATCGACGAGGTCTTCGTGCTGATGGCCAGGGAGTTGATGGCTCGCCACAGCCTGCCCTTGTACGGGGAGGGCACCCTGGGCAGCCTCCCCCTGGATTCCAGTCCTGTCCTCATGGCCCCGGGGCCGAGGGAGAAGAGCCAGTGCACTTGTTGAGTATGTTCCCCGGGCCGGTGGCACCCAGCAGAGGCCACCTCCGAAACCAAGGGCAGCGGACGGCCTCGTGTCTGCTGAGGAGACCTCGGACTCCAGTGCGGACTTGCAGCTGGTCCTACTCCTTCCTGCCTGGTGGGGGGGCACCCTTTTGCCTCAGTTCACACCAGAGGGGAAACCCTGACTCTGAGGATAGAGGACACCACTGTTTTTCTTGACTTTTCCTAGGACTCAAGGCCCAGTGGTAGGAGGACAAGATTTGTTCCTTTTCATCTTTCCCTTTTCTGTCTCCCCAACCCTTCAGCTGTTTTCTACTGAACTCTGCTTCTCACTTGAAAAAGAGGGTAGTAAAGGAAAGAAGAAAAGAGAAGTAGAAGAAGGAACGAAGACAGGGGAGAAGATGTTTGGAACATTGCAGAGTGGTTGAAAACAGTGTGGGTGTGGGAAGATGGGGAAAAAGCCTGCAATGATGAACCAGATGCTGTTAACTTTTGCTTCCTGACATTCACACCTCAGGTCTTAGTTTGGGGGGCAAAGCTTTTTGACCTAAAGACGATAAATACGGTCTTGCCAAATGGTCAGGAGCCATGTGATGGAGAGAGAATTAGATTTCACTTTATCCGAGTTGGGCGGATTGGACCACCCTCCTAGGATGAGGGAGATGCCTACAATTTCTTTCCAAAACACCCAATCATCTGCTGGATCAAAAGTCATTTCTGAATTGAAATTAAATTGGCTCATAGACAAATACCAAACCAGTACTGACCTTGCTGCATGGCCGGGGCGTGCTGTGTACCCTCCGGAAGCTGTGAGTCATAACCCTTGTGTCCGCAAAGCTCCCTGACGGTTGCTGCTGAGGGTGTCTTACAATCCTAGTAAGAACTGCAAGTGTTGGTCCGGCCACAACATCAGCTCTGAAAGAGGAAATGTCTGTCTGGGGCGCACCCAGGGTGCAGGTGGGTCCCCCCCAGGCATTTCTAGCTGTAGCACTGTTATCTGCAGGCTGAGACCAGCACAAAACAAATAGCCACTAGCCACGTGTGACTGACTACTTGAAATTGGCTAATTTCAATTTGATGAGCTCTGAATGTAAAATACATACCAGAATTTGAAGACTTATTATGAAAAATAAAATGTAAAGTATCTTCCTAATAATTTTATATTGATTATATGTTAAAATGATATTTTAGATTAATATCATTCCAGGTTAATAAAATATATATTAACATTTCAGCTGTTTCTTTTTACTTTTTTTAATGTAGCAACTAGAAAATCTTAAATTATGTGTGTGGCTCACACCATATGTCCATTGGACAGTACAACAGAGCAATGCTTCTGTAGTGGAATTCCCCGACCACACCTAGGACAGGGGCCAGGAGATGCTTGTCTAGGATTCCTGACACCCATGGCTGACTGACTGAATCTTTCCAGAAACCCACACTTCACCAAGCTTGCCAGGTGATTCTCCCCACACTAAACCTTGAGAACTACTACCATACAGAGGTTAGGTGAGGATGGGAGTGTAACCACAGAGAATAAATTACATTTAATTCACAGCAATATATATTCATTTTTGAAGCGAACAACTTACCTTTTAGAAACATGAGGGAAATCTATTACAAGCCAGAAATAATAAAGGCATCAAAGCAGATTAACCTTTTTTCACATACATATTCTTGTTCTAAAGAAGGGGTTATGTGAAGCAGGAGTTCACAAGGCAGATCAGGAATACACCTGTACCAAGTCACTGGGCAATTTTCAGAGGAGGCAGTGAGCAGACACTCCTTAAGAAGGGGAAGGAGAGGAAGGGACTTCCCTGGTGGCGCAGTGGATAAGACTCTGTGCTCCCAGTGCAGCAGGTCTTGGTTCGATCCCTGGTCAGGGAACTAGATCCCACATGCATGCTGCAACTAAGAGTTCGCATGCCACAACTAAGGAGCCTGGGAGCCACAACTAAGGAGACGGCCTGCTGCAACTAAGACCCGGTGCAACCAAATAAATAAATAAATATAAAAAAAAAAAAGAAGAAGAAGGGAAAAGAAAACTGACTGGATCAGGGGAAAGTGTGCAGACAAGAGGCTGAGCAGGACAGGAGATTAATGGTTCACACCAAGGCTCCTCCATTTATCTGCACACCAGTCTCAACCAATACTCTAAAACCTCATCAGCTTCTAGGATGATGCCCTCTGCGGGTTATCTGGAATTAAAATATTCCTACCAACAGGTTACACACGTGAGAACAAGGTCACCGGAACACCAGCAACCTGTAATTAACCAGTGTGGGCTCCTGTTGAAATGATGGTGCTGGGACAGAAGTACTGGAAAGGGCAAGTGGAAGGGAGCAGCTTCCCTGGGTGAGGGCGCACAAATGTCTGCTCTGAAAAGAGGCACAGGCTTTTCTGAAGCTCAGAGCAGGCTTGTACCACACTGTGAAGCTCACTCAAGCAGGCGCTGCTTTAGAGCCAAGGTCCAGGAAGACTCTGTGTTAACTGAAGCTCGCACTTTTCTCACATCCTCAAAACTGCATAGTTGTTAACAAGGGAATTATATGAAATAAAGCTCCAAAAGGGACATTTTGGAAGAAAAAAAGATTATAGATGTATAAAATAGATAACTAATGAGAACCTACTGTAGAGCACAGGGAACTCGACTCAGTGCTCTGTGGTGACCTAAATGGGAAGGAAATCCAAAAAAGGGATATATGTATACGTATAGCTGATTCATTTTGCTGTATAGCAGAAACTAACACAACATTGTAAAGCAACTATACTCCAATAAAAATTAATAGAAAAAGATTATGAATGTCTCTATTTCGTCTGCCAGCGTCAAGTACACCTCCATGTATGAGAAAATCTTTCAGTTAATATTTCATTGTTCATAGATTATTCCTGAATCTCTTCCCCACTCTATTACTGAAAAGGTCTATTAGTAGTAACAGTAATAGTACTACTACGGTAATAATAATGGCAAACACATACGGCAATTACTATGTGCCTGGCACTGTACCAGGCTTTTTTTTTTTCGGCCGCGTGGTTTGCGGGATCTTAGTTCCCTGACCAGGGAAGGAACCCGGGCCCCCTGCAGTGGAAGTGCGGAGTCCTAACCACTGGACCACTAGGGAATTCCCCAAGCATTTTATTTACACTAACTCAGTGCATCCTGTCAACTATTTTTGAAGTAGGTACTATTTGTAACTCCTACTATAAAAATGAGGCTATGATTGTGTCCATCATCGGATGAATGGATAAAGATGTGACACACATATACAATGGAATACTACTCAGCCATAAAAAGAAACGAAATTGAGCTATTTATAGTGAGGTGAATGGACCTAGAGTCTGTCATACAGAGTGAAGTAAGTCAGAAAGAGAAAAACAAATACCGTATGCTAACACATATGTATGGAATTTAAGAAAAAAAATGTCATTAATAACCTAGGGGTAAGACAGGAATAAAGACGCAGACCTACTAGAGAATGGACTTGAGGATATGTCTCGCTGTGACAAAGCGAGAGAGAGAGGCATGGACATATATACACTACCAAACGTAAAATAGCTAGCTAGTGGGAAGCAGCCGCAGAGCACAGGGAGATCAGCTCGGTGCTTTGTGACCACCTAGAGGGGTGGGATAGGGAAGGTGGGAGGGAGGGAGACGCAAGAGGGAAGAGATATGGGAACATATGTATATGTATAACTGATTCACTTTGTTATAGAGCAGAAACTAACACACCATTATAAAGCAATTATACTCTAATAAAGAAAAAAAAAGGAAAATAAATAAAAATGAGGCTATGAGACACGGAGAGATTAAGGTCACACAGCTAGTAAGTGGCAGAGCCAGGATGCAAACCCAGATCACCTGGCTCCAGAGCCCACTTAACAATTATGCTTCACTCTCTCTCAGATAATGACCAGTATTGGATTTGGGCTCCATCATGTTAACTCCTCATCAACCTCTACACACACAAAAATACACTCACCGCAAGATAAACTCACAAACATACATTTCAATATCCTTCAAAGTAAACTTGTGCAGCTCTCTCTATAAAAGAAGCTGAAGGGGGACTTCCCTGGTGGCACAATGGTTAAGAATCCACCTGCCAATGCAGGGGACACAGGTTCATGCCCTGGTCTGGGAAAATCCCACATGCTGCGGAGCAGCTAAGCCCATGCACCACAACTACTGAGCCCGCGTTGCCACAACTACTGAAGCCCGCGTGCCTAGAGCACAAGAGAAGCCACCGCAGTGAGAAGCCTGCGCACCGCAACACAGGAGATCCTGCTTGCCGCAGCTACAGAAAGCCTGCACACAGCAAGGAAGACCCAACGCAGCCAAAATAAACAAATAAATAAATTTATTTAAAAAAAAAGCTGAAGGGGCGAGGAGGCAGTGGGGAAGGGGCAGGGTAGAGAAAGGGTAGCAGGTTGGGTGGATTGCGCGAGTCCTGTTTCACTGTGGGGGAATTACAGAGGAGCTGTGCCTGAAATACACCCGGCCCAGGCTGAATGCTCTGCCTTTTGAACAGGGATGATGTAGAAACTCCAGTTCCATCATATGTAAGGTGACGTGGCTGACCCAGGGCAAACCAGGCTGGCTTCCACCAGCCATTACGACCCAAGGCTTAGATTGAAAGGATGGGGAAGGACTCGGCCAGCGGTACACATCGCAGCTCCCCGCAGGTCGCTTGTAAACCTCCAGATGATTGAGAAGAGGTTCTGGGGATTCATATCACCAAAGGCAATAACAGTGCCTGCTTAATTTTTTTTTTATTCTCAATAATATCAGTATAACCTGTTCAAGAGCCTGTGATCAATTATTGAATGAACATGTGTAGATTTTACAATTCACAAACGATTCACTAGTTGGTTTACCACCAGCAGAAGGGGAGCTGCTAAAGTGTTTTTGACATCCTGCAGTTTCTTTTGTGTTTATTCTTAACCATATATTGCTTAATTTATACCTCAAAATAACTGCCAAAGACTGGAAGTACCAGGAATGCCGAAATTAAAGTACAAGTTAATAAATCATACAGAATAGGTGGTAATTCTGCAAAATCAACCAAAGTTTGCTCTTCACCTGAATAGAAGTTTCCTTTACCTATCATTTAGACTTGCATTTACTTATTCTTACATAGTGTATCAAGATGTCTCTAGAACTTGAAAAACCAACATTTAAAAGAGATCGTAGGGACTTCCCTGGCGGCGCAGTGGTTGAATCTGCCTGCCAATGCAGGGGACACGGGTTCGAGCCCTGGTCCAGGAAGATCCCACATGCCCTGGAGCAGCTAAGCCCGTGCACAACTACTGAGCCTGCGCTCTCGAGCCTGTGAGCCACAACTACTGAGCCCACGTGACACAACTACTGAAGCCCACGTGCCTAGAGCCCGTGCTCTGCAACGAGAAGCCACCGCAACGAGAAGCCTGCGCACCACAATCAAGAGTAGCCCCTGCTCGCCACGACTAGAGAAAGCCCGTGCGCAGCAACAAAGACCTAACGCAACCAAAAATAAATAAATAAATATATTAAAAAAATAAAAGAGATCAAACAGTTATAATTAGATTCAATCAGTTTTTCATTTTGGGGCAATAAAAATTATCCACACATGATGTGTTAATTTTTAGAAAGTCACTTATGAACAGCAGCCTGAAACCTCATCTAATTTAGAAATGAAATTTCAATTACAAAAATAATTGCGTCCGGAGCCCGCGTGCTGCAAAAAAAAAAAAAAAAAAGAGCTCTCACAATGAGGGACTTCCCTGGCAGTCCAGTGGTTAGGACTCTGGGCTCTCACTGCCGAGGGCCTGGGTTCAATCTCTGGTCAGAGAAGGTCAGGGAACTGCTGCATGGAGGGGCCGAAAAAAAAAAAAAAAGAGCTCTCACAATGAGAAAGTAGGAGAGAATTAGTTGATGACTGGAAACGAGCAAAGGTTTTTTAAATATTGGGAAGACTACTTCTAGGTATTTAGATTCAGGAATTCTTCATGGATTGTGTGAGACAGTACTGCTAATAATAATGAAAACCTGAAAATAATCTTCAACAATAGGGGGTTATTACATAAATTCTACACAACTTTTAAAGGTGTGGTAACTACTATATATAAAATAGATAACTAATAAGGACCTACTGTATAGCACAGGGAACTCTACTCAGTACTCTGTAATGGCCTACATGGGAAAAGAATCTAAAAAAGAGTGGATATATGTATATGTATTACTAATTCACCTGAAACTAACACAACATTGTAAATCAACTATACTCCAAAAAAAAAACCTTGTGGTATCATTGTTTAATGGGGTTTAATATTTGTTTAATATTCAATAATAGGGTAAATAAAAGATTCAAGAGGGACTTCCCTGGTGGCCCAGTGGATAAGAATCTGCCTGCCAATGCAGGGGACACGGGTTCGAGCCCTGGTCTGGGAAGAATCCACATGCCGCGGAGCAACTAAGCCTGTGCATCACAACTACTGAGCCTGCGCCTTAGAGCTCACGAGCCGCAGCTACCGAGGCCCGCAACAAGAGAAGCCACAGCAATAAGAAGTCCGCGCACCGCAACAAGGAGTAGCCCCTGCTCGCCGCAACTAGAGAAAGCCCGTGCGCAGCAATGAAGACTCAACGCGAACAAAAATAAATAAAATTAAATCTTAAAAAAAATGATTAAAGAAAAAGTATGATTGTTACAAACAAAAAAGTATAGATGTACACAGAAAGAAAACTACAAACGATATAAGTACAAGGATATAAACCAAAGTGTTATTCCTGGATATATTAGTTTTCTATCACTGCATAACAAATTGCTACAAACTTAGTGGTTTAAAACAACACGTTTATTATCTCACAGCTTCTGTAGGTTTCTGTAGATGTGCAGGCACAGCTTAGGTGGATTCTCTGCTCAGTCTCACCAGGCTGAAAGCAAGGCGTCAGGCAGGGCTGTGGTTTTCATCTGGGTCTCAGGTTCTTCTTCCAAACTCACTGATTGTTGGCAGAATTCATTTTCTGTGGTTGTAGGACCGAGGTCCTTGTTTTCCTGTCAGTTCTTTTGTTTGTTTCGTCTGCGCTGGGTCTTTGTTGCTGCGCGTGGGCTTTCTCTAGTTGCAGCGAGCGGGGGTTAACACTTTGTTCCAGTACGTGGGCTTCGCACTGCGGTGGCTTCTCTTGTTGCGGAGCACAGGCTCAGTAGTTGTGGCGCACGGGCTTAGTTGCTCCACGGCATGTGGGATCTTCCTGGACCAGGGCTCGAGCCTGTGTCCCGTGTTGGCAGGCAGATTCTTAGCCACTGCGCCACCAGCGAAGCCCCTTCCTGTCAGCTCTTAAAGGCTGCTTGCAGTTCCTTGCCACACGGTCCCCATAGGCAATCACGACATGTGTGTTTGCTTTCAGCCAGGCCAGCTGGAGCATCTCTCTCCACTTTCCCTTTGGCAACCAGCCAGTGAAAACTCTACTTTGAAAGGATTCACCTTATTAGGTCAGACCTACCCAGGATAAGGTCTCTTTTGCATTATAATGGAACATAATCACAGGAGTGATATCTCCCATCATACTCACAAGTTCCATCCACTCAAAGGGGATGGTATGATATCTGAGCAAGGGTCATTCTAGAGTTTTACCTATCACATTGGATTCTTTGGGTTTAAAACTTTATTCTTTATGATTTTGTTACATTTGTTTAATAAAAATGTTATTAATATAAACCTGTGAATAGTTATCATGTAAATGAACACTGTCCCTTAATTTCAGTGCCCGTTTGCCTTTCCTTTTATAATTGTGTTGGTATCAAAATTTGTAATGCACCTGTGTCTCAAGCTGCAGTCCACAGACTACTGTCTCTGGAAATGACCCTTAGAGTCCCTAAGACTGTAGGTTGTGACAGCAGTGTTTTCGGAACTTTGACTATAATCCATATTAAGAAACACAATTTACATTTCTACCCGGTAAGACGTGTCCTTATCACATGAGATGCACTCTGACATAAATATACCATTCATTTGCTTAAAATGTTGCTTGTGGCCCATAAATTGTTCTCCCCATCCATGAATGGGTTACAACCTGCAGTGAATAACACTGCTCTGGAGCGGAGGTTCCATGTCTCTGCTACTCCTTTACTCCTTTATACCAGCAGTATGATTAGCAAGCAAACCACTTAAATGCACTGATCATCTCAGACACTTAGACTAGATTATAAGCTAGAGGGTAAGAGTTGTGTTTTGCCTATCTTTGAAGTCTGCAGGATTTAAACAAAGCATATCCTCTGTAAGAAACTACATTTCTTACATTTGAATCTCCTGATGCAAGTAAACAGAACTAGAAAAATGACCAAAAAAATCACTCCCCCCAAACCTTGAGGCTTAGGACTCCACAGTGTCAAGAGAGAACAGATGTTCAAGTCACAAAGGCCAACTGAGGGGATGGTGGTGAGGAAGAGTGTAAATCTGTTACTCAAGTCACCCAGAAAAGTGAGCTATATCCAGAAAGGAAGCAAATGGCAGCAGATCTGTGTAGACCCAGACGTGGAGTCCAAAGCTATAAGGCTTCCACGGACACACTACCTGCTGGACACTGGGCTAGTTAACTCCTGCACCTTGGTGTTCTCATTTGCAAAATGAGACAAAAACTGGCCTTAACTACTTTACAGGCTTGTGAGGATCAGTTCAGAAAGTTCGAGGGCTTCCCTGGTGGCACAGTGGTTGAGAGTCCGCCTGCCGATGCAGGGGACGTGGGTTCGTGCCCCGGTCTGGGAAGATCCCACATGCTGCGGAGCAGCTGGGCCCGTGAGCCATGGCCACTGAGCCTGTGCATCCGGAGCCTGTGCCCCGCAACGGGAGAGGTCACAACAGTGAGAGGTCCGCGTACCGCAAAAAAAAGAGAAGAAAAGAAAGC
Source organism: Delphinus delphis (assembly GCF_949987515.2). Classification (NCBI taxonomy): domain Eukaryota; kingdom Metazoa; phylum Chordata; class Mammalia; order Artiodactyla; family Delphinidae; genus Delphinus; species Delphinus delphis. The sequence continues at coordinate 93,703,514 of NC_082691.1, forward strand.
TCGCAAAGCGCCTTATAAAGCATCGTGCAAGTTCTCCCACGATGACAGGGTTACAGCTAGGTGGCACAGACGGCCCAATAATGTGCAAGTGGCTTTAGAAGAGTGATAGCTGAGGTCCCTGTGGGACAGGATTCTGCGGGTGCAGTGACTTCAGGGGAGGGCTAAGTTCTGGTTAGGCTAAGAAGAGGACCAGTTGGGTGTGTCACATGTTACTAAAGTACTGAAACTTAGCAAGATCATCTTGATATATTAGGGCAATCCAATATTATCCCTATAAATGTTACCGACACACTTGCATTGATATTCTTTTCTAAAAGGAAAGAAACTGTTGTAGCTAAGATAGTAAACTGGGCATACCCTGCAGGGTATCGACTGCCACTGATGGTAGGGTTCAGTACGAGGTATCGTATGTTCTGCCTCTGCCGGCTTCACGGCTTCAGCACACGTCTTTGGTCTGAGGGGTCGTGCCCTTTTCCCCCCTTTCAGGTCTCAGCTCAGATGAGCTCTCCCTGGCCAGAGACGAGCCAGGCCTCCCATTGAAAGCTCTCATTTTACACCTTTATAGTAGTTATCATAATTTATAATTACCAAAAATAATCACACAATGGGACTTCCCTGGCAGTCCAGCGGTTAAGACTCCACACTTCCACTGCAGGGGGCACAGGTTCCATCCCTGGTTGGGGAACTAAGATGCTGCATGCCGCGTGTTGTGGCAAACAAACAAACAAATAAATAACACAAATATCTCTAACTCCATTAAGAAAAGGACTACAACTATTGTTATCAGGGTATTTCATGCTAGGCTACATCGGCAAAGAAACAAAACAAAATAGACTCGCAAACCTCAGTGAATCTCTTGTTCATGCAAAATCTGATTTGGGGTGGAGGGGTTCTCTTCTCCAGTGACCTGGGGACTCAGGATCCCTCCACCTTGTAACTGTCGATTCAGCGGGGTGGCTCTCAACATCTCCTTGGCAGGAGGAGGGATGGAGGAGGCATGCAGCACGTGGTCTGGGTCAGTCACATGGCAGCAATTCAACTAAAGTCCTTCCTACATGTTTAAAAACTGTAGTACAAAATCTCGTTCTTCTAAAAAAAATTACATATTTTCATTAGTAGTATTTATCACCAAAGATTAGGCAAAAAAGCAAGTAAAGTTTGTAATAATGCTTTTCCTACTAATCATGTCTGTATATGATGTATCAATTTTAAAAGATAAAGTTTATTTATGTTTGTTCATCAGTACAACTTACTTGATCACCTTACAACTTACTTTCCACTGGATTATCTTGAATAGAGGTGCCTAAAAAGTACTGTAAACATAAATGAATATTTTAAATACTGAAAGTCTTTTACTTAGATTTCTGTATAAAATGACAACTCATTTCTTTAAACAGATGATTTCAACACAGGACTGGTTGTTATGCTGTGACAACATGAAGATCCAGAATTTCAGAGGCTTTTCACCCCCCAGCTGGCGTCCCATGCCCCTCAGAGGTCAGCTGAGCGTTCGCCCCACCTCTCCCTGCAGTGTGACCCAGGCCGGTGGAACCGCCACCTCCTCAGAAATCACACGTGGCCACAGGAAAGTGGAGAATGAGGAAAACCATGGGCTGACTGGCTCGTAACTTTCATCTGGAAATGATATTTGTCACTTCCGCTCACATTTCATCAGCTCACGAAAGTTAGATGGGCTTTGCCACTGTACCGCGCACCTACAGAAAGCCGACTTGGACATTTGAAGAGCGTGAATAACGACGACTACAAATACCTTTATCGACAGCATACCTCCTCCCTCCCTCCCCCAAATCTTTGGCAGTATTTGCTTCACTTTTCCTCCAATCTTAAAAAAAAATAATCTGTGAATGTCCACAGGAGTTAGTCACAGATGTAAACATCACTTATTGTTGTGTGGTGGCAGGAAAGACGTTGAGATGGTAGTTTTGTGCAAATGGGAAAGAAGTTTCACTCATCACCGGTGGTCCCCCAACCGTGTGCAATCGGCAAGCACACAGAAAGAGCTCACTTTCAATGTAGGCAGTGACCAGGCAGCAACACGCATTAAGGACAGGCTTATACATAAGCTTCCACTGCCTTTTCTGAGACACAAAGAAGGCTGCTCCGAACATCAACCCCCCTAAACTCCAGCACTAAGCCATTATCACCACCTGGGTCACGCCTAGACCATTCTCCCCACCAGACTCGGACATGCCGCCAACGGCGCAGCTCCTGATGAGCCTCTTCCTACTTTCTGGACACCAAAAAAACCAGAGGCTTGAGTCTCTGGCCCGGCTCAGATCCCCAACACTTCCACCTCGCCTCAGGCTTTCTAGCACCCCTCTGGGTCCCCAGCAAGGCCTCAGCAGCAGCAGCTGAAGGTGAACTTTGGGCACTTCTGGAAGGGAGCAGTTTCAGCTAAAAATCCACCAGAAGGGAGCTTACAGGAACAGACTCCTCAGTGGACCTTCAGCTATGACCATGACTACAGTAAGTTGCAATACACACAACCCTAGATGTGGAGACGTTTTCAATAGCATTAATTCTTAATATAGATGTTACAACTATTAATTCTTAATTATAGATACTAAATTATTTTACAAACAGGCACTGTAAAAAGGTTACTGAAGGTCTTCCATTGGAGTGGTGGAAGGGTTTTTATTTTAATAATAAAAAATTTACATAGGGAATTCCCTGGTGGCCCAGTGGTTAGGACCCCACACTTTCACTGCTGAGGGCCTGGGTTGGATCCCCTGGTCAGGGAACTAAGATCCCACAAGCGACGCGGCACGGTCAAAGAGAAAAAAAAAAAAATCACGTAATAGAATTAGGAACAAAAACAGCGTTATTTGCGGGTCTGAAGCAGGTTCAACCAGCACATGGCAACAGAAACTGTCAGTGCCACTGTCCAATAAAGAAGGCCTAAGGGTTAGTCTTAAAAATCCTAAAAAGAAATTTGACGATCCCAGCTGGTAAGGTTTTCCTCTTTATCTCTTTCTCTCTCAAACATTTCTCAGCAGGCTAGATGTTTTAGGAAAGGTGTCAACTTTTCTCAATGAACCTATATCCACAGAAATTTGACCAACGGATGAACTGATCCAAGAGGCGATGAAAGAAACAAATATGCTTTGACATCTGCACAGTTCAAAATGGCTCATTACACAAAACAGAAAGCCAAATTACGGGTTTTTAAAATTGTTTTATTTGGGAAAAGTGCGTCTTACAAAAGGGCAGCTGCAAAATACAGAGACCTCTGCAACAATTACTTGTTTTTGCTTAACGTGAAAGAATGAGTGGTATCCAAGGAATCAAAGCAGTAGATGGACAAATCAGGGGCATCTCCAAGTTATTTTCAGGAAATAGAGCAACAAAACGCAAATTTATAATTTCTGATCAAGGAATTCTTCTAACAATTTAACTTTAGCTTATCTCGTGGATTACCACCTCTCCGTCCCCTTTTAGTGGAAAAGCATGACTTACTACTGCAAACCAATTACTCCACTACAGGAAACACCTTAGAACATAGTTTTGAATCACACCTGTCTAGCTGCAAAGCTCAGGGATGGAATGAGGCAAATACCCACAAAAACGAACAGAAAAACCCGACAACAAAACCCCTCAAATGAGGACAAAGGTTTGTCAAAAAGTGCCTGGACTAGAAAGTCTAGGAGATCATAAAACATTAAATACAACTGTGTAACTGAGACCCAGTTTGTGTTAATACATGAGACAACCAGATAGTTTGAACTTCTATGGCTAAGCCCATTTCCCTATTTATAGAGACAGAGCTAGCCCTGCTCTATTAACAGCTACCAATGTACTGCTTTGTCCTTTAAGATCTATTTGCCACACGAGGCTGAAACCACTAAACTTGAGTTTTTCCACTAAGGCTACGGACACTGCATCTATGCAGGGATGAGAAGCTTGTTACACACTCACACGTACCAAGTCTATCAGCCCTTGGGAGTCAACTTCCAACTCTGCATTTATTTTATTCCACTATATCTTTATATGTGTTCTTTCACAATTTTCCTATCAGGCTAAACACAGTAAAAATCTCAACACAGTCGCACCTGGTTCTGGTTACCCAGCAGTAGTACTTGTGTGCAATTAAACAAGAGACCAAAACCACAGAACAAGTGCACAGGGTGGGGATTACAGGGCAGGGAACAGATATAAAAACACAGATGTGCAGAATTCACCAGAAACCTCAAGCATCTGCCTAAGTCTATAGCAGAAGGCTACATGCCACAGTTCAGATCCTTCACCTATCACCCCAATTCTTGGACCCCACAGCAGGGCCAATGCTGTTACTTTTGAACCTGGGGTCCTCAAAAGTGAGTACTGCAAATCCAGAAATGCTACCCTTGAACTGTGTGAATCTGGCTGAAAACAGATGACGCAACAAACCTACACTCTAACTGTCTGACAGTTAAATTCATGTTACAAAAAAAACTAACTTTAAGATTTATTTTTGTAACTTTCTGAAACAGAGAAAACAACATACTCCTTGGGGAAAGGTGAGGGATTGAGAAGACAGGCCCTGGGTAAAACTTGTTACGACAGCACCTGGAGTTGCGAGGCCTGCCTAGGAGAGAACCACGGGCGCTGCCGCCATGAGCGGGCACGGCTGCCGTCTGAGGCTCAGCAGACCAGTTCACACGCCCCGCAAAGCTGCTATAGATCCAAGTCATAAAAATCTTCCAGCTCATCGTGAAACAAGTCCCACTCGTCTTCAGAGTCCGTCAGGTCGTCGTCCCCACCTGCAGCCAAAAGCATAAGCAACATCTCGCCCAGCTCGAAGGTGACAACCTCTTCGTCGTCGTTGTCGAAGGGGTTGCCGTGCTCTCTTTCCTCAATGAGCTCCCAGAAGTGGTTCCTTCGTTGGGCCTGTAAAAAACAGGGCCGTGATAGGGATGGCACTGCCGAGTAGCATCTTCTATTCTCTTGTTTCTAAGGCAAAACGTCCAGCACACCAGAGGGCATGACGAACCAGACTTCTTATTTAGGGTTTCGACTTTACCAATTCCTCCCCTCTGGTTACTTGAGGCCAACAGCTTAGTCTAGAGCTTTAAGCATTCTAGTTTCTCCTCTCACAGCCCTCCCAGTTTGCCGAAGTTGGTTTCCTCCTTTAATGCTCTAGTCTCGTTCCCAGTGTTAATCTTCTCCTTCCCCTACCCCAATCTGTGCGGGACTCAACTGAGAGTGTGGTATTTCCCCTCCTTCAAAAAAACAGTGAGAGTTACCCGGTATCTGCTTGATGTTCCCACTTTCTGTCTCTGTGGCTCCTCTCTACGGCCATCAGGGTACGCATGCTTGTAAAAACAGTTCCCTCCAAATGGACAGCTCCCGCGTCCTTCATCAAAATACCTGCACGCCTTGTTGCTGGAAAGGAAAATATCGCAACCCTTATTCACAGTGGATTTCAGGTCTCTATTTGACTATCATCCAGGGTTTCTTTAAACAGGGAGGGATAGAACTGGTACGTCTGTTTACATCCCTTCCCAAGGTGTGTTCTTAAACACGTGTGTGCTATTGCATGAAACACTGACCAGAAACGGAAAATGGTCAAGTCTACTGTTTAACAGCCCTAGTACCGCAGATCCAGCAGAGAGAAAACCTTCGAGAAAGCCCACACACAGGAACATAGGACAACTGTAACATGGAATCAGGACAAGGCAGACCCCATTCCTGGGGCTTTAGCTCTCTCAGCAGTGCAGACTTCATCGTAACGCAGCCCTCTGGCGTGCACCCCAAGGACTGTGTTATAGCAAGATACAGAACAGGTTAAGTGTTATCAGCGGTGACAAAATAAACTGTACTGGGAAGTAAAAGAAAGGGTAGGAAGGAGGTAGGAGTATATAATGCAGCACTGTTCTTTTCAAAGTGAACCCAAGCGACGTTGGGATCTTAGGTTGAGAAAAGGCTGCAGTGCTCATACCTCATTGCCTCCTTGTATTTCTGAATGAGTTTCTGCTTCTCTTCTTTCTCCTCCACCCAGTACTCACTTGGAATGACAAAGTTAGATGTGATGCGGCATTCTGGGCAGGACCTGGGAAACAATGAACAGGCTGCAATGCAAATTCCCCTTCACAGGCCCACTCTCCTTCAAGGACACACCCTGGTGTGTCACCTCCAGGTTTAAAGACTTAACTGAAAGGCAAATGGGCTTTTCCTGAAAGGGTTCCACACACTGGTCACACAACTGACCATTTATTTTGAGGCAAGACAAACTCCTTTATAAATTCAACTCAACGGCTAGCCAGTTCATTAAAAAAAATAATAATAACTTAGGTTAAAAAAAAAAAAGAAGACATTTCACACAGACTCCTTTTTCTTTCGTTTAAATAAATTTATTTCTTGTAACTTTGCTCTGTTTAGATTATGTAGTTTTTGTTCAGTTATGAGAACAATCTTTAAAGGATGGTGGATTATTGGCTAGCTTAATGGATGGAATAGGAAAGTGGAAAATGTAAAATGTCAGGAAACATACATTCAGAGCTAGATAAGTTTGTTCTCTGAACCTAAACTGGCTAATCCATTAAACACAATCTCCTCAGAAAAAAGCACGAAGATTCTACTAACTGATACATATGGTTTCCTCATTCAAATAAAAGTAGATATATCAACTAATCTAGAAGCTAGCTGAAATACAAAGAAGAAATCCCAATTAGAAGAACCCCCAGTTTCAAGATAAAATGCATGCATTTAAATGCGGTCCATCTGGTTGAAAGTTGGCACAAGATACTAAATTCTTCCCCAAAATAGAAAAGCACAAACGAAGACTGGGGAGGAGCCTCACTTTATGATCTTGCTCTCAAATTGCTTAGCACTCCTCCACTTGCGAATACACTTGAGACAGTAGGTGTGGTTGCAGTTGGAGAGGATCCCGAAGCGGCGCTCGCTGGGGTTGGCTTTTTCATAGACCACCTCCATGCAGATCCCACACACCATGTCCTTGCTGCGCTGCACGGCAAACGAGAGCTCCATGTCCTTCTCATGGGCCTCGATGCAAGACTAGAAGAAGTGGAGAAAGGTGCAATCAAGTCATGGAATCACAACAACTTGACAGCTAAAGACTCCTGTGCAGAGAATCGAACAGTCAAGTGAAAAGATAATGTTCCCAATATGACACTGAAGACAGCTTTGTTCACCAGTGAGTACAGGTGCACCGACATCTGGGGACTTCACGATACTATAAAGGCAAACTCTGAGGACTCAACTGCAGGAACTAAAAAATTACCTAATTTTCTCTATTCTGCAACTCAACCCCTGCTGTTATTCACACTATAGTTTTTCACACTAAGTTTGTTGATTTTACAGGTTTCTAGATGGAAAATGTAATTAGGATTAAGGCTGTAATTTATAACCTATCAGAAAATAAGGGTGAAGGAAACTAACCTTTATTAGGTGACAATTATGTGCCAGGCATATAATTCACATTCAAAATAAAACAGCTTTATTGAGATATAACTTACATCCCATATAATGCATTCATTCAAAGTGTACAATGAAATGGTTTTTGGTATATGCACTGAGCTATACAACCATCACCACAATCAATACTAGGACATTTTCATTACCCCAAAGGGAAACTCCAAACCCACAGCAGTCACTTACTTTCCCCGACTCAACACCTGTAGCCCTAGGCAACGACACATCTGTGGATACGCTTATTCAGGACATTTCGTATAAATACACGGCCCTCTGTGACTGCCTTTGTTCACTTCGCACATTTTCAAGGTATCTATGGTGGCACAATATATGATTATTTCATTTTCTTTTTCTTGCTGAGTAATATTCCATCGTATGGAGAGACCACAGTTTGTTTTTCCATTTTCAGATGATGGACATTTTGGTTGTTTCTGCTTTGGGGCTGTTATGAATAGTGCTATGAACACTCATGTGCAAGTTTCTGTGTGGACATCACATACTTTTTATTTTAAATGAGGTATAATTTACACAACATTATATTACACATATTTTAATCTCTAAGAAACATGCTAATTATAGGAAATACAAAAAAGCAATAGAAAAGTCACCCATAGTCCCATATAACCAGTTATTTTAGTATATATTTTTATCCTTTTCCTAAACCTTTTTTTAAACATCTTTATTGGAGTATAATTGCTTTACAGTGGTATGCTGGTTTCTGCTGTACAACAAAGTGAATCAGTTCTACGTATACATATATCGCCATATCCCCTCCCTTTTGCGTCTCCCTCCCACCCTCCCTATACCACCCCTCTAGGTGGTCACAAAGCACCGAGCTGATATCCCTGTGCTATGCGGCTGCTTCCCACTAGCTATCTATTTTATATTTGGTAGCATATATATGTCCATGCCACTCTCTCACTTCATCCCAGCTTCCCCTTGCCCCTCCCTGTGTCCTCAAGTCGATTCTCTAGTAGGTCTGTGTCTTTATTCCTGTCCTGCCCCTAGGTTCTTCATGACTTTTTTTTTTTTACATTCCATATACATGTGTTCACATACGGTATTTGTTTTTCTCTTTCTGACTTACTTCACTCTGTATGACACACTCTAGGTCCATCCACCTCACTACAGATAACTCAATTTCGTTTCTTTTTACGGCTGAGTAATATTCCATTGTATATATGTGCCACATCTTCTTTATCCATTCGTCTGTTGATGGACACTTAGGCTAAACTTTTTTTTTTTTTTTAAAAAACAATCCCCTGAAGTAGGCACTGCTCTCCCGAATATATACAGGCGTTCAAACTGCTACATCACACAGCCAATACGCTGAGAAGGCAGAGGTCAAACCATACTCCACTGCTTCACCACCACCCACAGCCAAAGTGAGTTTATTAAGAGATGATTATGATTAGAAGCAAAATCTGCTCCAATAAATATAAGGTTTTTAATACAGGGTCTTCCCAACAAAAAGAAATTCATGCAGTAAATGGGCTTAGGAAACCATAGTTTGAAACCTTCATCCATCGCTGATGAGAATGTAAAACAGTGCAGTCACTGTGGAGAAAGTTTGGCAGTCGCTCAAAATATGAAGCATAGAGTTACCATGTGACCCAGCAACTCTATTCCAAGGTAATCAAGACATATGTCCACCAAAATTTACACACGAATGTTCATGGCATTATTCATAATAGCTGAAAGGTGAAACAACCCAAATGGAAAAACAAAGTGCTGTGCAGCCATACGGAGGATTATTACTCAGCCATGAAAAGGAAGGAAGTACTGATACACACTCTAACACAAACGAATCCTGAGAACATCTTGCTAATCTTTAGCCAGTCACAAAAGGCCACATATACGAAATGTCCAGAACAGGGAAATCCATAGAGACAGAAAGTAAAACAGTTGTTGCCAGGAGCTGGAGGGAGGGAAGAACGGAGAGCAGTGGAGCTAATGAGCCAGAGGCTTCTTTTCTGGGATAATGAAAATGTCCTAAAATTAGAGAGAATAGTGGTTGCACAACTCTGCGAATATACTAAAAACCAATGAAATGTGCATTTTAGAAGAGTAAATTGTATGGAATGTGAATAGAGAAGCTGTTATTTTAAAAAAGAAGAAATAAAAAGGAAAAAAAGCCCCAAAAAGTCTGAGGTTCTAAAGCACAATTTTCTTGATAAAGCAGTCAAGAAGCCTAGGAAGGAGAACACCCCCAACTTAATGATAATCACCATTCAATTCACCAAACGTTTCTTTGAAATGAACTGACAATGTTGTGAAAGGGAAAATATAGTTCTCACACCTATTAACAGAATATCTTCCTTAAGACTTACTTTTATATGTTGTGATCTTTGGGCAGCATCCATTGGGTGGAGGACCTGCAGCCCACACATATCACACGAGTCTCCGTGGAGATACACACAGTTCTCCCCATATCGGCACTCTCCCACCGCAGCATAGGGGCAGAGCTGCTTCTTTGTTTCCACTGCAGTTTGCTCCTTCTCTGATTCTTCCTTGGTCACTGAGCCCTGCAGGGGTGCTTCAGTGGAGGAAGGGGCAGCTGAAAACGTTTAAGAGTGTGGTAAAGGTCCAAAACGGATAAGGCAGATACATGAACTATAAATAAGGTAACTGAGAAACTAACTGAAAAGAAAAAAAAAAATGAAAAGAACTTCAGTTAAACTCCAAAGCAGTCTATTGAACTAATTCCCTTACTCTTGAAAAAATGAATTTCTTCTGATACTGACATTTCCAAGATTAGCCTTGTTTTAAAATTTTTTTTAAAAACCTTTTTACGTATTTCTTGTGCAACTGTACTGATTAAAGGAGAGATGCTTGGGACTTCCCCGGTGGCACTGTGGTTAAGAAATCCGCCTGCCAATGCAGGGGACACAGGTTCAATCCCTAGTCCGGGAAGATCCCACATGCTGCGGAGCAACTAAGTGTGTGTGCCACAACTACTGAGCCTGTGTGCTAGAGCCCGTGCTCCGCAACAAGACAAGCCACCACAATGAGAAGCCCACACACCACAATGAACAGTAGCCCCCGTGCGCAGCAATGAAGACCCAATGCAGCCAAAAATGAAAAATGTTTAAAAAGAAAAAAAAAGGGAGAGCAAGAGGCTTCAGTTTTTCAAAACATTCTAAATTCATTACTATTGGGATTCAAAAAGTTTCTTTCACTCCATCTGTTAAGTCTTAGGTAACCTAATTTAAGAGTATTAAGATTAGACTAAATATGAAGATTGGAAGCAGGAAGCTTGTGAAAACTCAGCTAATTGATGAACTACTCCCTATCCCTCTGACCTGTTTTTATTCTTCAAAATACTCACTACGGCCACAGTAGGGCTGCCCAGGAACAAACTCAATGGCGTTCACCCAGTCTTCTGAACCTGCTCCTACAGTTGAAAAGTTTGAATTTCTTGACTCAGCTTCGCCCATATTCATTTCAACAATCGGTCCAACTACTGATGAGAGACTTGAGGAAGCAGCAAGGAGTGACTTTGCAGTTAGATCTGTAGCAGTTGCTTCTTCCTGTTTCAATGGCTTGCTGTGTTCATATCTTAAAAATAAAATAAAACAAAATTTAAAAAGTCGGCAGTCACTGTCTAACCAGAAGCCTCTAGATGGAATATATTCCCTATCCTGTCCTTGGGTTCTTTTCAAACTACTGTGCCTATGAATCACGTGGAAAACTGTTAAAAGGCAGATACCTAATTTCTAAGTCTGGTGCAGCCCGGAGTTTTGCGTGTCTAAGCAGCCCTCACACGTGCCACTGCTGCTGCTCCAGGGAGGGACCAGTGTGAGCAGCAAGGCCATGAACCAGGGGTCAGCAAACTTAGAGTCAAATACACACAGATTTGGGGCTCTGCAGGTCATATTGCCCATGTTACAACTATTCAACCCTGCAGCTGTGGTTCAAAAGTAGCCATAGGGGGCTTTCCTGGTGGCGCAGTGGTTAAGAATCCACCTGCCAATGCAGGGGACACGGGTTCGAGCCCTGGTCCAGGAAGATCCCACATGCCGTGGAGCAACTAAGCCCGTGCGCCACAACTACTGAGCCTGCGCTCTAGAGCCCGTGAGCCGCAACTACTGAAGCCTGCGTGCCTAGAGCCCGTGCTCCGCAACAAGAGAAGCCACCGCAGTGAGAAGCCCGCGCACCGCAACTAACAGTAGCTCCCGCTTGCCACAACTAGAGAAAGCCCGCGCGCAGCAACGAAGACCCAACGCAGCCAAAAATAAATAAAATTAAAAAAAAAAAAAAAGCAGCCATAGGCATTATCTAAATGACAATGCGTGCTGTGTTCCAGTAAAACTTTACAAAAACAGCCTTTGGTCAGGTTTGCCCTACAGGCCATATAGTTCACCTACCCATGCTGTAGAACATCTATTACCCTTCAAATTCCACTCTAATTAGGAGTTTCAGACAGTTGACTACCGTTCCCATGGCAAGTCTGCTAAAGAGATTGTGCAGCCAAAATTAACATTGATTAAGAAAGCAAGGCTGACACTCAAATTCAACAAGTAAATATGTGAAACATTTTACCAACACATAAAATTCCCCCAATATTAAAACGCAGAGATAGTATTTACAAAATATGCAGTATGTATTTTCTTTTCCCACATCCATCCATTCACCTAATTTTCTTTTCTAAATTCTTACCCTACGCATCTTCTGCTTGCTTTTCATCTGTAAAATTATCATTGACCCTTATCCCCAAATACAGAAAAAAACTGTTTATTTCCTTTAAGAAGCACCTTGCTGCCTGAGAAAATCCTCACAATTCTTTGAGCATTCTATGCTGAGAGATTCACCCAGACACAATAAATTAATTATGAATGCAGTATATAAACTGTGTTATACAGTATGTACCCAGCAGTTGTTGTAATTAATCAGTTAACTGGGCAGTACTAAGCATGGATCATCTGTGTTATAGGCGTCTGGGTTTACATCTAAGGAAGAGGTAACACTTTAACTAAAGACTGTCCTTTAGCTTATGGCAAACATTTGCTGAGCTGGTCTTTATCCTTATATTATCTCAAATCTTCCTATTTCCTACTCCTAAGCATTAGGTAACCTACTCTGCTTTGCAGTACAAGTAATTTGAGTATCCTGATATCAGCTACAAAACCCAGTGCACTTATCCCACAGACTGGAATTATGCCAGCTGAAAATATGCTCTTTCACTTGCACCACCTCACTTCATCATCAAAAAACTCTGAGAAAGTACTCTTTCGTTTTATAGATGACGTGTAAGTAGTGCTCTAGGTCTAATGTGACTCCAAAGCCACCCTGTAAAAGAGAGCAGCCATTAGCCGTATCTAGCTGTTTATACTTAAATAACATTTAAAACTCAGTTCCTTGGTCCTGGCACTAGCTACGTTTTCAAGTGTTCAATAAGTAGTCACACGTAGCTAGGGGGTCACCTTTTTGGGCATTCACACTATCACACAAAGTTCTATTAAACAGCACTGCTCTGAAGTTTGTTTCAGAGCCTTAAGGAACCTTAGAAATCTATCCCCAGATCCTCACATTTTAACTGCTTTCACCGCCTTTAAGTTAGAAAAGAACCCGGGTTTCAGAATTAAGACAGGCTCGAATTTAAAATGCCAGCTTCACCAATAGAGAAAGCCTTCAGGGCTTTGGGAAAGTTTTAAAGGATTAAATAAAACTAAATGTCAAGATACATAAAGGGTCTAAGAAATAGATATGACACCCATATTTTAGTTCTCTTTCTTTCTCCTTTGCCATATTCATTTCAAGAATTTCAGGGTAAATGACTCAAAAAACTACTTAAAAGATAGGACTCGAATGCTTATCACCATCTATCAAATTGCAAATACTACCAAGTTTTTGAAAGGAGTGCATTTTGGTTTTAAGGAAAATTTATCAAGGAATCAATAAGGTATAAATAAAAATTTTGAAAGCACAGAATATTAGCAAGAAAGTTCACACTTGTAAATAGTGCAGAATGTATCTATATAAAATACGCTTCTGAAGTAAAATTTTGTGAGTAAGCACTAGGAAAGGTAGGGCACAAATAAGAAAGAATAAAGCAAGAAAGAAAATGACAAAGGCAAAAGCAATACTCCCATTTTGAAAGGAGTTTACTAAAAACTAATGGTTCAGTGAAGCATGAACTCTTCGTAGAAAAGGGACTGGCCCCCTACGGCCCTCAAGTCAAACCCAACGGGAGCTAGGAATGGTTTTGGCATTTTTAAATAGTTGGAAAAAAGATCATTTTATGACACGAAAAGTAATTGAAATTAAAATTTCAAGGACTTCCCTGGGTGGGCCAGTGGTTAAGACTCTGCACTCCCAATGCAGGGGGCATGGGTTTGATCCCTGGTCGGGGAACTAAGATCCCGTGTGCCACACAGCATGGCCAAAAACAAAATTAAAAAAAAATAAAATAAAATAAACTCTCTCTCAGAAATGTTTAAATTAATTAACTAATTAAATAAAATTTCAGTGTCCCAAAATAAAGTTTCATTGGAACACAGCCACATCTATTAGCTTATGTATTTACCTAGGGCTGTTTTTGTGCTACAAGAAACCGTATGGCCTGCCCAACCACAAATATTAATTCTCTGGTCCCACACTGAAAGTCTTCCAGGCCCCGTTAAAGAAAATCCTCACATCTACTGGATTCAGTCCATGACAGTGGCTTTGTAAAGTTATTAATTCTTTAAGAAATTAACACAGAATTGCTGATCCTTTAAGCCACAGTGGTAAGTTAATACTGAGGCAACACTGAAACTAATATTGAGTTTTTCTTTCACATCTTGCAAAGAATACTTTGATACAGTATCAGTTTCTATCTAAGGAAGTTTAATCCATTTTTCTTCTACCTCTACACAAAAGACAGACACTCCTCCCTCTGGTTGGCTTGCAACTCCCCACCCCCAATCATTCTGAGCTTTGATATCTGCCTTTAAAGATTTTAACTTATGGGATTTGGTAGGTCTATAGGGCAAAAAAAAAAAAAAAAATCCCTCCAAAGGGGAATTCCCTGGTAGTCCAGTGGTCAGGACTCCAGGCTTCCACTGCAGGGAGCATGGGTTCAATTCCTGGTCAGGGAACTAAGATCCCGCATGCCTCATGGTCACTCCAAAGGAAACAAGATCTACCATAACAATGGTTGTCAACCAAGGCAGTCCTGTCCCTTTCCCAAGTGGGTGTTCAGAAACAATGCCCAGGAGTTCTAATGGCACTTACTCAGTGGGGGCAAAGGATGCTAGATCTCCTGCAACAGTCCTGAGCAACAAAGAACTGGCATCACTAACTAACAGCACCCCATTATGCAACACGGATGCAGCAATACTTCTGCAATACGGATACAGCAACACTTCTGCAACACAGATGCAGCAACACTTCTGACCTGTTGGAACTAGGATATCATTTCATTATAAACTAGTCCCTTCATGAGGAGTTAAACTACTCAAAATCCCTGGGCATTGGCCAAGTTGCATAAAAAGATCTCTACATAGTAAGAGTGAAAAGTAGGCTTAAGCCCCCAAGTACAATTTTAATGAGGAAACAGTCAGTCTTGGATCTTGGGACAAGCCACTCCATGAGATTCCTTCCTTAGCTAATCTATAATCAAGCTCTTAATAGTCACCTATATCAGCCTGTCCCAAACAATTATCACCAAACTTTCCTTTCAGGTAGACTATTGGGATGTAGGTTTCTCTAACTCCTTTCACTTTACCCTAAGAGCACTAAACCCAGCTCAATCAGGATCATTCCCCAAAAACGGAGCTGTATACCCTTACTAAAGAGAAAACTGCTGATTAACACACGGAGCCTAGGCCTTAGCTCGGATTTCTTCAATTTACCCCCTTATTTCCCAGTTATTTCACCTCTATGGTCCAATCATATGAGTACCTCTTCTGAAATAAGAGGCTCATCTGTTAACAGCCATAATTTTCCACAATCTATCACACAGTATATTATTCTCCAAGTCTCTCTGCTGCACACCTTAGAGCCCCGTGTCCACTCTTGCTTACATTCAATTCCTCTCTCCCTATAGTTTACAAGGATTCTCAACTGACTGCCTAGTCAAGGAATTACGTTGGTTTAAAAATCCTGCAGAGGAGGTGGAGTCAAGATGGCAGTGTGGGAAGACGCAGAGTTAGCGTCTCCCCACAACTAGGACACCTGCTGGCCGCTGGTGGTGAACTCTGACACCCAAGGAGACAGGAGGAACCCCAAAGTGAACCGGTAGGACATAGGGAGACTGACGGCAGGAGAAGTGGAGGCCAGACAGGATGGGTGCCCCTGCGGGCAGGGAGATCAGGAGAGGCAGGCGGGAGGGGCCCTCCAGGAGGAGGGGAGGGCGTTGCCCCGCCTACTCAAGCCCAGGAAGCCTGCTGGGCTCCCAGGTGAGGTTCCCGGCCCTCTGAGACCAACCTCTGCTCCTTGAGCCGAAGCCCCAGCCCCCACAGTCCCCAAGGCCTTTTCCAGCACTGTGGGTCCTGAGCACTGGCCCCACCCACTGCCCAAACCTTGCCCTTGCTTGGGCCCCACTCTCCACAGCTAAGGCCTTTCTCCCCTGCCCCCAACTTTTTCACTTCCTTCCTCCTTTTTTTTTTTACTATTGTGATACTGATGCACCTTCTGGTTGTTGACTCATCTATATTTTATTTTTATATTCTTCCTAAAATATCTGCTAATTTCCTAGGCTAATTTTATTTTTTACTGTATTATTGGGTTTTTTCTTTTTTTTTGCCACCCCAGGCAGCTTGTGGCATCTTGGTTCACGAGCCCGGAGTCGGGGTGAAGCTCCTGTGGTGGGAGTTCCAAGTCTGAACCACTGTACTAACAGAGAAACTCAAACCCCAGGGAATATTCATCGGAGTGAGGCCTCTCGGAGTCTCTCACCTCAGCAACAAAACCCAGCTCTACCCAATAGCCTACAAACCCCAGTGTTGGAAGCCTCAGGCCAAACAACCAGTAAGACAGGAACATAATCCCACTCAAAAAAAAAAAAAAAAAAAGGAGAGAGAGAGAGGGAGAGAGAGAGAGAGCAAAAAAATATATCACAGATGAAGAAGCAAGGTAAAAACGTACAGGACCAAATAAATGAAGAGGAAATAGGCAATCTACCTGAAAAAGAATTCAGAGTAATGATAGCAAAGATGTCCAGAATCTCAGAAACAGAATGGCGGCACAGATTGAGAAAATACAAGAAATGTTTAACAAAGATCTAGAAGAACAAACAGAGATGAACAACACAATAAATGAAATGAAACATACACTAAAAGGAATCAGTAACAGATAACTGAGGCAGAAGAACGAATAAGTGAGCTGGAAGACAAAATGGTACAAATAACTTCCGAGGAGCAGAATAAAGAAAAAAGAATGAAAAGAATTGAAGACAATCTCAGAGACCTCTGGGACAACACTAAAAGCACCAACATTCGAATTATAGGGGTCCCAAAAGAAGAAGAGAAAGAGAACGGGTCTGAGAAAATATTTGAAGAGATTATAGTTGAAAACTTCCCTAACATAGGAAAGGAAATAGTCACCCAAGTCCAGGAAGCACAGAGAGTCCCATACAGGACAAATCCTAGGAAGAACACACCAAGACACATATTAATCAAACTAACAAAAATTAAATTCAAAGAAAAAATATTAAAAGCAGCAAGGGAAAACAAAAAATAACGTACAAAGGAATCCCCATAAGGTTACCAGCTGATTTTTCAGCGGGAACTCTTCAGGCCAAAAGGGAGGGGCAGGATATACTTAAAGTGATGAAAGAGAAAAACCTACGACCAAGATAACTCTAACCAGCAAGGATCTCATTCAGATTTGATGGAGAAGTCAAAAGCTTTTCGGAAAAGCAAAAGCTAAAAGAATTCAGCACCACCAAACCAGCTTTACAACAAATGCTAAAGAAACTTCTCTAAGCGGGAAACACAAAAGAAAAAGACCCACAAAAACAAACCCAAAATGATTAAGAAAATGGTAATAGGAACATACATATCGATAATATCCTTGAATGTGAATGGATTAAATGCCCCAACCAAAAAACATAGACTGGCTGAATGGATACAAAAACAAGACCCATATATATGCTGTCTACAAGAGACCCACTTCAGACCTAGGGACACGTACAGACTGAAAGTGAAGGGATGGAAAAAGATATTCCATGCAAATGGAAATCAAAAGAAAGCTGGAGTAGCAATACTTGTATCAGATAAAATAGACTTTAAAATAAAGACTGTTACAAGAGATAAGGAGGGACACCACAGAATGATCAAAGGATCAATCCAAGAAGATGTAACAATTATAAATGTTTATGCACCCAACATAGGAGCACCTCAATACATAAGGCAAATGCTAACAACCATGAAAGAAATCGAAAGTAACACAGTAATAGTAGGGGACTTTAGCACCCCACTTACACCAATGGACAGATTATCCAAACAGAAGATAAATAAGGAAACACAAGCTTTAAATGACACAACAGACCAGGCAGATCTAATTGATATTTATCCACCCAAAAGTGGCAGAATATACTTTCTTCTCAAGTGCACATGGAACATTCTCCAGGATAGATCACATCTTGGGTCACAAATCAAGCCTCGGAAAATTTAACAAAACTCAAATCATATCAAGCATCTTTTCTGACCACAACGCTATGAGACTGGAAATCAATTACAAGAAAAAAACTGTAAAAAACAAAAATACATGGAGGCGGGCTTCCCTGGTGGCGCAGTGGTTGAGAGTCCACCTGCCGATGCAGGGGACACAGGTTCATGCCTCAATCCCGGAAGACAGCACATGCCGTGGAGCGGCTGGGCCCGTGAGCCATGGCCGCTGGGCCTGCGTGTCCGGAGCCTGTGCTCCACAACGGGAGAGGCCACAACAGTGAGAGGCCCGCGTACTGCAAAAAAAAACCCCCCAAAAAACATGGAGGCTGAACAGTGCGCTACTAAATAACCAAGAGATCACTGAAGAAATCAAAGAAATTAAAAAATACATAGAAACAAAAAAAAAAAAAAAAAAAAAATACATAGAAACAAATGACAACGAAAACACCACGACCCAAAACCTATGGGACATAGCAAAAGCAGTTCTAAGAGGGAAATTTATAGCAATTCAATCTCACCTCAAAAAACAAGAAAAATCTCAAATAAACAATCTAACCCTACACTTAAAACAACTAGACAAAGAAGAACAAAGAAAACCCAAAGTCAGTAGAAGAAATCATAAAGATCAGAGCAGAAATAAATGAAATAGAAATGAAGAAAACAGTAGTAAATATCAATAAAACTAAGAGTTGGTTCTTTGAGAAGATAAACAAAATTGAAAAACCTTAGCCAGACTCATCAAGAAGAAAAGGGAGAGGACGCAAATCAATAAAATTAGAAATGAAAAAGGAGAAATCACAACTGACAGTGCAGAAATACAAAGGATTATAAGAGAATACTACAAACAACTACATGCCAATAAAAAGGACAACCACGAAGAAATGGACAAATTCTTGGAAAGGTACAATTTTCCAAGACTGACCCAGGAAGAATTAGAAAAGATAAACAGATCTATCACAAGTAATGAAATTGAAACTGTAACTTAAAATCTTCTAACAAACGAAAGTCCAGGGCCAGACGGCCTCACAGGCGAATTCTATCAAACATGTAGAGATCCTTCTCAAACTCTTCCAAAAAAACTGCAGAGGGAGAAACACTCCCAAATTCCTTCTACGAAGCCACCACCATCCTGATACCAAAACCAGAAAAAGATATCACAAAAAAAGAAAATTATAGACCAATATCACTGATGAACACAGATGCAAAAATCCTGAAGAAAATACTAGAAAACAGAATCCAACAACACATTAAAAGGATCACACACTATGAACAAGTGGGATTTACCCCAGGGATGCAAGGATTCTTCAATATATGCAAATCAATCAATGTGATACACCACATTAACAAATTAAGGAATAAAAACCATATAATCATCTCAATAGATGCAGAAAAAGCTTTTGACAAAATTCAACACCCATTTATGATAAAAACTCTCCAGAAAATGGGCAAAGAGGGAACCTACCTCAACATAATAAAAGACACATATGACAAACCCACAGCAAGCATCATACTCAATGGTGAAAAACTGAAAGCATTTCCACTAAGATCAGGAACAAGACAAGGATGTCCACTCTCGCCATTCTTATTCAACATAGTTTCGGAAGTCCTAGCCATAGCAATAGAAGAAAAAGAAATAAAAGGAATACAAATTGGAAAAGAAATAAAACTGTCACTGTTTGCTGATGACATGATACTATACATAGAGAATCCTAAAGATGCCACCAGAAAACTACTAGAACTAATCAATGAATTTGGTAAGGTTGCAGGATACAAAATTAAGACACAGAAATCTCTGGCATTCCTATACACCAACAATGAAAAATCAGAAAGAGAAATTAAGGAAACACTCCCATTTACCACTGCAACAAAAAGAATAAAATACCTAGGAATAAACCTGCCTAAGGAGGTGAAAGACCTGTACTCAGAAAACTATAAAATACTGATGAAAGAAATCAAAGATGACAGAAAGAGATGGAGAAATATACCATGTTCTTGCATTGGAAGAATCAATATTGTGAAAATGACTATACTAGCCAAAGCAATCTACAGATTCAATGCAATCCCTATCAAACTACCAATGGCATTCTTCACAGAATTAGAACAAAAAATTTTACAATTCATATGGAAACACAAACACATATGGAAAATGACTATACTAGCCAAAGCAATCTTGAGAAAGAAAAATGGAGCTGGAAGAATAAGGCTCCCTGACTTCAAACTATACCACAAAGCTACAGTAATCAAGACAGTATGGTACTGGCACAAAAACAGAAATATAGATCAATGGTACAAGATAGAATGCCCAGAGATAAACCCACACACACATGGGCACCTAATTTACAATAAAGGAGGCAAGAACATAGAATGGAGAAAAGACGGCCTCTTCAATAAGTGGTGCTGGGAAAACTGGACATGTGAAAGAATGAAATTAGAACACTACCTAACACCATACACAAAAATAAACTACAAATGGATTAAAGACTTAATATAAGACCAAACACTATAAAACTCTTAGAGGAAAACATAGGAAAAACACGCTTTGACATAAACCACAGCAAGATCTTTTTTGACCCACCTCCTAGAGTTCGGGAAATAAAACCAAAAATAAACAAATGGGTCTTAATTAAACTTAAAAGCTTTGCACAGCAAAGGAAACCATAAACAAGACGAAAAGACAACCCTCAGAATGGGAGAAAATATTTGCAAATGAAACAACAGACAAAGGATTAATCTCCAAAATATACAAACAGCTCAATATCAAAAAACAAACAATCCAGTTTAAAAATGAGCGGAAGACCTAAATAGACATTTCACCAAGGAAGATGTACAGATAGCCAAGAGACACATGAAAAGATGCTCAACATCACTAATTATTAGAGAAATGCAAATCAAAACTACAATGAGGTATCACCTCACACCAGTCAGAATGGCCATCATCAAAAAATCTAGGGAAAAAAAAAAAAAACCTAGAAACAATAAATGCTGGAAAGGGTATGGTGAAAAGGGAACCCTCCTGAACTATTGGTGGGAATGTAAATTGACACAACCACCAAGGAGAACAGTATGGAGGTTCCTTAAAAAACTAAAACTGGAACTACCATATGACCCAGCAATCCCACTACGGGGCATATACCCTGAGAAAACCAAAATTCAAAGAGACATGCACCACAATGTTCATTGCAGCACTATTTACAATAGCCAGGACATGGAACCAACCTAACTGTCCACCAACAGATGAATGGATAAAGAAGATGTGGCACATATATACAGTGGAATATTACTCAGCCGTTAAAAAAAACTGAGTTATTTGTAGTGGGGTGGATCCACCTAGAGTGTGTCATACAGAGTGAAGTTAAGTCAGAAAGAGAAAAACAAATACCGTATGCTAACGCATATATATGGAATCTAAAAAAAAAAAAAGGTACTAATGAACCTAGTTGCAGGAGAGAAATAAAGATGTAGACATAGAAAATGGACTTGAGGACATGGATAGGGTGGGAGGGCAAAGTTGGGGCAAAGTGAGAGTAGCATGGACATATATACACCACCAAATGTAAAATAGTTGGCTGGTGGGAAGCAGCAGCTTAGCACAGCGAGATCTGCTTGGTGCTTTGCGATAACCTAGAGGGGTGGGATAGGGAGGGTGTGAGGGAGGCTAAGAGGGAGGGGATATGGGGACATGTGTATACATATGGCTGATTCTCTTTGTTATGCAACAGAAACTAACACAGTATTGTGAAGCAATTATACTCCAATAAAGATTTTTTTTAAAAAAATCTTGCAGAGACCATCCTACTACAAAGAATCGCTCATTCACAGTGGGATGGATTTCTAACACCTATTGCCCTTTTTAATATTGTGACTGACTACAAAAGACATATCTGGGTTTTTTAGTTTTGGGTTTTTTTTTGAGGAGTGTCGTATCAGTTTTTTCCTTCTAGCAATATTGCAATGAAAAAAATCAGCAGAGAGCAAAATGACCACTAAACTCAGATACCAGGGGTTCCATTTCTGGGATCCTTCCTACAGTCACGTGGAAAGAATCTTGTATTTCTTCTCTACCCTTACTAGATTTCCTAAGTAAAACAGATGTGAGATAGCCTAACATCAATATCCCACCCGTCAATAATTTCTTAGTCTTTTGAACTCTAAGCATTTGAACCCAATAGCTGACACAATTCTTTTCTGATAACAGGATGCTAAAATTGGCTATGACACTGTCAAAATATCTTACCTAGTGTGATCATTTAAAGTATGCCTGGGACTTCCCTGGTGGCGCAGTGGTTAAGAATATGCCTGCCAATGCAGGGGACACGGGTTAGAGCCCTGGTCCGGGAAGATCTCACATGCTGCGGAACAACTAAGCCTGTGTGTCACAACTACTGAGCCTGCGCTCTAGAGCCCACAAGCCACAACTACTGAGCCGTCATGCCACAACTACTGAAGCCCACGTGCCTAGAGCCCGTGCTCCACAACAAGAGAAGCCACCATAATGACAAGCCAGCACACCGCAATAAAGAGTAGCCCCCGCTCACTGCAACTAGAGAAAGCGCGCACAGCAACGAAGACCCAACACAGCCAAAAAGAAATTTTTAAATAAATTTTTTAAAAAATCTTAAAATATATAAAATAAAATATGCCCAAAATTCTTTAACAGTCCTCCCCCCTTCAACAGGTGGAGGCCAATTTCTTTCCCCTTGAAAGTGGGCTGGACTTAGTGACTCGCTTGTAATAAACAGAATATAGTGGAAGTGACAGTGTGTGACTTCTGAGACTAGATCATAAAAAGGTATTGTGGCTTCGTCCTTGCTGTCTCTCTTGAATCACTTACTCTGGGGACAAGTTAGTGTGAGGACACTAAAGCAGCCCTAGGGAAATGTCCACGAGGCGAGGAACTAAGGCCTCCCACCAACAGATGTGTGAGTGAGCCACCTTCCAAGTGGTCTTCCAGCCCCCACTGAGACTTCAGATGATGGCAGCTCTGGCTGAAATCTTGGCTGCAATCTCTTGAGAGTCTCCAAGCTAGAACCACCCACTCAGCTAAGCCACGCCAAGATTCCAGACTCCAGAAACTATGAGATAATAAATGTTTACGATTTTCAAGCTGCTGAATTTCAGGGTAACTTGTTTAACATCAATAGATAACTAATACACTTAGATATTTTCTAAACTGAGAAGATAAAGAAAAGCTCTAACTGGGACTTCCCTGGTGGTCCAGGGTTAGGTCTCAGCACTTCCACTGCAGGGGGTATGGGTTTGTTCCCTGATCAGGGAACTAAGATCCCACGTGCCGCGCAGTGCGGCCAAAAAGAAAAAGAGAAGCAAAGCTCTACCCAATTGCTAGCAGAACCCACAGAACCCACTACTGCTGAATTGCAATTTAACAGGATTATGATACCAATTCAATGAATGATTATAGAGATTACTTAATAACTAATCCCTCTTGATTTTCCACGTTCTGAGATAGATACTAGAAACTGTTCTGAAGCATTTTCTGTAAATCTTGGCTTAAAATTTAGTCTTGCGAGCTCAAGTGGTTTATGAAAGTTTAGTTGGAATGAGAAGCCCTCTTAACTAGTAACCTAATACACTGTTCCAAATGCCTATGATCTCATTTTCTCTCCATAATTCATACTAATAGAGAACTGAAACTAGTCCCAACTGGTCAAATATGAACCTTATTCTTGGTCTTTAAGAGGAGATGCCATTAACAAACATGCCTTCACCACACCCTATTCCTAGGTTTGCTCCTAAGTTGCTCCTCAGGCACTATTTAAATTTAGGACTGTATTATAAACTCATTTTTTAAATGTAATACATTCCCTCCAAGAGAGAGATGTCAGTGTGCTAACATTTCTAATGAGCACTTTTTAAAGTACTATTTTAGGGAATTTGCTGGCCATCCAGCGGTTAGGACTTGGTGCGTTCACTGCCATGACCCGGGTTCAATCGCCGGTTGGGGAACTAAGATCCTGCAAGCTGCGAGGCATGGCAAAAAAAAAAAAAAAAAAAAAAAAAAGGACTATTTTAAATCTATTATTTACAAAGTTGTTGGAATTATGTATTTTCCTCTCATTTTTTTCTGCCAACCTCTCCATCCACCCCTGAACAAAACTGAATTGGAAACAAATTCTTACCTGCAGCGGTCTCCGTAAATACAGTACCCTCGCTGAAAATACTTGCACACTACACCATATGGACTGTCAGAGAGGTCATGTGAGTATCGACAGTTATCTCCTTCCTTACAAACCCCATGCATGAAATACCTGTGAGACAAAGAACCACAAGTTGGTTTATAAGTCAGTACTCAAAGAATTCATGACCAATATATTCTAATAACACAGGAGCACTATATACTCGTACTTCATTCTACTGTTATAGTCTATCTACACAAACATGAGAAATGAACACAAAGAAAGTAGAACTAGACTGTATGACCGTAAAATTATCCATGATGGTACTACAGGAAGGTTGCTTATAGATACAGACACCAATTTAAACTTTGAGGTCATCATTAATCTTGTCTCTACGGGTTAAGTCTGACTACTGCTCTCATTTTACAGTCCTACAGAGGTAGCTTCTTGTTTTCCACTAACTTCAGCCATAATGGCAGCTCTATCTGCAAAAAAATCAAAGATAAGCAAGAAACAACGTAAACCTGAACGGGTCAGACTACTGTATATGTTTCAATTCTTTGAGAAACCATTTTAATTCTTTAAAAGCCACATGTGAAAATACAAGTAAAATTTGTTGCAAAGGTAGAGGCAAAGGGAAATCACTTTCTGTCCTTCATTTAGCAGACTCTTGTTCTGAAGGAGAACATGTGTACCTATCTAGCAGTTTCCAAAAACCAAGTATCAGAGAATGACTCAGTTTCTAAGAGGACCTGGGAATTTGCTACAAGTGCAACTTCTGAGACCTCACCTCAGACCAACTAAACTGGAAATGGGGCGGGGGGGGGGGGGGGGGCGGCCAAGCAGCAATCTGTAAGTAACTAGGTGGATCAGGGAAGTGATAAGGGGCTTTATTTTTTGTAGATAATCCTGATCTTGTAAAGTGGGTAGAACTACCACCACCCCTTGCATCCTCCCTCCCATCACTGACTTTGGTCTCTTTCTCCTGAGTAGAGTTATGAAAATTTCATGTTGGCAGACCATTAACTGCCCCAAATATGCATCTATGTACAGCTGATCCAGAGTAAGGAAAAAGTGCCTACCTCCTGGGTGTGTCAATTATCTAGAGAAGGAAGGTAAAATAGCATTAAGTGCACTCCACTTGTCCACTGGATTGAAGGATATATAGAAAAGAGACTCATATTTACCTAAAGGAGCCTTGAAGAAGCCTGCCCCAAATTGAAATGTGAAAGGTTCTATTCAAATTACTGGCATGGGGCTTCCCTGGTGGCGCAGTGGTTGGGAATCCGCCTGCCAATGTGGGGGACACAAGTTCGAGCCCTGGTCCCGGAGGATCCCACATGCCACAGAGCAACTAGGCCTGTGCGCCACAACTGCTGAGCCTGCGCTCTGGAGCCCTGAGAGCCACAACTACTGAGCCTGCGTGCCACAACTACTGAAGCCCACGCTCCTGGTGCCCGTGCTCCACAACAAGAGAAGCCACTGCAATGAGAGGCCAGCTCACCGCAACAGGGAGTGGCCTGAGAGCCCGCGAGCAGCAACGAGGACCAAACGCAGCCAAAAATAAATTAATTAATTAATTTTTAAAAATGACTGGCATGTATACCTTCTATGTGACACAGAAAGAAAAAATGTTAACATCTTGGTGGAACAGTTATAATTATCAAGAAGATCCTGAACTACCCTGGGGTTTCAGTCTGTAACAAAACATAAGAATATAGTAATAGGAAGTCAAATTCTAACTATAATTAACCTAATTTCAACTATTATCAGGTTTAACTTAATCTAACTAGGTCTGAACTTTTGCTCAACTACAGGGCAACTTTCTGCAAGCTTTGAAGCTGTCTGAGCACCACATAACACAAATTTGAGTTAAACCACTTGAGCCAATAGGTACTTTTTGACTGTATAAATGAACAGATTAACACTTAAAAAAACCCAACAAGTCAGTAATTTCATTGTAATCACCACTAGTATAATCATGCTTCAAAGTATCTATAAAAGTATCCACACACACACAAAAAAAGTATCCACAGTTGGTAATTGCTTATTCATTTCAAACAGTCTCACTGTTTGAATACAGTTGCTTACTGTCCCATCCCCAGTGGGAACTTTCACAATTCTCAACACAAGACAAAGCTGTCTATACCTTCAATATTCTTTGGGGTCAGTTTGAAGTCAGAGGTGCACATACTGATACAGTTTTTTTTGTTGTTGTTTTTTGTTTTTTTGTGGTACGCGAGCCTCTCACCGTTGTGGCCTCTCCCATTGCGGAGCACAGGCTCCGGACGCGCAGGCCCAGCGGCCATGGCTCACGGGTGCAGCCGCTCCGCAGCATGTGGGATCCTCCCGGACCGGGGCACGAACCCATGTCCCCTGCATCGGCAGGCGGACTCTCAACCACTGTGCCACCAGGGAAGCCCCTGATACAGTTTTAAGGCTTGATAAAATACCTGCCCCTGGAGATTGCAGAGCCGTTACTCCAAGGAGTTCAGCTCCCTGACACCTGCATTTCAATGTCCAGCAGGATGCTCTTCCTCAACACTTGTGCAACACCTCACACCACTATTACTTTCTGACATCCATGATAGTAAAAACTGTTCTCGAGAATCCAAAATGAAAGAGTAAAACTCAGAGTCACTGGCCCAAGACAGTGTAGCATGGCCTGTTGGCACCTTTTGACCAAGAGCATAATACAGCAATGACCAAGAATGGAGAGAACAGAGGGGAGGACAGGCTGGAAGGCTAGGGAAACAGATTCTGCAGGGCCTTTTAAGTCAAGTTATCTTAAAGCAGTAAGAAACCACTTAAAGATCTGAAACAAGGACATGTCAGAATTAAATTTAAATTTTAAAACACTACATTAAACTGCCTTCTTCCAGGTGACGTGTCTGGGCCAGCTGATTACATTTACGTCTAGGGACTTCAGTTGATTCCAAGTTTCAAGAGCCAGCAGTGGATGCAGCCACCAGAACAGTTAATACAATCGGGCTGCAGCAGCAGTCAACTGTTTGGATCCAGGTAGTAATAAAAAGCACACAGTTTAAGAACTGGGAAGACTGTTTAAATTCCAGCTTTGTGACCCTCAGTAAAGCTATTTTGCCTTAGTTTCGCCACTCTTTCAGATTTAAGAACTTAAAAAAAAACAGAAAAACCCCTCCATGTGTGCAGTAGCAGCTGCATAGTGTCTTTGCTGGCACTGAGTTCATTTCCCCATCTCCCCTTCCACATCTCTTCTCTGCCTTGACTACATTTGTTTCCGACCACACACTGTAAGAGGTACACACTAACGAATCGGATAAGAAAAGCAAGAGACCTAGATGTCATGCCATAAGAAGATTTTAAGTAACTGGAGTAGTTTGGCCAGAAGACAAAGGAATAGCCTTTTGCAGCACTATTCCTGGCAAAGTCAATACATGTGGGAAGCTACATCATAAACCTGGCTCAGCGTAAGGACCGAGAACTAGAACTATCCAGCAATGAAATAAGCTCCTGAGGTCCAGAACTAGCATCACCAAAGGAATTCAAGCAGACACAAATCACCTGATACCGCAGAATCAACAGAAACACTAGAATACAAGCCCTAATTAGTTACTGCCAAATACTAAGCATTATTTTACATGGTTGTTTGGTACATATGGTCTGGGTTTCTGGTTTGTTTTACTTGCCTTTTGTCTCTCAGTGATATTAACACTGTTGGTATAAACAGTCCTCACAGTGAAATCCCTTCTTGCCAATCCATGTCTAAGAGATTATGACATGATAGTGTAAGTTATAACCTAAAGAGGAAGAAAGGCAACTCTCCCCCAAGAATTTCTCCCCATTTTCTTTTTTAAATGCCACCACCAAAAAGTCATTATCCAAATTCACCTTAATGCCAGTGTCCAGGCTGAGCTTGCCTTCAGTTAAAGGCTGGGCCATATGATTTCTATGGTTCCTTCCACCTTGAAGATTCTATGACTCCAATCAGACATTGTCCACTAATAAAGACAAATACAACTGACTAGAATCCCCGACTGTTGTACCTCTTGGAAACGTAAGCATGGTTACCAAGATATATATAAGAAACCCCAACAGTAGCTTGTGAGGGTGTAAGAGAACCACCCAATACCCTCAAAGTACTTCTAGGCATCATAACAACCTGTCTGGGGATTTACAGAATATTAATTAATTTGGCACTTAATCACTTAATCTGCTGTGACACTGTTTACTCTGTTACTTAATTCTTGATAAGTACATGTACCCTATTTCTCAAACTAGATTGTAAATTCCTGGTGTTTAAGAACTATAGTTTATTCTGCTTTTTATCTTCTATAGTACCTGTACACGTAATACTTAGATATGTGTTCAGTAAAAACTGTAGAAGACACTAGGTGTCATGGGGAATCACAGTGCCAGTAGCAAATTGATTTCTCTTTCCCTGGGCTGAATAACTTTTTCAATGGCATCCCTTCAAAAAACACTAAAGTCTGAAGGCAATAAATTTTACTGTGGATATCACAGCACTTGGATAAAGACTTTCCGGAAAAATTCCCTTCATTTTTACACTACACTTAAAGTTTTTGAAAAATCAAAATGAAAAAACACTTGGTTTTTGTGTATTATTTCAATACACTCGTCTACCATTGTAGAAGCACTCTGATAAAACATTGTCTAAGTTCAAAATTACAACCTGCAAGTTACGACTTTGTTGTTTTAACCCCCAACACTCAAGAAAACTAGAAGAAGCAATAGCATTTCTAGTTCACAGCACTAAATTCTAATAAAAGATATCAAAATGGCCTGGTGGGGGCAGCATAACACAGTTCCTTGGGAAAAGTATACCTAGGTTTTCCTTAAAGGCCGCGAAGATAAACACAATGACAGAATTTCAAGAGAAATATTTAGACAATTACTAACCAACAAGAAAATACAGATGATTCTGAGCAACCAAAAACAAATTTATAACATCCAAACAGCTAAGAGGATTATACCCTTGGTGAAGAAAACAGCCTTAGTCAAATTCCTAGATATAAAGAGGGGAAGAGGCACAAACTAGAACACTATCTTGAATTCTCTTCAAAGGAGATTTTGCTATCAAACACAATGGAAATATTTATAATACAGTGCATTTCTGCATTTCCTTCAACATCTAGCTCTATGTCTCTCGTTGTAAGCACTAATGCTTATTTACTGAATAACTGAATGAGGTAGTCCCAAAAAGATATACACGTTCTACTAAGTCCTTTGTCTTTGCTGATTTACAAGGGTCGTCCACTTCTTAACGAAAGCAGAGGAATCTTACAAGCACATATCAAAGTGGGTAATTTTAGGTGTGGATTTATCAAGATCAATTTAAGCATTTACTGAGTATACCAGGCACTGAGTAAAGCCCTACAGATACAATGATAAACAAAACAGGGCCCCTGCTCTCAGAAAGCTCAAAGCTTACAATAAATAAATGAAGATATCATATTTGGTATTCCCCTATTCAAAAGGAAGAAAGATTTTTTAACAGGAGATCGTGTTGCTACTTAGAACAACTGAAAACAATATCAAATATTAAAACCCAAGACTCATCAACTAGCCTGTGCTTTTTTGGATAACTGTCTCAAGCAAAAGCTATAGACAGCTTTATATGAAAAACAAAAACAACAGCATATCTAAGCCTGTATCTGATACATAATGCTTCTTAGAAATATTACTCAGCTACGTAAATTCCTTAAATATATAAATCTATTGGTTCATGGGCAAGGAACTGCCACTGGTCCAGGATCGATCTGGGATCTTTCAGAAACTCAAAGATCCTAAAGGTAGACAAAAAGGAATGATTAGTCTGGTGAGCCGTTCTGAATTCTGGTGACACTGGTGAGGAAGTAGAAAAGGAGAAGTAGATCAGGGAAAAGTGCCTAACAGAGGGGAAAGTAAAGTGTAGAAGTGATAACGCATTCTGGGCAGAAATGAGTTGAGCTCAGATACAGACGCAACAGGATAGTAATGAGACGAGTAATATATAGTAATGTCAAGTTAGTGATGGGTATTCAAGGCTAAACTATATTGAGATCACAGTCTGTGTAAAATCAAGGCACTGAATAGAGTTCTTAAAGAACCCACATATTAAAGGAAGATTAGTCTGTGTATAGATAGATTGGAACTGCAGGATGAATGGCTAGAAAATTCAGGAATGTAAAAGGTTACACTACTCCCTTTATTTTTATATTTTTAATTTTTATTTATTTATTTTTTTGCGGTACGCTGGCCTCTCACTGCTGTGGCCTCTCCCGTTGCAGAGCACAGGCTCCCGACGCGCAGGCTCAGCGGCCATGGCTCACGGGCCTAGCCGCTCCGCGGCATGTGGGATCTTCCCGGACCGGAGCACGAACCCGTGTCCCCTGCATCGGCAGGCAGACTCCCAACCACTGCGCCACCAGGGAAACCCCTAGTCCCTTTATTTTTAAAAGAGTCAACCAGCACATACATATCAACTGTAACATTGTAGATAAAAGAGAAGTAACAGACTCAAATAATTGGTTCCATTAATAGGAATTTTAAAATTCTCATTCTTTGGGATACTGCACAAGTATTCTAAGGATCTACAGATCACTGATAAAAGCAGCTACCTAAAACGGCTTTTATGCTTTCTACATCCCGTTATTGAAAATAAACTTAATTAAACTTATCATTCATGCCTTAAATGTATCATGTTAAGCACTGAGAACGCTTCACTCTCGCTGTTAATACCAGGGAAGTGAGTTTTGTATATTAAGAATATTTTCAAACATTTACATATAAATTAAATTACCCTACCTAAGTGAAAACCGGCGTTTCAACTGATTTTTTCAACTGATTGAAAAACAAAAGCTTCTAGGCGCTTACTGATCACTTTTTAAAAATCCAAGTACAACATTCAATTAAATGCCCTAATCTTAAACGTACAGCTCGATAATTTTTTACAGGCGTGCACACGTCAGTATAACCGTCCTCCACTAATCACTTATTTTTTTTCCAAATATTTTCATCCGACATCCCAAACCAAAACAAAATCTCTCTCCTTTGGGAGCGACGAGCTCCTCGACTCCCTTAAGTAAGATGCGTGGATTTCCAAGAGATGATACCTTTAGCCGGGGCACGGTAACGGCAGCTCGTCAAATTTAAGGCGGAGGAGACGACCCCGGCCCGGCACTCGGTTCTAAGACAAAGCTCAGAACCGCCAACCTCGATAAACATACAAAGAAGAAATAACCAAAGCTCCTGCTCCAGGTGGGGCGGGGGCCGAGAGACCCGAGAAGACTTTACAAACGGATGACACGGCGGCGGGGCCCGGCAGCCAAGCCCCCTCGCCGGGGCCCGCGGCGGCGCTCCCCGGCCAGGCAGGGTCGCGGGGAGGCGGCTGGCTCCAGGAGACACCGCCAACCTCCTTCTCGAAACGGCGAGCTGGAGGCAGGGGCTGGGAGTTCCGGCGACAATAAGAAGGAGGGAGGAGTCATCCTACCTCTCCCCGTGCGCGCTGCGCGCTCCGCCGGGTGCGGGGAGACTGCGGGCGGTGCGGCGGCTCCGCAACGAGGCCGCGCGCGCCCGAGCCTCAGCGGCCGGCGGGGGTTGACGCAGCGCGGGCGGCGAGGCCGCGGCGGCCGCGGGGACAGGAACGCCGGCGGCGCCGGCGGCGGCAGCAGCAGCAGCACCGTCGGCGGCGGCTACGAAACGCCGGCTCCCCTCCCACCTCCGGCCGGTCGCCCGCCCCTTCCTCCGGGGTCTCGGTCCCCTCCCCGCGCCCGGCGCCGGCCGCGCTGCGGCTCACCTGCAGGTGACCTGTTTAGTCCAGCCGCCGCTGCTGCCGTCGCTGCCGCCTCCCCCGCCCCCCGCCCCCAGGGACGGGGAGGTGACTGTGGGGGTAGGGGTGGGGGAGGCCGCTGCCGCCGCTGCCGCTCGTGCTCCTGATGTTGTGGCTGTTGTTCCGGGAGCTGCAGCCTCCGCCATTACTGTTTATCCCACACAGCAATGGCGCCGGAACTTCCGGGATCACATAATTCCGGTCCGGCTGCGGGGAGGAGAAGGCGGCAAGGCGAGGGGTGGAGAAGGACACTGAGGCGCCCGCTCGTTCCCCTCTGCCCCGCGTCGCGTCTCAGAGCGATCTCGCCGCTAGCACTGCGGGCCGGAGCCCGAGCGCCCCAGCCCGCCCCCAGGGCTCTCTGATTGGTGGGCGAGGCAGCCCCGCCTTGGAGGGGCGGGGCGAGGGCGGGCTACCCCAGGTGAGGCCCACCCCCCCACCTACTGCCCCCAGGCTCCACATCCAGGGAACCAAAGTCCTCATTTCAAGGGCACTGACTTAGAGGAATGCGTCCCAGCATAGGCTGATGCAGTGGAGAGGCGTAGTGGGATTGGGGTCCTGGGTTTGAATCCAGACTTCCCTGGCTCTACCAATTACTAGCTGTACGAATTTGAGCTGGTTACCCATTCTCTCTAGCCTCAGTCTCCTGATCTCTCAAATGGGGGTGAGAGTAGGCCCCACCACATTGGGTTGTGGTGAGGTTTATATATGTGTGGCAATCACTGAGCTTAGTACCTGACAGACTAAACACTTAATAAATGTTCTCTCTTATTCTTCCCATCAGAGGTGGGATCTCTCAACCCAAAAGAATAGTATGGTGGCTAAGCAAATGCTCTGCAGTCAGCTTGTCTCCATTACCTCCAGGCTTCTCCCATTCCTAGCAATGTGTTTTTGAGTAAGTTAACTTACCCCTTAGTCTCCTGCTTTCCATCTGTAAAATAATAATAATAATTTAAAAATAACTCCCTACCCCAGAGACGATTATGAAAATTAAATGAGAGTCCACTGTGCTTCACACTACAGTTTTAACTTAATAGATATTGAATAACAAAAGCTGTCTGAAATATCCCAGCTTCTAAGAGTTATTTCTAAAACTAAGAACATTAAAAAGTATTTAATCCTACTTTCTGATTAAACCCCATGGTCCACACAGATGCTGCATATTAAATCCTGAGCAGTTTTTCATGAGCCCTTAAATTTGCTTTTCTATAGTCTCTCTACCTTGAGAAAGTGAAAATCCACCCCACTGATAATCAGACCACAATGTACCCAACAGACACAAACAAGGACAGTGGCAAAGCCAACAGAAAACAATGTTTCACCCAAGGCCACACCATGACTGCAAAATGACTAACAATCCCCTTTTGAGTAATCACAGCTTTTTGCTAATGACCTTCCCAGCCCCACTTCACTTCTCCCTCTGACCTCCCAAAGAAGATTTATGAGACACCCAGTTTCTAAACTGCCCCACCTCACGACAGCACCCCAAACCAGAGCTGGTCTCCTCTTCTGCTGTGTTGTTACCCAAAAAGAGCTTCAACCCTGTGAGAAGCCCCTCCCTATTCCCCTTTCCAAGATGCCCACATTCCGCTCCTGGGTGGCCTCCCCTGCGGCGGCAAGTTAATAAATCTTTGTTGGACTACAGGTGTGTCCCTGGTAGTCTTTATCTGTTAGGGTTTATCTGTTGTTGTTAAATAACAAAATTTCAACCAATTTTATGATCTAATTGGCTTTATTGAACAATTCATGAATTGGACATCTAGAAAGGAGTTGCACTGAGCTGTAGAAAAGGAAAGGTTTTTAAAGGCTGAAAGGGGGCAGAAAAAGGAACTTATTAGCAAAGAAAGCATTGTTCTCCCAAAAAGAACAGAAGGGGCCTACTGGTCATTATCACCTCACCTAGTGCTGACCAGGTAATTCCAGGTTGACTGGTTAAAGGTTACATTCCTGGGGGGTTGAGACAACAGGCTAGGCATTAAGGCTTGGTTTGGTGATGTGAGGTTTAGCACAAGTGACTCCATTTTGGGCCTTCTGTCTCCTTTTTAACACAGTCAAGTGATAAATTGTGTTTTTAAAATGTGGGAGTAGGAAAGGAAGTACTGAAACTTTTTTATGTTAAGAAAGAGGGTCATTTAAAACAATTCTATTTTAGAAAAATCCTCTTGTAAAGTATGGATTCTTTTTGTCTCCTCACTGCTGCCCTCACCTGGAAGCAGTGATGCTCAGCTCAGGGCCCTCAGAGCAGTCACATGAGATGGTAAAAGATCTGAGTCACAGAGATACACCTGGAAAGGCCCTGGGCCTCAACTTTAAGATGGATTGAGGATGGAACCCAGACTGTCCCCGAGACCCCATGTGCCCAGCCAAGCTGAGCTCTGAATTTTAGATCTTCCTGTTCAGCCCTGCAGCCAAAGTGACTTTCTCTGCTCCAAGTTCTCCAAGGAGGGTTTCAATCAGGGTAAGGCTTTACTAGGCCCCATCTACAGACCTCATCTCTCTTCTGCCCCTTTTTTGCTTCTCCAGGAACTCTGACCTCAAGCTTGTTACCAAATGCAAGTTTGTGTGCCCGAGGCACAGTGAGGCCAAACAGACCTAAACATCAGAGTCTGGTGCAGAGAGAGGTTTATTGCAGGGCCAAGCAAGGGGAACGGGTGGCTCAAAAAACCCCAACTCCTCGATGGTTTTCAAGGAGAAATTTTTATAGGCAAAATTTGGGGTGAGGGCTGCAAGGTGTGTGACTTTCTTCTGACTGGTTGGTGGTGAGGTAACTGGACGGTGCTCCAGGAATCTAGCGTTCAGCCCGAAGTTGCGAAGTTACCATCCTCCACCTGGGTGGGGACCTTAGTTCCTGCAGAAGAACTCAAAGATATTGTTATGTACATTCCTTCAGGAAGAACCAGGACCCTGCCCCGAGGTTTCACTATTGTTTCTTGACTACTCCTTCTTTGTTTCTGTATTCCCTCCCTTCCCTGATTAGCAACTGTTTGAATCCACCCTTTGGGACTCAGGGAATATCAAGGAGGCTGAATGAAGCTTATAAACAAGAAACTGGGGGCAGGGAAAGGATTTGTACTTGGTTTCATGCTGACCCAAACACGCAAGTCACACTCTCACAACCTCATCATCTAGACATTTCCTTGGCTACCTCCTCCAAGCTTTTGCCAAAACTCAACCAGAAATTCTCAAATCTTGGGGCTGGGGGTGATAAATTGGGAGATTGGGATTGACATATACACACTACTATATATAAAACAGGTAACTAATAAGGACCTACTGTATAGCACAGGGAACTCTACTCAATACTTTGTAATGACCTATATGAGAAAAGACTCCTAAAAAGAGTAGATAAATGTGTTGACTAAAAAACTCTTCACAACCTAAAAATTGAGAGTTGTGTTTTATTCAGCTGGAGTTTTTAGGACTTCAAGCCCGGGAGTCAGTGTCTCAAGTAACCCTGAGAAAATTGCTCCAAGGAGAGGAGGGGAGCTGGGATATATACTTTTGTAACAAAGGGAAGTTAGTAGGAACAAAAGATTACTGTTAATAAAAGAAAACCAGATATCTCAAGTTAAGGAATTTAACATTTTTCTATGTATGGGAAGATGCAAGAGTTGGGCTCACTGAAATCATTCCTTTGATATGCACCTCAGCTGTCTGGGGCCAGTACCCTGTGTTTTCACGTCCTGAGTTTCCTCAGGGCTCACCGCAGGGAGTGGCTGCAGTCTGATGGCTGCTAGATGGCAGGTATTCTTTCCTTCCTGAGTCCCCTCAGGGATCACCAGCGCAGCCTAGTGAGCTGCAACTGCTGATGACTGTGACATCCTTTGTTTACTGATAATGGCAGGCAATATTCCATTTATCATATGTATATGTATAACTGATTCACTTTGCTGTACAGCAGAAACTAACACAACATTGCAAATCAACTATACTCCGATAAAAAATTAATTAAGGGATTCCCTCGTGGCACAGGGGTTAAGAATCCGCCTGCCAATGCAGGGGACACAGGTTCGAGCCCTGGTCCAGGAAGATCCCACATGCCACGGAGCAACTAAGTCTGCGAGCCACAACTACTGAGCCCGTGCGCCACAACTACTGAGGCTGTGTGCCTAGAGCCCGTGCTCCGCAACAAGAGAAGCCACCGCAATGAGAAGCCCGCGCACCACAACGAAGAGTAGCCTCCCGCTCACTGCAACTAGAGAAAGCCCGCGCACAGCAACGAAGACCCAACGCAGTGAAAAATAAATAATTTAAATAAATAAATTTTTAAAAATTTAAAAATTAAAACAATTAAGAAAAAGAAATTCTCAAATCTCAATTTCTCCTCTGACTGCCTTTTAAAATATGGCAACACGTTTCCTCACCGCCTCACCCCACCCTCCTACACTCCTAATCCCCTTACTCCGCTCCATCTTTCTTTTTCTTTCTTTCATTTTTTTTTTTTGGCATGCAGGATCTTAGTTACCCGACCAGGGATCGAACCCATGCCCCTGCAGTGGAAGCTGGAGTCTTAACCACTGGATCACCAGGGAAGTCCCTGCTCTATTCTTCTTTATTGCATACTATTTACCTTCTAATTTACTATAGAATTTCTTGTTATTTATTTTTTAATTGTCTATCTCTCCTAGCTAGAATATAAGTTCCCTGAGGGCAGGAATCTTTACCTATTTTGTTCAGATGTATCCCAAGTCCCTAGTACAGTGTCTGGCATATAGTAGGTGCTCAATAATATGTGGGCAATGGATGAAAGAATTCTCTGTTGTTAGAAAAATTACTACGCCTTGTCTCACCATCCATACCAATAGGAATAATGATGTTTTGTATTATAGGGAAACAAAATAAACAAAGAGTCATTCTTTTCTCTGGGAGAAAAGTTCAGCACAAGGCAATCCATTTACCTCTTCCCTCACAAAATATTTATTCGTGATTTTGATTTTGCTGGACCCATGCTACCCAAACAGCCAGGTTACATAGGAATCATGAGCGGACTTTAGTGCCTGAACATAGTAGCCCGGTGACATTGGGCAAGTTCCTGCCTAAGTCTCCTCACTGGTGAAATAAGGCCAGTGGTACACCTTCCTTATAAGTATTAAATGAGTTAATATATATAAGCCTCAAGAAACAGTCCCTAGGTGTAGTAACTGCTAGGTAAGTATTTATTATTGTTTCCATTGATGTTGTTATATGATGTTAAAACAGGGTTGCCAGATTTAGCATATGAAAATACAGGATGCCCAGTTAAATTTGAACTTCAGATAAATAACAAATCGAGTTTTAGTGTAAGTATATCCCAAATATTGCATGGGATATACTTATAACATTCGTTGTCTGAACTTCAAATATAACTAGGCCTCCTATATTTTATCTGGCAACCCTACATCAGAATCATACTGATGCTTTTCAAAGGCCTGTCACCTCCTTGTCTAGTTCTAGTCTCACAACAGGCTTGTCAAGTTGAGCAAGCACAGATTATTTTGCCCCTATGAATCTGAGCAGATGAAGTTGAAGAGACAGGCAGAGATGCTGTGCAGGATCACACAGCCCATGAGTGACAGAGCAGAGCTTGAAGCTTGAGGAATTGTAGCTGTGGGGCTAGTGTTCCTTCCCCAGCCGGTACTGGAAGTCAGGCTCTCCCCTAGGGGAAGCTTTTAATGTAAAAGGGAAGACTACAGACAAGATGCAATCCCACTTGTCGGTCTGTGCCGAGTGCTACAAAATTAAAGAAAGTATAAGAGATAAGGCTAGCATCGTGCCAAGCTGCTGTGGATTCTATTGCTGTGGGCAGATCTACTTTGCACTCTGTGGAATAACCTTGAAAACCTTACTGTGTGAATTCTAGTCCCACACAATAAGCACAAATATTAATCTTCCTGTTATTTTCTTTCCAAAGGGGGTTCAAATAATGATTTGGTCTCTGTAAAAACACTTTGTATTTTCACATAGGTCAGTGGTTCCCTGCCTTCTTTGGTGTAAGTATCCTCTCCAACAATTTATGAATTATTTTGTATTAGAGGCTGTGTTAATTTTTCCTTTGTATAATTTTTTTTTATAATAATACAATCATGTGACTAAACATTTTTTTAAAAGTAGAAAAGGGCCTGACAGGGACTTCCCTGGTGGTCCAGTGGTTAGGACTCCAGCCTCTCACTGCCCAGGGCCGGGGTTCGATCCCTGATCAGGGAACTAAGATCCCACAAGCGTGCAGAGCAGCCAAAAAAAGAGGGCCGGGGTGGGGGGGTCATGACAAAGATTCTTTGACTAAACTCTACTCAGGCTCCCCTGAACTTTACAATGAGGCCTCAATTTTTGGACTTCCGTGTTCATCTCTGCATCCAATTTTAGCAAGAATCCTGTTAAATTGCTTTAGCCAGAATCCTCCATCGCACTGGTGCGGGTCGAATCTGGGAGACAGTTTTGGGTGAAGTAGTAAAGGACTCTATTGCTTTGCCAGGCAAATGGGAACACACAAGGTTCCTGCCTCAAAAAAATGTGTGTGCCAACCCAAGAGGATTTGAGGAGGAGTTTTATAACAATACTTCAAAGGTGAGGTTGCTGACAAGATGAGGGTGTGTGCAGGGTCTCAGGGTCTCCTGATTTGATGGGCTTCTCTGCTCCCTTTAATCTTGCCTCGGGTGGTTTCTCGGCAGCTCCTCCTTTGATTAGCAACTGTTCGAATCTGCCCTTTGGAACTCAGGAAAGGTCAAGGAGGCTGGAGTCTTGCCTACAAGAAACGGGGGACAAAAAAAGGCTTCCTTGCCCAGGATCCCATAACCCCACCTCCGCTTCACTAAGCACTGGACCACCAGGGAATTCCCCTCTCTCTCTTTTTTTAAATGGAAGTAGAGTTGATTTACAATTATTTGCCATTCCTCTTAATCCTCATAAGTTTAAGAGATACTTTATTTCCTTTTCTGTCTATTTGCAACCTTTGCCCATTTTTCTCTTAGATCATTTGTAAGCGGAATTAGGGAAATTAGCATTTTGTTTCTCATGAACTGCAAATATGTTTCTCAGTTTGTTGTTGGTGTTCTGATTTTCCTTGTGATTTTTGCCATGTGGATTTTTTTTTTTAAGATGCAGTCTAATTCTATGTTTTCTGGATTTTGTATCATAGTTATAAAAGTCTTCCCCACCCCAAGGTTATTAAAGTATTCACCCCCCTTTTTTTTTTCCTAGTAATTTTATGGTTTGATTTACTACGTTTAAATTTATGATCCTTTTGTAATTTGTCCGGGCACAAGGTGTTAGGTGTGACAGCTTTGATTTTTCCCAGATGGTTACCCAGTTGTCTCAATACCATTTATTGAATAGTTCATCTTTTCTCCACTGACTTGAGATGCCATCTTTATGGCATATTAAATTCTTTTTTTTTAAATTTTAATAGTGTTCATTTCTTTTTTTTTTCTTAAGAAATTTATTTATTTTTGGTTGCATTGGGTCTTCATTGCTGCACGGGCTCTCTTCAGTTACAGAGCGGTGGGCGGGCTTCTCATTGCGGTGGCTTCTCTTGTTGCGGACCACCGGCACTGGGCCAGCGGGCTTCAGTAGTTGTGGCTCGTGGGCTCTACAGCACAGGCTCAGTAGTTGTGGCACACGGGCTTACTTGCTCCGCAGCAGGTGGGATCTTCCCGGACCAGGACTCGAATGCGTGTTCCCTGCATTGGCAGGCAGATTCCTAACCACTGCGCCACAGGGAAGTCCCATATTAAATTCTTATACTCAAGTCTGTTTGTGAACTTTCTGTTCTCTTTATTTAAATCCCAGTGCTGTATATTATTGAAGGTATATAATACCTGTTAGTGCCATCTTACTATTTTTTCCAGAAAAGTTCTCACTTTATCTTTTACATATGAAATTTAGAATCTGATTGTCTAATTTTTAAAATCCTGTTATTTTTATTTTTAACCTTAAACATTTTGCCCTACCCCTCCCACAATCTGCACATAATGCTTGGAGCTCTTTGTCCTCAGCTTTAGCTCACTGCCTGGCCCAAAATCTTTGTTGAGTAAACAAATGAATAGATAAACCAACGGGTAGATGCAGGAATGAATGCAAATTTAGGTTTGTGCTGGTTTACCCTAGTGTGAAGCTCCCCTCCCCCACTCTAAAGGACAGGAGCTAAGGTCTTAGGAAAAAAATTAGGAAAACTTGTAGCAAACTCAGTGCCTCCTCTTTAAATGGCCTGGTGTCTCAGCCCTTCGGCATTCCCACACCCCCAAGCCTTTGTGCAGACCAAATAGCTTTTGCAGTTTGAGGGCTTTCTTTTAAGCAGGGAGCAAAAAATGCTAATAATGTTTCCAGTTTCCATTCTTGCCCTTGCTAGGAGTGTGAGCTGTAATCTCCAAAAGTACAAAAAGGCCCAGGGACAGCCCTAGGGGTGGGTGGGAAAAAGATCAACTAGTTTTGAGAAAAGTAAGCATTTAAAATACCAAGAAGTTAGAAAAATCTTATCTGCTTTAACCTGTACTTTCTAGGGTGTGTGTGTGTGTGTGTGTGTGTGTGTGTGTGTGTGTGTGTGTGTGTGTGTTTTAACCGTTAGAGTAAACGCTACTCTCTCTTCTGCCCTAGTGAAACCAAGCTTTCTAGGAAACAGAGGCTGGAGAGGGCAGCCTAATCTCCGTAGGAATTATCTATTTCAGAAGACTTCTTGAGTCCAGACTAAGAAATGGGTGCTGAGAATGAATTTAAGAATTCCCTAGGCTGGGATTAACAGATACACACTACTATGTATAAAATAGATAACCAACAAGGGCCTACTGTATAGCGCAGGGAACTATACTCAATATTACATAATAATCTATAAGGGAAAAGAATCTAAAAAAGCATATATATATGTGTGTGTGTGTATATATATATGTAAATAGCTGTGCTGTACACCTGAAACTCACACGATATTATAAATCAATTAAAAAAACAATTCCTTAGCCTTATTTGGTTAAAAAACAG
This sequence comes from Delphinus delphis, assembly GCF_949987515.2. Taxonomy (NCBI): domain Eukaryota; kingdom Metazoa; phylum Chordata; class Mammalia; order Artiodactyla; family Delphinidae; genus Delphinus; species Delphinus delphis. The sequence goes on from NC_082691.1 coordinate 93,744,427, forward strand.
AATTTTGTTTGTTTGTTTGTCTTTTTAAGAAAAAGCTTCTTCTGGGTACAGTCTAAATGGGCCACAGTCTTAGAATGATGGCATCAGTGAATGTATTCACTTATTCATTCATTTAGATAGGATCATCAGGGAAGGCTTTTCTTTTCTTTTTTTTTTATAAATTTATTTATTTATGTATTTTTGGCTGTGTTGGGCCTTCGCTGCTGCACGGGCTTTCTCTAGTTGCAGAGAGCGGGGGCTATACTTCATTGCATTATGCGGGCTTCTCATTGCAGTGGCTTCTCTTGTGGCAGAGCATGGGCTCTAGGGGCGCAGGCTCAGTAGTTGTGGCCCATGGGCTTAGTTGCTCTGCGGTGTGTGGGATCTTCCCAGACCAGGGCTCGAAGCCATCTCTCCTGCATTGGCAGGCGGATTCTTCACCACTGCGCAACCAGGGAAGTCCAGGGAAGGCTTTTCTAAGATGATATTTGAACAGACACCTAAAGGATTGGCAAGAATAAGCCAATTGAAAATCTAAGGGAATAGTGTACAGGACAGAGGGAACAGCGAGTACAGAAGCCCTGAGATGGGGTCATGCTTGATATAATCCAAGAACTGCCAATGCCAGTGTGGCTGGAGCCCACTGAGCCAGGCTGAGTGTGGCCAGAGATGGGGCAGGCTGGCTGGGGAGAAATGGGAAGAGAGAGTGAGAGACAGGGTCCCGAGGAGCAGATTCCTCCTAACACCAGTTCACAGCATGCTTTGGGTGTGAGTCTACCAGCCAGGCAGAAGTTATCAAACCTATTGAAACTGCACGGAAGCAGCGGGCATCCTGGTGTGGCTACCTGAAGGGAGGAGACAAAGGGATACTGTGAGGGGAGGGGAGGGACAACACAGACTCCTTTTTCATTCTCAAATAATCACAGGTACAGAGTGTCTTTCTAGCTTTCTGTCTGTTTATCCTTCTGGCTTCACACGTAGCAGGGAGCTTTGATCTGAAGGATTACGGCAATGCATTCTGGATTTGGTAATTACATGGGAGAAAAAAAAACTTTCTCTACTCTCTTAGGTTCATTATCTAGGACATGCAAATTAAACTGATAAAAGACAGATTAACAGGAGAAAAGAGTTTGTTTCATACGCATAAGAGTAGCCAGCGAAAGAAGTAGCTGGCTTTTTAAATGGCTAAAATTAAAGGCTTATACACCTAACTTAGTAGGGAAAAGGGAGGGAGAGAGAAGGCTTCTATGGGAAAAACCCAATAGGTTTCTTTAGGGAAGCCCAGTGGGTTTTTAGAACAGGTGAGAGATAAGAAGGTTTGTGATAATGATTGTCTACATGGGTATGCACTGTATTTCTGCCTTCTTGAGGGCCATTAAGGGGATTTATGGTATCCTCATTTCCTAGCAGTTGCTGATTTTAGTTAGGTAAGGAAAACTCAGAAAAGCTTTTTTTCTGCATCTGTTGAATCTTAAATGTCTTTAGCTTAAAATCATCTTGATATCAACTCTGGGGCCTTGAGTGGGTCCCCACATTATCTAATATATATCTCATAGCATCTTGTGCCTATTTTCCAAAATATAAAAATGCACAGGTAATTGACAGATGAAACTAATGCCCTTTGATCAGAGAGCTGCGCAGAGAATACTCACTTTATGTGTCCTCATAGGACGGGGATCTGAGCTCCTAGGACTCACCCTTGAAGAGCAGTACAAGACCACCAGCCCCCCAAGCCGCAGAGGAGCCTTCACCTCGCTGACCCCACCTCAGCTCGGTGCCTGCAGCTCCTTGTTGCCTCTCACAGCAGCGGCCAGGCTTCCTGAGCACTGGTTCCCATGCAGGACCACCAGCCAGGCCCAGAGGCGACGGATGCCTTCCTCTCCCTCTTCCCAAAGCCCCCCTGTGCCCAAGTCCTGGCCTTTTCACTTCTGAAATCTATCTCAAATTTGCCCTGTTGCATCTCCACTGCCACTACTCTAAGCTATCATCATTTCTTGCTGGGCTATTTCAGTGGCCTGGTAATTGGTCTGTGGGCATCTACTCTGGCTCATCCCATTCCATCCTCTGCATTGTAGCCAGTGATCTAAATCTGAAGATGCTGTGTCATTCTCTTGCTTAAAACTTTTTCATAGTTTCTGGTTACTTTTATTATTTTTTAATTTATTTTTTAAACATCATTTATATATATATATTTAGTTACTTATTTGGTTGCACTGGGACTCAGCTGCAGCAGGCGGGCTCCTTAGTTGCAGCATGTGGGCTCCCCAGTTGTGGCATGTGAAATCTTAGTTGTGGCATTCATGTGGGATCGAACCTGGGGCCCCTGCATTGGAAGTACGAGTCCTATCCACTGCACCACCAGGGAAGTCCCTCTGGTTACTTTTAGAATGAGAATTAAATCCTTAGTAGGATCTACAGAGCCTTACAAATTTTGGCCCTGTTATGGACTGAACTGTGGCCCTCTCTCCCCCAAATTCCTGTGTTGAAGCCCCAATTCCCAGCACCACAGAATGTGACTGTATTTGGAGACACAACCTTTAAAGAGGTAACTGAGGTTATATAAGGTCATTGGGGTTGCCCCTAATCTAAAATGACTGGTGTCCTTATAAGAAGAGGCACTTAGGGCTTCCCTGGTGGCGCAGTGGTTGAGAGTCTGCCTGCCGATGCAGGGGACGCGGGTTCGTGCCCCGGTCCGGGAAGATCCCACATGCCACAGAGCGGCTGGGCCCGTGAGCCATGGCCGCTGAGTCTGCGCGTCCGGAGCCTGTGCTCCGCAATGGGAGAGGCCACAGCAGTGAGAGGCCCGCGTACCGCAAAAAAAAAAAAAAAAAAAAAGAGGCACTTAGGACACAGACAAGCAAAGAGGAAAGACAATATGAAGATACAGTTCATCTGCAAGTCAAGGAGAGAGGCCCCAGAAGAAAGCAACCCTGGGACTTCCAGCCTCCCCAGCTGTCAGACAATACATTTCCATTGCTTAAGCGGCCTAGTCTGTGGTACTTTGTTATGGCAGCCCTAGCAAACTAATACTGGCCCCTACGTACCCAGCCAGCTTTAATGTCTCTACAAAGCTCCCTTTACTAAGTTTCTAGAACTTGCCTTGCTCCCTCCCACTATGTATCGGTACCAAGCTATTCCCAACCTTCTTTCCCTTGCCTGTTCCCACCACAGAAGTGAAATACTAGCTTTCCCAGCATCCGTTGCACCAAGGGATGGTCATATGATCATAGACCAAGGAGCTATGAGGGGAAGGCTGCAGGGAGGCCTCTGGGAAAGATGTCCTGGGTTTTCTGGATAAGTCAGGCTTCTGCTTGGTCCTCCCTACCTCCTGCCTTTGAAAACCATCCTTATGTCTGGAGCTGGGCTGATAAGAGGACAGGCCTGAGCACAAGAAGTAATGTACAGAAGATGGTAGAGCAGAAAGAGCCTCAAAGACAGAGTGCAAGAACTGGCCCAGTGCCAGCAGCCACCACCTCCATATTTTTTGTTGTATGAGAAAAAACAAAAACACCCAATTGTTTTAGCCACTGGCAGTCAGATTTTGTTTCTTGAAGCCAAAAGCATTTCTAACCAATGTATGACTTAAGGCTTTGCACATGCTATTCCCTTCTCTGGAATGCTATTCCCTCCTCTCCCCAACCTTCAGACCTCAGCTCAAGTATCACTTTCTTGGGGAAGTGTTCTCTAGGCTCCTGACCAAGTCCAACCCCTCTGATCCACTCTCACACTCCAATTCCCCATCCTTCATAACACCTGTCATGATGGAAACATTATGTTTGTTTGTGTATGATTATCTGAATGTCGGTCTTCCCCCCAAAATCTCTTGAGAGCAGGGACTGTATTTATATTTGTTCACTGTTGTACCACCAGTATCTATGACACTCAATATGTGTAGAATGAATGAATGAATGAATGTCAAAAAGGCCCAATCCCAGGACATGCATTCATTCAAACTAGAGCAGTGTCTGGTACATCATTTCAGTTCAATAAATATATGTCTAATGAGTGAATGAATGGGGGAAACAAAGGTGAAAAGTAGCAGCACCTGTCCTCAAGGAATTTAGAAGCTAAGAGGGGAAGCAGACCCCAAAGCAGAACATTTTACTGGGAATGTGCAGTGGTAGAGGCACCTGCAAGGTACTGTCAGAGGTCAGAGAAGCAGCCATTATGCCAGACTGATTGAGAGTGAGGGTAGCAGGGAAGGTGCCACATGAGCTGAGCCAGCCGTGTGCCCTTGCTGCAGACTGCAGATGCACAGGCGTGGAGCTCAGGGACCGGATGGTGGAGGAGGGCAGCTGGAAGCAGTTCTACATTCACTGTTGAAGCATAAAATCCTCGGCAGGAAAGGGCAGGCTGCAGCCAGCTCTGGGGGAGGTGGGGAGGGCAGGGAGGGGTTGGACTTGGCCTGCAGGCAGTGGGGAGCCCTGGGAAGGTCTTGGGCAGGAGCCTGGCGCCGGTGCAGGTGGTCAGATCACAATCTAGCAGCAGAAGAAAGGTAGCTCTGAGTCCTGAGCTGCCAGCTTCACCGTGGTTACCTACCCTTCTAACTGGGATGATTCTGAGTCCCAGGCAAGGTTTCTCCACACAAGCTGTTCCGAAAAACAAATCAACCCTGTTAACTGAGTCAAGGAAATGGGTCCTGACCATTCATCAAGGACTCTGGCACCTGCCCCGCAGTCTCTCCACCCCAGGCCAGACCAGAAGGTCAGTTGTCTTTAAAATCCACGGGGAGACTTCCCTGGTAGTCCAGTGGTTAAGACTCCGAGCGTGGGTTCGATCCCTGGTCGGGGAACTAAGATCCCACATGCCACGCAGCATGGCCAAAAAAATAAATAAAGCAAAGCAGTATGCTAACACATATATATGGAATTTAAGAAAAAAAAATGTCATGAAGAACCTAGGGGTAACACAGACCTACTAGAGAATGGACTTGAGGATATGGGGAGGGGGAAGGGTAGGCTGTGACAAAGCGAGAGAGAGACATGGACATATATACACTACCAAACGTCAGGTAGATAGCTAGTGGGAAGCAGCCACATAGCACAGGGAGATCAACTCGGCGCTTTGTGACCACCTAGAGGGGTGGGATAGGGAGGGTGGGAGGGAGATGCAAGAGGGAGGAGATATGGGGATATATGTATAACTGATTCACTTTGTTGTAAAGCAGAAACTAACACACCATTGTAAAGCAATTATACTCCAATAAAGATGTTAAAAATAAATAAATAAAATAAACTAACTCACTTTAGAGATTAAAAAAAAAAGCAAATCAAATCCACAGGGACCACCCTGACTCCAGTTTTCCATGCACTCACCCTCAGGGGCCATTTCCTACCTTAAAAAAAAAAATCCCTACTATATATAAAATAGATAACCAACAAGGACCTACTATATAGCACAAGGAACTGTATTCATTATTTTGTAATAACCTATAAGGGAAAAGAATCTGAAGAAAAATTAGATATACATGTATGCATAACTGAATCACTTTGCTGTACACCTGAAACTAACACAACATTGTAAATCAACTAGACTTAAATATATATATATATATATATATATATATATATATATATATATATATATATCTCCAACTTAAAAAAAAATCCCAGATACCTTCTCTACTGTTTATACCCAGGCCTTTTCAGCCCCCCTAACTGCTCTACCTCCAGCCACTGCTCTTATAGCCCATTCTCTAGGGGTTTCAGGGACAATCATCCTGTGAGCCCAAGACCCCCCAAGAAAATGCCACTTGTCATAAAATCTTTCTTGGTCATCAGATCCTGCCCTAAATCAATGAAAAGCTTCAGGCTTTAAATAGAAAGCTGAGACTTCCCTGGTGGCGCAGTGGTTAAGAATCCACCTGCCAATGCAGGGGACATGGGTTTGAGCCCTGGTCTGGGAAGATCCCACAACTAAGGATCAACTAAGCCCGTGTGCCACAACTACTGAGCCTGCGCTCTAGAGCCCGTGAGCCATGACTCCTGAGCCTGCATGCCACAACTACTGAAGCCCGCGCAGCTAGAGGCCGTGCTCCGCAACAAGAGAAGCCACTGCAGTGAGAAGCCTGAGCACCGCAATGAAGAGCAGCCCCTGCTTGACGCTGCTAGAGAAAGCCCGCGAGCAGCAATGAAGACCCAACGCAGCCAAAAATAAATAAATAAATAAAATTTTAAAATAAAAAATAAATAGAAAGATAGAAAGCTGGCCGATTCCATTTGATTATACTCTGGCAATGGGGATTCTGGTTCCAACACTGCATTTGAAAAGTAAAAATGTGTGGTGTGATCCAAGTGTCCATCAACAGATGAATGGATAAAACAAAACGTGTTTAACATTCCCTGGTAGTCCAGTGGTTAGGGCTCCGCATGTCCACTGCAGGGGGCATGGGTTCGATCCCTAGTCTGGGAACTAATACGATGCAATGAATATGATTCAGCTTTAAAACAGAATGAAGGGCTTCCCTGGTGGTGCAGTGGTTGAGAGTCCGCCTGCCGATGCAGGGGACGCGGGTTCGTGCCCCAGTCCGGGAAGATCCCACATGCCGCGGAGCGGCTGGCCCGTGAGCCATGGCCGCTAAGCCTGCGCGTCCGGAGCCTGTGCTCCACAATGGGAGAGGCCACAGCAGTGAGAGGGCCACGTACCACAAAAAAAAAAAAACCAGAATGAAATTCTGACACATCTCCAACATGGATGAACCTTGAGGACATTACGCTAAGTGAAATGAGCCAGTCACAAAAGGACAAATCCTGCATGATTCTGCTTATATGAGGTACCTAAACTAGTCAAATTCATAGACAGAAAGTAGAATGGAGGTTGTCAAGGCCAGGGGAGGGGAGAAGCAGGGAACTGGGAGAATGGGTGCCAATTTTCAGTTGGGGATGGTGAAAAGTTTGTGGAGATGAAGGATGTCATTATGGTTGCACAACAGTATGAATGTGCTCACCACTGCGAACTCTACACTCAGGAACGCTTAAGGTGGCCAATTTTGTATTATGTGTAACTTAACACAATTAGAAATTTCAAAAATATGAATGGGTTTAGGAGTATTTGGAACAGATAACACATACACAGTCGAGTGCCTGTTCTGTGTGAAGCCCTGTGTGAGTCAGAGCTGCACCAGGAGCCCAGTGTGCTCATCAGGAAGGCAGACATCACTGGAAAGAGGATCCAGTACCGGGCACTGCAGGCAGCTACCAAATAAGGAGGTGTATGAGATATAAATAGCTGCTAAGACTGGTTGAGGCATGCCCTGACTTTAAGACCAGCTCAGCTGTTAGCTGCCTGGGATACACTGGGCTCTAGCTCAGTGTGTTTCCTCCCTCCTCACACCCCACCTGTCCTGCCAAGGCCTCCAGCTGCTCCCTCCCTCTTGCATCTGCCCAGTGGCCCCATCAGCTGAAGGCCCTGGAATCCCGCCCTGACCGGGCTTATAGACCACACTTCCTGGTTGTGGCCACAGGTGCTCCAGCAGATAGTCAAGTCTGGGGTCAGAAGGGACCTCTTCAGGGACCTCCCTGGTGGTCCAGTGGTTAAGACTCTGCACTTCCAATGCAGGGGGCCCAGGTTTGATCCCTGGTTGGGGAACTAAGGTCATCCCACATGCCACATGGCGCGGCCAAAGAATAAAAAATAATTAAGAAGGGACCTCTTCACCTACTTTACAGATGGGGAAATGGAAGGGCTGGAGGCGAGGAGCTGTGCCCCAAGTTCCACCGTCACCCGGAGGCAGAGCTGGGTGAGGATGTTCCATGCCCCCCTCTCTCTCAAACCTCACTGTCCTTTTGGTGCCAGGGCCTTCCCGGGGGACAGGTAAGAATCCGGAGCGGTGGCTGAAATTTATCTCTTCCTCTCCCCCAGGTGAGGCTATAGGACATTATCAGTTTGCCAGTGAGATGTCCATCTGCTGGGCCTACACAAAACACTCAGGGAGTGGGACTTCCTGGTGAGGGAGTGGGACTTCCTGGTGGCGCAGTGGTTAAGGCTCCGCCCTCCCGATGCAGGGGGCCCTGGCCAGGGAACTAGATCCCACATGCATGCCGCAACTAAGGAGCCTGCCAGTTGCAACTAAGACTTGGTGCAATCAAATGAATTAAAAAACAAACAAAAAAAACAACGGGGGTGACGACTTTTCTTTCTGGTGTGTGTGTGTGCACGCGCGCACGCACATGCATGCAAACAGAAGAGTGTGTAAAAACAATGTGCATAGTTCGAACTGAAGGAGAACAGTCTATGCTACCCCAAAATGTGCCATTCTGGAATGAAGATTATTTTGAGCTGAAGGCAATTGAGAATCAACAGATGCAGGAAGGGTTCTCTGTCCTTCTGCCCCTTTTCCTCCTAAAAGCAGGACATATATTTCCCTTGTGAAGGTACCAGAAAGAGGAATACAACTCTTATTACAGAGGTGGAGGCACCAGCATTGGGGTGAGTCTGCACAACCAAATCTTACTAACATAACCCTTATCTGTCATTAGCTTCCCCCATATATTTCCTAGTCCCTTCTCCACAGTTTATCGTCCTTTGAAACCCAAACCATGTTTCCTTTGTTAAAATGGTATATGAGCCCCTGAGTCCCACCATTTCTTTGATTTTCACTTATTTTCTGTCAACTCCCATGCACATAAATATTGATAAAAACTGTGTACATTTTATCCTGACAATCTGTCTTTTGTTAGTCTAATTCACAGACCCTAAGAGCTCAGAGGAAGTTTTCCTCCAACAAAACACACCCAGGCACCTATCACCCATATCACGAAGTAGAATATTATCATATCCTAGAAGTCCTGCCCTGTGTGCCTCTTCTTCCTTCTTTTTTTAAATTTTTATTGGAGTATAGTTGATTTACACTGTTGTGTTAGTTTCTGCTGTACAGCAAGGTGAATCAGTTTTACATACACATATACCCACTCTTGTTTAGATTCTTTTCCCATATAGGTCATTACAGAGTATTGAGTAGAGTTCCCTGGGCTATACAGCAGGTTCTTATTAGCTATCTGTTTTATATATAGTAGTGTGTATATGTCAATCCCAATCTCCCAATTTATCCCTCCCCCCCTTCCCCGCCATGTGCCTCTTCGATAACACATCCTGGTCCCAAGTAAACCATTGTCCTACATTTTGTTTGAATCTTTCCTTTGGTTTTCTTTACATTTGTTTTTAGCTGCACACGGATTCCTAAACAGCACGTTATTAGGTTTGCCTGTTTTAAAATTCTATTTAAGTGGAATCTTACTCATATCCTCTGTTTCTTGCTGCTTTAGCTTATGCTTGTGAGACTAACCTATATTGGTGCATATGATGCAGGTTATAGATTTTTCACTGTTGCATAGTGTTCCACTGTATGGTTATCCCACACCTGATTTACACATTTTACTGTTGATGAATATTCCATTACCTCCAGTTTCTGGCTATTACAAATGATGCTGCTCTGAATACTCCTGTACATGTCTTTTGATACACGTAGGCATGCATTTTATTGGGTGTATGCTTAGGAGTGGGATTACTGGGTCATTGGTAATCAATTGCTTTACTTGGTAATGTCGGTTTTCCAGCGGCTATACCGTTTACTTCTGTCATATCCTGTTGCTCCCGATTCCTACTTTTTTTTTTTTTTTTTTCGGTACGCGGGCCTCTCACTGCTGTGGCCTCTCCCGTTGCGGAGCACAGGCTCCGGACGTGCAGGCTCAGCGGCCATGGCTCACGGGCCCAGCCGCTCTGCGGCAGGTGGGATCCTCCCGGACCGGGGCACGAACCCGTGTCCCCTGCATCGGCAGGCGGACTCTCAACCACTGCGCCACCAGGGAAGCCCCCCGATTCCTACATTTTAAACTGTACACCCAGCAGGACCTGAACGTTCCCAAGCCCCTGCTCTTCCAACTCCAGGCCAAGGCCAAAGCCGCTGCCCACAGCAGTTTGAAAAAGATGTAATCTTTCTCAAGTGATGAAAGTGTTCTGCAGTTAAACAGTGGTTATAGTTGCACAACTTTGTGACTGTGCTAAAAGCCACCAAATTCTGCACGTGAAAAGGGTAAATGTTACGGTATGCTCAGCTTGTCCCATACACCAAGCTTGCTCCCCTTGTCCCCCAATGGCTGGTCTTGTCTTTTATTTTTATTTTTGGCCATGCAGCATGTGGGATGTTAGTTCCCTGACCAGGGATCAAACCCACAGCCCCTGCATTGGAAATGTGGAGTCCTAACCACTGGACGGCGAGGGAAGTCCCCTTGTCTTTTTAAAGGAACATTTATTTATTTTTGGCTGCATTGGGTCTTCGTTGCGGTGCGCAGGCTTCTCACTGCGGTGACTTCTCTTGTTGCGGTGCACGGGCTCTAGCCTCGCGGGCTCTAGAGCACAGGCTCGGTAGTTGTGGTGCGTGGGCTTAGTTGCTCCGCGGCATGTGGGATCTTCCCAGATCAGGGCTCGAACCCATGCCCTCTACACTGGCAGGCGGATTCTTAACCACTGCGCCACCAGGGAAGTCCCCTCCCCACCTCCGTCTTTTATTTTATTTAAAAAAAAAAAATTATTTGTTTATTTGGCTGTGCCAGGTCTTAGTTGCGGCATGCGGGATCTTTAGTTGTGGTATGTGAACTCTTAGTGGTGGCCTGTGGGATCTAGTCCCCTGACCAGGGATTGAACCTGGGCCCCTGCATTGGGAGCGTGGAGTCTTAGCCACTGGACCACCAGGGAAGTCTCTTGTCTTTTATATTTTTTAATTAATTTATTTTTATTATTATTATTCTTTTTGGCGGTACACGGGCCTCTCACTGTTGTGGCCTCTCCCGCTGCGGAGCACAGGCTCCGGACGCGCAGGCTCAGCGGCCATGGTTCACGGGCCCAGCCGCTCCGCGGCATGTGGGATCTTCCCTTACCGGGGCACGAACCCGTGTCCCCTGCATCGGCAGGCGGACCCTCAACCACTGCGCCACCAGGGAAGCACTCTTGTCTTTTATTTTAATTGAAATATAATTCACATACTACAAAAGTTCACCCTTTTAAAGTGTGCAATCTGGTGGGTTTTAGTATAGTCGAAAAGTTGTCGTGTAACCATCACCACTATCTAATTCCAGAACATTCTCATCACTTCAAAAAGATCTCGCCTCTTTTCAGCTGCTGTGGGCAGCAGCTTGGGCGATGTCGCAGTGGAGGAGCAGGGTTTCAGGAGGGCTCAGATCCTTTCCCACACTTGGCTGAAAGTGAGGAGGTTTCAGTGCTCCCCTGAAGGTCATCAGTGTCTGTAGGGGGCGCCCAGGCAAGTTGTGCTGCCTCAGACGTGGGCGGGCTTGGGCGCTAGGGAAGCTGCTTGGCTGGGCAGGCACAATGGAGACAGGGGCGAGACAGCAAGTCCAGGGGGAACATTCAGGACAGGCCCCACCCAAATGATCCCTCCCCTAAGCGCCGGTCTTAGCGCTGCAATCCACACTTTTGGGGCTACAGCTCAAGAGTCGGCAGTTGAACCGGAAATGCCTTGCAGGGGTGACTCCCTAAACGGTTATCACCACAGCCTTTCTCTGAGGGTGCTTATCTCAGAGGCCGGAGGGAAGATTGAGCTCTGGGGCTGAGAAAGGAAGGAGGAGGGGCCGACTTAGAGAAAGGAGAGGAGAGCGGGAAGACCAAGTTTTAGCAAAATTCTGTCAGGCCAACCACAATGCACATTGCTTTGTCCTAAGGCTCCGTTTGTCATTCCCAAGCCTCTGAGGAAGGCATTAAAGAGCTCCTTCACAGTTCCCTGGACCAGTCCTGCAATAGTAAGAGCCCAAAGTATTAAGAGGAATATATATAACTTTACCAAGTGGACTTAGTAGGAAGTGCTCTTAGGATAAATACCTGTGGAATGGAAGAAAACAATGGCACAGAGGAAGAAGTTGGCATTTATCCTGTAGAAATACATGTGTGAATGATATATGCCCAAGGTTGACATAATTGCACAGGATATAAATGCACTGCAACATTACTCCTACGGTTTTTTGTTTGTTTGTTTGTTTTTTGTGGCATTAGGCACATGACATGAAATTTGCCAATTTAACCATTCTTAAGTTTACAGTTCAGTGGCACTAAGTACATTCACATTGTTGTGCAACCATCACCTGCTTTTTTTTTAAAGAGCAATATTTTGACGTGGCTGGAAAGTGCAGGACAGTGACTGTGCCCCTCAGTGTAGCAGGGCCCTTGCCCTACATATCTCCTAGAGGGCAAATGCCCCCATCTCGAGATAGGGGGCAGCTTTCGGCATCTCTCTGCTTCCACAGCCCCATCTCCACACAGAGCAGGGCTTGACTAGGAGGGGCCATCTGGCTGGTGGGAACCAAGGGCGTGGAGCCAGTGGACCCCATGCCGCTGGAAAGGCACTGACCCCCTCGCCCTGTGAATCACCCTAGCACAGCTGATCCTGGCTTGGCCTTGGCAGGGCTGCTGTGCCACCTCAGTTTCTGCCCAGAGCTTCCCAGATCAACCAGGCCAGGGATAAACCAGGGTGGGGAGGGGAGAAAAGCGGCCTCGGCCCCGGGACCCGAGCGGAAGGCAGCGGGGCTCCGGTCTGCTAGGCTCGTTGCCGGCCGCTCTGCTGGACTCTTGGCCTGCCGCCTCCCAGCTTGTCAGGTCCGGCTGCCACCCATAGTCCCGTTGGATAAGCCCATTCACACCTGTCCAGGGGCCTGGCGAGAGTTAAGGGTGGGTCCACATGAATCTGCCAGAAAAAACAACTCAGCCTGCATTCCGCCTGGGGGGTAAGGGATGAGCTCTGTCATAGGGAGGACAACCTGTGGTGAGGTTCAGTAGCAGGGCTTAACCTGGGCTCTTAGGATTAGGGTTGGGGGGGGAGGGGTGAAGGCTGTAGGCAGGAGAGTAAGAGGGGCAGGTAGGGAGCCCTGATCAAAGGTGAGACGCTCCCTGGCCCATTGTCAGGGAAACTGGCTCCAGGCCGCTGTTAATTGTAGCCCTAAGGAAGTTGCAGGCTGGCAGCTGAACCCCATGCAGGAGCTGGGTAGGGGCGAGGTGTGGTCACTGGACAAGTCAGGGAGTAAAGTTAATTGGCCTTAACAGGTGCCAGCAGCTAAGTGGCCCGTCTCACCTGCCTTCTGCTTTTCTTACTAACCTTTGCTCAGCCAGGAATCTCCCCTTCCTCCTCTACCTGTTTCAGCCCCTCCCAAACATCCAAGTCAGCCTCTGAACTCAGCTCACATCAAGCCCGCCTGAAGTCTCAGCGCAGCTGCCAGCTCCGGCCCGCCTTGCCCTCCTCTGAGTTCACGCCCACAGCGATCTCTCCTCGGGATTTTGGGGAGCCTAACCTGTACTGCCTTGGGTTGGCTTTTAAGCCGAGGCAAGGTAACTAGAGTAATGGGACCTTTTTAAAAAAAAACATACAAACAAACCTGAATTCACCATGTCTGTGGGCTCTTGCAAGCTTTCATCAATGCTTTTATTCTCTAAAGCACTTTAGAAGCTCTTATGTAATGCTGAACTCAGGCCATGCGTGCAAAAGCCTTACCTCCAAAACTTGGTGCTAAGATTACTCTCTGTCAGTGAAACTCAAGGGAGAATTTGTATATAAGGGAGGAGATGGGTCACCTGAAGAAGTGAGACACCTAAGACAGAGACCTGTACATATTTGAAGATACTTGGGGGACTCCCAACCAATCAAGCGTTCTAGGGCCTTAGCCCCAGATAAGTCAAGGTGGATCCCCGGCACCTGCATTTTAAACTAGTACCCCAGGCAGATTTGATGCAGGTGATGTCAATCACCCCTGAGAAACATGGGGCTTCTTTGAGAGGTATGGCTGGAAGGTGAAGGATATACCTAAGAAAGCTGGAATCTCTCTGAAGAAAGGAAGGGAGCATAGGAAAGGGGGCACCCCTCATACATTGTGGGCAGGAGTATAAAATGGTGCAGCCTCTGTGGAAAACAGTTTGATGGCTCCTCAAAAATGTAAATGTGGTAATTACCATATGACTCAGCAATCCACGCCTAGGTATATACCCAAAGAAATTGAAAACAGGTACTTAAATACATGCATACACATATTTGTTGCAGCGCTATTCACAACAGCCAAAAGGTGGAAACAACCCCGGTGTCCATCGATGGATGAATGGACTTTTATGTTATGTGAATTTCCCCCCAATAAAATAAAGAGGAAAAAAAAAAAGAAATGTAGGGCAGGGGGCGGGGGCAGGGGAAGTGCCAAGGATCAAGGAGTCAGCAGGGCAGGGCAGATGGAGCACTGCCCAGGGAAACAGACCCTCGGTGAGATGGGAAAGTCTGTTGGGCTCCCCTCCCCTCCTGGGGAGACGTTCCTCCAGACTCTCCACCACCCTTTGCTCTGACTTCCTACTCACCAAGCAACCTTCTGATTATTAATGTGGTCTCCTAGGAGCTTGGTGCTTGTGCTGAAAACAAGCTATCTGAGATGCCAGGAATGGCTGTTACGGTCAGTAGCAGACTGCCTCCCCTTGATGAAGTACTCCTTTGGCTTTGTGGGGTATGCATCCATCTCTACTGAACTTGCTGCCTGCGATAGAGACAGTATAGTACCAGTTTTATTTTTTATATTTTTAAATTTTTTATCCGTATATTTTATTTTTATTTATTTTTTATATCTTTATTGGAGTATAATTGCTTTACAATGTTGTGTTAGTTTCTGCTGTAAAACAAAATGAGTCAGCTATACGTATACATGTATACCCATATCCCCTCCCTCTTGCATCTCCCTCCCACCCTCCCTATCCCACCCCTCTAGGTGGTCACAAAGCACAGAGCTGATCTCCCTGTGCTATGCGGCTGCTTCCCACTATCTATTTTACATTTGGTAGTGCATAGATGTCCATGCCACTCTTTCACTTCGTCCCAGCTTACCCTTCCCCTCCCCATGTCCTCAAGTCCATTCTCTAACGTCTGCATCTTTATTCCTGCCCTCCCACTAGGTTCATCAGTACCATTTTTTTAGATTCCATATATGTGCGTTAGCATCCGAGTACCACTTTTAGTACTGTTGTGGGAATTGTTTCTTTGGTCAGCAAACATTTACTGAGAGACAACTCTGTGCCAGGCGCTGGTTTTAGGCTCTGGGAATTCAGCAGTGAACGTGATGGACATAGTCCCTGCCCTCAGGGGCTTACATTCTTGTGATCAAATAACACATGTGATGAACTCAGCATAGTAATGGGCAAAAAGAAGTGCTCAATAGAGGGCAGATCTTATCACTATTCTTGGTCTGAGTGAGAAGAGGTTTGTGTGGTAATTCCTAAGAATTCCTTCTCCCTCGTCTGTCTCAGCAGTGGTGACAGCCGCATTCTCGCTCAGACTTGCTCTCTCCGGCCTCTTCCCGAGACATGCCAGCTGCACCTGCTCCCACTCACCCCTTCCCTTGCCCACCAGTGTCTCTGATATTCCATAGCAATAAAATCCACCCAACAAGCCTGCTCCAACTGTTTTTCGTGGCCAGGTAACTGACCATGAATTGAAATACAATAATGGAATGCTTCTAAACACATATTCTTTATGGAAACTGTATGAGTTTTACTGGAATTAGAGGACTTGGTTCTTGGACAGATGGTTGGTGTGAGGCAAGAACCAAAGGTTGAGTGGTTGTGATCTGGTCTAACACACCCATGCTTTATGGCCATGCTTTGTTTCTGAACCCAAAGAGCATGATCCATCCAGATCTACCCTAGACTGAGCAGAGATCACAAACCTACTTTTCTCTTTTGTCTCTGATCCTCCCCAGCCCAATTTACCACTTTGCAAAATGTAGACAACTTGTTAGTTGATTCAGTTTCAACTTAGAGTAGGATGGGAGGGATGTTGGGAAGCTGAACCGTGTCCGATGATGTTCTGCTTCTTGATATGGGTGCTGGTTACACAGATGTGATCATTTGTGAAAGTTTGTCAGGCTGTGTATATTTCATAATCTGTGCACTTTTCTGTATGTATGTTTTACTTAAAGCAAAAATGAAAATGAAAATAGGGCCAATGGACTAAGATACTATTTTTTTTGGCTGCGCCGCGTGGCTTGTAGGATCTTAGTTCCACAACCAGGGATTGAACCCATGCCCCCTGCGGTGGAAGCACAGAGTCCTAACCATTGGACTGCCAGGGAAGTCCCTGTACTAAGATACTTTTACAAAGATGCTTTTCTCAGTGCTCCTTATGATATTAAAAATTGGAAATACGTTGCATGCATGAGAGGACTGGTAAAATAACTTTTAGTGTATCTGTAAAATAGAATATTATGTGACCATTAGAGGTGTTGAAAAGATGTATAGTTATTCACTTGGAGGTGTAAACAATATAATATGAAATAAGTTAGAAAAGAAGGTAGATTATAAAATATTAAAAGTGATCATCTTTGGGCAGAATATTGGTATTAATAGAGTTAACTAATCTGAGGAGCTTGTTAGTTACAAATTCCTGAGTCCAAACACTCAGAGAGTCTCTTTCAGTCTTCGCCCAACCCCCAACCACACATATCTACCCAGGTTAATTGTTATGCATAGTCTCATTCTTACCCTTTTGGGGGGCCTTGGACCCCTTTGAGAATCTGATGTAAACTATGGATCCTCTCTCCTCAAAAACGAATGGACACACCAAATCTCGGATACAATTTGGGGGGTCCATGACTTTAGTTAAGAACCCCTAATGTAGAATGAGAGGTCAACCTCTCCTTATTTTCCTCTTGTTCTTATTTTTCCTCAGAAGACCCCCTTGCTCCCAACTCCCTAAAGGTCAAGAACCTCTGCCAGGGGACTTCCCTGGTGGTGCAGTGGTTAAGAATCCACCTGCCAATGCAGGGGACATGGGTTTGATCCCTGGTCTGGGAAGATCCCACATGCCATGGAGCAACTAAGCCTGTGCACCATAGCTACTGAGCCTGCGCTCTAGAGCCCGTGAGCCACAACTACTGAGCCCGTGTGCCACAACTACTGAAGTCCACGCGCCTAGAGCCCGTGCTCCGCATCAAGGGAAGCCACCGCAATGAGAAGTCTGCGCACTGCAACAAAGAGTAGCTCCCACTCACCGCAGCTAGAGAAAGCCCGCGTGCAGCAACGAAGACCCAACGCAGCCAAAAAATTAAAAACAAACAAACAAACAAAACCTCTGCCAGGCAGCACAGGCCCCTGGGCCATTGCCAAGGTCAGAGCACATTCCTTTCGTGTGTTCTTGCAGGGTTCCTGGTGCCACCCAGAGGGAATCCACCAGTGGGATGTGCAGGCAGTGGGTTGGCCGGGGGGTGGCCCGGAGGCCTGCTTTGAGAACGTGCCTGTGCTGCCGACTGGTCTCTTCCTGCCGCCCTGCCTCAGGCCTTGCAGGACAGCGCCCCCCGGAATGCAGCCTTCTCCTGCACCCCCGCTTCCTCCCCTCTGGCCGCACAAGCCTGAGGAAGCTGTCCCCAAGGTTTTGATGCGCCTTGATAACATCAACAACAGAAGTCCCTGCATTCATCCTGAACATGTACTAGTTCATGTACGCTGCTCTGGGTCCCTACACTGAGATGGGGAAATTTCATATAGTATAAATAGGAATGGGCTCAAAGCAGTGGCTCACATGTTTTAAGATGGGCTCTAGGCAGCATCATAAACTTTAGGACCCTAAGAATATTTTATTAACAGATCTTACGAGGAGATTTCCTCTTTTTGTGTGTACCTCTAAAAGTCATGGGCTGCTTGGGCAGGGGACGGCTCTATGGCTTCTAAGAGGAAAGAGGCCGTCCAGAAAAGTCAGGTCCATTTGGGACCAGAGGAATCAGTGGCATGACAGCAAGTGGCCTTGGCCACCAGGTGGCATCACCAGCCAGCCTGAGAGCGCAGCTCATCCCAGGAACCCAAATCCTTTTACTGTTGTTCTCTTTCTTCCTTTTCAGCACAGATTTGACTCCACTCCACTACCTGCCAGTCCTTTCCCCAAGAGGACTCCCGTCCCGACACCTGTGGTGTGGTGTCTGTAGTGTCTGTAGGCGTCGCCACCGTGCTCCCCCCTTCACCCCGCACTTGTCCCCAGTTCTGCCCAGAGGAGCACCTGGGGGCCGCCCCTTCCCATCTCCTCCTCTTGGCTCCAGAGCACAACTGCCAAGCAGGATGAACCAGGGAGAGGTGACACAGGGCAGGACAGTTGTCTTAGCCTTGGCATAATAAAAGGAAAACCCAAACACTTTTCTTTTTTTCTTTTTAATATCTAAGATAAAAAAAATTAAAAAAACCCAAAACCAACAACCAAAACAATCCGTTTGAATGTGCCTGGTCTCAGGTCCCATTTCCAGTGCTGTTCTAAAGAAGCGGCACCTTCCGGTGGCTCGGGGGGTCCCGGGTTCTGGGGAGAGCCCAGTGGTGGCCGGAAACCATCTCGGCCTTTATCCCAGCCCCTGGGACAACCAAGGACCCAACATTTCAGAAAGACCACCAGGACTGTTTTTAAGACACGCGGTTGCCCTAGGAAAAGTTCTCCCTGGAGGCTGGATTGAGGGCTATTTCTTGTGGAGAAACTTCATTTTATTGCCTAAAAAAAGAAAGTGAGAACATTTCACCAGGCAGACAAAGGGGCTGAGTTAAATCCTGCTCTTTTCACCCCAGAGGCAGTGCAGACAAGTGTGGCCTCCCCGCCCCCCCCAGAGCTTCACCCCAGAGCTCAGGAGAAGTTGGGGGACTTCGCCCTGCCTGGCTGCCCTCCTCGTGCCTCCCAGTGAAAAGGGGTCTTCCTCAGACTTGGGGAGTTTTGAAAGGAAGCATGTCAGAGCTGTAGATGTTGCTTCTGAAACGGTGATACAGGAAGCACTGACTGTAACACATCCCTGAGAGCCAAGTGAGGAGAAAACTCCCAGCAGCGCGGGAGGCAGGCGGTCCCTTCCCAGGCAGCTGGCCATCCTGGCTGAGGCACCGGCACGCCCCCTGCAAGTCCTCCGTGGGGTCCTCCTCACCGCAGTTCCTCCTTACTGGGGCCTGCTTCCTCCTTCACCTTTTTCGCTTTCTTCTCCTGCTCCCTTTCCTAGCAAGGGCCTTTTTCCTGATTAACTGCAGTCCTTATGAAAATTCTTACATTTCCACCTTTTGGGGGCATCATCTGGAGGCTGGTCCAGGTCTTTACTGCCAGACATCTTTCTCTGGTTCCATTCCTCATGCCTCTAAGCCCAATACCCCAGAAGGTTTAAGAGTGTGGGAGATAATAGTGAAAGAACAGCAAGGCAGCCAGGGGCCCAGGAAAGCAGGGAGGGGGCCATTTGCGTCCTTTGCTTACGATCTGGGGACAGAGTAGAACAGGTGGGTAAAATGCTGACTTGGCCCACTCGGTGCAGGCCTCAGAGCTCTGCATTATTAGGCCCCGGCTCTAGGGGAGGGAACTGGCCAAGACCCCATGGTCCGGAGGCTGCTGATGGGAACCGAGACCCCTAGGCCTCACCTAGTCCCTTCAGGAACTTGTTGACACCACTGTGTTCTCCACTGGGGAGTGTTTCCAGGTACTCTTGGGCTCGGACCTCAAAAAGACCTGTTGACAAGAGAAATCCCAGCCATTTTAGTTCCTTCTCTTCGTGCTTCTAGACATATCCATTTCCTTACTGCCATAGGAAAGAGAAACCTTGCTTCTGAGATGAAGTTGCTCCTATAAACATGCTCTGAATCATGAGATTTATAAGGGCTTGTACTGCCCTTATAATTGTCCAACCTGTGCAATAAGTGTCTTTGGAAAGCTGTAAAGCTAGCTCGTATGTGTAGCCCTATCTTTACTGGACAAACGCCTTGCAAGCATGTACACCGTGCCAGGCCCGCGGTTTCAAAGATGAACCAGACGGCCTTGGCTCGGGAGCTCCTGAGGGCTCCCTTTTCCTCGCATTCTCCCACAAGAGGGCCTCTGGCCAAGTGCTTTGGCCTCCTGGGAACCCGGCTGCCATCTGCAGACTCAGGAGGGCGGGCAGGCCACCTCTGAGGGCCCTTCAGTTCTCACCCGGGACTGGAGCCTCAGGCACGCTGTCTTCATCTCTTACTGATCTTCCACAGACGGGGCTCCTTCTGTGCTACTTTTAAGCCTTATGTCTCGCTCTCTCTATCAAATAGTGATCTGTGTACCCAGCAGGTCTTCTATTAAAAGGAATCCTTTCACCAGGAGTTGTGGGACTCATACTTGCTAATCCATTTTCTTTTGTCTCTTCAGATAGCACTCATCAGAACGCCTCAAGTGTGACAGACTCCCTTTCTGCCTTGCAAAGAGCTCTGGGAATGCAGAGCTTTGGTTCCTCAGATCAGTCTCTGCAATCGCAGCCCCAGAGGACACCAAGGCCTGGGCCAGCTGCTTCCCTGGCCCCCACCCTGGTCACTGTGAGGCATCTCCTCAGTGTTGAGCATCTTTCCCCTTCTCGGGTCTAGCTCCCATCTGGGATAGCCTTTACTGACATTTCTAGTTTTTAGATTCCCACAAGGACTTAAAATGATGTAAGAAAGAGATGGGAACGGTTTCATCCTCCTGGTGCACACTCCCTGCTCCTCCATCACTAGAAGCGTGATGGAGTCCAGCAACAGGGACAGGGAGACTAGGAGAGACAGGGGAACCTCACGGAGCGAGGGCTGGGGCGGGGCTGGGCGGTCTCGCGGAGCGATGACCCACAAACTCCACAGGTTGGGGCAGTCTCTGCCGTCCTGCCTCCCCCATGGCCAGCCCGCTGGGCTCAGTGGCACCACGTACAGTGGAGGGCGTGGGGCCGTCCTCTCCTCCTCTATCCCATCCCCAGGTCCCGGAGGAGAGGCTGAGGAAGCAGGGCAGAGGGAACCAGAGGAGGCCTGAGGAAAAGGGAGGGGAAGGGAAGGGTGTCCTTGAGACTTTCGTTGAGCTGGGGAGAATAGAACAGGAGGGAACTTGCCACCAGAACCTGCAGTGTGGTTCTGGGAATGGGAAGCAGAGGGGAAGCGACGCCTGAGGAGACGGCAGGACATAGGGGCAGTTTCCCCAGCTCAGAGGTGGCGAGAATGAACGTCCTCCAGAGAAGGCTGCATGCTGTTCCCATCCGTGCCCTGGCCCCCGACCTTCCACCCTGCTCAACACCCACCCGGGGTCTGGGCATCTCTGGCTGCCTCAGCCCCCCACAGGGAACATGCCTCCTGACCTTTGGCATCCTGCCGGCGCCGCTCCCGCTCCTGGATGAAGCCCCGGAACGTCTGGGTCTCCATGAAGACCTCCAGGAACCGGCGGAGGCTCTTGGAGGAGACGGCTTTGCGGAAGGCCTCTCGCTGCAGGGTCCTCTCCTCTCGCTCGCCCGCCGTCAGGAACAACGAGTAGTGGCCCACGATCTCCACGAAGAAGCGGACAAAGGCTTCGGATACCACTTCGTTCAAGGGGCTGGACTTGGGGCCTGAGCAAAATGGGGAAGGACCAGGACCGGTGAGGGCGGAGGGCTGAGGCAGAGCCTTTGGGACAAGCCAGGCACTAAGACAAGGATGCTAGCTCCCTGGATGGCAAACTGCAATGATCCACAAAAAGATTACCCACAGTGAGCATTCATTTCTTCCCACCTTTAAACAGATATTTTAGGGCCAAAATGGGGTGGGACAAGTCTTCCCCACAGCTCATTGTTAGAATGAGGTCCTGATAGAGGGGATGAGCGCCCAGCCTCTCTCCCTGTATACCTCTCTTGCCTATTTTCCTGCTTAACCCAGTGCCAAGTGGGACAGATGCCCATAGTCCATTTGCTCCCTGACTCCAATGATGGAAGAGGGGGTGCAGTCTGGGAGGTGGATGAGCATTTACCACGCTTGCAGTCTGGGGACCTGTCATCCTGGTCACTAGCCAGGTCATTCCTCTGTTCCAGAATGTGTTCCAGGGCTACCTGAAGCTTCCGGGGCAGAATGGAATCCTCGTCATCCATCTGTAAAGCAGAAAAAACAGGTGGGCCATCGCCCCGGTGCTTCTGGGGATGGTGGCTGCATCCTGGCCAGCAGGACACATTGGACACTGCAGGGCAGGCCTGGCAGGGTTCCTGGTTTAGTGGAAAGAACACAACTTAGAACTAGAGGTCTGAGGTTTGAATCTTGATTCCACTTTTTACAAGCTATGTGAGCCTCAGTTTCCCCACCTGTAAAATGGGCTACCAATCAGTATCTACCTCACCGTGAAGATTAAATGCACCATATAAGACGGTGATGAAAGAAACTGAAGAAGATATAAATTAATGGAAAGATATTCTGTGCCCATGGATTGAACGAATAAATACTGTTAAAATGTCCATACTACTTAAAGCCATCTATAGATTCAATGCAATCCTTATGAAAATTCCAATGACATTTTTCACAGAAATAGAAAAAACAATCGTAAAATTTGTATGGAACCACAAAAGACCTTGAATAGCCAAAACAATCTTGGGGAAGAAGAACAAAGCTGGAGGCATCATAATTCCTGATTTCAAACTTTATCACAAAGCTACCGTAATCAAGATAGTATGGTACTGGCAAAAAAACAGACATATAGACGAACAGAACAAAATTGAGAGCCCAGAAATAAACCCGTACATATATGGTCAGCTAATATTTGACAAGGGAGCTGAATATTTAATGGGGAAACGATGGTTTCTTTCTTTTTTTTTTAAAAATAAATTTATTTATTTATTTATCTTTGGCTGCACTGGGTCGTCATTGCTGTGTGTGGGCTTTCTCTAGTTGCGGCGAATGGGGGCTACTCTTCCTTGCGGTGTGCAGGCTTCTCATTGCGGTCGCTTCTCTTGTTGCAGAGCATGGGCTCTAGGTGCATGGGCTTCAGTAATTGTGACATGGGGGCTCAGTAGCTGTGGCTCATGGGTTCTAGAGCACAGGCTCAGTAGTTGTGGTACATGGGCTTAGTTGCTCCGCGGCATGTGGGATCTTCCCGGACCAGGGATTGAACCCATGTCCCCTGCCCTGGCAGGCGGATTCTTAACCACTGTGCCACCAGGGAAGTCGGAAAGGCTGATTTCTTAAATAAATGGTGTTGGGAAAACTGGACATCCACATACGAAGGAATGAAATTGGACCCCTATCTTATACGAATGAAATTGGACCCCATCTTATATGACTCACAAAAATTATGTGGATTAAAAAAAATTGGATTAAAGACTTAAGTGTAAGAACAGAAACTGTAAAACTACTAGAAGAAAATATAGGTGAAAAGCTCCTTGACATTGATCTTAGCAACAATTTTTTGGGATCTGATACCAAAAGCACAAGTAACAAAAGCAAAAGTAAACAAGTGAGAGTACATCACACTAAAAAGCTTCTGCACAATAAAACAAACAATCAGCAAAATGAAAAGGCAGCTTACAGAATGGGAGAATATATTTGTAAAGCATATATCTGATAAGGGGTTACTATCCAAAGTATATAAGGCACTCATACAACTCAATAGAAAAAAAAGATGGGCAAAGGACATGAATAGACGTTTTTATAGATGTGTATGTACGTGTATATACGTGTGTATATGCATATATACACATAGATACACATACACACAATGGAATATTATTCAGCCATAAAAAAGAAAGAAATACTGGGCTTCCCTGGTGGCGCAGTGGTTGAGAGTCTGCCTGCCGATGCAGGGGACACGGGTTCATGTCCCGGTCCGGGAAGATCCCACAGGCCGCGGAGCGGCTGGGCCCGTGAGCCATAGCCGCTGAGCCAGTGCGTCCGGAGCCTGTGCTCCGCAGCGGGAGAGGCCACAACAGTGAGAGGCCCGCGTACCGCAAAAAAAAAAAAAAAAAGGAAGAAATACTGACTTTTGTGATAACATGGATAGACTAATACTAAGTGAAGTAGATAAGACAGCAAAAGGTAATACTGTATGTTCTCACTTATATGTGGAATCTAAAAAAACTGAACTCTGGGAATTCACTGGTCATCCAGTGGTCAGGAATCAGTGCTCTCACTGCCAGGGTCCCGGGTTCAATCCCTGGTCAGGGAACTAAGATCCTGCAAGCCCCGTAGTGCAGCCAAAAAAAAAAAAAGTTATATATACATATATATATATATGAACTGAACTCATAAAAATAGAGAGTAGAATGGTGGCTACTAGGGGCTGAGGGGTGAGGGAAATGGGGAAATGTTGGTCAAAGGGTACAAACTTCCTGCTATAAAATGAATAAATTCTGGGGAATCTAATGTACAGTTTGGTGACCATAGTTAACATATACTTGAAAGTTGTTAAGAGAGTAGATCTTAAATGTTATCACTACACAAAAAAGGTAATTATGTGAGGCAATGGGGGGTTAACTAACCATACTGTGGTTATAATTTCTCAGCGTGTATGTACATCAAATCATCATGCTGTACATTTTAAACTTACATATGATATGTGTCAATAATATCTCAATAAAGCTGGGGGGAGATTAAATGCAACACAATTAATTTGTGAAAGTGCCTGGCACCTAGTGGCTCCTCAATCAATGTTTCCCACTGTCCCCTACCTCCCACCCCATGGGGTGGCTAGTTCTAATCCGGGGACTCGGGTCAGGGCAGATGACCAGTATTTTTTTTTTTTTTTTTTAACCAGTATTTTTTAAAGCTGGCTTTATGATCTGGGTCTCAAAGCAGGAAGGCCTTGGGATGGGCCTACCCAGAGGGGCTTTGGGAAGTGAAAGTAGATGGAACTAATGATAAAAAACAGGCATTAACATATATAACTTTTCAGTGGCCATTCCAAGTGTAAAAGCAGTCCTTCAGAATGCCCAGAAAGGCTTTATGTAATGATTCTTTGCAAGACCTGATAGGAGTCAGGCCTTTCTGGCAAGTGACAACAAGAAACTAACTGTGTATTACTTTCTCTGATAATGAAAGTAGTTTATAATCATTATAGAAAATATATGAAAGTATCAAAACAATTAAAAATCACTCATAATCTGTCTCCTTTTCAGTCTCCCATCCCAAGACGACCAGAATTAATGTTTTGGTGAGTTTTCCTTTCAATCTTTTTTAGAGTTTTATATATATATATATATATTTTTTTTCTTTCTTGTTTCTATTCTTTTTTTTAAAAAAACAAGGTCAGCAAAATAGTGTATACAATTTTGCATCCTGATTTTTCCACTTCATATTATATCATGAAATTTGTTATCAAATATTATTGAAAAGCATGTTGAAAAAAGACAAGTGTCCATAGTTATAACCTATACAAAGATTCTAATTGTCAGTAAACCGTTTTGTGACAGAACACGTGGGAATCGATCCTTTGTCCAAAGCCCTCCTCTTTGGCCCCGTCTTCTGTCCTATCCTCAGTCAAGCCCTGGCCAGGGACTGCCCAAGCCCCTTGACCTGTTGTGCAATTTCAGGCACACAAGGGAGCCTTTCCGTAGCTGGAAAGCTGAGCTCCAAACAACAAAGAGCTGAAAACAGAGCAAGCAGTGGGTTGAAGCTGCACTTCTTACTCACCTGTCTGAGGAACCGATTGTTGACAAGATCGACCACAAGGACCTATGAGATAAGGAAAAGGGACTATTATTGTTACCAGGGCTTCCGGGATACAGAGATGGACTCTTAGCCTTCTTCCTTCTTGGCACCCAGAGTGGCAGCAGGGCTGGGGGTGGAGGGGGCCATTTGTGGTTTCCTGACATTGCCACTGTAGCCACAAACGATGAAGAGGGGAGGTGGGGCAAAGGGCTTTCCAGAAACACACACTTTCAACACTGTAACTGCAGGCTGGGACGTGTCTGGGCCACAAGCTGGACTCCCTGCCCTGTTCTCGGACTGGCTGAGGCAAAGCCACTCAGACTGTTTTTTAGCGTGTGGGTCACTGAGGAGGCGCTAGAGGCCACAGCCCCCCATCGTTCCCATTCCACTCGGTTCTGTCACACCCCCACCCGCCAGGCCTCCCTCCTCCTACCTCCCAGTGACACACTTAGCCCTGTCATTTGTTTTAATAGGGTCGGAGGGGAGAGACCCAGAGGACTGGACCCAACGGGAGAGTAAGTCAAGCTACAGGTGCTGGGCTTCCATGAGTCAAGGCTTTCAGGCTAAAGCACCTCCCTCCTCCCTCCTCAGAGTGAGGCTGAGACCCAGAGCCACAACTAGGGTGAAGCAAGTGAAGGGCCTAGGGCACGAAACTTAAGGAGGCGCTCACTCATAGGATCATGCAAGTGGCCGAGCCCCAGGCCTCAGCGTGGGCCACTGGCTCTGATGGAGGATGAGCAGGGGGCCTGAATGGCCACCATGATTGCACCAGCAGCGGGAATCATGGGCTCTGACACATGGCCCAGGAGTTAAGGGAGCACTCTCCTTCCTTCTCACACCTTCTCCTGGGGTAGAACTGAGCCATTTGCGGGATTGAGGGTACCCAGGCAAACTCTTTGCAGTTCACAAACCCACACTCAAAGACCTGAGTCTGATGGTTAATATTTAACGGGACTTTAGGACTCTCTGGGCAATTAGAGGAGCTGCATCTGGGGACACGGGGAGGATTTCAGGCCCAGGGGTTCCCTGGGGGTTCAGGACTGCGCAGCGTCATTCAGTCCCCACGGTTCTGCTCTGACTGCTGGAGTTCTCAGTACACGGGGACAGACTATTTAGAGGAAGGGGCTGGGACTAAACATCCACAGAAATGCCAAGGGCTTTCCTCACTTGGATGCTAACTTGAAAATCCAGAACGCGATCATTAAAAACATTTTGGTTGTGGTCTTTTTAACTGATATGGAAAAGGACCTCCTTGTAGGAGCACAGTCTTTGTCAAGACTTCGTTATTAGCCCAAAGATAGTTTCCAGTTATTGTTCGCTCTTTGTGTGCTGTCTTCCCCCGGTGCTGCGGGGTGGGGAAGGGAAGGATAGGGTGGATGGCTATTTACGGATTAGGTGTATTAAAATCTGGGTAACTTGTTGATTGCTGCCCTTCTCAATGGGTATACATGGCAGTAGGTTCATTTAGAGGGGAAACCGAGTCTGCAGTCACTGAGGGTCTACTGAAGCCGACTTGGGGCGGCGAACTCCCAGACAAAGCTGTGGGGTCCCCCTGCTCCCCGACCCTGCCTGCTGGCAGAGCCACAGCCAGCACCTCCCCTCTGCCCCGCCCCACAGGCAGGGCACAGGGGACCTCCCTGAGCTCACCTCTTCCAGCGGCAGCTCCCTGAGCAGCGGCAGCGAGCTGGTGAGCAGCCCAATGAGGAAGGGGGTTGGCGAGCACACGATGTCGATCATGGCAGGTGGCAGCACAGGGATGTAGGTGTGCTGCCAGGTGAAGGGGTAGATGACCGCCACCATCGCGTGGCAGCACGTGGACAGGGTGCTGCAGTGGGGAGAGAGGGGAGAAAGGGCCGGTTTAGGGGAGGCGGGCAGCCTCCACGGGGAAGCCAGAGAGAGCTGTTCACACTCCAGCTCCCATTCATTCCTTCTCCCTCCCAAAACACCCCCAAACAACAAAAGCCTCTTTTCTCATGGGTACTCCTTCTCTTATTGAAGATGCTTTGTATGCAAACACACAGTCTCTCCGCCAAGCATGAAAGCCTAGGTGTGACCAAGGGAAAACAGGGTAAGTCCTTCAGTATTCATGTGCAGCCGTCCGCTCCAAATGGCTCGGTTTGTGTAAAAGTGAAACTCACATACAGTTGCTTCTTGCCCAGAATCCAAAACACAGAAAAATAACAACATTCAGAGAAATAGTCTCTCTTAAAGCAGAATGATCATAATGCAGCCTTTTAAAAAAATATATATTTATTTATTTATTTAGGCTGTGCTGGGTCTTAGTTGTGGCACATGGGATCTTTAGTTGCAGCATGCATGTGGGATCTAGTTCCCTGACCAGGGATCGATCCCAGGCCCCCTGCATGGGGAGCGTGGAGTGTTACCCACTGGACCACCAGGGAAGTCCCATAATGTAGCCTTTTATTGGCAAACGCTGGGCCTTATGAATCGTGCGTGATCCACAGCGCTTTGCTCAGTGCCTGGATTCAAACTCAGTTTGTTGAATGAAGGGTGGATTATTTGGGATTATCACTTTGATATCAGTTCTGTGGAGCGGAGCCACAGCGCAGTGATGACTGGCGGCCTTCCGAGATGAGTGAGAGCAGACTTTCTCTTCTTCCTTGCAGCCATTTCTTATCGCTACTGAGCCTGCTCACAGCAGCTCCCCTCTCCTCTCATTCATATTAGAATATGCTGTTTCTAAAATGCTATGGGATTGGAAACTTCAGAAGCTTGTTAGAAATGTCTAAGGTAAGAATAAAACAAAAGTGAGGGCCCAGTGGATTCGTCTGTGAGTATACCAAGTCATCTTCAGGGCCCTGTAACCAGCATTTCATTTGTTAGGACATCTTTTGAACATTTGCCCTGGTTCTCAGCTGTGCTCTGTTTACGTAAAGTTGCAGGGAAGCTGAGTTCTGGATAGATGAATGCTCCTTTACTAGGTTCCCATGATGTCAGGCACCTATAATCTCATTGTCATAAAACTTTCCTGAGGCCGTTTAAAAAAATCACTTAGCTCTGGTTTACTTAAGGAAAAAAGAGGTGGATTAAAAGATATTGGCTAGGGACTTCCCCGGTGGTCCAGTGGTAAAGAATCTGCCTTACAATGCAGGGGATGTGGGTTTGGTCCCTGGTGGGGGAACTAACATCCACATGCCGCGGGGCAACTAAGACCACACGCCACAACTACGGAGCTCCCACGCCTCAACTAGAGAGCCCGTGTGCCACAAACTAGAGAGCCGAAGCGCCACAACTAGAGCGAAGCCCACGCCCCACAATGAAGAGCCTGCAATGCCTCAAAGAAGGTCCTGCGTCTTAGCCGCAGCTAAGACCGACACAGCCTAAAAAATAAATAAAATAAATATTAAAAAAAAAATGAATTAAGCCAGGCAGAAAGAGACAAATATTGTTTGATTCCACTTATATGAGGGACTTAGGATAGGCAAATCCATAGAGACAGAGTAGAATAGAGGTTAGCAGGGGCTGGCGGAAGGGAGAGTGTTGCATTGTTGCTTAAAGGGTACAGAGTCATAGCTGAGATGATGAAAAAGCTCTGGAAAGGGATAGTAGTGATGGTTGCAAACACCGTGAATGTACTTAATGCCACTGAATCGTACACTTAAAAATGATTTAAATGGTAAATTTTATGGTTATGTATATTTTACTGCAATAAAAAAAGCAGGGCTTCCCTGGTGGCACATTGGTTAAGAATCTGCCTGCCACTGCAGGGGACATGGGTTTGAGCCCTGGTCTGGGAAGATCCCACATGCTGCGGAGCAACTAAGCCCGTGCACCACAACTACCGAGCCTGTGCTCTAGAGCCCGCTCGCCACAACTACTGAGCCCGCATGCCACAACTACTGAAGCCCTCGCGCCTAGAGCCTGTGCTACACAACAAGAGAAGTCACCGCAATGAGGAGCCCGCCCACTGCAACGAAGAGTAGCCCCCGCTCACCACAACTAGAGGAAGCCCGTGTGCAGCAACAAAGACCCAACACAGCCAAAAATAAATGAATAAATTTATATATATATAAAAGAAAGCAATCCCCCCCAAATCATTTAAATTCCTCTGAATCTAGTGAGTTCCTCTGAATCTAGTACCCCCTGAGACATCCTTAAAATATACACTAGCCCTCTTTTCTATCCTGCTCCGACTTTGGGGCCCCTAACCTAATAAGGGTAATGTTGAATCTTGTCCATTTATCAGCATGTCTCCTAACCTTCCTGTTCTCAATCTTAGCAAATAGTCAATCTCCTAATACTCACTGGAGTCATGAAATGCCTCTTAGTAGCATAGCATCCACATATTTCACTGACATTTGGTCTTGTGTTTTCTTTCAAATGATCACCCCCAAAATGAGAAAGATGCTACCCCAACACTTTTGTTTTTATCACTATAATACCTTCTTTATTAGCTGAGTAAGGGTGAGACAGACTAAAGTTCAGACTTATACCAAGGAGAGCAACATCAATAATTCAGCCAGCAGCTTGGGGTGAAGTGACTCCTGCCTTTCAAAGGATCTTCTTGAAAAGCACAGAAGCTTTTTTTCTTAAGGCATCACTTTCTCCTAGATATCAAGAACATTGATACTTTTAGTGAACTGCTTACCATTTATGTTTAATTTCCTTGATCTATATAGATCACTGAATGTGTTGAATTCACTTTATTCTAAATCTTTTTGATTTTTAGGACTAATCTGTATTTGTGTGTGGCCAGTCTACAAATTTGATCTGCTCAAGTACCATGGGTGTGAGGTCATGACTTAGAAAACTAGAAGGACATTAAACTATAAACAAGGATAGTTGTGTCTAGAACAGGTTTTTGCAGACTATATTTACAGCCCATTGGGGGTCTTGAAATAATTTCAGTGGGTTGTTATTAGCATTAAAAACAACTACCGGGCTTTCCTGGTGGTGCAGTGGTTGGGAGTCCGCCTGCCGATGCAGGGGACGCGGGTTCGTGCCCCGGTCCGGGAGGATCCCACATGCCGCGGAGCGGCTGGGCCCGTGGGCCATGGCTGCTGGGCCTGCGCGTCTGGAGCCTGTGCTCCGCGACAGGAGAGGCCGCAGCAGTGAGAGGCCCGCGTACCGCAAAACAAACAAACAAACAAACAAAAAACCCAAAACTACCACAGAAAGAATAGAATAGAAAATAAGAGAATATGTTGCTCATTTTTTCCAGTTGTAAATGACTATCTGTGTGTATTATGTGGGTGGTATATTGGGTCTGAATGTAAAATGTATTTCTTTTTAAAAAATTATTTATTTTTTTGGCTGCATTGGGTCTTAGTTGTGGCACGTGGGATCTTTGTTGCGGCACGTGTGCTTCTCTCTAGTTGTGGCGTGTGAACTCCAGAGTGCATGGGCTCTGTAGTTTGTGGCACGTGGGCTCTCTAGCTGAGATGCGCAGGCTTAGTAGTTGTGGCACACGGGCTTAGTTGCCCCGTGGCATGTGGGATCCTAGTTCCCCGCCCAGGGATCGAACCCGCGTCCCCTGCATTGGAAGGCAGATTCTCTACCACTGGACCACCAGGGAAGTCCCTAAAATGTATTTCTTATTGGGGACTGCAGTAAAAAGGCTTGGAAGCCAATGATTTGGACGAGAGAACTGGTGGGGGCGGGGGGTGGAGACAGGTAGACAGTGATGGTTGAGTTGGAATTTTGACATTTACGTGTTTTACTAGGATGTTGGTTTTCATTTCCAAGTGACTAGAGGGAGTCCCTTAAAAGAGACCCTAAGAAGGAATTCCCTGAAGGAAGCCTTGTGCATGAAATCCACCTCTTTTTATAGCACATTTGTTGTTAAGTTCCTAAATATTACTTGGAGAAAGAGTGGATCATGCGATGGTCCAGGCCACAGACGCTGTCATCCATGGTCTCTTCAGCAAGTCTTTGAAACTCTCACTTTAGTCAATTCACTAAAGGAGAATAAAAATTCAGCACTCATGTTTAACAGTCCGTTTACAGGGGACTTCCCTGGTGGTCCAGTGGTTGAGAATCTGCCTTCCAATGCAGGGGACGTGGGTTCGATCCCTGTCGGGGAACTAAGATCCCACATGCTGTGGGGCAACTAAGCCCATGTGCCGCAACTACGGAGCCCACGCCACAACTAGAGAGCCTGCACCTAACTAGAGAAAAGCCCATGAGCTGCAACGAAAGATCTTGCATGCCGCAACTAAGACTCGATGCAGCCAAAAATAAATACGTAAATATATAAATAAATATTACAAAAAAGAGTCAGTTTACATTTCAGAGATGTGATTTAAGCATTTTTGACTCCAGGGAAGTTATAGAATCACAGAATTTTAGTCCTGGAAGTGATTTTAGAGATGGAGTGCATTGTCTTTTGAATTTTATACTAACAAGCCCGAGGCTAAAAGAGGTTAAAGTAGGGACTTCCCTGACAGCGCAGTGGTTAAGAATCTGCCTGCCAACGCAGGGGACACGAGTTCCAGCCCTGGTCCGGGAAGATCCCACATGCCACAGAGCAACTAAGCCCATGCACCACAACTACTGAGCCTGCGCTCTAGAGCCCGTGATCCACAATAGGAGAAGCCACTGCAATGAGAAGCCCATGCATCACAACGAGGAGTAGCCCCCGCTTGCCACAACTAGAGAAAGCCCATGCACAGCAACGAAGACCCAACGCAGCCAATAAACAAATAAATAAAATTAAAATAATAATAAATAAATAAAATAAAAGAGGTTAAAGTAACCTCTGCATTCAGGATGGGGGGAGAGTGGGGACAGAGGAGTTCTGCAGACTTGGGGTGGTAAAGAGATACACACTGAGGAATGGAGGTACGAAGAGGCCCGGCCAGAAGCCTTTGGGTTTTTCTCAGTCGCTGCAATAGAAAAATACAACTGTTTTTTCCCAACTCAAAGAAAAGGCCTCCCGCCCTTCTGCTTTCTTTTGGCCTCATCCCTAGAAGGAGAAAGTCTAATGGGTTCTCCTTTCTCTGTGCTGCTGCAGCGCTTTGTGTCTCCTGGCTGAAGCCCTGCAGGGCCGGGGTTGGGGGACAGGGTGTGCCTGGCTTAGGTGCAGTGAGTGTGAACCAGCTGGACTGGGAAGGTGTTGGAACAAGTTGAGAAGATAATGATGAGCAACGCCAGAGCTAGATACATCGGGCCGGTGAATAAATGTCACAAAAGAAAGAAGAAATTCATTCATTTCACTGGAACACAGGGAGCTAGAGGACAACTGTACTCAGTTTGATGACAACTCACTGCATCACCTGTTGGCCATGTAGCTAGGTGCTGCCACTGTTTGTGATTTCTCCTAACAAGTGGTTTTTGTTTGTTTGTTTTTTGAATAGTCTGATTCGCTGTTGCAGCTGGGTCCCAATGTTCCACACCTGGTTCCCACTGCCACCTCGTTAGCTGGCACCTGTGGAACCCAGAGTGTCAGGAGCCACATGGCAGGTGGGCAGTGCTGGCAGCGTCACATCCCTCTTGCTTTCCAGCTCCACCAATATTCTAAACAAAAGTTCTGCCTCTTGAAACACTATAAGGAAAGGTCAGATTCTGTATATAATACAGCTAGTGGCAGCTCTTCCCCCAAAATAAATGGTGGAAGAGAAAAGAAGGGGTTATTCTGAGTGTAGCCTGTCGAAATTTTATTCCCCGACTCGTGAAGGCTAGAGGAGCCTTCCATGGGGGTGGGTCCTGCTGGGATTGGTGGTTTCTTAGGAACATGCAGAGAACAGTCTGTGGTTCTGGGGATGCTAAGGATGACTCTTCAAGTTCGCTTGCCCCTTAATGTGTAGCCTTACTGAGCATCTGCTGGTTGGAGGACAGGCAGTGTTTTTGAAGGAAGTCCTAGGAAGAGAGCCCTGGAAGCTGGCTTGCATTACAGTGGGGGTGGAGGAACACCAGGGCCCGCAGCTGTGATCAATTCCTACAAAAGCGAGGTGGGGGAGGAGATGCCCCAGTGGGAGGTTGCCTGGGCCACAAGGTTAAAAGATGGGCACAGGGGAGAAGGGTCAGGTCTCAGAATGCTTTGCCTTTCTGTGGTGTTTCCTGAGGATTGAAGCATCAGTCCAGAGACATCAGGATACACTTGTGACTGCTTAACTTCTCCTGGAGAAGACACTATGGTTCTGGTTGCTACAAAGCCCTTGTGCCCTACTTGGGGTTACTGTGCTGGGCAGCCTCCCAATTCACCTAGCAACCAGTAAGAATCAAGCACAGAGCTTTCTCTAAGATGCTACCAGAAAAGTAAATGATGAGTTTCCAGAGTTGGACAGACCCCAGGAATTTGAAGGATGAGCCCATCAGCATCCTTTAGCATATTCCAAGCAAAGCGTCTCTCCTACTGTGCATCAATCCCAGGAACGTGAGTGAAAGGTAACTCGGATCTAGTCTGGGGCCTGGTGAGACCTAGTAGGAGGTGGCTGCCGTATTTCCATTACTATACTTTCAAACCCTGGAGTAATGTGTCACCGAGTTAAAAAGAACACAGCCTGGGCCTCAAGAAAACTGGGTCTGCTGCTCTCTGTGTGATCTCAGGTAAAGCCCTTCTCCAGGCTTTAGATTCCTCATCTTTGACATGAGGAAAGTGGACGTTCCAGCTTTAACATCTACAAACTATGAACTATAAGAGAGAGAGAGGGCTTCCCTGGTGGTGCAGTGGTTAGGAATCCACCTACCAATGCAGGGGACACAGGTTCGAGCCCTGGTCTGGGAGGATCCCATATGCCGCAGAGCAACTAAGCCCGTGCACCACAACTACTGAGCCTTTGCTCTAGACCCCGCAAGCCACAACTACTGAGCCCATGTGCCACCACTACTGAAGCCCGCACGCCTAGAGCCTGTGCTCCACAACAAGAGAAGCCACCGCAATGAGAAACTCGTGCGCCGCAATGAAGGGTAGCCCCCGCTCACCGCAACTAGAGAAAGCCCGCGTGCAGCAATGAAGACCTAACACAGGCAAAAAATGAAAGGAAGGAAGGAAGGAAGGAAGGAAGAAAAGAAAGAGAAAGGAAAGAAAAAAAGAAAGAAAGAAAGAAAAAGAAAGGAAGGAAGGAAGGAAAGAAAGAAAGAGAAAGGAAAGGAAGGAAGGAAGGAAGGAAGGAAGGAAGGAAGGAAGGAAGAAAAGAAAGAGAGAGAGAAAGCCAGGAAGTGGAAATAGGAGCCAGGAGCTGGAAACAGCGATATTGAAAAGAACCAAGGCCTGTCATCGGAGGGTAATTGTATAGCTCATTAGCAGAGACAGGACAGAAGAGCAATGGCGACACCTCACTCTGAGCAACTAATGGATACAAGTGTTGGAGAGTTTTTAAACTGCTGCAGTAAGGCCCCAAAAGACTACACACAAAGCCAGCATAGCCTGGGAGGGATCTGAATCCGAGGGAAGAACTGGAGTACGCTTCCAGCCCGAGATTCTGTCAGTGATGGATTTGGAGTAGAAGACAATTTGTGGCTATGCTACTGTCTAAATGTTGCTTCAAATGCTATCTTCTTGGTGTTTGTAGGCAAAAATAGGTAGTTAATATATAGTCAGTCTGACGGCATTGTGCTATTAAAATTGCATTTTTCATAGCATTCTGCTGAATTAAATGTAGGTATCTCCCTGCCAGCCACTCTGAGGACCTCTGAAGTAGTATTCTGGGTGCCAGACCACCAAGATGGCAGCTACTCACACTCTTGGGTAGGCCTTGGCAAGCTCACCTGCCTGGAGGGGGCAGGCCACAAACCCAACCTTTTTCTGAGATGGCAAACATTGCTGGTGCAACTGATTCCAGACAAGATAGGGGACCCCATTTAAGCTTACAGAAACTGATTAAAAATGAACCAAAAGGAACACACAACAAGATGAAGGCGCACAGCTACACATGGACTTATTTGCTTAGTTATCCCATGTCAAGGCCAAGGTTCAAACTCTAAATTTGTCAAGATTCGACCACCGAATCCTACCTATCATTAGCTAGAAGTCTGTCATTTGGCTTCTGGTCTTAATGCACTACAAAAAGATAAGAAGTAAATTTCTTGAATATTAAAAACTTCATCCTGGGACTTCTCTGGTGGCGCAGTGGTTGAGAATCCGCCTGCCAATGCAGGGGACATGGGTTCGAGCCCTGGTCCGGGAAGTTCCCACATGCTGCGGAGCAACTAAGCCCGTGCGCCACAACTACTGAGCCTGTGCTCTAGAGCCCATGAACCACAACTACTGAGCCTGTGTGTTGCAACTATTGAAGCCCGCATGTCTAGAACCTGTGCTCCGCAACAAAGAGAAGGCACCGCAATGAGAAGCCCGCGCACCACAATGAAGACCCAATGCAGCCAGAAAATAAATAAATAAATAAATAAAAACTTCAACCTGTCTACAACTTTTGTACAAATTGTTTATGTGCAGCTCTGACTTTATTATTCAGCCTAGTTGTAGATTTGGCCAAAACTTTGGGAACTGAAATTAATGAACTAAAAAACAAAATGTTTATCATCAGAGAAATGAAGAAAGGGGTATAGGGAAATATTTATTTGGGTTGTTATGACAACAGAACAAGCCATCACAACAACATTCTTTCTTTTTCATCTGCTGAACTTTGGCTTGACAGAGCCTTAAGAAACACTCAGCGTCCACCCTAGAGATGAAACGGAGCAGAAATGTTATTCTAAATTCGATAGATTTTTGGCTCAACTTAAAACCCTTCTGTAACTCACACGGTGTTTGCCACGGCTCCCAGCTCTTCCCTCTTGCAGTGGGCAGCCACAGCTGCGGTGCTGAGCAGATGAGTCGTGCGATGCGGAGGGTGCTGGTGGCAGTGACTACAGGCCTCAAGCAGGCTAACGTCCGCCCCGCGAAGTCACGGGGCCACTCCCTGAGTTTGCAGCATGCCCTGTTCCCATGCCCTGTTCTCATGCCCTGCTCTGTGGTCTTAAGAAGACTGGGGCTACGGATGGCAATCGGGAGAGGCCCGCTTCTCGCTAAGCAGGGCTGGAACTCAGTGCATGTGCAGCCTGTAGAGAGCGATGCCAGCTGATGAGGATGAAAGTACCGGCGGAACTTAGGCTGAAGGCTTTCTTCATAGACTTTCCCAGGTCCGACAGCTTGCGGCCAGCTACTTGTTTGTCATGGCCTGGCTGAAAAACACTTCAATCCCCTCTAGCTATTTTCCCGTAAATCAGAACTAGACTGAGGCTGAGGCCTCCCAGAGGAGTACCCTTAGGCGGAGCGGAGGAGAGAAGGAGGGTTCTGGCTTTCTCCCTCAGTGACGTCACACCCACCATGCTTTTTGGTGGCGTTTCTGTGCTTCAATCATTAGCTAGGTCTCTGCCTCCCAGGTGAGGCAGACTTCTGTGCGCGCTCCCTGTTAGGGGAGGGGGCACATCTGCGGGTCAGAGAGGCCCAAAAAGAGAAGGCCGTGCTGAGGCCCCCTCAGAAGAGGGCAGTTAAAGCTGCAAGAGGAGGTGCAGAGGGTGCCCCCAGCTGCTGAACACAGGCTAGAGCAGAGGCCTGGGAATCCCATGAGAGCAGATCCACAACATGGTGTGTATTTATCTTTAACCCACATGAGGTGAGGAGGGTCATTAGCGGAGCACTCACAGTGAGTTACCTCAGCGTCTCACCGCCCTGAAGTGCCCACAATCAGAATCCCTCTAAGGGAAACGCTATCTGGATGGTTAATACTGAACCAGATCCCCAGGGAGAGAAGTGGGCCTCCGTGAAAGTGGGGAGGGGCAGATGTCTGGTTATAGGGCTGACTTTCCCTCAGTAGCGCCTTCATAGAATCCCAGAGCATTTGAGCTAGAGGGGTCCCACAGGAATTACACAGTCTACTCCCCCACTTCACAGCTGGGCAGATGAGGTGGTTGTCCCCTGGGGCACTTTTAAAAAAAAATTTATTTTATTTATTAATTTTTGGCTGCATTGCGTCTTCATTGCTGCACGCAGGCTTTCTCTAGTTGCGGAGAGCAGGGGCTACTCTTCATTGTGGTGCACGGGCTTCTCATTGCGGTGGCTTCTCTTGTGGCGGAGCACAGGCTCTCGGCGCACAGGCTTCAGTAGTTGTGGAGCTCAGGCTCAGTAGTTGTGGCTCACGGGCTCTAGAGCGCAGGTTCAGTAGCTGTGGTGCACGGGCTTAGCTGCTCTGCGGCATGTGGGATCTTCCCGGACCAGGGATCGAACCCGTGCCCTCTGCACTGGCAGGCGGATTCTTAACCACTGCGCCACCAGAGAAGCCCCTTGTTTTTTGGTTTTTAAAAATATTTATTTATTTATTTGGCTGCGCAGGGCCTTAGTTGCGGCAGGTCGGATCTTTAGTTGCAGCATGTGGGCTCTTAGTTGCGGCACGTGGGATCTTTAGTTGCAGCAATGTGAGCTCTAAGTTGCAGCATGCATGTGGGATCTAGTGCCCTGACTACGGATCAAACACGGGCCCCCTGCCTTGGGAGCGCGGAGTCTTAACCACTGGACCACCAGGGAAGTCCCCCCTGGGGCACTTTGGAAATCACAGGATGCCTGAGGTGGATGAGTCCTGGGTCAGGAATTGGGGTGGGGGGACCTTAGTAAGTCCTGGAGTAAGATCGCTGGGAGGGCAGACACCAAGGAGCACAATGCCAGGAGGCCTGGGGCACCCTGGTCCACAAAGTCAGAGAATATCATAGCTGGGAGAGACTATGGAGGTCACCCAGTCCACCTGCCTCACTGGGGTCCCGGCTGGAAGGCTGAAGGCTGTAAGGGAGGGTGGGCCCTGGGGAGAAAAGCACAGATGTCTTAGCATCTTCAGGAGACAATTCTAGCCTGATTGCCAAGCACCAAGGGGGTCCTAATGGCATGTTTTTAAAAGGACTGTAGACGGACAGTCTCACAGACACTACCTCCCCCCCCCCACCCCACCACAGAGGCCTGCTCCGCTTCCTCCTTTGCCCTGGAGCCAGCTGACCTTGTCTGAATCCCGGCCCTCCCACTGACCCCTCCCTCCCTTGAGCAAAGTGACTTAACCTCTGTGTGCTTTTTAGCTTCCTCCTAATAGAACCTAACTGACTGAGTTGTCAAGAGCCTGAGAGAATACAGGCCCAATGCTTAGAGGAAGGAGCCGGGCCCAGGGCAGCTTCCAGCGCTCCCTGTTCTCACGGTTGCGCTGTTGTTATTCTCATCAGGTTCGCTCACGCTGTGTTTCCTTCTCTTCCTGCCTCAGAGCTCTCAGGGCCTTTCTTTCTTTATTTCCCCACCTCTTCAGGTCCACATGGAACTAGTGTTGGGTGGAAAGATAATTTATTGGGCAAGAGAGAGAACACTTTGAGCCATTTGTAACAGGACAGTCATGGGCTGCTTCTGCGGACCATGAGATGACACTGAAGCCCCAGCAAGTCAGCGCTCCGAGGGGCCGGTCCCAGGCAAGCCCTTGTTTCCTAAATGAAGAGACCCGGGGCCAACAGCTGAGGATGTTCAGGCCTCCTCCCGATCCGGGAAGATGAGAGATGGACGTGCAAGCCTGAATGTTGTAAAGGGTCTAAACATGTAACTCAGGTATTTTATACGCACATTCATGCACAGGCACACACTAATTAGTGCACCATGGCCCGGCTCCGGACCCAAAGGCGGCGCCAGAATTATCCATGTCCCTGCCCCCGCCTCCTCCCCTACAAAAACCCTGTCTCCTCAGTGCCCCACGTCTGGCAGCTGCTGCAAAAGAAAACAGCCAGTGGGCAGTAAGGGCCCTATGGCGAGAACGGCGCGCAGCAGCTACAGCTGGCATTTCACGCTCTCGTGGGTGTCTGCCGCTTGAAGAGACTAAATCTCTCAGGGCAGAGTGCCAGGCACCATGGCAGGTGGGGTGACGAGAGAAACAACCAAGTCCCTCTAATCAGAACACCGCGGTGACTTGTCTCCTGCCAGAGCAGGAGGGGAGGGGGCTGGGAGGACCGACCAAGACCCAGGGTAGGGCAGGCTCCATTCTCAGGGATGGGGTCCCTTCACCGTCCATTGTCTCTCATTACAGCAGCTCCGTGTGAGGGGATGCCCAGAGTTCAACCTGTCAACCCAGAAATCTGTCCAGGGACAAGGTAGACGTGGCCAAGTCCCTTCCCAGACATCTCTGTCCTAAGTACTTCCCGGTGTCTTGGTGCCCTGAGCCTCTGACACATGCCCTCTGTTGCCCTGCAGGGATGCACTGGTCTTTGATGAGGCTCCCCTCCCTTTCTGTTCCCAGCTTCTCTTTCATTGTACCTTCATGAGAAAGACAGGTGATACTTTCTGTTCTCCTTCCCCCTGAAGAAAGCCTGGATTAGGGCGGGGGCCACAGGCCCTGGTGGCTACTCCTCTAGAGGCACGCCCACCTTCTCAGACATTTTCTCAGGCTGGACCCTTCCCGAGCCTAACATCTTTAAACCAGAAGCAAGCGTCACAAGGGACTGTTTGTCCCATCTCCACTCCTGGTAAGCCTTCTACTCCTTGCCTAGGTCTTTCTGAGATCCATCATTTTCCCCTCCCCCAAAGGAAAGCCTGAGAATTCTACAACTAAAGACGTGGGGGAGTGGGGGATGGTAGGGCTTCCAGAAAATACAGACAGTTACTCGAGTGCCGGTGAAATCCCATCCTGGTCACGGAAGGGTTATTTCTCAGCCTTAGCTTCCAGGGCCCTAACCCAGAGAACTCTCTGGTCCGAATTCCCCAGTGCCCAGGGAGCTTGGAGAGCTGCCTGGCGCCCAGCACCAGCTGCAGGCTATAGGCAGGGCCTGCTTCCCGAGCTGACAAAAGTACACAGGGAGTACAATAACTGTGACATTAAAAGTGAATAGCTAGCTCAAAGGCAGGGTGGGAGCAGCCTGGGAGTAGCCAAGTGGCTGCCGTCCAAAGGGTAGCATCATCAAGGTGACCAGATGGGCTGCGGCGGAGAGAGGGCTGGATTCCATTTCCCACCACGCCTCCTGAGGGACCCCACATTCATACACCTTGTCCTTTCCATGCTTCTTTCCCTTTTCGTCTTCCTCCCTTTTGTTTTCTAGAGTTGAGAGTCATATTTCCTCTCCAAACCACAGTTCTCCAAGTTTTGTGTTTTGGCATTTCTTCTTTCCAGATGGACTCTCAGCTGGCCTCCCTGCCTCTCCTGCGGTTGGCCCACCTCTAGCTGGGCCCCATATCTCAGCCCTTCCTGGAATTGCAGCCACCACTTGTGCAACTATGTCCTCAGGTCCAAAGCGAGGAAGGCTCTGATTCGGTATTTTGAAATGATGAAAATGCCAGGAATTTTTTTTTTTTCTTTTTTAAAGTTCAGAATTAACCCAAATCCCTACCTGCATCTCCTTCAGGATCTTCTTTGATTTGTGGCCTGGGCTTTGCAAATCACTGAATGTGACCACGAGGATGTGGGTGCATCCTACTGGGCAATGAGTTTGTGTGTGTGATTTACGTTAGTACTGAGAGGAAGGGATGCCTTAGGCTGTGTCTCTGCTTTCCACCACAGTCCTGCAGCCCTCCAAGAACCGGGCCTTGCCCATCTCTGCCAGTTCCTGGCTTTCTCCTGGGCTTTCCTCTCTGCTCAGCCACACTGAGCTGCTTTGCAAGTTCCTGAAGGCGATGCTCTTGGCCTCTCGTCTCCCTGCCTTTGTACAGACAGCTCCTTTTGCCCGCTATATGCTTTCTACTTGCTCTTCATCTTAAGACACAGGGAACTCGCCTCCACTGGGAATGAGCACCCTCCTTGGTCTCCAGAATGCTCTGCCTCTAGTCAGCCTTTACATGCTGCTGGGTGGTCTGTTTACCTCTCCATTCCCCGCCTTGGACTGAGGCCTCTTTGAGGACAGCTCTGTGTCTTTAATGCCTCTTTCCTTAGCACATGGAAGGGTGCCCAGCACAAAGCAGAATGAGTGAAAAGTAGACCAAGTACCAGAAAAGTAGTGCACAGAAGTGCGGGCTCACCTCACTTTACACAACTGGTGTGCCTCACAAACCTCCAGCCTTAGCTGTCCACTGACTCACACCCCTTCTTCCGAGGAGCTGCCTCTGCAATCCCAGGCAGTCCCTACCCCACAGATTCCAGACGGTGTGAGACGCCCGCCGCCCAAACACCTTAGCAGGAGTAGCCACGGGTGGTACCTGAGTTTGTCTGCGATGAAGATGACCCTCCTTTCCAGAAGCAGGGAGGCAAAAACACAGAGCAGGTGTCGGACGCTGAGACAGGAAAAGAGAGACTCAAAGTCCACGTGTTCGAGCCGGGAGTCCAGAGGGCGGCACAGTTCAATCACCTGCCGGGAAACAGGAGCAGCATGAGGGGGGCCAGGCCTCTCACACGCAGTGCAGACCTGGAGCTCTGCGATCTGCAGCAGGGGTGGCCCACTGCCAGTGGAAAAGGGAAAGAGAAAAAAAAGGAAAACAAAAGGGACTGGGAAAGGAAAGATCACAGGAGATTGGGGAAGGAGGTGTGTTTGGTAGGGACTCAGTCTCACAGCTGCGTGTGAGGACAGTTTGGACGGAGGTGGGAAGAGAGGACTGCAGAACAAGAGGCCCTCAGCCCAGGATGGTTGGAGACCCTCCTTGTCGATAACATATCTGGAGCCCACACAGGGAGTTCTATGACTGTTGAGGTCCTGTCCCTCGCAGTCCCACAGCAAAGCGTCTCCGTCTCACATGGGAATCACAGGCTCACGCAGAAGGACCAGCAGATCCAAGCACCTCTTTCAAGACTCACCTCCTCTAGAAGGTGATTCGTAATGAACTCAACCCCATTCCAGCCCCTTCCCAGTGATGGCTCTTTCAGCTTGTATGCTTAGTGTGCGTATCTTCTCACTCCGTACTTGCTGAAATGTTCCTGAGTTCAAGTCATTACTCATGTGCAGGTTTTTCTTTTTAAATAGCTGACTCCTTCTTGGTGAGCAGAGACTGGCTTCCACTCTCAGCATGGCACCTGCCTGGTGCTGCCCACACAGTGGGGCTCACTAAGGTTGACACCCCCATGGCCAAGCCACCTGTGTCTGTAGGGGTAGTTTAGGATTCTCCAGCAACAGGGAGACTGCTCCTCTCTGTGCTGGGAAGTTGGGTTGTTCCAGAATATCCCAGACACATCCTCATCCTTCCCCTGTCCCCAGAGGTGACCTGCTCTTCCGAGGGCCTTTAGAACTGGAGACTCAAGGCTGAATGGGACCTGCCCTCTGATATCCACAGAGTCACACACAGGGAATGGGAAGGATGAAAACAAGCTCTGGCATCAAATCCCAGCCCAGCCAAGGAAAGGGACATGCTTCAAAGTCTAGGATGAATAAAAAGTAGTACCTGAGCTTATCTTCCCTGAAAAGAATCTGCTTTACACTATAAAGTGGTAGAGGTGATGCAGACCAAAAACCTGAATAGGTTTAAATACAATTTATGAAGGTAGTAGGCTAATAAGAGAAGCTAAAGATGTTCACTGCCCTGGCACAGTTCTGAGCCAGAATCCTGGGCTGGATGGACTGGACTTAGGGTGGAATTTATGATACTCTTAGAAATGGGTGATCTGGGCCAGCCTGAGGAGCAGGAGGACATCACTGAATATGACAGCCCACTGGAAGCCAGCCCCTGGGATCACTGGAACTTGGCCACAGTCTGGGCTACTCCCCCCAGGACAGGAAAGGACTCTGATGGCTTACCTCAGTTCCTGATCCTGGCAAGAAGTTCTTGACAACAATGGTTTTGCCCAGGGCTGGGAAAGGGGCTTCCATGACGCTCCTCATGAGAGGCTGGACCAGGGCGGGAGAGATGCCTCGTCGTTTTTCCACCTCATCCAAGATCTGCAAGGGGCAGAAAAGCAGCTCAGCTATCCTGAAGTCAGGTCATCAAGGTGTAGCTCTGTTCCAGATGAAGTGGGCCTGCCACAGAGGCTGAGGAATTGTGGGGAAGCCCGTTGTCCTCATCAGGCCAAACAAAGTGTCTTTCACCTTGTGTGTTAGGGCCCCAATTCTCTCCTCTATGCAGCCCCTCTTTTTCCACGTGACTCTGTAATTTCTCCCACTAAAGGGGTGAAGTATAGTTTCTTGCCCCCTTGACTTTGAAAACTGTCCTGTTTGTCACACGGGTATGGCCATGTGACTTACTGGATTGATATATGCATTCTCAACGGGAAGAATAGCACCCCCCAAAGAGGTAAAAATTGGTTTGGGGGTTGGTGGTGAAAAACTTAGATATTGTGAGGGTTTATAGCCTTCTAAGGTGCCACAGTACATAAACAGATATGCGATATATCTATGGAATTAAAACTTCTCTGGGGGGGCACTTCCCTGGTGGCACAGTGGTTAAGAATCCACCTGCCAATGCAGGGGACACGGGTTTGAGCCCTGCTCCAGGAAGATCCCACATGTCGTGGAGCAACTAAGCCCGTGCGCCACAGCTACTGAGCCTGTGCTCTAGAGCTCACAAGCCACGACTACTGAGCCCATGTGCCACAACTACTGAAGCCCGTGCGCCTAGAGCCCGTACTCCGTAACAAGAGAAGCCACCTCAATGAGAAGCCCACGCACTGCAAAGAAGAGTAGCCCCCGTTCGCCACAACTAGAGAAAACCCGCGCACAGCAACAAAGACCCAATGCAGCCAAATAAATAAATAAAATAAATTAAAAAAAAAGTTTCCCTGGGGGGTAGCCATTTGGGCAACACAAACCAAAACCAATGAGATACCACTTCATACCCATTAAGATGGCTGAA
Organism: Delphinus delphis; assembly: GCF_949987515.2. NCBI lineage: Eukaryota > Metazoa > Chordata > Mammalia > Artiodactyla > Delphinidae > Delphinus > Delphinus delphis. The sequence continues at coordinate 93,788,402 of NC_082691.1, forward strand.
ATAAAACACAGGTAACAGGTATTGGTGAGGAAGTGCAGAAATTGGGACCCTCATACACTACTGGTGGGAATGTAAACTAGTGAAGTTTTTCTTTTGAAAACAGTCTGGCAGCTCCTCAGAAAGTTAAACATAGAGTTACTATATGACCCAGCAATTCCACTCCTAGGAATTTAACAAAGAGAAATGAGAACATGTTCACATGAACACTTGTACATGAATGTTCATAGAGCATTATTCATAGCAGTCAGAAAATGGAAATAACCTAAATGTCCATCAACTGATGAATGATAAACAAAATGTGATATTCATATAGTGGAATATCATTCAGCCATAAGAAGGAATAAAATACTGATACGTGCTACAACATGGGTGAACCTCGAAAACACTGTGCTGAGTGAAATAAGCCAGACACAAAGGGACAAATAGTGTATAATTCCACTTACATGAGAGCCTAGAGTCGAACTCATAAAAGAGACAGAAAGTAGAGTAGAGTGGTGGTTGCCAGGGGCTGGGGGAGGAGGGAACAGAGAGTTAGTGTTTAATGGGTACTGAGTTTTAGTTTGAGGAGATGAAAAAGTTCTGGAGATGGATGGTGGTGACGGCTGCACAACAATGTGAATAAACGTAATGCCAACCAACTGTGCACTTAACAATGGCTAAAACGGTAAATTTTATGTTATGTATATTTTAGCACAATAAAAAGACAAAAAATTAAAAGTAATTCCATGGGGAGGGGAGGCAATTGAGAAAAAAATATCTAAAAAGGCTGCTTAGGGGATCAATAATGAGAAAAAGGTTGCGGAGGACTGTGCCAGCAGAATGAGGCAGAAGTGACAGTGGGCCAGTTCTAAGCCCAGGCCTTAGGAGGCCTGCCTTATGTGTTTCTGCTCGCCCTCTCATGCCCCTGCCACAGCTGCGAGAAGAGCACGCATGGGACAGCTTACTGTCTAAGGGAGGTGACAGATGTGTGAGCCAGACCCGCACCCAGACTTGCAGCCTTAAGCACAGCCCAGCCAGCCTAGATCAGCCAACCCCCAGCCTACTAGCAGCACATGAGTGAGCCCATGGAGACCGGCAGAGCCGAACCCCAGCTGCCTGCCCCTCTGTGAGAGTAAATGATGGCTGCTTTACACCACGGTGGTTTGTTACATAGCATTATTGTAGCAATACTTCTGCCTTTCTTCAGAGATTCTGAGAGCTGTTCTTATCCATGATTCCTCTTTCTGTACTAAAGGACAATTTGCCATTTTAGTTATCCTTGTCCCTCACCTAGAAATAGCTTGAGATTTTGGAATCATTTAGCCAAAGCTCTGTCTATGGTTCTATGATGAATATTTGCTGTGTGATCTTTGGCAAGTCTTCATACTATAGTCTTAAAACATATGCTGTCACAAAACTGACATGAAAAGGCAGGACTGTGCATCACACGAGTATGTGAGGATGTTTACTTGCTCTGCACCCCCTGCCCATGATATAGCAATGCAGCTTATGTGAACCCCAAAGCTGCCCCTGGGTGCTGGGCTACCTCACATCAGCTGTTTGCTCCTAGATTCATAAGCATTCTTGCAACAACAAGGGCTATGACCTACAGCCTTATTTCCATGTTTAAACAAGCCCATGTTGAAGACTGGCATGAGCAGCAATGCATATCTGTGCTGCAGCTTGTAAATGACTGACTTTAATGTACAATGATTACCACTTCACGTGGAGTGGAGGTAAGACCATGACTCAGATTACACTGATAACGTTAACTACCTCAGACTTGCATACAAGTTCTACCTTGGCAAGAGGTCACGCTACATCAGTATAATTCAGGCTTCCTCTGAGTTCAGGAGGAGGGTGGGCAGGAGGGAGGGAGACTTTTGTTTCGGAATGCTTTTAGGGAGTGTTGCTTACATCCGTGGAGAGCAGATGTAGGACTTCAATTCTCTAAAAGAAAGCTCAGACTGAAATACGTGCTCAAGAAGGATTTTAAAAAAATTTATGGAGGGACTTCCCTGGCGGTCCAGTGGTTAAGACTCCAGGCTTCCACTGCAAGGGGCATGGGATCGATCCCTGGTTGGGGAACTAAGATCTGCATGCTGTGTGGTGTGGCCAAAAAAAAAAATTTATGGATTATATATTCAGGTCTGGTTAACACAGGAAAAAACGTTGAATTATACCTAACTTTTGAGATTGGCATCATATAGCATAGTAATTATCTCCTACACACCATTCCGGAATACTGGGGTGGGTAAGCCAATTCACCACGGCAATCCCTATGTCTTGGTATACTGGCTCATTTTCCAAAAAGGACCAAATTATACTAAGATTTTGATAGAGCAGTCTTGCGATAGCAAATCTTGCACACACACAACAGATATACACACACGACACATATACACAACACACAACGTGACAAAACATAATGCTTAAGAGAAGGAAATTAAAACGTATGGAATATTCTGGGGAGATCCTCTGCCCCTCCCATCCTCAACTGCAATGACTTTGACCTTCTCCCCTCCCCCACTTTCTGGGCCACAACCTTCATCAGCTCATTTCCTGTCCTAAAGTTTAGAGAATAGATGAGGCTCAAGGAAGGGAGAAGGAAGAAGTGGGAAGGAAAACAGGTGGGGGAATAAGAGGATAAAAGTCACACGAGTTAGGGTGTCTCCTGTGTCCTCCTGGGCCCTGCCCTGCATTCCCTCCCTCCCTTCTCTGAGGCCCAAGTCCTCACCTTCGAAAAGAGGCTGAAGCATCCCAGGCGGCTCACGATGCAGTAAACTTCAGGGAGACGCTTTCCTTTGCCACCAGGCTTTTTGGAGTGAAACACAAGGAACTCATGAGTGTTACCAATCTCAGGGGAGGAAAGACCCCAAATGTTTTTAACATGCTGCCTATTGTTTCCATACACCATAGCTTTTGAAAATCAGTGAGGTAAGCAGTTACCAATACCCCGTCTTATAGGTGAAAGCACTTCTAGTTACGTAGACATATTTTTTAATTCTCCCAAAGGGACCAAATCAAGAGTGTTGTGCACACAGTAGGTGCTCAATATGGCCTATAGCACCATAAAATAAGGAATCTTGTTTACCCGTATCACTGTAATTCCTCTCAAGGAAATTATTTATTCTTTATCATTATTATAATAAGTCCGAATGAGAAATCATTTCTGAAAATCCTTTTTGGAAACTGACTTTTAATTTTCAAAACAATCTCAACACTTAAACTCTAAAGTAATTATATCAACAAAATCTATTATCCCACTTAACTTTTTTGATTATTATCCACACTTTTTATTCACTAATTACTAAACAGCCACTATGTGCTATGCATTATTCTTGACTATATTAGCCTATTTATAAAAAGACTAAAATATACTCTCAGTGGAAAATGATTTGCCACTACAGAAGATCGTCCCCAAAATGGGCCTCAAAAAGACCAGTTCTTAAATGTTTTGGCAAAATCATTTCATTGAAATAAGTTTCTGACTTTTATAGGTTAATGTTCTGAAGGAGGCACTTAAATTATTTGCGTCATAAACAACAAAGCCATCCTTCTTCTGCCCTAACAACTATTATGAATGTTCTCTGTAGGCTCTCAAAGTCTGTTTAGCACACTTTATTAGAAAGGACATTTGGTTTGAGGAGAGAAAGTCATTTATTTGGCAGGGAAAACAATGGAGAGAGTATTTTCTTTCCAAAGGAGACAGACAATGTTCCCGTCTACCAGTAAGACTCACGTGGACCCCCAAATATTCCTTCCTGTTTTTAACTGCCCCGGTGAACTTGCTACACCTCCTGTCCCTTCTCGTGTGGCACGTGGTGAGTGAGACCTCAGGAAGCCAGCGCCGGCTCTGCACAGAGCTCTTGCTGACCGAGAGCAGGACGTACTGACCAGCAGTCTTCGGCAGTAACCGAACCTCCTGCTCCCATCTTCTCCAGTTAAGACAAACGAGAATGTTTCACTGTGGTTGGGAAAACGAAAGCGCGTTACAAAGCAAAACAAAACCAAAGTCACATCGCGTTGAGCAACCAGGGGACATTCTGGGGGAGGCTGTCAAAAGGGCTGCTCGCTGTCTGGCTTGTCCACCTCTGGGCTGGGGCTCCGGTCACCTACAGCTTTGGAGTCTGTGTCAGGGACAGGGAGATCTAAAGTGTCGCTGCGTCCTGAGACGAAGTGAGGAATTTTCTTTTCACCCTGAGCCCTCATATAATCCTATCACCTGGGCCATCCCATTGCATGCACACAGCAGTCATTATCTGAGCCCGGGAGTGAGGTGGCATCTGCTGATCTAGGGATGTGCCTCAGCGAGGGAGCAGTGGAAGAGTAGGACACTTCTGTGCCCCTCTCGGAACCGCCCCTTGCGCGGCTCTCCGAGGCCTGGACCGTCCCTAAAGACTGCTGGGCCAACTTCAAGGAACTCAGTATCCCTCAAACACTCAGGATTTGGAGCCTCCTGAGTTTGGTCAGTTACTGAAACATCTGATAAAAAAATATTGGTATCCAACAACATGGGTTAAAGCAGAAATGTAAACTTATCACAATCCGAGTAACAGCTGGATGGGCTACTGAAGAAATATTTCCAGAGCACTGGACAAGTATTAGTGACGGGCAATGCTTTCCTAGGCTATGAATTACCTTATCGCCCATCACGTCAGCTTATGAAACACACTCCCAGGTGGAGCGGGAGATCTGGGAATCTGCACACTTAGCAAGGTGATTCTTGTCTTCAGGCAAGTTTTAAAAACACCTGTGGAGGAAATTGCTACACTCGGGCCCACCAGGATCACTTAGCAGTAGGACCGACTTATGGGGTCTACCATCTATGACCCCCTCTAGTTCTTGCTTTAGTCTTTGCAGGAGGGGAGGGGGATGCCAGCACATACCTGGTAAACTGCTGGACAGGAGTCCAGTCCTTGGCGTCAGGGAAACAGAATTGGGGGATAGCCTTCAGCTGGTCCTCAGCTTCTCTCATGAACTTGAAAGACCTTTCCAACTGCAGGGAGAAGGGCGAGAGAAGATTGGAGAATAAACCCCAGCACCGGAGAGTGAGGCAGATGCTTGGCAAAAGCACATCTCCCACCTTCCTGAAGTCATGACTGCCACCTTAATCTCCACTTTGAGGAGGGTTTGCAGCTCAGTCTGCTTGGGGTTTTTGTCCCCAGGGCAGTTCCAACTATAATCTTATGGGGGAAATGAGGAGAAAATAAGTGTGCTTTAGAGAAATGTTCTCTATGCAGAACATTCTGGAATGTAAGTATTTTAATCAATAAGGAAACGCTGTCACAGCAATCCCTTCCAAACCGGAGACTCATGAATCTGCAAAGCAGAACCTCAAATCTAGTCTTCTGACCTCTGGGCCCAGGCAAATGCGTCCCTCCTTGATCTAGGCAAAGACGTTTTACAACACTTTTTAGTGACTACATCCAGCTAAATTACATTATATGGTGAAATTTAACTCATTTCAGGAAGTCTTTGAATGTCAGAACTAAAGGAAAACTAGACATCATCCAGCCTGACCTTCTTATTTTAGAGATAAGAAAATAAGCCCCGGGAAGTTAAGTGATTTGTCCATGATCACACAGCTAGACTCTAGTAGAGAATCAAAATGATCTTAATCTCTAGCCTGTCTATCTTTCTCTCTCTCTCTGATTTATCTGACATATCACAGACTGGATGAACATCATCTCATTTCAAAATGGAATGAATCAATAAAGTCTGATTTAGAGATGATATTTAAAGCCATGAGTCTGCTTGTTCTGTGTCTGAACAGGTTACCTGTGCTAAAAAAAAGCATCCCATCCTGTTGGACAGCAATGCACATGCAGTTAACCATACTGTACTGTGCACATGGAGATGTTGGGATGGTGAATTTTATGTTATGTGTGTTTTTTTGGTCTCAATTGAAAAACAAAGGCACTCTAGGTATAAGTTTGGGATACAAAAAGGAATAGTTTATAATTAGCACAGTTAGCTTATAAATTGGTACTTCTAATGTGTTGGGAAGAATTGTTGGCTTTTGCTGTGTTGTTGATGATAGGTTTACACTTGTTAAATTTCCTTTATAAACAGTTAAAGAAAAATAAATTATGCTAAAATTATCTTCAGTCATTTGAAATATCAGGTATTTGAAGTGAGTGGAGTATGAATTTCTAAAGTTACGAAATTGTAATGTCTAACCTAAATTCTTACTATAATATTTTCCATAATTTCTTATTTTGTTTCTCATAGTTTGCCATTGGCCTCCACCTTAAACCAGGCTGGCAGAGAGTTTCTGACATCTGCAGGCCAACAGTACCTTTGACTCCTTCACAGAGGATCTACAAGCCTTCCCAAGGCCATGAAACGTCAGAGAAAAGAGGCTTCTGGAGAGCATCCAAAAGAACAGAGCACCGGGCTGATGGCTTTCAATTTGAAAACCCACTTCTAGTATGATTCCCCTTAGGCTAGATCAAATTTAAGTAAAGCTGCTACTACTATTAATGGTGGAGACAACTATCAATGAGTGAAACACAGTCACCATATGTAGACTGAAAGCCAGTCATTAATTGTCCTTTAGTTTTTCTTCTTCAGAATAAATAGTCACTCTTTCTTTTCTGTATAATTGTTCTCTCTTCTATCCATGACTCAGAGGCTTCCAAATGGTCCTGGAACAGTCTTTGAGTTGATAATTCACTAGCTCAGACTGTTGCCAAAGCAATAATTTTTGATTACCCTTGGACAGTCTTGCAGAGAAGCAAATACCAGCTGGGTGTAGTTGTTGGAAGGGGTCATTAATCATCACAGAGTGAAGGACCCCAAACTATAAATAATACAAAAGGAAGGAACAATGACATTTCTCCACAGTGGAAACAGCATTAGAGAACTGAAGCATAGGCCTTGTAGAGAAATGAGTTCTAGCGCTTTTCAACGTGGCCCAGTCACCATTTGGATGAACCCACCCTCAGACCACATGCACGATACCCAAAAATATGTGTCTATACACATGTGCTTACACACACTGTCATCAATGTATGAGTTATCCACCCGTATGTGCACACACATGCTCTGACATGCACAGGAGCACATTTATAGGAAGTGGCCCGCAGAGATCTCTCTTACAAATACAACCAAGCACAGATGGCTGGAAAACAGCCTGACCTCCATGAGTTGTCATAAAGATAACTGCAAGATATCAAGCATTTTAAGGGAATACAGCAGGCATGATCTCTAGTGTGCAAATATGGAGTGTAAACCTTGATTAAAGTGGCTATAGGGGTGGAGGATAAAACTCATGAAAAAGAGTTAAAAGTGAGGAGGCAGAAGGAGAAAAGGGGCCTTCTGACAGAGGGAGCAAGTGAAGGGAAGGAGATATAAAGTAGCCTGGCATGCAAAAATGCATATAAAGGATGATCAGCGTAACATTAAAAATACATATCTAAAGAAATACTGGCAGCAAGACACATTTCCAACAGAAAGAGAGTGGTTAAATAGATTAGGGTAGGGGATTCCCTGGTGGCACAGTGGTTAAGAATCCGCCTGCCAATGCAGGGAACACGGGTTCGAGCCCTGGTCCAGGAAGATCCCACATGCCACGGAGCAACTAAGCCTGTGTGCCACAACTACTGAACCTGCGCTCTAGAGCCCGTGAGCCACAACTACTGAACCCGCGCGCCTAGAGCCTGTGCTCCGCAACGAGAAGCCACTGCAACGAGAAGCCCGCGCACCGCAATGAAGAGTAGCCCCCGGTCGCCACAACTAGAGAAAGCCCGCGCGCAGCAACGAAGACCCAATGCAACCAAAAATAAATAAATAAATAAATTTATTTTAAAAAAAAAGATTAGGGTATACCCACATAACGCAGCATTATGTAATTTCAAAAATGATGTTTTAGAATTTGTATTAAATATGTTTATAAACAATGACAGGTTTATAAAACGACACGGAAATTACACAATGTATGATCTCAGTTTTGTAAGAAAATTATACTATGAGAAAAGACTGGAAGAAAACACAATAAAATGCTAACAGTGATGATCTCTGTGGGATTAGAGATGGCTTTTTTCTTTATACATTTCTGGATTAGTCCCCTTTCAACAGTGACTATGCAACTTTCCACTCTTTAAAAAACATTTTAATGTGATGTCTAAGAGTCTGGAGATTCCATGTTGGAAACTCAAGCATTCAATAGTTAGGTTGATTCATTAATTCATTCACAAATTAACGCTTTTATTCCTGGAACACTGGTTAAGTATTGCTATATGTATAACATTGTGCTATGCCCCAAAGGAAGTACATAAAATAATAGGACAGTCCTTCATGTGTTGGTGCAAGTGCGGTTCTCAACTAAATATGGGCACACCCGTAGCACTGGGGTTTTCAGAGCATCATCCCTGGAGCTCAGACAGAGGAAGTGGAATAAGTGCCGGTGTGGAGGGCTGGTGCCTGTGGTTTCTTTCAGTTATACATATTTCCATCCTAAACTCCAAGCAGAGGGCTCGATTGCTGTGCTGGAACCCAGTGCGCAGGACAGAAGGCAGGCTGGCCTGAGAAAGGAGAGGGACAGCTGGAACCTAGGTCTTGGTAGATGCTGGGATTATGCTTGGGTGGTGGCAGCAAAGGGAGGCCCTGATGGGACTAGGACATGAGTGCCCTCCCGTTCCTGTGTCTGCGCACCTGCATTGTATGAACTGTACAGAGACTGTCACATTGTACCTCGCGAGTCTTTGTAGGCTTATCTCATGCCCTCCTATCAGAGTGTAAGCTCCTTGAGGACAGGAAACACATTTTGCTCATCTTTGTAATGCCCTGGGGCCAAGCAGAAAACAGCTTGAAAGTAAAGGAGTCTCAGTAAATTCTGGCTGAACTCAATTAGAATGTGGTGGAAGCTCTTTATTACTGATGTCAAAGGCTAAGAATAATTTACATATTCTAGGCCATGTCATTTTCGGCTTTATTGAGCGCCATTTCATTTTAGGAGCCATAATTTAATATATGGTAAAGCCACATCCACATAGCCATGACCCATGTGAGAACAGAACAGGATTCTCGTGCATACACACATACAGAGGCACACAGGGCACGCAGGGGTGTGTAGCATGGACACAAACATGACACTCCTTAGGGAGAGTTGTGCGGCTGATGGAAAGAAGCTTCTAGGACAGGTTGGGAAGAGACCTGGCTGGATAAGGAGATGGGGAGGATGAAGAGGATAGTACAGTCAGCACAGTGACCACAGGAAGGGGCTAAGTATTTCTGTCCCTGCTTTGAGCATTGACTCTCACACCTCCTCGGAACTCGCAAATTCTCCAGCAGTGGTTTTTTTCACTTGATATACCTTAATTAGGACCCATTTTTGAAATTCTAAGCACTGAATGTTCCTTGGGCTCCTGTACCTCCCTGAAACCGTGAGTACCAATAAGATTTTGTCAAGAATGCTGCAGTCCCTGGCAGGCTGCAGACGCCTGGCCCACCCTGTACCTTCAGAGGGAACTGCTGGGTGAGTTCGGGCACATAGGCAGCGCTGGCCTGCTTCTTGTGCAAAGACACGACCACAAAGTACTCGAAGAGCTGCCTCTCCTGGTACTCGACGAGCTCCCGGTCCAGTGATGGGTATCTTGGAGCCTGCTTCAGGCGTGACTTCACATTGACCAGGCGCTGGCTGTGGGCTAGAGAGGGAGTAGAGGAGGGGGGGGGGGGAGAGAGAGAGAGAGAGAGAGAGAGAGAGAGAGAGGGAGGGAGGGAGGGAGAGGGAGGGGGAGGGAGGGAGGGAGAGGGAGGGAGGGAGGGAGAGAGGGAGGAAGAGGGAGGGAGGGAGAGAGAGAGAGGGAGGGAGAGAGAGAGAGAGAGAGAGAGGGAGAGAGAGAGAGAGAGGGAGGGAGGGAGGGCAGGAGGGAGGGAGGGAGGGAGAGAGAGAGAGAGAGAGAGAGGGAGGGAGGGAGGGAGGGAGGGAGAGAACGCCTGAAAATGACTCACCCCCAATGTGGAATTGCACAGAGCTGCAACACGTTGTGTAATTCCTAGCTCAAAGAACTTTTTCTAATCCTAAAAGAGTGTTCCCACATTTAACAAATTAGTACAAAGCTCCTTATTTGGGATTCTTGCCAGAGTTTTAGTTGGAGCAACACCCCGCCGGGCCACCAGGCTAATCGGGGTGCAGGAGCCTGGAATGTGGGATCTGCTGTCTGGACTTAGGGCAGCGGCTTGAGTGACCCTTGGGTTCCTCTGTCAGATGGGGTGGGGACTCCTCCCTTCACTCACTTCCTTCATCTTTCAGTTTGGGGGATGTGACAAAATCCAGACCCTAGCGCTTTTGGAGCTGGGAGCTTTGAAAACATTCCATGTGGCTCAACTGGCAGAGACCTGACTAACTCAGGAACCCCATCTGCCTTCTCTCCTGCCACCATTCTGTGCAATGGAAGTGACTGGCTTCATTCCAGAGGTGGGAGCAGGTGGGTGCTGGAGGCAAATGAGGCAGGGCCACTGAGCAGATGGGTCCCCATCACCTCACTGAGCAGCCCTGGACTATGGCTTTCTTTGGCTTCCCCGCTAGGGTCTGAAAAGCTGTGGAAAACTCACTAAAGCCTAGATTGAGATCACGAAATTTAGATCCACAGGGACCAATAATTTCAGTGACTTCATTTGACAGATGAGGAACTAGAGGCCCTGGATCTCAAGTGATTTCTTCCAGATCACAGAGCCAGGAGTAGGGCAAGAGCCCCAGGTCTCTGGAGTCCAGGCCAGCATACTGTACCTTACACAGGTGTGAGAAACACCTATGACATAACGGAAAGGCACAGGAACGGGGTGTCACTGCAGTGGTAGCCACCCTGGATCTCTAGAACTGAGCTGTAGGCTCAGGGACCGAACAGGCCCACTCTGGCCAGGCTCAGACTTTCACGACTTGCCCAACAAGCTCGTGCAAGGCCACTGTGTCCCGTCCCTCACACTGAACAGGAAGGGCTACCTTCGCAGCTTCCCAGTCACCTGCACGCACCCTGCACAGCAACTGCTCTTCTCACCTTTCAGCTTCTCCTCGGTGTCACTGTCAGACTCACTGTTCTCATCTGTCACTAGACAAAAAAACATAACAACAAAAGGAAGAAAGTTGCAAGTGTGGGTTTTTCTAATGCAGGAAACTTTTTATATGTGGTAGCACAAATCCAAGACTTCTAGTTCAGAGGAGCTGTTTTCTTTTTGTCTATTTAAATGTAATGAACAAACTATGTCTTTGTCCAACTACATGTGTTTCCAAATTAATTTGGCTTTAGTTCAGATGGTACCTATATAAATACAGCAAAAGATACTGGCCCCTTTAATGTATATTAAGCAAAGAAGGTTGCTCCCATGGTGAGGTCAGAGAATGCAGCCCTAGGCTGACCTGATGGATACACAGGGAGACAGGATGGTGGGGTACATTTCCAAAGCCCCCAACTTGTTCTCCTCCTTGCTGAGTCAACCCCAAACAACAGGAAGCCACTTGTAGGAAGATTCTGTTTTCAGATTCTTGGGGGAGAAGGGATGGTGGCAGGGCCCTACCTTTTCCTGAGTTGCTCTCCGTGGACTGGGACAGCCTCTTCACCCGTTTCTTTCCTCTCCGGGCCTCATAAATGGCATTGATTCGCAACACCAGCTGCCAGACACGGGGAGAAGAAAAGCCAGTGTAAGCAGTCTCCTCCCTGTGGCAGCTGGGATTCCTTCGCTGCCCATTCTCTTTTAGGAGGGTGGTGGGCCAGGGAAAGGGGGTGGGGGGAGACATTTCCCACTGGCCCGCCGGCGTCTTTCGGTCATTCCTCTGGGCCAGATAGAAGCATGACTGTCAAGAACACTGAAGGCCGCTGCCAGCCTCACTGATGTATGGGCGGGTGTCGTCTGAATATGCTAACGCAGCCAGCTGAGACACAGAGGGAGACGATTTCATTGGCTAAATGGTGTGATGGCTCACCCCCCAGCCCCCCCACCCCCCGGCCCTGATAGTGAAACGTAACTGTGGTTTGGGAAGGAGCTTTTGCCCCCAAAACAAAACAAGGAAAGAAAGAGACAGAAAAAAAAATGTTCCCAGGCAGGGCCCCTTTCATAGGCACCATGCCAAAGAGTGTCTGAGCAGCAGGAAGGGACCAGGGACTGCGGTGGCTCTTGAGTCCGAGCTCAGGACTGCAGGGAGGAGTGCCATGTACTGGGCACACCGTCCTTCCTGCAGAGGACACACTGGCCGCAGACTTGCTGAGGCCTTTCATGACCTCTCTGGCGCTCAGAAGCCGAGCTGCTCAGCAGACACCTTAGTAAGCAGCACATCCTCCAGACTGACTATAGCAGAACTGTCCGGTGATTGAGGCTCTGGGTCACTTCCCCTCAGGCTTTACGGCACCACCTGCAACTTTCAAGAGAAGAAGCTTCCTGGACTTCCCTGGTGGCACATTGGTTAAGAATCCGCCTGCCAATGCAGGGGACACGGGTTCGAGCCCTGGTCTGGGAAGATCCCACATGCCGTGGAACAACTAAGCCCGTGTACCACAACTGCTGAGCCTGTGCTCTAGAGCCCACGAGCCACAACTACTGAGTCCACGAGCCACAGCTACTGAAGCCCGTGTGCCTAGAGCCCATACTCCACAACAAGAGAAGCCACCACAATGAGAAGCCCGCGCACCGCAATGAAGGGGAGCCCCCGCTCACTGCAACTAGAGAAAGCCTGCGCGCAGCAATGAAGACCCAAGGCAGCCAAAAATAAATGAAAAAAAAAAAAGAGTGTAAGCTTCCTGGGTTCCATCTGGTTGGGAGAAAGGGAAGTCTACCCATGCATAATTGACACAAACCAGTGACTTTAAACGGGAGCTGTCTGTAAGCTGCTGCCTTGAAAGGTTGAAAATTCTTTCATACATTGGGAAGAACAGGAGGGGGTGTGCTATGGTAAACTGGGTGATGCGTACCCGTCAGGGACAGTTGCCAATACCCACCTCTGCCCCCTACTCCTCGATCCCCTCACTAAAGTAGTTCACCAGCTCCTCTCTACAAGCACTGGCCCACCAGAGAGGAGGGTGGCTTATTCTCAAGGCCTCCTTGTGGCCAGCCTGGGTTCCGTCCCCCCAGCTCTGTGGACTCTCACTGACACTGCCCTGCCGTAGCCTCGGCCATCTGTGCCCTCTGGCTCCTGACGGGAAGCCCAGCCCTGGCCTTGCCAGCTCTCAGTGTGAACTCCTCTTCCCTAACCGTGAACCTGACCCAACTGAGGCCTCTGCCTTCACCCCCAAATCCCTGCCATGTGGCAGCTCTTTATATTTGCTCTCACGAACCAGCCACCTCCTTGACAGCTCACACCCCTGAACTGGCCTTCTTTTCTTTTCCCGCATGTTCTAACTAGTGGGATGTAACACTAACCCCATTTCCCATGTAAGAAGACACCGTATCAACAGTATTATTCACAAGGACCAAGAAGTGAAAACAACCCAAATGTCAACTGATGGATGAATGGATAAACACAATGTAGCATGTACATACAAGGGAGTATTATTCAGCCTTAAAAAGGAAGGAGATTCTGACACATGCTTCAACGTGAATGAACCTTGAGGATTTCATGCTAAGTGAAATAAGTCACAAAAGGACAAATATTGTATGACACCACTTATACGAGGTACCCAGAGTAGTCAAATTCATAGAGACAGAAAGTAGCATGGTGGTGGCCAGGGGCTGGGGGGAGGGGGGGAATGGGGAGTAAGTGCTTAATAGGTGCAGCGTTTCAGTTTGGGGAGATGAAAAAGTTCTGGAGACAGATGATGGTGACGGTTGCAGAACAATGTGAATGTACTTAATGCCGCTGAACTATACATTAAAAAATGGTTAAAACGGTAAGTTTTATGTTATGTATATTTTATCACGATTTTAAAAATACAGGTAGGGCTTTCCTGGTGGCGCAGTGGTTGAGAGTCCGCCTGCCGATGCAGGGGACACAGGTTCGTGCCCCGGTCCGGGAAGATCCCACATGCCGTGGAGCGGCTGGGCCCGTGAGCCATGGCCGCTGAGCCTGCGCGTCCGGAGCCTGTGCTCCGCAACGGGAGAGGCCACAACAGCGAGAAGCCCGCGTACCGCAAAAAAAAAAATACAGGTAAATAAACAAATGAGTTGCTAGGTCAAATTGTTTTTGGAGAGAAGGAAATTTTTAAACCTTTTCAAAATCTCCCCCCAAAGTATCCAAAAATTAACTAGAAAGACGACATTTACAATATAGTTAATATCCTTCCATTTGTTTAAATAAAATGAACACTAGACTGTAAGCTCCATGCAGGCAGGAATTTTTGTCACTTTTATTTACTGCTGTCACAGTACCTGTATGGGATGGAGCAGGGCCTGGCACACAGTACGTACTCATTTGTTAATTATTAATTTGTTGAATGAATACTGAGCATCTCCTATGTGCAAGGGATTTTGCTAGGAGCTGTGAGGGATAAAAGGACATATGGGACATGGCACACATTCTCAGGGAGTTTACAAGCTAACAGGAAGGACGAAGGTGCATTCGTAACTATAAGACAATTCATGAGTGCTATGTAAGTAGTATAAATAATATGACAGAGAAGGTTTTTCTCATTTTAAATCAGGTCATAGAGTAAGTGGAAGCCAAATATATACTTCAGTTAATAAATCTTTGTTCCTTTTTATTTAAAAAAAAATTTCCCCAGGGAGAAAAACTTAAACAGGCTTTCACATAATTGAACTTTAACAGGAGATAAGTTTTGTTGTTTTAAAAGTGTTCTGAAAAAAAACACAAAAGTGTTCTGTACTAGAAGTATTGGCCTTTTTAGAAATTTTTTTAAAGTTGAAAACGAACATTTTTAACTATAAGCTCATTTGGAAGACAGTCTGTTTCAGACAGAGAGTCATCTGGGACCTAATTCTGCCTATGATGGCTGCCTAAGAAACAAAGGATTCCACATAAACCTGCTACAGTGCCGAGGGGGAGTTCACTTCTCATTATAAAGGACAGCACGATGTTTCATGAAACCTGGGGACATCACACCACTGTGTAATTAACTGCTCCGTTTCAGCTGCCACGTTAATGAAGGTACAGGGTTGCTAGGAGAATATAGGGAAGGACTGTCTCTTTCTCTCTCCCCTCCTCCACTGGGACCTTCATTCCTCTTAGGGCTGAGGCGGGAGAGATCAAGGGAAGCATCCATACTTCCAGAAGGGACTCGTGTTACGCGTTACAGCAGAGGCAGCTGAAGGAACACCAACCAACCCATTAACTGATGAGTTGTGAGTAGACCATTAAGTCCTTCTTGCTAGATAAAAACACAAAAGCAAGGGTTTTGGATAGCAAACGCTTTAAGGTTCCAAAACCTGGAAGTCATGAATGTGCCTGAAAAAGAAACTTTGACTTCAAGTAAAGGATTCAAAGCATTTGGAAAGGACAAGCCTAGGTTAAGATTAAGTAGCAAGTGATAGAACTGAGGATTCATGAGACTTCTAATAGACTGTAATGAGTCATTTTTAAAGAAATATTTATTTGTTTATTTGGTTGTGCCGGGTCTTAGTTGCGGCAGGCGGGCTCCTTAGTTGTGTCATGCAAACTCTTAGTTGCAGCATGAATGTGTGATCTAGTTCCCTGACCAGGGAACCAACCCTGGGCCCCCTGCCTTGGGAGCACGGAGTCTCACCCACTGCGCCACCAGCGAAGTCCCTGTAATTGGTCATTTGTTTTCTTTTTAAACATTCCTTTGAAGAATTGTGTACTTCACCTTTATGACTAAAATTTTAATAAGATTTTGTTGTTGTTGTTGTTGCTGATTTTTCTCCAGATTTGATTACACCTGCCAAACCTTACTTGAGTAAGTGCTTGGGCACTACGTAAGTGGGGAAACTCACTTCAATTTCAGGCAATAAAGTAAGAGGGACAAACTGCTGCTTGCAAGTTAAATTCATATAAAGTGGCAGAAATAGTTCTACCTTTATCTCCACCTCTCTATTTTTATATAAAATATGCACACATATTCTCTTCCCCTCAATCTCAAAGAATTTTTAAATATTAAAATAGTATAAAGGGGGAAGTGATGGGTAAAAGTGCAGGGGTAGAAGATAGAGGGTAAATGCTTACTAAGAGATACATAGTCAAACTCAGAGTTGTATCAAAACTCTTTTAAGCTCAGCTGATTCACTTGACTGTTCCTGTTTAATTTGCTAAAATAACAGTGAGGCTGTATAGATGTTAATAGCCACTTGTAATTATTTCACTATTGCAGGTTTTTGACATTACAGATATGTGTGAGTCATGCCAGAACAAGAAGAGGAGAGTTAAGACAGTGACTGAAAGACAGCCAAAGGGAGACAGAAAGCGATTCCACCAGGGGCGAAGGAGACTGGGATCCATGTACTAGTGGGAGCTCATTCAGCCACCATCCAATGATCAATATGCAACCTGCACTGTGCCCCAGGTGGTGCGAGGCAACCAGGAGAACAGGAAGGGGAACGAGGCCTGACTCCTGCCCTCCATCAACAACACAAAGCAAGACATCTTCTCCCCTGTTCCACCTGCAACCCCGCTGCTGGGCTGCAGGTGACAGGTCTTCTCTTGCCCACCTGAGCCTAACCGCCCTCACCCTTCAGAATGCACTTTTTTTTTGGGCTGCGCTGTGCAGCTTGGGGAATCTTAGTTCCTCGAACAGGGATCGAACCCATGCCCCCTGCAGTGGAAGCGCGGAGTCTTAGCTGCTGGACCTCCAGGGAAGCCCCCAGAATGCCCTCTTGATTGCCCAGGTGACTTAATTTCACTTGAATAAGAATGTCGGGGGCAGGGGTGATATTATGGCTCAAAACACTGATTAACCAAACTGGGTCAGGAGGGACTGGCTTGTGAAAATGTCCCTGGACTTTCAGGTCAACGGGTCACTTTGAGAAATCTGATGAAACGTACAGACAACCCACCCCCTCTTCCTTTTATCCCCCCCAAGCTCATCCATACAGTTTTACATGATTTTGTGGGTTTCATGATCCCCTAAAGTCCATCCATGGACTCTGAAATGAAGAATTCCTGCTCTAAAAGTTCCTGAGGGAAGTTGGTACCAAAGTGGCCAATGAAGAATGACAAGCACTGCAGGGGTTGGACTGAGCAAAGGAAATGTAACAGCAACAGCGGCCACATGAGATGCACATCCAAGCCCTTGGGCACGTTTTGCCTTTGGGGCTGAAAAGAGCCAGAAAAGATGTATTTTTGACAAGTGCTCCCTCGGAGCGCAGGCTCCATGTGGTGCCACCTCTGCAGTGGGAGGTGACGGAGCCTGAGCCAGAGCACGAGGGATGGAGCTCTGCTTTTTGAGGCCATGAAGGAGGGAGATGCGGCCCTTTGAGGCTGGGTCCTGGAAGCACAGGTTGGTATCCTAAGAGTGATAAAGGTAGGGAGAGGGATGGCTAAGAGGAAGGCTACAGGACCACCACAATTACTCTGACAAAGGGCCAGATATCTCAGCCTGCTGGCTTCACCGTGTCTACCCGGCCTGTGGTGAAGCAGGAAGAAGGGCCCAGTGATTTGATCTCTGCCCAGACTCCTCTGCAGCCTTCCTTTGCAGGGAAGGGGGAGTGCACATCTGAACATGAAGCTTGTTGCAAGCCTTACCTTGGGTATCTTTCTCTTCTTCCTGCCGTTCTGTGGGTCTCCGAGGTTAAAGAAAGTGTCATCAGGGCTGCTGGGGGTGGAGGGAGGGCTGATTTTAGAAGGGGATCCAGTGCCATCCCGACTCAGCTTCCTAGTGTCCAGCAGTTTGAAGTTCCTCCTTTCTGAATTTTGCCGGAAAAAAGCAGGTTTGGACAAGGAATGCTGTGAGGGGAGAGGAAAAAAGAAGAGTAAATAAATACAAAGGGACTAAATGAGAGGTAACTGGTGGTGGCAGTGATGGAGACCAAGAAGATCAAGAAGGGAAGCTGGTCTATGTTCCCAAGGGTATGTTGAGTCTGCCTATGCTATTCTTAAGTGCTCAATAAACACTCATCATTCAATTATGGAAAATGAGCATGATAAAGGATGCAAGTCTAATCCAGTCTCTTTTTAGACAAGTGGGAACTCACCTGGCTCAATCCGTTACTTCACAAATGAGGCTTTCTGATACAACGTACCGGGAGTTACAAGAACTAAGCATAGCTTTGTCCCTGCCACTGGTAAGCTGAGTGCCTTCTATACAAGGAATTTCACTTCTCTGGGCCTCAGTGTCTTATTTCTAAAAATGAGCTGCTTTAAGGTCAAAAGGCAAATAAAAAACCAATTAAAAAAATTTGCGACTTATAGAACTCATTTTTCTAATACATACTACATATTAATGAGAAGAAGACTAACAACTCAGAAGAAAAACAGGCAAAAGATGAGAATTGAAAGTTTACAGGAAAGGAAATATAACAACTTTTATATATATAAAAGATTCTTAACTTCACTCAATCAGAAAAAAAAAACATTAAAACTCCACTGAAGAAACATTAAAAAAATTTTTATTGGAGTATAGTTGATTTATACTGTTGTGTTAGCTTCTGCTGTGCAGCAAAGTGAATCAGTTATACATATACATATATCCACTCTTTTTTAGATTATTTTCCCATATAGGTCTCATTATACAGTATTGAGTAGAGGCCCCTGTGCTATACAGTAGGTCCTTATTAGTTATCTATTTTATATATACTAGTGTGTATACGTTAATCCCAGTCTCCCAATTTATCCCTAACCCCCAACCCCCCTGGTAACCATAAGATTGTTTTCTACATCTGTGACTCTATTTCTGTTTTGTAAATAAGTTCATTTGTACCTTTTTTTTTAGATTCCACATATAAGCAATATTATATTTGTCTTTCTCTGTCTGACTTACTTCACTCAGTATGACAATCTCTAGGTCCATCCATGTTGCTGCAAATGGCATTATTTCCTTCTTCTTTATGGCTAAGTAAAATTCCATTGTATATATGTACCACATCTTTTTAAAATTAATTAATTAAGTTTTGGCTGCGTTGGGTCTTCGTTGCAGTGCGCAGTCTTCTCATTGTGGTGGCTTCTCTTGTTGCAGAGCATGGGCTCTAGACACGCAGGCTTTAGTAGTTGTGGCACGCAGGCTCAGTAGTTGTGGCGCACGGGCTTAGTTGCTCCGCGGCATGTGGGATCTTCCTGGACCAGGGCTCGAACCCGTGTCCCTGCATTGGCAGGCGGATTCTTAACCACTGAGGCACCAGGGAAGTCCCCCACATCTTTATCCATTCCTCTGTCGATGGGCATTTAAGTTGCTTCCATGTCTTGGCTATTATAAAGAGTGCTGCAGTGAACACTGGGGGTGCATGTATCTTTTTAAATTATGGTTTTCTCCGGGTATATTCCCGGGAGTAGGATAGCTGGATCATAAGACAGCTCTACTTTTAGTCTTTTAAGGAACATCTATACTGTTCTCCATAGTGGCTGTACCAATTTACATTCCCACAAACAGTGTAGGAGGGTTCCCTTTTCTCCATACCTCTCCAGCATTTACTGTTTGTAGATTTTAAAAAATTTATTTATTTATTTATGGCTGTATTGGGTCATCGTTGCTGTGCACGGGCTTTTTCTTGTTGTGGAGAGTGAGGGCTACTCTTCGTTGCAGTGCGCGGGCTTCGCGTTGCGGTGGCTTCTCTTGTTGCGGAGCACGGGCTCTAGGCGTGTGGGCTTCAGTAGTTGTGGTGCATGTGCTCAGTAGTTGTGGCTCACAAGCTCTAGGGCGCAGGCTCAGTAGTTGTGGTGCATGGGCTTAGCTGATCCGCGGCATGTGGGATCTTCCCGAACCAGGGATCGAACCCGT
Source organism: Delphinus delphis (assembly GCF_949987515.2). NCBI lineage: Eukaryota > Metazoa > Chordata > Mammalia > Artiodactyla > Delphinidae > Delphinus > Delphinus delphis. The sequence continues at coordinate 93,808,153 of NC_082691.1, forward strand.
GTCCCCAGCATTGGCAGGCGGATTCCTAACCACTGTGCCACCAGGGAAGTGTCTGTAGTTTTTTGATGATGGACATTCTGACTGATGTGAGGTGATACCTCATTCTAGTTTTGATTTGCATTTCTCTAATAATTAGTGATGTTGAGCATCTTTTCATGTACTGAAGAAACATTTTTCACTCAAAGATTAGCAAAGATTAAAAAATTTGATAACTCACTGTATTGATAAAAGTGAGGGAATAAAATCATTTTCACACTTTCATACACTGTTGGTGGGAATGGAAATTAGTACACCTCTACGGAGGGCAATCTAGCAGTGTCAACAATAGTACAAATACATATATGCTTTGACCCAGTAATTCCACCTGTAGGAATTTGTCCTACTGATATGTTCATACTTATGCAAAGTTATATTGTACAAGGAAAGTCATATTATGCAAAGTATACCGTACACTGTGCCATGGTTTGTAAACACAAAATACTGGAAACAACCTACAGGTTCATCGATGGAAGCTGGTCAAATTATGGTACATCCATAAAGTAGAATATAATGCAGGTATAAAAAAACTTAATGGACTGGTATGGAAGGTTCTCTCATTTATATATTGTTAAGCATAAAAGGTAAGGTGTAGAATAGCTGGTATAGTATGCTGGTGTGTGTGTGTTGGGGAGCTATTCTGCTGGTATAGGCATAGGACAGTTCTGGAAGGATACACAAAAAACTAACAGTGGTTGCTCTGGGGCGAGAGATAGGGGTGAGATAAAGACTTTTCATTGATACTTTTCATACTAAAACTTTGAATGATATGAATGTAATAACTACTCAGCAAAATAAGGAAAATTAATAAAGATTTTAAACAACTTTGACCACATGTTCTCTAAAGGTACTTCCAGATGCATGTTTTATGATACCATAATTATAGCTGCAACGTCTCTTTTTAAAAATTACCTAATGAATTAGATGAGATAAAGGTATCTAGCAGAGTACCTGATACACAATAGGCATTCAGTGTAAGTTTTTCTTTAAGACAGTGACATTTTTTCATACTTTAATGTTCTAACTGCATTTTTATTATATTGTTTATGTTCTTTTCCTGTTTATTCTTTGGGATCCTCGTGTTTTTATTATTATTTTGGATGAGCTCCCTATATAGAACAGATATGAACTATTTGTCAGTTTTGCTGCAAGTGTGTTTTTCCCGTGTGATTTGTTTGTATTTTTATTTTGGTTATGTGGAATTTTTTTTTTTTTTTTTTTTTTTTTTTTGGCCTCACTGCTTGCAGGATCTTAGTTCTGCGACCAGCGATCAAACCCAGGCCCACAGCACTGAAAGGTTGGAGTCCTACCCACTAGACTGCCAGAGAATTCCCCACATAGCATTTCTATGTATGAAAATCTGATCATCTTTTCCTTTGTGATAAATTTACTCTCTTCTTTCTTTCCCTAGAAAAACAATACCTTCTTAAAGGTTTAATATATATTTAATTCCATTTTCTTTTGGATGTTCTTAGTTTATTTTGAATATATTTTATTCATTAGTCCATTTGTAATTTATTTTATTGTATGTTAGTCTAAACTGATTTTTTCCTTCAAGCTAACTTATCCCTATTCCATTTAATAAATAAGCCTTTCTTTCTCTATCAATTTATAAGACCACATTTATCATATCTTAAACTCTCATAGAATAGTTTTATTTTGTTCCTTTGGTTTCTCCATTCTTACTTAGTTCCAAACAGTATGTATCAATAACTCCAGAACCTTTTTTTTTTTTTTTTTTTGCGGTATGCGGGCCTCTCACTGTTGTGGCCTCTCCCATTGCGGAGCACAGGCTCCGGACGTGCAGCCTCAGCAGCCATGGCTCACGGGCCCAGCCACTCCGCGGCATGTGGGATCCTCCCGGACCAGGGCACGAACCCGTGTCCCCTGCATCGGCAGGTGGACTCTCAACCACTGCACCACCAGGGAAGCCCTCCAGAACCTTTTTAAAGATTTCCAGGAATAAAGACTCCCAGCCTTCCCAGGTGGCCTCCTCCTGTGTCATCATGGGTCTATAGGGAGCAATCACAAGCCCTGAGTAGAAGAGGCTGGCCTGACTTGCTCTCTATGGGCTTCTTAATAATTAAGGCAGCACAGAAGAAGGAATAATGACAAGCCTTCTTCAAGACCAAACTCCATCTGCAATGAAATCCAAGGAAATGGCCCCAGTTCTTTCATTGGAATCTCATACCAAATTGTTGGCAAAAAGCAGGTATCTGTTTTTATTAGAGATTTAGATTGTGATAGAGTTTGTTCAAAGAAGTTTTGACCTATGAAAAGGGCTGAGAATAAAGAAAACGGAAAGGAAGGAAAACACGGCACATGACTTTCTAAAGGGTGTGAAGAGACCTGGTGGAGGCTGTGTAGGGGTTGCATCTTCCAGGGGTCATGCTGCTGGAGAGGGGGCCTGGTGTGTCCCAGAGCACCCAAAGGAAGCCACCAAATGTCCAGGGAGTTTTCATGAGGGGGTGGAATTTCATTAGCTTCTTCTTTTTTTTTTTTAATATTTATTTATTTTATTTATTTTTGGCTGCATTGGATCTTCGCTGCTACACACGAGCTTTCTCTAGTTGCGGCGAGGGGGGGCTACTCTTCGTTGTGGTGCGCGGGCTTCTCATTGCGGTGGCTTCTCTTGTTGCGGAGCACGGGCTCTAGGCGCACAGGCTTCGGTAGTTGTGGCACATGGGTTCAGTAGTTGTGGCATATGGCCTCTAGAGCACAGGCTCAGTAGTTGTGGTGCATGGGCTTAGTTGCTCCGTGGCATGTGGGATCTTCCTGGACCAGGGCCCAAACCCGTGTCCCCTGCATTGGCAGGCGGATTCTCGACCACTGCGCCACCAGGGAAGCCCTCATTAGCTTCTTCTTTTTTTTTTTTTTTTTTCTCATTAGCTTCTTAACTGATAAAAAGGCTTAGTGGGCTGTCGGGGAGAGCATTATCATGTATAACAAGCACAATCTGAGAACAGGAATAGAGTCAAGAGCAAATAAAACCAAGAGTATCTTCCGGGTTTACAGCCAGTGCAGTGAAACAGATGGAAAGATGGTCAACAATGAAGACAGAATTGCCTGTAGAAGGCCTTTGAAAGTGAGGATATGAAGCCAGCAGGAATCAGCAAGTTTTTTCTAAAAGGCCAGACAGTAAATATATTAGGCTTTGTGGCCTATACTGTCTCTGTCACAGCTACTCAACGCTGCCACTGTAGTGCAAAAACAGCCATAGACAATATGTAAACAGATGAGCTTGGTTGTGTTCCAATAAAACTTTCTTTACAAAATCAGGCAGCCATCAGCAGTTTGCCAAACTTGAACTATAGTATAAAAGGAAAGTCACTACAGGACCCTAGGAATGATTGTGTCAGACTATGGTCCAGAGAAGATCCCAGCTTTTGATCAGAGCACCTCAGACCGACAAGCCCTGTTGATAACACACCCATCCTATGGTGTCTCTATGGAGTAATCTCTATGGAGGAGCCTAGCTCTGCTGCAGCAGAGTCTCCCTAACCTTAGAAATATTTGATTTGCAATGGACTCAACCAAAGATCTGTAGTGTCCAAAAGGGAAAAGCAGACAAGAACCCTCTATTGAAACCTCTTATTTCAGGAGACAGTATGATGGGCCCTGTCAGGGAGCATACACTGGGAGGAGGGGGCGACAAGGAAGCTACGTGCCTTGTGCCTCGAAGAGGGAGCTGACCTGGACTCAGCCAGAGTTCATTCACCCTTCTTGTCTGTGAATGGTGGCTAATGGCTTAACTCCTTCCACTCCTCGAATGTCCCTGTCCTACTGCCTCAGGAGACTGACCGCAGGAGACTGAAAGGGTCCTTGATATAAAATATCCCATCTCCTCTTTTACCTATCTCAACCTGACTCCTACTCTCTTCTACAGAGGCCTCCCCCAGGAAGTAGTCAGATGCCATTCACACACACGTACACATTTGTTCACATATGCCCACAGGTACACATATTCACATGAATACATAGAAGCTCCCTTAACTATACATACATAGAGATACACAGGAAAGCATACACACACGTTCCAACAATTGGGACATTACGCTAATGTAAAGTAATGGCATTACATTAAATGATGGCATACCATGCAGGCAATACAAGTTGTTTTTAAAAATAAAGTTAATGACATGGGGAAACACTCATGATAAATGTAAAAGAGCAGCAAAAATGTATATACAACATCATCCCAAATCTTTTTTTCATGTACACACACACACACACACACACACACACACACACACACAGTGTGACATGGTCTGGAAGGAAGTAAACCAAAGTGTTAACAGTGGTTTTCTCTGGGTGTTGGGATTACATGCAATTTATAAAAATACTTTAAAAACACACACACACACACATAATAACAATCTATTATAGAAAAAAATATAGGTGAGTACAAAGAAAAAATAAAAATTCCCAATTACAGATGAGTTTTTTTAAGATTACACATTTTGGTATTTAAAAAGAATTTTATAATGAGAATGTTCTGCTTTTAGAAAATGAGGTTATTTTATAAAGAACACATATTGAGGGACTTCCCTGGTGGTGCAGTGGATAAGGGTCCACACTCCCAATGCAGGGGGCCTGGGTTTGATCCCTGGTCAGGAAACTAGACCCCACATGCACGCTGCAACTAAGAGTTCACATGCCGCAACTAAGGAGCTGGCAAGCTGCAACTAAGGAGCCCAGGAGCCACAACTAAGGAGCCCACGTGTTGCAACTAAGACCTGGCGCAACCAAATTAAAAAAAAAACACACATATTGAAAAGCATAATTCTTTTTCTTTAAATTAAAAAAATTTTTTAAACTTATTTACTTATTCATTTGGCCGCTCCGGGTCTCAGTTGTAGTATATGGGCTCTTAGTTGCAGTATGTGGGATCTAGTTCCCTGACCAGGGATCGAACCCGTACCCCCTGCATTCGGAGTGCAGACTCTTAGCCACTGGACCACCAGGGAAGTCCCTGAAAAGCATAATTCTATCTATTTAGCAAACACACATAAATAGTAGTTATGTTGCAGGCACTAATCTAAGTGGTTTACGATAATTAATTTGATTAATCTTCATAAGACCCCCTAAGAGGAGTGTACAATTATCATTCCGTATTTTTACCAATGACATACAGATGTATAGAGATAAGATTATTTGCCCAAAGTCACAGAACTAGCAAGTGGTCTAGGTAAGTTTTGAATGGAGGCAGTCAGGCTCCAGAACCTGCACACCTGACCAGATACGGTCTCTACGTAGCCGCAGCTAAGTAACAGATGATTTGTTGGTGGCAGATGGTGTGGGTAAGCTACTCAGGCAACCAGAGAATGCCAGTTAGTGACTTTTCCCACTTAGGTGTCAATACATAAGAAAGAGTATCTCATATTAGCCTAGATTTCCTTTATTACAAAAAACAGTTCCTACCATATTCACTGTGCTATTCTACGTTTGGGAATGGTGGGTGACACATAGCAAGAAAAGAAAACGGCCCCTTCTCAGGAGCTTGCATTGTGTGTTTGTAAGTGTCAGCATCTGCCCCCAGCTGCACGTCTCTCCTTGTTGAGGAATATCTGTCCAGTTGACCCTTACTTCTCTACTGGGACTAGGCACAATCTAATTAAATAAAAATCCTCAAATATGTTTTAGGACTTTTCTGTGGCCGGTAGAGGAGGTTGTCACGGAAAGACTGCTTCAGTAAGTTCTCAGTCCCAGATGCAGCCCAGATGTGGCAGATGCTCCATGAATATTGATGAGCTAAATGGAGGAGGTGGAGAAGTCTGCAGCTGTCCCCCAGAACGGGGACACAAACCAGACACCCAGATGTAGGAAGGCAGAGAACTGAGCATGACACAGAGTCTTGCTAATGACTTGCAAAGGCCCAAAATGCCTGCAAGTATCTGTGGCAATCAGACATGTGCATTGGGCAACTGGATTCTCTTTCTGCAGGATAGCTGCCTCTGGACTTCAAGTTCTCATTGACATGATTACCTACTGTGCTTTACTGTTTTGGGGACAGGGGACCTAGGTTTTCTCTAGCCTGGCAGGAAGGGGAAGAAAAGGGCTGCTAAGCCTTTATTTTCTGGTAAGAGGGAGGAGCACCCAGTTCTGCAGGCAGAGCTGCTTTGGACAGATGTTTTCCATTGTTCCTAAGAGGCCATGCAGTTCACTCCCTGCATGAAGTGGGGTAGAACTGAGTAAGACACGAAGGGGGCAGACTGGGTATGATAGCCTTCTTTTTCTTTTTTTAAATTTTTATTGGAGTATAGTTGATTTACACTGTTGTGTTAAGTTTCTGCTGTACAGCAAAGTGTATCAGTTATACATATACACATATCCACTCTTTTTTAGATTCTTTTCCCGTATAGGTCATTACGAAGTACTGAGTATAATTCCCTGTGCTATATACAGTAGGTCCTTATTAGTTATCTATTTTATATATACTAGTGTGTATATGTCAATCCTAACCTCCCAATTTATCCCTACCCCCCCACCTTTCCCCCTGGTAACCATAAAATTATTTTCTACATCTGTGACTCTATTTGTTTTGTAAATAAGTTCATTTGTTCCATTTTTTTTAGATTCCACATAAAAGTGATATCATATGATATTTGTCTTTCTCTGTCTGACTTATTTCCCTCAGTACGACAATCTCTAGGTGCATCCATGTTGCTGCAAATGGCATTATTTTGTTCTTTTTTATGGCTGAGTAATATTCCATTGTATATATGTGCCACATCTTCTTTATCCATTCTTCTGTCGATGGACATTTAGGTTGCTTCCATGTTCTGGCTATTGTAAACAGTGCTGCTGTGCATAGTGGGGTGCATACATCTTTTCAAATTATGGTTTTCTCCAGGTATATTCCCAGGAGTGGGGTTGCTGGATCATATGATAGCTCTATTTTTAGTTTTTTAAGGAACCACCGTACTGTTTCCCACAATGGTTGCTAACAATTTACATTCCCACCAACAGTGTATAGGAGGGTTCCCTTTTCTCCATACCCTCTTCAGCATTTGTTGTTTGTAGACATTTCACCAAAGAAGACCTACAGATGGCCAAGCGGCACATGAAAAGATGCTCAACATCACTAATTATTAGAAAAATGCAAATCAAAACTACAATGAGGTATCACCTCATGCCGGTCAGAATGGACATCATCGAAAAGTCTACAGACAGCCTTCTTCTTCTAAGCCAGACTTATCCACTGTGGGAAATGAAGGATTCCCTAAATGTTGAAGACATCCACATTCCAATGAAAATATAAACAACACATTTCAAAGGCAAGTAGAAACTATTTGCTAATTATTGGTTGTCATGGATTATTCATGATGACACTCTTTTCCATAGGAGGAGAAAGCAGCAGTTAATTGGTTTTGGCAAGTAATGCAGCAATTGACTTGGGTGGGTAAGATCCACCCTTCATGAAAGGTTCTACCTTCCACCCTTTTGAAGAAGATTCCCTTTGTGACTATCATGTCTCATGTGTATACACCCCGCCCGCCAGCAAATCCTGACCTCGAGTGGAGCCCAGAGAGGAAGATGGCTTCTTTTCTTAGGCTGGAAACAGATCCTTTCAATGGGATTTAAACGGACACTTGCAGCCTGGATTTGGTCTTCCTTGATTTAATTTCTTCAACAACTAAACCATTGTATAACAACTACTTATGGAAGACACAAAGAAAACAAATATATACTTCCTGACCTTGAAGAATTTACAATCTAGTTGGGGAGATGTTTTAAAGATATTTTACGTGACCTAAATCAGAATTCAAACCATCAAAGTAAGAGATATCATAAGACAGTATATACAGCTTGATGTGAAATGAATGCTTAGCCCACTGAGTGTTGCAGGCAAGTACAGGGGGAACAAGTCCCAGGGACTGGGATGACCTGGAACCTTCCTGAAGGAGGCATGATTGAACTGGGCCTTAAAGGATGGGAAGGGAGAGGTCCAGGCAAGAGCCAAGGGCAGAGGTAGAAATGACCTAGCACAGGGGTGGGCAAGTTACGGCCTATGGGCCACATCTGGCCCGCCACCTGTTTTTGTACAGGCCATGAACCAAGAATATTTTCACTTTTAAATGGCTAAAAAATATATATATGTATTTCATGACACATGAAAATTATATAAAATCTAACTTCAGTGTCCATAAATAAAACACAGCTTCACTTACTGGTTTGCATATAGTCTGCGGCTGCTCTGCACCGCGATGGCAGCACTGAGTAGTTACAACAGAGATCATATATCATCATATATAACCAGATCTCTGGTTCTTTAGAGAAAAAGTTTGCTGATCCTGGGGCTACAATATCAGAGGGGCAGTTAGTAGGCTTTGGCTGGAGAGAAGATTTTGTACATAGAAACTGCGGGAAATGGTAACCAGGGATCAATTATGAAGGAAGTTTAATGCTATGCTAAAGAATATGAATTCATACTAATCTGTTCTCTGTTCCTACAATTTTGTCCTTTCAAAAATATTATATAAACGGAATCATGTAGCATGTAACTCTATGGGAGTGGCTTTTTTCACTTGCCATCATTCTCTGGAGATTTATCCAGGTTGCTGTATACATCAATAGCTTATTCCTTTTTATTGATGAACAGTATTCCATCATATGAATGTACTATACTATATGTAACTGTTCACCCACTGAAGGATATTGGGGTTGTTTCCAGTTGGGACCATTATAAATAAAACTACATACGCAAAAAAAAAAAAAAAGAATATGAACTCAGTTCTGTAGGCAATGTGTTGATGTTATCATGTATGTGAATATAGTAATATTATCTGTATGCACATAGTACAAAACTGCAAAAGGTTCAAAAAGATATTCTGTGAAAATGTCAGTCTTCTTTCCTGACCTCCAGATACTCAGACACTCAACTCCACAGAGGTACCCACTTACTCATTCTTAGGGACCCTTACAGAGATATTCTAGTACATTCACAAACATATATGAGTTTGTTTTATGTCAGGACATTCTTCTTTATAGCTGTATAACATGGATGTACTATCTTATTTACTCAGCTGGGGAGAATTCTGACCTAGAAGCTAAAATGACACTTTAGAAAGCCTTGTTGAGCAGAGGGGTTCCAAGAGAACTAGAGGCAGGAAGAGGAGGCAGGCTGCCGATGTGTAAATCCAGGAGCCTGGCAGTGAGGGTGGCCTGGCATTCCAGTGTGACCCAGAACTCCAGCCTGCTCAAGGCCGTGGTGCTGGGGACCCCTCTCCCCCACTGCTCCTCTGGGGGCTCATACCTTGGTGGGTGTGTCAGGGATGGAAGAGGTGGGAGAACCTGGAAAATTCAAGACACACTTCTTCCCGAGGCATCGACCATGTAACTCAACGTCCTCATAAGGATTTTCCTTCATTGGTGGATCTGCAGTCAAAGGCAACGGATTAGAAACTGGGAACACTAAGGAAGTTCTCCTTATCAGATCACGACCCAACACCTTATCAGGTCTCTCCTTGTGGGGATGTCTGTTGTCTTGCTATCCATTTAACCTTCCTCTTGGTAACAGACCTTGGTTTTCACTGGGATAACTCCCTGACTCCCCATTCTTAGAAATGTGAGATTAACTCCACTCCCAGTTTCAGGGTTTAAGCCAATCTGAGTATCCCGAATCCCTGCCTCAGTGACCAGCTCTGGGAAGGGCTCATATTCCAAGCCTAAGCCAATTGCTGCATGGCATTCCTGGGCTCTGAAGGTGAACAAGGGACCTAAATCAGTCTCATCAGAGTGAACCTCAGGATGTTTGCTGGGACTTGCAGGACACAGGCTTTCCTTTCTCGCTGCAAGGCACAGATTCTGGGGAGCCAACGGCAGCCATCATGGGGATCGTGGGAAACCTGCTGAGAATGGAGCTAACATGAGAGATAAGAAATGAGGAAGAAAAAGCCAGTTCTGGTCACATGAGCCAACAAACTCCCTTTGTTGTTTCAGCTGGGTTTTCTGTTCCTTGTAACTGAAAGCTTCTCTGTCAGGTACACACTGCTAAGAGAAGTCTAGATCTCATACCCACTTTGGATTTGGGAAGCCTACTGCTTTGGCAGGAACCCATCTCTGGCAGCTTGGACACAGCAACTCAAATAGCTCAGCTTAGTGTACGCCCTTCCTTAAGTCTCATGTTTCCTCCTACCATGGAGTTTCTTCTAGTGTTGATGACTGCATGCATGTAAGTACATGTATATATGCCTGCTCTGCCCCTTGCATAGGGACACAGAAGGGTTTCTTCCTCAGCTCATTTCTCGCCCACTGCCGCCCTCAACATATGCAGACACGGTCTGGGTCTACACCTTACTGAAACTGTGATCCTCCCTGGAGATTATTTAACTCACCAAACCTAAATGCACAAAAGCTCTGTGAATCTGAGCCCCATTTTGGAATCACAGAATTCTTTAGAGCAAGGCCAAAGTTACTTTTTAAATAGAAGACATTCATTTCAGTCTGAATTGTGATGCCGTTACTGCCACATTCCTACAGTTTTGGAAAGAGTACGGTGGTCTTTGGTTTTCTTTCATTCAGTAATCCCTACAATTCACTGAGAGTCTGTTATAAACCAGGTATTTTACATACCATTTTCTTCAGCCCTCAAACAACCCTGTAAAGTAGCTGTCACCCTCCCTAGTACAGAGATGAGAGAATTGAAGTTCAGAGATGTTAAGTCACCAGCTTAATGTCACACAGCTAACAAGTAGCAGAGCCAAGATTCAGTCATGGATATTGAGGCTCCAGGTCTCATGTGCTTCCCGCTGTATCACGCTGCCTCCTTGGCCGTTCATCACCAGCCCTTCCTCCCCACTCCAGCCCATTTTTCTCTCATGTATTTCACCATGGGTCACTCTTCCACCCACCTACCTGATCTCTCATTCATTTGAGTACATGTTTGTCTTTGAGTGTGACTGTGTGTGTGTGTGTGTGTGTATTTCAAGCAGCCAGCCCCATTTCCTCCCTCTTCCTTCTCATAGACAGACTCACTCAAACATTTTGGCCTCTTACCTAGAATGTCCTCATAGACGTTCTCCTCCGATAAAGTGCGTGTGAGCCCCAGCTTAGTCTGTGCGTACCAGTCCACCCTGCTGTTCTCAGAGGAAGACTGCAGTAAGTCTTCAAACTCATAGGACTTTCTGGGTTGTACAAGGTGGGAAGAAAAAAAACCGAGAACTCAAATCAAATTAGGCTGGTTCAGAGAATACATGCCAAAATGTTTTTTTTTCTTGCAAAAATTTCCAATACTGAAATCAACTCTGTTCTTTATAAGAAAGTGTGAAAATCCTCAAATACGAGATGTGGTTTTTACTTGTGAGAATGTTTATGCTATTATGCCAGCTAAAGATAGTAAAGTATACATATAAAATACAATCCCAACTTTGTAAGCAAACATGTACATAGAAGATAAAAAGAAGAGAAGTGAAACATAGAGCTGCTATCTCAGGACTGAGGGACGACTGGTGTCTTCTCTTCACTTTTACTTTTCTGGATTTTTCAAATGTTCTAGTGTTTACAGAGCACACATTAATAAACACAAAGGAGTAGTAATGGCCAATTCAGAGCAGACAAGAAGCCTGAGCACCTCCCCCTTCTCTCACCCAAGTGGTTATCAGAAACCCAAGGGCCAGTTGAGGCACCCCACGCCACCCTGAGATCTGTGCAAATGTGCCCGGGGCTCTGTCTGGGGCCTGGCTCACCGCCACCCTCCCCCCCATCTTACATCCACACAGGCTGTCCCTGTTCTGCTGGTATTGACTCTACTGTGAAATCTAGCCCCTTCTCCAGCTCACACACACACACACACACACACACACACACACACACACACACACGGCCAGTCACCTTGAGTTTCTATGATCTTTTGTAACTCTATGGAACACTTGGGAGATCATGAGGTGGGTCATATTATGAAACATACAAAACATCACCCATCTCACAGGTTCACTCCACCTCCCCCCTTTTTCTTCTCTCTCTATCCTTCTCCAAAGTAACCCACAACTTCTCCCTGTTGGAGCAGAACAGTCCTGCCCACTCAGGCTCCAGAGGCTCACCTTCTTCTGGCCCCAAGCAGATTTATCAGGAATTTCTGCTGAACACACCTGGGCCTTCTGTGAATGGAATTTAGGTGAACATGCAGTCCACCCACGTTAAACAGGGCACATCCCTGAGCTGACTTGGTCCTGGCCCCTCACTCCTTCTGGTACAGGGCCCAGATGCTCACAAGCCTCCTCTGGCTCAGCAATCACCGCTCTTCTCTCTCACTGTGTTCACATGTGTCTAGTACAGTGTTCTGCGCATGCCAGATGGCACATTGCAGCTAACTGCTGCGAAATGCAGAGCGTCCTCGTTTCCTCACCCACACTTCCAGCCCCGGGAGAAAGTGCCCCTCTGGTGGCTCTAGGATTAAACAAATCTGGACACAGATCCCGAATCCCTCATTCACAAGTCTTTTCAACTTGGATAAACTACCTGAGCTCAAACTCAGTGTCCTGATTTGTAAAAATAGTAATTATCTCATAGGACTGTCCATAGAACAGAGGACGTTTGTAAAGTCCTTGGCACCTAATAAGCCCTCAACAAATGTTAGCTATTATTATCTGTCGTGGTGCTATTAGTTATTTATGCAGCCAGGGCTTTATATGAACATTTACTGTGTGGGAGGCACTGTGCTCAGGGTTTGGAAAATGAGGACTAAAACAGCCAGAGTCCGTGCCTCAAAGAGCTTACATTCTAGGGAGGAAGACAATGTTCAACCAGCTCACACACAGATAAACAGAATTATAAACTGGGTTAAGTTCAGTGATGGAAAAGCACAGGTTGCGAGGATGTCGAGGAAGGCTCAATGTAGGTTGTGGGATGCATCAAGGGAGGCCTCTATGAGAAAGTCACTCATTGAAGCTGAGCCTTGAAGGATGAAAAGAACTTAGTCGGGGGAAGAGCATTCCAAAAAGAGGGAAAAGCATGTGGGAAAGTCCTGAGTCTACAGAGAGAGCTCGGTGCATTTCAGGAAACGGCAGACAGACGGACACCATGGCTGGGCTGCAGGGAACAGGGTGGAGAGTGCCAGGCAATGAGACAGCAGAACCAAGCAGAGGCCATCTGCCTGCTTTCCAAGCTTTGGGGATTTCTTGCATTTGAAATCTTTCCCTCTCCACTAGCTTCTTTCTCTCCTTCTTTAACATGCACAGGTTTCCTCTATCTTAAAAAGCTTTCATTTGGAGCAATGACCTTTGTGGTTCTGCTATTTCTCACCTTCCTTGCCAAAAAAAAATTTTTTTTTTTTTTTTTGCGGTACGTGGGCCTCTCACTGCCGTGGCCTCTCCCGTTGCAGAGCACAGGCTCCGGACGCGCAGGCTCAGCGGCCATGGCTCACGGGCCTAGCCGCTCCGCGGCATGTGGGATCTTCCCGGACCCGGGCACGAACCCGTGCCCCCTGCAACGGCAGGCGGACTCCCAACCACTACGCCACCAAGGAAGCCCTTGCCAACATTTTTAACTAAAGGGAGGGGAGGATGAGCAGAGATTATTCTCTTAGTTTACCACAGTTCACTCGTTTTCCTTTCCCTTACCCTCTCAACCTGTCCGTGTGCATCCCTTTCCTGAAATTCCTCTCTTAGTTTACCACAGTTCACTCGTTTTTCTTTCCCTTACCCTCTCAACCTGTCTGTGTGCATCCCTTTCCTGAAATTCCTCCTAAAGGTCACTAGTGAGTTTCTGGTAGAACCTAACAACTTTCTCGGTCCTTTCACTACGTGACACCACTTGGTTTCTACAGCATAAGGTAGCAGTGCTCAAAGTGCAATCTGTGGGCCAGAGCTGGGGTGCCAACTGTTTCCGGTCCTTGACAAGATAAGTACAGAAATTGAGAGAAAGCGTTTAGGAACTTTTCAAACAATTTGACAGAATGAACTTAAAAAAAAAACACAAAAAAACTGAGGTTTGTATACTGACGTCTTTTTTCATTACATTCCTCTGGTAATTCTTTTTTTTATTATATTTTACAGAAGTATCTTTTGGCAAAGGGTTGGAAACACCTGCAAACCGGCCCCCCTGATGGTCTGAGGAGGCGGGTGCAGAGCTGCCCTAACTCTACTTGCCTTGTCAGACCGCTCTTCCTGGGCTTGCACTGGCAGCTCTCTACCTCTTCCTCTTTCTGGGCTATAGGTATTTCCCAAAGCTTCTCCTCTTCAGGCTTCATACTTTTTTCTTTTTGGCTGCACTGCACAGCTTGCGGGATCTTAGTTCCCCGACCCGGGATTGAACCTGGGCCCACAGCAGTGAAAGTGCCGAGTCCTAACCACTGGACAACCGGGGAATTCATTGGGTTCTATACTTTAATATCTGCACAACTGAATTCATCACCCCTTATCTCCACCCCACCCTCATTCCTTTATGAACTTGAACGCGGCACTTAGGACAGGAGCACAAAGATGGGCTTCTAGGCTGGAGCTCTATGGCCTTAAGTCAGGTCACAAGGCTGAAACCGTCACCAGTGCCCCAGGGTTCTGACTTATGAAAAGAAGTTTGTGCCCAAAAAAAGGGATACTAATCCATGAGCCCCTTCTTTCTCCCCTTGAGGTGTCCAGCGGGGAGAGGAAGGACTGAGTTTCAGAGCTCTCGCAGATGGGACCTGGGGGAAAGCAGGTCTGAGCCGTTTTCTCTAAGATGGGAATGGGTTGTGCTGTGACCCCACTCTGAACATTTTCTAGTCCAGTTTCCATTAGCCCAGGCTGGCAACAGCCAGGCAGCTGATTGGGGCTGGAGGTGTGGCCCAGAACTCCTGGGTTTCCCCTGCTGAGCAAACCAAGTTACGTTAGCTAGTCCTCAGCATGTACGCTCTGTGGTAGGGAAAGTGCAAACTGTTCAGAGACCACAGAATCATTCATTCAGTACTTACTGTGTACTGACCAAGTGCTTGTCTTGGGTCAGCACATTCAAACTTTACAACAACCTTGTGAAAGATTACTATTATTATACACATGTTATGCATGAGAAAACAGGTATAGAGACATAAGGTAAATTGCTCAAAGTCACTTTGGGAGAACCCAGGAAATCTGGTTAGAGATTGGTGCTCTTAAAAAGACAGGCACTGGACTTCCCTGGTGGCACAGTGGTTAAGAATCCGCCTGCCAATGCAGGGGACACAGGTTCAAGCCTTGGGCGGGGAAGATCCCACACGCTGCGGAGCAACTAAGCCCATGCTCCACAACTACTGAGCCTGCACTCTAGAACCCACGAGCCACAACTACTGAGCTTGCGAGCCACAACTACTGAAGCCCGTGTGCCTAGAGCCCGTGCTCTGCAACAAGAGAAGCCACTGCAATGAGAAGCCCATGCATTGCAACTAGAGAAAGCCCATGCTCAGCAAGGAAGACCCAACACAGTCAAAAATACATAAATTAAAAAAAAAAAAAAAAAGACAGGCATTATGCAGAGCACACAAGTAAGGCAAGGCAGGAGGAAAGCTGCAGTCACAGTCCCCAGATTAAATCAGGTCGAGTTTCCAAAGTTTACTGTTAGGAACTTGAACTATTTTTTTGTTTTTTATTTGGCTGTGTGGCTTGTGGGATCTTAGTTCCCCAATCAGGGACTGAACCAGGGGCCCTCGGCAGTGAGAGCACGGAGTCCTAACCACTGGACCGCCAGGGAATTCCCAAACTAATTTCCTCTATAAAACCATATTACACATTACTGAGCATTGCCCAGGCAAGCCCTCTATTTCCCATAATGTAACTAAACTATACGATGAAGAGATGCTATGAACCCTCACAGGGAAAAGAGAGGACAGGTGGGGAGTCACTTCACTGGGAGCTGAGCAGTTTCTGCCACAATAGCAGGAAGTCCACTCCCAGCAGCAGAGGGAGAGGGTGGTGGCCACTGCCTACAGTTAAAGCCTTGACTGCCTGGGATTCCAGCATGACGTTGGCTAAGGTGGGCCTTTTCTTTGATTGCAGAAAGGGGCTGCAGCTGTGCCTTGCTTTGCCACGGAGAGAGCTCTATCGTTATTTATTTATCATAAATTTATTTATTTATTTTTGGCTGCATTGGGTCTTCATTGCTGAGCGCATGCTTTCTCTAGTTGTGGTGAGTGGGGGCTACTCTTCGCTGCAATACATGGGCTTCTCATTGTAGTGGCTTCTCTTGTTGTGGAGCACGGGCTCTAGGCACGCGGGCTTCAGTAGTTGTGGCTCGCGGGCTATAGAGAGCAGTCTCAGTAGTTGTGGTGCACAGGCTCAGTTGCTCCACCGCATGTGGGATCTTCCCAGACCAGGGATCGAAAGCGTGTCCGCTGCATTGGCAGGCGGATTCTTAACCACTGTGCCAAGAGGAAAGCCCTATCACTATTTATTTTTTAAATTTTATTTATTTATTTATGGCTGCGTTGGACTTTGTTGCCGCGCGCGGGCTTTCTCTAGTTGCGGCAAGCGGGGGCTACTCTTCATTGCGGTGCGCAGGCTTCTCATTGCAGTGGCTTCTGTTGTTGCGGAGCACGGTCTCTAGGTGCGCAGGCTTCAGTAGTGGCTCGCGGGCTCAGTAATTGTGGCTCGTGGGCTCTAGAGCACAGGCTCAGTAGTTGTGGCGCATGGGCTTAGTTGCTCCGCAGCATGTGGGATCTTCCTGGGCCGGGGCTCGAACCCGTGTCCCCTGCATTGGCAGGCGATTCTTAACCACTGCGCCAGCAGGGAAGCCCTATCATTATTTATTTTAATTTTTTAAATTTTTATTTATTTATTTTTGGCTGTGTTGGGTCTTCGTTGCTGTATGCGGGCTTTCTCTAGTTGCGGCGAGCAGCGGCTACTCTTCGTTGTGGTGCACGGGCTTCTCATTGCAGTGGTTTCCCTCACTGTGGAGCACGGGCTCTAGGCACGCGGGCTTCAGTAGTTGTGGCACGCAGGCTCAGTAGTTGTGGCTCACGGGCTCTAGAGCACAGGCTCAGTAGTTGTGGCACACGAGCTTAGTTCCTCCGTGGCATGTGGGATCTTCCCGGGCCAGGGATCGAACCCGTGTCCCCTGCATTGGCAGGCGGATTCTCAATCACTGTGCCACTGGGGAAGCTCCATTATTTATTTTTAAAAATATCATTTGAGGTACCAGTGAAGCAATATTTTTATAGGTCAAATTTTAAAATAATAAAATTATTAAAAAATAATATCTGAATATTAGTTCAAATGTTTTAATAATAAATGACCTGGGAGACGCAAGAGGGAAGAGATATGGGAACATATGTGTATGTGTATACTGATTCACTTTGTGAATCAAAGTGAATATGTATATGTGTAACTGATTCACTTTGTTATAAAGCAGAAACTAACACACCACTGTAAAGCAATTATACCCCAATAAAGATGTTAAAAAAAAATAATAATAAATGCCCTAACAATAAAGATGTTTGTATGCTAAAGGCTCTCCAAGTCCCAGCGGATGGCTCACTTATTTAGAGCATATGTGGCACAATCAAGAATCTGGATCATCTGTTGGGGTTTGTTAGGATGGGATTAGCCTGTAATCCAAATGGCTGCTGTCAGATACCCTGGGATTTCAAGCTATAGTTTGAATTTTTTTTACGATCCTTCCATATTTCTGAGAACAAGATGCTAAAACAAGATATCAGCCATATTTTGCATTTGATTACCAACACATAAAAGGTACCACCAATCTAAACAGTATTAGAAAAACCCACTTTTAAAATGTTACAAACTTCCATTAATAAAAAAAAAAAAGCTGATTAGAGGATGGTTATTCACAGTGCAAAACTCTTATTTAATTTGCAAAAGAATTCATCACAGGATTTCTTAAATAGTAGTTCCATTTCTGTATTAAAATGTTGGGTTTTAGCTGGTTAATTCTTATACAGGAAGCCTGAAAGACAAACTTTAAATCAACATGAAGCTACTGTCCATCCAAGATCAAGAAGAAACCAGAAATCCTTACATGCCCAGCTTCTAGAGGCAGTGGGAAAACAAAATTCCAATCACGAAGTTTGATTTCTCATTGTCCTGTGTTGGTGACATGTTTGCAAGCATTAGCTTTATTAAGTGGTTGGTTCCTCCTCAGCACTATTTCTATAATCTGCATAAATGCCTCCAAGGACTGCAGTCCTTTGGTTCTGAGGTTCAAGTCGGTGATTAGGGTCCCAAAGAGGAGACATATGATTAAACTAATCATCCAATCATTTAGCTAAGTCTTTTCCATGAAAATATTATTTTCTTGAAAAAAAGGTTTTAATACCGTTATTTACACATTAACTTTGAAAGGAAATTTTGAAAGGCTAATGATAACCACATCCAAATTGGCTTCTCTCTCGTTTAAACATTTCCACGTTTGTTCCACATCCAGCTGCATGTTTAATAAGCACCTCTTAAAGGGTGGAATTGAGCTCACAGCTGGTGATGCACGGTAAGAAGTCCCTGGGAATGTATTTCCTCGAGGTCCAGTGACTGGGACTCTGCGCTTCCACCGTAGGGGGCACAGGTTGGATCCCTGGTTGGGGAACTAAGATCCGGCAAGCTGTGTGGTGTCCCCCAGCAAAACAGTGTAATTTCAAGTAGCATTTTGAATGTTTTTGTTTTTGTTTTTGTTCGCAGCACACGGGCCTCTCACTGTTGTGGCCTCTCCCGTTGCAGAGCACAGGCTCCGGACGCGCAGGCTCAACGGCCATGGCTCACGGGCCCAGCCGCTCTGCGGCATGTGGGATCTTCCCGGACCGGGGCACGAACCCGTGTCCCCTGCATCGGCAGGCGGACTCTCAACCACTGCGCCACCAGGGATGCCCACATTTTGAATGTTATTTGTGACTTTTCCATATTTTGTAAACGAAGTACTAACGTAAGAGCTCATCCCACATCTCCGTTTAGATGATGCAAGAGAAGCTCAAAATGAACAAATCCGAAGTTGAACTCATACCACCATTCCCCACTCCCTCACGAGGACCAGCTCCCTCTCCAGTGCTGCCATCTCGGCAAAGGCCATCACCATCCATCCACGTGTTTACGCCTTAACCCTGGAAGTCCTGTGCAACCTTCCCTCTCCATCACTGCCCACATCTAACCAACTAACGAGTTCTACCTGCAAAGTATCCCTGGGATCCACCCACTTCTCTCAACCCCCACTGCAGTTATACCACAGGGTAACCCCAAAACCTCCTTGATCTCCCTCCCACCCGCCCCAACTACCCACCCTGTCCACTGGTGCCCCTTCCAGTCTCCCCGCAGCTGTGGGGTGGGGCAACCTCTTAGGAACGCAAATCGGATTGTGTCTCTCCCCTTCTTGGACACTTCCAGATGCTTCCCATTCCTCTTCGGTAACAGGCCAACACCCTCGCCTGGGCTCCAAGGCTCTTCCAGAGCTGACTCCAGAGGGCTTCTGGACCTCAGCTTACACTCTTCCTGCCCCTCTGGCCCACCCCCTGCCTTTCAGTCCTCCAGTGTTGCCCCAGGGCCTCTGCTTGTTTGTCCACTCAAACTGCGCGCGCGCACGCGCGCACACACACACACACACACACACACACACACACACACTCACACTTCCCAGCCCACCCCCTTGCCTGGGAACCTCAGGCCTTGTATGAGTGTCACTTCCTCTCTGAGCTGGCCAGGTTTCCATGACAGGCTAGCTACCCCTGCTGAACATTCCCACAGCACCACAGGCTTCCTCACTGCCCCGAGAGTGCTTAGTTACATAACCAGTTGTATAGTTCTGACTATTACTAGTACGTAAGTTTCATGAGGGCAGGGTCTGAGTCTGTCTTACTCATTGCGATAGCATAATACTACATAGGTATAGTAAAATGTTGGTTGAGTAAGTGAGTGAATATTTTAAAAGCTGGTTTTAATGGCCATCTTTACTGCTTATAATTTATCCCTATTTTGGGGTAAAGATATATTTTATCTGTATTCTGAGAGCTAATGTTTAGTCAACTGTTTGAACATATTTCCCCCAGAATTATTTTCAGCTGTATTTAAATTTGCTTGGACAGCCTGAGACCCAGCACCCACCTAAAACACCATTCAGATGATCTAGAAACCAGGGATGCCTTGCTCTGAGTCCCTCATCCACCTCCAGCTGCCACAGACTCTCTTCTTTCCTCCATCCCCGGTGATCAGGGGCAGCTCTTCTCCTTGGGAAGGGCATTCATACCACTGTTACTGATCAGGGTTCTTGGCCTCCTTAATCAATAGAAATTGATCAGAGGCCAGAAAAGAGATTCAGGCAAGACTTTATTGGGGCCCCTGCTGCAGCAGTGGGGAGTGAGAACAAACAACAGGTTCCCTTGCTTGCTCATTTGCTCAAGGGGCTGCGAGCTGGTTCCTTAAATGGGGTGAGGGTAAGGGTGTGTCCAGGGGTCGGGCCAGAGGGATGGTTTAGGTGGGTTTCCCACCCCTCTGGTGGTGTTGTATGCAGCGGACATGCGCAGTACCCTACTTTTTCTCCCTCCCGCTCTTCAAAAGTGGCAGTTGGGTTTTTTTGGCCTCTTTGTATCTTTTGTCCAGAATTTGTCCCAACTGCACATGCACACAGTTATTTTTAGTCCCTTATAGTTTCTTTGTATTTTGCTGCTCAAGGAGATGTTTGTCCAGGTGCAAGCATTGAGCACTGCAGCAAAGAGTCCCAGGTCCCAGCCTGTCTCACCACCAGGTGATCAGAGTAGGGGGCTAAATGAATGTTTATGTCAGCTCTTAGCTCTCACTCTGCTACTGGGTATCTCCTCTGTCGAGGGCTATGACTACGCCTGTTGGGTTTCCACTTATCTCTATCCTGGATGCAAAAATAGAAATGTCAGAAGAAAAACTATCCTTAGCCACCATTGTACCTAAAATCCAACCATTTCCACCTTCTCATGAGAAATGACATGACAATCACTATTGTAATGTTGAATGACAACCACCCTCTCTACTCTCATCTCTTTGTCTTCCAATGCAAACTACTATCGAAATAAATGAATTCACAAAGTCAAGCTTCTCAGCTGCTTTCAAAGTTACTTTTGCTCTAAATCTCAAATTAATCAAACAATTTGCCCCTTTGAAAATTTTAAACATTCAGTTTTTAGACATGGTAGTTAGAGTTGCCTCATGGATGACATGGTGACTGAGACAGATAGTGACAGAGACAGACCACAGTGTGGCTGGTACGTTAACTTTAACGACTAAACCCATGATAGCTGAGGGCTGCTGCCCAGCCAGACTTCTGTGGGGATCCCTATCAGTCCTAGAGTAGATGGAAATTATGGAATCAATAACAGCACCGTATAATTTGGCAGCCATATAATGACTGAGGTTTCATGTCCTCAGAAAGTTCTGAAAGTCTTACACTAAAGCCCCAAGGAAAGGCTGAATCTCTGTGATGCCAAAATAATCAGTTGAAAAGTTGAAATTTTGGTCAACATAGTTATTTGGTTTCATAAAGATCTAAAAGCTCTGTCATGTGATCATATTAAACTAAAATAAAACAATCTGAATTCGAATGAAAACGTTTTGGACACACAGACCCATGTGAATTCAGGACGCTGCTTACACTTAAAAAATAATCACTTTTCTTGTTAAATGTCAGCCTTAAGGCATTCCTGCCAAAGTTTTTAAACGTATGCCATAAAATATACATAACCAAGTTAATGCTGCTGTAGGAAGCTTATCTTTGGAATTTCCTGACATTTGAGGGTTTCTCATTTTCCATTTTAGGATTGAAGGCATAAG
Organism: Delphinus delphis; assembly: GCF_949987515.2. Lineage (NCBI taxonomy): Eukaryota > Metazoa > Chordata > Mammalia > Artiodactyla > Delphinidae > Delphinus > Delphinus delphis. Next base: position 93,829,869 of record NC_082691.1, read on the forward strand.
TCCTTGCAGTTAATTTCCTGGGGCTTTAGAGAAATGAAGAAAGAAGAGAGAAGAGACAGAAGGAAGGAGGAAGAGAAGAAAAAAGAGGAAAAAAGAAAAAAGAGCAGGGAAAAACAGAAAGAGAGAAAAAGAAGAAAAAGAAAAAGACATTTTCTCAAACTGAGAATCTGAATCCATTGGTTTGGCTCTTGCTGAGGTGGACTAACGGCCTATGAAAATAAGCTGAATACGTTCTCGGGAGCGCGCAGCCTGGCCGTGTAATTCTAAACCCTCATAACCTCAAAATCCTTAATCATTTCTTTCTTCAACCTTGGCTTGGCTTTCCTGCCTCAGAGAGGACAGGAAGCCTGCCAAATTCAGAGTTGGGTCTTTTCTTTTTTTTTTCCTTAAGCGATAGGACCACAATAAAGAGCATACTTTGTTTTTTAAGAGTAGAAAGCGAACATCTTGCCCTAATCACCTCCATTGTACAATTTTAAACAAAACGAAAAATCCAAAGCCAAAATTCTTAAAACACAGTTGATGCAACCATATTCAAACTGGCCAAGAAAAATTACATCTTTGGACTGAAACTAAGTAACTTTAGCTGGTTTTAAAGAAAATGCTGGAAGACTGAAAAGAGCAGATGGTAGCTAAGAGAGAAGAGATAATGGGAATAACTGTTCACCAGGTTGATCTGTCTGCCCAGTGATGACACAGCTGAAAGATACCAATTTCCCAGAACGAAGCTGCCCCTGGGAGAGTGGGTCTCTTTGGAGGAATAGCCCGGAAAGGGCACGGAAGGGCTACTCTGGGTAAGCACTGGGGACAGGAGCAGAAAAGTCACGAGGGCACTTAGGGCCCTGAGGTTGGCACTAGTTTGGGAAAGGATTTAGAATTGGAGGTCGATTCAAACCTTCTCAGCACATAAAGAAGGAAGCCTGTAAATTCTTCTATAGATATCACATAATGCTGATACCAAAGCCTAGTAAAGTTAGTATAATAAAATCCAAGTATAGACCAGTCCCATTTATAGAATACTGGGACAAAAATCTTAAATAGGGGGCTTCCCTGGTGGTCCAGTGGTAAAGAATCACCTTCCAATGCAGGGGATGCAGGTTTGATCCCTGGTGAGGGAACTGGGATCCCACATGCCGCAGGGCAACCAGGCCTGCACGCCACAACTACTGAGCTTGTGCACCTCAACTACAGCCCACATGCCGCAAACTAGAGCCCACGCACCCTGGAGCCCACACGCCACAACTAGTGAGAGAAAATCTGCACACCACAACTAGAAAGAAGCCTGCGCACCACAACAAAAGACCCCATGTGCCGCAACTAAGACCCAATATAGCCAAAAATAAATTAAATAAATAAAATATAATAAATCTTAAAAAAATCTTAAATAGAATAATAGCAAATAGAATTCAGTTGTGCATTAAAAGAATAATGAACCAGAACAAAGTGGGAGTTCATCCCCCAAATAGTACGATATAAATTCACTATTAATAGGTCAAAGGAGAAGAAACACACAATCATATAATGTTTCTGAAAAGTAATTTGACAAAACCCAATCCTAATTTTTTAAACTCTTAGTAAGAAAAGGATTACCAATGAACACCACCTTGATAGCATGAAAACATAACTCCAACAAGAGTTCTTGAGAGTAACACCAGAAGCATTACCACTAAAGTTAGGGGTGAGATAAAGCTGCCCAGTGATATCAGCACTATTATTTCACACTGTTATGAAAATATTAGTCAGTGCACTTTAGTAAGAGAAAGAATCTGGAGATGTAAATCAAAATGAAAAACATAAAATGATAATTCTTTGCAGACAATATGATTATATACGCAGAAAGTCCAAGAGGAACAATTGACAAACGATTAGAAACAATAAGAAATTTAAGGAGTCTTTTAAATGAATAATATACAAAAATAAATATTTTCTTAAATACAAAGACCATATAATGAGAAAAAAGATTACATTAACAATGGCAACAGGGCTTCCCTGGTGGCGCAGTGGTTGAGAGTCCGCCTGCCGATGCAGGGGACATGGGTTCATGCCCTGGTCTGGGAAGATCCCACATGCCGCGGAGCGGCTGGGCCCGTGAGCCATGGCCCCTGGGCCTGCGCGTCCGGAGCCTGTGCTCCGCAACGGGAGAGGCCACAACAGTGAGAGGCCTGCGTACGGCAAAAAAAAAAAAAAAAAAAGCAACAATGGCAACAAAAGAATAAAATACTTAGGAATAAACTTAGCAAACGTATAGAATCCCAATTAAAAGCTGACATATTTCGTGTGTGTGTGAAATTTGATAGTGATAATATAGACCATTTAGGAAAAGACATCAGAATATTCAAGACATTTTTTGAGTAAGGAGAATAATTAGGAAATAAATAAGAGGTTCATAATTATTAAAAAGGAGACCAAATGATCATTTGTGTGTGTATTACATGGTAGTGTATGTAGCATGTCCAAAAGAATCCACTAATTATTAGCAACAATAAGAAATTTCTGTAAGCTCTACTAGATGTTAAAACAGATTATGAGGGGACTTCCCTGGTGGCACAGTGGTTAAGAATCTGCCTGCCAATGCAGGGACACGGGTTCGAGCTCTGGTCTGGGAAGACCCCACATGCCACGGAGCAACTAAGCCCGTGTGCCACAACTACTGAGCCTGCGCTCTAGAGCCCACAAGCCACAACTACTGAGTCCACGTGCCACATCTACTGAAGGCCCTAACTCCTCACATACAAGGGATCTTCAATAAGATTATTTGATTTCTAATAGAAACTATGGACGCCAGAAGGTATTGGGATCACATATTCAAAAGGCTGAAAGAAAAATATTGTCAATTAAGAATTCTATACCCAAACAGGGACTTCCCTGGTGGCACAGTGGTTAAGAAGCCACCTGCCAATGCAGGGGACACGGGTTCGATCCCTGGTCTGGGAAGATCTCCCATGCCGCAGAGCAACTAAGCCCATGTGCCACAACTACTGAGCCTGCGCTCTAGAGCCCACACACCACAGCTACTGAAGCCCGTGTGCCTAAAGCCCGTGCTCTGCAACGAGAAGCCACTGCAATGAGAAGCCCGCGCACTGCAACAAAGAGTAGCCCCTGCTCGCTGCAACTAGAGAAAGCCTGCGTGCAGCAATGAAGACCCAATGCAGCCAAAAATTAATTAAAATAATTAATTAATTAAAATAAATAAATAAAACAGATTATGAGGTTAAAATAATTAAAACAGTTTGGTCCTAGAAAAGAAATAGGTACCCTGGGCTTCCCTGGTGGCGCAGTGGTTGAGAATCTGCCTGTTAATGCAGGGGACACGGGTTCGAGCCCTGGTCTGGGAGGATCCCATATGCCGCGGAGCAACCAGGCCCGTGAGCCACAACTACTGAGCCTGCGCGTCTGGAGCCTGTGCTCCGCAACAAGAGGCCGCGATAGTCAGAGGCCCACACACCACAATGAAGAGTGGTCCCCACTTGCCACAACTAGAGAAAGCCCTCGCACAGAAACGAAGACCCAACACAGCAAAAATAAATAAATAAATTACTAAACTCCTACCCCCAACATCCTAAAAAAAAAAAAAGAAAAGAAATAGGTACCCTGATTAATTAAACAGAATAGAGCAAGAAAAAAATAACAGCTAACATTTATTGATCATTTACTATATGCCAGGCTCTGTTTTAACTTATGTTTACAAATATTTACTCATCCAATCTTCACAACAAAGCTATGAAGTGGTCACATGGAGATAATTATACATCTCCATTTTACAAATCAGTAAAATGAGGCTCAGACAAATTTAGGAGCTTGTCCAATGTCACACAACAACGCTGTGTTCATCACAGCGTTATTTGTAAACTGGAAACAACCTAGGTGTAAATCACTAGGGGAATGGCTAAATAAAATATGGTTTAGCCAGGTGCTGTAAAGATGGCAGTTAAAAAAGGAAGGTGAAAAAAAAAAGGAAAGTGGAACCACTGAAATATCTCAATGAGATCCTAAGTAAAAAACAGTCGATATAGAGCATGATTCCATTTTTTAAAGGATATAATATATACGTGTGTGTGTTTCTAGAAATTCTAGAACACCCAAACTTTTTTTCCCCTGTAAGAGAACATAAGACATTGCATTTCTGGCACCCAAAGAATCCTACCTGACAGACCATGTTGAGTAGGGGACTGACATGATCAACTCTGTATTTCTAGAAGACTCCTCTGGCTGCTGAGGAGAAGAACACTGGGGGTGGATACAAAATGACTAAGGTGGTGGCAGTGGAGGAGATGTAGTCAGCTTCAAGAAAATGTTTAAAACTAGAACCGAAGGACTTGCTGATGAATTAGACTGGGGGTATGTGAAAAAGAGAGAAATCACAAATGACTCTTAGGTTTTTGGCGTAAGCAAAATAAAGGGTGATACCACTAATAAGATAGCATCTATTTTGGGAAGAGACCGTTAGTAGTGGCCTGGATTGAGAATTTAGGTTTAGACGTGTTAAGTCCAAGCTATTAGATAACCAAATGGAGACCCAAGCATGAGAGGACTATACAAATCTGAGGCTGGGGGAGAGTCAGGGCTGGAGATATATATCTGGGAATCATAAGCATGTAACTGACACTTAAAACCATGGGACTGGGTGAGATCATTTAAGGGAGTGAGTGTAAATGGAGAAGAGGTGACATGATCCCGGGATGGTGTGTAGATGGGTTTGGGGGTGTTACTCCGACATGTAGAGGGAGAGGAAAATGGAGCTGAGGAGGAGCAGCCAGTGAAGTAGGGCTATCAGGAAAGCAGGTGGCCTAGAAGCCTAGTGAACATAGTATTTCAAGGTGGTGCGAGTCAAGTTGGTTCTCAAATGCTAAGAGAGGTCAATCAAAAAAAGAACAGAGAACTGGCAACTGTATTTAGCAAGATGGAGGTGGTAGGTGACTCGGTCTAGAGCAGTTCCAGCATAAGTGGCAAAAGCCCAACTGCAGTGAGTCAAGATAAACACAGGAGGGGAAGAAGTGGTGACAGCAGGTACAGGCAACTGCTCTGAGGAGTTTTTCTCAGTAGCTGGTTTCCAGATTAGCAGGTATCAAACCAATTAGCACATTACAGAAATAGACAAGAAATTAGGTTTCAAAACAGAAAAGAAATGGTTTCCAAAGCACAGATTTTACCTTCAAGCATTCACATGTTTTTATTACCTAAGGTGTTATTTTAATATTATAAAATATTTACCGTGTGTGCATCTATACGCATAAATGAGAAAACTGAGGCCTCGAGAGGTTACGTAACTTGTTCAAAGTCTCTTAGATAGACCATGATAGGGCCAGGGTAGGTCAGGCAGTGTGTTTCTAGAGCCCATACCAAGAAAAAACATGCAAGGAAGAGCCGGGAAAGACTTCCGGCACCACGCACCAGGTGGGGATGGTAGCAGCAGAATGAACATCAATTAGCACCAATTAGTAGATGGCCAGTGTCAATACAAGTTTTCATTTAACTCTTGGTTACTGTCTGAATTACAAGCACTCATCACATTCAAAGGGTGATTTTTCAAGGCCAATACTCTTTTTTGAAGACAAGGAACTAACACAAAACACCTGTAACAGTTACCATGTTTTCAGGTTTAATCAGTGAACCATCTTAAGCTATGAACAGTCTCAACTAACTACAAGATCCAACAGTTTAATAAAATAAATAATTAGGCTGAGAACAGACAGTTGCAGTGCGGCCTAAAGGGCTCCAGCTGACAGCCACCAGTCACCTACCTGTGGTCAGCACTGGCCTTCGGTCTCCCGCTCCACAGTCTCCTGTTCACAGAGGAAGGCGGGGGAGAGGAGGGCAGAGGCGGGGCCGGTAGAGAGGGCAGAGGAGGCAGGTTCCTTTTATCTTTCCGGAAGCTGATGCCTGGGTTCCCATCCTTGTCCCCTTCGCCATCATGTTTGAAAGTTCTCCGGGGTTTGGGCGGGGGGCTGATGAAGGGTCTTGTGGGGGAGTCCTCCGAGCCCCTGTACACACTCTCCAGCCTCTGGTCACAGGGCCTCCCGCACAAGCCCTTCCTTTCCTCTGTGGCCTCAGGGGCAGGCTCCCTGCCTTCCAGGTCCAAGCGGTGGGCCCTGAATTCTGAGACACTCCCGCCCCCACGGTTCTCAGGAAGGGTGGGCCCCTCCTCGGCCTTGTCCGGCAGGCAGTGTGGGGAATAACAGGTGCCAGGTAGCTGGGGATCCAACCCTGCAGACCCATCCTTCAGAGCCTGCTCAAGTTTCTCCACCTGCTTCAGCACAGACAGGCTATCATTCTGAAAGCGCTGTTTGCCAAGCCTGGGCTCCCGGCCTCTTCCCAAGCTAGGAGCCAGCTCCCGGGCTGGCTGGCTCAGGTCTTGCCTCTGCTCTGCATCCTGTGCCCCAACTCTCACTACCCCTTTATTCCTCTCATCCTCTCTACTCTCTGCGTCCAGCCTTGTTCCGTTCTGAGCCTCTGTGACCCGAGTCCTCGAACCATCGCTGCTTCTCCTCTCCATCACACATGACGTCAGGTAATCCTCTTGCCCATCTGCTTTCCTGCCAGGGGCAGGAGTGGGCAACTCCTTTTTCCCTTCCCATTCTGATATCTTGTCCTTTATGCTGAGGGACTTGTGCCAGGCCCTGCCTTGGGCGGGAGGGCAGGGGTTCTGAACACTGCTTAGCTGCCTCTTGCCGGCCCTGCTGGCTCCTTTAGTGCCGAGATCTGAAGCTGGGTCGCTGATGATCATATTTGAGCTGAACATGTTCTGCTGAAAACAGTCCACTCTTGGCTCTAGCATCAGGTTATAGAGGCTCTCCAGCGGGCTTCTTCGGAAGGGTGAGTCCTGATCCGTCTCTAGGAAAGGAATGGAGGACCTAAACGGCTGCCTTTGAGGGTCTTCCCCAGCCTTTGGACCTTCCACCTTGACCCTGAACAAGAAAGACAAACACTGAGTGCAGGAATTCTTGGTTATTGTTCTTAACTAGTCATTCAGATTTGCTAGAACTTAGATATAGATGTTACATACTAGTTGCAAGCCACACACATTGAAACCACCATTAAAAAAATCACTTTATGTTTTTCTTGGGGAGACAGCACGGTGAAATGAAAGGAGCTATTGGATTGTGGAGTCCAATAGACTTGGGTTTAAATCCTAATTCAACCACCGACCAGCTATCTGACCTTGGGTAAATTGCTTAACTTCTCTAAACCTCAGTTTCCTCATATGTGAAATGGGAATAATAAACATATCTAACAGGGTGGCTGTAAACATTTAATAAGCTAGCTCACATAAAGCATCTAGTATGGTGTGAGTGTACAGTAAATGGTAGTTGTCATTAGCTTTTTTAAGTATTTTATTTATTTAGTTATGTATGTATTTATTTATTTGGCTGCACCGGGTCTTAGTTGCCACGTGCGGGATCTTCACTGCAGCATGTGGGCTCTTAGTTGCGGCATGTGGGATCTAGTTCCCGGACCAGGGATCGAACCTGGGACCCTGCATTGGGAGCGTGGAGCCTTAACCACTGGACCACTAGAGAAGTCCCATATTTGCTTTTTCCCCTGATGAAAATAGGAGAAGTTTTTCCTAATACTGGGTTTGATAAATTGTCCTGATCTGAGTGGGTAAAGCCACAATGATTGGCTGCATTTGAATGGAACCTCCTCTAGAATGTGAGCCCTACTAGACTGGTCTCTCCGTGAGGACAGGGATTGTTTTGTTTTGTTTTGAACTGTGGCCTGTTTTGGCTACTGCTACATCCCTAGCACCCAGAACAACATCCGGCAGAGTAGGTGGTCAATAAATATTTGTTGAGTGAATAAGTGAGTAAACAAGCAGATTCAGATTTCTCACATAGCCTGGAACTGCACTGTCCAATATAGTAGCCACTAGCTACATGTGGCTATTTGAACTAAAATCAAATTAAATTAAAGCTCCTCTTCCTCAGTTGCAGCAGCCATATGTCAAGTACTCAGTAGCCATGTGTGGCTAACGGTCACTGTATTGGATGCAGAAGAACACTTCCATCATTGCAGAAAGTTCTGGCCTAGCACGTACGTGTGGGGATATAGGCCTCCATACGTGACTTTAGGAGATGAGTTAGTGCCACAAAGATGTTAAAAATTATTTTGAAAGAAAAACAGAACATTTGAAGCTATTCTAATGAGAATGGGAGTATCTGTGTTTTGAAATGCAAAGCATTCGTCCACCAGCAAAGGTCATGACGGAGCACAGGGACCTTAAATGTGCCAAGATTAGCAAACATGCATGGACCGACTTCATGGTGCATGTTTTCTGAATATGTAGATCTGACTATATGGAAACTCCAGTTAAGGTTCACATGAAGGATGAATAATTAGCAATTTCATGCATCCTGTTACTAGCTAGCTTTCTATTCCAGAGACTAACGGTTGTTTATGTAAAGACTTCTCCCAGGACTGGAACATTAACATGTAAATTATGTCGTCGTTCTTGGTTGCTCAGCATAAACCAGAAGCTTGTGAAACTGCAAACAAATTTTCATATGTTAAATGTGGCTATCAAAGCAGAATTCCTTGTTTAAATAATCAATTAGCATTCATAACAGAGCGCTTACAAAAAAGAAACCCTTTTGTAATGGTCCTGTCACCACTGAGGATATTAGCATGAATTCAAATTTTAGTCAGAACCAGTTTGTTATTTTACTGAGAGTTCAAAAGACAGAAATTTAAGTCCTTGCTCTCATTGTGCTAGAGGCAAGATGAAGAAACAGGACACATAAAAACACAATTCAGGTTAGTTCACACTTAGTGAGAATTGATGATATAATATATAATCATAAATATCCTATGTACTGTTAAAAAATATTGACAGTAGATAAATATATGGCTTTAGAGTTAGAGGGACCTGGGTGTGGACCCTGGCTTCATTTTTTTTCACTTTAAAATGAGAACACTGGATTTTATTGGTGCAGAGGCCAAATTTATCTTGTTTGCTGTGACCAGTACATAGTAGGTAGTCAATGCATGAATGGTTGTGTTAATATATGTAATGTGCCCAGAGCACAGCACACATTATAAGTCTTGATGGCAATAAATGGTAACTAGTGTTATTATAATGATTGTAGTTATTGTCTAAGATCCCAGACATCTGGAGCAGCTTCACAATCACTGAGGCCCCATCTAAAAGCTGAAGAGGAGAAAGGCTAGCTTGCTAGAAAACCACGCTGGAATTACAAAGCTCAAGCAAGAGCGGCAAGGATGATGAAACCAGGGGCAGAGTGCCTTCTCCACACGGTTGCTGTACCCAAGAAGTTCTCGAGTTCCTGTTTCCAGGATTCTGTGGCCCCAGAAGGGGCTCTGGACTGGGATGCATAGCTGTGAACAGCTCAGTGATCTGTGAACAGCTCAGCAATTGCTAATTCCATTGCAGAATGTGAGACAGGGTATCAGAGGAAAGGGCTCCATCTGGGGAGAAAACAACCCTGCTAATATAAAGCAGGCTATGTGGACAGATGCAGCTGCAAAGCTTTAGGGCTCAACGATAATTAAAATACCTGCACATCCTAGTAGTTAGAAAAATAAACCCTGGACTGGAAGGCATACATGGGGATAGGGCCTGAAGTGGAACACTGGGCACCAGGAAGACCTTTCCTTGACCACTCTGGTCTTGGGTTGCTGACTGAACGCAGTGCATGGAGATGATTTACTGGAGGCTCACCACCAAGACTTGGAAAAGAATGCCTCCTTAGTTCAGGGAGGCAGGGTTAGTGAGGAGGGAAAGGCAGTAGAAAAAGGAAGGAGACTGTGAATCCGGGCCAACTTCTGCGTTCCTGGGGGAGAAAAGTTCTTACTTGTCAGCCAATTTGTGGCCCAGGTTTTCAGTCTGGCTGTGGCTGCCCTTGGCTGGCCTGCACACTGTCATCATGTCAGCACCGAGAGGAGCTCCAAGTCGCCTGGGGGAACAGGGATGCACACTCAGTGAGCCATGGCAGCAACTCTAGGGCCCACACCCCAAACTATTTATCTCTGGTGGATTCCACCCAGGAGTAGAGGGTGACAGAGATGCACCATACAGAATCCTTGACCCAGGAAGGGGTTGGGTCAAAGGCACAGAATCCTGAGGTCCACCCAGATTCAGACCCCATGCCAGCACTTCTCGTGTGTGTGTGTGTGTGTGTGTGTGTGTGTGTGTGTGTCTTTTAGATAATGTAACCAAGATTTTTAAGAAAACGTATAAACTTAGAAACTAAACCATAAATACCAGCACAAGTTGACACTTTTTCAAGGCTCTGTAAGAACATGTGATGAGCTAACAGCCCCTAAAGAAGAGAAGAACTATTACTTTATTTGAAACAAGAAATAAACCACCTGCTAAAGTGGAAATACCTACCCAGAGCTACTCTACTCTTCTGCTGCCCCCATGCTGGGTGTAAACCCACACTGTCTTTGGAGCCCTGTACATAGATTCACGTCTTTTCCACTGAACCTCCCAGGAATCCCTCTCCCACCTCCTCCTCAAGCTTCCAGGATTCCTATCCCCTCGCTCAGGAAGGCTTACCTGATTAGTAGTTTTCTAACTACTAGGATGTGCAGGTATTTTAATGATCGTTTCTTGGCCTAGGCAACCCCTCCCCCCAAGAAATCAAAGGGCTAGGCTTTAAGACATGCATGTACCTCTTGGGGACAAGGAGAGGGAGGCTAGAGGGAGAAAGAAAAAGAGAAGAGTGAACATGGGCAACAAATTAAAGAAGAAGGAGGTTAGGAAACGGCGAGCTGAAAAAGCCTCTAGAGAAACTGTGGGAGAAGGACGGAGCTTGGGCCTGCCCACAGAACCCGGTTGTCCCCCTTTCCAGTGAGCGGCACCCTGCATTTTGGGGTATGTCAGTGTTGAAAGCAAGCCCAGTTCTTCAAAGAAGCCAGGCCCCAGGTCTCTCCCCTCCGTTAGGGAAAAGAGCCCTGAGAGGCCTTTCAGGGACAGGAAGGAACTCACTGCCCCTCTCCTAAGCTCAGCAAAGCTTCTGGAGCCTTCTATGCGGCTGGGCTGACAGACACTGCTCCTCTGTCCTGCATCTGGCAGAGGCCCCATGGGACTCAAGGGTAGCAGCCACTCCCCGCTGCTCTCTGCACGTCTGCACTCTGCCTCCACACAGACCAAGCCCACAGAGATGCAGCCTTGCTCCGCGTGAGCAGCAACTCTCCCCACTCACCCTCTTCTTTCGAGCTGGCATCCTCTTTCACTGGCTCTCTGAATAGGTGCCAGGCCCTGTGCAGAATGCTCTGGGCACTCAAGGATGAGTAAGACATGATGTCTGCCCCTGGGGAGAGCACCGGGACTGTGCTTGGGTCACGATCAGCCCCATAACCCCCTCTCTCCTCAAGGGAACGGTTTCCTTATACTTCCTAGGAAGCCATAGCTTTTTCAAAAAGCACAAAGCGCACTGTGTCTAATGCACAGAGAACCATGGATGAACTCTGAGGTTAAAGATCCCGAGAAGCACTTAAACAACATGGTACTTAAGTGAACTTGATTCCCATCAGGCAGTAATAACTTCCAGTCCGAAAACCACAGTCTCTAGAGAAACAGCTGATACCACAGTCTGAGAAGCAAGTTCAAGTGGGCTTAAGGGGCTGGAACTGAGGGGGCATAGAACCCAAGGCACACTCAGCAATCAGCTCACCAACATTTCTAAATTCACAGAAGAATGGAAAATGCTGCTCCCACAAAACTTTGTCACTTCCCTTTTGTCTCTGATGTTTAAAGGTCATTAATTAGGTGACAAGCCTAGCCTAATTTGCTAGGTGGGAGAACTCTGTGACGTAAATTACCAAGATAAACTTCTCTATCACTTTATAGGTCTGGGAATACAAGATGGAGCTGTTTCCCAAAGTGTGGTCCATGAAAGTTCTTATGTTTTTTGAATATTCAAACATTCCCGTAAGTTTTTTAAACTGTCTTACAAATTAAAGAAGATATTTTTTAAATGCCGATATCTATAGCTGATTATGTTTATCAGTCTAGCCCATAATCAAGTTTTGTTTTTCTTCTTGCTAAAGTGAATACTGTAAAATCTGTTCTTGACTCAAAGGTTCTCTTTGGAAATCAATGTCAAGTTGATTGGAGGGATCAGGTGAAGTTAAGAAGTGGTGGGAGGGGCTTCCCTGGTGGCGCAGTGGTTGGGAGTCTGCCTGCCGATGCAGGGGACACGGGTTCATGCCCCGGTCCGGGAAGATATCTAATTAAAAAAAAAAAAAAAAAAAAGAAGTGGTGGGAGAGTCTTTTCAGCTTTTAATGTTAGGAACTCCCTTCTAACATCTCAACATCTTACTCCTAATTACTTCTCTGAATTACCTTTTTACTTTTTCAAGAGAGAGAAAGAGACAGATTATAGTGAGATACTTCTGGCCAGTCTTAAAAGCCCACAGAAAATTTAATTGCTCCAGACTGACACTACTAGATCAAAATGCTATATTATTTTGTGACTCCTTCAAGTTTACCCACTAAGGCTTGAAATTCCAGCCTGATTTCTGAAAACACTATTTTTTTAAAGGGGCCTGGGGTACTAAATGTGAGATCATTAATTTAAAAACAAGTATTTCCCCCCAAAAGGGTCAAGATTTTAAAACAGATATAAAGTGTTTCTCCACAAGTAGGAAGGAGGCAGTTGACATATCAGATCTTTTCCCGGGAGCAGTTCTTACAGGAGAGCCTGAGGGTGCCTGAAGGAGAGAGGGGAACAGCCCTGTGTGGAGAGAAGCGAGGAGTGCCAGCGGGGAGATGGTAACTCCTTTAGAATCTGGCCCATGCCTGCCTGCTCTCCTCCCTCCATTGCCATTTGAGGAACCAGCAAAGGCAGGCAGGAAACACCACCTGGTGAAGCTAGCATAGTCTTAAATACCAGGAGCCCAGTAAGACAGCTACTCATGGTCTGAGGCTTGGCCTCTTAGAGTGCTTCTACTTATAATAAAGCATTGTTCATATTTTGTTCTGGGCATTAATTATCCATTTATGATATTTAAAAAAAAGGATATAGGATGCCATGGATTGTTGATGTCACCAACAGTAATAACCTTCTTCCTATTAGCTCTGGTGGGGTTTTTATGTTGGGAACAGGGAGGTGATACATGGTCTACAGAAATTTTGCAATCAAGGTCACTTACAAGAAGAAGTTTGGATAGTACTGGTTTAGGGACTGCTATAAAAAAACCCTGGACATGTTTAAGCCACAGGACATGGTGGGGGTGGGAGCAGGAAGAACTGATTTTCCCCAAATCATAAAACAAAAACAGTGATTTAAATAAAAAATGAAATCTGGAAATGTCGATCAATGGATGAATGGATAAACAAACAAAATGTGGTCTAGCCATATAGTATAATGTTATTCAGCTCAATCTTAAAAAGGAACAAAGGACCATTACATGCTACAGCATGGCTGAACCTTGAAAACACACTACGTGAAAAAAGCCAGATACAAAAGGAATATTGTATGATTGTATTTATATGAAATGTCCGGAATAGGTAAACCTATAGAGGGAAGTGGAATTGGGATGATTACTAACAGGTAAAGGTTTCTTTTGGGGATGACAGAAATGTTCTGGAATTAGATAGTGATGATAGCTGCACAACACAGTGAATACATTACAAGTCCTTAAATTGTGCACTTTTTTGGGGGGGGGCTGCGTTGGGTCTTCGTTGCTGCGTGCGGGCTTTTCTCTAGTTGCGGCGAGCGGGGGCTACTCTTCGTTGCGGTGCGCGGGCTTCTCATTGCAGTGGCTTCTCTTGTTCTGGAGCACCGGCTCTAGGGGCTCGGGCTTCAGTAGTTGTGGCACACGGGGTTAGTTGTTCTGCATCATGTGGGATCTTCCTGGACCAGGGCTTGAACCCGTGTCCCCTGCATTGGCAGGTGGATTCTTAACCACTGTGCCACCCGGGAAGCCCAACTGTGCATTTTTAAATGGTGAATTTTATGTGAATTATATCTCAACTGAAAATACAGTATAAGTATATTCAATGAAATTTGGGCAGGGGAGGAAGTGGAGTGAGGAATACATAACTATAATTTTCCAGTGCCCTTTAGTGTTCTAAGGCTAGTATGTTAGTTCTGAAATATAAGTAAATGTATACGATACATAACTTGATTCATAAAATGGTCAGACTTGAAATACTGAATGAAAAATACAGTTTAGTTCATAAATGATTACATACTAATAAAATTAAACTTTGAGTGGTTTTTATTTGCGTTGCAAATAAAACTACAAGGGCTTCTCTGGTGGCGCAGTGGTTAAGAATCCACCTGCCAATGCAGGGGACACAGGTTTGAGCCCTGGTCAGGGAAGATCCCACGTGCTACAGAGCAACTAGCCTATGCACCACAACTACTGAGCCTGCGCTCTAGAGCCCGTGAGCCACAACTACTGAGCCTGCACTCTAGAGCCCGCAAGCCACAACTACTGAGACCATGTGCCACAACTACTGAGCCCATGTGCCACAACTACTGAAGCCTGCACACTTAGAGGCCGTGCTCCACAACGAGAAGCCACTGCAATGAGAAGCCCGTGCACTGCAACGAAGAGTAGCCCCTGCTCACCGCAACTAGAGAAAGCCTGCGTGCAGCAACGAAGACCCAACGCAGTCAAAAATAATAAAATAAATTATTTATTTTTAAAAATAAATAAATTAAAAAAAAAACAAAAAAACCTACAAGCTTTTCAGCTTTAATGATTCTAATAACTTAGTTTTATCAGCTTGTAAAGAGCAGGCAACAAAATTGAGAAGAAACTATAACAATTACAGTAGAACAAAAATAGTTATTTTCTCAACTGAGCTTTTTTTTTTGGCTGCACAGCTTGCAGGACCTCAGTTTGCAAGGGATTGAACCTGGGCCACAGCAGTGAAAGCCCAGAATCCTAACCACTAGGCCACCAGGGAATTCCCTGAGCATTCTTCTTATTAGCAAGCATACCCAGAAGGTGTTTGTTTTCAGAAAATATGTTGAGAAGGACAAAAACAAAACAAAACAGTGCACAATCACATAACACAACTCTTGCTGCGTCTGACTGCTTAGTGAAGCTCTTTCCTGAGCCTCTTGATGCTTCATTTTCATTATCTTCAAACAAACAAAAATAATTTTTAAAATTAAAACAGGCCACTCTAGTTCTTTACATAACAGCTTTTGGGGTGGACTATTTTCACAAAAACAGCAATATTTTCACATTTGAAAGAAGATGGGGGATCCTGAAGCAGGTGAGTAACAACGGAAGCCAAAGGCTACGTGCTGCCTCAGAACCACACCCGGGGGCCATATTTGGCAAAATCACAGCCTGCACTTTCAGACCAAATGTTTAAGCAGTGCCTGCACACCACGACCAGACTCCAGGTCCTCAGTACACACGCCAGGTAAAGCCTGTGGCAGAGCCAAGTTAATGGCTTTTCTGGTAACGACCAAAGTCTTTCTATTTCTAGAGTTCTGCTTTAAGCCCAGAAGATTCCCCCTTCAAATAAGCGTGTTCAAGAAATGTTTGTTGGGGCTTCCCTGGTGGCGCAGTGGTTGAGAGTCCGCCTGCCGATGCAGGGGACACAGGTTCGTGCCCCGGTCCGGGAAGATCCCACATGCCGCGGAGCGGCTGGGCCCGTGAGCCATGGCCGCTGAGCCTGTGCGTCCGGAGCCTGTGCTCCACAACGGGAGAGGCCACAACAGTGAGAGGCCCGCGCACCACAAAAAAAAAAAAAAAAAAAAAAGAATCCGCCTTCCAATGCAGGGGACACGGGTTCAAGCCCTGGTCCGGGAAGATCCCACATGCCGCAGAGCAACTAAGCCCGTGCGCCACAACTACTGAGTCTTCGCTCTAGAGCCTGCGAGCCACAACTACTGAGCCTGCGTGCCACAACTACTGAAGCCCGAGCACCTAGAGCCGGTGCTCCAGAAGAGAAGCCACTGCAATGAGAAGCCCACGCACTGCAACGAAGAGTAGCCCCTGCTCGCCACCAACTAGAGAAAAGCCCACGCCAAAATTAAATTAAAAAATAAATATTTTTTAAAAAGAAAAGATGTTTGTTGAATGAGCGAACACATATACCATTTTCTTATACTCAACAGATGACTGGATAAACAAAATGTGGTCTAGCCATACAAATGGAATATTATTCAGCCATTTAAAAAAAAAGAACTATTACATGCTACAACATGATGAACTGTAAAAAAATACTAAGTGGGAAAAAGCCCAGACACAAAAGAAATATAGCATGATTCCATCTACATGAAACGTGCAGAATAGATAAATCCATAGAGATGGAAAGTATTAATAGATTACTGTTGCCAGGGGCTGTGTGACGGGGAGTGGGGAGTGACTGCTAATAGGTACGGATTTTCCAGGGGAGGAGAGTGATGAAAATGTTCTAAAATTAGTGGTGATAGTTGCACAAAATAGTTAATATGCTAAAAACACTTATAGTTAATATGCTAAAAACACTAAAAACTGTGTATTTTAAAGGGGTGAATTTTATGGTATGTGAATTATATCTCAATAATGCTGTTATTTTTTTAATATTTATTTATTTAGCTGCTTGCGCCGCGTCTTAGTTGCGCAGGCGGGCTCCTTAGTTGTAGCATGTGAACTTTTAGTTGCGGCATGCATGTGGGATCTAGTTCCCTGACCAGGGATCAAACCCAGGTCCCCTGCCTTGGGAACATGGAGTCTTAACCACTTTGCCACCAGGGAAGTCCCCTGTTATTATTATTTTTTTTAATCAGCAAGGACAGCTGCTAAAATTGAGGAGTGCTGGCCCCACCCCAGACTGAGTGAATCAGACTGCTAGAAGAGGGCCTAGGAGTCTGCATTTATAAGTTCCCCCGGGAATTCATAGGCTTAGAGTTGAACCCTAGAGTTTATCTTCCTGTCACTGGTATTGTCAGTCAGCAACAGATCTACTCTCCTTTGCCATCTTCCTTTGCAAGGCAGTCTTTTACTCCAGCGTGTCTCTCTGCTCCTATTTTTCAGAGCATCTCTGAAATCCGATGGAGGTGTTATCAGCACACAGTGAGTTGCTCCTGTCCCTCAAGCCCAGGTGTAAATGCTCCAAGATGCTGTTTCATAGATCGTCCCTACACAGGCAGGCTTCAACAGCAAGACTCATTTTCACCCTAAGGAATGGCCTCCAGACCGAGAGCATAATCTGAGTCATTTTAAGACTTTCTGTGAGTATGAATACCCAGTTACTGACAATAACAGTTTCTTTGAACAACCTGATCAGTATTTTCTTGACCTACACCTGTCAGTTGTCTGACAAGTGAAGCCACTGGGAATCTGTGGCTTGAGCAGCCTGAGGCTGTAGACTGGACCACATTTTTTGATGCTCCTGAGGCCAGAGATAGTGAAAGATTTTTATTATTCTCACTTTTCGTAAACCCAGGAAGGATTTTTCACACCTGCAGAACAATCCTACATAGAGAGATGTATTTGGCCACCTTTGTAGGATGGAAACACATTTTTCACTTGACAATATTTGCAGATCATGTGTTTCCCCTCACTCACTTGCAGTGTGGAAATACTTCCATATGTTGCCTTTCGGTTCACGATTTTGTGGAGGATAAAAAGCAAGAAAGTACAATTAGGTGGCCATCTTGCATATGAACACTAAACTACTGTGTGTATAAAGTTTTAGTGGTGTCACCCCTCCCAAGTTAATGCTTAATAACTACTAGAGTCACCTCTCTGGAAAAAGTTACTATGAGTTTGCCATAAATCATAAAAGTAGGAGTTATGGGAGTTATGAAATATGCTAATACTGCGAAAATATGGTTTAAAAATCTGAATTCAGGTAAATATTTCTTTTAAGTAAAAAAGTACACCTCCTTTTGTTTCTTTTAGGTATTACAGGTCACCAAACTTGGAGAAGTCAGGTTCTAACTTCTTTCAACTCTCAAACATTTAAACTTACTCTTCCTTCTCTCTGTTCTTGGCTAGGCCAGAAGCCACTTCTTATTTCTAACCTCTGCAGAAGTCAATGTCAATGCTCCTACCATTCTTCTGATGAGGAAATCAAACCAAGGGAAGTTAAGTCACTTGTCTAAGTACATATAACAACTCAAGTGGTAGAGCCAGGAATGAGTCTATGTTTTGAGCCCAAGCCTGGTGCTCCTTATACAGTATCACTGTGGCTTCATATTACATTTTCTAATCTAGACGAGAACTAGACTCTAGCTGATTATTTTTAGTGTTGTTCAGCTCTTCAAGATCAGCAATTGTTTTATTCTTTTACACCATGCTGAATTTCATAAACACTTGCTAATTGAGTGAGCTGGGAGGGAGACTGAAGGTTTTTTTGTGGGTCTCTCTTTTTATGGTTCTGTGATTAAACATTTCTCTACTTTGGGAGTCTATCCTAAAGAATAATCCTAAATATGGAAAAATGTATGCATAAATGTTCATAGCTATATTATTTATAATACTGAAAATTACAAAAAACTCAAATGTCAAGCAATATAATGGTAATATAAACTATAATACAGCTTTCAGTGAAATATTATATAGCAAATTAAATTACGTTTAAGACTACTACAATTCTATTGAGATAGAAAGTAGATTAGTGGTTGTCTAGGTTGGAAGCGGGTAGGTGGGGAAAATGGGGAGTGACTGCTAATGAGTATGCGGTTTCTTTCTGGAGTGATGAAAATTTCTAAAATTGATTGTGGTGATGGTCGAACAACTCTGTGAATACACTAAAAACCATTAAACTGTACACTTTAAATGGGTGAATTGTATTATATGTGAATTATACTTCAATAAAGCTGTCATTTTAAAAAAGTAAATTAAAAAGTCAAGCTAAAAAAAAGAGACTATTGGGACTTCCCTGGCGGTCCAGGGGTTAAGACTGAGCTTCCACTGCAGGGGGCACAGGTTCGATCCCGGGTTTGCATGCGTGCAGCACAGCAGAAAAAAAAAAAAAAAAAACTATTACTAAATGGAAAAAATGCTCACGTTGTGATGTTAGCCAAAAGGAACAGGATCCAAAAGCTTGCATACTATATGAGTAAAACATGTTTCTAAAGGGGGCAGGGGGAAGGAATCTATTCCTACTCAAAATCTCACACATAAGAAAATGACTGGAAGGAAATGTAACAAAGGATTAACAGTAGCTGTCATCAAGTAAGAATCTTGGAATGATTTTTTTCTGTTCTACTTATCTATATTTTCAACAACAACAAAAAATAGATTTCCAATTTTTTTGTAATAAGCATGCATTATTATTACTATCACAAATAACAGGGGAAAATGTAAACTCAGCTGTTACCTGCGGGAGTCAGGGTCTGCCCTGGGGCGCCCCCAACAGGCCACATGGTCGTTCTGCAGCTACAACGACAGCTGCAGGGTATCGGGTCGGCTGAGCCTGTCACTCCACTACTTGTTGGGCTTTGCCACAGTATCTCCTGAACGAAAGGGTAAGTGATACATTCTCATTTCCTCCTTTCCCTTAGTGACTAACAAGGCTTGGATCCTGGTCTCCAGTAACCACTTCCCAGTACAGATGTTCCCATGGGTTCAAAGAGAGATTATATGGGGACCTATGGCTAACAGGGAAATAGTCATGTAATTCATTCTTCCAACTAATAATTGTGTCTACTGCACACAGGGAACTGAGTGAAGCTGGGAGAAATGTAAACTAAACCATTTACTTGCCCTCTGAGAGTTTTCATTCTCATACAGAAAATAAGATGTGCACGACAGTACTGTATTATATACTTGGAAGTTGCTAAGAGAGTAGATCTTAAATGTTTTCACCACACAAACAAAAAAAAGTTAACTGTGTGAGGTGATGGATGTGTTCACTAACGGTATATGGTAATCATGTCACAATATAAATGTATATCAAATCATCACGTGTACACCTTAAACTCACACAATGTTATATGTCAATTATATCTCAATAAAGCTGAGGGATGCAAACAAACGTCCTTAATACAAAAGACATGTCTTTAATACAAAACACAATATGATAAGCAAAACAGGTGACAGCAGATTCCTTTGCGGATCTGGGCTCAAAGGGTGGGCTGAATTTCCTTTGGGGTGTATGGGTGAAAGGCAAAGATGTTTGCATAATCTCAAAATGGCTAAATGCTTAAGAAAGGACAAACTCCTGAATGAAAAGCAGCACTGATTCTGTAAGGAATTACACCCAACTGATTTGCTGGATTTCCTTGCAGGAGTCAATCGAGATGTGAACTAAGACAGAATCTGAACACAACTTGTGTAGACTGCTGAAAGCTTTTACCAAGATCTTACCAGAAGCATGGCGACCTTAAATTTTATTTCAAAATAATTTCAAGTTTACAGAACAGTTGCAAGAACAGTACAGAAAACTCATATACTCTAACTACATTCACCACGTTTTAATATTCTCTCTCAATTAAAGAGTATTCTAAAATGCTCTTTTGGAGCTTCAGGGAAAATGAGTGCTATCCAGCCACTAGAAGCCTTCAGTGCTCATGAATCTAAAAGAAAATAGAATCTTACAAAACCAGTTTAGTGAAGTAAGTAAGCACACCCAGGTCCAAAAGACAACTCAGCCCCAACCCACTCCTGACCCTCCACCAGGACCTCCCAGGAGGACACAGAACACTTTAAAACCAGATTACCAAACGTGTAAGAAGAGCTAAGAAAACACAGAAAAATAAAAAAAGCTGAGGGGCAGAGGTGACTGCCCCTACCAGATATTCAAACATACTATAAAGCCTCTATAATTAAAACAGTGTGGTACTGCCACAATAGATAAATAGACTGATAGAACAGAAAGTCTAGACATAGGCCTAAGTATTCATAGAACTTTATATATGATCAAGGTGGCGTCTTAAATCACTAGGGAAAAGATGGACTTTTTAACAAATGGTGCTGGAATAACTGAATAGCCCCAAGATGTTCAAGTAAGATCACATTGTGAATCTGATGTGCCTGCAGCCCTGGTGAACTGAGAATGACTTGGGTCTTTCTCAGAGCCAGAAAGCCAGCTGCAGGCAAGAACCAGCTCCACAGAGGGGCTGCAGCCCTGAGGGGTTGACAGTAGCCCCTGACCAGTATCTGTCATATCCCCTAAAGAGCTCCAAATGCCTTCTGAACCTGCTGTAATTTGAACGGAATTTCAAAATTCTGATTTTCTCCCCTATGGTAGCCCTAGATCTTATCACACATTTGTACAGCACCTGATTTCCGCATCATACACACATTATAACGTACGTAAGCCCCCTGCCTCCTGCCAGTTTCCAGATGTAATTCTTGTTATGCTTATTTTTGAAGAGAAGATTAAGGTTCAGAGACTTGCCCAGGATCACAGTGTTTAAGTAGCAGAATAGAGAATCTTATGATTTGTATCTTTCTACTCCGAATTCTATATTTCGCCCCCAAACCTTGTTATCTGTTCTCTTAGTATCTTCAACCAGAACCACCCGATCGACACCTCTCACAAGCCTGATGCAAGAATCTGCTACTCAGTGATGCCAGTACCCCTGGGGACAGTAACCTGAAGGCCTGACCCCCTTTCTTCCAAGGGCAGCAAGCAGGAAATAGCTTTCATTCATAACCTTTGGAAAGGCCAGGGTAAGGAAATGAACACTGTTACATACTATGACCTGTTAGGCACTGTACTAAGCACTTTACCAACATAACATCTTAGAAACCAACATCTTAGAAATAACGCATCTCCCAAGAGAAATGAAGACATATATCCACATATGTTCTTGTATACTAACATTCAGAGCACATTATTCTTGATGGTCATACAGTGGAAACAGTCCAAATGCCATCAACTGATGAATAAACAAAATGTGGTATACCCATACGATGAAATAATATTCAGCCATCAAAGGAATGATGACACATGCTACAACATACTAAGCCTTGAAGACATTACGCTAAATGAATAGAAGCCAGTCACAAAAGGCCACAAATTGTATAAGTCCATTTATATGAAATGTCTGGAACAGGGGTATCTACAGGACAGAAAGTAGATTGATGATTGCTTAGTGCTGGAGGAGATGGAGTGGGCGCTGGGGGTGATGGCTAAGGGGTGTGGGTTTCTTTTGCCATGTGATGAAAATGTTCTAAAATTGGTGACGGTTGCACTCTGTGGATATACTAAAAACCATTAAACTGTATGCTTTAAATGGATGAATTTTTTTGGTATGTGAATTATACCTCAATAAAACTGTTACAAAAAAAGGAAGGGAGGGAGGGAGGGAGGGAGGAGGGAAGGAAGGAAGGGAGGGAGGGAGGGAGGGAGGGAGGGAGGGAGTAAGGAGGGAAGGAAGGGAGGGAGAGAAGGGAGAGAGGGAGGGAGGGAGGAAGGAAGAGAGGGAGGGAGGGAGGGAGGAGGGAAGGAAGGAAGGGAAGGGAGGGAGGGAGGAAGGAGGGAAGGGAGGGAGGGAGGGAGGAGGGAAGGAAGGAAGGGAGGGAGGAAGGAGGAAAGGAAGGGAGGGAGGGAGGGAGGAAGGAGGGAAGGGAGGGAAGGAAGGGAGGGAGGGAGGGAGGGAGAGAGAGAAGGAAGGAAGGAAGGAAGGAAGGAAGGGAGGAAGGGAGGGAGGAAGCGAGGGAGGAAGGAGGAAAGGAAGGGAGGGAGGGAGGGAGGGAGGGAGGAGGGAAGGAAGGGAGGGAGGGAGGGAGGAGGGAAGGAAGGGAGGGAAGGAGGGGGGAAGGAGGGAAGGAAGGAAGGGAGGGAGAGAAGGAAAAGAGGGAGGGAGGGAGGAAGGAGGGAAGGAAGGAAGGGAGGGAGGGAGGGAGGAGGGAAGGAAGGAAGGGAAGGGAGGGAGGGAGGGAGGAAGGAGGGAAGGGAGGGAGGGAGGGAGGAGGGAAGGGAGGGAGGGAGGGAGGAGGGAAGGAAGGAAGGGAGGGAGGAAGGAGGAAAGGAAGGGAGGGAGGGAGGGAGGAAGGAGGGAAGGGAGGGAAGGGAGGGAGGGAGGGAGGGAGAGAAGGAAGGAAGGAAGGAAGGAAGAAAGGGAGGGAGGAAGGAAGGGAGGAAGCGAGGGAGGAAGGAGGAAAGGAAGGGAGGGAGGGAGGGAGGAGGGAAGGAAGGAAGGGAAGGGAGGGAGGGAGGGAGGAGGGAAGGAAGGGAGGGAGGAAGGAGGGAAGGAAGGAGGGAAGAAGGGAGGGAAGGAAGGAAGGAAGGAAGGGAGGAAGAGAGGGAGGAAGGAGGGAAGGAAGGGAGGGAGGGAGGAGGGAAGGAAGGAAGGGAGGGAGGGAGGCAGAGGGAGGAGGGAGGGAAGGAAGGAAGGGAGGGAGGGAGGGAGAGAGGGAGGAGAGAAGGAAGGAAGGGAGGGAGGAAGGAAGGAGGGAAGGAAGCAGCATGTACCAGGTACATATTTGTAAGTTATAATAGTATCCCTGGGTTTTTTGGGTTTTTTTGCGGTACGCGGGCCTCTCACTGCTGCGGCCTCTCCCGTTGCGGAGCACAGGCTCCGGACGCGCAGGCTCAGCGGCCATGGCTCACGGGCCCAGCCGCTCCGCGGCATGCGGGATCCTCCCGGACCGGGGCACGGACCTGTGTCCCCTGCACTGGCAGGCGGACTCGCAACCACTGCGCCACCAGGGAAGCCCTATCCCTGGGATTTTAAGAGATGTGTGTAGCCCCAAAGCCCTCGCTCTAGTACGCCATTACCTCCTTCACAAGCACTCTCTCTAGCAAAGTAGCGAGTGAATCTGAGGAACCGGAATTCTTATGAATGCAGTGGTTAAGACATATGAACACATAACGGTTACAGAAACATAACAGGTAGTAGATCTGACAGACACTATCCAAGGCTTGCCTACCTCACAAAACGGTCCCTTTTCTGAAAACTGCCCTTTCCCTCCTCCACAGAGGCCTCAGAGACCCGGGCAGCCATGTTGGAATGATGATCCCACCCCCAGCCACAGCTGATTGGCTCTAGAGGAGGCCTAACTCAAGTCGGGCCAATCAGGTTCTGCTTCCAGGTAGTGTGGCTGGAACACGGAAACATGGCGCTGTGAGGCCGCCATTTCCAGCCTGTGGACGAAAGAGCAGAGGGAGCTGGGCTGTGGGGGAGAAGAGTGATGCCGGCGGAAGGAGGGTTCTGCACTCCCTCAATCCCATCCACTCTTAAGGCCAGGCTGCATTCCTGCCCGCGGGTTCCACGAGATATCTTTAGACCCTTGTTTGCTTAAGCAACCAAAAGAATCCCCACTAACACAGTGTCACGTTCAATCTATGTTCAACTACTTTCCCAAAACGAAAAAAGAAAGCTAGTGTGCGTGTGAGTTTTAAACATGAATCTGCACCCATATGGCTGAAGCTGAGCCAACTGCAGCTACTAAGGAAACCAAACCCCCATTAGGTTCGCCTCCAGCGTGGCACAGAAGGTTGCCTGTGATCGAATCATTCCTATTACCCTATTGAGAAGTCCCTTTCCCTTTCTGGGGAGATTCATCATGACACTGGAGGTGCTGGGAACATCTGAAGTCTTAGTAAAGCCGTGTCATGAGACCTAATCTTTCTAAGGACCTGAACAGCATATTATAAGCATTAGTACAGGAAGATCTGCTGAACTCTTGGATGAAGTTAAATAGGCCATGGTATCAGAAGATGTACAGTTTCTTTCCTTCCTTCCCAATAAAACCTCAGTGAAAAAACTCTGGCCTTACATTGGGCCTCTTACAATGAGAGGTTACTGTGGGTAAATGAACAAAGAAAGGAATGTATGCCTTCTTCAGCTCTTATTTGGACCTACAATATACGAGAAAGCAGATCTCACATCTCTCCCACATACCCTAGCAGGGACACATTTGAATAAAAAAACATTTACAAGAGGTTGCATTGTCTGAACACCAGAAGAAGAGCTGAGTTGACAGTAGGAAAGGGATGGACGAATCCTTTTCCCATCCCTCTGTCTATTTATGGGAGTCATTTCCCTTCAGGAAATGCTGAGCCCCTTCTCCCAGGACCCTGTTGGGAATGACGCCTGCGCTGGCTGACCCAGCCTTCCACATCCTCCTCCTGGCCTCGGCAGCTCTCCCCTCGTGACCCCCGTCAGTCACTGGGAACCCAGCCTGTAAACGACAGTGCTTCTTAGAGTCCCCAGTCTATTGTGGAAATTCAAAGAGGAAAGGGGGAAAAAAAGGTACATAATGAAGCTAGAAAAGCCCCTGGCATGGAGAAGCTCCCAAATATAACCAAAGGCAGCAGGGAGGAAGTAAGGGCTAGAAATGACCACATTGTGGTCCAGGAATTTGTGGCTCACCTAGCTTCGGTCACCTGTCTGGGGGGGTGGCAGAGGCAGGAGCAGGACCCAAGGTTCCTGTCACCCCATCTGTCGACCCAAGGCTCATTCACCTCCTCTACACTCATTTCCCCTCCCCAGAAATGTATAGACTGACGTTTCTATAGAGAAGCTATCCCAGGAGAACCTGGGTCCACTAATTACATATTCTTCTTTTCTTCCCTTTTCTTCTTTTCTGTCAGCTAGGAGCCCAACTTTTCAGAAACCCGGAGAGAATTCTGGGGTTAGCCCTGGCCACCCCAAACTGAAGTTCTTCCTCTCTCCTCTGAATTTCTCTGGATATTTTTAACTTATCTACATTTGGTAGTCCTACTAAATGTGCATAACCATGTGGTATCTCTTTCATGGTTGGCTTCGATTGTTATTTATTTAAGATTTCACATAATTTTTTTAATTTTTAAAATTTGTTTATTTTTGGCTGTGTTGGGTCTTCGTTGCTGCGTGCAGGCTTTTCTCTAGTTGTGGTGAGCGGGGGCTACTCTTCATTGCGGCGCATGGGCTCCTCATTGCGGTGGCTTCTCTTGTTGTGAAGCACGGGCTCTAGGTGCGTGGGCTTCAGTAGTTGTGGCACATGGGCTCAGTAGTTGTGGCGCACGGGCTTAGTTGCTCCACGGCATGTGGGATCTTCCCAGACCAGGGATTGAACCCATGTCCCCTGCATTGGCAGGCAGATTCTTAACCACTGCGCCACCAGGGAAGTCCCAAGATTTCACACAGTTATGTTTGACACCTCAAATTAAACTGCAACAATGAATGAATGATTAACATTTATCGAGCACTTAATATTTTCTAGGCCAGATTCTACACAGATCGTGTCACTGAGTCCTCACACCAAGCCTACAATTGCCTCCCCTTTACAGATGTGGAAAGCAAGGCCTGGAGAGATGAACTTGTCCCAAGGCCACATGGATGCTGAATGAATCCAGGTGGTCAGATTCAAGTCCAGGTGCCTAATGCCAAGTTGAGTGCCTTGGGGGCAAGGCAAGGGGCCTTCCCCTCCCAGGTACAGACTAGTTACTCGGGGAGTTCTTACAATTGGGTTTTATTCACCCCCTCCGTCCTCTCCAGGCACACCGTGGCACCAGGGCACCACCTGGCCAGCCCTCCACTTCCAGAGGCAGCCCTTGGGCTGCCATTTTGGGGTTTATTTTTCCCTCTGCAGGGTTTCCTCATGTTCTTTTAACCTGGCCTCACTGATAGGTAGTACTGAGGAGGGGAAGAAGGGTCCCCTGTGGCATCTGTCCTGTGTCCTGGCCTCCGGACACCTGGAAGCTCAGAGCACACCAGAAGTAGCCACTTGCAGGGGATGCACCTGAACGCCGTGCTGTATTTGCTTCCCGGCAGCCCTCCCTGGCTCCAGCTGTGCCGACCCAAAGTCCTCACTCGCCACCTCCGCTCCCCTCGCCTTCCGGCCCTCCTCTTCCCTTCCTCCCCCTCGGACCCTTTCCCACCCTCTTTTGCTGGCTTCTGTTCTCTTTCTTTCCATGAGCAGAGAGTTTCCAGCCTGGCTCCCGGCCAGCACATTTGGACAAAAGGCAGCAGTCTTGGAGGGAGACGTCATCTCCCATCCCCTTTCCCGGGGCCAGCACCGTGGCTCCCCGAGCCCGGAGAGGGAGCAGGGGGCTGCGGCCGTTCCCGCCCTGCTCCCAGCTCTGGGAACGAGCTTGAGAGATGGCACACCGTGGGCGTTAAAAGCAAAGGGTTCGGAAGCAGACAGACCCGGATGCAAATTCCAGCTCTGAAGCCTGCGAGCCGTGGGACCTTGGGCAAGTTACTTTGCTAAGCCTTAGTTCTCGCCTCTGTAAAACGGTGACAGAAGAGAGAAAGGCTCGCTTTGAAAGGCTTATAGGAGATCGCAGCTGTAAAACTTCCGGCACAGTGCGTGTCCTGTAAGAAGTGCTCAACACGGCTTCTGTTATTATGACCCGAACTTAACTCTGCCAAATAATCCAAGTAAAAATACAGGACTTTGTTATTATCATCATCATCATCCACCTGCTCAACTCATCCGCAAGGCTGCTTACCCAGCTTCAATCGTTTGCAAGTGTGGTACAGCTGTAAGCCCTCTCAAACATATCATTACTGTTACAATGTAATCTGTAAAAGTTGGTTTTGAAATCGGATGAGGAGCTGACCCTCTTCCCTTTTCAGCAGAGTCAGTGCTCAGCCTTGATGCCAGACGTGAAAGGAAGGAGGGGCCCACACCAATCAGCAGGGCCTGCTCGCCCTGACTCCCCTTCCCTCCCACCCTGTTTTTTGGCTTCTTATAAGCTGAGGCCCTGTTTCTGTTTGTTTACTATCTGTGCTTGGTGTTTTATACTTAGAAGTTGCACAATGCCTGGGAATGTGCTCCGTTTTATTTAGCTAAGCTTTGAGATATGGGCAATGGTCTTTCCCCTATGATTTTATTTAGCTAATCTGAGCCAGCATGGATGGATTTGAAATTAATTAGTAAGATTCATCAAGGAGCTGAGCACAGTACTCCGTGTGAGGTGCTGCTGGGAAATTCACAAATACATGCAATGGTCCCTGCCCCAGAGCCAGGGATAAAAGATGCAAACCTGATCAACCACCGGCAAGAAAAGATTAAACTGTTCAAGACAAAAAGACAAGAGCAGTCCAGGGAATGCCTGACAACACGTTTAACAAAAACCACAATGTGAAAGTGGCTTAGGGACTAAATTCAAATGACAGTGGTAAATGTTATGAAGTAAATATAACTGGAGGAATTTAGAGGCAGGCAATGAAAGTCAGGAGTCATGGACTGCTTCAGAGAAGAGGTAGAATCTGGTGGCCCTTTGATAGATTGGGTTCCGACAGTTGGGAGAGTGTTTAGGCGAGGCAAGGGCATGAGGAAAAGGGGACGGTGCACCCTGCCCCAGACAAGACTGATGGCGGGACAGCCACTCTGGGACGTGTGATGGAGAAACAAGGAGAGGAGGATGGAAGGGGCGGGCGGATGAGACCTGGAGACGGTCTGGAATCAGAAAGAGGAGGTAAGGTTTGCTCTCTGTGGAACATAAAGAGGAGACATGATGAACATACGTGTTCTTTTTAAACATTCAAGAGGAAATGTGTAGGGACTTCCTTGGTGGTCCAGTGGGTAAGCCTCCATGCTCCTAATGCAGCAGGCCCGGGTTCGATCCCTGGTTGGGGAACTAGATCCCACATACGTGCCACAACTAAGGATCCTGCATGCCGCAACTAAGGAGCCCTTGAGCCACAACTAAGACCCAGTGCAACCTAAATAAATAAACAAATAAATAAATATTTTTAAAAAATAAATTAAAATAACCTTTAAAATAGACCTTTAAAAAAAAAGAGGAAATGTGTAAAGCAGGCAGTCAGAGGTAGAGATCTAAGAGTCTGGCGAAAGCACAACCCTGGAGGTATAAACTGGGGATGCAGCCGAAGAACCAGTGAGCGTGAACGAGCTCTCTGAGGGAGAAAGTGAAGCAAAAGAAGAGAGTGAAGAATTGAGGTGTAGGGGTGACTCTCACTTTGCCCCTGTTACCCAGCTCTTGACTCAGTTCTTTTTAATGTTTCTTCATCTGGGCCTTCCAACAGAACAGGGAGGTCTGATGACAGAACACCTGCATTGGGCTTCTTTTTATTCCTCTGCAATGTCTAGATCAGATCTTGGTCTACCGTGGGTGTGGTATGAATGCTTGTTGAATGAGAAGAAGAAAAGGAAATCAGTGAAGATCTCCTTTTCCAAAGACAATTAGGACACCCCAGGTGGTGTGGTGTCTCAGGGGAGGAGCGATTCTTCAAATCACTTCACAAAGGTGGGGCTCGGACACCAGCCAATGGCAGTGGTCTTACTGTTGACCCTTTCATGGCTGGATCTGGTCTAGGGGCTCCCAGGATTGTGGGACACTGGGAGTGACTATTAACCAACCAGTAGAGAAGCATTTCCGCATTTTAACAAGTGGCATAGATGTGTCACCATACCAGTTTTATATCGACTGTGACCCGGGTCAGGAGACTTGCATAGATTGGGAAGCTCAAAAACAATGAGAACAGCAAACTAGCTATTCAATGACTGCATCGTGAGTAACGGGATAAAGTCTCCACAGATGGTTAGGGATGGAGGCCAGACCTCAGGGATGTGAAGGGGAGCTTGTGGACCTGCCCCAGGAGCTCTTGAAGGTGCTCTGTCTCCCCGTCCTGAAAGCAGCATTCTCCTTCTCTTGCCCTCCGGTCAACAGGCAGCCTGAACCTGGGCTGTGTGTGTGCCTGGAAGCAGCCGCTGACTCTTTTCCCTGTCGCTCTCCCCCCTGTCCTAGGCCAGGGGTCTTGAGCCTGAACAGGAGCCTCTCTTGACTCTGCAGTGCCGGAATCTCCAAGTCTTATCGTTTTGGGAGGCATCAAGGAGCCTCTTCTCTCTGATGTTTTTCTGTCCCATTATATGCATCAGTCTGGCTGGTGGGTAAACAGAGCACTGGTCCCTTTTTGATGTCCTGGGAGCTTGTGTATGTTTGTTGATTGTCACAAACACAGATAATGAAATGGACCAGATGTAAAGGATGTCAGGCTGCCAGGGAGTTATACTTGGGGCTGGATGACCACACACTTCATTTCACATCTGAACAACTCTCACCTCCAGCTCAGAGTATCAAATGGAGAAATCGCTCTGAGCCCCCAGTGACCTAGAGACGTTGCCCTGGCAGAAGCCCAGTGCACCGGCAAGCTGCTTTGGTGGGAAGCTCCACTGTATCTTCCCAGCCACCCCCTGACCAAGTCTGTGGCTGAGATACTGGTCCCACTCCAGCTGTAGGGGATGCAAGTTCTGTGTCTCATGCTGTCCCATTGCTCCTGCCCAGTGACCAAATTGGTGCTCTATGGCTTCTCCCCCAGCCAGCTAACCTCTCTCCTGACCACGCAAGGTCAGTTTTAATCCTGATTTGTGGTGTGATTCCATACAAATACCTCTGCTGGGTCATCCAGGGTGGTGGCGCCTGTATTTCCCAGAGGCGTGAGAAGCACAAATAAAATGATAGAAACGTCCTGCGTTAATGGTTCCAGTTTGCTGGGGAAAGGCAGTTGTTACTTTTTCCAAGGAGAGCTGTGGGGAGCAGGGAAGTGGGGCCTGTCTCCTCTGACTTGTTTAGTGGGAATGAGTTGACACACAGCACTGGGCTAGCCACCTGCCCCCCTCCTCCTTCCCTGCACTCAGACCTCTACTCTGGGGGGCTAAGAAAGGCTGGGGTCAGAGGGATGGCACAGAGCCATGTCCCTAGGTCAATGCACCTGGACCAGCAGGGAGAATGGATGGGCATGTCCAATCCTTCACCGGGTGGCAGTTTGCAGGAACAGTCCCAGGAGAGGCCTGCTGTGTATCAATCACCTTTAGTGCCCCCTTTTTACTTTACAAGTGTCGCACTCCGTATATATGGTTACCCCATCCATTATCCGCAGTGGATTTGCAGAGAACTTAGGGCTAAATCAAATCCAACCCTATGACATCTTCCCTTCTGAAAAGTGAGGAAGAAAGAGGGAGACACCTTGGATTATTTCCCTGGGTTGGCTCTTGTGTATAACCCAGCCCACCGATCCCAGGTTTCAGCCTACACAATTATGCGAAATTGTGGTTACATGGGATCAAGATTTCAGGTACACGAAACCAACAGCGAGAGACAATATTGGGACAGTTTGTTGGACGACAATCTATAAACCATAAAAAATTTCTTAGACGCTCTAGTTTTAATACGCTGCCTTTTTAAATTTAACAAAACTCAAAATAATAGACTGTCTCTATAAATTACCACACTATGAATTTTAATTTTCATATTCTCTTAAATAGAAATTCATGGTAAATTCAGTGGGGAACTAGGGTGGGGACACTTGGGTTAGGGGAGCGAGAAGTAATAATATTTTACAATTTTTTTAAGACTGAGTATCAGAATCTCATTTTTAAAACCTCCGTCACTGGGCACAGATATATTCAATGTGCATTTGGCTTTGAAATCTTTTAACCTAGCAATTCCACTTCTGGGAATTCATCTTACAGAAATGTTGGAACGAGTGCTGGGGAGTCTTAGCAGTGGCTAAAATCACAAACAACTAATTGCTCGTCAATAAATAACGTGTTAAACAAATGAAATCGATCCATACAAAGGAAGACTAGGCAGCTGTTAGAAACAAGAGGACTATGTATGTCCCACGTAGAATTGTTCTCACAAAATACTGTTCAGTCATGATAGCATGCTTCAATTTTTGTAACAAGCAAACAAACAAACATATTACGTGTAAAGAAAAGAAGTCTAGCGGGATTTGGTACATACACTGCACAGTGATGGCCTCTGAGGAGGGAGTCAGTATGGCGAAAACTTTCATTTTTCATTGTGTTCTTTTTATGTATTGTTCAAATGTTTTATAACAAGGATAACCTTCATATTTACACATAAATATATATGTGTATATAAAAGTATGTATATAAAAGTATTCCTAAAATTTTAAAGCACACTTTTAAAGAAAACAAAAGGAAATGCATTTGATACTCTGCTTGAACTGGTCTGACAGCCCTCCTGATAAGACACACAGCCCTTGGAAGGCCTGGGTACCATGGAAGAACAGTCACGGTCACGGTCACGGTCACAGCTTCCTGTCCTGTCCCCATTCTCCAGCTCAATCCTGCTCTCATTTCCTTCTGAAGGGAAGCATGGAACCTCCTGGTTCCCCAATCCAGAGGGAAGCTAACCTCTTCCCTAAGCTTGCTGCGAGGGTGACTCACCCCTTCTTTCCCTAAGGCTGGGGGCGGGAGAAACCATAACTTGGCTTTTAGTAGTTTAGCCAGTTGGAAAAGGGGGTCTCGGGCTCATCCCTCTTTCAACCGACCACAGGCCAAGCATGAACGTGTCAAAGAGAAGCCAAAGAGAAAGCAATTCTGGGCTCCAGCTGGCAGGGGCTTAACTTCTAGGCAAACTGAGTTTGGATAAATTTTGACCAAATCAGACAATGACTTTATCACGAGGGGAAAAGATGGCCTGATTCTGGCTTCCCGACATATTGCTGTCTTTTGGATGTCGAATGTAGAGAACTCGGTTCTCTACCTTTGTCAAATGTAGAGAATCACTCATTCAGTTCCAGCCACTGACTTGCCTCCCATCATTAAACGGGCAGTGGTGCCTGTGGGTCCCTCTGTTGGGTGGCCAGTGCGGGGGTTTCAAAGAGAGCCCAGGGTACCTGTGACAGCTGTCTGGTTCTGGTGAAGGAAGAAGGGACCATGCCTGGACACAGGAGACTGTGAGTGACACGAGGCACAAGCAGGGGTCTTTGTCACTCATGAGTAACTGTCAGACCCTCCGGAAGCAAAATAAGGGGGCTGGATTCCAGAGATAGTGGGGGAGGATGAGTCAACTTTGCCCACAGCTAAAGAAGTAACTGCTTGTGAGGTATATTTGAGGGTTGTTGGGAAAGCCATGGAGCCTCAAAATAGTTCCCCTGTTATCCTGTCAGAGTTACTGAAATTCAACTCTTAGAGATTCACTCCTTTTGACTGAGACTTTAGGCAAGTTAAATTGCAAATGAATTCTCCCAGCTTCTTTCCAATCTGGAAGACAGAGGTCAGAGAACACATACACTTGAATATCAGGAGGGAATTAGAAAGAAAACTCAGAGGCTCAGCACTCAAAAAAGATAGACCTATGTGGGTCCTAGGCAAAAAGAGAAAGGTTTTGAGGCTTTTCAGTTTGGGCTATGGTCAGACCAGACAGATCTAACTGTAGAAGGCTTGCAATTATGCTTTTAGAATTTCTGTTCAAAAAAAGTGCCTCACACACATACACACAAAACTTCACATAAATGTGTTTGTTACTAGCCTCCTTATCTGTGTTTGTTACTAGCCTCCTTATCTGTGTTTGTTACTAGCCTCCTTATCTGTATCTGCTCAAGATGGCTTTAGATCTTGATGTTGAAGGCTGACTAGCCAATTGATTTCATTGTACCAGGCTTCCAAATTTTAAATTCTATGGGGTCCTTGCTTTTGGAGTCTGAGGTTTCTGCCCCCTGCTGTAACGAGCCCTCTAGGTGATTGTTAAAGCAGCTGCTCTCAATCTTGGCTGTACCTTAAAATCACCTGGCACCTTATAAAAATACTGATGCCCAGGGCCCATTCTCAGAGACTTTGATTTACTTGGTCTGGGGCAGAGCCCAGGCATCACTTGTTTAAAAAATGCCCCCTGACCCCAGCATTTAAATGTGTAATGTGCTCCCTGGGTTTAAAATGCTAAGAACTGTGATGTGGAGGCATGATGGAGTAGATGATCACACCTATTCAGTGTTAAGACTTCTACAGCCGGCAAGAAGTGGTTTAAACTTCGGAAGGCACATCAGAAATGCATTGACATAGGGCTTCCCTGGTGGTGCAGTGGTTAGGAACCCGCCTGCCAATGCAGGGGACACGGGTTCGAGCCCTGGTCCGGGAAGATCCCACATGCCGCGGAGCAACCAAGCCCGCGAGCCACAACTGCTGAGCCCGCGCGCCACGACTGCTGAGGCCCGCGCACCTGGAGCCCGTGCTCCACAACGGGAGAGGACGCCGCAGTGAGAAGCCTGCGCAGCGCAGCGAGGAGCGGCCCCCGCTCGACACAACTAGAGAAAGCCCTCGAGCAGCAACGAAGATCCAATGCAGCCAAAAATTAATAAATACATAAATAAATAAATTTATTTTAAAAAACCCCTTTTTAAAAAAAAAAATGCATTGACATAGATTCTGCAGATTCACCGTTCTGCAGAAACCAATGGGAAGGGCCTAGTCAGGAGATGTGCGACTGAGTGTAGAACCTTACCTCCCAGCCCTCACTCCCGGTTCTTCTGCAACATTCCTTATGTTGCAGTGAAGAAGTTTCCCACCCTCCCTGACCTCAGTAGAATGGATCTCTGGTGTCTTGAGTCCCACCCTTTCCCCACCCCTAGAAGCAGCCTTAACATCACGTCTGAGGGCAGAAAGACCTGGACCACTAGGGGAAGTGGACCCACCCAGCTGAATGGAATCCTGAAATGCTCTTCCCACTCTCTGTTTCTCTTTGGTCAGGATTTCCGATGGCAACCCTCCCAACACTCTGCCTTACCAGACCCCTTCTCCAGACCAGTCTCAGCCCACCTGTCTGTGGGCTATACTAGGATGTGCCTGCTTCCCCCTTCCTGGTGGGCACCCGGGGTGCTGTGCTCTCTACATTCATCAAAGTAGGTATCACCTCTTCCTACACTTGAGAGCCCATGGGCTCCTCCATATAGGATTCCCCAAGCCCTCACTGCCCCGCAATTCGACTGCCCACAGGCCTGAGCTGGCACTCAGCCCCCCCACAAAAATGCAGTATGTCCCCAAGTCATAACAGGAAGATGATATAGGAAGATAGTCATGTGGAATTTTATCTTCGCATCTTTTGTAACACTGACAATGAAGTTTCTTTTTCTATGTCACTCTTTAGTCTTTACACAAACTTCCACGTGACAAATTCCCAGTTGAGTTCAATTCCAGGAAAACATTTGTGCTGAATTTCTGTGCTTTTTCTTGTCCAAAATCCAAAACTGTGCAATCTAGTGTATTTTTGTTTGTCTCTAAGCTGCCAGAAAACTTATAGCCAAATTCATTGTCCAAGTGTTGTAATCTGCTAAATTCAGGCCATTCAAAATATTCATTCCTTTTGCTTTGCTTTGTTTTCTCCTGAGCTTTTCTGCATTTAGTTCTAAGTTATCTGACCCTGTGCCCAAGTCTGTTACCAGGTCCCACCTCACTATATCTTGGCTCTTTCCATCCCACGTCACCACTGCCGTCATCCTGCGCGTCAGTAACTACAGCCTGGGTGCTGCAAGGCCTTGGTCTCATCCTCCTCTGAGCCTCCACCCAGCAAGCAGAGTGAGCTTTCTAAGATACAGACCAATCCCATGGCCCCTGCTTCAGTGAGATCCTTCTTCTCTCTGGGAACTGCAACCATGAATTCTCCCCACACTTGCCCGTCCTCCTCCCTCCCACTTGGTGATTTTGCACAACTGTTCAAGCCTGAAACAACCTTCTCTGCTTTACTTTCTTGGTGAAAAGGTTTTCAGGGCTCAGCCTGACCTTACCTATTCTGTGGGTTTTCCCTGAGCTGGACAGCCCTGCTCTGGTTTCCCCTAGCACACAGCACGCATGGATGGCCAGGTCAGATGCAGACTGTAGTTAATTTTTTGTTTGACTACCCAGCAAGGATGGTGAGTGCCTGGAAGGAAGGGAGATATCTTATTCATCACTCTGTCCCTGACGCCTAGCAAGTTGATCTGTAGAACCGTTAAGTGAATGAATGCATGACACAGGCAGGGTTCACCTCTTCCGGAATAGTAGGACTGAAGGCCAGCCTTTTCACTGCCCTTCCTGAGAACAGTTACTGTTTGCCCTTGACTTCCTGTAGAATTCTGCTCATCCTAGGCGGCCCATCCCAAAGGGGGTCTACTCCACTCCTTTGGTGTGTTTGATACTTGATGGTGCAAGCAGAAAGGATTTTGTTCTTTTCTTTTATGTAGTAACAACTGCAAGTGTAAGAGTTTAATAGCAAAATTACTGCAGAGTGCCTATTATAACCCTGGGGCTGTTATTACTGTGTCATTCAGAACACTAAAGAAGTTGCATCCCTGAAGCGCATCTCAACACCAGCTAGAACTCCGTCTGCTCCTTCCCCAGCACCAGCTGGCTAAAAACAAAGTCAGTGCACTTCCCTTATCCCAATCTCTGTCCCTGGAAGTAAAGTCCGGCTTTCCCACCCGATACCCTCAAGGACAGGATTCCTCCGCTGAGGTTCAGCTCTCCTCAGTGGACTGAAGCCAGTTTCCTGTGACCCTCCTAAATATCATTATATCCTGTGTTAAGAGACTACCCCTGGGCTCCATCTAGTCCCAACTCCATCCTGAGGGGAAAAGTGGGAGAAATAAGATCATGCAGTCATCTTTACCTCCCTGTTTTCTCAACACTGCAAATTTCTTTCTGTAAACACACACACACACACACACACTCTCTCCCGCGCCCCTGCGACAAGCACGGCGCAACGCGAAGGCTCTGCCCGGTTTCTGCAGGTTTCCCAGGCGCGGGACCACGGCCTCCTGAGTTCCCGGAAGGACGTCCGGACAGCACTTTGCTCCAGTCCCACAGGTCGGGCTCAAGCGCCTCGGTCCCCACGTCCGCACACGGGAAACCCAGTCTTTGGTCTGCAAAGAGCCACTTCCCAGCTCCGGGTTGGGGCAGCTCCGGCCGTCTCCTCTCTTACCCACACCCCCGCGCGTCCCCTCCTCGGTCCCCCGGCGCGTCCCCTCCTCGGTCCCCCGGCCCGGCCCTACCTCCTGGCGCGCCGAGGCTCCGTGGGCTCCGAGGCGCAGCTCGGGGGCGCCCGGGCGGGCGGGGGCGGCGGGCGGCGAGGGCCCGGGGCGCCATGGCCCGCAGCCCCCCGCACTCGTGTCGGCCGGGCCTCTCCCGGCCCCCTCCGCTCGCGTCCCCGCCGCCCGGCCGCCGCTGTGGGCGAGTGGAGGGCGGGCTCAGCCGGCGGCCCCTTCCTCTCCCGGTGGCGCGGCGGCTCTGAGCCGGGCCGCTCGCCCCGCCGGCCCCCGCCCGCCGCCGCTCAGTGAGCTCATCCGCAGCTGGCGGGCGCCCGACCCGTTGCCACGACAACGCCTCTCCCAGGGCCGCGCGGACTCAAGCGGCTCCAGTAAACAGGACCTTCTGCCGGACTCTTCCCTTCGCCCTTTTTGGGGGGTGGGGAGATGGCGGCTTAACCCTTTTTTTGCTGGAGACCACCGAGTGGCAGGCTCCGTCTCCGCCGGGCCCGGGGTTTATCCGCGCGACGCGCTCAGCCGGAGACTGAGACCTTGAGATAGATGCACCGGAGTGGCGGCGACACTCCCGGCCCTCAACTCACTCCAGTCTTTTAACGCGTTTATGGGGCACCTACTAGGGCTCAGGCGCAGGGCTGGGGGCTGGGACACCCTAGGCAACGAGTCAGCCACCACCCTTGCCCCTTGCAGTTCCAAGTCTGGCTGGGATGCCGACACCCTGGCACTATCAGTGAAAGCCCAGGGGCCCTGAGCGCGGGGCACAAGACTCCCACACCGGGCAGGGGTCAGGAAAAGCTTCCCAGAGGAGAAGTGACTTTATGGTGCCTGCTGCCCCACTTGCGTAGAACAAAGGATCAAGGAGCACAGATCGGCATGATTTAGGACTGCCAAAGTACACGTGAAAATGCTGAGGGCAGCTGGGGAGCACGGAAGGTTTTTGAGCAGAGGAGTGCCCTGCTGAAAGGGAGATGGAGCTGGCAGTGGTGATTGATGAGTGTTGGGGGAAGGCTTCAGGCCCGTGTCTACACCCCTGGGAAAGTCATTCTTGTCTTTCGCCCACGAGGCTCCTGGAAGGAGGGACCTACAGCCTAGGCAAGGGGTGAAAAGGGGAGAGAGAGGCTTAGCCTACAAATTCAGAAAAGGGGTGTGCAGGAGAGAGGGGAAAGAGAAAATAAAGGATTGCAGAACCTGGGGAACATTAGATACTGCCTAGGCAGTTCCTGCAGACTGGGGGCCTGAGCTCTGAGGGGCTTATTCAGGTATCAAAGTCACAAAGACAGAAAAGCTCCATCTTCTTTGCTGAGGGTCTTGCTCATTCTGCAAGATCTTTGAAGCTTTTGTAGACCTCCTTAAACCTCCCTCAACTCCTTCACACCACACCCATTTCAACTAAACACGGTAAAAGTTTAGAATACAAATTTGCAAGGTGTAAGCAGATTTTTTTGTTTTTTTCTTTTTTAAGTATAAGCATTTAAATGGTTGATTTTTTTATTTTTTTAAACATCTTTATTGGAGTATAATTGCTTTACAATGGTGTGTTAGTTTCTGCTTTATAACAAAGTGAATCAGTTATACATATACCTATGTTCCCATATCTCTTCCCTCTTGCGTCTCCCTCCCTCCCACCCTCCCTATCCCACCACTCTAGGTGGTCACAAAGCACCGAGCTGATCTCCCCGTGCCATGCGGCTGCTTCCTACTAGCTATCCACCCTAGGTTTGGTAGTGTATATATGTCTAAATGATTGATTCTTGATCTTGAATGCTGCTGTTTCCACCTAGAGCAACCACGAGGCACTGCAGACCGTCTCTCATCCACACCTTCCTCTTCCTTCAGCATCCTGTTGAGGGGCACAGGCTCTGGCACAAACGGCCAAATCCGGCTCTGGAGCAGGTTGCTTGGCCTCTCACTCTCAGTGTCTTCATCCGTATGGTGGAAAAAGCGGTTATAACCGACCTCATGGTGTGGGGATTAAAGCAGATCTTCAAGGAAAGGGTGCAGTACCTGGACTGGCCTATGGCGGGTGCGCTCCCTCAGCCCCTGTTTGTTATTTTCTTCCTAATCTCTTTTCTTTGCAGGAGCAAAGGTTCAAGGAGGGAGGAGGGCAGCAGGCAGTGTTTCTTCTCCCTTCTGAGTTGAGCTTCCCCCTCCCCCCAGCCCTTTTAGGTCCAGGGCCTTCTGCCAGAGCATGGCTAGCAGCACAGAGCCAGCACTATATGCCAAATGAAGAGATGCAGGACCAGGGAAAGGAGGCCAGTCTGAATAAGAGGAGGAGAGAGTCTGAGAAGGAGCCTTTGAACATCTCCTCTCCCCCAAATTGTCTAATGTCCGCTTAAATTCCTTCGGGATGCTAAACACATCCTGAGTGTCTTTTCAGTTCCAGGCCCTTCACCTCTGTCATGGCACCTGATCCACTCCACACTCCTGGGCAATTACATATCATCCCTACCATTTTGTGGGTGGGAAAGCCAAGTTTTAAGAGATTATGTGACTTATTTGAGGTCACACGGGCCCAGGCCTTTTTGTCACACCAAGTTGCCTGAGAGCAAGGGCTCTGCCCAGCGCCAGTCACTCTGGAGGGGGGTTTCTGGATAAGTATTCAACCCTCATCCTGGTTATGCTTCCTGCTCTGGAAGCCACAGGCATCTCTGACACCGCTCCCCAGAGACTGGGCACCACTTGCTTGGGTCACTGTGACCCATTCCTTTTCGACTCCTTGCCCGGCAGGAACTTCTATCTCAAGCCCATTGGCCTGCCAGCGTGTAGTTGAAAGTTATACATACAGTAGATGATAGATGAGAAGTTTGGTTATTTCTTTATTATTATTTTATCTAGAAGGCTGGATGGGGAGAGGAATCCTTTATCTATGTTTGGGGCCGTGACATTTGGGGCAGGTAGAGCAAGGAAGGAAGGAGCTTGTTTTAGGGGCA
The DNA here is from genome assembly GCF_949987515.2 of Delphinus delphis. Classification (NCBI taxonomy): domain Eukaryota; kingdom Metazoa; phylum Chordata; class Mammalia; order Artiodactyla; family Delphinidae; genus Delphinus; species Delphinus delphis. The sequence continues at coordinate 93,869,335 of NC_082691.1, forward strand.
GGGAAAGTCCACAGCCTCACCTTGACATGCCTTTGGTGAAGATTCTCCTCATCCCTTGAGAATGGGCCTGAGCCCACGGAACCGTCTGGGCTGGCGGCAGGGCTGCCTCAGTCTTTCGCAGGCATCCTACTCCTTTCCTCCCCAGGAAGCCATCTCCCTCCTGCTGTCCTCATTCCATGCTACTCGCATTGCCTCCGTGGCTCATTCTCCCCAGCCCAGAGGCAGCTGGATGCGAGCTCCCGCAGTCCCACCACAACCTCCAGCTGCCTCCCTCTGAGGAAATAAAACCAAGCCAAGCATCCCACCCAAACCTCAAACCCAGGCTGGGTTTGTTCTCGGTCCCAATCAAATGTCATCCAGGAGGTGTGGGATGGGAGGGGAAGTATGGGGCGGGGGAAGTGGAGGCCACCCAGGGGAAGGGGTGAGCAGAGCCCAGACTGAGGGCCCTGGTGCTCCGACATCCTCCCCTAGCTTCGAAGGGCCTGTCTTTGCTGCCCTCCGCCCTGCCCCAATTGATGCTCTCCTGCCTTCTACCTCCTGTGCTGGGGCTGGGAGATTGGAAGCTGTGGGGGCCCGTTATGGGGTGCTGTGGAGAAGGTGGCATTTGTTGGTCACCACTGACATTTGTCAGGGTACCACTGGAAATCTCAGAGAATCACCGAATTGGCAAATATGACAATCACCTGTAACTTTTGCATAAGCACCACCTGTTTCACTCCTATGCCCCTAGCTTACTTTGAAGGGTCATGGTTTTTTTTTTCCACAGAGTTAAAGCGTTCATAACTTTACAAGGACTAGTGTGTCTATGACAAAAAGAGAGAACCGAGTCATGGAAGGCCTGCATCTTTCACCATTAGGCAAAGTCTCAACTATCGTACCTGCAATGCCCAGTACCCTCTACGCCTCTATTCTTCTCTGTTCCTTCTGGAAGATCCAGTTAAACTTCAGGGAGAGGAACTAGAGGATGGTGACTGAGATACTCTTTTAGAGGCATGAACTTCTGTGTTTCAGCAGGTCTCGCTCTTCCTGTGCACTGTGATTTCAGAACACAGTAGGGCAGTCGGACTGGCTCTGCATCATGCCGAGGACACAAGGCTTCCACCTCTTGCTTCTCAGAGCCTTCCCCTCTGTTTCCCGACCAACTAGGCAATCTCCTCAGACATAAGGGGGCGGCAAGAATCCCCTTCAAACATTTTCGTCACATGTTAGGATCTGGGCACCACACCTCTGGGCTTAAAGCCTGCCAGCTCGTCCCCTCTGCTAACACCCACCCAGACCCTGATCTCAGCCTTCAGAGCTCCAAATGGCTGTAAGTCATTGTGCTGCCTCTCAGAGGGCACACCTTGCGGGGGGGGGGGGGGGGGCGAGAACATATTTCTGGAAGGCCCTAATATCTGATCCACTTCCTATATCTCTCAGATCAAATCAAATCAAAATCAAAATATTGGCCAAAGATGCAATACTGTAAATCAACTATACATCACCTTAAAATACATATATATTGGCCAAAGGCAAGCCTGGGTGGCTTCTGACTGCCCCAGATGGCAGCACCACCTTGGGCAAGGCAACTGCCGTTTGTGGGTCTCGGGCTCCTGGAGAGATGGGGCGAGATGGCCCTCAGGTCCTCCCCAGTCCCCACCCGCTCAGGTAGGCGGAGAAAGTGCTTATTCTCATTCTGCTCTTTCCTGTGTGCCTGAGCAGGTACCAGGGAGTGTCAAGGCTTCCCAGAGATCACCCAGGAGGTAGGTTCTAATAGCAGAGCCTCTTTTACCAATGAAGCAACCGCCAAGAAGAGCGAGGTGCCTTGCCCAAGGCCACCATGAATGAGTGCCAGAGCTGGGATGACCCCAGACAACCCCTTTCCACCTTTGCTGTCGGGACCGCTGGTCAGGAGCTACCGTCCTCATCTGCCCAGTTTGCAAACAGAGGGAGGACCTGGTTACAGGACCGACCGGGAGCAGCAGAGCTGTACGCAGCATGGTGGGCATTGCAGCGGCAGAGCTGGAAGGGGCCTCACAGACGGGCACTGGGGACCTGCCCAGGCCACGCGGCGTCAGCACAGGGGCAGCACCTGCACCAGGGTAGAGCTGCGGCAACCATCCAGGAAACCAGAAGGTGGGGACCAGAGGAGGAGAAATCCCAAGAGAAGAGGTTAATGGAGACAATTCAGCTGAAGTGAAGGAAAGAGAAAGGGAGGGGCTGGGGAGGGGCCGACGTGAGGGAGGAAGGGATGGAAAATCACTGCAGCAGGCGGGGCAGGGGCAGGGGCCTTCTCCCTTAGTGTTCTTTTCCAGTATTTCTGATATTTCTACTCTACCGGCTTAGGGAGTAGATGTATGTGGGTGGCCCAGAGCCAGCATTTTCATGCCAGGGTCCAACTCCCTGAGGAGCTAATTGCAGGCTAGGTGTACCAAGCAGGACCTAGGGGTAGGGTGGGGTCGGTGCTTCTCAAACTTTTTCCTTCCCTGATAATCCCCTTGGGCTTGTTGGGGGAAAAGCAGATGCTACTCTTCCCCAGAGGGATCCTAATGCAGGGAGACTGGGATGGGGCTCGCGAATCTGCATTTTTACAGCTACCCCAGGTGTTTTTGGTGGAGGTGGCTCAAGTCCCCACTGGAGACACACTGGCGTAGAGCCTGCCCAAGGTGGGGATGAAGTGGAGGCTGTGGAAGGGGTATGCAGGGGTGTCCCTTCCCGGTATCTGTTCTGAAGAAAGTGAGCATGTGTGATGGGGGAGGGCAGCAGGATGCTGAAAGGGTCTCAGCAGAGAGCTGTCCTCCACAAGAAGTGGTCCTCACCTAGGGACAACTTTGTTCCCCCAGGGGACATGTGGCAATGTTTGAAGACATATTATTTATTTATCTGGTTGCACCGGGTCTTAGTTTCGGCTCGCAGGCTCCTTAGTTGTAGCATGTGGGCTCCTTAGTTGCGGCATGCGAACTCTTAGTTGCAGCATGCATGTGGGATCTAGTTCTCTGACCAGGGATCGAACCCAGGCCCCCTGCATTGGGAACGTGGTGTCTTATCCACTACGCCACAAGGGAAGTCCCTGAAGACATAGTTTATTGTCACAGTTGGGAAAGGGGGGGGTGCTTCTGGCACTGAGTGCGTAGAGGCCGGAGATACTGCTAAACATCCTGGGACAGCTTCTGCTCCTCCCCCGACACACAGCAAAGAACTATCCTGCCCCAAAGGTCCAAAGTGCAGAGGTTGAAAACCCCAGAACCAGCCAAGTCCCCATCCCCAACCCCTTCTCCAGGATCTTGAATAAATACTTGCTCTGCATCACATCTGTTATGTAACAATGTGACGTGGGAGATGCTAAAATCACAGTCATTTGGCTCAAGCGAAAAAATCAGCACAGCCAGGTGGGTCTTGGCGTCTCTTTCCCGCTCCCATCCTGCAGGAGATTTGGATGCACTTCACAAGCGATTGGTGCCACCTAGTGGTACTAGAGTTAATACCAGCAGGAACATTTCCAAGAACTGGAAACTGTTGATTATTAACGGGCTTACTTATCACTGTGAAGATTCTGTGGAAATAAACGAAGACCACCCAAATGAGAACAAATAGAGGCTATTTATTCAGAGCTTTCTATAGCAAGGGAGTCAGTTACTTACAATCAATTGCATTTGGCAGAGACTCAAGTACAAGTGGAGAATCAAATGCTAGCAGAAAAGGTTTACAGAGGAAAAAGAAAAGGCTTCAGGTGCCCTGAATTGGAGGTTGTTGGCACGGGGAGGCTGGAGGCCAGGGCATCGCGTGTGATTGGTTTGGAGAGGCTATTTGGCTTTCTCTGATTGGTCCTGAGTTGATAATTGGGGGGGGTGAAAATTAGAGAAGCTGCAGTCAGGGACCAAGTCCTGACTATTCGGGGCCCATTGCTGCCGAGGCTACGGGTCAGAGTTCTATTGTCATATATGGTCTGGCCAGTGTCTGTCTGTATATTCAGTCTCTTAATTCATTAATTATTCTAAATACATTCCTGCTGTTACTAATCACGAAACATTACATAGAGTTTCCCATGTGAGAAGCAGCTTGACTACAAATAAACAACTCTAATTTTTAAAGGCTGCCCTTACAATTTTTGATTTAGCGTTCATATTTGATACCACTGTTTGATTTTGCTGTCCATGGTGTCTTTTTTTTTTTTTTTTTTTTGTGGTACGCAGGCCTCTCACTGCTGTGGCCTCTCCCGTTGTGGAGCACAGGCTCCGGACGCGCAGGCTCAGCGGCCATGGCTCACGGGCCCAGCCACTCTGCGGCATGTGGGATCTTCCCGGACCAGGGCACGAACCTGTGTCCCCTGCATCGGCAGGCGGGCTCTCAACCACTGTGCCACCAGGAAGCCCCATGGTGTCTTAATATGTATAACTCTGTTCTCCTAATTGAAATCCACATGGGCCCCGGGAATCCCTTAGCTTCACCTGTTTGGGTGACTGTTAACTCCTTGAGATGGTGCACCTTTATCACCATCAGCACCACCAGCATCACCACCACAAGGACACTGGTTCTCAAAGTGTGTTCCCAGGACCAGCAGCAGCAAATGGGAACCTGTCAGAATTGTCAATTCTCAGGCTCCACTCCAGACCTACAGAATCAGACGCTGCAGATGGGCCCCGCCCTCAGGTGATTCTGGTGGATGCTCAAGTTTGAGCCACCACTTTAGGTGAATTTCTAGGATGCCACAAAGGGCTGAGGTCAGACCTTCCATGATGTTTCCTCCAAATCTGTGAAACAGAACCACTTTATCTAGATAATATAAATGACAATATTTGCTAACATTTAGTGACACCTGGTATTACCCACGTCATGTACAGTTTTGACTCACTGCTTTCAACAGCCAGAGAGGGAGGTTCTGTTCTTACCTCCATCCGACAAGTGAGGAATAGAGGCTCCAAAAGGCGAGGTAACGTGTCCCTAAGGTTATACAGGTTACACAGAACCAAGAACTGAAGCCAGGCTTACTTAACTCCAGAATTTTGTTCTTAACTACTGTTTTCTTTTCCCCAAGATTATTTATTTATTTAATTTATTTTTGGCTGCATTGGGTCTTAGTTGTAGCACACGGAATCTTCGTTGCGGCACATGGGCTTCTCTCTAGTTGTGGCGTGCAGGCTTCAGGGCACGTGGGCTCTGTGGTTTGCGGCACTCAGGCTCTGTCGTTGAGGCATGAGAGCTCAGTAGTTGTGGCCCGCAGGCTTAGTTGCCCTGTGGCATGTGGGATCTTAGTTCCCTGACCAGGGATCGAACCTGTGTCCCCTGCATTGTAAAGCAGATTCTTTACCGCTGGACCACCAGGGAAGTCCCTTAACTACTGTTAAAGATACTAATTGCCAGAATCATAGATGTAAGTCTAGAGAATTTGTATAGCTTTGGTCAGACTCCCCTCCGCAATTCGCTTAAGGAGAAACAGAGGCCCAGAGAGACCACCTGAGGTCATGTGGTTACCTCTTTTTTTTGTTTGTTTGAATCAAAAATTTTTATTTATTCTTCGGCCAAACACAACTGATTTCCATCCACAATTTTTTTTTAAGGTAAGGAACAGTGAGTCAGGGCTTTCCCTAGTGACACAGTGGTTAGGAATCCGCCCGCCAATGCAGGGGACACGGGTTCGATCCCTGGTCCGGGAAGATCCCACATGCCGTGAAGCAACTAAGCCCGTGTGCCACAACTACTAAGCCTGCGCTGTAGAGCCCGTGAGCCACAACTACTGAGCCTGTGTGCCACAACTACTGAAGCCCACGCACCTAGAGCCCGTGCTCCGCAACAAGAGAAGCCACTGCAATGAGACGCCTGCGCACCACGACGAAGAATAGCCCCCGCTCGCCACAACTAGAGAAAGCCCGCGTGCAGCAATAAAGACCCAACGCAGCCAAAAAGAAAAAAGAAACAGTGAGTTAACTGAAGAAAGGGCTATGGCCTTGGCTAGGGAATGGTGACACTGTGACACTCAACAGAGAACGTGGGCCTGTGGGGATGAGCCTGGGCCGTGAAATGACTGGACCCGGGTCAGCGACCCTTCTCCAGGAAGGCTCTGCAGCACCACACACACTGCTGGTAGATGGTCTCAAAGTCAGCATCGTTGCCGTAATAGGGATATTCAATAATGAGTTGCTTTTGTGGATCATAGCCCCCAGGTAGTTCAATTTTCGCTCTGCAGTTTTTAACTTGATTACTTTTTCTATTCAAATCTCTCAGGTTGCTGTCATCCATACATAGCATATCATCAAATGTGGCAAAGTCTTCTTTGGTAACCCAGACACACGAATAGCACCGACTTGGTCAACTGTTCGGCCATCTTCCCGCGGCACATAGAGGTGTCCACTCATGTGGTTACCTCTTAATTAGGGGGCTAGAACCGAGAGACTCTGGTTTCAGATTAAGTCCTCAATAAGCCCTTTGGTGAATCAGAGTCATACAAGAATATTTTACACCTTTGGGACAGAGTAAATAAATAAATCAGAGGAAGCTGGGAAGGCATAATTAATAGCTGGCCATATTTGAAACCAGTGGTAGTAGCTATGACTTCTGTCTAGGGAACTTTCAAAGGGTCTGCCGCATCTTGCGGAAATGGGATATGGATCATTAGCACTGCAGGAGTTCCCACATTTCGAGCCCTCCTTAGGCTGTGAGTGGCAGCCACACTTCCAGGAGCAGGCATGGGCCACGACCTTGTTTCCCTCCCCAGGGCCCTTCCACTTGTGAGGCCCTGGCAGACTTCTGTTGAAGCCTGTCACCCTCGTGGAGATAAAGGGTCATGTATGTAGAGGTGACTGTGGTACCCCAGCACAGGGCAGCCTCCTAAGCCCCAAAGAGCAGAGCATAAGACCACTGGGCCCTACCAGGCTGTGCTGGCTGATTTCCAAGCTCTGTTCTGCTCTCCTTTGCTCTCTAGAGGTAGCTGACCTTCCTTTGGTTCTTCAAGGTTAAAAAAACAAACTCCCCCAAAACCTCACACCAAACACCTTCCATCTGGGGGCTTAATACTGGACTGAGTTTAAGAAATACTGGAGCTTAATAAGTATTGGTTGAATGAATGAATGTTCTTTCCGGAGCCACTCCCCAAGGTCCAAGCACGTTCCCCAAATCGGGGCAGCCAGGGACTCCAGCCGTCCAAGGACAACGCTCCCAACCCCCGCCCTCACCCCCACCCCCCACTTCCCGCTCAGTTGAAAAACAGGCCCGTGTTCCGGAACCGCCCTTCAGTTCACCTAACGTTTCCGCGTTTCCGCGCTCTTTGTAAGGAAAGCTAAGGATGTTAGTGGAGAGACAGACGCGCAGCGGGGAAAGGGGGCGTGGAGGGCGCGTTGGCGTTTTGGGTTAATTCTATTTCTGGGACTCCGAGACGCAAGGGCCGGGTGAGCCACGGCCGCAGTCCGGCTCGCGTCGGCTTTAAGGGGCGGTCCCCGAGCCTGCGGGCGGGCGGTCCCGGAAGACGCGGATACCGCGGCCTCTGCGTCCTCCGCGTCCGGATCCCCGGTCCTCTGTGCCCGGATCCCGGGTCCTCCGCGCCCGGACTCCCGGTCCTCCGCGGCCCGATCCCCGGCCCTTGGCACCCCGATCCCCGACCCTCTGATCCCCGGCCCTCGGCACCCGATCCCCGGCCCTAGGCACCCCGATAGCCGACCCTCCGATCCCCGGCCCTCGGCGCCCCGATCCCCGGCCCTCGGCGCCCCGATCCCTGGCCCTCTGATCCCCGGCCCTCTGCGCCCCTTCCACACCCTTGGCGCCCGGACCCCACCGCGTGCGGGGACTCGGCTCTCTACAACCCCGCCCGACTCCTCCCCACACCGTACTCGGTGCCCGGGTCCTCGGCCGCCCGCACTGCCCCCGCCCCCCGCCCCAGCTCTCCACGCCTCGCCCCGCCTGGCCGTTCCTCACCCCGACCCGGGCTCTTGGCGCCGCGGCCCTCCGCACGGTCCCCCCAGCCCCACCCCGCGCAGGCCCTCAGCGCGCCGGCCGGCGTGCGCGGTGACCCTGCTGCGGCCCGGCTCTGTCTCCACCCGCGCGGCCACCTCGCGCGGGCCACGTCCCCGACCTGGGCCTGGCTTGGCTCCTCCGGCTCTCAGTTCCGAAAACCCTCGGGCCTCAGACCCAGGCGAGGTATCCGGCAGGGAGCGGGGACTGATGGGCCAGCCCTCCTGCGGCGGAGGCGGGGCAGGGTTGCGGGCCCGCGGGGCGGGGCGGCCCTGAGGAGGCAGGACTCGCAGCAGGACCCGGCAGAGGCTGCACACGCGAGGCGAGGTCTGAGCTCCCCGAGTCTCACAGCTGCCTCGCTTTCAAGTGGAATACTCAGCTGGGGCCCAGACTCAGGCCAGCCTTGCGGAAAGAAGGAACGAAGATGGGTGCTCCTTAAGTGGAGGCAGGCAGCCTGGACCGCGACCTCTGGGAGAGCATGGTGACCCCCTGGCGCTTCTCTGTCAGGGTCTGCTTGTCGCACCTAAGGGGCTTGGAGCTCAGAAAGGACCTCGGCCTTTTGAGACCCTCTGGGTGCTGTCGCAAGGCTAGACTCTGTTGGCTTCTGCTTGGCACTTTGCCCAAACTCATCTCAGCCTCTGAGGACATTGGCAAGGGGGTCCCTGAGAGCTTGTGTCGGCAAAGGACCAGTTGGAGTGACCTGGCTGAAAACGGGCCACTGGAGAGAGTCCCCCCGGAGCAGCGGCTAGGCTGCCTCCTTCTGCACTTGCGGATCTGGCTCCGCGCGGGGGCGCTCTTGGTGAAATTCTTCCCCCTCCTTTTACTCTATCCCCTCACCTACCTGGCTCCCAGCGTCTCCAGGCTCTGGCTCCACCTGCTTCTGAAAGCCACCGAGACCTCCGGTCCAACGTACATCAAACTCGGCCAGTGGGCCAGCACCCGGCGTGATCTCTTCTCAGAGGCTTTCTGTGCGCAGTTCTCCAAGCTGCACGTCCAGGTGACGCCCCATCCTTGGACCCACACTGAACACTTCCTACGGCAGGCCTTCGGAGAGGACTGGGGAAGGGTCCTTTGCTTTGAGAAGCAGGAGCCTGTGGGTTCCGGCTGCGTGGCCCAAGTGTACAAAGCACGTGCCAATCCTGCCTTCCTGGAGAATGACAGCATCCGGAGACTGGCCACAGCCTCCAGACTGCAGATTTCTTCGGAAGCCGGGAAAGTCCGGGGGCTGGGAGAGCTCCTTGGACACTTGGGGAAGGCGTGGAGGCCTCAAGGAAGTCTTGCCGACCAGTCATTTCTAGAAGGGCTGCTCTTCCCTAAAGCTGACCTGGTTGGATCGAATGCAGCCTTGTCTCAGGCTTCGGGACTCGCCCATGGACCACAGCCAGATCACCTCATCCCCGTGGCCGTGAAAGTAAGTGTTCTGATGTTTGCAGCCAGACCCTTCCCATTTCTAAAATCTCACCGACTCCACGGAGCTGCCCAGATCAGGAAGTCCCCCTTTGCAAGTCACCCCACATTGCCTTCCATTGATTTCTTTTAGCTTGACCGTTATCTGAGTGCCTGTGATGTGCAAGCTGTTTGATTTCTTGGCTTGAAGGAGTGGTGATGCGAATGGTCTGAAAGAGGAAAATGAAGAGGGTTTGGAGTTGGCTGTCGCTGTGGGTGGAGGACCCACCATTCAGCTGACCTCCTGCTCTGGGGTCAGGATAGATCGGAGACAGACTGTGTTAGGTGTGCTGTGGTGAGCCCAAGAGGGTGGCGTTCATTTTACAGAAGTGGTTTCCTTCTCTCTTTATTTGCAATCACCCCTTCCTGGGCTCCATCAACTCTTCTCTCCACACCTTTCCACCCCTGTTCAGCACGTCCCCAGGAGAACTGGCAGATGCTAGTAGCAAATACCTTGGTGCTCTCTTTTACCTCCTCAGATAAAACCCTCCCAAGGGTGCCTCACTCAGACCTACTGAGTTATACTTTCCAAGGGAAGAGCCTGGGCCTGGCTTTTTATAAATGCTGCAAATGATTCTCATCATTAGGCACATTTAGGAAACACTGGTCCAAAATATCTCGAAGGTTCCCTCTGCTCTGTGGGATACAAAAGGAGTGGATGCCTGCTGTATACCAGGAAACATGCCCGTCACGTCAGATGCATTGTTTAATCTTTATTAGATGCCCGAGATAGGCATTTTTTTTCTTATATCTTTATTTATACTCCACTTTATTCCTAAAAGGATTTGAGGTGGAGGTAGGGGTTATTGTCCGCATGGGGTTTTTTTGTTTGTTGTTTTGGCCATTCCACGCAGCGTGTGGGATCTTGGTTCCCTAACCAGGGATCGAACCGGCGCCCCCCTGCATTGGAAGCATATAGTCTTAACCACTGAACCACCAGGGAAGTCCCCTATATGCATGTTTTAAATGATAGAACAGGAGGCTGAGAGAAGTTGCACAGCTTGTCCAGTTTCATACAGGAAATGGGTTGCAGAACTGGAGTTTGAACTCTTTCCATTCCACCTCTGGAGTTCTGTGACTCTAGAGCAGTATTTTGCAGGCTTTGGACCACCTGACTCAGCTACCTGTACACTCAGTAAAATGCAGATTCCCAGCTCCCCTTCCAGCCAGTCTGATTCAGTACGTCTTTTCTTAAAATATTTATTTATTTATTTATTTGGCTGTGCTGGGTCTTAGTTGCAGCATGCATGTGGGATCTAGTTCCCTGATCAGGATCGAACCCGGGCCCCCTGCCTTGGGAGCGTGGAGTCTTAACCACTAGACCACCAGGGAAGTCCCTGACTCAGTAGGTCTTGGAGGAGATCTGGGAGTCCACATTTTCACCAAGCAACCCACGGTGACTTTTATGCTCACTATGTTTAGGAATCACTGATCTAAACTTAATGTATTTGGAAGGAGAAGCCCCCCTATTCTTCCCAGCAAAGCTGAGTGCCATGCAGGGGAGCTGCCCTCTGAGTCTCCTCAGGAAGATGCAAAGGGAGGAATGCAGGAGCATCCTGGGCGTTGGGACTGCTTCTCCTTTGCTCTGATGAGAAGCCTGCTGACTCTCCTTTGACAGTAGGACCCAGCCGTGGCTGGGTTGATTGATCCCTCCTATCTCACTGTGCCTCCTTTTGGCAGGTGTTGCACCCTGGCCTGCTTGCTCAGGTGCAGATGGACCTGCTGCTGATGAAGATGGGCAGCCGAGTCCTTGCACTTTTGCCAGGAATCAAGTGGCTCAGCTTGCCTGAGATTGTGGAGGAATTTGAGAAGCTCATGGTGCAACAGGTGAATTCTCTTTCCCTCAGTTGTAAATAGCACACAACAGTTTTTGCCATTAGCAGCTGCTTAGTAAATGCTGAATGGATGAGTATTTTCCCAGTGCGTTGTGGCTAATGTAGTATATTAGTCAGGATAGGTGATGCTAGCTGATATAACAAAGAATATCCAAATCTCAGTGACTTAATGCAACAATGTTATTTTTTGCTTATATGAAAGCTCCATGCAGGTGAACTGAGGGAGTGAGTGGCAGCTCTACTCCATAGTTATTCAGGGACCCAGTTTCCTCCCAAATTTGTCATCTGGGGTCAGTGTGGAATGGGGAGAGAGACCACGGAGGGTCATGTAAAGGATTCTGTGGCCAGGTCTGGAAGTGATATATATCACTTCTTCCCAGTCTACAGGTCAGAGCTTTAATCACACGGGCCCAGTGTAACTACAAGGGAGCTTGGGGAAGGCAGTCTTCCTTAGTGTCTGGGATGAAAATGAAATGATTCTGGTGGAACATATAGCATTATCTGTGCCACAATCAATGGCCGAACTCCAGAAGCAGAAGAAGAATTAGCGAAGTCACACACGGTGCCTTTGGTTTGCTTTGTTTCCGGGGTTAATGAGTAGACAAGGACCTCCTCCTTGTCCAGGGCCCTTGGGACACCTGTTTAAGTAGCCAGACTTGGTAAACATGCTGGAGGCTCTCAGGGCTCCAAGGAGGCATCTGTGCTGGCTTCCTGGCGGTTGGCACAGAAATTGGCAGGCTTTCAGAAGCAGTGTACCAAGTCTTCACTTATGTCCTCTGATTTAGGGTTTTAAGCCCCAGGGATGCATTTTAACGTTTAGAAAGCTTTGCTCTATGCTATGGAGTTGTGTAGGTTTGATAATAAAAGAAAATTAAAACAGAGAAAAATAACTTCTTTTCTGACACCCATCTTGGCATTAATCACTCTCAGTTCTACCATCTGAGCTTCAGTTCCCCTTTGAGAAGTCTGATAGGCATCATGGGATCCCATCACTTGAAGCTTAGACCTCTATAGCGCACCCCATTTATCTCAAAAATCAACTCTTCCTACCAGCTGTAGCTCTGAGTGGTCCAATCACGTTCCCAGCCTTGAAATCTTAGAGTCTGGGTGTATGTAGGGGGTGTATGTTCATTTATAAATTCATGTAACATGTATTAAGAACTGTGTTAGAAGCTGGTGAACTAAGAAAACAAGTGAGGTTTTCCTGTCCTCAAGGAATATATAGTAGTAGGAGGAGGGCTGATGTGAAATATTTGGAGAAAAAGCATGAGTTACAATAGGAGTCTCTACAGATTCGGTCGGGTTCAGCTGAGGCTCAAGAGGGGAAGTGGTCATTCCACCCTGAGGGTCCAGGCTCCCTAGGCTTGCGCTGACTCGCGAAAGGGCAGTGTTTGCAGTTGGCCCAAATGGGGGAAGAACATTGCAGTCAGGGGGAGTAAACAAGGCACTGACACGGGAGGCATCTGGCAGGCTGAGATGTTCAGCACTCTGCAGATTGGGTGCAGCTGGAGTTTGGGGAAGTAGAGGAAGGAGGAGGCGCCCCAAGAGATGGACCTGGAGAGAGACGCAGGGGCCAAACCATGGCCCACCTTGGACATCATCCTACTGAATGCAGACTCCGTCCTGCAGGTGGGGTGGGGGGGACACCAGAACATGGATTGGAGAGAGGGAAGATGGGGGACAGGGAGCCCAACTAGGACACCTCTGTTAGGGTTCAGGTGACTGGTTTTGAGTCACCGTGGGAGGAACAGTGGGATGGAAAAGGGGAACAGATCTGAGAGTGGTGAGGGCTGCAGAGTTGATGGCACTGAGTCTCCCATGGGTATGGAGGGTAAGAGAGAAGGTGTAATCTGCAGTGACTCGCAGGTGACTGGGGGCAGGGTGAACGTAAATTCAGTTTAGACAAGTTCTCCAGCGTGTCTGCTGTCTGCAGCTTGGAGCTCACGTCGTGGGGTAGGGATGGGGCTTGAGACTTCTGGGGCAGCCCGAGTTTCTTGGGAGTTCTGCAAGAGAGCAGGTGGGGAAGGCAGGTGAATCTCGGGACTTGCTAGCTCTTGGGGGGTTCAGATTTTGCTGTCTCTGGGCCCAGGCTACCCCTTCCCTCACCTCTTCTCTCCATTTCCCTGTAGATTGACCTGCGTTATGAAGCTCGGAATCTAGAACACTTCCAATGCAACTTCCTGAATGTGAACTCTGTCAAATTCCCCACCCCTCTGCGTCCCTTTGTCACCAGGGATGTCTTGGTGGAAACGTATGAAGTAAGACTGAGAGCTTCCCCTGGCCGCGCCTTTTACTCATAGTCAGGTTGTCTCCCCTTCACAGGAAGGCCTGAGTTGGAAAAGACAAAAGCCAAGAGAGCATGTGATTACTGCCTGTGAAACTGAGAGGGGTTTGGATACGCCTGAGGGTGGAAGGCAGCGTAGCAAGGTGGCTGAGAGCCTGGCCCTGACCTAAGACTTTCTGGATTTGGAAGTCTGCTCTGCCACTGTATTCGCTGGCTGGCTTCAGTTCCCTCCTGTACAACAGCAGGCAACCCTTCCTGCCTCGTAGGGTTGTCCCAAGAGTCAATGAAACATTGAATGCAAAATGCCCTCTGCACAGAGACTGCACGGCAAAAGTGCTCGACACAGAGAAAGTGCTCAACAAGTATTCCTGTCATGGCCTTAGCTGTCTCCTGGTTCAGTCTCCTTTGTAAAGATGGTAATGAGATCCAGAGGAGTGACCTGAATGACCCACTGTTACTAGCTGTGTGACTTTGAGCAAGTTACTTAAACTCTCTGGGCTTTAGTTCTTTTATTTGTTAATTAGGGATAACAAGATCTATCTCAATAGGCTGCTTTGACAATTAAATAACTAACCTATACGAAACACGAAACACGTACTGACTGGCTCCCCTTTCTTCTCTCTTCCTTTTCTTTTCCCTCCTGTGAGGTCACAGAGCTCATTCTTGTCCCCATTGGCTGATTCTTGACCAGAAACAAGCTCACCCTGACAGCAAAGCCTCTCTTACCTGTGGGTGGCAGTCGCTGGATTTCCTCCCTAGTAAACCTATGGGACTTGTTGATACGTGTTGTAGAAGGGAAGGTTAAAATTATCTTGTGGGTGACAGATTCATAGGGGCTCTAAGAAAGGAAAACCTCTCCGGGTCACTTCCCCATCAGTGGGAAGGCCGTGCGGGTGTGTCCCCGTGGAGACGAGGAGCGGGGCAGTCGTGGGCTGTGCAGGCTGAAGCTGTTCTCTCCCCCTTCCCCCAGGAGAGTGTGCCTGTGTCTAGTTACCAGCAAGCAGGGATTCCCGGGGACGTGAAGAGGAAGATTGCGCGGCTGGGGATCAACATGCTCCTGAAGATGGTGAGTTCACGGCAGGGCGGCCGCTCAGCTGGCACGCGGTGGAATTGTGTGTGGGAGGCGGGAGGTGGGGGACCCTGTTCGGCCGAGCAAACGGCTGCTGGCTGGAGAGGGTCAGCTCTAGAGATAGCCCAGCTGACCCAAACGCGCCTTCTTCTACAGCTTTCTGTTGAGCACTTTCTCCGTGTTATGCGCTGTGTCTCTGTGCAAGAGTGGGGAGGGAGACCCAGGCCCCACCCGACTTGCCTACAGTTTAGACAAACAGCCAAAGACCACCTCGGGTGTTACATGCTATTTCATTCATTCATTCAGCAAGTATTTGTTGAGCACCTGCTACGTGCCAGGCACTGAATTAAGTGCTGGATTTACAGTTGTGAGCAAAAGAGACATGACAACAATGTTCAGGGAACATCCCCGTTTAGTGGGAAGACAGGCGATGCGAAGTGGGTGAAGTACGGGTACCCGAGGGTCATTTAGGATGGGCCGTCCCAGCCCCAGGATTTGTTCAGGAAGTGGCACCATCTCCTCCGGGATGTGAAGGAAGTCTAGCTGTCTCCTTGGAGAGGATGGCCTGACAATAATTACTAATGAGTTGACACTCAAAAAAGGCTATAGTGAGCCCAAAGCAATATCAGTTATTTCATCACTAGTAGTAACAGCAGGAACCCAGCATTGTTAGCAGCTCATGTGTAGGAGCAAGGAAAGAAGATACACGGGCTTCCCTGGTGGCACAGTGGTTAAGAATCCGCCTGCCAATGCAGGGGACACGGGTTCAAGCCCTGGTCCGGGAAGATCCCACATGCTGCGGGGCAACTAAGCCCGTGAGCCACAACTACTGAGCCTGTGCTCTAGAGCCCACGAGCCACAACTACTGAGCCCACGTGCCACATCTACTAAGCCCGCGTGCTCTAGAGCCTGTGCTCTGCAACAAGAGAAGCCACCGCAATGAGAAGCCTGCGCACCACAACGAAGAGTAGCCCCCGCTCACTGTAACTAGAGAAAGCCCACGCACAGCAACAAAGACCGAACACAGCCAAAAATAATAAGTAAAAATAAATAAATTAAAAAAAAAAAGATACTGAGATTGTCGAGGGTCTGAACTCTTCCTGGTGGTTGGCACAGAAGAGAGTGGTCGAGGCACAGACAGCTGGTCTAGGATGCATAGTGAGGACGAGTGCCCAGGTCTGGGGGTACAGAATCGGGGTAGGAAGGAACCAGGCGTGTGGTCAGAGAGTAGGAGGAGAGAAACCAGGTAACCAAGGTGGAGCCGTGAGGGCCAGGCAGGTGGCAGAAGTGGGGCGGAGGTGGGAATGGGTGCGCCGAGCGGGACGGTGGTGTGGTGCAGGCAGACAGCACAGGAGGCTGTAAGCCAGACACCTGGAGAGGGCTCAGGGTGACAGGGGCTGGTGGTTGAGTGGCTCTGACTTCACCTCCAGCCCTGGGGTGCATGGGTATCGAGAATAGGTAGCCCTCACCCAAGGGGCTCCTGGAGAAGTGGGGTTGTCGCTGGAGAGCTGGGTTTCCACTGTCAGCACAGTGGAAGCTCAGTGGGGAGAGGACTTTGTCCCCAGTAACAGGGCTCCGAGGCGCACCGTGGGCCAGAGGGGAGGGTGCAGGGGGGAGTAGCTAGGGGAGAAGCAGTGCTAAGCAGCGCTCAGGAGTCGGGAGATCACAGGGGGCTTCCAGCTTGTGGGATCAAGGACCCTGGGGCTCAGCTAACAGCAAGGTGCCAGGAGGTTCTGTCCCAGGGTCGGGGGTCAGCTAGCCTTTGGTGACCGTATCCTACAGGTGTGCAGGCCCCGGCTTCCTCAGTTCCTGGGATTTCCACCAGGATAGCAGCCTCCCTTACCTCCAGCAGAGCCAGGATCTGGACTAGAAGGGTCCCTCGGTGACCTGCTGCCATGACCACCATGAGGGATGGGGTCTTTGGCCTGAATCCAGTAGAGGAAGGGCTCTGTGTTGGCTGGAAGGAGGCCCCCAGGAGCCCCTCCAGCAGCAGCTGTTCTGTACCTCTGCCCCGGGTCTCTCCTTCCCCTCATAGAAGGATTGCTGGTGGTTTCTATGCTCTTTCACAGCAGGCAGATTCCTGTTCCACAAAGTCATGCCTGACTTTCCCTCCATCACAGTGCCTGGGGCTTTCTTTCCTGCTTAGCAGGTTCAAAGCCATTTCTCCCAGCCTCCCCGATTCCATGTGCCAGTACAGCTGTCAGGATCACTGCTAGCCTTCCTCATGTGGATGGATGGAGGTAATGGAGGCAAAGTC
Organism: Delphinus delphis; assembly: GCF_949987515.2. Taxonomy (NCBI): domain Eukaryota; kingdom Metazoa; phylum Chordata; class Mammalia; order Artiodactyla; family Delphinidae; genus Delphinus; species Delphinus delphis. The sequence continues at coordinate 93,886,146 of NC_082691.1, forward strand.
TGATTTATGAAATATTTTTGAAGGAAGGAAGTTACATGAATTGTAAGAACTGAGAGGTTTGGGGAAAATCTGTCAACAATGACTAGATAATTTTTAATTTGAATATTAATTGCTCAACTCATAGAGTAAAAATAAGTCTCTTGAAATGCGGTTTGGTCTTTGATCATGTTCCCCTATGATCATTTTTAATGCTCTTTACTTTGAAAATAAATTTTCTCCTGAAAACATCAACCTGGCTTGTCCCTGTACAAATTTTCAATCAATGATATCAAGCTCTGAGGCTTTATAAAACGCACACCTCTCTGCCTTGTAATTCATCATCGAGAACTCGCGTCACCCTGGAAGCTTTTCCACACGTGGCCTCGTGGTGATGGGATGGTGAGGTTGACTTAGCCTAGAGTAGCTCTGATCTCTTCCCAGATATTTGTGGACAACTTTGTCCATGCGGACCTTCACCCTGGGAACATCCTGGTTCAGGGCGCCGACGGTCTTCCCAAGAGCCAAGAGGCGCAGCCTCAGCAGGTAGATGTCTGTGACGCGCTGGCAGTGGCTGTGACGCCTGCCCGGTGCCCGCTGTGCCTGGTGCTTCTGGACGCCGGCATTGTGGCCGAGCTGCAGGCTGCCGACCTGAGGAACTTCCGGGAAGTCTTCATGGCCGTGGTGATGGGGCAGGTGAGACCCACTGGGCTCTCGGGATTTGGGGGTGAATTTTTTAGGCCCTTGGGAACCTTGGGGCTCCTCAGCGTTTGTCATTCTTGTAAATGCCTGTGTTTGCCAAGGGCGCTCCTGATGGAAATGGGTGGAGCAGAGAGAGGAAGCGGGGAGAAGGAAGGGGAGCAGGACAATGAAGCTGCCGAAGGCTCTGTAGTCAGAACGGGCCTGCTCGAGCGGCTCATGGTTTGGAATGATGGGAAGACATGCCTCCTTCCCAAATGCTGTTGTTCTGGTGGTCTCTCTTCCTTCCTCAGTAAGTGTACAGCTGGGCCCTGGGAACGCTAGCTTCTTGACTGAATAACAGCCGCCCTGGTCTGTGCCATTTGCTGCGAGAAGGTGGGGCTGGTGAGAAGCAGCAGCTCAGGGAACTTATTCTCCAGGTGTGGGAAAACACATGATTGGGGCGGGTGTGGGGGGACATAAGTGGTTTTAACCCCTCACCCCGTGCCTCTGAGGGGCTCCAGTGGTTGAGAATTATTATTTAGCAAAAAGGACTCAGCGAAGCCTCTACTGAGTCAACCTAAAGTGCCACATCAAGGGGGACAGTGAATTCTCCAGCAAGAAAGACCCTGGGAAAGAGAAAGCTGGAAGAAAAGGCGAAATTCAGAGGAACCCCTGCTTAGGAGGCTTCTGAGGGGGCAGACCAGAGGCGTGAGCCTGAGCCAGGTAGAAAGGACCTCCTGGGCCGAGGTTCAACACTGAGGTGCAGTGGCTGGTGAGGGGGTGGGAGGTGCTCCTCTGCACAGGTTTGGGCAAAAGAAGAAGGTCACAGCCGAGGAGGAGGAGCCTGGCTCCTGGGCTGTGACCGCCGGGGCTGCGTGGGTGCTGGGGAGACCATGGAGGCTTTGATCAGGGGCTTCCTGGGTGGAGGAGGGGTGAGACGGCTGGAGCACAGAGGCTGGGTCAGCCGTGAGCAGGGAATTCTGTTCGGGCGGGAAGACCGCCCTCAAGGATGGTGTGGCTGGTCCAGGCTGGCGGCAGGTCCTGGTGGCTCTGGGCCAGGTGGGTTGGTCGGCAGTGCCGCGTAGCAGGCACTGGCTTTGCTGCTGGGCCTGGGTGGCCTTGGAGGCAAAGGAGACAGTGCAGCTCCTTTCCTTGACTATGCTGAGTATAGGTGGGGCCCCACTGCCCAAGACAAGCTGCAAAAGACCTTGACTATTTACCAGGTATGGCGGGGCGGGGAAGTAAAGCTAAAAAAGGATGGGTGGCCAAAAGCAGGGTGGTAGAAAATTTGGGGCGGAAACAACTAGGATATGAAGAAGTTTGGGCAGAGCATCTAGTTTTATGCCCTCTTGACTCTACCAAGTTTTTTCTTTTGCGTCTTCCAGGGCCAAAGAGTGGCTGAGCTCATCCTGCATCATGCCCGGGCCAGTGAGTGCAAGGATGTGGAGGGATTTAAGGCTGAGATGGCCAGGCTGGTGACCCAGGCCAGGAAGAACACCATCACGCTGGAAAAGGTGAGCAGGCCACTCCAGGCGCAGGGGCCTCGGGGTGTTTACTGATCTTGCCCTTGGACACAGCAAACCACAGGTCTAAGGGAGGCCTCTTCATGGGGGGAAGTCTCGAGGGGCTTGGGTTTTCAGGCAGATAAAGAACAAAGCTTTTCCTCTGCCCACATCTTTGAGGTGTGAGGAGGCCCTCTGGAATCCCGGCTTTCAAGAGCGGCTCCTTGACCAGGCTCTCCTGGGTGGCTGCTGGGACGGTGACATATGTAGTGCTGCATACCTGCCCTGCCCAGACTGGGGGTCAGCTGTTCTGCTGCCTTATGTCCGTGGAGCTCAGCGGAGCATGGCGGTGGGGCGAGGGAGGACTGAGGCCCCTGAGCAGACAGAGGACATACCGAATGTTCACGCCCTCTATTTAGACCTGCAGCAGAGCCCACTTGGTATTCTGCACACAGTTCTGACAAACCTGAGTTTTCTTCCCAAGTTCATTCCCAAGTCCACGCTAGCTGGAGCGAGTCAGAACAAGAGGTGGCCCACTGGCAGTGGGGAGCGGCAGCGGGCTCCCCGGCGCTGCCTGTCTTATTGATTCCGAAGTGATGTCTGTGTGTGCCGGGAGTGTGGGGGTAGAGGCCTCCAGGCTGGTCCTTCCGAGGGGTCTTTGAACTCAGCTGTGAGGTGCAAGTTGGGCTTGTGTGCATGCAGTCCTTTCTGGGATTTGTCAGGCAGTCTGTTTCTGCTCACTGCTGTGTGTGTGTGCGTGCGTGCGTGTGGCCGTGGGACGGGCAAGGGAGAAGGGGTTCCCGGGGGCTCTGCAGCCTCTGCAGACTCTTTATTCTGTTTTCCAGCTTCAAGTTTCCATCCTTCTCTCGAATGTCTTTAAGTTGCTGATGACTCACAAGGTGAGGTCTGGGTGGAGAGCTCGCCCTCTGGTCAGGCAGGAGGGGAGGGATCTGGGGAAGGTGGGTGGCCTCAGGGTGGTGACAGGTACTTTTCTTATGTGAGATCTTGTTTTTGAAAACGTTGCATGCCCCGATCCCTGTGGTGAAGAGTGCTGTTTCTGTTTCTTGACGTCTGGCAAGATCTTTCCTTGGTCACGTTGTGATCCCACATTGGCGGGGTTTTTGGTGAAAAACTTGTTTTCCAAAACTTTTGACAGGTTCCATTTTAAAAATGACTTAGGGCTTCCCTGGTGGCGCAGTGGTTGAGAGTCCGTCTGCCGATGCGGGGGACATGGGTTCATGCCCCGGTCCGGGAGGATCCCACATGCCGCGGAGCGGCTGGGCCCGTGAGCCATGGCTGCTGAGCCTGCGGGTCCGGAGCCTGTGCTCCACAGTGGGAGAGGCCACAACAGTGAGAGGCCCGTGTACCGCAAAAAAAAAAAAAAAAAAAAAAAAAAAGGAAAAAAAAAATGACTTAAATATCACCTTAGGATTGGGGAAAGCTTTAATCATTGCTAGGGGGCTGGCTTGGAGAGAACCTGGAATGAACATACACTCCTGGGAGTTCAGTTGCACGGGACGGGGAGCCGGAGGGTGAGGCTCACAGCCAGCTCTGCACCAACCAGCTCTGACCTGCTCAAGTCTCTCCAAGTCTCCCCGGGGCCGCTGGGAGGGCCGGATGAGGCCTTGACAACGGTAGCAGTGTGCCGTGACTCCCCTCTACGCAACTAATTTAGCTGTGTAACATTTATTAGTATCTGATTTAATCCCCGCAACATTCCTCGAGGCCGGCACCGAGCAACTCACCCCCGGCCAGGTGGCCCCCATGGTAGTGCCCGACCCTGTGCCCGCAGCCCGACTGCGGAGCCCCACTCCCAGCTGCTTTGTTCTCTGGCCTCCGGTGCTCCCGCTGGCACACAGCCTTCCTCATACACTGCGTGGGACACAACAGTTACCAGAGCTTTAGATGTTTGCTGTTGTCATTGTGATTCTCAGGACAGGACAGCAGAAAGAGGGCCAATCGAGTACAGCCACTCTATTCAAGTGCTTCACCAGGCACTTAATTTAAAACAATTCAAAACATTTTAAATTGCGGTTAAAAAAATAATATAAAATTTACCCTTACCCATCTCCAAGTGCACATCTCAGCGGTGTCAACCACATTCACAAAGTTGTGTAACAGATCTCTAGAGCTCTAGAATTTTCTCATCTTGCAAAACTAAAACTCTGTATCTACTGAACAAAAACTCCCCATGCCTCTCTCCCCGCCAGCCCCTGGCAACCACTGTTCCACTTTCTGTGTCCATGATTTGGATGACTCTAGATTTCTCATATAGTAGAATCATAAGATATTTGTACTTCTGTGACCAGCTTATTTCACTTGATGTAATGTTCTTGAGGTTCATGTACTTTGTAGCAGGTGATAGGATTGCCTTTTTTTTAAAGACTAAATAATATTCCATTGTATGTATATACTGTATTTTCTTTATTCGTGCATCCTTTGATGGACATTTGGGCCACTTCTACCTCTTGGCTACTAAGAACAATGCTGCAATGAACACGGGTGTGCGAATGTCTCTTTGAGATCCTGCTTTCAATTCTTTTTGGATATTTATGCAGAAGTGGGATTGCTAGATCACATAGTTTCTTTTAAATTCAAGTACAGTTGATTTACAGATGGTATTTCTTTTAGTTTTTGGGGAAGCTCCATATTGTCTTCCATAGCCTGCACAATCTTACATTCCCACGATGAGTGTGCATTTGTAACATGCCGCTTTCTCCTGATCAGCCATATGACTCCCCAGACAAGTTTTTGGGCCTTAGCTGGGAAAAATACCCCTTATTTATTTATTTATTTTAAAATATTTAAATATTTATTTATATATGGCTGCATTGGGTCTTTGTTGCTGGTGTGGGCTTTCTCTACTTGTGGCGAGAGGGCTACTCTTCATTGTGGCGCACGGGCTTCTCTTGTTGCGGAGCACGGGCTCTAAGTGCTCGGGCTTCAGTAGTTGTGTTACGTGGGCTCAGTAGTTGTGGCTCACGGGCTTTAGAGTGGAGGCTTAGTAGTTGTGGCACACGGATTTAGTTGCTCCGTGGCATGTGGGGTCTTCCCGGACCAGGGCTCGAACCTGTGTCCCCTGCATTGGCAGGCAGATTCTTAACTACTGCGCCACCAGGGAAGTCCCCTTTACTTTTTTTTTTTTTTAATAAATTTATTTATTTATTTTTGGCTGCATTGGGTCTTCGTTGCTGTGCACAGGCTTTCTTTTTAGTTGCGGCAAGCAGGGGCTACTCTTTGCTGTGGTGCATGGGCTTCGCGCTGCGGTGGCTTCTCTTGTTGTGGAGCACAGGCTCTTGGCACACGATCTTCCAGTAGTTGTGGCTGGCTCGTGGGCTTAAGAGCGCAGGCTCAGTAGTTGTGATGCATGGGCTTAGTTGCTCCATGTGGGATCTTCCCAGACCAGGGCTCAAACCCGTGTCCCCTGCATTGGCAGGCAGATTCTTAACCACTGCACCACCAGGGAAGTCCCCAGTCCCCTTTACTTTTTTTTTTTTTTTTTTTTTGCAGTATGTGGGCCTCTCACTGTTGTGGCCTTTCCCATTGCGGAGCACAGGCTCCGGACGCGCAGGCTCAGCGGCCATGGCTCATGGGCCCAGCCACTCCGCAGCATGTGGAATCTTCCTGGACCGGGGCATGAACCCGTGTCCCCTGCATTGGCAGGCGGACTCTCAACCACTGCACCACCAGGGAAGCCCCACCTTTACTTTTTTTTTTGTTTGTTTTTTTTGTTTTTGTTTTTGTTTTTTTTTTGCGGTACGTGGACCTCTCACCGCTGTGGCCTCTCCCGTTGCGGAGCACAGGCTCCGGACGCGCAGGCCCAGCGGCCATGGCCCACGGGCCCAGCCACTCCGCGGCATGTGGGATCTTCCCAGACCGGGGCACAAACCTGCGTCCCCTGCATCGGCAGGCGGACTCTCAACCACTGTGCCACCAGGGAAGCCCCCCCCCCTTTACTTTTAACAAAGATTATTTCCCCATGAGTCAACCTTCCATTGCCTGACCTTCTGTCCACCTGAAAAGAGATTCTTGTTCTAGGTTTAAATGCTGGCTCTACTCTTCCTCACCCAGAGGCCTTGAGCAAGTCACCACCTGAGCCACCCTGAGCCTTAGCTTCCTTATCTACTGAACGGAGATAATGAGAGTACTTTTGAGAATTAATTGGGTAATCCTCGTAAATTGTTATTACTATTAACCTGGCTCCAAAGGGGAAGAAACTCTGCTGTATTTGAGCAAAGCCAGTTGTGCTTGGTCTCAAAAAGACTACTGTGGATTTTGAAGAATGACCCTTATTTAGATTTCTGGTTCCCGGTGTAGCTGTAAACTATTCACTTTAGTATTTTTAAGTCATTCACACACACACTTCCCCTAGAGAAGAGCTGTACACACTGCATCCCCTATATTTTCCTTAATTTCTAGTAGATGGGGGTTGGGTGAGTAGATGAGATGGTGGGAAAAATGACTGGGTAGGGAAAAGAATGTTAGGTAGATGATAAAAATCACATGGGCAGGTAGATGAGGCCGGGAGTGGATGGTGACATGTTACCCAGGACACTCTGTATATCAGTGGGCTTCGGAAAGAACAGCTGTTTTTCTGTTTCAGGTAAAGCTTGAGAGCAACTTTGCCTCAATTGTGTTTGCCATCATGGTGTTGGAGGGGCTTGGCCGCTCACTGGACCCTAAACTGGACATCCTGGAGGCAGCAAAGCCCTTCCTTCTGCCAGGACTAGCGACCTCCCGCTGACTGCAGCAGTGGGTGCTTCATCTCAACTGGAGGCCACTCCCAACAGCCTCTCCTGTGGCAGCTTGAACATTCTAAAATTGGGATTGTGGAAGACCTGCCACTGCTTTTCACTCCGATTTGGTTTCAGGCATCTGTCTTAAAAGCTTTGGGTTAGTTGGAGAAGTAAAGGGAAAGAAGGTCCTCTCGGTTCAGTCGTGGAAGCTGTGCCTGGTGTCAGGGAGACTCTATTTCAGGGAAAATGTTCTCTGAAGGAGGACGAATAAACTTATTTTGTTTTCTGGTTTTTCCCTCTTCTCATCTTAACCCTCTGTACTCCCGGATCAGGTGGGTCCTGCTGGTTGTTTCCAGACTCTGATATCTAGGTTAGAAAATGTCATAGACTCCTGTCGGCCCATGGCTTCCAAATGTCTTTTGTCTTTTGTTTTTTTTGGTGCACTGCTTGCGGGATCTTAGTTCCCCGACCGGGGACTGAACCCGGGCCCTCGGCAGTGAAAGCACAGTCCTAACCACTGGACCACCAGGGAATTCCCCACAGTATTTTGTGTTTTTTGTTTGTTTGTTTTGTTTCAAATGTTTTGATTATGTGCCCTGTTGGTAAAAAGTTGCGTATATTTATATATACATGCACATATATCAGTTTTATACAGGTGCTACCATCACTAGCCATTCTCTGGAGGCACAGCCTTCACTTAGGGCAAGTTTCACTGTATCTCAAATTATCCTCTGGACAATTTAAAATATTTTTTTGCCAACCTCTTGCTAAGTTGTATTATAAGGTAAAAGGAAAAAAACCACAATGATTAATGGTTAATGTGACATACTAGAGATAGGAACAGAATCAGCTCTGCCGTTCTTCTTAAAGATCCCCTGCGCTCACATATTAGCATTTAGATTCTGGTTTTTCTGAGCAACGTTCAGGCCCTTGTGCATTTGCCCAGGGTTAATTTCAGTTAATATTAATATAAAGATAATATAATAAGTACATCCTGTTAACCAGGACTGGAAATCCACGGTAGCACTCAGTGACACTCCAGCAGTGAAGGAAGGGGTGGCGGCCACTGCCGCCCTCTGCACTGGGCTCATCTACGGACTATTGTCTCAAAGCTGGTCTGACGTGTGTCTGGCCCACATGGATGTAGAGGGTCGCAGGGTCAGCTTGTAGAGTGGATATCAGTAAAGCTTAATTTCTTGTTTTTGATAAAAATAGTATTTTCCCCACATTCCAGTGGATTCTCCTGCTTGTTTTGGAGACCACGGCTCTAGACAGTGAGTGGAAGCTCAAGCCTCCCTGCTCTCTAAAAGTCCTGCTCTGACCACAGGACTAGATCCTTTCATTCTTTCCTTCTTAAGGCTAAAGGTTCTGTCTTTTAGGGAACAACTAAGGTTTAGTTGGACAGAGATTCCTTTGGTGCAGTTTTTTTTTCAGAGGGGTGGAGATGTTGTTTGTACCTTCCAGGTCTTGAGGGGAGGGCATTGGAATCAGGCAGTGAGGTGCTGGGGGGCTCCAGGTAGCCCTGTTCAGCTCCCTCCTCATGAGCAAGCCAGCTAGACATTCGGCACATACAGTTACACTGTGGGGCGAGAGAAGGGGGCACTGACATACAGCAGGTGTCTCCCTGAGCGAACACCAGCACCACTGAGCCTTCCTTTAAAGCCAATGGATTCCATCAACCCACTGTGACATGTATTAGTTATCTATCACTGCATACAAACTACCCCCAAATGTAGCAGTTTAATACGACTACACTTGTTACCTCATAGTCTCTGCAGGTCAGAAATGTGGGTGCAGCTCAGCCGGTCCTCTGCTTAGTCTTGCACACCTGCAGGCATCTTGGGGCTCCACTGGGGTGTTTGATACCAAGCTCACTCATGTAGCTTCTTGTGGGCTGTTGGACCGAGGGCCTCAGTTCCTCAGGAGCCATTACAGCAGCAACAGAAAACGAACACAGGCTGGATTGAAGAGGAGAAAAATGGTTAATGGTTGTGCTTTAATACAGATAATTTGCTGATTTTTAAAATAAGTATCTTAAAAATGCTAAACTTGATTTGTACGTTCATCTTCATAAGGAGAAAAGGCTACTTCTTGGGTATAAGTAGATAAAGTGTCCAGCAGGGCATCTCCCCGAAGGAAGATCACAGCTCAATCCCACTAAGGTAGAGAGAACAAGATTCATTTCTGTGTCACTAAAACCACTGGAAAGACAAGTTCCTTTCTTCTTTACAAGGCTTATAGGGAAAGGGAGATCAAACAAGCCTTTAAAAGTAGAAAATTAGGGAGTTCCCTGGTGGTCAGTGGTTAGGGCTCGGCGCTTTCACGGCTGTGGCCCAGGTTCAATCCCTGGTCAGGGAACTGAGAACCCACAAGCCTTGCAGCGAGGCCAAAAAAGCCCCCCAAAACCAAAAACCAAAAAAAATAAAAATAAAAAAAGTAGAAAATTAAATAAACATGAAGTTGTGTAAACAAGTTTTTTTTTTTTCTCCTTCCTTCCTCATCCCCCTGCTGTGTTCTCTATTTCTAGCTATGGGATAGATTTTTGATTTGGGGTTAGATGCTATAATGTTAGGCCATTTAAAGTCTGTCCTCACAGTTTGTTGTCTCACAGTTTGAATCTGATTTGCATGTCGAAGCTGAGAGCTCAGTGTCTGGGCTTGGCATCCTTTCCCTCACCTTCTAAAATGCATCCATTCAAATAGTGTGCTTATCTGAGAACCAAAAAGAGGGTCGTCATGCAAGCTGCAAAAGGCAGTCAGGGATATTTGCCCTTGGAGTTTTTAGAGCATGTCTGCAAAACAAATATGCGTCACTGTTACATAGTCAAAATAGTTTACTGATTGGGACCCTAAACTTTTTATAGCAAAAAATCAGAATTTGTGATGCAAAACATTAGAGCTAAGGACCCCACAAATGGTCTGTAGAACAATATTGCTTTAAATACAAGCCAGCATTAAAGTTAAAACTTTTTATTTTGTAATTCAGCAAGAAGGGGAAGGTAAATGAATTTTAGTTTACCTGAAAAGCTTTTGCTACCAGGAAAGGAAAGTATTAACAAAGCAATAAAAAATTGCTGAGCACATGCTGTGGGCCAGGTACTCTGTTAAATGGCTGATGAAAGGCACTGAGGCTTGGAGAAGTGACTTGTCCAAATTCATAGAGCTAATTGTTGGCAGAGCTGAGGTTTGAACTCCAGATCTTCAGACTCAAGTTCTATGCTTTTTTGTGTGTTTACGCTGTTTTTTTTTTTGGTTTTTTTTTTTTTTTTTTTTTTTGTGGCCTAGGAATCACAGCATTGTTCTTTCCTGGGAGCAAGGCAGGCAGCTGCATAATATGGGCAGAGAGCTCCCTTAGGAAGGATGGAAAGCCCTGTCCTCCCAATTCGTGAACTTCCTATCTTAGTGATTTGTATATGTCACTAGGAAGGGTAAGCGGTGAATGGTAGCCCAGAGAAAGCCACACTATTGCATGTCAGCTGGGAAGTCAACTTGCACCCAGAAAATAGTAAATTCTTTCCTATAATTTATATACTTAGAAGTTAGGAGGGCAGGAAAAGGCAGGGTGTGGGGGGATGAGTCCTATAGGGCTAGAAGTCAATCAATAAGTTCTTCAGAAGGGCATCATAGTAATCATAGCTTTATGTAAGCCTCTCTCCAGGGAGAGGGGTTTCCAGTTACAGGGCACATGGAGGCCCATATCTTGCCACAGAAGTAGTGTCAGTTATATTCAATGCACTCAAATCCCTAAATTCAGGTCTACATTTCTCTCAAAAATTTCCTATTCTTCATGCTTATGACTCAGTGTGAAGTCTTCAGTGCTGGGCAGGTGATCCATTTCAAATCGAAATCTCCAAGGTGTGAGGCTGGCAGGTTAAGTTTATAATTTAATCAAATCTGGAAGTTCTTGGGAAAACTATAACCTGTAAGTGGGGACCTTAAGAATTTTGGGGGACTTCCCTGGTGGCGCAGTGGTTGGGAGTCCACCTGCCAATGCAGGGGACACGGATTCGTGCCCCGGTCCGGGAAGATCCCACATGCCGCAGAGCAACTAAGCCCGTGCGCCACAACTACTGAGGCTGCACTCTAGAGCCCGCAAACCACAACTACTGAAGCCCGCGCGCCTAGAGCCCGTGCTCCGCAACAAGAGAACCTGTGTACCGCAACTAAGGGTAGCTCCCGCTCGCCGCAGCTAGAGAAAGCCCGCGCGCAGCAATGAAGATCCAACGCAGCCAAAAATAAATAAATTAAATAAATTAAAAAAAAGAATTTGGGGACTGGGGAGGGGTGTCTAGAGAAGTTTGGAGTTCGTCCAGGACTTAATAGAAGGCAATATTAAGAGACAAAAGCCAAGAATCCAGAGCTGGCTCGGGATCAAGGAGGCATAAATTGGAGGCCCGCTAAAAGGCAGATTCCTTGGCCCTAATCCAGACGTAATATCTGGGGTCGGGCTCCTCAGGGAATTCTGATACCACCAGTCCAGGTGCTGACATGTGGGAACGACTGGCTGCGGGTTGGTAATCAAGCTCAAGTTTGCAGAACAATACAACCATGAAGGCTTTAAAGAAACCGTTGAGTCTTTGCAGGAAAGAAGAGTACAGTGGACTAGCTTTGGGAAGGACATACTGTTTCAGAAAGGATGTGGCCTCCTAACATGGTCTGGAAGGGTAGTTAATTCAGGAGAGCAGGCAGGGAGGCGGGTCCAGGTCGGGTAACAGCATCTAGATAAGCACCGGTAAGGAGGAGCGAGCTCAGTTTCAGGGTTAAGTTTCTTAGCGCCCGCGTAACGAAGAGGGGCTCCTGAAGCGGAGCGCCGAGGCGCGGCACGCCCATCCGGGGGCTCCACCTAGCCGAGTTCTCCAGGGCCGGCTACACCATTCGCCTTTCAGAGGCGCCTCCTGACCATCAAAGCCACGGCGAGCCAGGTCCCTCCGTGTGGAAGGCGAGCTCAGCTACCGGCCCCACGGTCCTCACAGCTGGGAAGGGCTTCCGACGCTAATTTGAGGCAGGAACTCCTCCTTCCCCGCCCGCCTCCGTACTTCCCCCTCCGGGAGATGGGCGGGGCGACGCCACTGACGTCACTGGGAGGGGCGCCAAAGGAAGTGACGTGAAGCGGCGGTGCGGCCTGGGGATTGCTGACCGAACGTGGGCTGTTATGTCGGCTTTGACGCGTCTAGCGCCTTTAGCGCGCGTTGGAGGCCACTTCTTCAGGGGCCTACGCGCGCGGGCGGCTGGAGGCGCTGGAGTCCGTCAGTGAGTATTGCCTGCGGTGGGGGCTTCGCCTGCATCTAACGAAAAGTGCCAGTCTTCTGGACGCCCTCACCTTGACGCCGAGCTCCACGGGCAGATCCGGGTCTGCAGCGACCTCCACCCCGAGGCATGCTGGGACTCGTAGGCTGACGGCGTGACCCAGGGGCCCGGGAGAGGGGGGACGTGGGGCGGGGAGCTGTGCTCGCTCGGCAGGTTGAAGTGTGTTTCGGGCGGGCCCTGCCCCAGCGGGAGCCTGCCCTCGGGAAGTTGACAGTTGAACGTGGAGACGGCTGGAGCTAATCTGGAAGCGAGAGCAGGAGTTGGGGAGGCGAGGGCGTTGCCGGTGTAGTTTGAAGCGTCAAGTTCGAGGCAAGGTGAGACAGGAGACCTTGGGACGTAGGGAAGGAATGGTAGAGAGTCCTTATTCCTGGCTCAGGGGTTTCGAACGCAGGCGATAATCGGTCGTTGAGAGGTTTTAATCAGACGCCATGCGGCCAGATTTTAATTCTGAAAAATTACTGTGGTTGCAGACTAGAGAATTAGTTAAGGCACGGGCTTGGAGGCAGTCACCTGTAGAGAGTGCCGAAGGGTGGGAAGAGAAGAGAGCCAAAAGTAAATGCTTGGGCAATATCGGAATTTTTCTTTTTTTAAAGTATTTTTTTGAGCAGTTTTAAGTTCACATAAAAATTGAGTGGAAGGTACCGAGATTTCCCATAAATCCCCAGACCCACACGTGCATAGCTTTCTGCATAATCAACATCCCCAACCTGAGCGGTACATTTGTTACAGTTGATGAGCCTACACTGACATATTAAAACCCAAAGTCCCATACTATAGAGTTCACCTTTGCAACACCAGAATTTAAAGAGTCAGCAAAAGCAGAGTCACCCATGATGTAGCCCAAGAAACCGGCTGGAGAGCATAGTGCTGGGATGCCAGGGGAGGGCACGTCTACCAAAAAGGAGTTGGTAGTGCAGAGGGGTTCAGTAAGAGCAGGACTGAAAATAGTACATTGGATTTCTCCAAGTAATGGGCCAGGCCCCTTGCACCGTGATCTACACTTTACCAAGAGGCAGTGCAGAATAGTGGTTAAAAGCATGATTCAGCCCCCAAAGTGCCTCTGTTCAAATCTCATCTCTGCCACACTTTTGCTGTACGGCTTGGAAAAGTTTCATGATCTCTTAATAACTGAGTTTTCTCACGCGTATAATGGGGATAATAATGTTGACTTCCAGGTAAGTAAATGAATAACAAATCTCTAAAATGTTTTAAGAGGGCTGCTGGTGCCTACTAAGGATCATACAAATATTGTTTAACTGAGACCAGGAAAATTAAAGGAGTGACTTGCCTAAAGCCATGTGTCTATTAAGGATATGGAGCTGGGACAGGTGTGGGGTGGCGAGAAGGAAAAGGCATGTGTGACCTGAGCAAGGACAGAGATGGAGAGCCACCAACAATAGCCCTTGACCTGCATGGGAAGACTAGGGGGTGTTCCTCTTCACCGAGATCTTGGTACTTCCGTAACACATCGTATTTCACAGTATGTGAATACTTAAGTCAGTAGGTTTTCTGGAGAGTCTTTCTAGGTGCTGGGGATAGAGCAGAATACAAGAAAGATAATGGAGCTTACATTCTGGAGAGAGGACACAACAAGTAGAAAAGAACATGTTTAGGTACTCTTAAGTGGCATGAAGGAAATAAAACGGGATTAATCTAGAGAGTGTCTGGGGTTGGTGGGTGGGTTATTATACCTAGGATGATGTGGGAATGCAGGCCTGAAGGTTTGATTTGAACTAAGACCTAAGTGATGAGTAGTCAGCCATGCAAAAATGCCAGGAAGAGCTTCTCAGACGAAGGAGACAGCAAGTGAAAAGGTTCTGAGTGCTGATAATGGGCAAGCAAGCTGGTGAGTGGACAGCGGTAGAGAGACAAGCAGGGCCCCAATTAGGGTGGGCCTTGTAGGACGAGGCCTTATTCTAAGAATGATGGCAGGCTGTTGGAGGCTTTAAGCAGGAAAGTAATATGATCTGGTTTATGTTTTATTTTTTTACACTTTTTTTATTGCATTTTATTTTTCTTTTTTGAATTTATTTTTTATACAGCAGAATTTATTTTTTATACCTGCTGTATAAATAGATTAACTATTAAAATAGTTAATCTATTTTATACATATTAGTGTATATGTGTCAATCCCAATCTCCCAATTCATCCTTCGTTTATGTTTTAAAAAGGTAACTTTAACGGAGAGTTATGGTGCTTGCATTTTTTTTTTTAAACTTGACACTTAAAAATCCTGGGTTGGAACAGCCATTATTTCTTTGGATATTGTTTCTTCCCCATTCTGTTTTCTTCTTATAGGACACGAATTAGGCATATGTTGGGTTTTCTCATCCTTCTAACCTCTTTTCATATTTTTTAGCTGTGTCTAATCCTGGCTTTAATCCTTTTTATTTCAAATGATTACATTTTATTTCTAGAAATTCTGTTGTTTCAAACTTGATCTTTATAGTTTCTTGTTCCTTGCCCTTAATTTCAAACTTTTATTTAAAAATAACGTGTTTTCTGTATTATAAATTGTAATTATCCATTTTTCAAGTCTTGTATATTTGATACTGCTGTCTGTTGTTTTGCTGATTCTCACTCATAGTGTCTTATTTCCTTGTAATTTTTGACTGTGAGCTTTTCCTGGAACTTTTATCTGTCAGAATTCTTTAAGGTCTTGCTTCTCAAGGGTTCAGAGAATCCAATACCACTTTAAAATCTTGGGTTGAGGTTGTCTTGGACCATAATGTCCAAAACCCAGGTAGTGTGAATTTGGGTGCAAACCCACCTGAGGACTGGCTACTGGTAACAAATTCCTGTTCCCTTCTTCATGGCAGGTTTATGTCCCATTCACTCTTATATCATGGGGCTGCAGCTTTCTTCAGGGGTCTAGTAATTAGACTTCTCGTCTTGGGTGGGCCCCAGGCTTCTCCTGTCTCCCACAGCTGTCCAGGTAGAGGGTCAGAGAGTCTGGGGAACAGCAGAAACGCTCAGGACGAAGGCCAGCTTCAGTGCTCATGTAGTTTCCAGGTCTTGTTTTAACTTGGGTTTTGCCCTTGGTAGATTCCTTTCTTTTGTGTCTGGTCAATGATTTATTAAAAATTAAAAAAAAAATCTCAACTACTATTGTAGTTGTTTCAATTTGGAGGGTTGTTCAGCTTGTCTAGTTCGCCATAGTGCAGTTAACAACCTGTCTTGGAACATAACATTAGATGTTTGTGGAATCTTTATATTCCTTAATCATGGCAATTGTTATGTCATGCATTCCTTTTCTCTAATTGCAGTGTTTCAAATTTTGTTCAAAAAGATTTCCACCTTGCAGTCAGTGATCCACTTATTTCAAGTCATAGTTAAAACATGTCACTCTAGCAGTAATTAAATGTGGAGAGTTTCTGGGAATGGGTTTAAACTATAATTCTCAAATCTTATTTTAAATGAGTTTAACTGATGGGTACTTATTACTAGGCTATATCCAAAACCTATCAAAGAGGAAGCCTGTTGTTACAATATATTGAATTCCCACCCCCATGGTTTATTTATATAATGTAGTATCTATATGCAGATAGATCCTGAATAGATACTGTTAAATATAATTGGCATACAGAAACAGGGTGTAAAGCAGTGATGCTTGACGGAAACTTTTTTTTTACTTATTTATTTTTATTTTTGGCTGTGTTGGGTCTTCGTTGCTGCGCTGGGCTTCCTCTAGTGGCGCATGGGGGCTACTCGTCATTGCGGTGCGCAGGCTTCTCATTGCAGTGGCTCCTTTTGTTGCGGAGCACGGGCTCTAGGCGCACGGGCTTCAGTAGTTGTGGCACGTGGGCTCAGTCGTTGTGGCTTGTGGTCTCTAGAGCGCAGGCTCAGTAGTTGTGGTGCATGGGCTTAGTTGCTCTGTGGCATGTGGTATCTTCCCAGACCAGGGTTCGAACCTGTGTCCCCCTGCATTGGCAGGCGGATTCTTAACGACTGCACCACCAGGGAAGTCCCTCTCTTTAAATTTTCTATATCCATTTGTATGTAATAGCATACATATAGCTGCTGAATAGGACTTGAAAGTAGCCCCATTAAGTACAAATTCTATTATTTGAATTAGATTCAACCTGTGATAATTACAGTCCAACTGAATAACATGAGGATAGCTCATATGGATTATATTCCTCACCTTGTCAACAGTAAATGAAAACACAAAACCCAGAAAGACTTGTTCAAACTTACTGTTTAAGACTCTTTGCTTTGCTCAGTGCTTTTGGCTTATTAAAAAGGGTCTGCTGAGTCCTCTTTTCCATAAAGTGGTCTTTTAATAAAGATTGTAATAGAGCAGAGACATAATTTGCCTTTGAAATAGATGGCTAACCAGACAAAGTAAATTTGATTTGTTTTTCTGGATAAGCTAGTGACTTACTACTACAGGTTTATGATTCCTTAATCAAAACTCTTGGGGCCAGTACCCCATAATCAGCACATTCATATTTCTGGTGTAAACTACATGAATATTCACTAAATGAAAATCATAATTAGCCTCTTGTCAATTCAGGCCAGTTTTTGCTGCTGCACAAGTTTAAAGCAACTTCTGAAAAAGGAGTATTTCGAGGGACTGTGGAGCACTGCCATTCTGTATTTCGTGGAGGAGATGAGAAAGGTTCAGTTTCTGGCTGTAACTCAGAGTTTTGGATGAGTTCATACTTTGAAGATATAGCAAGCTGCTTAACATTTTCGTTTTGTCATGTAGTGCTGGTGGAGGTGTGCATATCGAGCCCCAGTACAGGCAGTTTCCCCAGCTGACCAGATCCCAGGTGATCAAGGCAGAGTTCTTCAGTGCAACCATGTGGTTCTGGATTCTCTGGCGCTTTTGGCATGACTCAGATGCTGTGCTGGTAAGTGCAGGAGAAGAATTCTTGTCCTTTGCGTGTGGGGAGGGAAGATCTCTTAATAGCTTACCTTGTTTCTTTTTTCTGTTTGTAGACTGTTTTTCAACCTGGATGTATCTCTTCACCACATTGTCCTTATGTATATGCAGGAATCCTTTTATTTTATGAAACATATTGTCTCTGACCTTTTCCACTCAAGGATGTATATTACATGTAGGTGGCCCATGTCTTACGGTTTCTGTTTGGTGGCCATATTTGGAAGGGAGACTATAGAAGCTAATTCTCTTACTTTCCAAGCTAGGGTAGGGGTTCATCCGCAGGTTAAGTTTCACAGTTAAGTGCCTTTAAATGATAAATGTTATTTAGTCTGTCCAGAGGCCCAAGGCAGCCAGGTTGAGGTGGGATGGATGTGGGCTAATTTCCCTCAGGAGGGAAGTTAGTTACTGGTGACTTTCTAACATGTCATTGGCCTCAAAAGGAGCTTTTAATCACATTTGCACAGATGCTATTCTCTAGGAAATTACACCTTGAAGCCGTTGAAATCCATGCTTATTGATCCAGAATACTTTGAATTTTAGTAAATTTGGGGTTTTTTTTTAGGATAGGGAAAAACCTTAAATTTATACAGTGAGTTCTAGAAGCATCAGGTTGATTAATATCCCACTTCTCTTACGATTTCTCTGTGCCCTTGTCACCCAGTAAGGAGCTGCATGGTGTCTGTGGCAGCACATAGACACCTTTATCTCACTGTAGGTCCGCTGTCAGGATTATTGTGTGGCTGTCTGGCATGAGATAATGATGCAGCCGAATATGCCCTAGATCAGGATAGACAAGGAATGCTTCCAAATCTCCCAGCAGGAATGACAGGACAGTTTGAGACCTTATGTTTTGTCAGGGATTCAAGAGATTGTTGTGACATGGGGTATCTTCGCAATCTGTTGTCTCCGTACCGCCCACGCTCCATCACAAACACATACTCAAATGCTGGCTCAGGCCAGTAGCTCCAAGATGGCCAGGCTTTTAAAATTCAGGCCACAGCTCATTTTGAACAGATTGAAGAATAGCTGGACCATCAGATAGTTGAAGGAGAATTTGTTCCTGTGGTATTTTGAGGATTTTTTTTTTTTTTTTTTGTGGTATGTGGGCCTCTCACTGTTGTGGCCTCTCCCGCTGCGGAGCACAGGCTCCGGACGCGCAGGCTCAGCGGCCATGGCTCACGGGCCCAGCTGCTCTGCGGCATGTGGGATCTTCCTGGACCGGGGCACGAACCCCTGTCCCCTGCTTTGGCAGGCGGACTCTCAACCACTGCGCCACCAGGGAAGCCCAAGGATTTTTTTTAATCACATTTGTTTTCAAGATTTCTTTTAAAATGTAACCAGTTGTATGGAGTGTAGATTCTTTTAGTTGCGTGAAGTATAGATTCATGAACTTTGTTTTTAACTGGTTGTCATTAGGGTCACTTTCCATATCCAGATCCTTCTCAGTGGACGGATGAAGAATTAGGTATCCTTCCTGATGATGAAGACTGAAAATGTAGACTCAACTCTTTCCAAGTGGGTATACCCCAAGTTTCTTTTTAAAGTTATATTTAACTTTTGTCAATAAACATGTTTTGACTTTGCACCTATCATGGTCTCAAAGAAACAGTGCATTTTATAACAGCATGAAGAACAATTAACACATCATGTCTAATTTCTGTCTTTGGTATTTTCACATTTGCTGTCATTCTGCCCCCTTTTCCCCATACACACTTTTAGTCTCATCTTCCTTTTCATGTTTAAAAAAATTATTTTTTCCTAAGCTATGTTACAGTTTAGGGTCCCATTTATCTATCTATTGATCAGACTTTTTTTTTTTTTTTTGCGGTACGCGGGCCTCTCACTGCTGTGGCTTCTCCCGTTGTGGAGCACAGTCTCCGGACACGCAGGCTCAGCGGCCATGGCTCACGGGCCCAGCCGCTCCACGGCATGTGGGATCCTCCCGGACCGGGGCATGAACCCGCGTCCCCTGCATCGGCAGGCGGACTCTCAACCACTGCGCCACCAGGGAAGCCCGATCAAAGACTTTTTAAGCACCAACAATGCACAGGGCTTAAAGTGATGGACAAGATAGATACGGAGGTTGTTTGTAGTTGCAAAAGTACAGTGTTCTACCTTCAGCGTTTTAATGGAAAATTCGAGCATATGGGAATGTTACAATATGGAATTGCATGGAATTAACTCTTTAAACAGTAAAAGGTTGTGGCCCTTTCATTTTCCCAATCAGGAAGTCAGAGAGAGTTTTTCTTTCAAAAGGAAGATACTAGGAGGAGTTCCTTTCCTCACAAATCCTTCA
Organism: Delphinus delphis; assembly: GCF_949987515.2. Lineage (NCBI taxonomy): Eukaryota > Metazoa > Chordata > Mammalia > Artiodactyla > Delphinidae > Delphinus > Delphinus delphis. The sequence goes on from NC_082691.1 coordinate 93,905,531, forward strand.
CGGATTAAGACATTCTCATTTAATATGATTTTAAATTAATCACTGCATGGATAACAGACCTAAAAATAAAACCCAAACTCTTAAAGCTTCTAAAAGAAAGCACAAGAGAGTATCTTCATAATCTTAAGGCACACAAAAAACTTTTGGAGAAAACACAAAAGCACTGATGTAAAAAAAACTTGATAAATTTGATTTAGCCTAATCAAAAATTTCTGCTATCAAAAGACACCATTAAGGAAATAAATATACAAGCCACTAATTGGGAAAAAATACAGCATATATATCCAACAAAGGGCTTGTATCTAGTATATGTAAAGAACCTCTATAATCAACAAAAATTAGATGAACAACCCAATTGAAAAATGGGCAAAGGCCTTGAGCAGATACTTCACAAAAGAAGATACATGAATGGCCAGTAATCACATGAAAAAAGGCCCTTAATATCATTAATCACCAGGGAAATGCAAATTAAAACTACAGTAAGATATCATTTGTACCCACTAGAAAGACTGACAACTTTAAATGCTGATGACAATATGGAGCAGCTGGAATATTTGCCAGTAAGAATGTAATAAGGTACAACAATTCTGTAGAATTATTTGGCAGTTTCTAATGAAGTTAAACACGTATATCCTAGGATTCAACGACTTTATTCCTAGGCATTTAGTCAAGAGAAATGAAAATAATATGGCCATCTGTACAAAATTTTTCATAGCAATTTTTTTCTTAGTATCTCCAAACTAGACCTAATTGTACATCAGTGAGAGAACAGATAAACATATTACAGTATATTCCTTCAATTGAGTAATAATTCAGCAATTGAAAATAACAAGTTACTGGGCTTCCCTGGTGGCGCAGTGGTTGGGAGTCTGCCTGCCGATGCAGGGGACGTGGGTTCGTGCCCCGGTCCGGGAGGGTCCCACATGCCGCGGAGCGGCTGGGCCCGTGAGCCATGGCTGCTGAGCCCGTGCTCCGCAACGGGAGAGGCCGTGACAGTGAGAGGCCCGCGTACCGCAAAAAAAAAAAAAAAACAAGTTACAAGACAGTCATTTAGGTAAATCTCAAAATCATCATATTAAGCAAAAAGAGTGAGTCACTTAAAAGTACTAATAATGAATGATTCCATTTATATGAAGTCTGCAAACTGGTGATACTCATCTATAGAGGTAGGGTTGGGGGTTGGGTTTATGTGGGTACATACAGTTGTCAGAATTCGTTGAACTAGACCTTTAATTATCTGCGCATTTTATCTTTAATTACACCACAATAAAAATGTAAAACAAAAAAATTAACCATTGTACATTAATAATTGCCATCATTCAAAATACCTTGGAAATTGTTTTAAAGGATAGGAAGCATTAAGAGACAGTTAAGTGTTCCCATTAAATCATACTACTAGTATTGCTATTATTTTAATTCGAAGGAGCTTATTGACACGAAAATCACAGCAGTTTTGTGTATATGGGGGCAGGTGGTGGTGGGGCAAACAGTGAAGCTGTTTTCTAGCTCGTTTCCTGTCGCTGGCTTTCCTATGGACAAGAGTCCTTACCAGGCCTCTTGTTTCCCTAGTGTTAATGGCTCTGCCAGCACTAGCCTCTTCCTATTTTCTTACATATTTTCCAGTATTCCTTTACGCAGTCATTAACATTTTAATGGCTAGACTGTAAACCCTTTGAGAAATCTGCAAGGTGATTTGACTCTTCTGCAAGGCTACTCACATGACTGATGCTCAATGAATGCTTGAATAACTGAATGAACAAGAATGATGGATTTGAATTATTGAAAATAAAAGTTCTTAAAGCTTTTCACTTTTGTTTCCTTGCAGGAGCCAGGTGAGAATTTCAAGAAGTTACAGACATCATACTGTATATTAAGTTGTAAATTAAAGTTTTGGTCAAGAATGAGGAACTGAGTTATGGATATTTCTGGTAATGACAACCACCCTTTATGGATTATTTCCTGTGCTCCCAACTGCTGTGCTAACTGGTTATAGCCCTTTTGGTGGGTCTTCTTGGGTACCCCATGGTGTCGATAGATAAGCCTTAGTGCCATTTATCAGTGAGGACATCGAGGTTCAAGGAAATGAAGTAACTTGCTTAGGGTCACACACTGATGAGTGATGACATTAGGTCTGACCCCACGCTTAACTACAGTGCCATACTGCCTACCTCCTTAGCTGATGTCTTAGTCGTATGTACACTGACAGTTTATGTGAAACTCTTGCCATTTCTCTACTGCTAGTGTATTCTTGCCCAAGTATACAGAGGTTAGAAGTCGGTGTGGTCCATCTGTTGTGTTTATGTATCTCTTGTGGGCTGGGCATTGTGTTGAGTCACCATTTGTGGAACTCTTAAGACACACGTCTAACTAGGAATTCTTAGGGACCAGAGGAATGTGAGATAAGGGTGAAATAGGATCATGTAGTTTTTCAAAAATTTGTTTCAAAAGTATTTTTCAGCCTTCTGTAGCATCACAATTCTGAGAGGAGGTAGGATAGAATTTTCTTCTATCTACAGATAAAAATACGCAGTAGAGGGGCTTCCCTGGTGGCGCAGTGGTTGAGAGTCCGCCTGCCGATGCAGGGGACACGGGTTCGTGCCCCGGTCCGGAAAGATCCCACATGCCACGGAGCGGCTGGGCCCGTGAGCCATGGCCACTGAGCCTGCGCATCCGGAGCCTGTGCTCCGCAACGGGAGAGGCCACAACAGTGAGAGGCCCGTGTACCGCAAAAAAAAAAATGCAGTAGAGTGGCTTAATGACTTGCCCAGAAGCATAACTATTCATATTTTTAATTTAGGTTTTTGACCACCTAGGTGTTGGGAATACCATGCTAAACAAGACAGATGAGAACGTAGATTTTAGGAAGGGCAGACAAGTAGATAAGTGAGATTTACTAATTGCTGTGAAGGAAATAACATTGGGTGCCGGAGATGGTTGATGCTGATCTTTTTGGTGGGCGGGGAAGACATCTGAGCTGAAACCTGAACAAGTAGCAGGAACCAGTTGTGCGGGGTCTGAAGGAAGAGTGCCTCAGGGACAAGGAATAGCGAGAACCAAGGTCTAGGGAGGGACCAAGGTCACCATGTTTAAGGGACAGAAAGTCCAGTGGGGTTCCAGCAGGGGAGGAGAGGGTGGGACTAGATGAGATAATAGGTCATGGTTGCAGGTTTAGATTTTATGTTAAATGCAGTGAGAAAGCTTCTGACAGGCTCTAGGCAGGGGGTGGTCCAATTCGAGTTCCTAGTTCTTAGGTTTTTCACATCCCCCCTTTGGTTCTCCCTAGGTGTTAGAGTGGGCATAATGGCAACAAAAGCTAAGTGGAACAGTTTCACCCTCCCCGCTGCCAGCTCCAGCAGTCCTGAGCCTGTTGCACAGGGTGTCTGAGGCTCTCCTTGGTTTTGTGTTTACTCACCTGTGTAGGAGTGTGCTGTCTCACCTGATAAATATTTATGGTCTTTAAAAGACCGTTAGATCTCTGTGTACTTTTTAGGTTTCATTTATTTGTTGTTCTCCACTGCCGCCACCCCCTGCCACCCGCTGCCACCCCCGCCCCGATGGATGAAAGTTGTTTCGGGAAGGAATACAATCTGCAACAGTGAACTCAAGTAGGATAATCCCATTAGCTTTTTTCCTTAGAAATCAATCAGAGTTGCTTGACTTGAATTAAAAGATAACTTTAAAACTAGCAGTCTTCTAAAGTTGGCCAGTGTGGCCTCCACATGCTGGATCCTCTTTTCCATACCTGGGCTGTGAAATCAGTTTGCACTGATGCAGAAATTGTCCCAGCCCAAGGAATAGGCCTCCACCCTCCTCATATTCTTTCCATTTTATAGATGAGTAAGTTGAGCTGTAGATAGGTAACTTGCCCAAGCTACAAGTTAAGAGAACTGAGGTTCAAATCCTGGTTGTCTGGCTGTAGGTCTGAGTGAGGTAGATGGTGTAAAGCTTTTTGATCATGACCTACCTACTCTAAGAAATAATTTTACATTGTGACCTAGCGTGTGGGTGTATGTACACATACGTACATAAATAATACAAAAGTTTTATGAAAACTTACGTTACATTTTCTTTTATATTCTATTCTACATTTTAAAAAATGGTTGAGACTGATTTTACTACCCACTAATGGGTTTCAACCTGCAGTTTGAAAAACTGGCACAGTGCTTGAGGAACTCAGGCTCTGGAGCCAAACTTGCTTGGTCTGACTCATAGTTCTACCATTTATTTACTTGCTGTGAGTTTGGGCAGACTACTTATTTGAACTGTGCCTCAATATCCTCATTTGTAAAATGGATTAAATAGATTAAATGAGTTAGCACATAAAGCCCTCAGAACTACATCTGGCATGAAGGAATGGAAGCAAATATTATTTCTAGACCATTGGGTCTAAGCTAAGTTTATAGTGACCCTTGAATCCTGGTTTGATTTTTATAGAAAAGCCTCCATATGGAGATAAACTGTAAACATTATTTCAGCAGATGCAGTACCACCCTTCTCCTCTGCCTAAAGCAAGACAGACATTTAGGATGACCTTTTCTTCCTTCCTATTGAGTTGCTAAAAGTACATTCTAAGTCAGTTTTAGTGTGTAGCCTGGTAGATGGACAGATGTACCTTCATAAATGGAAAGGTAGGCAGTGAAAGAATTATTGATGGCAACAGAATATTAAGTGTCAAATTTTAACACACAAATTTGTAAGTTTACTAAGTTTCCTATGGAAACTTGAGTGTAAATACCACAATTGATTACCTAATAAAGTTATGAGACCAGGGAGGTACTGTGTAAGGAACACCTGTTGTGCATGTTCTGGGAAGGTACAGAAGTCATCTTGGTTCCACTTGCTTCTAGAACTATTCTGTAGAAGAGGCTGACCCGGGTACCTTTTGCCACCAATCTCATCAGGAGCTTCAGCAGGACATCAGTGTACAGTGGAGGAAACAGGAGCTGCCTGAGCTGGTACTGACCTGCCTGAGCAACTGGGCCTTTACCTTTTATCACCTGCATGAGCAGTGGGCTTGCTTGCCTGGAGAAGACAGAAGGAGCAAGTGGAATACACCTGGCACAATATCCATTTCTAGCTACAAACTCAATGTCACTCAATTTCACTATAACCATCATCACAACCACAACAAAATTTTATACATACAGTATATATAAAATGCATAGTAGTGATCTTGGAAACAAAAGTCATGACTGAGTCCTGGCTACGTAAGCCTAGGGAAGTCATCCCTGGGGGGATTCATATTCAGTAGCTGATGAGGGGACCATGAAATCTTTAAGGCTGAACCATATAAACTTTTTTTTGGCCGTGCCTCGCAGCTTGTGGGATCTTAGTTCCCCAACCAGGGATTGAACCTGGGCCCCCTGCAGTGGAAGTGCAAAGTCCTAACCACTGGACTGCCAGGGAAGTCCCTAAACCATGTAATCTTTAAGAACTCTTTTGGCTCTAACATTTTACGAATCTAGGAGAACTACACAGCCCAGACAGTAGGCCCAATTACTACAGCCCCTGATAAAATTTCAGAAGAGCTAGTATGGTAGGGTTCTTTATAATAGAATTTTATCACAATAATTAAAAGTTTCATAATTCTGGACTAAATTTTAAGGAAAACTTATAGAATAATGCATTAAGAAATGAATCCACAATTACCCTACTGTAATCATGTATGAAGGTTATTTAAAAATGAGTTTCTGTAATTATTACAGAATTACATTTTTCAGATGAGAAAACTGCAGTTCAGAGAAAATACTTGTCTCAACAGCATTTTATGATTTGCTGGAGAGGCATGAAGACCAGAAACCAGATTCCTCAAATATGTACCATCTTGAAGACTTTTCTGTTTATATTTTTCTCAGACATAGGGTTTCCAGGTAAAGTCTTAAAATTGTTTACCTCTCCTCTGGAAACTGCCTGGTAATATGACATAGCCTTGATGATATTCTAGGTGTCTTTCAAGCTTTATGAAATCAAATGCATAAAATCAACTCATGGGGGAAGGTAGCCAGCATTAAAAAAAAAAAAAAAGAAATGTAAAACAGGAGTGCATAGTTTCAAATATATGTATTTGTGTGTACTGTCTGTGTTCCTATAGAAAATGTATTACTGGAAGTTGTGTCAAAAAAGTTTGAAAGATACCAAAGTTCAGAAGATGGAACTTCTACAGACTACTACTTAAACGACTCTATTACAGCACACACTTCATTTGAGCCACTGGAGGGGAACAGTCAGATCACAGCATCATAAAATGCTTGAGAATAATCACCAACACCAGATAAAAAACTCTACTACAAAAGTGTAGCCGGTGCAATGTACTAGGTATTCATCTTGACAATTTACTTTTAAAATATTTCTCATAAATACCTCTGCCCACCAAGCGGTAACTGGAAACAATGTACACTTCTTAGTTCCTCCACTGCCTGATAGAACTGACCGTCAAAAGCCCTACTTCCATTATTGAATGTGACAGTGCTAGAAAAATGATCTTGATAAAGACTTCTCCATGCAGTCAATCTTTATTATAGCAGTATTCGCATATTCACATCAAGTACATAGAACTTTTTTGCCTTTTATATAGTACAGAGTTTTTAAATAACTTTACACAGAAATAAATTTCTTCAATCTGAATTTCAGCTATCTTTTTTTTAATTCTCCATGCTTTCTATCCAAACTGAACAATATTTTCCATTGTACAAATTTACATGAGAAAAACTCCAAAATACAAGTGAAAGGACCTGAGCAGGAAAGAGAACCCAAAGTATCAAGAAGTGGGGATGGGGAAGAATTGAAAAAAAAAAAATTCAAGCAAACACTGAGGATTAAGGGACAAGAGGGAAACATCATCCGTTTGACTGAAAATAAATGTCTTTTTTTATGAATTGAAAAATAAGCTTTAAAAATAGTTACTCCTTTGTAATTTTCGCAAAGCAGGTATAGAGAGGTCTGTGGACAATTAAAAAGTCCCCATCTTTTCACTGGGCACACCCCAGACTCCATGAGAACCTTTTCAATGCTTGAGCGGAACTGAAGTGAACTAAACCCAAACCTCTGGCAGCAAGAGAGGAGAGGAATGTGAATGTGAATCGCCATAAGGTTTGGAGTAAACCAGGGGCCATTAACTCACTGCAGTTAAAACATGAAGGATTTCCCTTTCCCCTCTCTTACAGAAGAATTGTCCTCAAACCGAGAAATAAGTGAAAGGCGGGGGGTGGGGGTGGGGCGTGGATTTCCTTTTTCTTGGTCCAAACCAAAGAGCAATCATAACTACTAAATAGAATTCAAAGGGACATATGTTAAACAGTTAATTTCAATCTCCTCATAGTTGTACACTCATATTTTAGAAGAAACAGCAACTGCTGAGTGAGGAAAGGGTCAGAGTGCACAACAAATGAATGAGCTATGTCACTGTGATAGAGTCCTTCAAATCAGGCGATATGAAGGCCAAGGCGAGACTATAACCTGTGGCATGGCCAAAGGAAACACACAGGACCCAACAAAGGCGTTTTCAAACGAAGGAGGGAAAATTTACAGCATACACACACATACACACCCTGGATGTAAACTAACATAACATGAAGATAAATAAGACATAAAGGTTAGCCATTTATGTTGGTAATTAACATGAATAAAAAGGCATTATATGTTTACATAGCTGGTTTTAATCAGCTACAGAACACAGGCAAATGTATTAGGAAGGAATGATTTTTTAAAAAACCCGTTCACAGCTTAGAATAAAAAGCACACTTATTGCACTCTTAACATTTTATTTCAGGTAATTATAGTTTATTTCCCACCCTCACATCAATTCTTCCCTACCCCTAGACTTACTCCCATACCCTCCCCCCTCCCATTTTGGTCCATTTTGTCTACACCTGTGCCTAGACTGTGAGCTTTGTTGCTTATGCTAGTCTGACGTTTCCTCTTATGTAACACATACTCCACCAAAACACAAGTGGGTTAAAAAAAGCTTAACACACAAATGTAACACAATAATTCTCAAAACAAAACCAACTTACTAAGCAACTTACTCATAAGCCCTATCTCCACTCCTGTAAACAGAACACTTCCTCTGCTCCACCTCTTCAGTGAATTTCATGCCCAATTCCCTACATAGATTCTGTGATGAGAACCAGCCACTCGCGGGTGCTGGACAATGTGCTCAGCCTGCCAGGAGAAGCAGATGGTTTGCACAAATCTTTTTTTTTTATGCTAACATGAATAAACATATTTTAGTTCTTTGTTTTCAAAGAGTACTTCAACCTACAGAATTCTTAAGAAAAAAAAGCATCACAAAAAAACCCAGATACACTCACTGGCTGTGTCCTCATGCACAACTGGTTATATCATTGTAATTAGTCAAAACTGCTAAATAAAATTAAACATTTTAATGAAACTGATTTAGTAATAAGACTAAGTTAACAGTTGGGTAAAGGGGGTCAAAATGTTAAAAAAAAGTATTACAAGAACAACAGCTGAAATTGTGGATACTGAAATAAATGACACACTCAATCAATTTTTTGAGGTAGAGACTAACCACCCCTAAGCGTTCTAAAATAAACCACTGTTACCTTAATTTAAGATTTTAGGACTTAGTTTCTGTCCTCTTCTACATTAAAAACACCTGATAGAAACTGTTAATTGCCACAACTGGCAAAATTTAGGACTGAAATTCAATTTAAATGTTTTCCCAAACAGAAGTGAAAATTGATTATCTTCAAACAACAAAACAAAGCTTACTCTCTAGTGTACTAATAAAACAAAAATCTTACCAGTATTTTCAATTTACCAGAGCTAGCAACATGGAATATGAGTACACTGGCCACTTCACTCTCCTCTGGGGGCCAATATACAATCAGGCAGAGATGCTACTGCACCCCTCGGGTGCTCAACAACCTATGGGCATTAGTAATACTCCTTAGTGAAACGTCTAGAGAACTTGCTGAAGCCTTTCTTGGGGGTGGCAAGGAATCAAGATACTAGAAGCACACCATGGAGTGTGTCCAGTTCACACCCGCCAGCCTTATGTCCCCTCATAGAGGAGCCCTTGGAGATTCCACCTGGCCCCCAGAGCATTAGCAAGACAGTCCCACTTAATTTGCAAACAAATCCTGAGAGGCAAGTTTATATTTCAAACTCTGGTCAGTGTCTAGGTTGGCAGCAGTACTATGGGAACTGAGAAAATCAAATTCTGTCCTATATGTTAATTTCATCCTTCTCACTAGTTAATACATATGACTGCTGCCCAGCATATAGTAACTTCAACCCTAAACTACAGCAATTTCTTAAAATGTCTGTCAAACATTCCTGTTATATAAAAGTTCCATGCTTTGAAGAACCTATGGGAGTAGAAAAAGTTTCTCTAGAAATGTCACTGAATTATGATTTCAACCTATTTGCTCTATGTGATAAATATATCTGACTATACTAGGGATTATGTGCTTTAAAAAAATAATTTTGTTCACTGAAAATTTACCTGTGTGTTTTCTCATTTTTTTAAACATGATTTTGGCTATAAACTCTTTAGTGCATTTATCTTTGCAGTCTAAATTGCACGCTAAAAAATATTAACACAGCTGAGTTAGACCAGGGTGGCTGCTCTCTTCACAAATCACTGATTTCTGCTAAAATTTTAGCTTTTTTATTGCATCATGAAGGCACAGGAAGATCATTTGGCAAATTGTCAAGGTATTTTTCTAGAGCCTTACCTACACCATTTCAATGTATGACCTGTAAGCTATTTGCTGTTTATACTCACAGTAAACTTTCCATGTCTGGCTATGGTTTTTTTGTTTGTTTTGCTTTTTACTAGTCTAATGGTTGAAATTGCTATTCTCAAAGTGCTGATTTTCTAGCACAAAGAATGCCAATTTGGACAAAGAAGAGAAACTTGCAAAATGGGTCATCATTCTACCCTCTTAACTGGGCAGTCTCTCTACAGGAGCATCTGTGCATGTGATGAAGCTGCGGCTAACTCATTATGAAGATGTACTGTCTTGCTAAGCCTACCAAAAATTAAAATTATATCACTGTTAGTGAAGTGTTACCATTAACTATTTAATTTCATGCAACCGATATAAGGTTAAAAATTCTGAAACGTACCCCTAAAGAGATTCTGGCATCACTTTCAACAACATTCAGATACTCTGAGCTACATTTGTCAGTATTACTGCTTAAATGTATAATGCCCTTTAGGACAAAATGAGAAGGCTCAAATACAAGTACACATAAAAGTTAAAATCTTAAATCATCTTCATGTTCTAGAGCTCCTGACTTTTCATATTTTAAAATAAATAACTATTCATTACCTCATTCTGAGGAGGTAGTTTTAGAAGAGGTCACCTGAACCCTGCAATGTGTTTCAAAGTAAAGCTAAATGAGGTGTGCACAAGGCTGGAGAGGTGAATGTACGGGAGGGGCAGGTGAGATCTGAGGAGGGGTATGCAGCAGTTCCAAAATTGCCTGATGAGTAAAAGATAACATTGTGTGATAAAGAGCTGTGACCGCACCAAACAAGAATCTAGGAAATATTTACAAAGTTTCAGGTTGACAGTGTTGAAGTCTTGGATCTTTATTACTAAGTAACTGCTCTTTCTTTTCCAACACTGACATAAATATAACACGTATACTAAAGTATATGGGATTTTATCTTCTAGCTTGCCTTAGCATGTCCTACCAGATCGCAAACACAACCAGGGATTGGATGTTAAGGAACCAGAGTTTGACAGCGAGACAGAATCTTCTTTTAAGAGTGCACTTAAGTACAAATGATTACAGTGGATTTTCTATTCACAAAATCCCTTTTATAAATTACTTTTTGGTCAATATTATTTCAGTGGTAAAAGTTTAGACCCTAGACTAGTTTAATGATGAAAAAGTCCATCAGGAATACTACATACTTTAAAACAATCTTTTATGGTTACTCTGGAATTTTTCAGAAGGTGTCACCTCTCCTTATCCAAAATAAAATACACTACAGAAGGCACTGCAGCCGCCTTACAGGAAAGACAGATAAGTGCAGCCTTACAAGCCTGTCAGTAAAGCAGCCACATAATATCGATACAAACTACTCATAAAGTGCACTGCACAACAAACAAGGAGTTCTTCCCTTGTATTTTCTTAGGAGCTCAAGTCTATCTGTAGTCTAAGCATCAAAAAAAGCATGTAAAACTCAGGGGAAATTCCTTTTCCATGCCATTTGTAAACTAGAGAAAAAGTATTTAATGGAGAAAAGGAAGAAAAGGGAAATGCTAAAATTTTATTTTTATTTTTTAAGGGCTCTATACAAATCTCTCAAGAATACCCTGAGCCTGGCTTCTGGGCACAGCTTCATTTAAGAAATGAGATTTTTCAAATGAGATAGCAATGTATTCTAAAAAGAAAGGGAAGAAAACAGTGTTTAATCACCTTGAATTTTGTGTTGAAAACTCCAATGCTAACCTCCCTCCATAACTAGCTCCTGTGCTGGCTCCTGCCGTGCTCAGGGAGGGAGTCCTGCACTAGAAGCTCCGGCAGGACACGCCTACTGTTCAAGCCCAGCTCTCTCCAATCTAGGAAAAGGTAACACAAGCATGTTCAAAAGCATCTGTGGGGACATATTTAAAAAGAAAAATAAACAATGCTTTTAAAAGAGAGGCAGCATTATGCACACAAGATGCTCTTCAAATCAGCACAAATCATTTTCATTCTTGCAATTTCTCAATTTTGTAAGATACTGCTCTGCTCACGAAAGACTAAAGAACACACTGCTTTTCAAACTCGTTAATAACTTGAGGATTATTTCCCATTTTACTGGGACAATCTTTTACAAGTCCATGGAATTTTCAACAGGCCTTCCTCTGAATATAGGTAACGTAGCAAGAAATCATCTAATGACAGTAAGCTTTAATAGGCTGAAAAATAGCGGGGCAATTTACAATTTGAAAACTTTAAATAATTTCTAATTCCCTGATTTATTTTATAGGTCCTGTCTAATTTCTTTCAGGTCCTTCACTACATAGCTTGGTTGGGCTAGGTACGTTTGATTTACATTCCTAAATCTTGATAAGAGTCCAGATTCATGATAAGGGGGTTATTTGCCATTAATACATCCAGAGTCACTTTCTTTGCTACTACTGTGATTTATACCACACTTCAGTAAAGGTCAAGGGAAGTTATGACTAGGTTATATTCCCCATTTATAAAGATAAGGAACAAGTTCTTAATACCACAGCAGTTCTTTCTATAAAAACAACTGATGTCAGGCTTTTCACATCCTCCCTCAGTCCCAATACACCTAAAATTGCTCTATTCTCTGCCTGGGGGACTCGGCTGCCAAAGTTAACCAACCTTTTGAAGACCAGGCTTGGGAAAAAAGGAAGGAGGAGAATGAATGGAGACACCACCATTTTTATTTGAGGTTGCATATGCTAGATCAAAGACTAGAAAGAAAATGTAGGATGTAGTGCAGGAGTTAGTTGGAAGAAACAATGAGATATTAGTAAAGATGTTAGTGTGGATCCAGCAAGTACCATTAATTTAAAAATTATAAATATTTGTCATTATGCTAAGACTCCCCATATATTTAGGTAGAGAAAAGGATACTGATCTTTCTTTAAAAGTTGTTTATATAACAAAAATACAATTTTCCAGGATATATAATTCTAGTGGGAAGTATTATTTTATTCCAATTCAATTAAATCTGAAAATTATTTTGTTTTTAATAAAAATATAATAGAAGAAATTCAGAAATTAAAACTTGTACCTTACATTTAAATTATATAAATGTCTCACATTCAAAACTGTTATCAAGCAGTTCTGTAGGCTTTTAATTAGATACAGGCATTTTGTGCCCTGGACAAAGTAGCCACATAAGTAATTGGTGACTGGAAGAGCTTAGGAGGAAGATATCAATTGTATTTTCCTGAGAACTTGCTACATCGTGGAGAAAAAAAATCCCCAAACACTCGTCTTCATTGCTGGACCCAATGGGAAAAGAAGGCAATGTGCGCCAGAGCTTCCAGTCTGCCCGCCAGGCAGAGCCTGAGTGAGCGAGGAAACAAAGGCCAGAGACCCAGCAGGTCAGGAAAAAGATGCAGCATTCCCTTTTCCTCTACACCAAAACCTACCTCCTCATCTCTCACCCTCCATTTAAATAAAATAGCTTCATTTTGGTAAAAATTTATCAAGGACTGAACATGCACCATACAAGAAGGGCATGCTGCATTTTTGTTCCATCCCTCAGAAATTAACCAGTGGTGGCTAGGGGAAAGAGCTCCACAACAAAATCCCAGAACAGGAAAGAGAACGAGGCTTGGTGATTGCAACTGCCCCATCAGATGATCAGCCACATATTGATCTGGTGGTTAGAAGGGCAAAGTTGACTGGCAGACTTTCCAGAGCAAATCTCCCAAGCTGTAGCAGCAGTTTCTTTCCATCATGCCTGACCATCAAAAGGTCAGAACTCAGGGTCTCCTCTTTCTTCCTGGGAGTGGGCAGACTTGTATGCACGTGGTATTTGTGTTGAAGAAGAAACACTGGCAGCAGAGAATTCTAGTTCCTAAAACATTCTTCCCTCTTTTGTTGGATGGGAAATTCCATTCTGTTCCACACCAGCTTATGCATTGAAAATTTTTATCTTTAAAAAGAGTTAAGGAACAGAACTGTGTTTTGATGTTAACAAATTGTACGAACACAAGACTTAAATAAGAGTAGATGCTGTCATGATGGTGTGGCTACTTGAAGGCTGCAAATTCTCCTGTAGAGGGAGGACAAGAGCTAATTTTAAAAAAGTTATCTCAAATAACCTAGAGACACAGAAAAGCCTCATGGAAACCTCACTGAAAGGTGACTAGCTATATGTTACAAATCTAGCAACGACATCACTAATTTAAAAGTAAAAAAGGCTGTAACCATGAAAGACGACAACTTATATAGGATATTAAGTCTGTAGATAATTTCCCAGTTGGGTTTTACATGCTATGATTCTAATCAAGCTGAAACAGTTCCAATGAACAAAACTTCTCAGTAACTGACGGTAAAACAGTAAGGCTGATTTGTAGAACACTTCCCACCTAAATTATCAACTCATTTTCATTATTATAATGCCACTATTAGGAAGGAAGAAGCAGGAATTATTCTCATTTTGTAAAAGATAAAATTCACAGGTCAAATGATCTGTCCACATCACACATTTGAACGAAGGAAAGGAAGTTCAGACCTCTCCCATTTGTAGTTCATTTCACCTTTTAAACTACCAAAAAATTACTTATAGGCACATGTCAATGAACATTATTCTCAGCATAAAAATGTTTTTAACCACAAAGACCCTCTGAGGTACTGCACTCTTTTGCTTACTGAATTTGGGGGCTTCATGCCTTATTTTTCACCTACTATTTTGTCCACAGCTTCTACTTCAAACTAGGGTTCCTCTTATTAAATACACCACAGTTAATTTCTGGGGGTTGGTTGATAACTGACAGCTATCAGAATTTAGTGAGCCTTAACATCATTTTTCTGTAACATAGCTTCTGATGAGGATCCAAGCAATCATTTATATGAATACACTGTTTAATCGAGGAATAATCTATGTTTTCTGATTGCTGTTCGATTTCAACTGGTGTACCAGAGAACACTGGCATGTTCCAACAAACAATGGATTGCTAACGACTGGCTGACTGAACCCTCAGATTGTATGCTGATAATATTAGCAACTACTCGAGTGTCTATTATAGTATACCAGATGCCTCACTCAACACTATACACATTTGCATCTGATCCTCATAATAACTCTATGAAGCAGGTACTATTACTTCTCTTTAATTTATAGAGGAGCAAGCTGGGATTTTAAGTAACTTGCCAGAAATCTCACAGCCAGAAAATGGCAGAGTTGGAATGTAAAGCCAGGTGCTGACTCCAAAGTCCAAGGTCTTAACAATTAACAGACCCCCTAAATGATTTTCAATAATTAATAATTTGCTTTCCTCTTCTGAATACAACTACTAATTGGACTGCAGACAGCGATACTATCTCTTTCCATCTAAGGATTCCTTTCAACAATTAACCAAGGTATTTTGAGTCAAAAGATCAAGGAAGGGTAAAACATTTATTACCCTTCATATTTAAAGTTAAAAGAACTGGGGAAATTGGCACTGATTGGAAGGAAAAAGAGTCAAATTACTAA
Source organism: Delphinus delphis (assembly GCF_949987515.2). NCBI lineage: Eukaryota > Metazoa > Chordata > Mammalia > Artiodactyla > Delphinidae > Delphinus > Delphinus delphis. The sequence goes on from NC_082691.1 coordinate 93,920,685, forward strand.
GACCCTGGAGAGTAAAACATTTAGAGCATAATCATAGGAGGCTATTATGTTAACAGAGACTCTAGAAATACATAAACATCCTTATTATCTTTGCTTATGGTTTTATGGTTGCTATTTTTTCAGAAGTATTTTAATACATTTCTTAAAAGCAATTTTCGACAGTTTTTATGAGTAGTCACTGTATCTAACAGAACCTAAAACTCCTTAAAGGAAGCCAATGTGAAAACAGGATTTGCTTAACAGAAATCTTTATAAAAAATGGCTAGAATTCATCTATTAAGTGAGAAAATATCAGAAAATGATAAACTCTAAGCCCAAATCTTATATACCATGTTAAAAATAACTTAAAAAAATCTTCAGATGTTTCCTACTCATTATTACAATTAGACACTCCATTTCATTTAACAGTGTTCTCTACAAACTTAAATATTAGCCTTAAAAATACAAACACACAAAACAACCCCCCAAAGCACAAAATCTTGCCAACAAACTCCAAATCAAATACCAATAAAGTAAACACTAAAGATCTCGCTACCAGAGTCTACTGCTTCTAATGGAATGTGGTTCTTTTCATAATCAGACTTCAGGTCCAGGGGGGTAAAAAAAAGACAAAAAGGACTCATAGTTTAGAGAGCAATAAAATAAAACTCCTTCTACATATGTCCCTGAAATCACAGAAAATTTAAGGAAAAGACAGGGTAACAGGAGATGGATCTGCTATTGGAAAAAAAAAATTTTTTTTTCTTGCTTATTCCTCCTTGCATATCAGGAAATCTCTACTATCCCAACTCCTACCCTATTTTATTTGAGGTAAGAGCCAACTCTGCTTGTGTGAAGTTGTTTGAAGTGAAACATCTAGATATTCTGACTTTAAAATAATTTAGTTATTAACCAAAAAATCAAGCAGAGGCCAAAATGAAACTTTTTAAATAACCTCCTTTTTGGCTGAGAATAACCTAAGCTCTATTTTCCATTTGACTTTATTAAGGAATGGGGCAAAGAACACTTGGGAAGATCCCAAGATTTCAGACACCTCCAATATCATGCTTTGTTAATTTGAAAGCTAAGGACTTGATTAACTAGTTTTAAGATATTACTAATCACCCTTAATTCTAGAATTAAATGTATTTCAGTGGCTGTTACACATATAATTTGATAAAGAATTCCTTAAAGATTAAATATGCTGTGAAAAATCTAACACGTTATTTTGTACGTAAATAAATCCCTGTCTTAGATGTAGGGGGGCAGTCATTTGAAACTAGAATAAGTCCCATTCTTTTTTTGTGGTGACCTTTCAGGCAGTTTCTAAAGGATGAGGAACATTCTGCCAGAGACACACTGGACTTCTTAAAATTCTTAGAGAAATGATCACAGGAGAGATGAAATATTTAGTAAAAGAAAAAGTACCATAGAAATGTTCAGTAATTCTCAAATAAGACTATAACTGACAAAACGTTTTAGTCATGAAATACTCTTTTCATAACACTTAAAAAAAAAAGGCAGATCATTTCCTTAAATTGAGTGTGATCTACTTGAGAGAAAGGCCATTTAATAAGCAAGTGTGTTAAATAGTCACTATTTTAAAGAGAATGACTTTAACTACTGGTTTAGTATTTAAATGGTTGGTACAATCCTGTAATATCCGAAAACAAACAAACCTGAAGTATTTGAGTTAAATGCTGTGATCCCTAAACTACTTAAAACCAAGAAGACAAACCTCATTCCTCATCACTGACTGGTAAAACTTTTAAAATGTAAAACAAATTTTATAAAATGGCTGCCTTCTGAAGAAGGATATCAACTTTAATGAAAAGATCTGAGGCTTCAGGTTTTAGGAAAGAAGCCATCAGCTGCAAGATAATGAATGTCCTTCTGTTTCAATTCCTTAGTCAAAAAGATTAACTCTACACATGGTTAGGAAAATAATGTTTTTCTTATTTGGAGAATACATCTAAAACTCAGTATCAAACAGACAAACAGCAACAACAGAAAGGGAAACTACCATGTATCATTCTAATGCTTTCTACTTCTCCAGATCCATGTTATTTATATATTTCACCTGCTCTATTTTTAATGTTCTCCCAATAACATTTCCAGTGGGCCCAATTTGGAAAGAAGAGAATTACTATGCAGTCCTTTGAAGGCATGTTCAAATGTCAATGGGATGGTATTATGCAGTGGTCCCCAACCTTTTTGGCACCAGGGACCGGTTTCGTGGAAGACAATTTTTGCACGGACGGGGTCGGGGGAATGGTTTCAGGATGATTCAAGCACATTACATTTATTGTGCACTTTATTTCTATTATTACATTGTAATATATAATGAAATAATTATACAATTCACCATAATGCTGACAGGAGGTGGAGCTCAGGTGGTAATGTGAGCGATGGGAAGCAGCTGTAAATACAGACAAAGCTTCGCTCCATTGCCTGCCACTCACCTCCTGCTGTGCGGCCCAGGGATTGGGGACCCCTGGTATAATGAGTTTTCTGAGCAGCTCTAAGAGTTTAGCAAATGCCCTCTGGCAAAGGAGACTGGTAAAGAAAGGAAGGAAAAGTGTCAAATGCAGATGTGGGGAGCTGGGTAGTATTTAGTGTGGGTAGTGTTGGGGGGAAAAAAAGAGAGTGAACAAAGAAAGGAAGATAAAAGTGAAGAAAGTATGCTGAGGAATTATGAAAGAGCTCTGTCAATAAAAAGATCCTTTGACTCTTGTGCCTCAAAATGCCCAAACCTTTGAGCATTCCACAGACCAAGTCAATTTGTAAAAACTTTGTTAGCTACATGCTTGCTATTCAATTTGTGAATAAATAAAACCCAATCTAATAGTTACTAATAATCACATCTTTAGCGTCACTGGAAGATTTAGAAATCACACACTTTTATGTTTCTGAATAAGTCACATTCTTTTATGACTTTCTTATTCTCATTTTTTAAAATACAATAAACGTTCTTTTTCACTACTCTTCCTACATTCAAAGTCATGAATTGATTTCTAAAAACATGAATGGCATTATTTATCTTAAGATACCCAAATGGGGGGGCACAAGGTATGCCAAACTTATCACTGAGTGGTTTCCCTGGATGAAATCTAACTTATTCAAATAAAGAAAATATTTCAAAAATTTATTTGTGATACTTACAAGACTAAATTATCACTAAAGTCCTCCCGATTTTCTTCTTTATTGGTTTCCAAGAAGGATGGCATTTATGCAAATGCCATCTGTGTGCCCCTGAATAACCCTGGAACTGTCAGTTATATTTAATATCATCACAACTCCAAACTGAGTAAATGAAGATGTATTTAAGAGGCTGGCTTTGGTCCCTAGGCTGACTCTGAAGTAGAGACGGTGATTTCTTTGATGACAGCAATGCTGCTTCTTTCACTTTTGATTCCCGGTAAGATTCTGGTTCACAGTAAGAATATACTGACTGCCACATTACAGTTATTTTCTACATAAGAAAGTGTAAGCATTAGAAAGCGCTAAACGTACTACACACACACACACACACACACACCGTGGAATAAAAAAAACAATTCATACATTCATAATAAGGAGGACAGAGACACACGGATAAGTCATTGCTAATATGCATCATGAGAGGTGAGTATAACCTAAAATAATAATTTTTAAAAATCCATTACCTGGTTGTTTGGCAACCACAGTTATCTAAAAGAAGAACAAAACAAACCTACAAGTTCTCACAGAATTCTGTGGAACTTTTTGGAAGGAAGAGGAGGCAATGCGTTTGTAAGGAAATTCGACTTCTGCATTGTGTAAGACATCCTTAATATATAAAGAAATATTAGCTAAAAATCCAAAGTTAAACCATGTTACTCATGTCAAACATGCCACTCAGCAATATCTCTGGTTACCTGTACCCATAATTTATACTGCTCTAAGGGAATAAAGGACAACTATATTTTCCAAACTGTATTAACAAAAAGAAATAGTTATAAGAAAAAATATTAAGAATAAAAATAAGCTTATTCAATTTTAGTGACTCCTAATTAGACCTGTTCAGTTTACCTTCACTAACACAGCCTAACCTACTGTCAGCTTCCCACCTGCCATCACACACACAGGTGGCAGCGTTGTTCTTGGAGCCCCTAATGGACGCAGGACAGCTAACAGCAAAAGGTGAGTGAGGAAAGTTTAACTGAAGTTTAATAATTAGAATAATCAAGTAAACAAAATAAACTTGGAACGGGAAGTAAAACCTCTGGAAAAGGTACTGTGAATTTTCAGCAATGTCTGAGAACTTCAAAAACCCTTCGATGTTGAAACTCTAATGCTAAGTATGAATTTTAGATTGGCAAAACAATTATATCCAGTCTTTAAAAACATACATGTTCTTTTGTTCACCTTAAAAAAAAAAGAATATCCTATTCAATTTAACAAATATGTAAGCAAACATATGTTCACTTTCCTTTGTCCCTACCGTCCTACACTCTGTCACTCATTTAGTTTGTTAAATGGACAGGAAACGCACCATATCCCCCTGCTTGGATGGGTGTTTTTGGAGAAGCACAAGCATACAGACTAAAATCCTCTGTTTGGAAGCCAGCCCGATTCAAAGAGGGTTCGGATGCACTGCGGTGAATTTTTGGCAATGAGCGGGCCAGCAGCTCAATAGAGGCGAGAATCTAAAAAAAGAAAAAAAGAAAGAATGATGAAAATCTAGGTGGTGTTAATCTTTAAGAGCCCCATCATACTCTACAAGAAAGCATATGAAATCTTATAATACATTGTTTTCACTATTATCTCAAATGCCTGGAAAATAGTAAAGAAACTGATACTTTTCCTTAAAAAGAAGAGAAAATTACCAAACTATTACAGCTTTACTCTCTATAAACTGAATGGGAAAAGTAACCCATAGTTAGCTTTTCTTTACATTTTATAATTTTAGATCATTTGCCAGCCTTGAAACAGTAAATAAAAAAAAATTTAAAATCAATTATATACCTATTTCTCACAGACCACAAGTCCCTTTTGGGGAGAAGATGGAGCATAAATAACGAAAGCACTATATAACTTCATAAACAGAACCATTAGAGCAACTTATTCTTTAAAGAAATTTAGTAATGGGAAATGTCTTACACACACATAATTAAAAACAGGGCCCCAATGACCCAGAATGCCAGCACCACAGGAGTGAGAAGTGACAGATGAATACCCATAAGTGAAAGAAAAGATAGGAAAACTCTACAACTAGACACCAATGCACAAAATGTAGAAATACAGCACATTTTTAAGGTACAAAGAAACCGGTTATGACTCTTGAAGGCATACAGTATGATAATGCATGAAACATACATATAAAAGGCTTGGCACAATGCCTGGCATATAGTAAGTACTCAATAAAACTTTAGCAGCCATTATTACTACTACTATGATTATATACTATATAGTATTATACACATTATATACTACTATTATTATTTTTCTCAGCTACCAAAAATTTTTTTGAAGTTAAACTGTAATCTGTAGAGTGATTAGTATAAGAAGGCAAAGAAGCAATGTTACAAAATTTTTAAAATTATAAGCATAACACACAAATAAAAATTCAAATAATACAGGAAAGTATGAATGCTACCTTCCAGGGGTAACCACTGTTAAGGAGTCTATACTTTCTTCTGGACCTTTCCTATGCATAAACATGCACATATGAAAACAGAGCCCATCCCCTCCCTCACCACCATTTAAAGTGGTATCACAGTACACATTTTTCTGCATTGCTTTCTTTTTCCCTCACTGACATCCAAGCCATCTACAGAGAGATACCTTGATCTTTATGTCTTTAATTTTTCCAGTTACAGTTAACAGTCTTTATCCGGATACCTGTGGGGGCAGATTCTGTAGCATATAGCATAGATTTTCAGGAGTGGAATTACCAGAGCAAAAGGTGTATGTATTTTAAGTTTATGGAGTCTACCAAGTCCTTTCAAAAAAGGTCAAACCAATTTACATTCTTACCAACATTCCTTCCTTACTTCCCAACATTGTACCCAATGCTGGATACTATCAATCTCAGAGACAAAATCAAAATGTATTTCACAATTGTGACTTTGCATTTTACTGATTATCACTGATGTTATTATTCCTAACATCCTGTGCTTAAGTTCATTCCGCATTTGTACTTCTTCTGTGAATCACCAGTGCATATTCTTTGTTGATTTTCCTTTGATTACCTTTTACTTATGGATTTGTAGGAGTCCTCTGTATAGCATAAACACTCTTTATTATACATGCTACAATTATTTTTCTCAGTGTTTTCCTTTCAATATTATTTTTACTATATAGAAATTTTAAAATGTTTAATGTAGTCATACCTGCTAACCTTTTCCTTTATAACTTCTGGATTCTGCCTCTTGCTTAGGAGAGCCTTTCCTACCTTAAGGTTATAAAAATGATTTGTTATTTTATAGTTTTGTTTTTTACATATAAACCTTTAGCCATCTGAAATTTATGTTTGTGTATGGTGTGAAGAGACATCCTGTAATGAAAATTTAAAAATAATACTTAAAAGGGGCAGCTTTTAATAATCTGGAATACTCATATATGTATTTCATTTTCTGATACCATGAAAAGAATAAAATATTACTTATATTAAGAAATATGACCATTTTGTCCCTTTTAATACCATTTGAAAAGTGAGCCTAAGGATATAATCTGCATTATTAATGTACATCAACCACGTTTAATAGGAAACCCTAGCACCTGGAATGTGAAAAGAGAACAGGGTGCAGAGTCCTGCTCACAATGGCCAACAATACCGGTCGTTTATTTTGATGGTCTTAAACCAGTGGTTTTCTGGGTTTAAAAAAACCCAACTCTTCCTCAAAGGAATAGTAACGTAGAATTCCAATATGTAAAACATATAACTACCTATGCAGCCATTCAGCCTCCCCTCCCTGCTCTGGGACAAGCCCCTGAGAGACTTGTTAAAAGCAAAAATTCAATCTTTAATTCTTTAGATAGGGATAAAAGATTCACACATTCCTGTAACACTGACTTCTAAGAAACTGAGCTAGGACTGATAGCATTCACAAAGGACCACATGGTAGCTGAGTTATGGGAGTCAGCACTTCCCACCTGAAAACTGTACTGACTCATTGGGACAGATTTATACAGCGCTATCGTGATTTTTCTAGGCATTATAAACATGGAATTTATATTACAATATCTACTACAGCTAAACTTTCTAAGACTGTTCAGGTACTTAGTTCCAGTTCATGAGGCTTATGAAAGATTATTAAATTGAGGGCTTTAGCCTTCCAACTTGAAAAGATAAAAAACAATGGAAAGTTTCCAAGAATCAGAGAACGGCAGACAGTACCAACAGTTGCCTTCTCTTTTTGTCCCAGGTAAAAATGCCCCTCAAAAAAACCTAACATTAAAGGGATGCTTGCAACCTGTTTAATTTTACCATCAAGAAGAATAAAAGTAGCAGTGCACAAAGTGTAGTCTGTAGAAAAACTATTTTTATACTAGCACTAAGATATTATTTGCCTTTTTTACTTTCATTATTTTACAAGTGTAAGTGGAGTTTTCAGAGGCTATATAATGTAAGATATTGCAACATAATGAATGCAAAGCAGAGAATCCAGCTATCTTCTTTTTGCAGAGATTTGCGAAAAGTCTAAAACAATGCCACTTTTTTCGAAATTTTTTTGTTTGGGAAAATATAATTATTTTTCATAAAACATTATTTAACATGTAATGGTTTTATTATGTTTAAATAAATTTATAAATAAATATTTTAAAAAGTATTAATTTCTAAAATGGGAATTACTACTTACACAAACAGAAGGTCTTTGGGGTTCTTCAATAATTTTTAAGTTTAGAAAACAGTTCTGAGACCAAAAAGTTTGAGAACTGCTAGACAAAAGCAAAATCTTTCTGAATATTTTGTATTGGGATCCTAAGTTTTTAGGTGTACCACTGTTCAACCTTTATAAAATCACCTTTATGTGTTTACTTATCTGGAGTCTGCACATAATCACATGGAATCCAAATCCGTAAAATACAAACTGTGCTCTAAAAAGTGCTTAAAAATCTGCATCAGAATATTAGTCTGTCCTTCTAGGTAACATAAAGCTTTTTCTTACTTGGGGAAAGAGTGGTCTCTCATCTCTTTTCTTTTTTAGGCACTCTGCCATTAATCTCTTCATGGCTTTTGGACAGTTACTCCGTACCTTACTGAGATCTGGAGATAGATATCCTCGTCCCACCATAAAAATTATCTGGGGAGGAAAAAAAAGGCAAATCATATAACCTTGTAGATAAGTTGAAAAATATATAAACATTGAAAATTCAACAAGCTGTGCACTTATGACATGTACTTTCCTGTATGTACATTACACTTCAATAGAAGGTTAAAAAACACAATGCTACTAGTATTCTGATTCCTATATACCATAGACTGTGGGGAATCAATACTTAATGTGCTGCAAGGCGAAATCTTCATGACCCCTGGACTACTGCAAAGGTCTCCTAACTGCTCCGCATGCTTCCAGTCTCTCCTTATCCAATCCATTTTCCCACTGATAGTAATCATTCTGAAACACAGATCGGGCCTCTTCTACTCAACCAAAATAGTTAACCTTTTTAACAGTTGTTTTGGCATCTGAATTTTAAATTCTTTTGTTGAGGAAACTCTAATGGGGCATTTAGTTATATAAGTCTGAGAACCAGACCCTCCTCCAGAGGGAAGGTAAAGCTACTGGGAACTAAAATTTAATGTTTAATAAAGTAAAAAGCCTTGTCTTCCCTGGGTACAGAGATTTATAATTTTTCTGATTTCTTACATTTCTAATTTTCTGACTTGTGGTTCTTTTGAAAGTGGGCAGAGACAGATGTTAACAGTCTTAGGTGTCATGGAAGAGAGAGGGGTTTTGATCTTACAGGGAATAGGTTCAATAGGGACAGACTAGAGGCTAAGGTGGAGAGAGCCAGTCAGAGATCCCAGGTTACAAGGTAGAACTGATAAATTTTAGGAACAGTCAAGTCTGATATGCTATTTTATGTTATTTCTTGTTTGGTGCTGTAATAACCCTTACTTAACTATAAGATGATTTGCCCAAGCACCACTAAAGTGAAGATGTAAAGTTTAACCTCCTTTCCATCTCCTCTGTCACAACTGCCCTTCTCCCACTTCACAAAAGGCACACCTTTTACCTACATGGAATTTAACTACCGTGCACACTGCGTCAGTGTGTAACACTGCTGAGGGTACCAAAGGGATGCTTCCAAATATTGGTCTAACTGGACGCTAATGAATGGGTAGCAAATCCCTTTGCAAGACAGTTGGTTTCCAATTCTTTGCTTTCAGCAAAATTAACTGAATTGTCAGCTGATTGTTAAAATAATTTTAAATGACAAGTTATTATATAATTTTTGGTATGCTATAGAAATGAGTTCAAATAAGCAGTGATATGGTTATGGTAAAGAACTAATCTTGCCCAAAGAGAGGGCTGGCCTTTGCCTTTGGCTCCTGGGAGGTAATCCCTAAGCCCTTGGAATGTCCTGCCTGTTAAGAGTGCCTTTGTTTATCTGGGAGTCTAAGGTCATGTCAGATAGTCTATGCTATCAATGTGATTCTACAGAGGGGGCTTTAAGTTATATGGTATCAGCTTGACCTCTGTAGAGGCTAAAAACTAAGGTCAACAACAGAGGTGGTCAATTGTTATCTACGTGACTGAGGCCCAACAATAACTCAAGGCTCCAGTGAATTACCCTGGTTGGCAACACTTCCTGCACATTGTCACACATGACTGCCAGGAGAACTGAGTGCTGGCCACAATTCCACGGGAAGAGGACAACTGGAAGTTCCCTATGTGAAACTCTCCTGAATTCTGCCCTATGTGCCTCTTCCCTTGGCTGATTTTAATCTGTATCCTTTTGCTTTAATAAACCATAACGTGAGTATTAACAACTTTCAGTGAGTTCTATAAGACTTAATGAATTACTGAACCTGAAGGTGGTCTGCTGAACTCTGCATGTGGTTATAACAAAACTCCTGACTTTCCCATATTCTTATTTATTTGAACAATATTCCTCAGCACTTACTTCTTTAAAAATAAAACTAGAAGGACTGACGCTAAGTCCCAGCTTATTCTAGCAAAGGTCATATTTTTCACAAATAAATGACTGAAGAGAAAACAAAAGTCCCATGTTGCTCATTAAGAAACACACTTCCAATAAAATTTTACCTGTTTCTTTATATCAAAACTCATGTTATTTTCATCAGTTATATATTTAATAATTATTAATAGCATAATTTGGAATTAAAAAAGTTAACAGCCTAAAGTCACTGGGAAAAACTTTTTTAGTTCTAAATTTAAGCACATTTTTTTGTTGCAGAGATATAATTTGAATGAGCAATAAAAGGGTTTAGAGCACACAAATATGTTACATTAGGGAAAAAATTCTGTGGAGGAAGTAGGATACAAATAATTTACAGACAAAAAAAGAGCCATGTAAAATTCCAAAAACTAATGAAGAGGTTTTTTATTTTTATTTACTTATTTTGCGGTACGCGGGCCTCCCACTGCCGCGGCCTCTTCTGCCGCGGAGCACAGGCTCCGGACGCGCAGGCTCAGCGGCCATGGCTCACGGGCCCAGCCGCTCGGCGGCACGCATGATCCTCCCAGACCGGGGCACGAACCTGCGTCCCCTGCATCGGCAGGTGGACTCCCGACCACTGCGCCACCAGGGAAGCCCGAGGTTTTTTATTTTTTAAACAAGTGATGATGGTAAGAATCAAATCAGTATGACGTTTAGATTTTATTTGGTACATTTAAAAGAATGATATAACGCTTTTTTTTTGAAATGTCAATATAATACACTGGAAATTACATTCTTTGCAACTATTTAAGCTTAAAGGAAAGGTCTTTCCTGGATGTAATTCATGGATAGAAAATTCAAGTAGCACTTAACTACAAAATCAATAGCTCAGTTTGAAATTCTGGGACTGGTTATTTTCATTCTCCATCTACAGCCGCACTCCTGGTATCCCTACCCCTTCATTCACTCCTCTGTGTTACTGGAGCACAGGTCTGCTCATCCTCAACATCACCCCCTGCACTGCCTCAACAGAACTGAGAGCACAGCCTGTGTTTCATTCACCTTTGCATCCTTCTATATCTCACAGCTTTTGCATACAGTAGATATCAAAATTTTTTATTAAAATAAAATAATTTGCATGTTGATAAGACACTGGTACTTATTATCATTTTCTGTCTCCTTGAGATCTTGTGCTTAGAACCCAGCCACCATACTGTGAGAAAGTCCAAGGTTCCCGTGAAAAAGTCGTCACAGAAAGACCCATGTCGAGAAGAATTGAGGCCCCTGGCCCTCGGCCAAGACTAAGCTTCCAGCTGACGGCTAACTGGTCACATACCTTCTCAGGTATGTTTTCAAGCCATTTTGGAAGTAGATCCTTTAACACCCAGTGAATCTACCACAGCCAATAATACCATATGAAAGAGATAAGCCTTCCACACTGAGAGAAGCTCAAATTGCAGATTTACAATTTGTCTAAGCCACTACGTTTTTGGTGGTTTGCTATAGCAATGATAACTGGAATTCACGTGAAATAATAAATGTTATGCTATTTTCTTCTAAGATGACACAGCACGTCTGCTCCAATAAAAAAAAAAAGCCAATATACCTAGCTTAACTGAGCACATTATTAATCCCAATTTAGTAAAGAAGCTGCACTGAAAGAGAGCAAAACAGAATGATAAAGAGGGGGAAAAATGCAAAGCAATTTCTCAGACTTTCGGCACTAGGGTAAGTGAAGTAAAAAGGCATGCTACTCTGCAAAGTAACATAGAGGTGGTCATCCCTCAAGGAGCTAAGAAACCTGTTTTAGGAAAGAACTCAATCTTTGTAACTGTTAAGGAATTCTTTAGTTCATTCTCTTATTTTTAATAATTGAAAAAGAAAAGATACCTAGAGAGGTACAGTGGCCAGGTCATGCAGGTCATGAGTCCAAGGTCTGCCATTACATCACACTGCTTTACCAGAGTCCTGCCTTGAATTTACAGGCAAAACCTGCCACCTCAGACTATGGGGGGGTGAGAGTATAGGGGCATGGGTCATTACCATATTATATGGTAATGAAGCAGCTGTCCTATCTCCCATGGAAAAAAAAGAATATTCCTAGATTTTCAAATAGAAGTCCAATCTGAGAGCCATGGAGATCAAAGTATGAGAGAAAGAAAAATCAAATCAAGGAGATGGATGGAACAGTACCTGGGGGTTACTTCACTGAGGATGACTAGAGTTACTGATTCAAAAGAGGGAGTTCCATGGAAAGCGCCACTTGAAGAAAGCAGACTAGAAGGTAATGAAGTAGAATGGGGATGATGGGAAGAGTATATAATTCTTTCATATCCTTTTTCTTCATCAAATACTTGGTTTCAGACTGGCATATTCCAGAAGGCTCTAACTATACTCCCAGAAAGAATTAACTAGTAAAGGCCTTACCCTTCTGTTGGTCACTCACTTACTTCTCTCATGGAGAGTAAGCCCTTGCCACATCATTTATTATACTCCCATGGAGGACAAAGCACCTAAAATGCCAAGAAGTGGATGAGTGCAGAACTCTGGGACGCTTTTTCCATATTTTGGAGACACTACTACTTATTTCCATAATATAACTTTATTATTTCATTAAAATAAACTTATTTACTGACAAATGGATTTCATCCAGATCTTAGGTTCATAAATTTTTATTATTTGTAGTCTCTATGATAAATCAATTAAAACTAAACTAAAATTCCCTCGTAATTCCTCTAGAAGAACAGAATGCATAGGAAAATTAAACACGGCATGGGGTATTATGCTGTATGGTTGAGTTAATAAGACTGTAAAAGGCAGAGCACGTGAAGCTGCTAAATTAGAGACAATCTTGCTCTTCAGACTGCTATCGTCAAATCAATCATCTCAGTGATCTAGGATCTGTCACAAGTACACTAAGTGCAATGTTTCAATGTTTTTATGTTCTTTAGCTACTATCTTGGTCCGTCCTGAATCGAAGTTTCATGGAGGCTTAAAAGATCAGATCATCAGAAGCCAGGTCATAGATTCCTTTTTAACACTTAAAGCTATAATCCAACACTCTAAAGCTATGAAAGTAGTTAGAAAGACCAAACAGCAATTTAAAAAATTAGTTTTATGCTGACTTATGTAGAAAGGCAGTCATTTTGAAAATTCTCAAAATAGAGAATCAAGACCACTGTTGGGTAAGGGCCATATGGTGATTCAATAAGCATATGCAAAGTATATGACAACTTAGATTACTTCTCTGATACCACATGATAGTTATAAGTTCTTAGTGAGAAAGCTACTCAGTATCTTCAGAAAGCTTCAGTATCACCAAAAAGACTGAGAGTTGAACTGTTGACCAAAACACTACTAAATGAAGTAATATATTTATACATTAAAAATTATCATTTCATTAGGTTGGGAGGTTATGATCAAACACATAAAACACTCATGCTTTTGAAGATTCTTTACACTGGTGATTCTCAACTTTGGTATGTATCAGAAACAACTAGCAAACTTATTAAAAATGCAGATGCTTGGACCCACCCCACTGAATCAGAATCTACTCCAGCATCTCCATTTTTTAAACAAATTATCCAGGTGATTCACATGTACATCACAGTATAATGTATAAATATTATTTAATCACAGTTTATATGGTCAACTATTGTTTTCTATTATATTAACTGTAATTGCGGCAATCTCCACACACACACACACACACACACACACACACACACACACATGCACTTTTAAAATGTTGAGGTATATGAGGTAATTTCAGTAAAGACAATTCATTTTTCTTGGCCAGTATTAAAAGACTAGGTGAATTTAATATGGCTGGGATCGAAAAGGCAAAGAGCTGCACGAGGCTATACTTTGGAAGGTAAGGAACAGAGAACAGAAACTTTTAGGAAGAGAGAAGTAAAAAATTCCCTCGTACTTGAATTCTCACCACAGAAAAATGAAAGCATGATGTAACAGTCCTTTCATTTACCTAGTTTTAAAAATTTAAGAAGTATGGAGAAATCTTAATAATTTTAAAAGGATTTGATATAAAGAAGTTCAGAGCTGAGGGCCTGGCTCAGAGAGCACAATCTGTGATAGAGTAAAAGGGATAAGTCCAGATGCTGTAGCAGCAGAGCTCATTCTTCTAACTGTGCCATGGTCAAGAGGCATGAGGTATAATCATTATTGCATCTCTAGTTTCTAGTCAGAAGATCAGGAGTTTCACTCCACTACAAGATTTAAGCATGGTATTTCCAGGAAAGGCCTTACATGCTACTATTACTGCCAACAGTATACAAAAGGTTCTAAAACTGGTGACAAAGATCAAGAGATCTATCTTTCATGCTTACCCAGGATCCAATACCTCTTTTCTACAATGAACTGGAGCCTTTCTACAAACAGTAAAATGAACCTCGAGAGATGGTAAATATTTACCTGGTCCCTGTTGTTGATGTTTGAATAAGGTAACTGTCCGGTCATCAATTCATACAGAACAATCCCAAATGCATATACATCTGACTGAAAGCTATATGGGTTTTTATCTTGCATTCTGATTACTTCTGGTGCCTGGTAGAACATAAAAAGAAAAATATTCTTGTTTATTCTTCACATCAACTGAATAAAGACTGAAAACCAAACTATTATAATTCCCAGAACAATGTTTCTATCATTAAATAACCCATGTAATATGTAATCAATTCTCTTACTTATGGCCAAAGAAATAAAACTGATTATGAAAGATAAATTTAAAAAAATGCTCTGTAAACTCTGAGAGAGGCAGTACTAGCTGAGATTCTATATACATTACTAAGATTTTATAATTTTATCAGCTGCCCTCTTTCTGTACAAAATACCATCACTGCCATTTGAATTTTTCCCATGACTTACCCTATCAAGAGTGAGTTCCTACCTTCCATTCCTGATTCAGGAAAGAAATACTAGACCTGTTGTTATGAGATGTTTGGAAGTAGCACAACCACTATGGTAATCACCTTAGAATTTAAGTTTTCCCATTGGTACAAATGATTCTCCTTATCTCAGGGCACCTTAGACAATAAAGGTAAAATTTCAAGACTGATAAACTCAAACTCCTTTCTTGCCTCCAAAAACGGTATAAATATGCTATGGATGCTTTATTAACAAAAGCAATAGACAGTAGGTAGATTTAGTAGAAGATGGTATAAAGAATCTTTTGGCTGCTGCTTCTTGGGCAAAGATACAGATCTAATCATATTTGTTACATTTTTACACATTTCAGTCACTGTATTCTACAGATAGATTTCTTATTAGCTGTTTACATGAAATACAATAAACAGTTGATTAAATCTTAGCTTAAAGGAGTTCTTTCACCTTGCATCTTCTGTATTGTTTCATTTGGAAGAAATTAGAGCAACTGCAGGGTATTAAAAAAACTTTGTGAAAACATTAACTTGATACCAAAACCAGGACTAACTGCAAAAATGAAAGACCTGGGACAGGATTCTTGGTTATTGGTCAGGGTAAGGCAGGTCAGGCTATCTCTCAAGGCAGGCAGTAAGAGCATCCAGCCTCACCTGCAAAACAGACTCACCTGTGCAGCCTTTAACCTCTCAACATCCAGACTACATTCTAGCCCAATAATATACCATCAGAGTCTGGGGATGGGAACAGCTTCAATTGTGAGTTTTTATAGTTCCCCAGATGACTTTAATGTCCAACCAAGGTTGAGAACCACTGATGAAAGATGTGTGGGAGATCCAGATGAGAGTAAAGGATTGCGGGGGGGCGGGGGCATGCAGTGAAGAAGGTTTTATCTATTTGCTTTTGTCATATATTTTATTGATAACTGCTCTTGCTAGTACAGCGCAAAATAAACCACATACAACTGTGATGTAATGAACAAGCCAGAATATAAGAGGCTGGTTATGATACAGACATAATTTTCAAAGCCAGAACACAATTTCTGTGAGGGACAGTGTAAGAACTACCCTTTTAAAATTTAGTTTTATCTCACTGTTGTTGGTAGATCGTTTGATGAAATGTCGTATGGGATCTATTTATAAGAAACGCATGATTTATTTTCAATTAATTTAGTAATTTGTAAAAATTTTCACAGAAGTTTCTTTCTTCTTTAAGATATAAATAAAGCAAGGTTGAGAATACTATTGTAAATAATTCAGCGAATTACATAACCTTTGGTTCTGAACAAACTCTTCTCTCCTAGTCTATGGAAATACCATATTTGTTTCTGAAGGCAATATCAACCCAAAAGGATTTTACTCAACAATTAAGTGTACTACTGACTAATCTCTTGTCTTAAAACGCAGCTTGATGGAATAAAGGATGAACCCATCTACCCAGGTATCAACAAAAAAGAAATTAAAAGAAAATATAAACCTTCATGTGTAATAGTAGTCTATAAACTGTATAAACTAAGGTTTTTGGAAAAGGACAAATCTGGAGACTTGACTGAGCCTAACTTTCCCCGCAGTAGTTAAAATAAACACACCTTTAAAACATGTAACAATTGTTTCTTTATAATTGTAGGTTTTGCAATTTCTCTCCCCCTTAGGATACACTGTTATCTTTGTTACAAGGTATATGCCTTAAAGGTATCTGAGATCCAGATTACAATTATTAATTAGCTTCCTGTTTATAATTATTTATTAAAACAAACATATTGAAGAAAAAAATATAGCTAACTCTAATTACTAAACCTGAGAAAATGCATTCAAAATCCACTAGTTCAACCCAATGTTAAAGATGGAGAGACTTGGAGGAGGTCAAGGAACGTGCAAGTTAAGAGTCAAACAGAGCACGAGAGTACAGACCTTCTGACTCCTAGTCCAATGCCGCCCCCTTCCCACCTTGCCACTCTAATGCCAGTTATTATTACAAGAAATCACGGCCAAATTTAACCCTAGGCGTATCTTGACTAATTCAGAATCCTACCTTGGAATTCTCTTTATGGAACTGCTACAGATAAGTTCAGGGAATTTAGGCCAATGTGGCTTTGAAAGCCCTTGCAGCTTTTCTATTTCCAGCAGGGTGTCCCAAAGTCTTACTGCAGATTCAGTTATTTAAAGCTTAAAACTGCACTAAGAGTTTTGGGACACCCTGTATTCAGCTTGGAGCAGATGTTCTCAAACTTTTTGGTCTCAGGACTCTTTTTCAGTCTTAAAAATTATGGACAACCCCAAGAAGCTTCTGTTTATGTGGATTATACCTGTGGATATTCATCATATTAAAACTTAACTGAGAAACTGTTAAAATATTTATTAATTTAAATAACAAAACAGTCATTAGATGTTAACATAGATCACCCATTTTTTTTAATGAAAAGTAACTGTATTTTCAAAAACAAAGTTTAGTGAGAAGAATAGTACTGCAATTCTTTTTTTCTTTCTTTCTTTTTTTTTGCCATGCTGCGCGGCATGTGGGATCTTCATTCTCCGACCAGGGACTGATCCCGTATCCCCTGCAGTGGAAGCGTGGAGTCTTAACCACTGGACCACCAGGGAAGTCCCTGCAATTCTTTTTGACTGGTTTAACAGCAGTCAGCTAGAGTCACATATTTGCTTATGCATTCAATCTGCTCTGATGTGTTGAAGAATATGAAGAAAAATCTAGTTTCACACAGGATGACCTTGGGGACCTCTGACAGGGTCTTAAGGACCCTTCTGAGAACAGCTGGCTTAAGAAAATGATCCTATGCTGCCCTTTTCACAGCCTGCTGAAAGTAACTGCACAGAAGTTTTAGTTCCCTTCTCTTATAACTTATCTTTCTTATTTTCCGCAAAGCAGAAATAGGAATAAAGAAAGAAAGAAAGAGCTATGCAGGGCCCACAAAACTGACAGTGTTAAAAATCTACCTTTCATTTTTCTTTTTGTCTTTCCTTTCCCGGCTGCCCATAATTATACAGTTCTTTCTAGTCTAAAGAAAGTAACTTTCCAATTTAGGCTTAAATAAGATTGTGAAACAGTCTCTCTCTTAAAAGGAGTAATTCTTTTATTGAAACCTTAATAATGGCTGCAGATCACACCTGCTTAAATTGCATACTTTTTTTTTTTGAAACCGGATACACAGAACATTCTGAACACAAAATATTTTAAAGAGACAATCTGAATAAAATTTAAACAGTGTTTATAAAATACACTTTTTGTTTGAAATATACTGAAACTGGTTTCATAATATTCTTTTTAAAGATAAAGAAAAAAGTTAAAATCTATTTATATATAAAGTAAGATCAACATTGGTTTTTGTGAATACTGAGAACTATGAAAATACTATATAGTTGAAATCTTCAGTGACTTTCTAATAACTCAACAGCATCTCAGGGTCCAAAAATTTAATTAATGGAGAAATAGCCTCAATTCTTACCATCCACAAAATGGATCCAGACAACTGTTCAAATTGATGGGACCCACTCCATCGAGATTTCACTGTGGCTAGACCAAAATCACCTATTTTTACTGTGAGGTCTTCATGAAGAAAAATATCTGAGGTGTAGTAAGTAAAGGAAAATAACAGATCTCATTTTCCTATCAAAGCAACCATTATGAAAAATTTAGGTAAGAGATCTAATTTCTATAATTCTATATATTATGATATTCTTTAAAGAAGTATAGTACTTCATATTTCCTTTTAAAGTTAATAAATATGTTTTAAAAACAGTGTTATTTGGACTCTGTGACCTGCTTTTAAGATATTTGGTGCTTGAAATGTGGTAGGATGAGGTGAGATGTTTTCCTAAGTTTATGGGAGACATTGAAACTTTCCCATTAGATTTTAGTAATGTAGGCCCAAATATCTTTCTGGCACTGCTGGGAAAGCTGTAAAGGCTCTTCACTGGAATGAAGGAAGGCAACTGGCAGACAGGATCTTAATTTGGGCTTATGGAAGACGAAACGTTACGTTTTTCTCACCTCATTGTTATATAATGTAGAGCCTTCAGTTACATCTCAACTACCACTGAGCAAGGTCAGAGCACTGAAAGAAACTAGTAGATAGCTACAAAACTATGCATCTTGTAGTGCTTATAGAACATAAACAAGCAAGCAAAGAGTCCTACTATCATAATGACTTGATAGGTTTTTTTGTAATGGTCAATTGTTCAAAAACCAAAAGCAGGTTGTAGTACCTTGTACTACTATACTCTTGTGTAAACCCATTTATTAATTCCCTTTACAGTGTATTATTGAACTTAGCATGAAAACTGTTTTTACATAATGTGAAGATAAAATGCAGGAGAAAAGGTCAGGATGTTTTCAAACTTCGCAGACAAATTCAAGAAGGATACTATTACTCTTGAGGTCTCTGTGGATGATTGACTTGGCGTGTAAGTAACTGAAAAACAAAACATCATTTTAACCTGAGTAGAGCTAAAGACTCTGGCCTCAGTATCTACAGAACACATTTAGGGGTATAAATAAAGATTTATTTAGAATCATGATACAACTGCAAACTGTACATAACCCCTTTAAATAAGAAATAGTAAAATAGACTGCAAGTGAACTAAGGATTTTAGGACCATATTACTATTATGGTACAACCAAAATCTTTTCTATTGAAAGACTTTGCTTTATCTTTTACTATTTACCAATACAAACCTTCCACTCCAGTCAAGCCTATTTATCCAGGTCCTTTAAGTATACCTTGGTATTTAATCCCACCTCTGTGACCAATGCTCCCCTCTCACACCAAATTAGCTTTCATTCTATTCTCTACTGAATCATACTTATTCTTTAAGATTCAATATACATTATGACTCCTAAGTGAAGCTTTCCCAAGAGTCAACCACAAGTGATCTTTCTTTCCCCTGTTCAGTTATGTAGTAATTATTTTAACAGTTTGATTCATGTATTTTTTTCACCTGACTATGTTCATTTTCTATTTGGAATGTAAACTCCATTTGATAAAACTATTTTTAAAAGTAGAATTATATATTCTAAAAAGACCTTCTTAAAACTAGTGATGTGCTTACTTTCTAATGTAATGGACACAGTGAATCTATTTCAAAGTCAATGGTAAGTTTAAATCATCTGATACCCCTAAAAACTGTCTTAGTTGAATTGATTGAGGGAAAGAGCTGTGTCTAGTTTATTTCTGTTTATCCCCAGTGCCTAGTACAGTGCCTGGCACGTGGCAGGTATTCAATACATATCTGTTGAATCAACTACGATAAGATGCATATAATGTCCTAATCAAGGTTATTTTTCTTCATTTAATACTGGAAAGAACAGACATATGAGACTTCTGAAATCTAACAATGACTGTTAGGAAATAAATTTTGCCTTAAAGTAAAACCTTAAAATTCAAATGATATAATCAAAATTATGTAATGAACACTGTAAAATGAAAGATTTGCAAATAATTAAGTTTATTATTTATGCTTTCTCAATTAAATTTTAAACCTTCAATTAAATTTTCTCATCCAGAGATCAAGATCTCGAAATTTTTTCTCAGACCAAATTTTCATTTAAAATTACTTGTTTATACAAGTAACTCCTTCTCCTCCAATTACTCTTACATGATACTGTTTACTTCCTTCACAGCATTTATCACAATCTGAACTTATCTTGCTGTTATGATTTTTTAGGCCTAGCGTTTGATATACTACATCACACTGTCACTCTTCCATTGAAAAAAAACATGATGTCATAGGTCTCATTTGCTTAAAAAGTTCTGCAGTGGCAAACAAAGGTAAAAAACAGATGGAGAAAAATGAGTCTCAATCAAAAGCTGTTCCAAGATGGGGAGAC
Source organism: Delphinus delphis (assembly GCF_949987515.2). NCBI lineage: Eukaryota > Metazoa > Chordata > Mammalia > Artiodactyla > Delphinidae > Delphinus > Delphinus delphis. The sequence continues at coordinate 93,941,490 of NC_082691.1, forward strand.
CTTATCCTCATTAGAAAGAAAAGGGGACAGGTGATGGTGCTGGCGGTGGAGCTCAGTGCTTCAGTCTGGTATTTAGTGCACAGATAAGGTGTTGGTCTTTGAAAAGACATTCTGTCTCCTTTGAAATTAAAAACAACAATAACAACAAATGGATGGTATGCATGAGAATACGGAGGCATGATGAAGTTATAAGATGGGAAGATAAAGGTATTTCTTGATGGATAGTGTCAATCCTCTCAACAAATCTGATACAAAGAAATACAGCAAGAATAAGGTAGACAGAAATGTAACTAGAGGGCTGAAGACAGAAAATTTCTGGCCAAGAAAGTACTAGGTAATTAACAAGATATAAATATGATGGCTGAGCTAGTGATATAACCATAAACAGCATAAATCTATTATAGGCCAAAGTTGCATATAGCTGCAACTTGAAATAATACTACTTTATTCTTGTGTAATCCTCTATTGTTTAGAAATTGCTTTACTAACTTATATCTCATTTAATAAACTCTTTCTGTAACACTTCTATAACAAAAGCAGCAAAAGAACAGAAATCCAGGTCTATATAATGGAAGGTTGGAAAGAAAAGAGACTTAAATTCCCCAGCTGGAAAAATGGGATAGGTATCATACCTCAATCCCTACATAATATTCCAGAGTAATTACTACCCTAAATAATTATATTATAGGCTGACACTAAACCATTATTTCCTAAGCACCAACCAGTTACAGTGGAAGACGCCAAAAACCACATAACTGGTTGAGGGTAAGGAAGGGAATAAGAATAAACTGACTTTGCTACAGATGATGCAAAAATCTATCCATTACATAGGACAATTAAATTGGACCGCCTTCTTACCTTTCGAAGATGTTAAGTAGAACCTTATAAGTTTATAAAAGTAGCAGGAAAGAAAAAACATGCTATAAACTAAATGAATATCATTCTCTTGATAGGTTTCTGTTAGGAGTCTCCTTCCTTGTAAAAGAAAAAGTGTCCATTTACAGACTCAATTTAATCTTAAAGCTGGCAAATCATCCAGTAAAATTTGTTCTCTACACTGCTTCTTCCAAGGTCTTATCCAAGATTCAGCTTTTCAACATTCTTTTTAGACCACAATATGATGCCCCGAAAGGAAATACAATGCTCTAGATTTGATCTGATCAACACAAACTAGAGTGAGAGTCTCATCTTCATCCTCCCCTTAAATGTAAGACCTGAAACCATAAAACTCCTAGAAGAAAACATAGGCAGTAAGCTCCTTGACATTGGACTTGATGACAAGTTGTTTGTGTCTGACACCAAAAGTAAAGGCAACAAAAGCAAAAACAAACAAGTGGGACTACACCAAACAAAAAAGCTTCTGCACAGCACAGGAAACCACCAACAAGATGAAAAGGCAACCTACCAAATGGGAGAAAGTATTTGCAAATCATATATCCGATAAGGGGATACCCAAAAAATATAAAGAACTCATACAACTCAGTAGCAAAAACCCCAATTTAGTTTTAAAAATAGACATTTTCCCAAAGAAGACATACAAATGGCCAACAGGTACATACATGAAAAGGTGTTCAACGTCACTAATCACCAGGGAAATGCAAATCAAAACCACAATGAGATATCACCTCATATCTGTTAGAATGGCTATTATCAAAAAGACAAGAAATACCAAGTGCTGGCGAGGAGTAAAGGGAATACTTATGCACTGTTGGTGGGAATATAAATTGGTGCAGCTGCTATGGAAAACAGACTGCAGGGTCCTCAAAAAATTAGAAACAGAATTACCATATGATGTAGCAATCCCACTTTTGGGTATATATATATCCAAAAAAATTTAAATCAGGATCTCAAAGAGTTATTTGCACTCTCATGTTCACTGCAGCATTATTCACAACAACCAAGACGTGGAAACAACCTAAGCGTCCATGAATGGATAAAGAAAATGTAACACACACATACATACACACAGGAATAAGCCATAAAAAAAGAAGGAAATCCTGCCATTTATGACAACATGGATGGATCTTGAGGGCATTATGCTAAGTGAGATAAGTCAGAGAAAGACAAATACTGTATGATCTCACTTACATTTGGAAAAACAGAACAAAAACAAAACCCAAATTAATCTTCATCTTCCTTACAGCGGGAAAAAATGTTTATTGCACCAGCCATTACTATTATGGCAGCCACAGTCACTCAACCGACTCCTATTAAAATTATATTCAATTACAACCCTAGAGAGTTGTTGTTCTTGCGTTGCTCCCACAAAACCATTTCCCTCATCCAACATTTGTATACTTCTCTTTTTTGGACTTGGATAAGACTTCATATTTTGTAGACATGACCTATAATTTCAGCTTATTAAAATGTTACTTTTCACTAAAAAATAAGTTATAAAAGATCAGCATGCTAACGATGCCCTCATCTAAGTTATCTGTAAATACGCAGTCAGATTCAAGAGAAGAAGGAAAACAAAAATCTCCTAGCTTAAGACCTTCAGGTATGACAATAATACAGTTATGAACCTAGTTAAATTCTTCATATTTGTTACATATCTCCATCTTATCCTCAAGAATATCATGAGAAATATTATTCAAATACCTTGCTGAAATTCAAATACTATGCCTACACCATCTGTAGGTGCAGGCATTTACCAGTCTAGTCTATTTATAAAAGCCTCAAGTATCTCTCACTCAAGTTTGCTGCTATTTTCTTGTATTTTCTACTATTTCTAAAACCAAACGACTGGCCTACACAGACATTAGCACTTCAGTCCTCTTTCATCTAATGCTACACAATTTCAAAAAAGTTCATCAGTCTTCACACAGCAAGCTAAATCTCTCCTCTGACACCAATAGAGAATTCAGCAGTTGACTGGACTGGTATGCGTGACGGTGGTGACAAGGTGTTATTTTATCCAAATACAGTTTCAAATTCTGGTCTCCCTTCTACTTTGTTGCCCTCCAAGCCCTCATAATCACAATGTGGAAAGTGAGCAAGACCGAAGGGAATGCCCTTCTGCTACTCCTGTGTAGTCAGTAATCATTTACCACTTTAAAGTAATTAAAATCCTTAATACATGGAGTTCACACATTTTTCAGTTGTGCTCTATAGTGGCCTAAATTCTATTTTTACTTAGATTTTTCAGTTTCTGTCGCGTTAAAAAAATCAAATTTATTGAGAGGTATAACTAGTATACAACACAAAAATGCACCCGATTTTTATGCAGTTTAAAGGGTTTTTCACAAACATATATATATACACTTGTCTAAAGACCAACCACAATCAAGACGGATATCCATCACCCCTAGAAGTTTCTTCACACATTTCTGCAATTAATAACACCCACACTAGGCTCAGGCAACCACTGATAATGATTTCTGTCACTAGCGATTAGTTTTGCCTTTTCTAGAATTTCACATAAACATATGGCTTCTTTTGCTCAGCATGATCCTGAGATTCACACACTGGCTGCATGCAATATTAAGAGGGTACAGATATACCATAACTTACCCAGTTACCTGTCAGACATTTGGGTTGTTGTGTTTTTTGGCAATTATGAATAACATACTATAAACATTCATGTACATATCTTTGTTGTTGACTTGTTTTCATTTCTTTTGGGGAAATCAGTAGGATTAGAATTGCTCATATGGTAATTTTAATTTTAAAAGAAACTGCCAAAGTGGTTGTACCATTTAAGATCCTCACCAGCAATGTATAAGAATTCTGGTTACTCTGCATCCTTGCTAATAAACCTGGTATTGTTGGCTTTGATTATAAGCATTCTAGCGGGTGTGCAGGGGAACCTTGTCTATTTTAATGCCTAACATATTGAACATCTTTGCATTGCTTATTTGCCATTCTTTTATATTCTTTAATAAATTACTACAATCTTTTGCCCATTTTTCCACTGGGTAGTTTGTCGTATTACTGAGTTGTATGAGTTCTATATATGCTTTGGATACAATTCTTTAACCAGATAATGTATCTTGCAAACATCTTCCTCAAGACTGGGGCTTGTCTTTTCAGTTTCTTAACAATGTCTTTCAAAAAGCAAAAGTTTTGAATTTTGATGAAGTCCAATTTACGAATTTTTTCTTCTACGGTTCTTTTTTTTTTTTCCTGCGGTACGCGGGCCTCTCACTGTTATGGCCTCCGGACGCGCAGGCTCAGCGGCCATGGCTCAGCGGCCCAGCCGCTCCGCGGCATGTGGGATCTTCCCGGACCGGGGCACGAACCCGTGTCCCCTGCATCGGCAGGAGGACTCTCAACCACTGCGCCACCAGGGAAGCCCTCTTCTACGGTTCTTAATTTTTGTGTCCTAGGAAATCTTTGCCTATCTTTGGGCTACAGTGATTTTCTCCTATGTTTCTTCTAGAAGTTTTAGATGTTCAGCTTTTAGTCTTAGGTCTGTGATCCATTCTGAATGAATATTCATGCCTTGTATCAGGAAAGGGCTATTTATTTATCCTATGTGGATATATAGTTGTCCCAGCAACATTTGTGGAAAGGACTATCCTTTCTCCATGAATTGCCCTAGCATCTTGGTTAAAAAAAAAAAAAAAAAAAAGACAATTGACCACAGACATAATAGATATATTTGTAGGCTTTCTTTCCTCCCTGTGTTGACTCACACATCTATCCTTATGCCAATATCACAGTGTCTTGATTACTGTGGCTTTATAGAAAGTTTTGAAATCTCACACTAAATGTCCTTCAACTTTGTTCTTTTTCAAAACTGTCTTGACTATTCTAGCCACTGCATTTCCATATACATTTTAGGATCAACTTGTCAATTTCTACAAAAAATCCTGCTGAGACTTTGACTGGGACTGCACTGAACCGATAGATTCTATAGATCAATTTGGAAAGAACAGACATCTTAACAATGTTGAGTGTTCTAGTCCATGAATATGATATTTGTATGTATTTTTTGTTTCCTATCTGGGACCTGCATTAGAGAGGGTATAATTCCTCTTTGGAAAATATTCTCATCATTGTTTCTTAAGTACAACACTGGCCTGAAGAGAATAAATGAGAATGTATTGTAAACATGGAATATCATGATATTGATGGAATAGCAAAAACTATGCTATTCTCTCTTTTTAAGTTCATTTCAAACATTCATAAGCCCAAATACATAAAATCAGAATCATGATATTTGTTTATTTATAAAAGCAAGACAGCTCAATGTGGGAAAGGATAGATATTTGAAAAAATGTTCCTGGGACAATTGGATACCCGTATGAGGAAAAAAAACCTTCAACCCTTACCTCATACCAATTTGAAGTGGGTTGAAGAACTAAAACTAAAAGCAAAAACTGTAAAACTTCTATAAGAAAACAAAGAATTACTATCACCCTCTTGTACATGTAAAGCATTTTCAAGTTCTCAGGATATTTTTACATCACTTGGTTTTATAACCTTTTTGTTTCCTTGTGAGGCAAGCAAAAAGGCAATAATGCCACTTATGCTGATGGGAAAACCAGAGCTCAGAGGACCTAAGTGACATGACCAGAGAGGCATAGTGGAAAGGGCATGGGTTTTGAGTGTACAGATTTCACTTTGAATTCCAACTGTATCACTTACTAGCTATACGACCTTGGGTACATGACATAATTTCTCTAAGTTTTGGATTCCTAACCTGTAAAATGGAGATAATAATTATGTTCACCTTCATAGGTTCTTTCTTCCACTTATTTAACACATATTTATTGAAAGCCCACCATGTGCTAAGCAACAACTGTTCTAAGTCTTGGAGATAAGGCAGAAAATCCCTACCCTCAAGGGGCTTGCATTTTAGTATAGAAGATAGAAAATAAAAAAGATGTATGAGTAGAATATACTGTATTCTATAGGTGGGAGACAGAAAATGCTAAGTTGTAGGGGGTTGTAATTTTAGGCCAGGGAGGGCCTCTTTACAAAGGACATTTTGGGTAAAGATTCAAAGGAGGGGAGGGAGTCATGCAGATATGGGATAAGAACACAGTAGGCAGAGGGACTAGCAAGGGCAAAGTCCTACAGCAGGTGTGTACTTCCCATGTTCTAAGAATGGCAAAGAAGGCAAACTGGCTGGGAACAGAAAGAGCAAGAGGGAGAAGAGTAGTGAATGAGCTGAGAGAGGGAGTAAAATAGGCAGTGGGGGAGGAAGGGTCGTGGTGGTGGTCACATTACAAGGACTATTATAAGGCTTCCTTTCTGCATGAAATGTGAAGACACTTGAGGAGCAGAGGAGCAACGTAATCTGACCCAAGTCTTCAAAGGACCACTCTGGCTGCTGTGCTGAGAGTAAGCTGAGGGTGGGTAAGGGTGGAAGCAAAGCACTCATCCAGCCAAGAGATAACTGTGGCTTGAATCACGGTGACAGGAAAATAGGTGATGAGAAGTTGTAAGAGTCTAGATATACTTTAAAGATAGAGCTAACAGGAGCTGATTAACAGATTGGTTGTATGGTATGAGAAAAAGAAAGGAGTCAAAAATTAAGTACAAAATGTCAGGCAAAAGCAGCCTAAGAACAGAGTTGCCAGTTACTGAGATGAAAAGACTGTTTGGAAGGGCAGGTTTGAGGAAAAAGATCAGGACCTCAGAACTAGACATCTTAAATTTGAGATGTCCATTAGACAATCAAGCGATGTTGAGCACACAGTTAGATATGACAGTCTGGAGTTCAGAGGAAATGAACTGGCTGGAGACTGGCACAGAAAAGGTAATTAAATGGTATTTTAACTCACGAAACTGGATGAGATTACCAAAGGAACGTAATCCCTGGACTATTCCAATATTTAGGGAGGTTAAGGAGTTGAAAAAGAATTAGCTGAGAAGGAACAGATAGTAAGGAGAAGGAAAATCAGAATATGATTTAAAGTAGAGTTTCTCAAACTTTAGTATGCATACAAATCACTCAGGGATCTTGTTAAAATGCAGTCTTCAATTCCACAGATCTGGGGTGGTGCCTAAAATGTGTCATTTGAAAAGGCTCCCAGGTGGTAGAGTTTAAAGGATTAAGAAGAGGTTTCATGAAAAAGAGTGTGATCAAATGCATTATATATTTCTGATGGGTCAAAAAGATTGAGGACTGAGTATTTAACCACTGGATCTAGCAACATGGTAATTATCTTATTCAGAGATATTTCAGTGAAGTGTCAGGGCAAAAAAGCCTGATTGGAGTGGAGTCCAAGACAAAAGGGGAGGGAAGAAAATCAGAGAGTGCGTATCAACAACTCTGTAGAGAAGTTTTACTATAAGAGAAACAAGAGGAATGAGGTGATATCTTCAGAGGGAAGTGGGATCAAGGAAGGGACCTCCACAACTTTTTTATTATGAAAATTTTTAATCATAGAGAAAAATTAAAAGAAGAGTACAATAGGGGCTTCCCTGGTGGCGCAGTGGTTGAGAATCTGCCTGCTAATGCAGGGGACACGGGTTTGAGCCCTGGTCTGGGAGGATCCCACATGCCGCGGAGCAACTAGGCCCGTGAGCCACAACTACTGAGCCTGCGCATCTGGAGCCTGTGCTCCGCAACAAGAGGCCATGATAGTGAGAGGCCCACGCACCACGATGAAGAGTGGCCCCCGCTTGCCACCACTAGAGAAAGCCCTAGCACAGAAATGAAGACCCAACACAGCAAAGATAAATAAATTAATTAATAAACTCCTACCCGCAACATCTTAAAAAAAAAAAAAAGAAGAGTACAATAAATACCCTGGTGCCCTCCACCTAGGTTCAACAATTGTCAGCATTCTTCCAAATGTGCATGATAAGAAAGATGTTTTAAAATGGGAGAAAATCCAGTAGAAAAGGAAAATCTGATGATGTACAGGAGAGAACCACTCAAAAGATGTCAGTGAGTAGGAGAAAGGGGATGGAATCTAGTGCACAAAATTGAAGGACTGGCTTTTACTCTTAGTGATAAAACAGAAAAACTGAGCATGAATGTAGGTAGGTAGGTAGATATTGTGGTGGGTGCTTCTAATTTTATTAATGAAATGGCAAGCAAGGTTATCAGTTGACAGTTCTTGAAGAAGAGGTGTTGGAGAACTGAGGATAAAGGAAGTATGAGAGTGTCTACGAGAGAGGAAGAGCAAAAAACCAGGGAAGGGAAAGTATGATTGCTGCATGGCATTAAGGACTCACTTGAGGTGTTGAAAGGATTGACTAAACTGAAGAAGCAGAACAGTGTAGAGTTTAAGGAAATACACTCTGGAGCCAAAGGGCTTGCGGCAAGTCACTTGGCCTTTTAAACTATAGTTTCTCCATCAGTAAGTAGGGGATAATAATAGGATCTACCTCACAGGGTTGTTGAGGATTAATTGAGGTAGTATACATAAAGTACACAGAACAGTGTCTGGCACAAAGTACTATGTAATCGCTAAATATATCACTGTATATAAAAAACCACAAAACATAGCTGGTATAAAAAAAGAGTGAGTTACTAGTAGTATCAGAGCTGGAGTCAGAACATAATATTTATTGATCAGTAAAGATGTCTAAAATAAGAGCAAGTAAAAAATAAAGGTAAAACCAGTGTGATTCCATATTTAAAACGACAACAACAAACCACTGTATACAGTATTAAAATACAGAATTCTGCAAAGATACACAATACTACACATCAAAACACTAATGGTACTTCTCTCTCAGTGGAGTATTGGTGCTTATTTATGTTTACATTTTCTAAATTTTCTATAATGATTATGTATTTCCTTATAATACCTTATATTTTGAAATTAAGAAAAACTGCAACAAAGGCTAATGTAGAAATCACTTATTCTCACCATACTTAACACGGTTAAATTTTTACACATTTGCCTCCTGTCTTTTAAAAAAATTTATACCTGTAAAAAGGTTGTGAAAGTAAAACACAACTGTAGAATCTTTTTAATTAAAAGCCAGAAACCACAAGAATTTTATATAGGTAAAGCTAAAGCCCCTCTCTGCTTGATAGCTATCCCCATCTTGACCCCTTTTTGCCATTCCTGGAGACAACAACTACTGAGCTTGGCATATACCTTCTAATCTTTGCTTTAATACTTCTACATACACATATGTAAGACTTAAAAAAATATATATAGGGCTTCCCTGGTGGCGCAGTGGTTGAGAGTCTGCCTGCCAGTGCAGCGGACACGGGTTCAAGCCCTGGTCTGGGAGGATCCCACATGCCACAGAGCAACTGAGCCCGTGAGGCACAACTACTGAGCCTGAGCGTCTAGCGCCTGTGCTCCGCAACAAGAGGAGCCACGACAATGAGAAGCCCACGCACCGCGATGAAGAGTAGACCCCGCTCGCTGCAGCTAGAGAAAAAGCCCTCGCACAGAAACGAAAACCCAACACAGCCAAAAATAAATAAATAAATATATATAATGTTTTGTTTTTAAAATTTTAAGTGGTCTCATGCTACAGCTTGCTGTTCTCACTGGACATACTGTAAAGCTGATGTTGATACATATATTATTCATTTCTGCTATATATTCTTTCCCTGCACATATGTGCCAAACTTTATCAGTCCTCTACTGATGGACATTTATGTTTCCAATTTTTCACTATTATATATTTTCCTGTAATACATCTCTTCCTATACACATCTCTTGGAACAAAAGCTGGTGTTTCTTGGGGGTAGGCCAAACACTGTACATTTTAACAGATACTTCCAAAATGTCCCCAGGGTGGTTGGTTGCATGAGGAGTGTCCCAGTAAGCAATTCCCCTAATCTTCATAAACACTTAACCTTGCCAGAATTTAGGAATTTGCCCAATTCCAGTGGGTAAAAAATAGTGTGCTTCTTCTAATTTGCATTGTTTGTGATTATCAGCATCCTCCTCTCAATTACTGTTTTTATCGACCAGAAAATGACGTTTGCTAGAATTATTCTTCAATTAATTAGAATTATTTTCAATCATTAATACATGTTCACCATCTTCTCAGCTTCAATTCATTCTTCTATCTTTCCTATAACTAGGTTTACTTATGAGTAAAGGCAGGCATACGCTTCATTATTTTAAAAAGTAAATTGTGAGCATTTATCCCCAAATTATTTTTAATCACCTTAAATACAGAATATAACACTCCTGTGAGTAAACAACAGACCACAACCTTTTCTTTGTGCCTCCTTGATTTAACATTTAGTCAATTTTATAATAAAGCCTAATTTAAAATTATTAATAAATATTAGACTGAAATGAAAAGTCCTGCAAAGAAACAGCACAATAGACTGACGAGTCCTGAAATTTCTTTAGTAACATTATTCTTTAAAATACCCTGGCCCTTAGGCTGAATCAATGACTATCAGGTGAGAAGATGATAAACATACTACATGAACCCTGATTCCTAAGAGTGAGTCTTTAATTATCTACCACTAGAATAGCTCTGCTCTCTTAAAGTTAACCTAGGAATCAGAAATGATCTTTTACTGAAGAGAGAGAACAGAACCACACAGGAGAAATGTCACTCATTCACCGTGTGCTTATATTCTATAATCCAATAAAGGTGACATATTTGAAAGTCCCAATGATTCACCTTCCTAATTACTAAAGTTTTTATCTTATGAATGACTGTGACCTCAATACGTTATACAATGAGATAGGATGCTCTTATTCTGCTTATACCCTGTGACTTTAGAGTCAATTTTGCAAAGTAGAAAAGATCACTTTCAATAGCATCTGGAAATCATGCAGGGGGCAGAGTATTTTGAAATGAGGCTGTGCAGAAGTACATTATTAAGCAGCTATTTAAATAGTCTATGGAGTTACTGGTCAGCTACATCTAGCTTGTTCTGTTCTTTGTGAAATGATGGTGGAAGACAAGGGAAGAGGAACCCGACATTTAAAAGTTTAATAATTGCAAGGAAATTAATTTCCAGTGTACTGTAAATATCAGCATTTTAACATTTTAAATTGTTATCTGAATGTTCCTTATAAAGCATCTGTTCTTGTTTCATAGATAGAAAATCTTTTATCTCTGAGAAAAGTGATAGGTTTTTTTTGGGGGGGGTATCTCTTCTCCTTGCATTGTGTTTGTTTATTCCTAGTTGCCTTTTCCCCCATTTGTTCTCTCTCACTGGCATCAGAGACTTCCTCTCTGATGTCTGGTAATTGAGAGATAATTTGTCTTTACTCAGATTGAGACTAAAAGGCTACGGAAAGCTTTGAGCATACAGATGGGCTTCTTGTTTTTGAACTCCCATGTACTCCCATCTAGGTGGAATCCCTGATATCACTACCTTTGGGTCTTTACTCTTGGCTGTTAAGATTCCTCAGACAAAACTCTTCCAATCTCTTGCCTGAAGGGGAAGGTTTGGCTGCCAGCAGTCTGGGAAGCAAATGAAAAGAGAGTACTGGGGAACTCTCCGTCCATCACTCAGTAAGCAGTAACTCACCTCCCCCCCGCCCCGCCATTTCCCCCTAGGTCCTGGGTCCAGAGAGTTTCTCCCCTCTCCAGAGAATACATTTCCAGTGTACTGCCAGGGTAGGGATGGGGTATCTACCCAGTGGCACAGAGCAGAAGGGATTTAGAGAAACATTTCAGACAGGCCTTTTCATTTATGTACTCTTTCTCCTCCAGAGATAACCTCACAGTGCCAATTCTTGAGACTTGAGAATTCTGTGGTACAAATCAGGTTGGTTTCCATTTTTCCACAGTCAGTTAATAATTTAGTTTTTTTGGGTGTACTATGTCCATTATCACTTCTCCATCTGCTTTCTAGCTTCTAAAATGTTACCATTCTTTTCTTCCTCTTTGTTTTCTCCATCTTTATATGTTCATGCTTCAAAAAAATTCTCATTATTATAGTTTTGGTGGAGTTTCAAGAGAGCAAAAACCTGTCACCTTAACCTGAAAATCACATAGCCACCTTAATAAGAGGATTTGCAATCTGCCAAAGCCTTCAGAAACTGAAGATGTGTTGGTACATTTAGCCCCAGTTGTATATATTGCCTTATAAAGAACCGAAGGGAATTGTATCTTCTTTGGTTAAATTTAAGCTGGTAATAAAAAATATAATCTGTTAGAAGGCTTACATTTTATAATTAATACTTTCTCAGCTATTAAAATATAGGATAAACTGATGGGACGATCTACATTCATAGCCGGACATACTCATCATATAGTAAGTGTTACTTGAAAATGTAAGCAAAATATTTTAGAGAAATTAATTGACTGTAAAGCTTTATACTTATCGATCCCAAACTGTAAAGTAATGGGAAAATATTGCCTCTTAACTAACTATTCCCCAGACCACAGAACGATTCCAAGTTGATAGTGTTCTTCTCTCCTGTCACTTCTTACCTTAATCGACACTGGCACTTCACTGCCTCCTTACTGTTTCTAAAACAATTTTTAATACTATTCTCTGCTGCCTCTGTGTATAGCAAAAACATTTCCCCTCTGTTATTCTTTTATTACTTCTTTGACTATTTTTCCTTTTCTTGACATTTCTCAGTTTTGATATGACAAGGATGTGACTACTTTCTCTTCTGGAAGGTAAACCTATCAATAATACGCAGTTGTGTGTAATCATGGTTTCATTTTTAAATTTTTGTCATATGTATCTATCATAGGCCAGGCCTTGTTCTACGCATTAGAGATAAAACAATGAACAAAACAAGACCCCTGCTCTGGTACAGCTTGTATTCTAGTGGGGATGACAGACAATAAACAAATATGTTATATGGAATTGGGTGTTAAAAACAAAAACAAGAATGGGGTATAGAGTGACAGAGTGGAGCAGGAAAATGTTATATAAGGTGATCAGGGAAGGCTTCCTTTAAAAGGCAACATTTGAACAGAGACAAAAGAGAGAAACTCTATGAATATCTGTGGCATGAGAACTTATCCCCAAAAGAAAATAACAAGTACAAAGGCCCTGAGGAAAGAGCATGCTTGGCCTGCTGAAGAAACAGCAAAGAGACTGGTGGGGTGGGAGCAGAACAAGCTTTGTTTCTCTCTCAATGTTTACCATTCTGGCCAAGGTTTACTCTTTGCAAGATTTTTTAATTAATTAATTAATTGGCTGCGTTGGGTCTTCATTGCTGTGCATGCAGGCTTTCTCTAGTTGTGGCGAGCAGGGGCTACTCTTCGTTGTGGTGCACGGGCTTCTCATTGTGGTGGCTTGTCATGTTGCGGCGCGCAGGCTCTAGGTGTGCGGGCTTCAGTAGTTGCGGCACATGGGCTCTAGAGCGCAGGCTCAGTAGTTGTGGCCCATAGGCTTAGTTGTTCCACGGCATGTGGGATCCTCCCGGACCAGGGCTCAAACCTGTGTCCCCTGCATTGGCAGGCGGATTCTTAACCACTGTGCCACCAGGGAAGTCCCTCTTTGCAAGATTTTAATATAATCTTTCAGATTTGAACAGATTCAGATTCAGAGGTGGGATTGTTTTAAGTCTACTGGATAAGTGGTAATGTTATTGAATAAGGTAATAATTTGCTGCAATAAGGATTTTGGCTGAATACAGGTTTATAAACAATCTAAATTACAGATCTATTGCCTAGTTTTGAGACAGAGAGGGTAGGACAGTGGGAAGATTTAACAGCTAGATCTGGTTTTGAGTCTTGGTTCTATGCTTATTTGCTACAAATGATCCTGAGTCAGAGTTTTAGGCATTAGTACATGTATACTCTTTTACCTTTTTTATTCTAATTTTATAATGTAAAAGCAGTATAGTGGTTATAGTGGTTATGGGGAAAGAATAATGGTTTGGGAGTCAAAAATCCTGACTTAAACACCTTTGCTGCTGCTTATTAAATGTGGAGTCTAGACAAGTCATTTAGAAGCCTGTTTCCTTATCTGTAAACATAAAATAAAAATATCTGGGCTTCCCTGGTGGTGCAGTGGTTGAGAGTCCGCCTGCCGATGCAGGGGACACAGGTTTGTGCCCCGGTCTGGGAGGATCCCACATGCCGCGGAGAGGCTGGGCCTGTGAGTCATGGCCGCTGAGCCTGCGTGTCCGGAGCCTGTGCTCCGCAACGGGACAGGCCACAACAGTGAGAGGCCCGCGTACCGCAAAAAAAAAAAAAAAAAAAAAAAAAAATCTACTTCATAACATTATAAAGATTAAATGACATAATGGCCTATGCATGTGAAAGCCATTTGTATACTATAAAATGTTAAATTAACTTAAGACACATGCATATTTTTAAACTACCTATGGAACTTTCAAACATATTTTACTTAAATTTTTTCATCTAAGTGCTTTCAAAATTTATTTAATTTTACCTTTGATTTACCTGTTTATTTGTACTTGCATGCAAAATTTATTCTTCGTAGTCAGTTTCCTATTTTGACCCATGATAAATTTTACAGAGTAACTTTTTTTTTTTAAATAAATTTATTTATTTATTTTTGCTGTATTGGGTCTTCATTTCTGTGCAAGGGCTTTCTCTAGTTGTGGCAAGCAGGGGCCACTCTTCATGGCGGTGCGCGGGCCTCTCACTATCACGGCCTCTCTTGTTGCGGAGCACAGGCTCCAGACGCGCAGGCTCAGTAGTTGTGGCTCACGGGCCCAGTTGTTCCGCGGCATGTGGGATCCTCCCAGACCAGGGCTCGAACCGGTGTCCCCTGCATTAGCAGGCAGATTCTCAACCACTGCGCCACCAGGGAAGCCCCTAGAGTAACTTTTTATCTTCTAAATTACACAGCAAAATTCAATGGATATGAACAAGTCAACTTGAAATCCTCAAAAAGGATCAAAATGCGGACTTTCATTTTATTTTACTTTTTCTTTATTTCACACAGATGATCATTTTGCAATAGAAAATATGGGTACGTGGAAAAAATTTGAAAGGATAACTAACAATCATTTTATATACTTCAATAACTGTTAATGACTTTTTAGTGGGTTTTTTTTTTTGGCCTATTTTTGTCTTTTGAACCCTTATTGCTTAGCTAAATTACAGCATGCTAAACATAAATTTGTAGCCATATATTTATTATCAATATTTGATATATGTTTTGAAGACTATACTAGACAGAGGCTATTTTATTTCAAATATCATGTTGCTAGCCATTAGTTAAACGTGTCTACATGTTGCTGGACAGTAACTGAAAATGTACGTCAAAAAATAATAGCTAAAACCTTTAAAATATCCTCAATGGTCTTCAAAAGTAACTTACAAGAGATTTAATAGAATGGAACTTACTCCATGCCCTGTGCAGTCTGCCGTGCAATATCTATAAGTTTGATCATCTCGAATTTGGTCTCAATGATGTGGAGATGATGATATAGGCTGGAGCCCTCACACCACTGGGTAACAATAGCCAGTTGTGGCTTTGTTGAATAACCCATGAAGAGTAGGATATTCACATGTCGAGTTTTCCTGTAAAAGAAATGTGACAGTAAATAGTAAATGTTGATAAACTTTAGCAAATGTTAAAAAAGAGGGCCGAAGCAGTCTACTTATTAATAAGATGTTGTCAGAAAAAGGTATTTTTAAAAAAGCCAACAGAAGGATAAATTTAGATGAGACTTTAGGAACTGTCTAGTCTAACATCCTACCCTTTTCATAAACATCTTTTTTAGTATACCTCATAGATAGGCAACTAGAGATTCCTTAAATACCTTCAATTATGGGAAGTTTATCACTGAGACTGTAGCCTGTTCCCAATACTCTTTTTCTTTCTTTCTTTTTAAAATCTTTTTGGCTGTACTGCGCAGCATGTGGGATCTTAGTTCCTCAAGCAGGGATTGAACCTGTGCCCCCTGCAGTGGAAGTTTGCAGTCCTAACCACTGGACCACCAGGAAAGTCCCCTCTTTTTTTTCTTTTAAAATGGTTCTAGTATTAGTAAAATTTTAGGTTGAGAAAAAATCATTTTCCTACAACTTCCGCCACTGGATTCCCTGTTCTGCTCTCTGCAATGAAACAAGTAAGTTTATATCCTCTTGAACATAACAGCCTTCTATGGACCCAAATATTCTCAGTTCTGTTGACTATTTTCTCCCTAAGTTACAGTTCCAGAATCCTTCCCACCTAAGTTGTCCTTGCCTGGACATGTTCTAGTTTGTTAATTTTCCTCAAGTTCCAGGGCTTGATATAATCTCTAAATGTGTTCTGATAAGCTTAGAATTTTGAGAGCATTGTCTCCATAAGTGGAAGTATTACTTCTCGTGATCAGAACACTGTATTTCCATTAATTCACTCTAGGATTAATATTTCTATCAGCTGTACTATGTAATATTGCATACCACTTAAAAGAATACAGTTAAAGACAAAATATACTCAGACAAACTTCGTTTTATTCATTTTAAGTAAGTCTGTAAAGCTAACAGTGGCTACCACTGGAAAACGCAAGTTGATCAAGATAACTTCTCTGGAAAACGTGATTCACACAAGCTCACCTGAGTACTCCTACTTCATTTTTGAAGGCCTGTAACTGCTGAGGTGTGGGTGCTGTCACATTCAACATTTTCACTGCCACATCACCTAAAAGGTAATTGCCATTCCAAATGTCATTCCAATTTTTAAAATTTAAAAATATAAAAAAACCTAGGGTATTTTCACTAATTACTACGGCCTTAAAACTATACCATTATAAAACTGCAAATAAATTATACCTTAACTTCCTAAACTGCATTAATTTTCTAAGGATAAAAACTAAACTAACAATAATATTCCTATACTAGTATTTCAAAATACCAATCCAAAAAAACCCAGCCAATCTCGTTTTTCCCCTGGAAATTTAGTTTAACCAATTAAACACCCATGATATTTTCCTAGTTATTTAACAAAACTAAATTAGACGCATTCACTAACTGAATGTTAAAACTGCAGTAGACAGGCCCAATGCAACTTGGCTGAAATAGAAAACTGCAGACTTCTTTATCAGAGTATTTAACACCTTTTCAAATCCATGGATCACTTGTTGCTTTTTACTTAGGAAAATTATTTTAAAAACACACAAAACCGCATGTGAAACAGGTACAATTCTTACACGTTGCCAAAGGGTGTATAAATTGGTACAACCACTTGAAACACTGTTGGCAGTACCTACTACGGACCCCACAATTCTTTCCTAGGTATATACCAACTAACTTGGACACGTGTTCACCAAACGACAGGTACTAAGAATACTCATAGAAGTAGCATCCATGATTGCCCCAAACTGGAAACTATTCAAATGCTCATCACACAGTAGATAGTCATGCTACAGTCACACAATGAACCCTATATACAGAATGAATAACCTACAACTACATACAATAATATAGATGAATCTTATAAACAATATTGAGTAAAAAGGACCAGATACAAAGGAGTACATCCTGTATTATTTCTGTTTAGGTCAGGACAGTGGTTATCCTTGGGGGCAGAGGGCATAAGGAGGACTTCTAGAGTGCTGGTAATGTTTTGTTTATTGAACAGTGTGTTGACTTTGTGAAATTTTAGCTACTTGTACACTTATGTGTACTTTTTTGCATGTATATTTCAATATAATTAAACTAACTTACTGATTTTTCCTGATTATCAAATAAAGTGCTTATAGTAAAAAAAAAATCAAACTTAAAATTAAAAAATTAAACATTTTGAAAGCAAAAGGAATAAAATTAAAATTTCCCATAATCATGTCACTCTGAAATGACCATTGTTAACCTATTGATGTATACCCTACTAGGCTTCTATATGTATGCAGTATAAATATTTATAAATACATATGAAAAAGGCAACCTAAACAGATATATACTAAAATACTGATGGTCATTTAAAAAATTATGTTACATATATTTATATGTAGCTTCATAATATGGGATATTATACGTGCTGCTTTTAAAATATACTACATACACTTTTCCATAAAATAGACATCTACCATACCATTTTAATTTCTATATAATCATATATGGAGGTTATCAATTTATTTATTCCTTCCTCTATTAATGAGCACTTAAGTTATTTCCATTTTTCATTAATATCAAATCTCTAATGAATATACTTGCACACACATCTGTTTGTTCCTGTTCTACAAATGGAACTGTTGGCTCTATATACATATTGCCAAACTGCCCTCCAGAAAATTCATAGCAATTTATGTTTCCACCAGCAGCATTACAATCACAACTCTAAATATAATCAATTTAAAAAAAAACCTTTGTCCATTTGATTATCTTTTCAAAGAAATATAAGTCATTTGAGAGGCAATAATGATTTCTATTTTTTGAATTTGTAATTCTTTCACAACTAGTGAGACTGAACATTTTTTGTATGTTTACTGCCCACTCTTTCCTTTGGTAAGCACTCTTTTTATATGTTTACTTGTGGTTTATAATACAAATAAAATTACCAGCAGAAAGACTTATAAAAATAAAAAATCTTGGGGACTAGCTCATCTGGAGGATCATCTTTAAAAATTATTACTGTAGTATAATGATTAAACTTCTGGCTGCTGTGAATCCAGTTTTTATTTCCCATAATTTCTGTTATAAACCTTTGGAGGACTCTTGCATCTGATCAAAATTAGCTTAATGATGCAAACAGTGAATACTCCCTTTGATATATTTTTACAAAAGTTATTATATTCTATTATTATAATTTGTGACAAGGTCACCGTATTACATACCATGCCACTTTCCCTTGTAGACTGTCCCAAATGACCCGGATCCAATTCTTTGTCCCACTGTGATCTGCCCATCAGGAATCTCCCAATCGTCACTTGAATCCCGTCTACCAAGTGTTTTCTTGATAAAAACAGTGCAAAAGTCAAGCCAAGGCAAACAAAAAAGGAAAATCTTATGCTTCACACTAAGTACATTTCCCTATTCCTGAAAGGGACATAAGTTAGGAAGAGAGCAAGAACTTTGGAAAAAACCCCACACTCTAGAGGAATAATAGAAGGATGATTCTTACAATATAGAACTTAAGTTTAAGACCTAAGTCAGTATTAGGGTGGAAACAGTTTATTAAAAAATAAAAATTATTTATTGGGTATGAGCAGAAATGTTACTATTATTAAATTTTATTATTAAAATCAATAAAATAAAGCAGCTTTTTTATTATTTGGAAGACTACTAGGAGCAAGATAAGTGCTATACATTTGTGACTAGTTCTGGCTCCAAAGGCCAAAAAGTTAACATACTATGGCTGTTGATAATCTAATTACTTTCTCCCTGTCAGTGCTAAATTTCCTCATATATCTTATCTGACCCAATCTCTCTCTTAAAAAAATTTATCAACATATACAATCACTTTGGGATGATAAAGGACCCACATATCCAACATATACTATTGCTAAAATAATTAGTTTTTAATACAGATTTAATTTACAGCAGATAGCTAATTTTTCATTAGGGAAGAATGTCCTTTGGTAGATATTTGTATTTCAGACCAACTCTTTAGAACATACATGCCTAATCATGCCTCCTAAAATACTAGCTTACTCTCTTTCCATAGTTTAGAAACAACACTATTCTTGCTCTTCCAAAACTGCCTTTTACTCAATTATATTACAGTTGAGAGCAAAAATCAGTGTTGTGTTTTGTTTTTAAGCAAAAAACTATCAGCTCTTAAATTTATTTGATTATGGGAATTCTGTGTCAAATATGGACATATATGCCACTAGATATCATATATCTAAAAGGTGACATTACATTTGGCTATGACTTCTAAGAAGACAGAACTTAGAGGAAAAAAGATATCATATACTCTCACCATTCGATTCCTGTCTTCTGAGGATGAAGATGACTTCCTTTCTCGCTGAGGTCCTGGAGATTTCTGTAATGCTTTCACATTAGTGAGTGAGCCAGGTAATGAGGCAGGGGGCGTGGCAGATAAACCTGTGGTTGATCCTGAGTTAGTGAAAGGAAAAATATATCTATTAAAGGAGGATCAAGTACATTAGCTTATTGGGGGCAGAGGGTAGAGGGAGATTTAGACTTATTTTAAAAATTCAGTATATGTTCTAATACCATTTGGAAAGGACAGGCAAAAAAGGAGCCTCATTTGGTGACTAGCTTTAAATTAAAAAACTACAATTTCTTTTAGTTTTATACTTTTAGCTTTCTGGTCAATTTAATGACCTTTAAAACATCTGATTACAGATATATACTTTGTTTATTGGTGCAGAGTCTAGGAGAAAAATAATCTTTTTAAAATAAGAGATAAACACTAAAAAATACTCCCAAGTTTTTTCTTTGATCAAAAAATAAGAAGCAAAATCAACTTAAAAGCGAATATAAAAAATAAACTTTTAATTATGTTACCTTAACAGCCTATCAATTAAAAAAAAGATAGAAATTCCCCAAATGGAAACATATTCTGATAACGGCCATAATGTTGACATTACCTGGCTCTTTCATATTAGCCACTGAAATTTTTAAAAATCCTATACTATATACTATACTATTTAAGAGTGAGAGATACTGGTCACTTTCATTGGTTCCTGGAGGCTTATTTTGCTACACAAAGATGAAATTCTACCTGCATAACAAAGTTAATGCAAACAAAGCCAAGCAGGTTTCTCAAGACTTTCTGAAAAGCCTCTGCCTATAAAATGAGGCCAAGGTAAGTGCTGTGGCCTCTCAGCCAAATTGCTACAAATGGAAAAATTTTATCAGCCAAACGAGTCCAAGGGGTACACTCTTTGAAAATGGACTCAGTTGGCAGGGTTGCATACCTTTGTGATGGACATTTTTCCAAATGCTGATTGAGCAAAAATCCCAATTCATGTACAGAAAGCACCTGGTTCAGAGGGGTTCAGAGCAATGACTCCTAGTGGGGCCTGAGTATAGCTAAGTAGGACTGAGATGCTAGGTAATGTTTGCACATACAGAACAAAAAGACTTCAATTTTTAAAAAAGTACATAACTATTCTCTAGTTAAAAAGTCACTATCTTTCAAAGAACAAGGATCAGAATACTAATGGCAACATTTAAATGTTAAAACTGTGTAGAACTTTTCTCATTACTACACCACATATGTCATCATGTGGAATTTCCATGACCTCACATGCAATTTTCTAAAAGAAAATGGTATCTGGAATGTCTATTAATTAGAGCACAATCCATATTCTGCCTTCCACTGATAATTTTCAACATCATAAAGCCTTAACTGCTCACCCAGGCTTCACAATTCTGATCTACTCAGTGCTGTATTGTATCACTTACTTTAATTACACTACTCAGTACTCTGTAACTTCCAGCCCATTCCATGGATTTTCTGAGAAAGTTGGGCTGAGAGAGCAAAAATCTGAAATGCCACCATTACATTCAGAATAAGTTAAAAGACACTAACTAGGAAAAGCCAGTAAATATAATTCATTAAAAATATTTACAGCAAGATACCCATCTAAATTTTGACTTAAATTTTTAAAAATCAGTTTAACCAGTAATTAAAGGATGGAAAAGATAAAATGGATGAGTGAAATTATACTGCTAACTTTTTCCTCACATGAGGGCATAACTGAAAGTATAAATCCTAATTTTCTGAAGTATGCTAAAATACCCCAAATATATTACAAATCTTCTTTCTTAGTGAATATAACAAGGTTATAACAAGGTTCCCTACCTTTGATATAAAATATACATGTCCTACGTTTTTAAAAAAAGGACACATTTACAGAAGAATAAAGCAAAAAGTCTAGTAAGAACTCATAATAGGGATTTCCACTTTTTTAAAAAACCAAAAAAATTGATAACCATTATTAGCAGCCATCAAGGTTATCAGCTAAATGGATTAAAGTAAAATAAATTCAACTTGAAGAAGCCCCTCCCCACATTATTTACTGTCACCCACCGAGTTTAAGAAATAATCAAGACCAAAAAGTAAGTAATATAACAAAAAACAAGATGGAAATCTCAACTCAGAATTTTCTTGCTTTTAAAAATTTATGACAGACAGCATACAGAAAGCTTGTGGTAGTGAGTATGTGTGAGAAGCACATTCAGAGCATTCCAGCCAGGCCAAGCAGAAATTTAGTACTGAAAACTCTCACACTTACAAACACACACTGTGAGGGTGAGGCACAAACAGTATCTGTTGTTTATATTTAGTTTGCTTTGGGTGAAAACAAGAAAGAAGAGCCCAACTACCTCTGAACACTGGGCCAGGCTCAAAATCAAACACTATTTCACTGGGGACAGAATGTAGGAGGGGACTGGGAGTCCGGGATTGGTATTTCCGAAGACAGCGCATCAGCTGGTTCAAAGGGGCTGTTAGAAGAAAAAGAGAGGGGCAGGCAAACACAGGAAGACAGACACACAGAAGAAATGAAAGAAGTCACGGGGAATAAATGAGCTGAAGCCTGCTTCACAAAATAATTCCGGATGTCTAAAAAATCTGCTTATTTTCATAAAATTCCAATGATTCTTTATAAAGTGATTCACAAAAAGGATAAGAAATGGCATTTGATTTTTGGTACTAAGCAGGCAATTTTTATGACTAAGTTAACTCTGTGATGCTAACATGATGGCAACATTTAAATGCTGGATGTATTGGGCAAAATTATCAAAAGCCACAGCTATTAAGACATATGAAAGTCATACTGGCAGCAACATTAATTGGTGGGTTCATGGAACAACAAACAGGAAAAAAAAAAAACTTTTATAACTATGTGCTATAGTAAATACTAAGTCCAGAGTACATAATGCAGGCTTATGATTTTGGTAGGTCCACAGGTATATATAAATATTACAACAAAAGATGGTTTACTCAATGTTTATTCAACATAAAGTATCTTTGAGTCTGGGCTTAGATATTTTGAATATAAAGCAGGTCACAGTGAAGAGACCAACTCTAAACAAGATATGCAGGTATTGTAGGGCTTCCTTATTAAATAGAAGACAGCTGAAGAGGTAAGCATAAAGGACCACCTGGAAGAAAACGTCAAGACAGTTTCAAACACCATCTCTTCGAAAAATCTTATGGGAGTAAAATCTTATTTAAAAAGTATTTTCTAAAGTAATGTTTTGCTATGCTCCCAATTTTCACTGTGTGCTAGAGTGAACATCTGATGAAAATTCTGTAAGAAATCTCAATTCAGTTTCTCATTTGCTTATTTTATTTACTGGACTAGTAAAACGGGAACTAGGCTTTTCTATTAGGGGTCCATGCTATAAAGTACATATTCCAAAGCCTTCTAGAAAGCTGAAGGGAAGTGGCTGACAATGTCTAACAAACTGGCAAGTTGTAGCAGGCAACCCCAGGGAGTCTCCCCAAGAATGATGTAGGGGAGTCAAGTTTTAACTGGTTGTAAGCTCAATCTTTAAGTATTAGTGGAGATGGTAAGGAATAAAGTGGGTAAAAAAATTAAGGATCTCTCCTCGATAACAACATCTAAAAAACTGTAGATAGTACATTTAAGACTCCCTTTTATGTCCTCTCTTTTTCTCTGGCTATGAATTAGTTAAAATTTTATTAGAGATAAATGATAAATACTACAGAAAAGCAAACAATTTTTGGTTTTTCTCTGCACATTTTTCTCTGTGTCTGTGTTTCATGAAAGAAGCAAATATAAAGGAGACAAGCAGCAAAGCAATTGCATTTTTCCCTGATTTTTTTTTTTAATTGAAATCACCACTTACCTCCATCACTACGAAACCCTTGGTCTCTAATCAAGTCCTACAAATAAATAGTAATGTATATTTAATCAAAGAATATGGTAAGAAAGTAATAAAATTTTATTTTCCATTAAGCATTCACAGAAAGGTTAATTCAAAATAATACCTGCCTTATAAATTACTTCACAAAACAGAAAGAATATGGAATTAGCTAGTGAACATGATAAAATAAAAAATTTGAAGCACTCGCCAACCTAACCCTAGATTGAAGGGATTATTAGTCCTGATGAAATGTTGAAATCCATTTCAGGCCATTCAGAACCAATGGCTGCATTAATTCTTAAAAAAAAATTCTACTGGCACATATTAAGAGCCATAAAATGTTCATACCCTTTGATCCTGTAATTCCACTTCTGGGAATTTTTCCTAAGGAAATAATTCAGAAGAAAAAAATGATATGCACAAAGATGTTTAGTGCAACATTATCCATTATACTAAAAAACCAGAAATTATTTCCCTATTTTAGGCATATTGACATATTGGTTAACTATAGTGTATCAATTTAGTAAGTATTATGTAGCTACTAAAACAATTATGAACCTTGACTCATAAAACATGTTTACAATAAAAAAGAATACAAAATTAAATGTACACTGATACAATTATAAAAATATAAATGTGTAAGGACACACTAGAAGGGGAAAAAAAATTTGTCTTTATTATTAAAATACAGCTTTTTACAACAGACAATGTGGGGCAGGGCAGTGGGGGAAGAGCCTACTGGCAATACAGTGCAATTTGGACCCTGACAGACAGAACTTAATCTACCCAGTATAACTTAAATATGAGGTCTCTAAATAAGTCTCTTTGCAAATAGGCAGCTTTTCGTTTATAGGCTAAAACAAAGAGCACATTCTTTACAGATGTATTTCTGTCATGTTCAATGTATTATATAAAGCATTTAACATTTTCTACAGAATAATCAACAAATACTCATATCTCCAAATAAGATGCTAATGTTAGGGGTTGTGTGACTATCAATAAATATAAAAAATCATGGTGGTCTCACTAACTTTGTGTTCTTGAGAGCTTATAATCTAAGTGTAAGAAAGATATACACACATAGAAATTATGTGATATAAGAATAAGGGCTTAAGAAAACAATAAAAAAGGTGCCAAAGTTGCGTAGTTAATTGCCAAATAAATAGCATGGGTGAAAAGATTCTTCATGCTACGTAAGTTCAAAGGATAAATAAATAACTATAGAACTTGGCCATTGGTGAAGCATTTGAAGAAGATGATCTAAGTGTTGGGGTCTGAGGGGCAGACAGGAAAGCAGAAAAGAAAAGCAGAGGAGGACTTCTCTGGTGGTCCAGTGGTTAGGACTCTGTGCTTTCACTGCCGTAGCCCGGGTTCAATCCCTGGTCGGGGAACTAATATCCTGCAAGCTGAGAGGCGTGGCAAAAAGAAAAAAAAAAGTCTTCTAGACAACCTACTGCTAATAACCACCATAAACTTATATTTTCCAATCTCAAATATGTTCTTAAAGCTCCTTGACAATCTTTATCTATGTGACCTAGGTTAAATAGGATCTTCTAGTGTTCCAATACTGGCTATTTCAAACTTTTTGCCAATCTCCTATGGGGTTCCTTTCTTACTTATATCTCTTCCCTTTCTTAGCATGACAGAGAAAACAGAAGCTATCAAAGAACATTCTGTTCTGCCTCTATATCTACAAACATTTGTATAATAATATTAGCTATAATTTTTGAATTCTTATTTTGTGCCAAGAACAATAAGCATTTTCAAATCACTACAAGGGGTAGACACTATAGCCCTCAAGGTTAAGTCATCTGCCCATGGTCATATTGCCTGTAAAGAGCTGCGGAGCTAGTTATGTTCATCTTTAATTCCTCATAGCCTCTGAGGAACATCACTTCCAAGTTCAAGAAATTTTACTACCTCAGTTATTCTTTCTTGTTATTTTTAACCTCTCTCTTCACTTGCTTCTTCCCCTGAAGATACAAATATGCTCAAGTCTCTGCTTCAATCTATGGCCCTTTCAGCATTCCTTTATAGCCAAGCTTCTCAAAATTGGCACTTAATCCCACATCTTTACCTGGTTTTGCTATCCTCCAATAGTCCTCTAAAACAGCTCTCAATGAAGTAAAAATGACACTGTAATTGCCCAATTCAATAGTCATTTCCAGTCCTTATCTCATTTGAGTCTCAATGGCAACTGACATCAACTACTTAAGCATTCTTGAAGTCAGTCCCCTTTTCTCCCTTTAGCTTCTGCAACACTACTTTCTCTTACTTATTTGAAGCTAAAGTTAGGAAGAGAAGCCTAAAATGGAGACAGAGAATGACAGTCTCTGTCTGTATCTCAAATGTTAATGTTTACTGGGGTTGCATGTCTACCCTCTTTTCAGTTTACATATAGTCTTTGAGTAATATCACTTACATCCATGACTTTAACTGACAAAAATAGGCTAATTATTTCTAAATCTGTATCTCTACTCAAGGTCCTTATTTCAACTGCTACTGCACTTCTAAACAAGGAAAGTTCCACAGACATCTTAAAGTCAAGATGTCCAAAATAAAAGTTAACGTTTTCATTTCTACAATCCCTGTTCTTCTTCCTTTGGCATTTCCTATCTTAATGGATAGAATAAATACTATCTATCCACCTAAGCCAGACAACTCTAGGCATTACCTTTTTTTTAAAATTACCATTTATTTATTTTTGGCTGCGTTGAGTCTTCTTTGCTGTGCGCAGGCTTTCTCTAGTTGCGGTGAGAGGGGGCTACTCTTTGTTGCAGTGCACAGGCTTCTCACTGCGGTGGCCTCTCTTGTTGCAGAGCACGGGCGCTAGGTGCGTGGGCTTCAGAAGTTGTGGCACGCGGGCTCAGTAGTTCTGACTCATGGGCTCTAGAGCATAGGCTCTGCAGTTGTGGTGCACAGGCTTAGCTGCTCCGCGGCATGCAGGATCTTCCCAGACCAGGGATCGAACCCGTGTCCCCTGCATTGGCAGGCGGATTCTTAACCACTGTGCCACCAGGGAAGTCCCTAGGCATTATCTTTTATTACCTCTCATCTCTTTCAGTTCTCTCCTCTACTACTATATAGAACAGTGATTGAGGTAAGAATGAAAGGCCAGGTTTTACCCCATTTCAATCATTTATCACCTGTGTGATCTGGGGTAAGTTTCTTGATATCTCTAAATCTAATTTTCTTAACAGTAAAATAAGGAAAATACTACTACTTAACTCACAAGTGTTTGTGAGGAAAGAATAAAAAAATTTATGTAAAGTATCTAGCACATAGTAAGCATTAACAGTAGCCATTTACAGTATCCAATCCTAACAATTGTGCCTATCAAATCTCTCACTAATTCAAAAGAACTTTCTAAAGTAAAGAGCTGATCACTTTCTTTCCCACTCAGTTTATTGGACCCCCTATTACCAACTACTATAGTGACCTCAGAATAATAACATAATGTCTTTCAGTGTGGACTCTACCTACTTAGTTTCATCCTCTACCATTACCCACCCTTTTCCTGAACCCTAAACTCCTACAATACCAACTATTCATTACAACCCACATAAAGGTACTTCTATATTTCTGCACATACCATTTCCTTAACAAATGCCCTTCCTTCTTAAAACCCCCACCAAGTGCACTGAATAAACTCCAACTCCTTCCTATTCATCTTCTACAGTCTGGCTTAAATGTTGTCCTTTCTCTGCTAAACATTACTAGATTTAACCAGGTAGGGTTTATCATCCCCTTCTATAAACTATCACTGTATATTTTGTGTTTATTTATTTATATGGCTGATTCATCCATTTCCATTAGACTGTGACCTCCTTGAGGGCAAAAACTGTGCTAATTCATCTTAATTCCCTATTCTGACACAGTGCCTATACCAAAGTAAATATTAAATCTGGTTTACTGGAATAATAAATGACAAATAATGACTGAAATTGAATGAAATGACTGAAACTGAATGAAATGCTAAAAGGTTTATATTTTTCAATGGGAAGTAAATGAAAGTTTTGGAACAAAGGAACAGATGATGATAGAGGTCTTATAAAAAATTATTCTGATAATAGCAATAAAAATGGAAATGGGCAGAGAGAAATCAATGGCAAGAAATCTATTTAGGAGATTAATGTAATAAGTAGTTCAAGTGAAGAAATATGGGCCCAAATGGTGGTAGTAATAACAAATTTGAGACGTATATCAAAAGGAAAGGTGATACCTTATGACTATTTGCTTATAGGGGAAGATGAAAAAGCAAGATATAAAGATGACACTCCAAATGTTCAAGCCTAAGACAATAGGAGAAACTTAGTAACACTAAGACATAAAGAGAAATAGTCTAAAAGAACGTCAGTTTTGAAAGTAAATACAAAGGTAACAACTTTGAACATACTGACAATAGATCTAACGTAAAAATAAGATTTGATTTCTTATTTCACACAATCTCCTTATTTCCATATTTCCCTCTCCTATTTTTTTTTCCTTTATATTCAGGTCTAGCCAGATAGAAGAAGACCTTATTAGTTGAGAAAAATTGATATTAAGAAAAGGCTACTTTAAATGAACCCAATAAAAATAGAGAAAAAATTTCATAGTAAAATATAGGAAGAAAGTCTGACTTGGGAATGTATCTTGAAAAATGAAATTAAGATTTATAAAAAGTTTATTTTCTTTTACATTCAACAAAACTTTAAGTTATAATTTCAACAGTATGCTAATCCTTAGAATACAGAAAAAATCAAGTTTTCATTGGTAATAATATCAAACTTACGACAGCACAAATTGAAATTCTTAATTTCATATTCATCTTTTACATCACAATCATAATCATTTTTATAAAAATCTTAAAGGACTTCATCAATTCCCTCAAAGCCCTCCATCAATCCTATGATATTTAAATCATTTTCACTTGAAAAGCCTATTCTCTTGTCATCCTTATAGACTTTCTCTCTTTTACTGTTAACTGGACTAATTTAATTCTGCTGTACCCTTATTTCTCAATGACTTTATAAGATGTGAGTAGTTCTACCAAGTGACTTTTTCACTGTCTTCATAAAATCCTTAAAATCTTTTTTTTGTTGTCATATTCACAATCAATGTGCTTTATGTTTTCACTGAAATGTTGGATAGTGATGGAAAAGGGCTGGAATGCAAGCTGGTATTAAATGGGGAGGGATATGTGAGTGGAGACTAATATTAAGGGAGTCTGTTAATTAGTGATTATTTTCCTGTTAGGATAATTTTTCCTTCTTTACTCAACCTTATGAGCACTCACATAAGGAATGCCGGTATAATGAGAACCACCCCTGTCCTCTAACATACACATGACCCCTCAGTAACTTCAGTATCCTGCTTACATGGGGAAACAGTTTCAAATTCCTTTTTAAATATAATTACTTTCCAAGGCAAACAAATTTGGTGGCTTTTTTGTTTTCTTGCTTATTACAGACAGAGACTGAGGATAACCCACATTTTTTATCCTAAAGTACAAATTCTGGGAGAAGTGATCCCAACCCCACCACAGCTCAGATAGCAAGGGCTCTTTATTATCTTCAGTAACTCAGTTACTGAGATGATGTATTGATAGCTGAATGAACCAGTCCTTTTGGATTGATCCTGCGTATCTCATCTTTTTTCTCATCTCTTCCTTCTATTTTGTCTATAGCAGGGACTGGCAAAATACAATTGGCTGGCCACCTGCTTTACTCAAGTTTTACTGGAATAAAGCCTCACCTATTTGTTTAAGATGTATTATGGCCGTTTTCACACTACAGTGGCAGAGTTCAACAGCTATCATTAGAGATCACATGACACACAAGCCTAAAATATTTACTATGTGACCCTTTAAGTGTTTGTTGATCCCTGGTCTATATTATGGGAAACAGACCTCTGCTTTGTCTTCTAACCCTTTTACTAATACAAATATTTTTTGATGACCTCTTATGTTAGGTGCCAACTAACACCTAATAGTTCCTATGTTAGGAAACTATATTAGGAATGGTTTCTGCTGTCCAGGAGTTAAGGTCAAATCGAAGAAGTGACACTAATGTACATAATTAACTTATAGTGTGTAAGATAAACCGGGAAAGTAAAAAAATTCAAGAGTGACCAGCCCCAGAAGGAGACTAAAATAATTGATTTGTGTAGAGATGCAATCCAATGGTATACTCAAGAAAGTAAAGAAGGTAAAAGGTAGCTTTGCATGAGAAGTACATAAAGTAATGATTAATCCTTAAGGGTTATTTAACTCAAAGTTAAACCTTTAGATATTCAGGTAAAGATTTCAAATTGATCTAAATAGGAAATATGCAAGTGTACTCTTATTTTTTCTTTACCCCAAAATGGTCAAGTGGATTACCTGTTAAATAAATGAAGATAAGACTTTTACAGAGATGGTGTCATAAGGAAAAAAATAAGAATAACTCTATAATTTGGTGCCAGTTAAATATTTTATGCCATCAGAGAAGCTGAAAGGCTTTCCTGATTTGTAGTTCATGAAAAGTCTATCACTTATAATAACTGTGATAAATGAAAGATGGCACTTATTTCTGATCTATATTATAAATGTAGCAGAAAAAAATAAAGAAACACACTTGAATTTTCTAACTTCGAGCACTGCTGGATACTTACATCAATATTGACAGGTTCTATGGTGTTTATATGCACATTTGGAGCTGATGAGGACCGGTCTCGTTGTCCAAACTGATTTCGATGATCTTCATCTGGTCGGAAAGGCTGTGGAATTGGAATGGATTTTGAAGGAGACGGACTGGTGAGAATTGGGGGCCTGGAAAAATCAAGTGATTGGAAGATAAGATTCAGAGTAACTTTATAGAGATAATAACATAGAAAAATGGATGATATAAAGATTTTCTTCTTTTCGTATTCTCAAATAAAATCTTTACAATAAAGCATTAAAAATCCAGCAGTAATGGCTTTTAAAAGTGTTAGTTTAAAAAACTAATATGTGCTTGCAACCACTGACAAAGCTGCTTTGCTCAAGCAGACACTCCAGGGAGTATCAATGATAAGAACACTGATTCTTATCCAGAAAACTCCAGAGAAATCTACAAATGGCTAAAAATTACCTGTTGTTAATCAGCTGAAGCAACGCTTGTCCTTTAAAGTTATACAAAAATGCTCTAGGTAGGCAGTGACTGAATAATGTCTGCCAATTTTTCTACCTTTGCCATTTCTTGATAGTTGAAGTTACTAAAATGAACTTTTTATGGGAAGTATCAATATTAGGAAATTATAAATCTTTTAAAAACATACATGTGTTTTTCATGACCTAAAAGATATACCTATTGCTTTATACAAGAGTTGAATTAAAATCCTGAACAATAATAGCAAAAGATCATTTCCAAATTCAAAAGATGATTCTCAGAGTGTCAATCTCTCATATTTTGAAATGTTTACCATGACCAATAATCGATACAAGACACACAGGAAAATAATATATTAAGCATTAAAGTAAATATTTGTAAAAACTGCTTTTTGATGAAACCATCAAAACAGGTGACAGAGTGACCTATTTTGGTACTGTGGATAAATAACAAAGTCTATGATCTCTCACTGCTCCCAAAATGAACCTGGCACTCACGGAGCACATTAAAGTTTTGAGAATAGATTGTAAGCACCTGTGAGAAGTCTGTGCCCCTCAGAAGGAGTATCCTAGGGAGCTAAGAAATGAGTGTCACTTGACTGACGAGGTGTGACTGTCTTAGTGAGCTCCACCAGGACCAATGAATGACTCAGTGCTAACAGCTTCTCTTCAGAGATTGGTTATTGTTGCACCCCATCTTATGCAAACTCTGTAACTAATCAGCATTATCTAGTGGTTAATAAGACAGCCAGAAAGACAATGTTGAGGGAATAAAAAGACATTTTTAAGACGGGAGAGGGTTTAGAGAGGAATGAGAAGAAAATACAGTAGAAAAGGACTAGATAAAGGTTGAAACAGCCAAAGAAGCCAAATAGTAACAAAAAACTTCTAAATAAAATATGTTAATAGAATCTGAACAAGAATCTGTGCTTCTTTGAGGCACACTTTTAAGGGTAGGGAAAGAAATTTTGACTTTATGTAAATGAATCCACTTAGAAGGGAAATAAAAATAATAAAATATTATGTACTTTAAAAAACTGCTATAGGGGCTTCCCTGGTGACGCAGTGGTTGACAGTCTGCCTGCCGATGCAGGGGACACGGGTTCATGCCCCGGTCTGGGAAGATCCACATGTCGCGGAGCAGCTGGGCCCATAAGCCATGGCCGCTGAGCCTGCGCGTCCGGAGCCTGTGCTCCGCAATGGGAGAGGCCACAACAGTGAGAGGCCCGCATACCACAAAAATAAATAAAAAACTGCTATAAACCAACGAGAATTATAGGTAAGGCTGATGGAACTGGCCTCTAAGAAAATTAGCATGTTCTACTGGTCCTTTTTATTCTGATAATTGAGAAATTTTTAGTTTGTGACAAAGCTGTCTTTATTTTTGCTTTAGACAGCCAATAAAAGCCACTGGCAAGGGATATGGGGAGCAGGTAAAAAGAACGTGGAAGTGACAATATTAGCTTTTAAAAAGTTTTGGAAAGTGCACTCACTTTTTAAACACTACTTACAGGTGATTTAAAGTCTCAAAGCAGTAACATACTTTAAGTTAGAACTTAAAAGTGGAAAAAGCCTGAACTTACTACAACTGAATAGGGTAGTCTAATTAACACAACTGATCTGGTGTAGTGACAGCAAGTCATTCTTGAAACCTACTGAATTAAAACTATGACAGCAACATGTAGTACACAATAAGTCAGAAATATGTATGCAAAGGACACTGGTCTTTAAGTAAGAAAAACAAAAACCTGGATTAAATCTAATGTATTTTATTAGCAAATCTAAAGAAAATGGGTATACTAGAAGATGAAGATATGTTGCTTGTACCTCCCTTCTCCCCTTGCCCCTGTGCCCCCACCATCACCATGCTCCTATGCTCATTCAGATTCTAGAATTCTTTACAGTCCAGTTCAAATCCCACTTTCTTGATTAAATGTTGACTACCCTCTCTCACTATTCTCTCTTCTCCTGTAAACATGAGGATATTTATCACACAGTTTAAAATAATATATCATAAATTGTAGATTATAATTATATACTATTTTAAAATCGTCGGCCATTATCTCATATATTAATGTTACTTTTCTAAATGGAAATCATATACTTCTATATCTGATATTAAAAATAAAGCAATGAGCACAAGGCAGGGACTCTAAATTATCTGTTGCTTGATTTTTTTTCAAGGATGGTCCTAAAACAGTCTACATCAGCTTTAACCCTGTGTATCTGTACCAAATGTATGTAAATTAGCTGACTGGTGTGATAAATTACCTGAAAAAAAAAAACCCTTAATTTAACAATCCAAATGTTGGAAAGGTTTATAATTAGCCAAAAGTTCCAAAGAAATCAGCTCAAACAGCATGTCACTGAACAGCAGGAATCAAATCATACCCAATAGAATCGGAGGGGGGTGCAGAAGGGGATGATCCAGACGTAAGGGTAGTCTCTGCTAAGGAGGCCTCCT
Organism: Delphinus delphis; assembly: GCF_949987515.2. NCBI lineage: Eukaryota > Metazoa > Chordata > Mammalia > Artiodactyla > Delphinidae > Delphinus > Delphinus delphis. Next base: position 93,974,582 of record NC_082691.1, read on the forward strand.
CCTGTGGTATTGGGTGGTGTTCAAAGAACTTGGAGACAAACAGCAAACTGTGAGGCAAAAAGAAAAACAAAACAAAAACAAACCTAACTTGTGCAAAACCCAGAAGCTTCATATACCAGAATACCTTAAAGAATTAACAAAAATGTCTGAGATCAAATTCCATTTTCAGGAAGGACTGTTAAATTCAATTAGTTGTATTTTTGTCTAAAGGCTTACTGTAAAAAAATTATATTGTACTTTTCAAAGGCAAGTTCAGAATCTAAAACTAATTGCTCTATACAGCAAATTTCTACATAGTAGAGGAGAAAAATCATGCTTTATGGTTAAGGAATTAGAAAATGTATCTACTGCTAAAAATTAGGTTATATCATTATGATATACTTTAAAGTACAGAGTTGAATTCCCTCTACTCAAGTAATCAAAAAAAGTAATAAGATTTTACTAGCAGCAGTAACAACACAAAAAAAGATTAAAATAGACTCAATCTATTGAGAGAGGGAGTAGGGGGAAGAGAGGGACTAGGGGGAAGAGAGGGAGGAAGAGAAGGGGGGAGGGAGAGAGACAGAGAGAGAGAGAGACAGACAGACAGGCACACTAACTTTGAGAGAGAGAGAGCACTTAATTTACAAAATTGCTGACAGAACCAGATTCCCCAATCTGCAGTCTAAAAATATAATGGTTTATTTAATTGAAACACCCAAAAACCATCTAAAAGTGATTTCTATGGGCAAGGGATCTTTATTAATTAAAAGAGAATATAAAACATAAATGAAATGTACAGCAAACCAGAATTATAATTTGAGAGAGAAGTATTGGCTATACTACATATTACTCTCTAGGCACACTTCAAAAAGTTCCCTGTAACAACTATTCTGTACAGAAAACTTTCACAGACTCTAAGACATACTAGTTTCACATTAAGAAAAGTTAAATGTAAAGTGGAAGACAGAAAAGAAAAATTTTTTGATTACTTACTCAAGTTGGTCATAATTAACACACATCAGTGGAACCTCTGTACTACAACGCTGGTGAAATTTATAACCACATGTTTGACAGCGGAACCCCTGGAAAAGCAGCTTTCGACAGAAGTCACAAAATGCTAAGGTGAAAAAAGTTTTCCGTACCTGTAAAGTAAAACATCGTAGAGGATTTCAAAAACTAGTAAGAATCTTTTTAGAAATCAACTTATTTACTCTTTTTTTTTTCTTGCGGTACGCGGGCCTCTCACTGCTGTGGCCTCTCCCGCTGCGGAGCACAGGCTCCGGACGCGCAGGCTCAGCGGCCATGGCTCACGGGCCCAGCCGCCCCGCGGCATGTAGGATCTTCCCGGACCGGGCCACGAACCCGTGTCCCCTGCATCGGCAGGCAGACTCTCAACCACTGTGCCACCAGGGAAGCCCAACTTATTTACTCTTGATTAAAATAACAAATCTTTAATATGCTTACATCATGAGAACTGACTTAAACACTAAGATACTAAAATGAAAACCAGTGGATTCAAGATAACAGATGGACTACATGTATTTTTCTCCCACCCACTAACCAATTAAACTCGTAAGTCAAGAAGATGGAAAATAAATAAAAGACTAACTAATATTAAGCTTTACTACATAAAAGTAAAAGCAGAGATGACAGGAGCAGGAAGAAACAGAGGTGAAAGACAGAATAAGGGTACACTTAAATAACTCTACAAAGAAAGGAGTTAACAGATGCTTACTGGTGTTGACAGAACAAGAAACAATGGCATACTTAAAGTTACAAAGGTATGGAACAGAGGAATCAAAAAACCCACAAAAAACAAAAATGCTTCAGAGGAGGAGCGAAAAGAGGAGGAAGGTTGTAATGTTACAAATAATCTAATTCCCTATGGAACTAGCCATAAGTAAATGTCTAAAACTGATAAAATAAGAAATTGTAGCTTAAAGTTATTATTTAGTAATATGAAAATAATCACGAGAAGAGCTTGAAACAGAAACCATTGAAAGTTAAGAATGATTTCCTCTCAGATAGCCTCATCCACTAGAGGGCAGACAGCAGAAGTAAGAAGAACTACAATCCTGCAGCCTGTGGAACAAAAACCCCATTCACAGAAAGACAGACAAGATGAAAAGGCAGAGGGCTATGCACCAGATGAAGGAACAAGATAAGACCCCAGAAAAACAACTAAATGAAGTGGACATAGGCAACCTTCCAGAAAAAGAATTCAGAATGATAGTGAAGATGACCCAGGACCTCAGAAAAAGAATGGAGGTAAAGATTGAGAAGATGTAAAAATGTTTAACAAAGACGTAGAAGAATTAAAGAACAAACAAACAGAGACGAACAATACAATAACTGAAATGGAAAATACACTAGCAGGAATCAATAGCAGAATAACTGAGGCAGAAGAACGTATAAGTAACCTGGAATACAGAATGGTGGAATTCACTGCTGCAGAACAGAATAAAGAAAAAAGAATGAAAAGAAATGAAGACAGCCTAAGAGACCTCCGGGACAACATTAAACGCAACAACATTCACATTATAGAGGTCCCAGAAGGAGAAGAGAGAGAGAAAGGACCAGAGAAAATATTTGAAGAGATTATAGTCGAAAACTTCCCTAACATGGGAAAGGAAACAGCCACTCAAGTCCATGAAGCACAGCAAGTCCCATACAGGATAAACCCAAGGAGAAACACGCCAAGACACATAGTAATCAAATTGGCAAAAATTAAAGACAAAGAAAAATTATTGAAAGCAGCAAGGGAAAAAAGACAAATAACATACAAGGGAACTCCCACAAGGTTAACAGCTGATTTCTCAGCAGCAACTCTACAAGTCAGAAGGGAGCGGCATGATATACTTAAAATGATGAAAGGGAAGAATCTACAACCAAGATTACTGTACATGGCAAGAATCTCATTCAGATTCGATGGAGAAATCAAAAGCTTTACAGACAAGCAAAAGCTAAGAGAATTCAGCACCACCAAACCAGTTCTACAACAAATGCTAAAGGAACTTCTCTAAGTGGGAAACACAAGAGAAGACAAGGACGTACAAAAACAAACCCAAAACAATTAAGAAAATGGTAATAGGAGCATACATATCGATAAAGACCTGAAACGTGAATGGATTAAATGCTCCAACCAAAAGACACAGGCTTACTGAATGGATACAAAAACAAGACCCATATATGTGCTGTCTACAGGAGACCCACTTCAGAACTAGGAACACATTCAGACTGAAAGTGAGGGGATGGAAAAAGATATTCCATGCAAATGGAAATCAAAAGAAAGCTGGAATAGCAATACTCACATCAGATAAAATAGACTTTAAAATAAAGAATGTTACAATAGACAAGGAAGGACACTAAATAATGATCAATGGATCAATGCAAGAAGAAGATATAACAATTATAAATATATATGCACCCAACATAAGGGCACCTCAATACATAAGGCAACTGCTAACAGCTATAAAAGAGGAAATCGACAGTAACACAATAATAGTGGGGGACTTTAACACCTCACTTACACCAATGGACAGATCATCCAAAATGACAACTAATAAGGGAACAGAAGCTTTAAATGACACAACAGACCAGATGGATTTAATTAATATTTATAGGACATTCCATCGAAAAACAGCAGATTACACTTTCTTCTCAAGTGAGCAAAGAACATTCTAAAGGGTAGACCACATCTTGGGTCACAAATCAAGCCTCAGTAAATTTAAGAAAATTGAAATCATATCAAGCACCTTTTCTGACCATAACACTATGAGATTAGAAATGAATTACAGGGGAAAAAAAGTAAAAAACACAAACACATGGAGGCTAAACTATATGTTACTAAATAACCAAGAGATCACTGAAGAAATCCAAGAGGAAATCCAAAAATACCTAGAGACAAATGACAATGAAAACACGACAATCCAAAACCTATGGGATGCAGCAAAAGCAGTTCTAAGAGGGAAGTTTACAGTTATACAAGTCTACCTCAAGAAACAAGAAAAATCTCAAATAAACAATCTAACCTTACACCTAAAGGAACTAGAGAAAGAAGAACAAACAAAACCCAAAGTTAGCAGAAGGAAAGAAATCATAAAGGTCAGAGCAGAAATAGATGAAACAGAAACAAAGAAAACAATAGCAAAGATCAATAAAACTAAAAGCTGGTTCTTTGAGAAGATAAACAAAACTGATAAACCATTAGCCAGATTCTTCAAGAAAAAGAGGGAGAGGACTCAAATCAATAGAATTAGAAATGAAAAAGAAGTTACAGCAGACACCGCAGAAATACCAAGCATCCTAAGAGACTACTACAAGCAACGCTATGCCATTAAAATGGACAACCTGGAAGAAATGGACAAATTCTTAGAAAGGTATAACCTTCCAACCTTCCAAGACTGAACCAGGAAGAAATAGAAAATATGAACAGACCAATCACAAGTAATGAAATTGAAACTGTGATTAAAAATCTTCCAACAAACAGAAGCCCAGGACCAGATGGCTTCACAGGTGAATTCTATCAAACATTTAGCGAAGAGCTAACACCCATCCTTCTCAAACTCTTCCAAAAAACTGCAAAGGAATATTCCCAAACTCATTCTATGAGGCCACTATCACCCTGATACCAAAACCAGACAAAGATACTACAAAAAAAGAAAATTACAGACCAATATCACTGACGAATATAGATGCAAAAATCCTCAACAAAATACTAGCAAACAGAACCCAACAACACATTAAAAGGATCATATACCATGATCAAGTGGGATTTATCCCAGGGATGCAAGGATTCTTCAATATATGCAAATCAATGTGATACACCATATTAACAAATTGAAGAATAAAAACCATATGATCATCTCATTAGATGCAGAAAAAGCTTTTGACAAAATTCAACACCCGTTTATGATAAAAACTCTCCAGAAAGTGGGCATAGAGGGAACCTACCTCAACGTAATAAAGGCCATATACCACAAACCCACAGCAAACATCATTCTCAATGGTGAAAAACTGAAAGCATTTCCACTAAGATCAGGAACAAGACAAGGATGTCCACTCTCACCACTATTATTCAGCATAGTTTTGGAAGTCCTAGCCACGGCAATCAGAGAAGAAAAAGAAATAAAAGGACTACAAATTGGAAAAGAAGAAGTAAAACTGTCACTGTTTGCAGATGACATGATACTATACATAGAGAATCCTAAAGATGCCATCAGAAAACTAATACAGCTATTCAATGAATTTGGTAAAGTTGCAGGATACAAAATTAATGTACAGAAATCTCTTGCATTCCTGTACACTAATGATGAAAAATCTGAAAGAGAAATTAAGGAAACTCTTCCATTTACCATTGCAACAAAAAGAATAAAATACCTAAGAATAACCCTACCCAGGGAGACAAAAGACCTGTATGCAGAAAACTATAAGACACTCATGAAAGAAATTAAAGATGATACCAACAGATGGAGAGATACACCATGTTCTTGGACTGGAAGAATCAATATTGTGAAAATGACTATACTACCCAAAGCAATCTACAGATTCAATGTAATCCCTATCAAATTACCAATGGCATTTTTTACAGAACTAGAACAAAAAATATTAAAATTTGTATGGAGACACAAAAGACCCTGAATAGCCAAAGCGGTTTTGAGGGAAAAAATGGAGCTGGAGGAATGAGACTCCCTGACTTCAGACTACACTACAAAGCTACAGTAATCAAGACAACACGGTACTGGCACAAAAACAGAAATATAGATCAGTGGAATAGGATAGAAAGCCCAGAGATAAACCCACGCACCTACGGTCAACTAATCTATGACAAAGGAGGCAAGGATATACAATGGAGAAAAGACAGTCTCTTCAATAAGTGGTGCTGGGAAAACTGGACAGCTACATGTAAAAGAATGAAGTCAGAACACTCCCTAACATCATACACAAAAATAAACTCAAAATGGATTAGAGACCTAAATGTAATAAGACTGGACACTATAAAACTCGTAGAGGAAAAACAGGAAGAACACTCTTTGACATAAATCACAGCAATATCTTTTTTGATCCACCTCCTAGAGTAATGGAAATAAAAACAAAAATAAACAAGTGGGACCTAATAAAAAAAAAAAAAAAGAATGATTTCCTCTGGAGAGTGGCATTAGAGGCTAACAAGGGATAGGGCAACAGGTGATTTTTTTTGTAAACCCGTCTGCACTATCTTAAAAACTATATACATTTGATTAAAATGTAATATACTTTGATTAAAATGTAAAAAAGAATTTATAAACGAAAAAACTAGTTTATAATTATATGAAAATCAGATCAACCCTACCTGAACTTGCTAACTTAGGACAAGGAAAAGGAAAATCACCTAAAAGAAGGTAAGAACTACTTTTAACAAACTATCAGTTTGTTAGAGGATTAGAAGACCTAAATGTATCTGTGAACATTCCTCTGTGTGAAACTTAAAAGGCAACGTGTAAGAACTCCATGTCAGAAGCCAAACATGGGTCACATAAACAGAACTGTGCCAGAGAAGCTCTATCTTGATAATGAACAAAACCAGAAATTGTTTAAAACTGTTTGGTTTGTATATATAAGAAGCAGAAAACATAAAAAGGATAAACAAATAACAAAATGTTAACAATGGCTATTTGAGAGTGACGAGAGCATGGGTGACTCTATTTTGTCTTTTGTTCTTTGCTGTATATTCTCAATTCATCTCAGTTTTTCAGACAGCATTAATCACACATTACAATAGTAAGAAAAACACATCATGATCCAGGACACACCTGTATTCATATAATAATATTACCCTAACTATACATAATGCATATCAGAATTTTCTAATCCATTCTACTGCATGTAAATGCTTTTCATGATCCATTAAATTGATTTCAACACCCACTTTATCAAACTCTTTTCAATAAACACATATTTAACATGATAAAATGTTATTAAAAATAATACTTCATCAAGAAAATGATATCTTGGCACATCATTCATTCTGGCTTTTTGAGAACATTTAGATAGTTTTAAGAGTAGCTCTTGTTTTCTTCACCTTTTTGTCTATGTATCACTTTCTAGGGGATATAAAAAAGCAACTGACTGTTTTTAGCTTTGTTCCTTTTCCATTTGTCTCTGGATATAAAAGCAATTAGAAAATCTTTAATATTTATGTGTCTACTATTTACTAAAGCAAGCATCTTTTTATATTGCTAGCATAATCTCTGGAAATTAGAGCACAGAAAAATACAAAATGTATTCACAGGAATCAGCATTTTATAGTCACTTTATCCTTTTTGCTAACTACTCATACTCTCAATCGCCTAATAATCTGCAGACTTTCATGAAGCCCTAATTTCTCTTCCTTCTTTAATCTACTCAGTTGCAGTCTTTCTTCCTGTCACTGACTTATATGTGAAAACTATGTGTAACTGGTTGTTTCTGTATGTAAAGGAAGGGGGAAAAAAGAGAGAAAAGGAAGGAGGGCAGGAGGGAGGAAAGCAGAAAGGAGAGAAAAACACCTGAGCAGGAGAAAATGTGGGTATGCATTTGAGCATAAATTGAGTAACTGACATATACCTCTATCTGTGAATATACCTTTGTCAATAAAGGTGGGTACAGGAAGGTATATCTTTTCTTTTGGGCCACAAATTATGCTTATTTTGGAATTCAAGACATGGATGGTAAACTCGTGGGGGCCATAGAACAGGTAATTTGCACGCATTAATTTGTAAGGTGTGGGGCTGAGGGAAGACATTAACTTTAGTGCCTATAGAAAATGGGAAGGTCCGGACACATAGCATCTGTTTTTAATCTTGTTTCTCTACCTTCCCTGCCCCCTGCCAGTTCCCAAGGATTCCTGGGATGCACGTATATACTGAAGGAATCGCTTTTATAACAGACTATGAAACCAGGAGGCATAATCAGCCTTCCTCCAGTAGTCAACAAAAACCAGCCCAGAGAAGCAGAGAGAGGATTTCTTTCCCTTTCTAAGCAGAACACAGGCTTAGTCTTGCCTCTCTATGACACTAAGAGCAATCATTCCAAAACACAAATCTAATCACACTGCTGCCCTGCCTATTAAAATCATTAAACTTCCAATGATTTTAGGGAAAAGTCTGAATCTTTAACATAGCTTACAAGGACTCTCATAAGCTTACTCCACCCATATACACGCTACACTCTAACAGCCCCCTCTCCAACTTTGCATCATCCATTCTGAACTTCTTTCAAAACTGAAAAGGTAACATGCTTTCTTGCTGTTCCCTCTGTCTAGAGTACTCTTGTGGTTTTTTAAAATATTTATTTATTTATTTATGGCTGTTTTGGGTCTTCGTTGCTGCACATGAGCTTTCTCTAGTTGTGGCGAGCGGGGGTTACTCTTCGTTGCAGTGCGCAGGCTTCTCTTGCTGCAGAGTGCGGGCTCAAGAGCACAGGCTCAGTAGTTGTGCACGGGCTTAGCTGCTCCGCAGCATGTGGGATCTTCCCGGACCAGGGCTCAAACCCGTGTCCCCTGTATTGGCAGGCAGATTCTTAACCACTGCGCCACCTGGGAAGTCCCTGTCCAGAGTACTCTTCCCTCATCCATCAGGCCACAGCTTTCATATTTCTTCCTTTGGGAAAACTTCCTGACTCCTCAAAGGCCAAGGTTAGGAATCTCTACTCTGTGTATCTATAGCACTTTAAACATACACAGTAATTAAGAGTGCTTATGAAAATTTTTAATTAAATGATCTGTCTCTCTCTACTCTAAGGCAGGGATACTGTTTTCTTATTAATTGTTATATCCTCAGATCAGACAAAATACTGGCAAATGAAAAGATCTCAACAAACAGTAACTGGCAGCTCTCCAACTGTGTTGTGAAGATTTCCATACTCTGCAACTAACCTGCAGTTTGCTTTCATTACCCTCTTGTGGCAAGGACCTTCCTGCACTGCTTAAGGTTAGTAACTTAGATCTTCTTTTACCTCCTCATATGCAATTTCTAATTAAGAAGAATAAGAGTACTTATTTTTAATTCCTAAAAACTTAAATAAAAAATCTTAAGATTTATCCTCTCAAAATTCTCCAGGTTTAAAAAAAAAAGTCAATAGTAGTGAACTCCTTATCTCATCATTATAAAACTATCTGCCACATAGTAAATCTGATTGGCATCAGGTGTATCTTACACTCGTCCAAAAGATACCTTATCTATTGAAGCACAAACCTGATCTCATTATTCACCGCTAATGGAGCCTCCAAAACACTAACACCCCCCAGGAAATCGAAAGAGCCCAGCTGTACTAATCAACAAGGCACAAGGGAAAACACTTGATGCCAAAAGGGTAGCAATAACTATCCATCTAGAAAACTAAACTGTGGTCCAAAGTCCATATATAGAAAAGTAAGAAGTGCATTCCTGCCTTATAGATCACTCTAATCTTGGCTCCTGCCTACTCTTTTAGAGGACAGGTTCTCAAGCTCTGGAACTGTACCCTCTACCTTATCTCTGAGGTAGAGAGGTTCCACTGTTCCAGGCCTCATGCTGGTGACACTTAGCTTAGGCTAGGTTCTGGCAAATGCAAAACCAGATAAAGGGAGAAGTATTGAAGGAGAGCTTTAACATCTATCTTTCTTCAGTCCTCAAGGAAAGCTATTCCACTTCCATTAGTCTATCTTTCAGAAACATTTACACAAGTGTGTCAAGATGTATGCAGAAAGAGTCTATTTACCATATATGTAACAGATTTCTTAAAAACTTAAATGTCTGTTAAGAGGGATGGTTAAATATACTGAATTTATATTCTTATGGACTATTATGCAATCATTATAAAGCTAGGTGTACTGACATGGAAAGATGCCCATGATGCTTCGTTTAACTTAAAAAAAAAAAAAGAAGAATATCATACAAAATATGATTCCATTTTTTAGTTTTAATAAAAGGAAAAAATGGAAAACTATGAAGGAAAGGAAAGGGAGAAAAAAAAGAAAGGAGAAAACTTTGGGTTCACAGACACATGTTTTATATATAGAAAGACTTTGGAAGAATACACAATAATCAATTAACAACTGTTTACCTCTGGTAGGGTACTTTCACGTTTTTACTTGATATACTTTCGTACCACTCAAATTTTTAAGAGTTTTCTTTCAATAATGAGTATCTATTACTTTTTTTTTGAATTTTTTTAATTGAAATATAGTTGATTTACAATGTTGTGTTAGTTTCAGGTGTACAACAAAGTTAGTCAATTATATACATACATATATGTTATTACTTTTTAAATTAAAAATAAAGTATAATGATTAAAACAAAACTCTTTAAATATGTGTTGTTTTTTTAAATAACAGAACTGATTTTCAACTTAGGTAAAATATCAATGTCAAAATTATTCATCCATACTTCATATTCTCTACATAAAAATTCATTCACAAGAACTTGAAGATTTTTGACATTAAAAAAAATATAAAAGTACATACAAAGTTGTGTGTTGTAAGTGGAACATTCTCCAACACTTCTACATGCAATTCCTCTCCAGTAAGCCAGGAAATATCAGTGTCCCAGCCAATTGGTTTCTTCTCTCTGAAAAGTGTAGACACATCCTTTCTTGGTTATCATACCTAAAGATCTTCATAAACCTCATGCTGAAGATATGAAAATTGGTTATTGAGGGGCTAGTAATGGTGAGGGAGTTTTGGCTCCCTGGTCTTCCATCGTTAGAAATTTAAATGGCAATAAATTAATTTTTAAGTTTACCCCAAATAAATGTATCACTCTTGGACAAACAGCAGGGTAAAGAGATGTACTCTTTTCTTCAAGTCAGCTCCAGAAAAGACCTACAACAGCAGAAAATGGATTGTTCCTGGGGTCCAAAAAAAAAAAGAAATCACAGGTACAGATTTACGTACCCATTCAAAGAAAAAGAGTACTCAAGGGACAATATGCCCCAAAAAGGAGACTTTTTTTTTGTTTTAAAAAAACAGGACTCAAAATTGGGGTTGGGGGGCTCATGGCAAAATTTTAGATGCTTTCTGAAAAATAATTCAATATAAAATGTTAATTTTGGTAAGTCTTTTGTGAAACTATGAGTTTATATTAAAAATAAAGGACTGGGAAAGAGTCCATTATTCAAATAAGACACATAAAAAAATAGTTCAAAAATTTTAAGAATCTCAAACTCTAAACAAAGTCATTTGATCAGAGAAACAAACACTATCATCACAAGAAATTATCTAATGTTAACTCCTCAAAGGGCCTACAAGATTTCTTTAGGCTAATTAACTTAGTATTAATATTTTTTTCCTGAAGCTGATTTTCAATACCCTAGGTCTGGGTAAAGATCTTACAGAAAACCCCAAAATTTCATGTCTGAGGTTTTTTTTTCCTTTTTTAAACAAAGTTTCACATCACATACAAACCATACCCATCCTGAATTCTGTAAACAGCACAGCACTCTGGGATTAGACCTCTCATCATCAGTGCTTTCTTTAGGCTGTCCCGGACTGTAACTCCACACCTTGCAGGTACCTATGGTATCATAAACATATGATATGAGGTAAAGGAAATAAATTATGTATTTTCCACATCATTGAAAAAAACCAATAATTTACCTTTATAACACCTTTAAAATGTCATATGGATTACTGTGTCAGAAAATTATTTCACTAACTTAATATTAATGGGAAATTATGACTCAAGTATCTATTATTACTCACCAACTTAAATCAAAGCAAAATTAATTTTTAGTTTTTTATTAAAATTACAAAATATCTTAAACATATAAAAGAACAGAAAATACTACAGATCCTTATGTGCTCACTGCTGAGAAATAATAGATGTCAACATTTAAAGCAAAATCAATTTTGATCCAACATTGTTCAAAGCTGAAAACTCTTAATCCTTCAATCATAATGATGGTCCCTAAGAGATGTCTTACTGATCCTAAACATAGCAGAAGAAAATACCTGTCTTAATGTGTATAGTTGATATCTGCTGTTTAGTTGTTTGGCACTCCTATTTCCTCTGGGAATCCACCCCTCCCTAAAAACCACATGGTTCTGGAGAGGCCATCAATCACAAGGGTCACTACTTTTCTGGCTACACATGACATAAGCCGGCTAATCAGTTTCCCATATCCCTAATCCAGGGCTAGATATATGACCCAAACAGCACCAGAGTTCTTTCCTTAACTGACAGATGGACACTGGTTGAGAGAAGTTTCTGTTTCTACTGTAGTTAAAGTGTTCCAAAAGGATAGAAATCTGGAGTCCCTAATGGCCATCTTCCCTAGTACACTCAGAAAACCTGGCTACAGAATGAAGCTAACCTAAGGAGAAGTAGAGATGACATTAGGAGCGGGGAGAAAAGAGGCACTGAAAATAGAGATAAGAATCTTTCTGTATATTTGAAGTTATCTCTATCCTGGCCTTTTCTGCCAGCGACCCATCTCCCCAGATATTAATCCGAATAATTTAAAACTGAAAAAGGACTGACAAACACAGCGTAGACTAAAGTGAAGCAATGGGAGTTCAGGTTGGTCAGTCTTTATGGGGGGAGGGGAGTGCAGACAGAGGAAATGTTAATAACAAAATTAAAGGTTTCATTCTTTTAAATCACTAAAGTACTCAGCAAACCAAAGGTTTCCAAAGAATTTGGGAAACTTATGCTAGAGGGGGAAAAATGGAGTGAAAATGAATATAAGACAGCTGAATCTCAACAGTATATTGAAGGGGAACAATCGAGAAAGCCAAATTAGAACCTAAGATTAGATAACACAGGAGGCAGATTTTAGCTCAATATAACCGTTAAAACTATCCAGCAAGGGAAAAGTTTACCATGAGGGAGTAGGTTCATCATTGGAAATATTCAAGAGACTGGATTGGTACAGTTGATCCTCTTTATTCATAGACTCTGCATTTGCAAATTTGTTTGTTTGCTAAAATTTATTTGTAACCCCAAAATCAATACTTGCAGTGCTTTTGCAGACATGCACAGAGGACAGAAAAATTTGAGTTGCTCAAGGCATACTTTCCCAGCTGAGGTTAATCAAGGTGACACTGCCTTCTTTTTCTAGCTCTCATACTGTTGACAAGTGCCAGGTGACTTTTAAGCTAATGGACCCCAGTCCATTCTAGGGGCCAATATACAGAGGCCATCTTTGGCTCATTTATAACAGTAATCCTGCATTTCTCCTAGGAGCAATGGTTCAGTATTCACTAATTCAGTGTTTGCAGGGAATGTATAGAACATAACTATTGCAAATCGTGAGAACTGGCCATACCTTCCAGAAATAATGAACAGAAGGGAAAGCTTACTTTTTCCCTCTGCAACTCATATTCTGCCTACTCTAAACCAAAAACTTCTTGATTGACAACCCTATCTTTAGTTTTAAACCCCATCCAATCTATCCTATCCCCATGTTATCAGTGAAATCTTTCTAAAGAAGGTATTCTTAACATGTGTGCGTGTCAAATACTTCTGAGAACCTGATGAAAGCCTTAGATACTCTCTCTGGAACATAAAATTTCAAGCCCATTATGGACTGCTGAGGAGTCCACTGAACTCAGATTTAGAATCCCATTCTAAGGTATAACCTTACATTTCATTAGTCTTCTCAAAATTTTCCAGTTATTTATAGGACAAAATTCAAATTCCTTAATATGGCATACGAGGTCATCAATGGGTTGGGGCTATCAACCTTTCAGTTCCTTTGGTAATTCCCCTCATGCACTCCTGTAATGCCATCTTCTAATATAGCTATGCTCCCTTATGCTTCTCTGAACAGGTTGATTCCAAGGTGTATATATGTTTCATCAGTAGGCAAAAATTTGGTTTTCCACTCTTATCACCAAGGGAAAGTCACCTATCAGTCCTTCATTCACTTCTGTAGGCTGATTTCTGTTCCTTCATGATACCTGTTCAACAGACTGACACACCAACAGAATAAAACAGAAAGACCAAAGCAGACTCCAACACATAAAGAAAATCAAAATAAAATAAAGGCAGCATCTGAAACAGGATAAAGATGAACTTTTAAATAACTGATGTTGGAACTACTGGAACCAATCTAGGAAAAAAAGGTTCACCCATACTACATACTGTACACTAGGGTAAATTCCAAAAGGATCAAATATTTAAATGTTGAAGGAAGGAGGGGACAAACCATATAAGAACTGAAAGAAACACACGGCAAGCTCCTTTATAACCTCAAGTGAAGAAGCCTTATAAATCTATGATGCAAAGTCTGGAAGCCATAAAAGAAAAATGTTAAATTCACCTACACATAACTAAGAACTTTTTAGATGGCAAAACACACACAACATACTACAGTCAGCCCTCCATATCGTGGGTGCCACATCCGTGGATTCAACCAACTGAGGATCAAAAATATTCAGAAAAAAATTCCAGAAAGTTCCAAAAAAGCAAAACTTAAATTTTCCTACTATAAGTAACCTAGAGATGATTTAAAGTATACAGGAGTATGTGCATAGGTTATATGCAAATACTATGCCATTTTATATAAGGCACTTGAGCATCTAAGGATTTTGGTATCCTTAGGGGGTCCTGGAACCAATCCCCTGTAGATACTGAGGGATGACTACATAAGCAAAGTCAAAAGACAAATGCAAACTGGGAAAAAAATATTTGCAACTTATATAAGAGGCATATAATCTTCATGATATATAAAGAGCTCCTGAAAAATCGAGATCAGGATCAACGGGCAAAGGACATGAAAGACAGTTCAGGAAAACAAAATATAAACGGCCTTCTAACTTATGAAAAGGTGTTCAACCTCAGAGAAAAGCAAACTCAAACTTGCCAAAATATCTTTCATTTATCACATTGGCAAAAATACAAAAGTTTGACAACATACTCTGTTGATGAGGCTATGGTAAACAGGCATCTCATACACTGCTGATAACAGTGCAAGACTAAGCAAAACCTGTGAAGCAAAATTTGAAAGTTTCTTATCAAATTTACAAATGTAAATTTCTCTTTGATCAAGGAAGCCTACTTTTGGTATACCATAATTTAACTGGTAAACTATAGTACATCTATACAATGGAATCTATAGCTATAAAAAAGAATACTTAAGCATGCTATACGTGGAAATGGAAAATTTCCAGGATAGCCTACATAAACATTAAAAGCAAAATACAGAATGATATATACAGTATGATACCTTGTGTGTATGAAGAGGAGTGGAGAAATAAGAATATATCTTTCTATTTTCTTCTTGCTACATGAAGAAACCCAGAAAACACACACACCCACCCAAATAAAAATAGTTACCTAAAAGGTACAGGGGAAACTGGATGTAAAGAGGTAGAGGTGGAAACAAGATTTCCTGATGTAAATACCACATGAAAGAATTACCGGAACAACTCCTACAGAACACCCACTGAACGCTGGCAGAAGACCTCAGACCTCCCAAAAGGCAAGAAACTCCCCACGTACCTGGGTAGGGCAAAAGAAAAAAGGAAAAACAGAAACAAAAGAATAGGGACGGGACCTGCACCAGTGGGAGGGAGCAGTGAAGGAGGAAAGGTTTCCACACACTAGGAAGCCCCTTCGCAGGCAGAGACTGCGGGCGGCGGAGGGGGGAAGCTTCAGAGCCGTGGAGGAGAGCACAGCAACAGGGGTGTGGAAGCCAAAGCGGAGAGATTCCCGCACAGAGGATCGGTGCCGACCAGCACTCAGCAGCCCGAGAGGCTGGTCTGCTCACCCGTCGGGGCGGGCGGGGCTGGGAGCTAAGGCTTGGGCATCGGTCGAGCCCAGGGAGAGGACTGGCGGAATGAACATAGCCTGAAGAGGTTAGTGCGCCACGGCTAGGCTACCTGGGAGGGAGTCCGGGGAAAAGTTTGGACCTGCCAAAGACGCAAGAGACTTTTTCTTCCCTCTTTGTTTCCTGGTGCGCGAGGAGAGGGGATTAAAAGCGCTGCTTAAAGGAGCTCCAGAGATGGGCGCGAGCCACGGCTACTAACAGCGCGGACCCCAGAGACGGGCATGGGACACTAAAGCTGCTGCTGCCGCCACCAAGAAGCCTGTGTGCGAGAACAAGTCACTATCCACACCCCGCTTCCGGGAGCCTGTGCAGCCCGCCACTGCCTGGGTCCCGTGATCCAGGGACAACTTCCCCGGGAGAACGCAGCACGGCACGCCTCAGGCTGGTGCAACGTCACGCCGGCCTCTGCTGCTGCAGGCTCGCCCCGCACTCCATACGCCTCCCTCCCCCCGGCCTGAGTGAGCAGAGTCCCCGAAGCAGCAGCTGCTCCTTTAACCCCGTCCTGTCTCAACGAAGAACAGACGCCCTCCAGCGACCTACACGCAGAGGCGGGGCCAAATCCAAAGCTGAGCCCCGGAAGCTCTGAGAACAAAGAAGAGAAAGGGAAATCTCTCCCAGGAGCCTCAGAAGCAGCGGATTAAAGCTCCACAAACAACTTGATGTACCCTGCATCTGTGGAATACCTGAATAGACAACGAATCATCCCAAATTGAGGAGGTGGACTTTGAGAGCAAGATTTATTATTTTTTCCCCTTTTCCTCTTTTTGTGTGTATGTGTATGCTTCTGTGTGAGATTTTGTCTGTACAGCTTTGCTTCCACCATTTGTCCTAGGGTTCTGTCTGTCCGTTTTTTTTGTTTTACTTAAAAAAATTTTTTCTCAATAATTAGTTTTTATTTTAATAACGATTTTATTTTCTTATTTTATTTTAGCCTCTTTCTTTCTTTCTTCCTTCCTCCCTCCCTCCCTTCCTCTCTCTCTCTCTCTCTCTTTCTTTCTTTCTACTTTTTCTCCCTTTTACTCTGAGCCATGTGGATGAAAGGCTCTTGGTGCTGCAGCCAGGAGTCAGTGCTGTGCCTCTGAGGTGGGAGAGCCAACTTCAGGACACTGGTCTACAAGAGACCTCCCAGCTCCACGTAGTACCAAACGGCAAAAATATCCCAGATATCTCCATCTCAAAACGAACACCCAGCTTTACTCAACGACCAGCAAGCTACAGTGCTGGACACCCTATGCCAAACAACCAGCAAGACAGGAACACAACCCCACCCATTAGCAGAGAGGCTGCCTAAAATCATAATAAAGCCACAGACACCCCAAAACACACCACCAGACGGGGACCTGCCCACCAGAAAGACAAGATCCAGCCTCATCCACCAGAACACAGGCACTAGGTCCCCTACACCAGGAAGCCTACACAACCCACTGAACCAACTTTAGCCACTGGGGACAGACACCAAACACAACGGGAACCACAAACCTGCAGCCTACAAAAAGGAGACACCCAAACACAGTAAGATAAGCAAAATGAGAAGACAGAAAAACACACAGCAGATGAAGGAGCAAGATAAAAACCCACCAGACCTAACAAATGAAGAGGAAATAGGCAGAATTCAGAATAATGATAGTAAAGATGATCCAAAATCTTGGAAACAGAATAGAGAAAATGAAAGAAACATTTAACAAGGACTAAGAAGAACTAAAGAGGAAACAAGCAATGATGAACAACACAATAAGTGAAATTAAAAATATTCAAGAAGGGATCAATAGCAGAATAACTGAGGCAGAAGAACGGATAAGTGACCTGGAAGATAAAACAGTGGAAATAACTACTGCAGAGTAGAATAAAGAAAACAGAATGAAAAGAGCTGAGGACAGTCTCAGAGACCTCTGGGACAACATTAAATGCACCAACATTCGAATTATAGGGGTCTCAGAAGAAGAAGAGAAAAAGAAAGGGACTGAGAAAATATTTGAAGAGATTATACTTGAAAACTTCCCTAATATGGGAAAGGAAATAGTTAATCAAGTCCAGGAAGCACAGAGAGGTCCATACAGGATAAATCGAAGGAGAAACACGCCACGACACATATTAATCAAACTGTCAAAAATTAAATACAAAGAAAACATATTAAAATCAGCAAGTGAAAAACAACAAGTAACACACAAGGGAATCCCCATAAGATTAACAGCTGATCTTTCAGCAGAAACTCTGCAAGCCAGAAGGGAGTGGCAGGACATATTTAAAGTGATGAAGGAGAAAAACCTACAACCAAGATTACTCCACCCAGCAAGGATCTCATTCAGATTTGATGGAGAAATTAAAACCTTTACTGACAAGCAAAAGCTGAGAGAGTTCAGCACCACCAAACCAGCTTTACAACAAATGTTAAGGAACTTCTCTAGGCAAGAAACACAAGAGAAGGAAAAGACCTACAATAACAAACCCAAAACAATTAAGAAAATGGGAACAGGAACATGCATATCGATAACTACCTTAAATGTAAATGGATTAAATGCTCCCACCAAAAGACACAGACTGGCTGAATGGATACAAAAACAACACCCATATATATGCAGTCTACAAAAGACCCACTTCAGACCTAGGGACACATACAGACTGAAAGTGAGGGCATGGAAAAATATATTCCATGCAAATGGAAACCAAAAGAAAGCTGGAGTAGCAATTCTCATATCAGACAAAATACACTTTAAAATAAAGACTATTACAAGAGACAAAGAAGGACACTACATAATGATCAAGGGATCGATCAAGAAGAAGATATAACAATTGTAAATATTTATGCACCCAACATAGGAGCACCTCTCAATACATAAGGCAAATACTAATAGCCATAAAAGGGGAAATCGACAGTAACACATTCATAGTAGGGGACTTTAACACCCCACTTTCACCAATGGACAGATCATCCAAAATGAAAATAAATAAGGAAACACAAGCTTTAAATGATACCTTAAACAAGATGGACTTAATTGATATTTATAGTACATTCCATCCAAAAACAACAGAATACACATTTTTCTCAAGTGCTCATGGAACATTCTCCAGGATACATCATATCTTGGGTCACAAATCAAGCCTTGGTAAATTTAAGAAAATTGAAATTGCATCAATCATCTTTTTCAACCACAATGCTATGAGACTAGATATCAATTACAGGAAAAGATGTAAAAAACACAAACACATGAAGGCTAAACAATACACTACTTAATAACGAAGTGATCACTGAAGAAATCAAAGAGGAAATCAAAAAAATACCTAGAAACAAATGACAATGAAGACACGACGACCCAAAACCTATGGGATGCAGCAAAAGCAGTTCTAAGAGGGAAGTTTATAGCAATACAATCCTACCTTAAGAAACAGGAAACACCTCGAATAAACAACCTGACTTTGCACCTAAAGCAATTAGAGAAAGAAGAACAAAAAAACCCCAAAGTTAACAGAAGGAAAGAAATCATAAAAATCAGATCAGAAATAAATGAAAAAGAAATGAAGGAAATGATAGCAAAGATCAATAAAACTAAAAGCTGGTTCTTTGAGAAGATAAACAAAATTGATAAACCATTAGCCAGATTCACCAAGAAAAAAAGGGAGAAGACTCAAATCAATAGAATTAGAAATGAAAAAGGAGAAGTAACAACTGACACTGCAGAAATACAAAAGATCATGAGAGATTACTACAAGCAACTCTATGCCAATAAAATGGACAACCTGGAAGAAATGGACAAATTCTTAGAAATGCACAACCTGCCAAGACTGAATCAGGAAGAAATAGAAAATATGAACAGACCAATCACAAGCACTGAAATTGAAACTGTGATTAAAAATCTTCCAACAAACAAAAAGCCCAGGACAGGATGGCTTCACAGGTGAATTCTATCAAACATTTAGAGAAGGGCTTCCCTGGTGGCGCAGTGGTTGAGAGTCCGCCTGCCGATGCAGGGGACACGGGTTCGTGCCCCGATCCGGGAAGATCCCATATGCCGCGGAGCGGCTAGGCCCGTGAGCCATGGCCGCTGAGCCTGCACGTCCGGAGCCTGTGCTCCGCAATGGGAGAGGCCACAAGAGTGAGAGGCCTGCGTATTGCAAAAAAAAAAAAAACAAAAAGAACCCCAAAAGAAACATTTAGAGAAGAGCTAACGCCTATCCTTCTCAAACTCTTCCAAAATATAGCAGAGGGAGGAACACTCCCAAACTCATTCTATGGGGACACCATCACTCTGATACCAAAACCAGACAAGGATGTCACAAAGAAAGAAAACTACAGGCCAATATCACTGATGAACGTAGATGTAAAAATCCTCAACAAAATGCTAGCAAACAGAATCCAACAGCACATTAAAAGGATCATACACCATGAACAAGCGGGGTTTATTCCAGGAATGCAAGGATTCTTCAATATATGCAAATCAATCAACGTGATACACCATATTAACAAACTGAAGGAGAAAAACCATATGATCATCTCAATAGATGCAAAGAAAGCTTTCGACAAAATTCAACACCCATTTATGATAAAAACACTGCAGAAAGTAGGCATAGAGGGAACTTTCCTCCACCTAATAAAGGCCATATATGACAAACCCACAGCCAACATCGTCCTCAATGGTGAAAAACTGAAAGCATTTCCACTAAGATCAGGAACAAGACAAGGTTACCCACTCTCACCACTCTTATTCAACATAGTTTTTGGAAGTTTTAGCCACAGCAATCAGTGAAGAAAAGGAAATAAAAGGAATCCAAATTGGAAAAGAAGAAGTAAAGCTGTCACTGTTTGCAGATGACATGATACTATACATAGAGAATCCTAAAGATGCTACCAGAAAACTACTAGAGCTAATCAATGAATTCGGTAAAGTAGCAGGATACAAAATTAATGCACAGAAATCTCTGGCATTCCTATATACTAATGATGAAAAATCTGAAAGTGAAATCAAGAAAACACTCCCATTTACCATTGCAACAAAAAGAATAAAATATCTAGGAATAAACCTACCTAAGGAGACAAAAGACCTGTATTCAGAAAATTATAAGACACTGATGAAAGAAATTAAAGATGATGCAAATAGATGGAGAGATATACCATGTTCTTGGATTGGAAGAATCAACATTGTGAAAATGACTCTACTACCCAAAGCAATCTACAGATTCAATGCAATCCCTATCAAACTACCACTGGCATTTTCCACAGAACTAGAACAAAAAATTTCACAATTTGTATGGAAACACAGAAGACCCTGAATAGCCAAAGCAATCTTGACAATGAAAAACGGAGCTGGAGGAATTAGGCTCCCTGTCTTCAAACTATACTACAAAGCTACAGTAATCAAGACAGTATGGTACTGGCAGTAAAACAGAAATATAGATCAATGGAACAGGATAGAAAGCCCAGAGATAAACCCACGCACATATGGTCACCTTATCTTTGATAAAGGAGGCAGGAATGTACAGTGGAGAAAGGACAGCCTCTTCAATAAGTGGTGCTGGGAAAACTGGACAGCTACATGTAAAAGTATGAGATTAAAACACTCCCTAACACCATACACAAAAATAAGCTCAAAATGGATTAAAGACCTAAATGTAAGGCCGGAAACTATCAAACTCTTAGAGGAAAACATAGGCAGAACACTCTATGACATAAATCACAGCAAGATCCTTTTTGACCCACCTCCTAGAGTAATGGAAATAAAAACAAAAATAAACAAATGGGACCTAATGAAACTTCAAAGCTTTTGCACAGCAAAGGAAACCATAAACAAGACCAAAAGACAACCCTCAGAATGGGAGAAAATATTTGCAAATGAAGCAACTGACAGAGGATTAATTTCCAAAATTTACAAGCAGTTCATGCAGCTCAATAACAAAAAAACAAACAACCCAATCCCAAAATGGGCAGAAGACCTAAATAGACATTTCTCCAAAGAAAATATACAGATTGCCAACAAACACATGAAAGAATGCTCAACATCATTAATCATTAGAGAAATGCAAATCAAAACTACAATGAGATATCATCTCAGACCAGTCAGAATGGCCATCATCAAAAAATCTAGAAACAATAAATGCTGGAGAGGGTGTGGAGAAAAGGGAACACTCTTGCACGGCTGGTGGGAATGTGAATTGGTACAGCCACTATGGAGAACAGTATGGAGGTTCCTTAAAAAACTACAAATAGAACTACCATATGACCCAGCAATCCCACTACTGGGCATATACCCTGAGAAAACCGAAATTCAAAAAGAGTCATGTACCAAAATGTTCATCGCAGCTCTATTTACAATAGCCCGGAGATGGAAACAACCTAAGTGCCCATCATCGGATGAATGGATAAAGAAGATGTGGCACATATATTCAATGGAATATTACTCAGCCATAAAAAGAAACGAAATTGAGCTATTTGTAATGAGGTGGATAGACCTAGAGTCTGTCATACAGAGTGAAGTAAGTCAGAAAGAAAAAGACAAATACAGTATGCTAACACATATATATGGAATTTAAGAAAAAAAAAAATGTCATGAAGAACCTAGGGGTAAGGCAGGAATAAAGACGCAGACCTCCTAGAGAACGGACTTGAGGTTATGGGGAGGGGGAAGGGTGAGCTGTGACGGGGCGAGAGAGAGTCATGGACATATACACACTAACAAACGTAGTAAGGTAGATAACCAGAGGGAAGCAGCCGCATGGCACGGGGATATTGGCTCGGTGCTCTGTGACAGCCTGGAGGGGTGGGATAGGGAGGGTGGGAGGGAGGGAGACGCAAGAGGGAAGAGATATGGGAACATATGTATATGTATAACTGATTCACTTTGTTGTAGGGCAGAAACTAACACACCATTGTAAAGTAATTATACCCCAATAAAGATGTTAAAAAAATAAAAAATAAAAAAAATAAATAAAAAAAAATTCCACTTAAAAAAAAAAAAAAAAAAAAAAAAAAGAGTCATGTACCAAAATGTTCACTGCAGCTCTATTTGCAATAGCCAGGAGAGATGGAAGCAACCTAAGTGTCCATCATCGGATGAATGGATAAAGAAGATGTGGCACATATATACAATGGAATGTTACTCAGCCATAAAAAGAAACGAAATTGAGTTATTTGTAGTGAGGTGGATGCACCTAGAATCTGTCATATAGAGTGAAGTAAGTCAGAAAGAGAAAGACAAATACCATATGCTAACACATATATATGGAATCTAAGAAAAAAAAATGTCATGAAGAACCTAGGGGTGAGACGGGAATAAAGACACAGACCTTGTAGAGAATGGACTTGAGGATATGTGGGGGGGGGGGGAAGGGTAAGCTGTGACAAAGCAAGACAGTGGCATGGACATATATACACTATCAAACGTAAAATAGATAGCTAGTGGGAAGCAGCCGCATAGCACAGGGAGATCAGCTTTGTGGTTTGTGACCACCTAGAGGGGTGGGATAGGGAGGGTGGGAGGGAGGGAGACGCAAGAGGGAAGAGATATGGGAACATATGTATAACTGAGTCACTTTGTTATAAAGCAGAAACTAACACACCATTGTGAAGCAATTATACTCCAATAAAGATGTAAAAAAAAAAGAATTACCTATTCAAAAAGGAAAAGGGGAAGGGGAGCACTGTCTCAAATTTTAAGGCTGAAAAGACTAAAAAGATATTTTCAAAAGAACCAGGTTAATGCCTCTTCTCCAAATTACAAAATTAAATGTCCCTGATTAGGCTGTCAAAGCAGCAATACCTTTTCTCTAAAATAATTTAAAAACAAGCATCCTACCTTAACAGCGATCTATAGTCAATGTAATCATCTGAATATTTGCAAAGGAAAATTTAGACCAAAACAAAATGTATCAGTCTAAACTTTAACATACCAGTTTTTAAAGTGAATATAAATCATCTTTTATCAATGGATTCATGATGGTCCACCACACTACCCTACTTTTGTGTATGTTTAAAATTTTCCATATAAAATGTTCTCTTAAAACCTTAAGAACTCCTTAAAGGAGTGGCCATCAAAATTCAGGTGGCCATCACAATTACTACATGTTTAATTATCTGAGCTAGTAGATTAATGTGGTAGTTTAAATTCTTTACAATGCAGACTTTATTAGATGCTTTAAGTAAACTTCATGATACACTGAGATCTCCTTGTATAAAACTGGCACAGATTATACATGCTAATATATGGGTTTTTAAAATAAACCTAAATTTATAGCTTCCTGATTTTATCATAATTTATCTTGATGTCAAGTCCTTTTTTAGGAGTGTTAAACCAGTCATAATATAGTTTATTATTATAGACTGTTAAACCAATTCACAATAAAAGGAAAAATTTAATATGATCTGCTTATAACATGGTCTTTTTAAAGTTAAAAGAGGCTGACTATATATACTACCAAAACTTCCTAAGGTGAAAGCGATTTTAGAATTAAGTATGCCTCCTGGTCAAGTTGTATTTAACTGACAAAGAACAAGTGATAAAGGTGGTAGGTCTTTTACTCCTAAATTGCTGGTCCCAATTAAATCGAAAACCAAAACTAAATTTAATCAATTACCTCTTTAGACCTCCAAGGGGGAAAACTTATCTAGCAACAGATTAAGTCCTTTCACTGTGGCAAAAGTTAATAGAATTTATGAGGAGTCAAGAATGTCCCAGACTTCACAGCTATTTTATTAAAATTAAACACAGTATTTTAAATATCAACATGAGTTAATACTGCTCCATATAATACTCTGCCTCACAAAGTTACTATGAGGATCAAATGAGAGTATGGGGGAACATTTTTACAAACTGTAAACCACTATGCAATAGGTATTCTTCTTGTCTACAAAAGGATGGAATGTGTAACTCTCTTTCATCACTTGCAGATCTTAGAGGTTTCTGCTTTACTTTTTGCTAAAAATAAAAGGAGAGGGAGGGTATTCCCTGGGGTTCTAGCATCTACTCTAATGATGTCCCTTTACTCAATCTATTCCATTAAAACTACTTACTTGTGCTAGTAAGAGAGTTAGAGTTTCCTACATGTTTTCGTGCTCTTTACATGTTTTTCCTCAAACTGGCTAAAACAAGAACAGCTTGTTTAGCTTCTCCTTAACCCTTCCAATCCATAAACATTTCTTGCTTTAATTACCACACAACCAAGGCATGATTTTGAAGGATCCAACATTGCCCTATGTGTTCCCACTGTCCTTCCTTTCATTATGTTAAATACAATCACACCTACTAATTGTTAGACACTGAGGAAACCAAAAAAGATAAGCTGCTTTGAGAGCTTTCTCCCCAAAGATGTTAAAATTAATTTAGTAGTTTTAGATATTTTTTTCAGACACCTGCTATTTACAGCCTTTGAACCAAATCTGCATTTCCCATTGAGAGATCCACTTACAGGTGTGCAACTTGGAAATACCCTGTTACTTGTAGACAAAGAGTCCTGTATAAAGATGTTCATATTTTAGCACTGTTAGTAATAACAAAAAACCTGAACATAACCTAGATGTCTGTCAGGATAAACTATGTTAAATTGAAAAGAATCAGACCTATATGTATCAACA
Source organism: Delphinus delphis (assembly GCF_949987515.2). Taxonomy (NCBI): domain Eukaryota; kingdom Metazoa; phylum Chordata; class Mammalia; order Artiodactyla; family Delphinidae; genus Delphinus; species Delphinus delphis. The sequence goes on from NC_082691.1 coordinate 93,999,891, forward strand.
CATACATATGTATACCTTGAAATTATAATAATTTTGAATAAAAAGGACAAGATGTTGAACATTACATACAGTATCATACTATTTTATATATTAAAAAAATGCTTATAGGTACATATCCATGTAGTAAAATATAAAAATTTCGATTGAATGTACCCCACATTTATCATAGTGGCTACTTCTTGGGGGACAAGGTGGGATGAAGGATGTTTGGGAAGGGAATGGGACAGGTAAGAGGAACCTAAATATATATATGTATGTACGTATATATGGATATATGTTATATATGTATGTGTGTGTGTGTGTAATATGAAGCAAATATAACAAACATTAATACTTGTTCATTGTAGGTGACTAAACACAGGTGTTTAATATATTGTCCTTTATACTTTTCCATATAAATAAATTTCCTAAATAAAAAAGTTAAAAACCTTATGAATGTTCTTTTCTAAACCTCTGCTACTTCCTCAAATCAGCATGAATATGTTCATCAGTTTTTTTTTCCTAGTGGGAACTGTTTCTTTTTAACTTTCTATTTTTCTTTTGTTCTATGTTCTTTGAATTTTTCCAACTCTACTATGAAAAATTTCAAACACAGAAAATTAGGAGTGGTACAATTAACATCCAAGTTCTCTCAGATCCTAAAATTATTTTTTCATATTTGTTTTCTCTCTTTAACATTTTGTTTCCATCATACCATTTGAAAGTAAGTTCTAAATTGACTGACTGAGATAGAATTCAGAATAGTGGTTACTCTTGAAGGTGGTCACTGAATTGAGGGAGCACAAGAGAACACTCACATTAGAAATGTTCTATATCTTGGTCTGCATGGCACTTACACATGTAGAAAGTCACTGAGCTGTACACTTGAGATTTGTACACTTTACTATATGTAAGTTTTATTTCAAAAAAGGGGCGGGAGGGGGGTTGCAGGCATCATGACAATTTACTCCTAAATATTTAAGCATGTATTTCCTAAGAATAAAGACATTCTCCTACATAAAAATATCGCTATTGTCACACTTAAGAAAACTAATAATTCCATAAGAACACATCATATTCAATCAACACTCAACATTTCCTATCTCAAGAAGGACTTCTACAGCTCTTCCCCACCCTGGTCCCAAACCAGGATCACACAGCGCATTTGTTTGTTTTGTCTCTTTAGTCTTACTCAGTGTAGAATAATCCCCAACCTTTTATCCTCCATGACACTGAGTCCAGGCTGTTCATCTTATAGAATGTCCACCTTCTGAATTTGTCTAATTGCTTCCTCATGGTGCTTAACTTTTCCCTTTATCCCGTGTTTCTTATAAAATGGAAAGTCCAGAAGCTTAACATTCAACACAATCATTTTTAGTAATAATACTTCAGAGATGATGACTCATGCACTGAGTTTTAAATTTTAAGGCTACCTAGAAATTCTATTTGGTTCCTTCTTAGGAATCTAATCCTGTTATTTTTAAGTCTTCTAATGCACTGATGGTAGACTGTTTCCTTGCATATTATAACTTGTGATTTTGACCTTGTCATTGAGGCATTCTGTATGTGAATTCCATGAGACCTATATGGGCTAAGGGAGGGTATGCATTTGTTTCTGCCCAGTTCCTGAATGCTATTACCACTTCAGGAGCAGTTGTTAATTTCTTGGGTTAAGAATTCCTGAATAATATAGATAATATAATTATGAACCCCACATGCTATGGTAAGAACAGGTCTATAGTTAAGAATTCACAAGGGAAACTTTAACCTTTATTTGGAGCCCTGGCACTAGTACTCAGACTTGAGTGTGGTTCAAGTTTGACAGGTATAAATGTCAAATCTGACACTAAAAACAATGCAATTTGTTCCAGTTAAGGAACACAGACTTAGGCACCAAATAATTATGTCTTTTCCATTCTTGTTTGAAATGGATGCTTACATTTGCATGACCACTGGGTATCACATTTCATTTTCAACAACTAGTCTTTCTGAAAAATACAAAGAAAAAGCAATGATGATATTAAAGTTGACTCACCACCGTCCTCTGTTTATTGGGCAGGAAGACTCTAACGATAGGTTTTTGTGGTGACTTGGGGTTGCTCCGTGACACATCTGTGGGATTTTGAAAAACTGAAAGAGATGAAGGCAGCACTGAAAGGCTAGAAGAGGAAGAAGATGTAACGGTGTCTGTTGATGCAGAGCTAGAAACAGAAAAATCAGTTCCATTCCCCAGGGATTCCAATAACTGTTGTTCTCTTTGTTGGAGGGCATCTAGCTTGCTGGTGTATTCTTCATAGGCCTATAAAATAAAGTAGACTTACATTGAATCTGGACTTTTTCCTGACAGTAACAAAAGGAAATATGAAATTTAAGTCTTTGATTATAATCTCTTTATAATCTAGCTAACACGATTTTGTATTACAAATTACAAAATAAGTGCTGGAAGTATTGTAAATTAGTACTTTTACCTTTAAATTGATAAATCTTTTGTTATAAGACACTACATCTAGAAACTGACATACACACACACACATATATGTCTATAATAGCCATGAATATTAATTTTGAAAAACCAGTATTTGCAATTTTCTGGCCAAATCACAATTTATATTCCAAACTACATATCTAACATAAGATAAAATACTAATATATCACAGATAAATACCCTATTAATTTTTTTTCCAGAAAAGTTGTAGGCATATAAGGTTTCATACTTCTCTCTGCCTCTCTCTCTCTAAAGAACTGAGAGAGAGGTTGAGAAGGAGATGAGGTGTTAGAGAGATCTGTCAAAAAACAAGACTAAGGTACACAGTGTCAGATCTCACCATTACCACCAAAATCAGCTCAACAGGGATTAGAGGATGTATAACTGCCACTTTTTTTTCTGAAACAGCTATTAGTTAAAATACCTTCTTTTACTCACTATGGGTATCTTATGACCTCCCCTTTCCCATCAAATACTGCTTAGAGAATAGAATTTTGTTTGAAAAGGTAGTTTACACCCTGCAGTCAAGAAATTTTGAGGCCATTATCCATCAGGGTATCTTTCTAGAAGTTTCATTTTACTAAAGCTATAAGGTCAAATGATCACTTAAGATATCATATTCTAAAAGTAGGAAGAATCTTGGAAAGAGAATGCTACTGAAAATAAAGAGATGGAATGAATTGGAATGTATGTGTCCATGGTCCTTTGAGGCAGTAGTAATCACCTTCCCCCACACTATAATCCACCATGTCTCCCTACCACCCCAAATAGATGCAACACTATAAAGATTTATGAAAGGCTACAAAGATTGAAAAGAATCAAAGATTTAAAAAAATGGCATTTCCCATCACTTATTAGGCTACAAAGAAGCAGATGGATGCATTTTTATTTGTGCAAGTATTGTACATGAGAAATAAACAAAGATAAGAGTAAGGAAAGAGGGGGGTCTTAAAAGGTTAGCATTTAGATAGACGGAGTTAAGTGGGGAGAAGAGAGTACTGTGTAGCACAGGAGAAATTTTGTAACAGAGTAAGGAGGTAAGAAATTTTAAGACATAGAGGAAAACTATGGACTAGTATAGCTCAACGTCATACAATACCTGGGACATATCAAGGGATCAATAGATGTTTGTGAAATTTAAGTGAAGAACAGGAACACAAATAATAAGACTGGAAAAGTGGGTAAGGGACCAGCTTGTAGAGAATGTACATACTATGTTATGAAGCCTGAACTTCATTCTATAAGCAAGGGAGAATTATCTAAGGTAGAGGAGAATAAAGGAGAAATTTCATTTCAATATAGGCCACCACACCTGATATGCTTGATCCTACCATATAATTTTTGGGGGGGGTGAGGAGGGAAAATACTAAAATGAGCTACTGAAGTAAAGGGCCTAAACTACACCAAAATGCCCTCTCCTTTAGAATCTAATAGTTGTCCAACGCTGACCCTGAAATGTTTCACAGCATCTCAGGCATTATAATCAAATCAGTCCAAAATTTTCTGAGCTGTATTTCTATTTAGCTTTCAGTTCGATGGGCTAATTACTTACGGGCATCTTTTTCAGTATGATCCACTTATTGAGATTTCGCTTATTCAATAAATATATATTGAGCACACATGTACCTAGTAGTGTTTGGGGCTCAAACCACAAAAATGAAGACTAACACAATTCCTACACTTCGAAGATTATGTACATGCAGCCTGGGAGACAAAAATTCCTCCTTGCGTAGATCAAATATTCTTATTTACTGTCACCTGGGCAAGTACATTTACTACACAAAGTTAGGCTTAGGAAAAGTAATAAATGTAAACAAATTTTCTGAATGTTATTTATCAAAATATTAGCCTTAATTTTTAAAAATATATTGTTCCCTCCACTGTGGATTACAATCTATTATTTCACTGCATTTATCAATAACTCTTCCTTAAGTACAAAACATTTACTTATTCCACCTCTCTCCATCCTCATAGCTGCAATCTACCAAGGTACTTGCCTACCTTGTTTTGAACCTGGTTTGACTCATTTCATCCCATTATCCTTGCTGCATGCCGTGTGGATGCTGATTACTCTTACAACACTCCTGCCTTGAAGTTCTCTAAACCTTGTATCTATAAACACATTTGTTTCTACTCTACCTTCAAGATCCAGAGATACAAACCAAAGAGTTCTTAACCAAAGAGTTCCAAATGATGACAAGATCTCAACTGGGAACCTCCCATACCCCTATGTACACACACTTATCCCACTGTCTTAAATTTCATCCTCACTACCACACTAATCTGTTCATTGTCAACATTAATCCCTTTATTTTTTTCAGATTTGTTTGCTGTTTTACTTCCCATACTTTGTGGCTCACCATTTCAACAATGCCAATGGTAACATCTTAGATTGGTTAATTCTTATTCTTTTACCAACTTGCTTGTCAAATATCAACTTTGGGTAAATTCTATCATTCAATTACTCCATTCTTTCTCTCAGGTTACCACACATTACTGAAGAAAATAATAAAACAAGGCCAACTGGTTCCATTATCAATTCATGGAAATTAGTCTTTCACACTACTATATGAAAATTTGTACTTATTTATTTAATTTTTTGAAATATTTATTTATTTATTTATTTTTGGCTGCGTTGGGTCTTCGTTGCTATGCGCGGGCTTTCTCTAGTTGCGGTGAGCGGGGGATACTCTTCATTGCTGCATGCGGACTTCTCATTGCAGTGGCTTCTCTTGTTGCGGAGCACAGGCTCTAGGCGCACGGGCTTCAGTAGTTGTAGCACACGGGCTCAGTAGTTGTGGCTCCCAGGCTCTAGAGCGCAGGCTCAGTAGTTGTGGCGCACAGGCTTAGCTGCTGTGCAGCACGTGGGATCTTTCCAGACCAGGGCTCGAACCCATGTCCTCTGCACTGGCAAGCAGATTCTCAACCACTGTGCCACCAGGGAAGCCCCTGTACTTATTTTTAATTCGTATTACATTTCTCACAATACTTACTCCCACCTTTCCTATGCTTCTCTGGATCCTAACTTCATCCCCCAACCTTTAATTCACTCAAGAAAATAGCATTACCTTCAAATTTACTCTGAAGATCAAAGCCATCAAATAACAGCTTCCTCTTCTTTCTTTGTCCAATCAATTCTCCCCATCTTTCCCCATCCTTCTTTTGCTCTCAATTTAGTATTAACACTGGGTGTTTAGAGCCTCTTCTGTGGAGGCCTTGGTTCATCATTATCTCCATTTTCTCTCGTATCTTCCAACTTTCTCTTTTTCTCTGTTTTCTTACCCTGCAACCTTGAGCAAGTCCTCCCACATAAACATACACCTCAAGCACCATTACCAGCATCAACAAAATTCCTCTGGTGCTTCAAGAAGCTGCAAAAAACAGATATTTCTTCAGCAGGCAGGTTTTCCAAAACCCCATTCCTTCTCATCAAAATCCTACTTATTGGGCTTCCCTGGTGGCGCAGTGGTTGAGAGTCCGCCTGCCGATGCAGGGGACACGGGTTCGTGCCCCGGTCCGGGAGGATCCCACATGCTGCGGAGCAGCTGGGCCCGTGAGCCATGGCCGTTGAGCCTGCGCGTCCGGAACCTGTGCTCCGCAACGGGAGAGGCCACAACAGTGAGAGGCCCGTGTACCGCAAAAAAAAAAAAAAAAAAAAAAATCCTACTTATTTTTCAAAGTTTAATTCAAAGGTCTGCTTGGTAAAAATCCAAAATCGGTATTTTCTTTTCACTTCCTTTGGAGTATTACCACACTCTTCTTTATATGGCTTTTACAAAATCATTTGTGAAAAAACTTTGTGAGCACTAAGTGAAATAATACTAGCAAAGGAAGTTATTACAGCAAAAACCCAATAAATACTTTTATTAGTAGTAATAAGTAGTACTAGTTCTTATCGTTATTACTGTATTACTTCGCTGAGTTCTCAGCATGACTCTACTAAATTATAAGGTAGTTGAGGGCACAGCTCATGTTATTTATTTATTTATTTATTTATTTATTCATTCATTCATTCATTTAATGGATTCTTTTCTCAAACTGAAGTATAGTTAATTTATTTTTGAACTTAAAAAAGAATGTAAGAACACAATATTATTAAGATGAAAATACTCCTCAAATTGATCTACAGATTCAATGCAATCCTTATCAAAATCCCAGCTGGCTTTTTTTTGCAGAAATGGACAAGCTGATCTTAAAATTCACACAGAAGTACAAAGTACTTGGAATAACCAAAACAATCTTGAAAAAGAACAGTTTGGAGATTTACATTTCCTGATTTCAAAAGTTACTAAAAGCTACAGTAATCAAAACACATGATATTGATACACATATAAAAAAACACAATAGATTGAGAGTCCAGAAAAAAAGCTGTACATTTATGGTTAACTGGTTTTTGACAATGTTACTGGTACAACTGAATATCTGCATACAGAAGAATGAAGTTGGACTACTACCTAACATCATATTACAAAATTAACTCAAAGTGTATCATACACTTAAAAGTAAGAGCTAAAACTAAAAAACTCTTAGAGAAAACACAGAAGTAAATCATCATGGCCCTGGATTAGGCAATGGTTTCTTAGATGACACACCAAAACACAGCAACCAAAGAAAAAGTAGATAAACTCGACTTCATCAAAATTAAAGCTTTTGTGCTTCAAAAGACACTATCAAAAGAGTGAAAAAAAGACATCCCACAGAATGGGAGAAAATATTTGCAAATCATACCTGATAAGGATTTCCTACCAAGAATATATAAAGAACTATTACAACTCAGTAATAAAAAGACAACCCAGTTTTTTAAATGGGCAAAGGATTTGAATAGACATTTTTCCCAAGAAGATATACAATATATACAAATATACAAGATATACAAGATACAAATCTTGTATAAGATTTGTATATATATACAAATGTATATATATACGTATATATATGTATATATATATACATATATGTATATACATACACAAGATTTGTATATAATACAAATCTTGTATCTTGTATACAAGATATACAAATATACAAATACTAATAACCACATGAAAAAGATGCTTAATATCATTAGTCACCAAAGAATTACAAATCAAAATACCACAATGAGATGCCAATTCACACCTACTAGGATGGCAATAATAATAATAAATGGAAAATAACAAGTGTTGGTGATGATGTATAGGAACTGGAACCCTCACATTTACATTCCCACATTGCTTGTGGGAATGTAAAACGGTGCAGCCACTCTGGAAAACAGTCTGGTAGTTCCTCAAAAAGTTAAAACACAGAGTTACCAAAGGACACAGCAATTCCATCCCTAGGTACATAACTAAAAGAACTGAAAACATATGCCTACCACAAAAACTTGTACATGAATGTTCACAGCAGCTTTATTCATGATGGTCCAAAAGTGGAAACAACCTAAACGTCCATCAGTTTATGAATGGATAAACAAAATGTGATATATCCACATGACAGAATATTAGCCATAAAAGTAATAAATGCTACAATGAATGCTACAAGCTACAACATGGTTCAATTTTGAAAACATTCTGCTAAGGCGAAAGCAGCCTGTCACAAAAGGCCACATTGTGTATGATTCCATTTACACGAAATGTCCAAATAGGCAAATCCATAGAATTAGAAAGTAGATCAGTGGTTGCCAGGGGCTGGAGAGAACAACTGCCAATGCGTAAAGGGTTTCTTTTTGAGGTGATGAAAATGTTTTGGAATTAGATGGTGGTGATGACTGTACAATTCTGTGCATATGCTATAAACTATGCAATTGTACACTTTAAAAAAGTGAATCTTATGGTATATGAATTATTTCCCAATTAAAAATGGGAAGATGGGGACTTCCCTGGCAGTCCAGTGGTTAAGACTTCGCCTCCCAATGCAGGGGGTTTGGGTTCAATCCCTGGTCGGGGAGCTAAGATCCGACATGCCTCATGGCCAAAAAACCAGAACATAAACAACAGAAGTAATATTGTAACAAATTCAATAAAGACTTAAAAAAATAATAAACAAAAAAATTAAAATGGGAAGAAAATTCAGGACGTACTTAATTAAAACATAATGGGAAAAGGCAGTGGAAGAAAAAATTTTTATCATTAGAGTTCATTATATTTATTCTTTTTAACTTAATCTTACAAGATACAATGAAATCTTTCAAATTGCCCACGAGTGATAATTTATGAACTGTTCTGCATTCCAAAGGAAGTACCTAGCTTCCAGTATTATTTTCTTCGCAGATTTTTTTTTTTGGGGGGGGCACACTGAGTGGTATGCAGAACTTCCCTGGCCACGGATTGAACCTGTGCCCCCTGTACTAGAAGCACAGAATCTTAACCACTGGACCACCATGGGAGTCCCAGTATTATTTTCATTGCAGTATTTGTTTTGATAAATGTCTCTGCATTATCCTGGGTTCTACACAGAGTACAGATCAGAAAGGCTGTCAGCATCATAATAATGATATAGCAATTAAGAGCACAGGCTCTGATAAAAAAGAAAAAAAAAAGAAGACATACACGTGGGGAAAATGTAAGCAGTTATAGAAGACTCATAAAAAAAAGAAAAAGAACACAGGTTCTGAATTCAGAATGTCTGGCTTCAAACTTTGGCTACCCCATTACTAGTTGTGTAACTCTCGTCATGTTATTATTAAAACCCTCTGTGCCTGAGCTTCCTCATCTATAAAATGTAAATGAGAATATTAAATATAACTCACAGGGCAGGTTGAGGATTAAATGACCTACTGTATGCTTAGAACAGTTCCTGGCACAGCAAGCACTCAATAAATGTTAGGAGCTTTATTGTCATCATCTGTCTGTCTGCAGGGGACTCCAGCATACATATAAATTCAGGGGTAGCTTGGATTCAGTGTGGTAACACTAGGGTTATTCCAGAAACTTTATCCCTTCACCTCTGGAATCCAATATATCAGGTCTAGAAAGAAGAATCTACTACTAGAAAAGCATCTAGCATTATATCTTACACACAGAAGACATTCAAATAATTTGTTGGATGAGTAAATACAGAAGAATTGGGAGAAAAATAAGAAATTCTGAGGAACAACTTTTAGGGGAAACTCATCTTTTCTTCCTCTGTATGATGGTAAAAAGAAAAGACTGGAACCAATGATTGAAAAGACAAACCTGAAATTCTTTAGAGTACAATAGTTCATTTCACTGCAGTTATCATCAAGGGAATAAACAGAATGTTAATTATTATTCATACGCCAGTTGGAGAAAATCTAGAACTTAAAAACTCGTTTTTAAATAAATTAGTACATAGAAAAAAGAAAGCCACAAGGATTTCTGATGGTGATATAAGTGATTTCATTCTGTTCTGCTAAAAGGAAGAAATGGAGAGATAGGTAAAGATTTATCTCTCTATGAAAACACCAAAGGGGTTTCTTTCGAAATGCTGTAGCACAACTTCTACCTGCCAGTGCACAAACTAATCTGAAGCCAAATTGTGAACACTGGGAAAATTTTACTTTTTAGCCTCTTATTTCAGGAAATGTAAGCACAGGCACTAGTCTAGGGGTGTATGTAACCCCATTCTGGTTGGTGAAATGTAAAGACTTGTAAGGGATTTGGGGGGGGAGGTTTTCCTCCTTGCAAGGGCTCAGTACACCAGAGAACATCTGTGATCCCTTCTTCCTGATTTGACGTCTTGTGTTAGAGTACGATTCTCAGATGTGCTGCAGTTATGACAGAAAAACCAAAAGGACTACAGCAATCTACCCCAGTGTCTGACAACCTTGAGCTGTAGAACAATCTTTGAATAATTTACCTTCGTGTTTCTTGTTATGGGAGCGGAAATTAATACCGCTACATGTTTGGACAAATTGTTATTTGTTTTTTGCAGATTAAAAACATTTGTAATTTTTATAGATCTCCTAGACTTATTCTCTAATTTTTCTGATCTTTCCTTTAATATTTTCCATCTTTGTTTTTTTCTACTTTCTGGAAGATGTCCTTAACTTTATAGCATTTGTTTGTTTGTCTGTTTATATGCACATGCAGATACACACACACATATTTAAATTTTCTGTTATGCCATTTTAATTTACTATTTTAGTTTCCAAGAGCTCTTATTCTCTATTACTTTTGCTTCTTTAGTACAACCATGAAACAAGAACAGATTACTATATTTTCTCTTATCTTTGATGTTAATTATAGTTATTTTCAAATTTTCTTCTGTTCTCTGCACTGTTTCTGAGTTCCTTTTGACCATTTCTGCCATTAGCTTTCCTGTTAATAGCTTTCTTTAAATATCTGGTTATTTATTCATTAATCTTTTTTTTAAATTTTAATTATTTATTTTATTTTTGGCTGCACTGGGTCTTCTTGCTGCGCGCTGGCTTTCTCTAGTTGCGGCGAGCGGGGGCTACTCTTGGTTGCGGTGTGCGGGCTTCTCACTGAGGTGGCTTGTTTTATTGCAGAGCACGGGCTCTAGGCATGCAGGCTCAGTAGTTGTGGCTCGCAGGCTCTAGAGCACAGGCTCAGACGTTGTGGCACACAGGCTGCTCTGTGGCATGTGGGATCTTCCTGGACCAGGGCTCGAACCCATGTCCCCTGCATTGGCAGATGGATTCTTAACCACTGTGCCACCAGGGAAGTCCCTATCTGGTTATTCTTAACTGTCCATTCATATTTAAGAGTTAAGGACTCTTGATGTCAATACTACCCAAAGTAATCTACAGATTCAGTGTAAGCCCTACCAAAATGGCAATGTGTTTGGAGAAACAGGAAAATCCATTCTGAAATTCATGAGGAAATTCAAGGGATCCCAAATAGCCAAAACAATTTTGAAAAAGAAGAACAAAGTTGGAGATTTGCATTTCCACAATGAGATACCACTTCACACTCATTAGGATGCCTATTATTAAACATACACACACACACACACACACACACACACACACACAGAAAATAAGTCTTGGCAAGCATATAAAGGATTGTTAGTGGGAATGCAAAATGTAGCTGCTTATGGAAAAGAGAATGGCAATTCCTTAAAAAATTAAATATAGAATTGCCTTATGATTCAGTAATTCCACTCTGGGTATACACCCCCAAAGAAGTAAAATCAGCATTATTCACAGTAACCAAAAGGTGGAAACAACCAACCACTGAAGGTAGCCATTGATAGATAAATGGATAAATAAAATGTGATATATACATACAATGGAATATTATTCAGCGTTAAATAGGAAGAAAATTGTGACACATGCTTCAACATGGATGAAGCTTGAAGACATTATGCCAAATGAAATCAGCCAGTTACAGGAAATACGTTAGAATTCCACTTATGTGACATTCTAGAGTAGTAAAATTCATAGAGACAGAAAGGAGAATGGTGGGTCTCAGTAGGTAATCAGTAGATTACCCACTTAAGGGCCTTCAAATAGCAATACCCACAAGTCTTTTCCCTGGGCCTGGTCAACTTTCCTCAGGGAAGAATACTGCCATCTGCAGCCAGGCTCCTCTTCACAGTATATCAAATGGTGGTAAGTTCAATGTTTTATTATTTCTATGTTTATTTTCTGTAACCCACTCCCCTGATTAACATACAAGCTATCTGAAGGCATAGCTGGAGGTGGGGTGGGCAGGGTTGTTTTTTGTTATATCCCCTGAGCTTAGACAAGTACAAATATTAGCAGGCACTCAAAAATTATCTGTTGAACAAATGAATCAAAGATTTACGGAGCACTTAATATGTGTCAGGAACTATGCTATTTCATAATTATAAACTCAATTTAATCTTTAAATTACCATATGTGTGATACAGTCCCATCTTACCAATGAGGTGAGGTATAAGGAGGTTAGGTAACCTGTCTGCATAAATTAAGGCAGAGCCAGAATTTAAACACAGGGTCTGTGTGACTCCATGGTTCATCTTAACCACTATATTATACTGCCTTCTACAGAGAAATTGTGTAGTGTTAGTCCCTGAGAGTAAGAATCTACATGCTAATGATATAACCTATGAGGTATAGTCTGCTGTATACCGTCCTCGTTAGATGTAATTCAAATAGTAAAAAGCCTGAAGCGTATGTGTGTGGAGGGGTAGTAAATCCCTGCAACAGTGAGACATGGTGATCGATGCAAATGGATTACATGAGGATGGGGAAAGTTTCCCGACACAAAATGGTTGGCAGAAAAACTGCTGGTTAAGTTGTCTAACTCTGATTAACAAAGAATTACTATTTTCACCAGGACTATTTGCCTCCTTATGACTCCTTTGCTCGTTCTCCTCACACATACAAGTAAAACAGACAGCATGTCTATTTATAATAGCCCGGAGATGGAAACAACCTAAGTGCCCATCATCGGATGAATGGATAAAGAAGATGTGACACATATATACAATGGAATATTACTCAGCCATAAAAAGAAACGAAATTGAGCTATTTGTAAGGAGGTGGATAGACCTAGAGTCTGTCATACAGAGTGAAGTAAGTTAGAAATAAAAAGACAAATACCGTATGCTAACACATATATATGGAATTTAAGAAGAAAAAAAAAAATGTCATGAAGAACCTAGGGGTAAGACAGGAATAAAGACACAGACCTACGGGAGAACGGACTTGAGGATATGGGGAGGGGAAGGGTGAGCTGTGACAGGGCGAGAGAGAGTCATGGACATATACACACTAACAAACGTAAGGTAGATAGCTAGTGGGAAGCAGCCGCATGGCACAGGGATATCGGCTCAGTGCTTTGTGACCCCCTGGAGGGATGGGATAGGGAGGGTGGGAGGGAGGAAGACGCAAGAGGGAAGAGATATGGGAACATAGGTATATGTATAACTGATTCACTTTGTTATAAAGCAGAAACTAACACACCATTGCAAAGCAATTATACCCCAATAAACATGTTAAAAAAAAAAACCAGCATGGGATATTAGAAAGTACACTAACTATATTCACAAGTATGAATTCTAGTCCTAGCACCGATACTAACTGGCAGTGTGCTCTGTGATAAGCCATATGAAGAAGAGAACAGTTTATTAGCAGTTATTTCCAAACTTCCAAGTTTATTTTAGAAATGCAAGCTTACTTTCTCTTGAAATACTGAAGATTTACTTACCCTTTAAAAGTAATTAGATTACTAAATTAGAATTTTCATTTAGGAGTCTGTCAATCCATGCCTAAAAATCTCTGGCATTTGAAGGCAAATGGTAACCTGATCATTTGTAATTTAGGGTTATCTCCCAGTGTGACTAGTGATTACAGTTGGAGCCAGCTTTTATAGAGACAGCCAGTATAGTGTAGTGGTAAGCAGTGTGGGCTGTGGAGCCTGACTGCCTAGATTCCATAACAGCTTCCTAGCTGTGGGAGCTGAGTGACTTACATAGGAAACTAACGCCAAGAAAGCCTACCTGTGATTATAACAGTAACTACTACCTCACAGGATTAAGAACAATGACTAATCAATAAATTTACAGTTATGTTAAAGGTTTGATACAAAAGCCTGAAGGCACTATCAAACAGTAAGGCTAAGCAATTTTGAGCTATTTAAATACTGTAGACTTTATCCATAAGGAAGCAAAAACCTATTTTGTGGGGATTTGTTCTGGGAAAAAGATATTTCACAAAATTCTCCCCATTTTCTAATATGGTAACTAGTTTGCTGACCTCCAGAAAAGACTGTTTTCTCTCTCTCTTTTTTTCACTAAGTTTTTGTTTTTTTTTAAACCAGGGTGATATTTTGAAGCTTATATACAACTTCTCCTTTAGTTTTGATATTTTCCAAATTAGAAAATACTACATGTTTACTGTAACAAGTGAAACAAGATTAAAAAGTACAATAAAGACAAAGCTAATTCTCTCTTCCCATATCTACTTCTAATCCCACTCCCTAAAATAACCAATATTACCAGTACAAATGCTTTTTTATAAGTTCATTTTCTTCTTTCCAAAATTACTACATATATGATACTCAAAAGCTTACCTCCAGATATATTGATGGTGGATTATGCTCCCCACCAAATTTGTCCAGTAGGGCCTCTATATGCTCCTGTGTCAATTTAATCATTTGTTTGATATTCCACACCTAAAAAATATTTTGAAAGAATTTGAATACAAATCATTTAGAATATGAATTAGAAATATTTTAACATTTCTATTAAAATACTGAAGTAACTGCCAGTGTTCCTTGAAATTTAAAGCTTAGAGACCTTAGAGATCACTTAGTATAGTGGTTTTTCCCTTTTATTATTAAACTTCTTTAAATTTTTTCCTACACTAGTAACACAATATATTCTCAACTATAAAAGATTTAAATAATACATGAGTATTCAGGAACAAGCAATGAAAATCTCTTTTCACTTTCCCCACATTGCTGGGCCCCCTGCCAAAAAGGTAAGTGCTGTTTACAGTCTAATATACATTCTTCCATGTCTCCTTTTCACTCAAGTAAAAAACGTAAATATATACATATATAAAATATACAACTATATATAATATAAATATTACATATTAAAATATTTTTAACACTTGCTTTTTTCACCAAACAACATGCCTCAGAATTCTTTCCATGTCAATACACATGTATTTTACTCCATTTCAAGGGTTGTATAAGCATCCTTTTAAATGGCTGAATTAAGTATAGATAGATCTAACATTCATTTCAAAATATTGTTATGGCACTGCTTATTTCAACGGTCTTCAAACTTCAACGGTAACCTAAGGTTAGGTCGACATGGATGATTTTAGGAGAATCAATTTCCAGATCCTCAATGTCTATCTGTACTCTTCCTAGTTGATCTGCTTTAGAACTAGTTCTCCTTTCTTCCTCTCCTTTTAAAATTACCACTTTGTAATTCTCCACTTTGTAAAAGAAAGGCAAAGTTCTTATCCATCTCAAATCCTACTAAGGTGCACTGTTCTGAGCTGTATAAACTTCAAAGCACCTAACAAACAAAAGAAGAAGGAAAAGGGGGGAAATTAAGAGCAAGACCTTATTTTATTAATGAAACACATTCTTGGGAAGGCTCCAAGCCTCATCCATTTAACCAGCCAGCCAGCTGAGAATTCAGAAGTCTCAGCCAGCTGAGAATTCAAAGTCTAGAATTCAGAAGTCATAATACAGGCACATATTACATGTTTATTTTAAGATAAATAAGAAGTCAGATTTTTTTTCCTTACGAAAAATGAGTTCAATTTATCTGAGTGGTGTGAGAATCTGCTCTGCATACGGTATATGATAGATACTCTCTATAAACTGAATGATTTGAATCTGCAATTTTAAGGTGTAACCAAAATCTATTTAACATATACTAGAAATCATGGTCTTTTAAACTATTACAGTTATAATGAAAACACATGAGACAATTTTCTAAAAAAATTTTATTTCTTTATTTATTTATTTATTGGCTGCATTGGGTCTTTGTTGCTGCGCGTGGGCTTTCTCTACTTGTGGTGAGCGGGGCCTACTCTTCATTGCGGTGCACGGACTTCTCATTGCGGTGGCTTCTCTTGTTGCAGCGCACGGGCTCTGGTGCGTGAGCTTCAGTAGTTGTGGCATGTGGACTCAGGAGTTGTGGCTTGTGAGCTCTAGAGCACAGGCTCAGTAGTTGTGGTGCACCGGCTTAGTTGCTCCACAGTATGTGGGATCTCCCCGGACCAGGGCTTGAACCCATGTCCCCTGCATTGGTAGGCGGATTCTTAACCACTGAGCCACCAGAGAAGTCCCAAAAATGTGAGACAATTTTAAAATGTACAAGGGAGAATAAGTGAGCAAAGGGTTTCAGGACGCTTGGTTTATTTAATAATTCCTTACTAGAGGACATTTAGATTATTTCATTTTTCTCAACTTCAAACAATTCAGTGAATAGCTCTGAAATGCCTTTCTGGGCAAAGGTACAAGTTTTCCTTTTAGGTACCAAGGCAAAGGATTCCTGGATTGAAGGATATGCACATTTAAAAAGTTAATATGCCAAATGGTCTTCCAAAAGGAAAAAGGTACCAAGATACCCTCCTACTAGGGTATCAGTCCACCCTTTTCCCCACAATCTCACCAACACTGGATATTTTCAAATTTTTAAACTTTTCCTGATCTTAAGGGGAAAGATGATCTTGTTTCAATTTGTATTTCCTAGAAAGTTGAGCATTTTTCATGTTTATTGACCATTTTAATTTCTTTATGGAAAATTCCCTATCTGTATCCTTTCTCCCCATCTATTTTTTTCTTGTTCATTTATAGATACCCTTTATTCTGGATATTCTGGGTATTAATCCTTATTCTCCTACAAACGTTACAGTCTTTCCTTCTTTTTACTTTATGTCTCTATAGTCACAGAAAGTCTTGCTACTCAAAGCACGGTCCGTAGACTACCAGCAGCATAATCTTCTGGAAGTTTGTTAGAGTAGCAGAATCTCAGGCCCCATTTCAGACCTACCAAACTTTAACAAAGTGATCCTTATTAAAGTTTGAGAATGACAGAAGTTTCTAATTTTTTCTACAGTCAGATATTACAATATTTTCCTTTATGACTCCTTCGCTAATTTCTCATATCCCCAACAAGTATTAGATATCTTCTTTTCTCTAGCTACACTTACACCCCAAGTGATCTTACCTAATCTTGTGACTTTATATGCCAAATATGAATTGATGAAACCCAAATTTTTAAACCCAACTTTATCCTCTCAACTCCAGACTTTTTGTCCAACTGCTTACTGAATATCTCTACTAAGATAACTAATAAGCATCTCAAACTTAACATGTTCAAAAGTCAACTTTTGATCTGTCCCCCCAGAGCCCCTTCAAAACTTGTTTTTGTTACAGTCTCTTCATCTCAGAAAATGACAAACTCCCTCTATGATGAGTTCATTGACCACCCAGGCAGAACTGCTTTATAGTCAAAATTTGATATCCTAAAATTGCTTATGTTTTTCATGTCTATTAGCTACTTTGAGATCAGAAACATGTTTTATTCATCTTTTATTCCCCCATCACTTATCTTGGTGTGTCTTTGTCATAACATGTATTCAATTAGTGCTGGAGCTAAGATTTAAGCTGTCTTCAGAATAGCATAAGAGAGAAATATTAATCCTAGTTCAGCGATTCTTTCCAGTCCAGGAAATTAAGTACATTCCTTTTTTTTTTTTTTTTTTTTAAAGCTCCACAGATAAAACTCATGTGCAGTTAGGGTAAAGAACCATTCCCCCAAAGAATGGGAGAAAGGGAAAAGAAAAAAAATTAGAGAGGGCAAAGAGCATGGGGGAAATGAGGAGACTGAGCTGATTAGAACTGATTAGAATTAAATTTTCTTGCTGGAGGTAGAAAATGCAGGGCCTGACCACAAATGCCTGAAAGACAGGTTTCTTAACTTCCAAACAAAAGCAACTTTATATCCGAAGAATGAAGAAAAATCACTATGAACCCTAGCTGTAATTAGAAAAGATGAGTCTGGGAGAGGAACTTCTTTCAGATTTTCCCCAAAGAGTAAGAAAAAAAGCTTTGATGATATTTATACTTTGACGATATATTAAAAAGTAGAATAAGATACTGTAAAGTTAACAGTAGACATAGAGCTTTGGCCTTAAAATGTCTTCTTGGAAAAACAAGAAAAACTGTTACAACAATCCTAAAAGGGAAATGAAAGAATTAAGAACAAAAAACTTCAAGAAAGGTACTAGAAGATTTCCTATCCTTTTTTGATCTCTTCAGTAGAACACAGCAATTAAAACCAGGCAATACTAGTAAACAACTTATCATTTCTAGCAACTTTAAAAATGGCAAAATTCACTCTCCAAAAAAGGACTGAATTTTTTTTTAAAAGCCAAGTTAAAATATAATGCAGACAAACTGCTATGGGAGGAATTGAAGGGTAGCAAAGGCAGAAAAAACTATAGCCACTGACTCCCCTCCTCCCAATAAGAAGGTATCAGATCCAAATTATTGGTTTCTATCAAACCTTTAAGGAAATATACTATCAATTATTAATAGGTGATAATATATGTAAAAAAGAAAATCTTCCAAATTCATTTTATATGTCAAAACTTGACAAAGATAAGACAAAAAAATAAAGCCACAAAATAATCAAACCTGTGAGGAAAGACAAACTCTTAAACATAATTCAAAACTATATATGTATTTTTTAATGTGGGGATAGTCATTCATTAGAAATCCAGTAACATTATACTTTAGGTCAAAGGAGAAAATTACAGGACTAGTCTAATAGATGCCAAAAAACAAATGATTATTACCAAAGATAATAAATAATAATAAAGAAAAGACTTTTTCCTAAAATTCCAAGAAAATTGTTAAAAGAATCATGGTACTGAAAGCAAGAAAACTAGCACACCTGTCATTCACCAGAAAAAATTCTGAGTAATTCCTCTAAAATAATACAGATATAATCAAGCTTGACCAAAAAAATCAAAGCTAATAAACTGTGGACCAAAATATAAGAGGAAGTTCCTACTGAAATAACTCTGGAAGATCTCAAAGCTTAAAGACAACACATACATATAAAAAGGAAGCATGAAGAAACTACAAAGACTGAATTTTGAATCATATAGTCATTAAACAAAATCTCAGTATAAGTAAATAGATTAGACTTGAAAAGAGAATTAAAGAACTAGAAGATGATTCAGAGAAAATTAGCCAAAAGGCAGAAAAAAATGAAAGGAAAACATGAAAGACATAAAGAACAGAATTAGTAAATGCAGAGGTAAACAGAAAATGGGAGAGATATTTGAAAAGAAGATGGCTGTAATTTTCCAAAACAGTTGGAAATCAAAAATACTCAAGAGTAGCAAAATGAGTCCTGGCCTGACAGATAAACCTAAATCCACAACCATCCAGGTTGAAGTGAAAATGCACAAAAGTTCTTAAGGTCAACCAGAAAGAAAAGAAAGATAAATTAGACTGATGTCATACTCCTAAGAACAGTAAAAGAAGCCAGAGGATAATGAATTGACTTCAAGGTGCTAAAAGAAAATAGCTAACAACCTAGAAAAAGGAAACTGAACCCAGAATAATATAAAAGAACAGTATGGCAGGCTAATTAACATCCCCCAAGACGTATCCATCCTGAAACCCAGAACCTATAAATGGTACCTTATATGACAAAAAGAACTGTGCAAATGTAATTAAGTATCTTGAGTTAGAGAGATTATCCTGGATTATCTGGGTGGGCCCTAAGTGTAATCACGTCCTTATAAAATGGAACTGGAGGGAGATTTTACTACAGAGCATCAGGCAATAGGAGACCTACCAGAGAGGTTTGAAGATGCTACACTGCTGGCCTTGAAGTTGGAAGAAGGGGCCATGAGTCAAGGAATGCAACGCTAGAAGCTGGAAAAGGCAAGGAAATTGCTCTAGAGAGAGCACAGCCTTTCTGACACCTTAGTTTTGGCCTAGTGAAACCTATTTCAGACTTGCTAAGAGAATAAATTTGTACCGTTGTAACCCACCAAGTTTGTGGCCATTTGCTATTGCAGCCACAGGAAACTAATAAAAATGGGGAACCTAGAAACTATAAACATGAGAGTATATATAAAGTAAGCACAGACTATATAAAATAACAACTGAAACAATGACTACAACTAATGGGAGAAATGGCCAGCACTAAAGCATTTTAAGGTCCATCTATTTATTATTCAAGAAGAGGAGTTCTGGAACATCTTGTTGTGTTGGACAGATGTGAAAACAACACAGGAGCTAGCCTGAAGGGACTCCTACTGGTCAAATTTGGGAGGTTTTCAGCAAAAAGAGTAAAGACTACAACTAGCTATAATAGACTGCATACATTTAAAAAAATAAAAATTCACTAGCCCATAAAAATAGTGTTTGATGGGAGACTTTAGGTAACTGTGACATCTTTAGAAAATTAAATATTAATGGAAAAGAATTATGCATTTATCCTGCCTTTTAGGGGAAAAATCATAGTTATTCTCATTTGATATAAGAGGCTCTTCTTTTTTTTTTAATAAGTAAATAGCACGTATGTTTTTTTTTAATTAATTAACTGATTTTTGGCTGTGTTGGGTCTTTGTTGCTGTGAGCGGGCTTTTCTCTAGTTGCAGCGAGTGGGGGCTATTCTTTGTTGTGGTGCGCAGGCTTCTCATTGCAGTGGCTTCTCTTGTTGCAGAGCATGGGCTCTAGATGTGCGGGCTTCAGTGGTTGTGGCATGCGGGCTCAGTAGTTGTGGCTCACGGGCTCTAGAGCGCAGCCTCAGTAGTTGTGGTGCACGGGCTTAGTTGCTCTGTGGCATGCAGGATCTTCCGAGAACAGAGCTCAAACTTGTGACCCCTGCACTGGCAGGCGGATTCTTAACCACTGCACCACCAGGAAAGTCCCAAGAAGCTCCTCTTTACAAAACAATGACAGCTAATATAAAATAATTGATTCAGAAAAGGACAGGATGCTAAAACCATTAGGTGAAAAATTGATGAACAGGATACTAGCATAGTGCCAAAGTATTTCCCCCCAGATTAAAGACAAAGGGAAACATACACCTTTACAAGGAGAGATGTGGCTTAGAATCATTAACAGTGACAACTTGACAAGTGCCTCTTAATGTGATGCAACATAAACAATACATTATTTATCACCCATGAAGTATACGTGCAAAACATTTAAATAGAATCTAAACCTTTATACTTAGCTTCTAGTTTAGATGAAATATAAGGAATAAAGAAAAATATGCTAAAAGAACCACAATGAAATAATCAGACAAATATGGAATATGCGACATTCTGTAAGATATTTACCTTCCTTTGAAAATCAAAGCTATGAAATCAGACAAACCCAAACATGTCATTCCATGACAACTGTCCTGGTCTCTTTAATAAATTATGTCATGGGAAACAAAATGGTGGGTGGTCACTTCAGACTAAAAGACAACTACTACTAAAAGCCAGCAACTGATTTAATGCATGCACAAAGAGAAGATCTTAGTTCAGGGATGGAGAACAGCTATAAACGATATTCTTGGGGTAACTGTGCAAATTTGAACATGTACTAGATATAAGATTACGGAACTGTCAATCTTCCTAGACATAATGATATTGTGACCAGGTAAAATAATTTCTTTTTTCTCCTTAGGAGCTATAAATTGAGCAAAATGTTAACATACTGTTGAATCTAGGTAGTGTAAATAGTATTTATGTAAGTATTCATGGTACTATTATTTCAACTTTTCTGTAGGTTTGAGCTCTTACCCAAACTTTTTTTTTTTTCCCCTTCGGTACACGGGCCTCTCACTGTTGTGGCCTCTCCCGTTGCGGAGCACAGGCTCCGGACGCGCAGGCTCAGCAGCCATGGCTCACGGGCCCAGCCGCTCCGCGGCATGTGGGATCCTCCCGGACCAGGGCACGAAACCGTGTCCCCTGCATCAGCAGGCGGACTCTCAACCACTGCGCCACCTGGGAAGCCCTTACCCAAACTTTTAATTTCTTTTACCTTTAATGTTAAGTAATGGTCCTCTTTCTCCCAACGATGCTTTTTATCTTAAAGTCTGATATTAACCTACCTACACCAGCATTTAACCACTACTTGTCTGGTATTGTCCTTTCTCACCCTTTGACTTTCAACCATTGTGTGTCTCCTATAAATGAATTATAGATAGACTTCTTTTTTTGTTAGCTTGTTTTGTTTTAAACACATCTGTGTTTTAACCAGAGAATTTAGTTCATTTATATTTTTGTAGCTGATACATTTCTATCATCTTATTATGTGCTTTCTGCTTATGCTGCTGCTTCTTGCTTTTCTGACTTGTATGAAATTGATCGAGTTTTGTTACTCTTCCTTTTACTTCTATATATCAGCCACAAAGCAAGTTTCATAAATACAAAAATTGCTATCATACAAACCATATTTGTTTACCATGATGCAACTAAATTATAAATGAGTAACAAAATGCGAATATATTTTTGAAAAAGTCAACATTTATTTAAAAGATCTTAGAATGTTAG
The DNA here is from genome assembly GCF_949987515.2 of Delphinus delphis. NCBI lineage: Eukaryota > Metazoa > Chordata > Mammalia > Artiodactyla > Delphinidae > Delphinus > Delphinus delphis. The sequence goes on from NC_082691.1 coordinate 94,022,288, forward strand.
AAATAGGGATCTTTTAATAAAGTATATGAAACCTGCAGCAAAATACCACAGTGAAAGATGAGGAATAAGATAAGGGTGCCAGAGCTTCCCTGGTGGCGCAGTGGTTGGGAGTCCGGCTGCCAATGCAAGGGACGCGGGTTTGTGCCCCGGTCTGGGAGGATCCCACATGCCGCGGAGCGGCTGGGCCCGTGAGCCATGGCCGCTGAGCCTGCGCGTCCGGAGCCTGTGCTCCGCAGCGGGAGAGGCCACAGCAGTGAGAGGCCCGAGTACCGAAAAAAAAAAAAAAAAAAAAAAAAAGATAAGGGTGCCTGTTATCACTGCTGTGATATACAAGACGTTACAGTTAATGGCATGGAGATACGATACAAAGAGACTTCAGAATTGGACTGGTAGAGATAAAAATTTATTTGTAGAAAACACGCTATCTATAGAAAAACCCAAGAGACTCTATAAACGGTTAGGGCTAATAACTATTAACTATAAAGACTAATGTAAGAGTTCAGCAAGACTGGGACTGGCGGATGTAAGATCAAGGATACAAATATTACATAGTGTTCCAATGCATCAGCCAGAGCCAATTAAAAAAAGATGCCGTTCACAACAGCAACAGAAACTGTAAAGAATTCAGGAATAAATCTAACAAAAGACTGCAAGATCTTTGTGGCATAAACAACAAAATAATATACAAGTGCATAAAAGAATATTAATAAGAGACAAACTCAGATGACTCTGGAGGCTAATTGCCTCCCTTCTTATTATAGCCTATCAAGAAGCTGACTCAACAGCCTGAGTTTACTCAATGCAAGAAGAGGCTGAGGACAATTACAGAGCTCAGGATGCTTTCCCTTTCTAATAAGGCTATTTCATCAACATCAAAGCTCCAATTATTACCTAGGAGCTCTTTCCATGGTAAATTAATTCTAGTTATATCTACCCTAAAAACACAAATATGTGGAAATAAAAGAGCTCAGGGGATTGTGTGTATTCTGGTACTTACTTTTCTCCACTAAACTTTATTTCACATTTACACTATATGATATGTGTATGTGTGCCCCCTCTTCATTTGACAAATACGTGAATTGTGTGTGTGTGTGTGTGTGTGTGTGTGTGTGAGGACTCAATGCCATAACAATCTCAATTTTCCCCAAATTAATTCAGTGCAGTACAATAAATTCCCAAGAGAGATTTTTTCCCCATGGAATTTGACAAACTCTAAAATTCTTATGGAAGCACTGTAAAATGATAGCCTTTTAATAATAAGGAAAGTAAGAAAGGTGTTACCAGACAGCAAGATTTATAAAGCAATAGTATGGTAGGAATAGAAAAACAGAGTAAATGGACTGAATAAAGGACTCAGAAGCACAGGGATTTATTTTTAACATGGATTTTTTTTTTAATTGCAGTATCGTTGATTTACATTGTTTCAGGTATATAGCAAAGTGATTCAGTTTTATACACACACACACATTCTTTTTCAGATTCTTTTCCATTATAGGTGATTACAAGATATTGAATATAGTTCCCTGTGCTATACATTAAGTCCTTGTTGTTTATCTATTTTATATATAGCAGTATTTATCTCTTAATCTCAAATTCCTAATTTATCCCTCCCCTCCGGTAACTCTAAGTTTGTTTTCTATGTCTGTGAGTCTATTTCTGTTTTGTAAATAAGTTCATTTGTATCATTTTTTTAAGTTCCACATATAAGTGATATCATATGATATTTGTCTTTGTCTGACTTACTTCACTTAGTATGATAATCTTTAGGTCCACCCATGTTGCTGCAAATGGCATTATTTCATTCTTTTTTATGGCTGAGTAGGCACAGGTATTTATATACATGGCATATGGTTTGTGTTGGCATTATAATTTAGTGGGGAACAAAACTGTATAATAAATAATGCTGGGGTAACTGGTTATCTCTTTAGAAAAGGTCAAATAATCCAAAAGAAAACAGAGCAAAGGGTTTATGAATAAGAGTTCACTAAAGAGAATTCAGAATATCCAAAAAACACATGATAAAATAAATGACCTCATTAGTAATCAAAGAAATGAAAATTAAAATGAGAAACCATTTCACACCCATGGGACTGGCAAAAAATTCAGCACCAACCATGTACAGCAATAGATGCTCTTCTATTCTACAGGTGGGTATGATGTAAATGTCTGAGAATAAACTGGCAATATCTAGTAAAGTTGAAGATAGGCATTAAGCTATCATCTAGCTATTACATATTAACATAGGCACAAGACATATTCATTGCAATAATGTTTATAATAGCAAAATATTGGAACCAAGTCAAATATTCCCTAAGAGAAAAAAGGGCAAACTCCAATATATTTGTGAAATGGAATACTAGATAGAAGTCAAAATGAAGAACTAAAGCTAAATATATCAACATGAACATATCTCAAAAAACACAATAATGAGTGAAAAAAGCAAATTCCAGGGTATGTACAGCTTTAAACATGGAACTGACATTGTTCATGGATATATACCCACAGCAAAAATATAGAAACATGCATGGGTATGATAAACACTAAATTGAGGATAATGGTTACCTCTGAAAAGAGAGAGGGCAAGGAATAGATTCAAAGGTAATCTTTGATTATATGATCTCTTTGATTATTGTTTCTATAATTTTCTTATATATTTAAAAAATCTGAAGGAAATATGAAAAAAGACATGATTCAACACAGTTGGGTAATGGATACATGGATGGTCATGTTATTCTCTACAATTTTATATATGCTTGAAAAGGGAAGGAAGGAAGGAAGGAAGGAAAGAAGGAAGGAAATAAATAAATTGACCTGGTGAGTTGGTTAGCTCCTTCCACACTAAACTTGTCTTTACTTTTGTAATTGGGGCAGCCCTAAACCTGCCTACTCCAATCCCTGTGCCCTAAAAGAGACCAACCAATGAACACAAAAGACTTATGGAAAACCCACGATCAGACTTCCCATTTAGAAAAGAAGTCTAGATCTGTATAACTACAAAGTTCTCTACTATAATTAACTCAGTCTTTTATTCATAAGTATGAATAGACAGTCAAGATTCACAAGACATGTACAGCATGGTGACTATAGTTAATAATACTGTACTGTATATTTGGAAGTGGCTAAGAGAGTAGATCTTAAAAGTTCTCATCCTAAGGGGTAAAAAATTTCTTTGTGTGAAAATGGATGTTAACTAACTTATTGTGGTGATCATTTCTCAATATACACAAATATCAAATCATTATGTTGTATACCTGAAACTAATATAATGTTATATGTCAATTATATCTCAATTAAAAAAAAAAGAAGACACTGAAAATCCAACAGGAAGAAAGAGGAAGATCACGATGAACAAACAGAATGACTGGGTAAGGAGAAAATGGAAATATTATTATTGCGAAAAAAATTTAGAAGGGGTAAATAACAGAATGAGCATTGGTAAAGACCATGGCAGTGATTTGCAATATAAAGTTAAAGAAACTTCCCAGAAAGTAAAGCAAAGCAAAACAAAGGACAAAACAGAGGTGCATAACACAAGTAAATAGTTGGGATATTAAGAACATAACCGGGAAGTTCAAAATTCATTTGATAAAAACTCTAAATGATGAAAATAGAAGAAATAAAAATTTTAAAATATTCTGACCTAAGGAGAAACATCAGTATTCTGACTGAAAACGCTCAGTGAGGGCTAAGATAGATGAGTAAAAAAGACTCATGTCTGAATAAATCCTAGTTTCCATGAATAAACTTCAGAAACTCAAAGTTGAGAAGAAAACCCTAAATGTTTCCTACTGAATAACTAGAATTGATATCAGACTTTTCATCAGCAACATGAAAAGAGAATGGAAACAGAAAATGGATTAACTTATTGCCTAAAGCTGAGGGGTTAGTGGGAATGGGGAGTGAATTCTATCTGGGGGATTCTCTTTGGGGTGATAAAAATGTTCTACAATGGATTGTGATAACGATTGCACAACTCTGGGAATATATTAAAAACTACTGAAGCGTACTCTTTAAATGGGTGCATTCTATGATATGTGAATTATATCTCAATAAAGCTTTGAACAGAAAAGACAATGGAGTAATGTTTTCATTGCCCTGAATAAAAATGATTTGAACCTAGAATTCTACCCTCCAGGAAACTACCAATCAAGCATGAGGGTAATGAAACTTTTTGGTCACGTAAGGTCTCAAAAATTTACCTCAACAGGACTTATAGTTCTGAAAACACTCCTATCTTTTGACTTCACAGTTCTACTTCTAGGAATTTACCAGTCTCCCACAAAACTAGAAAACACAGTAGGTCTATTTATAAAGATAAATGATTCACCAGGTGAAAAAACATCACCTGATTTTTAAAAATTTGGCACTATCTTTACATACAACAAAACAAACACAAAACAAAAACCTAAGTTGCTCCCCAACCAAAAAAAAAGATATTCCATAAAAAGTCATGTTTTAAAGTAGAGAGTTAAAGATAGCAAGAATGATAACAAAAAGCGGTCAGAACAATTAGGCAAAGGGCCAGGTTATGAAGCATCCTGAAAGCCATGGTAAGTAGCTTTGATTTTATTCTAAGATATGAGAATTCAAAGTTTCAAAAGTGGAAGTGTGTGTGTGTGTGACATAACCTGATTGATATTTTATTATTATTGACAATTATCATCCCATTTTATAGATGAGAATATTGTGGCACAGAGCTGTTAAGTATTTTGCTCAAAGCCACAAAGCTGGTAAACAATGAAGTCAGACTTTAATTCTAGACAATGTAAATCCAAAGCAGTATATATATAGTGCCTCAAATATCACTTTAGTGGGGAAGAGATTATAGGAAGGGCAAGAATGGATGCAGAGAAGACCAGTGAGACTACGGTTGTAGGCTAAGCAAGAGACGATTGCTTGGACTAAAGTGGAAGCAGTGGAGATGGAGAAAAACTGGTGAATCTGGTATATATTTTAGAGGTAGGAAAATGAAACTCACTAATAAATTAGACATGGGAGAAGGGTGAGAGAGAGAAATAAGAATCAAGGCTCACCCCAAGATTTTGACTAAGTAACAGGGTGGACGGTGATGCCATTTACTCAAGTGAGGAATCTTGAGGAGAAGAAATCAAGTATTATATCACCCACAAGAGAGGATAATTAAATGATCAAGGAGGCAGCTAGCTATGCATTTTAGCACTCAGGAAGAGATATGAGGCAGGAGATACATTTGGGTGTCACAGTATTTTAATAAGCAAATTTCCAAGGGAGTGTAGGCAAAGAAGACTCAACTTTAGAGCCCACCAATATTTAGAGGATTGGTAAAGAATAGAGTCCACAAAAATGGTTGAGAAGAAACAGACACTGAGGTAGGAGAAAAACTATTCAATGAAGATAATTTATTGGATAAGGATAGGAACAAGAAATAGTGGATAGAAGACACTAGGAAGGATGAAATCTATATAACTGTACATCTTTGATCATCATATTTACATATATTTGCACATGTATCAGGGCTGGCAGATAACAGAGTATGTTTGTAGGCTGAAGGGAAAATCCAATAGAGAGAAATTCATGATGTGGAAAAGAGAAGCTAACTGCAGGAAGGAAGCCCTAGAGACAGTAAGAAGAGATGGAACCTGAGTCACAAGAAGAGGAATTAGATTAGACTGTCATGGAAGGTCTCTGATAACAAGAGAAAGGAAGACAGAACATGAAGACCAATGCAGATAGGTCTGCAGATATGGTGATGCAAAGATGATGACAGCTGCATCCAAGTTCTCAATAAAGTTTGAGGTGAAGTCCACAGATGAGAATGGGGGCTGTGAGAGGTTTGCAATGAGTGAGAATGCAGTCTTAACAGGGAAAGTGAAGAAGGAGCAGCACTGCCAGACACTGTTGAAGCCCTGTTGAGGTTCATGGCACAAACTTAGAGCAGTACATTCAACTGCCTGAGTGCAGGCAGAGAGACGCTGGGCAGCTGGTATCAATATTTATTCCGCCCATAAAAGGGGAGGCGGACTAGAGAGTCAAGGATATTATTCTTTTTTTTAAATTAATTTTTATTGGGCTATAGTTGCTTTACATTGTTGTGTTAGTTTCTACTGTACAGCAAAATGAATCAGCTATACATATACATACATCCCCTTTTTTGGATTTCCTTCCCATTTAGGTCACCACAGTGCATTATGCAGAGTCCCCTGTGCTATACAATAAGTTCTCATTACTTATCTAGTTTATACATAGTATCGATAGTGTATATGTGTCAATCCCAATCTCCCAATTCCTCCCACCCCCTCCCCAAGGATATTATTAATTCTTATAGTCATTCCTTACTAATATCTTAGTCCTGAAGTCTGTGAGTTGTGAAGAAACAGTTTTACTTGAGAAGGCTGAAGAACGGCTAGAATCAAGGGCCAGACAGGTGTCTGGAACCTTTCAGGTTAAGAAAGAGGCCGAGGATTTAAGAGTTTGTTGATCGTAGTTCCACAATTACTTTGGCCAGTAGCCAGTAATAAATAAAAATAGGAAAGTGGTACTCAAGAAATCAATAACAGAATATATCCTGACTTTGAGTTAAACTTGGAAATTAATCTAAAATTATCTGAAATGGAATAAGAGGATCAAAATATTTCTTTTGGTTGGTTAAGAGCAAGTAAATCCTAACATTTCAAGGATCCTGACAAAACACAAAAGAACACAGCACCATAAATGAACCATTTTAAACTGTCCATAAAATTGTCCACTAAATTTACGTAACTTTAAAAAATTTAACTACTCACCACTACTATTCAAAAGGGTCTTCAGTATAACAGATCAAATTTTTGTCACATACATATAACTGAATTAAACAGAACTGCATTTGGAGTAGGAATAAAATTGGATGAAAATGCAGATTTATATCATGTGAAACAGATGCAGCACAGATTCAGGACTTTCAGTTACAATATTTTTACACATCTTAACAACTTATCATGTTTCCTGCTATTAATTTTGGTACAACCCCCAGGTCATAATTTTCTTCCATTGTAACCTCCTATCCCAAGTCACTCTCTGTTTTCCAAAACCATAGGAAACACTTCTGAGCACCACATCCTACAATTCTAAAATCACTGTCACAAAGATTTGTGGAAAAACACTGTCACAAGTAAATAACTGGGGCCATGATGGCCTATTAGGGCTGTAAGTTCAGTAAAGTTGAGATCTGTAACACATTGATCACTGTTTTATTCCTAGCACTTAAGTATACTGGCAAGAAGCAGGTATTTTATAGGTGCTGGCTGCACGAAAATATAAAAACTCTATATTCTGGGTAAGCTCAGAGCAGACTGATTAAATCACATTCAAGAGGGTTCAACTGAGGTCAGAGAAGTAGGAGCCACCTTAGTCAAGATATTTTCTTTCTTTTTCAGCTGGGGTTCCATGAGAGAATTAAGTTCTCATGCCCCAAGGCATCCAGTGTAAGTAATGAACTACCCTGTTTCCGATATATCCAGAATGGTACCTAGAAGACTCCCAAGTGAGACAAGAGTTAAAACGAATGCTCACTAGTTTTAGGCATTTTTTTTTTTTTTTTGTAAACCCTGGAACAACACATAATATTTTGTGAAGAGCACTTAGTGGTATGTGAATGTTTTAAGAATACAATGTAGGGGCTTCCCTGGTGGCGCAGTGGTTGAGAGTCCGCCTGCCGATGCAGGGGACACGGGTTCATGCCCCGGTCCGGGAAGATCCCACATGCCGCGGAGCGGCTGGGCCCGTGAGCCATGGCCGCTGAGCCTGCGTGTCCGGAGCCTGTGCTCCGCAACGGGAGAGGCCACAACAGTGAGAGGCCCGCATACCGCAAAAAAAAAAAAAAAAAAAAAAGAATACAATGTAACCATACACACACTGGAAAAATATCACCTGGCTATTTTTTCTGCTGTGCTTTCCACTTCCAAAAAAATATACTGCCAGTTTTCAAAGACCTCACAAATTCTCCATCAATGTAAGATCTCTCCAGCTTCCAGTTCCATTTTCCCTGTGCCATGTACATAACAAGTGGGTGACAGGAATATTAGGCAGTAACTGTTTACACACTTTATATATATTTAGTTGTTCAACTCCTCCCAACGCCTCAGTGAGATTGAAACTATTGTTATCCTTAATTTACAGATGAGAAAATAGAGATGAAAAAAAAAAAACTGGCCCAGGACAGACAGCTAATAAGTGGCAAAACTACTCATATACTGCACAGTCTATGTGTTTATAAGAAGCAGAAGAAATATTCCATCATTAGATATTCTAACCAAGAACAGCTGACCGTTTACACATTCTCCAACATAAGGCAGGTGAGAACTTTTGAGAAAATTAGAATTTAAGTAAAAGTGGTTCAATGTAGATGCATTCCTTCATTCAACAAATATTTAATAATTGCCTACTATATGGCAGGGTTCTAGGCAATGAATACAGTGCAATTAAACAAAGTCCCTGACCTCACAGAGCATACATTCTAGATGAGGGAACACAAGCACTAAACAAAGAGAATACATCATATATCAGATGGTGATAAAAAGTTACAAAGAAAAACAGAGCCAGGAAACAGGAGAGAGGTAGGTGGCTATTAATTTTGGAGAGTGGTCAGACTTGAAGGTCTCAATGATAAGATGATATATGAACAGAGACCTGAAAAAGTGAGGGAGCAAGCTCACCATGCAGCTATATAAAAAGGAGACCAGAGGGGAAACAAAGGCAAAGGTATTAAGGTAGGATTAAAACTGGTATGTGTGATAGACAGGCTGACTGCATTCAAGACCCCAATTAATGGTTTCCCTGTAGACATACCTTCTGAGTCATAACTTTGTAGTCCCCTTTCCACTCTGACCCTTGGCTTCTCCAAGTGACTCACTTTGGGCAACAGGTTATTAGCAAACATGATCCAAGCAGAGGCTTAAAATGAAAATATACACTTCTTCTTGCCCTCCTGCACAACTGAACTTGCTTGCTCTTACACCCCCGCCTTGCTATGAGAACATGCGTGGACTAGCCTGATAGAACCAAGTGCCCTTCAAGGCCATCCTAGACCAGCCAGCCTACCTAGAACCACCAGCTGGTCTTAAAAGCATAGTCTGGCCAAAGTAAGACTGCTCATAGACTCATAGTGATTGTTTTAAGTACTAAGCTTTGGGGTGGCTTGAGACACAATAGATAATACATTGTGTTAGAGGAACAGTGACATACAACAACACATACAAAAACTTGTACGTGAATGTTCATAGCAGAGTTATGCATAATAACCAAAAAGGGGAAACAACTCAAACATTCATCAACTGATAATAAATAAAATGTGGTGTATATCCATTCAATGTATATATTTGGCAATAAATATATACGCTACAACATGAACAAACCTTAAATACTAAATGAAAGAAGCCAGTTACAAAGGACCACAAATTGTGTATTTCCATTTACATAAAATGTCCAGACTAGGGAAATCCACAAGAGGCAGAAACTAGACTACTGGTTGCCTAAGACTGGGGAGAATAAAGGGATTGAGGGATGAGAGCTAAGAGGTGTGGGTTTCTTCTTTGGAGTGATGAAAATATCCTAAAGTTGATTTTGGTGAGGGTTTTTGCACAAGTCTGTAAACATATGAAAAGCCACTGAATTACACATTAAATGGGTGATTAATATAGTATGTGAACTATATATCTGTAGAGATTGGTTTTTTAGAAAGAAAGTAACATGATCACTTAGATTTTTTAAATGGCTGCTACATTGAAAATGGACCATAGTGGGAGCAAGAGTCGATGCCAAGAAACCAGATGGGAGATGACTGCCAAAGGAAAGATGATGGTGCTTTTTACCAAATTTATACTGGCAGAGGTGGTAAAATGCGTCAGATTCTGGATATAGTATAAAGGTGGAGTCAACAGGATTTGCTGATGAATTGAATGTGGGGTATGATGGAAAGCAATCATCTTTGACTCTGCAGTTTTTAACCTAAGTCAAAGAATATAAGAGCCCCAAATCAAAAAGACTGCAGAAGGAACACTGGGGATAGGAGATAAAGGCACAACATGTGGAATTAGAAATTTTATTTTAAACATCCTGACATGCCTATTAAACAACCAGAGTAAAGACATTAAATAGGAGCTGGGTATTCACATCTAGAATTAAATAAGATGTCTGGGCTGGAGATATAAATTTGGACGTTGAGAAATAACATGTTTTTCACTCATTCTAAGAGACCACCCCCCAACACACACACATGCACATTATAACAACAGAATGCAATCTTACGATTGATGACATCTTAAAATTGCTGTTGCCCACATGGTGGGCATGATATAGTTACCAGTGCCTGAGGATGTACAATTTGGTCAAGGCTATTCACACTGTTGTCAGTCAACTAAGTTATATGCATTGTTGGTATTGCATATGTTGAGATTAACTGCCACTAAGATTATAACATGACTCCATACTGAAACAAAAGTTATTATAGATGCAGAAAGACATATAAATAGAGATGCCAAACATAAATTTGATATTGATAAAGCAAATAAGCCTAAAAAGACTATGTCTGGGATAAAATATCTGCAAATGATGTGACTGACAAGGGCTTAATTTCCAAAATATACAAACAGTTCATACAGCTCAATATTAAAAAAAAAAAAAAACCCAACCAAAAAATGGGCAGAAGACCTAAACAGACATTTCTCCAAAGAACACATACAGATGGCCAACAGGCATATGAAAAGATGCTCAACATTGCTAGCTGGTAGAGAAATGCAAATCAAAGCTACAGTGAGGTATCACCTCACACCAGTTAGAATGGCCATCATCAAAAAGTCTACAAGGGACTTCCCTGGTGGTCCAGTGGTTAAGAATCTGCCTTCCAATGCAGGGGATGCGGGTTCGATCCCCAGTTGGGGAACTAAGATCTCACATGCCGCAGGGCAACTAAGCCCATGCACTCTAGAGCCCGTGCACTGTAACTAGAGAGCCCGCACGCCACAACTACTGAGCCCACGCGCCACAACTAGAGAGAAGCCCGCCCACCGTAACGAAGAGCCCATGCACCACAATGAAAGATCCCGCATGCCAGAACAAAGATCCCACATGCCATAACTAAGACCCAATGCAGCCAAATAAATAAATCAATAAATATTAAAAAAAAGTCTACAAATACTAAATGTTGGAGAGGGTTTGGAGAAAAGGGAACCCTCCTGCACTGTTGGTGGGAGTGTAAATTGGTGCAGTCACTATGGAGAACAGTATGGAGCTTTCTTTAAAAAAAACTAAAAATAGGGCTTCCCTGGTGGCGCAGTGGTTGGGAGTCCACCTGCCGGTGCGGGGGGCGTGGGTTCGTGCCCCGGTCCGGGATGATCCCACGTGCCGCGGAGCGGCTGGGCCCGTGGGCCATGGCCACTGGGCCTGTGCGTCCGGAGCCTGTGCTGCGCGGCGGGAGAGGCCATGGCGGTGGGAGGCCCATGTACTGCAAAAAAAAAAAAAAACTAAAAATAGAGTTACCATATGATACAGCAATCCCACTACTGGGTATATATCCAGAAAAGATGAAAATTCTAATTCGAAAAGATACATGCACCCCAATGTTCATCGCAGCACTGTTTACAATAGCCAAGACATGGAAGCAATCTAAGTGTCCATTGACAGATGAATGGATAAAGAAGATGTGGTATATGTGTGTGTGTGTGTATGTCTGTGTATACACACACACACACACACACACACACACACACACACACACACCATGGAATATTACTCAGCCATAAAGAAGAATGAAATAATGCCATGTGCAGCAATACAAATGGCCCTAGAGATTATCATACTAAATGAAGTCAGACAGAGAAAGACAAATACCATATGATATCACTTATATGTGGAATCTTAAAAAATGATACAAATGAACTTATTCACAAAACAGAAACAGACTCACAGACATAGAAAACAAATTTAGAGTTACTGGAGGGGAGGGATAAATTAGGAATTTGGGATTAACAGATACACACTACTATATATAAAATAGATAAACAACAATGACCTACTGTATAGCGCTGGGAACTATATTCAGTATCTTGTAATAACCTATAACGGAAAAGAATCTGGAAAGGAATACCACTTTGCTGTACACGTAAAACTAACACAAAATTGTAAATCAACTATACTTCAGTCAACAGGCTGCAACAGTTAAGTATGAAATAAAAATGTTAAGTGAAAATAAGCACTAAAATAGACTAGTTTTTGGTGGTACATAAAACAACAATGCATCTTACAATCAACAGTATCTTAAATTCAGTGAAAAATGAAAGATGATATTTAAAATCACGAAAATGAATTAGATTACCAGGGAAGTGATAGTAGATAGAGAAAAGAAGAGATAGGGCAGGTTCCTACCTAATCATAGTTCTATCCTCACAGGAAAATTGCTAGAATTTAGTGAGATATTTTATAAAGCACTGAGCAGATTGCTTAAGATATAATTGAAAATACAATTATTAGTCACTAATGTATCATCAAATGTTTAAAGGCTTATGACAGAAGTTCCATCAATGGGCCATTTTCCAGGGAAGATGTGCCAGCCAGGAAGGCTACATTACACTCCACAGTCTCTTTGCCTTAAAACAAAAAAGGTTTAGTTTTCATTCATGCTATATGTCCATTTCAGGTAGGCAGGGAAGCCCTGTTTACTGTAGTCAGACAGGATGCAGGTTGATAGAGCAGCAGTCACTATTTTTAAAAATGCCAATCACCAGGCTGGATAGAAAAAAAAACTCTGGAGGGCCTGACACTGGCAATTAGACATAGGACATGAGGTGACACAGGTCATATCTGTTCATAGCACAATGAACAGAACTAGTCACATGGCCTTCTGTGTGATAGGAATAGGAAAGCTGGATATGGGTAAGGCACACAAATGACTACCAGGGAAGGCTAATTTATCTAGAAATCCATAGATACAAGAAAACTGTAGAAAAACAGTCTGAGACTTTGGCTTAGAAAGAATGATTACTAGAGGCCATGGAAGAAATGAAGAAACGCATTACATCTATCAAACACTATCCACATTTTAATGGTCTTTGAATACGCTGCCCCTTCTGCTAGAATGTTCTTTTCTTCCATTACCCACACCACTCCACAATACAGTCAAATAGGGAACTAGGCTTTTTTCCCCTAAAGTCTTTAATGTGAACAAAAACAGTAAGCCCCAAACACAATGATTAGCACATACTTAAGCTGATTCATATTAGAAACAAACAATACAATCATAAGAAATCTGGGATATAATTTTAAATTCCAATATTTAGCCAGGAAACTGAAGGATTTGAAATTTAATGTTGTTTTCTTCTCTCCTCCCAATGATAAAAGAGGAAAAATTAGGAAGTAAAACGGCTATCTATAAAGAAATTATAAATATAAAATAGGGTGTTCCTTGAGATCCATAATAATTCTGTAACACCTTACTTCTGATAATAGACACTGCCACCTGGACACAGGAAGGACATGTTATACAAGATGGACCAATCGTGTACTTCAACCCACCAGACTGGGCAATTGGGCAAATGATTCCAGTCATAAAAAATTAAATATTTTCCCAGGAATTTTCCTGAAATTTAGCTTTCCTGACTATATATGTGTGACTGTATGTTCTTAGCTATATACATTTGACTATAGTCACGTAAGTGGAAGCAAATGAATCTAGGGCTACTTACAGCCATGCTCCCCACCACAGGGGAAAACCTATCTCCAAAGAAAAAAAAGGAGCAAATATTTAGAAACAAGCAAAGAAAGGTGGAAAATAGAATACCAGTGGTGTCTGACAACCTAAGGTCCTGCCTTGACTGATTCCTGCAGCTCAACTAGTTAGTATACTTATCATAAATTTCCCTTTTTTTGATTAAGCTGGATTGAGTTAAGTTTCTGTTCTGACCAACACTGTTTTTGCCAAATAATATATTTAAAAGAAGAATTTGGTTTCAGTGTCCATTGGCTGAAGAACACCAGAAGAACAGGTTCCCTGTAGATGGCACGAGAACTAGGAAGAAATGTATCTGGCTACAAACATGCCCATCTAATCCAAGCTGCATAATGAATTCTGAGATTGGCCAGAAAGCCCAGATAAAAGACTCAAATTGAGTAACACTGAAAAGTAAACACATGAAAGAAATATCCATATGCTAGAGGTATCCAATTTTCCTTTCTGATCATGCAAAAGGTTATATAACTAGTTCTATTAAACACGTTATGAACAGAAATTACCTGTGTTAATGATTTTTAAAAATCTGATCAGCAGTAAGCCTTATAAATTCAAGTAGCCATAATCAAGTTACCAAGTATAATTTAAAAAGACAAAACTTTCAACACAAGAAGGTAACTTTCACTGAAACTTGATATATTCAATAGATCTCATTTACATAGATTCAACCAAAAAAGAAGAAAAAGAGAGGAAGAACAAAGGTGAAGGGTAAAGGGAAGGGAAGAGTAATAATCATTGTATGTGAATCTTCACATCTGAGCATGGAAAGGCAGTGATGAATATCTGAGTAGCATTTCTAAGCTTAACTGTGAACTTATATGACTATCATTCCCTAGTCAGATTAATTCTCTGAACATAACATTCAAAATGTCCAGCAAACAATTCAAAATTACTCAGAATACAAAGAACCAGGAAAACCTCCAACTCACATGGAAAAGACAAGCAAAAGTTACAAACCCCAACATGACCCAGATGTTGCGAGTTCTCTGACAAAAACTTTAAGCAACTTTAATAAAAATACTTCAACAAGCAATCAAAAATAATCTTGAAGCAAATGGAAAACTAGAGAGCCTCAGCAAAGCAAGAGAAGACAATACAGAAAATTACAATAACAGAAATTTAAACACTCAATGGATGGGCTCAACAGCAGAATGAAGATAGAGGAGTCAGTGAACATGAAGGCAGATCAATAGAAATTATCCAATCTTAACAACAGAAGGAAAAAGAATTGAAATTTTTTTTAAAAATTGGGGTTCTATGGGACAACAACAATAGGTCTAACATTTGTGTCACTGAACTTCCAAAAGGAGAGGAGAGTGAAGCAATAAAAAATATATGAAGAAATACTGGTTGAAATCTCCCCAAATTTGACAAAACGCATAAAACTACAGATTCAGAAAGGTCAGTGAATCCCCAAATGGATAAATATATAGAAATTCACACCCACACACATCATTAAGTGTTGAAAACTAAAAACAAAGCCATTATCTTGAAAGCAGAGAAAAATGACCCATAAACTATAAGGGAACAACATTTCAGATGACTACAGATTTCTCAAAAGAAACCATGAAGGCAGAAAGAAGTAGCACAACATTTCAAAGTGTTGAAAGAACTGTCAACCTAGTATTTTACCTAGGGAAATATCTCTCAGCAATGAAGTAAAATAAAGATATCTTCAGATAAATAAAAACTAAGAAAATTTGCTGCCAACAAGACCTGCTCTAAAAGAATTACTGAAAGAAATTCTTCACACAGAAGAGATATGATATCAGAAGGAAACTTGAAAGAGCAGGAATGAAGAGCAACAGAAATGGTAAATATCTGGGTAAATATAATACACTAACCCTCTCTTCTTACATTCTTTAAATATGTTTAATAGTTGAAAGGAAAATTTATAACATTTCCTAACGAGGCTTTCCATAAAGGAAAATGTAATATGCAAGACAAGAATAACAGAAAGGGGTGCGGTGGAGGAGATAAAGACACCTATATAGTGGTAACTATATTTCTATAATCTACTTAAGGGAGTAGAGAATTTATTCTAAGCAGAGAGTGAAAACTTTAGTATGTATATTATATATACATACAATGTAATCTCCAGAGCAAGCACTAAAGAAACTATAGAGAGACATATTTAAAGAAAATAACCACACTAGGTAAATTTAAAATGGAATAGTAAAAAAATGCTCAAATAACCTAAGAGAAGGCAGGAAAAGGGAAACAGAGTAATGAAAAACAGAGGAAACTAACAGAAAACAAATTACTAAACTGGTCAACCTAAATCCAAACTTATCAATAACTATATTAAATGTAAATGGTCTACAGATACAAATTAAAAGACAAAGATCATCAGAAGGGATGAAAAAATACCTAAATACACAGTGTCTACAAGTAACTCACTTTAAATATGCATCAGAATCACATAGAGGGCTTGTTAAAATACAGACTGCAGAGCCTCATGCTCAGAGTTTCTGATTCGGTAGGTCTAAGGTAGAGTCTGCATTTTTAAACAGATTCCCAGGTAATGCTGCCACTGCTGGTATGGGTACCACACTTTGAGAACAATTTATTTAAAAGAATGTTTCTTAATTTCTAAAAAGCTATGTTAAAGGATATGGGATCAGTTTTCAATAGATATTGTTGATTTCCAGTTTTATTAACCGTATCTCTTGAATGTACAAATAGTGTATAGAGGTGATATGTATACTTTGGCTCCTTTTGTGTCTGAAAATACCTTGGCCAGGTATGGGATTCTTTTTCTTTTTTTTTTTTTTATTGTGGTACACGGGCCTTTCACTGTTGTGGCCTCTCCCGTTGCAGAGCACAGGCTCTGGATGCACAGGCTCAGCGGCCACGGCTTACGGGTCCAGCCACTCCGTGGCATGTGGGATCTTCCCGGACCGGGGCACGAACCCATGTCCCCTGCATCAGCAGGCGAAATGTCAACCACTGCGCCACCAGGGAAGCCCCCGGGTATGGGATTCTTAATCACAGCTTTATTTTTCTCTCAGTGTTGCCATTGTTCACCTGATTATCTTTCCTTTCTGTTCTATATAGAAGCTTATGATCATGTTTATCCCTAATACTCAGTAATTTCACCAGGCAATTCAACTTTTGCTTGTTATTCTGCCTTTCAATATACAGATTCAAGTCTTTCTTCAGCTCTTTCTTCAGGATATAGTCTTCTATTATTTAATTAATTATTACTTCTCTGCTTCTTTTTTCCTTCTAGAAACCTGTTAATTCGTGTTAGAGTTCCTGAGTCTATCCTGTAAGTCATTTACATTTTTACTAATGAATTCCAATTCTGTGTATTTCTCTTTTTTTTACTGATTAAGGGGTTATGTACCAAACACACTATTTTAGGCTTTAGACATGTAACAAATAAAGTCCCTGCCCTCATGGAGTATACATTCTATTAGGGGAGCAAACAAACAAGAAAACAAATGTATAATTTCCAGCAGTGATCAATGCTTTGTAGAAAATTCAATCAAGGTAAGAGACAGAGAGTAGGAAGAAGGCTTTTATTTTATTTATTTTTAAAATTTATTTATTTGTTTATTTATTTTTGGCCACACCGCACCTCCCGGCCTGTGGGATCTTAGTTCCCTGACCAGGGATCGAAGACATGCCCTCTGCAGTGGAAGTGCAGAGTCTTAACTACTGGATAGCCAGGGAAGTCCCAAGAAGGCTCTTTTAGAAAGAGTTGTTTGTGGTTAGGAGAGGTCTTGTCAAAGAGGTGGTAACATCTGAACAGATATGAGAATGAAGTGAGAAAGCTGGGGAAAATATTCTCCAGGCAGAAAAAAAATAGCAACTAATAAAAAAAGCCCTAGGTCACAAGTATGCTTGGAGTACTCTGAGAACGAGAAAGCCAGTGTAGCTGATGTGAAGTAAGAAAATGCAGATAGTGCAAAACAACAGCTCTCAAACTTTTTGCTCTCAGGATCCCTCTACACTCTTAAAAATTACTGAGGATCCCAAAAACTGTTGTTTACATGGGCTGTATTTAATGATATTTGCCATATTAAAAAATAAGACTGATAAATTGTTAAGGTATTAATTTAATAATAAATCCATTGTTTAACACAAATAACTTTTTTTTTTTTGCGGTACGCGGGTCTCTCACTGTTGCGGCCTCTCCCGCTGTGGAGCACAGGCTCCAGACGCGCAGGCTCAGCGGCCATGGCTCACGGGCCCAGCCGCTCCGCGGCACGTGGGATCTTCCCGGACCGGGGCACGAACCCGTGTGCCCTGCATCGGCAGGCGGACTCTCAACCACTGCGCCACCAGGGAAGCCCAACACAAATAACTTTTTTAATAAAAATAAGTCCACTGTCCAAAACAAACAAAAAAAGAATTTAGTGAGAAGAATGGCACTGTTTTACATTTTTACAATTCTCTTTAATGACTAGTTTAACAGAGGGTAGCTGGATTCTCATATCTGTTTCTACATTAACCTGTAGCAATAATACGTATAATGTAGCATCTGGAAAATCCATTCTATACTCAGGAGAATGAGAGAGAAAAAGGTAAATATAATCCCACTATTATTATAAAGATAGTTTTGGCCTTATGGCTCTTCTGAAAGGGGCCTAAGGGCCTCCAGCTGCCCCTGGACCACATTTTGAGAATCACTGGTTTAGAAGATGAAGTTACAGAGGCTGGCAGGGGCCAGATTACATAAACCTTGAAACCATAGTTTAAAGTTTGGCTTTTGTTTTAAGTGTAGTTTTCTAAGCAAAGGAATAACATAATATAAATTACATTTTAAATAATCACTCCCACTGCTATGTAGAGAACAAAATATAAGGGGGCAAGACCAGCTGGAAGGTTATTGCAGTAACTGGGGAGATGTCAGTAGCTAGGACTAAGATGGTGGCAAAGAAAATAGTGAGAACTGATCTGGTTCAAGAGGTATTTCAAAGGTAGAGCCAATGGCACTCACTGGAAGAGTGGATTTTGGATGTGAAGGAAAAAAGATTTTACTTGGTCTTCCAGAACACAAATTTGGTTCTGAACAGTGGTTTCTCTTCTTCAGTTTGTCTTCGGAAGTTATACATTTGGAAATTAGTCCAAGAGAAAATTATCTTGGCTCCATGTTTGAAATATATCCTGTATCAGATGACTTCTTACCACTTCCCCTGCTATCACTCCAGTCCAAACTACCATCATCTCTCTCCCAGAATCTCCACTGATTTGTTCACTGAACTCACAGATGATTAAAATAAAAAGAGGACTTCCCTGGTGGTGCAGTGGTTAAGAATCCGCCTGCCGATGCAGGGGACACAGGTTCGAGCCCTGGTCCGGAAAGATCCCACATGCCGTGGAGTAACTAGGCCCATGTGCCACAACTACTGAGCTTGCGCTCTAGAGCCCACATGCCACAACTACTGAGCCCACATGCCACAACTACTGAAGCCCGCACATCCAGAGTCCATGCTCCGCAACAAGAGAAGTCACCACAATGAGAAGCCCGTGCACCTCAATGAAGAGTAGCTCCCACTTGCCACAACTAGAGAAAGCCCACGTGCAGCAACAAAGACCCAATGCAGCCAAAAATTAATTAATTAATTAACAAATTTATTAAGAAAAATAAATGAAAGAAAAGAAAACAAGAAATTGTGGATAATGCATTATGGGTATGGTTGTGGCATTAAAAACAACATGTAACTCCACTCAGAGTACCATTAATCAAACAAAAAATTTAAGCCCTATATCAAAATATAGTCATGAGAATATAGTTATATGCTTTCAATTAAAATGAAATATGTATCTCCTTCTTTCCTTAAATAATTTTCCATTTTAACCATTTTCAATTAACAACCTTTTTCAATTAACTGGCACTGACTGCATGATTTAAGCATCAACTTAAATGGCAAACGTAAATAGCAAGATAGCTTTTCATTTGCTTTTAATACAAATGACATCACAACCTAATGGACTGTAAGTTCAAAGATCACAGCTATGGAGATAATACACAGCAATAATCAATGAAAAATCAAATAAACCTTAAATTGATAAAATCTTCAAACAAGAAAGAAATACTATGAATACATTTGTGTGTGTGTGTGTGTGTGTGTGTGTGTGTGTGTGTGTGTATCTAGGATACACACACACGTATCCTAGAAAGCTTCACAGTTGTACAAAGAACAGAATGTCTACAACCTTTTCTATTTAAAATGTAAGCAAGTTCTAGATCCAAGCCTAGAACTTAAACCAACTTTACTTTTTATCTCATATAAGAAAAAACAGTATTATTTCTTTTTCTTTTTTATTTTTAAGCACAACTGAACTATCTGCTTCAAAAGATACTATAAAGGATAATTTTCCTATAGTTTTCTGCTATGAAAAGCAAAGCAAAGCAGTCACTTGATCTTCCTAACTATTTCCTGGTCATCCCTTGGCAAACATTCTGCAGTTATCTTAAGAAGTCTACCTTTAATATAGTTAGGATTTTAACCACCGAATTTGGAATCCACCACAGGCAGGATGTCCTATGTTCTCTTATCTTACTAGATCGTATTTAGTTACATCTTGTATTATTCCCACAGGGCAATTCTGTTTTTCTTCCATGGTAATTATTTACTTTTCCAGTTAGCCATGTGCGATATTTTAGGGCTTAACCTTTAATCTATAGTACATATTTTTCAAGGCTTCTAAAATGTGTTCTTAAGTATCTGTAGCTACTTAATACTGTTCAAATATTCCATAAATGTGAGGCACTGTCCCTATCCTTATAGTGTTAAGGGAGTTACTTAAACTATTCCAAGCCAGCATTTTGTTTCAGTTCCTTTTTTTTTTTTTTTTTTGGTATGCGGGCCTCTCACTGCTGTGGCCTCTCCCGTTGTGGAGCACAGGCTCCGGACGCAAAGGCCCAGCGGCCATGGCTCACGGGCCCAGCCACTCCACGGCATGTGGGATCCTCCCAGACCGGGACATGAACCCATGTCCCCTGCATCAGCAGGTGGACTCTCAACCACTGCGCCACCAGGGAAGCCCTCAGTTCCCTTTTCTAAAGATGAATAACCGGGAATTCCCTGGTGGTGCAGTGATTAAGAATCTGCCTGCCGATGCAGGGGACACGGGTTCAAGCCCTGGTCCTGGAAGATCCCACATGCCGCGGAGCAACTAAGCCCGTGCATCACAACTACTGAGCCCGTGTGCCACAACTACTGAGCCTGAACTCTAGAGCCCGTGAGCCACAACTACTGAAGCCCATTAGCCTAGAGCCCGTGCTCCACAACATGAGAAGCCACTGCAATGAGAAGCTCACGCACCGCAACGAAGAGTAGCCCCTGCTCGCTGCAGCTAGAGAAAGCCCGCACGCATCAACGAAGACCCAACGCAGCCCAAAATAAATACATTATTTTTTTTAAAAAAAGAGATGAATAACCACACAATAGATTATTTTGGCTTTCTCCCCTCCTAATAAACTGTTACATGTACTCAAATGGTGATTTTTAAATTTATATACTGATTTCTTCACAGACCTCCCTACTAACTAAGCTAAGGCCAGTATGTATGTGATATGTAAAATAAAAATAGGCACAGAGGCACGCAATAAAATGGTAACTATCACTTACTAATCAGGTTACATACATTAACTCATTAAACTGTTACAACAGAGTAAGATAATATGTACTCCAATTTACAGATGAGTGGTAAGGTTCAGCAAGGTTAAGTAACTTGCCCATATTCATAACAAGAAGGATCTGAATCCAGATCCATCTCCTTTAGTAATGAGAAATGACAGTATTTCAACAAAGGCTTCAAACAAATCACAAATCCAATAAAGAATGACCATCTACAGGAGACCCTGACAATGAAATTTAACCAACATACCCATTATATGCAAATAACTATAGGCTTTAGAAATATGGAGACAACCAAACTCTACTTTTTAGAAAAACATGATAATTTAAAAGGAGACATAAGATATCTTTTACTTCTCCAGAAGCTGCTAATTTAAGTCAGGTCCCCATTACAGAGATTCTTAAACTTCCCAGTTTCAAGATCCCTCTATAGTCTTAAAATTTCCTGAGGACGCCACAGAGCCTTTATTCATGCAGGTTATAGCTATCAATATTCATCGTATTAAAAATTATATCCAAGAAATTTTTATACCTAATTCATTTAAAAATTACAATAAACTCATTAACACAAATCATCTATTTTTTATGAAAAAATAACTACATTTTCCAAAACAATAAAAAACAGTAAAAATGAAAAGCGGCATTTTTTTACCATACTAATTAATAGCTACCTTAACAGAAGACATCTGAATTCTCATATCATCTTCTGCATTCAATCTGTTGCACTATCACACATCACATCACCATATACTCACAGGACAATGAGAGTCAAAAGGCAGATAATGTCTTAGTATTATGAAAATAGTTTTGACCTCAAAGACCCTCTAAGGGTCTCAAGAACCCACAGGCACTTTTTATTATTCCTTCATATCACTTTTCAAAATTTATAATTACATATATGTGTAAACAGATTTTGTTCAACGTCCACAATGTATACACATAGTGCCCGGCACACAGTCATCACATAAGTCTGTTGAATTAACATACTACAATACAAAGAAACTACTCTGGTTAAAAGAAGGTAAAAGGACAACATGTGTCAGGAGGCACACTTGGAAGCCTTCATATTTGACCTGGGTCCTCAAGGATAGTTAGAATTTTATTAAGTATATGGGGTAAGAGTATTCCAGTCATAGTAAATAATCATCAGTGGCATCAAGGTACAAGGTATGTTAATGATAACTATTGCAATAGTTTGGTTTGGCTACAGCATAAGTGAATAAGAGTTTAGGAGGAGATAAAGGTAATAAAGGTAGGCTGAAAAATCTACAGTGGAGTTTGGCTTTTATTTTAAAGACAAGGGCAAATGGTCAGCACCCTTGGTTTCAATTCTATACCACCATTTACTAGATGGGCTTGGATCAATTTATTCCAAATCTTATTCTGCTCTTACTTCACAGTTTATTTTAATGGTTTTATGAGACAATCATTTCATGTGTTACCTTGTTTACTATCATTACTCTAAACTATTATCTTTACTCCCTGAACTACTACTTACAAAGGCATCCTAACTGGTTCCCCCACTTCCTTTGCCCTACTTCCATTCCTCTCACATCCATTCTCCACAGTCAGAGTGAAATCCCTAAAACACAAATCTGATCGCATGATTCTCCTTGCTTAAACCTTTAATGGCTTCCCAATGACTCAGAATAAAACCTAAAGTTCTTAGCAAAGAATACAAGATCCTAAATGATTTTGTTCCTGCCTACCTCCTGCCTCATCAGGCACTATTCTCTCCATCCCTTATTCAATAAACTCAACCACAATGGAGTTCCAGCAGCAAACCTTTTCACATGCTATTCCTTCTTCCTGGAAAACTCTTCGTTCAGCACTTTTCCAAACTAGCACAGCTTATTCAGATAGAAGAGATCTTTAGATTTCACTTCCTCCCAGAGGCCCTTCCTCATTACCCTCCTCCCAGTCTATACTGGATACTCAAACTCTCACAGCAGATAATCACAATTCAGAATTTGTGTATATATGTATTTTTAAAATAATTTTGTAAAGGACAGCTGATGGCAGAGACTACATCTAAGCCAGCACATAGCGTAATTTTTTAAATGCAGTTTTTGTTGTTATAAATGGCTTTTGATCTGATTAGACATATATTTTAGGATGTTTACTCCGGCAACAATGTTTAGGTTAACTAACAAGTCAGAGAGGTACTAGAGGCAGAGAGTCCCATTAAAAGCGTGCTACAATTATCAGCAAGAAGTAATGAGGGTCTGAACTACTGTTGATCAATTTAATATCCTACCACAACCCTGCAGGGTAGCAAGGAAGAAGTTAAGGTTCTGAGAGAGTAAATGGCCATTCCAAAAGAGGAAGTTTGAGAACTTTTTGTCTAATAATTCAGCTATGAGTTTAGATGACCAGAAAAGTAGGGTGCTGAGAGAAACTGTAATCCCAACTCTACAAAGTAAATCATCACAATTGTAATACTGAAGTGGGTGCAAGAGAAGCCCCTTTATTCAATGTAATAAAGTCTAACAGTTGGTTAATTGAGAAGGTTAGTTAAATCAGGGAATCATAAGCAATGATAAAACCTTAACCATTTTATTTTAAGTTATTTCAAGCAACATTTTCTCTGGTTTGGTATAAAAACTGTTCAAGACCATAAAAAGTCCGAGAAAACTAATCAGCTCTTTCTAACAACACAAATAATCCTGATACCAAAACTGGGTAGAACAGCACAAGACAGCTACAGACTAATCTCATTTATAAACAAAGATGGAAAAGCCCTAAATAAAAACCTGTATTAGCAAATGGAATTCAATAACAAATTAAAAGAACACACACTGTGATAAAATGTATTCCATAAGTAATAATGAGTTTCTCAAAACTAGGATGTCTGCGTATATAATTACTTACATTAGTAGAAGAAAGAAGAAAAAACCATACAATCACCTCAACAGATGTAGGAAAAAATATCTGACAAAATTCAATACCCATTTATGGTAATAAAAAAAAAAACCCACAAACCTCTCAAACTAGAAATTCAATCAACAAGCATATAGAAGCATTCCCATTAAAGACAGGAGAAATAAAAATGTAGTGATACAGATCACTACAACTATCAAACATTGTATGGAAGGCCCTAGGCAGTGTGTTAGAACAAGTAAAAAAAAAAAAAGACATAAGCATGGGAAGGGAAAAAAATAAAATAATCATTACTCGTACACATGATTGTTACTTAAAAATCCAGGACAATCCACTGATGAACTTGAGAAGTAACAAGAGTTCTGTAAGAACCCGATACAAAAATCAACATACAAAAGAAACAATAGGTTCCTTACATACCAAACCATAAGTTTTTTTTTATCCCATTTGCAAAAGCACAAAAGATTCTCAGGAATAAAACTAACCCCCCATTCCCCAAAGTATGAGAACATTATATAGAAAACTATAAACATTTATTTAAGGAAATAATGGACCTAAATAAATGAAGATAAAGACCATGTTCACGAACTGGAAAACTCAATTTGTAAATATCTAATATGTATGTCCCTATATTAATATATAAATTTGATACAATCACTATCAAAATCCCAGTAGGACTTTTTATAGAACTTGACAACCTGATTCTAATAGTCATATGGAAGAGTAAATGAGCATGTTTGCACAAAATGAACAAAGAGAAGAGACTGGCATTACCAAAATGCAAGATACAGTATAAAGTAGCAGTGCAGACCTAGTGCTATTACAGACAAACAAATCAGAGATAGCCCAGAAACAGACCCATGGAAAGCTGGTATATATTAGAGATGGTGTCACAAAACAGAAAGAGGAAAAAAGACCACGCACATGTATGCAAATGGTGTTTGGATAATTATATCCCCCCAAATACCTTCATATCTTCACATAATAAATACCAGACCACTTAAATACCTACAAAAATTTTAAAAACTTTAAATTTATCAGAAGACAAAATAAGGTAACATCTTTTTAAATCCTGGGTACAGAAAGATTTCTAGACAAAGCAAAAAAAAAAGGAAAAGATGGATAAGTTTGATCACATAAACAATAACAACAAACTTCTTCATAACAAGAGCCTGGAAGAAAATATTTTTGACACATAATAGATTAAAAATAATATCCATAACATAAAATAGAACACTTGAAAATAAACTTTAAAAACAAAATAAGCACAATACATAAATGGGCAGATGTCCACAAATAATTCAAAAAGAAAAAATCCAAAGGCACATAAACATATAAAAACATACTCAACCTCAGTAATAATCAGGGATAGAAATTAAAGTTAAATTTTTTCTTCTATTATAAACTTACGTAGAGAAGAGTTTACAAAACATATCTATAGCTTAAAGAATAACTGTAAATTAGAGCAAACCTTACATAATCACAACCCAAAAAACAGAGCACCGCTAGTATCTTAAAAGCCTCCATGCGTCCTCCTCAATCGCATACACTTTGTCATCCCTGAAATAATCACTATCACTCTTTATTTTTGTGATTATTCCCTTGATTTTCCTTATAATTCTAGTATCTATAATTTGCATTCCTGAACAATATAGTTAATTCCATTTGTTTTTGAACTGTTTATGAATAGAATCATGTTGCATGTAGTCTTTTGTGATTTTCTAATGTTTGACTATATTTGGGAGATCCACACCGATTGATGCAGGAGCCGTCTGTGGTTTTTTCTAATCTATCTGAACAATATTTTTATTCCATAAGTGAATATACCATGATTTATCTATCCAATCCACTACTGATGGACATCTGAATTTCGTGTCTATGTATTTTGGGGTTAACAGTAGTAATGCTGCTATGAACATTCTTCTAGTCCACATATTGACACATTTCTCTAGGACAATGGTTGGTTTTCAAAGTATGATTCCTGGGCCAGCAACACCAGCATCACCTGAGAACTTGATAGTAATACAAATTACCAGGCTCCACCCCATTCTTACTGAATCAGAAACTCTGGGGGTGGGCCCAGCCATCTGTCTTCAGAAGACTTCCAGGTGGTTCTGATACACACTCAAGTCTCACAACCACTATTCTAGGGTAACTGCCTAGGAGTAGTATTGCAGGTTGTAGAAAACTATTAATTTCCAAAGTGGTTCTTCCAATTCACACTCCTACCAGCAGCGGAAGAGCTCCCACTGCTCCATATCCTTACCAATGCTTGATGCTGTCACATATTTATTTCTGTCAATTTAGTCTGTATAAAATGGTCTCTTGTGGTTTTAATTTCTATTTTCCTATGAGGATAACGATCTTTTCATA
Source organism: Delphinus delphis (assembly GCF_949987515.2). Classification (NCBI taxonomy): domain Eukaryota; kingdom Metazoa; phylum Chordata; class Mammalia; order Artiodactyla; family Delphinidae; genus Delphinus; species Delphinus delphis. Next base: position 94,048,871 of record NC_082691.1, read on the forward strand.
TGTTAACCGGTCATTTAAATTTCTTTTATCATCAAATGCCTTCTCAGACTTTTTTGCCCTTTTTCTACTTGGCGTTCTTTGTCTTAGTGATTCATAACAGTTGTCCATTCATTATATGTTGTGGTATGTAACTTCTAAAATGGCCCCAATGATTCTCACCTCTTGGTATTCATGCCCTTGTACAACCTCCCCTCCTTGAGTGTGGGCTGGGCTTACTGAGTTGCTACTGAATAGAATATGGCAGAAGTGATGGAATGTGACTTTTAAGATTAAGTTTTAAGAAGACCGTCAACCTGGGCTTCCCAGGTGGTGCAGTGGTTGGGAGTCCACCTGCCGATGCAGGGGACACGGGTTCATGCCCCGGTCCGGGAAGTTCCCACATGCCGTGAAGAGGCTGGGCCCGTGAGCCGTGGCCGCTGGGCCTGTGCATCCGGAGCCTGTGCTCCGCAACGGGAGAGGCCACAGCAGTGAGAGGCCCACGTACCGCAAAAAAAAAAAAAAAAAAAAAAAGAATACCGTCAACCTAAGTGTCCATCAACAGACAAATCGTAAAGAAGATGTGGTATATCTGTAGATATACCATCTACAGATATCTATAGATAGATAATACTACTCAGCCATAAAAAAGAATGAAATTTTGCCATTTACAACAACACAGATGTACTTGGAGGGCATCATGCTTAGTGAAATAAGTTAGAGAAAGACAAGTACTGTATGTTATCACATATGTGGGATCTAAGAAATATAACAAGTGAATAAATACAACAAACAGAGTCACAGAAATTAGAGAACAGACTCATGGTTACCAGTGGGGAGAGGGAAGGAGGGGGTCAAAATAGAGGTAGGGGATTAAGAGGTACAAACTACTATGTATAAAATAAATAAGCTAAAAGGATATATTGATCAGCACAGGGAATACAGATTTTAAAAAAAAAAGACTGTGGCTTCCACCTTAGAAAGTCTCTCTCACTCTCTTCTGGATCTTTCATTCTGGGAAAAGCCAGCTGCCATGTTATGAGGTGGCCCTATAAAGAGGCCCATGTGAGTGAATCTGGAACTGGATCTTCTGAGGCTTGCAACATACACGTGAGGGATCACAGAATTAGGTCCTCCCTCAGTCCAGCCTTGAGATAACTGCAGGCCCGGCAGACACCTTGACTGCAGCCTCATGAGAGACCCTGAGCAAGAACCACCAAGCTAAGTTGCTCTCAGATTCCTGACCCACAGAAACAGAGAGATAAATGTTTGTTGTTTTCAGCTGCAGTAGGTAGCTATTGCTTGTCTTGCAGATATCTTCCATCTGTGCCTTGCCTTTTAGCCTCTTACGGGGACCTCAATAGAGTTTCTTTTTTTTTTTTTCTGTACGCGGGCCTCTCACTGCTGTGGCCTCTCCCGTTGCGGAGCACAGGCTCCGGACGCACAAGCTCAGCGGCCATGGCTCACCGGCCCAGCCGCTCCGCGGCATGTGGGATACTCCCGGACCGGGGCACGAACCCGTGTTCCCTGCGTCGGCAGGCGGACTCTCAACCGAGTTTCTATTTTTAATATAGTCAAAACTTCATCAATTTTTATGGTGTTTTTCAGTCTTAAGAAACCCTTCCCTGCCTTGAGCTCATAAAAGTATGCCCCCTCTTTTAAAAAGCTTTCTGAGTGTCTTTTTGTATTTAACCTTCAATCCACTAGTAATTAATTTTTATGCATATTAAGAGGTGGGGGTACAGCTTTATTTATTTAATACAATAAGCAACTAATTTGCCATTAAGCATGCATCCACCCACCTACTCCCATAAAAGCATATAAAATTCATTAGCAACCTCTACTTATATAGTATCACCTGTCATTTTGTTATTCATCTTCCCTTTTCTTCTTATAGGCCCCTAAGACACCCGCTGGCTAGGCCTCAAAACCCATGCCTGTGGAACCCTCAAAGTCACTCCCTTGCTCCCCAAGGTCAGGTAACTGCTCTGGACATCACTCAGCAACAGATCCCCATCCTCTTCTGCCTTTCTAACAAAACTGTAATCCAACTGACATTCTTAAAGATCTATTTAAAGAAAAACCTGTCTATTTCTAGGCTTCCTACCATTAAAAGAAATTAATAAAAGGAAATATAAACAAACAACATATACAACGAGGAAAATTTTTAAATATAAAAAGCAGATACTAAAATTAGAGTGATAAGTTTGTTGGTAGTCCTGGCACTCATCTGATATTTTAGGAAGTGGTCTGTTAAAACCCTCAGATATCTCTAGAAGTAAATTTGAATGTGACCTTTGGTGGGAGCCACATGTCATATTCACCAAGGTAATAACCAGGTCCCAGCAGTGCCTCACATATAGCAAGCATTCAAATTTGTTGGCTGAAAAAACGGATTAAAGAAGTTGTCTCATCTTACTGTTCTTTAAGGATATCATGGCAATTCTTGCCTCTTTTTACTTCAATAGAAACTGTTAATCAAGTTGTCAAGTTCCACAGAAAAACCTACAGAGGTGTGGATTTCAATAAAGTTACTGATCAATCTGAGAAAAACTGACAGTTTTACCATTCAGCCTTCCAATCCATCCTCAGCATAGGGTATGTAACTCCATTTATTTAGGTCTTCCTTTATGTCTCTAAATAAAGTTTAATTACTTGTCTTTATAAAGGTCTTACACATCTTACATATTTAGAATTCAGTTTAAGTATCTCCTTTTCTAGAAAATCTTTCTGTCCTCTATCCCCCGCAACTATTTTGGGTTATATGCTCCTCTTCTGTGATTCCTCTGCACCTGGGGCACACTTTAAACATAGTATACTGTCATTAATTCTTGATTTATTTGTCTGCTTCTACCACTAGACTAGAAGCCTCTAAAGGACAGGGACTATCATTCATTTCTATATCACAGCACCTAGCAACCATCACAAGGGAACTCAGTATTTTAAAACTTTAAACAAAAGAATGAATAAATATAACCAATTAATGTAAAGTATAAACTGTCATAAGGAAAAGAACTACTATTTATTGAGTACCTTCTATGTGCTGGGCACAATAATATGCTTAGTCCTTAGATGCATTATCATCTAATTCTAAAAGTAAATAATCGTTTGGATACAGTGGTTAAGAATCCGCACTTCCACTGCAGGGGGCATGGGTTTGATCCCTAGTCAGGGAACTAAGATCCCACACGCTGCGATTAAAAAAAAGAAAAATAGCAAACGTTGGTAAGGATGTGGAAAAATTGGCAGGCAAGAATTCTACCACTGAACCACCAATGCTTACAGGATGTGGAGAAATTGGAATTCTCGTTGTTGGTGAGAATGTAAATGGAATGCTGGTGGGAAAAGTTTGGCGGTTTTTTTGATATATGTCACCACAAGAATGGAACTTGAAAACATTAAGCTTAGTGAAATAAGACAGGCACAGAATGACAAATAATGTACGATTTCACTTATATGAGGTACCTAGAATAGGCAAATCCATAAAGACATAAAGTAGAATGGAGGTTACCAGGGGTTGGGAAAGGGAGAATGAAGGAATTATTTTTTAATGGGTAGTTTTTGTTGGGGATGATGAAAAATTGGGGGTATAGATAATGATGATGGTGATGCAGTATTTTGAATGCCACTGAATTATATACTTATGAGTGGTTAAAATGACAAATACTATGTTATGTATATGCTAACACGAATTTTTAAAACATTAAATCATTCATTGAGCCAATAAAAATTCATTAATCAGGACCCAATGCAGAAAAGAAAAAAATACATTTCACTTAGATATTGCAACTAGTAAAGCATTAAATACAAGGACTAAGATGCCTATCATTCAACATATGGAAGGACTGGGAATAAGGAGCAGCCACTGAACTAAGGAGTTAAAGGATACACTGCAAGTCAAAGGTCCAAAAACTGTTTGCTACTACTGCTTCTACATATCCATGAAGCTTGTAAACACAGGAATGCTCAGTCCAGACACCTCAACTGCTTCTATTTACTCAGATTTCACAACTCTGCTAACCAGCCAGAACAGCAGCAAAAAGAAAGCTTCCCTGTCCAATCTGGCTTCCAAATTGTGGGAATTCATCTAACTGAAAGAACCTAAACTGCATCCACATTTGATGAGAGGGAGTTCAGGAAATGCACTGTACTTCATCATTTGTAAGATGTTAAAGCATTTTGAAAAAGTGAAAATTGGGATGCATTTTACAATCAATAGCATATCATGGTTAACTAGCAATATTTTATTTCAGAAATGCAAAAGTAATGGTGAATCTAAGAATCAATTACATCTTAAATTTAATGAAAAATGTAACTTTAGCTCCCAAATTTAAAAAAAAAAGCTCTAAAAGCTCTCCAAATAAAAACATGTTCTCATATTATCTTCTAAAATCTTTATATTTTTGCATTTCACATCCACGCATTTAATCTACCCAGAATTTGTGAATACTGTGAGGTAAAAATCCAAATTTATTTTTCCAGCACCATTTATTGAAAAGGGCATTCTTTTCTAATTTCCAACATCTATCTGTCATATATCAAGTAACCTATAAGTATAGGTTTTATTCTGTTTTGTTCCACTGGTCCTCCATCTATCACTAGACTACTGATGACAATGTCTTAATTACTACACTTTGTAATGTCTCAAAAACTGGAAAAGTTAGTCCTCCCATATTGCCTTCTTTGAGAGTGTCTTGGCTACTTTGGCCCTTTTTGGATTTTCCATATAATTTTAGAACCAGTTTTTTAAGTTCCACCGAAACAAACAAAAACCCTACTGTTTTGATTGGAACTGTATTAAATATATAAATCCATTTGGGGAGAATCATATCTATGCAATATCAGGTCGATCAACCCATGTAAATACATGGTATTTTGCTCCAAACAGTAGGTCTTCTAATAATTTATTTCAACAAGGCTCCTATAAGTCTTAGACTGTTTTTTAGACTTATCTCTGAGTACATATTTTCTATTCTATTTTCCTAATCAGCAATCTTGTTAAACTCTTATTGTTTTTAACAATTTGTAGATATTTTTAGATTTTCTAAATACACACTCATGTTAAGCCTGTGAATAGTGATAGTTTTATTTCTTCCTTTCCAATTCTCAGGTTTTTAAAATTTCTTTTTCTTGTTTTAGTGACGGTCACGACTTTTAGTATAACTTTGACTAGAAGTAGTTATAATGGACAATCTTGTCTCTCTCCCAATCTCAGAGGGAAAGCTTTCAATATTTCAACATTAATTATGAAACTTGATTTTTTTAAAGTAGATACCCTTTATCACATTAGATTTGTCTCAGGTTTTATGATTAATGAATGCTCAATTTTATCAAGCACTGTTTGCAACTATTCAGCAGATCATATGTTTCTTCTCTTCTAACCTGTTAAGATGGCAACACAAACATAAATTTATTTTTCTGGTATTAAATCTTACATTCCTAGGATAAATCCAACTTGGTCAAAATGCACTCTTGTTTTATTTAGATAGACAGATATCCTAATATCCTGTTTAGAAATTTTACATCTGTGTTCATGAATGGAAGTAACCTGGTAATTTTCTTTTATCATTTCTTCTTGTCTTGCTTTGGAATCAAAGTTGTGCTAACTTTGAAGAAGTTGAGAACATTTTGTCTCTCGCTGGTCTCTGGAAGAACATATGCAAGACAGAAATTTTCTTCCTTGAATGAAGGTAGAAATACTAGTTTTCTTTGGGGGAAAGCTTTGACTACTGGTTTTTTTTCAAGATTTTTTTTTTTTTTGATGTGAACCATTTTTAAAGTCTTTACTGAATTGGTTACAATATTGCTTCTGTTTTATGTTTTTTGGTTTTTTGGCCGCGAGGCATATGGGATCTTAGCTCCCTGACCACGGACTGAACCTGCACCCCCTGCACTGGAAGACGAAGTCCCAACCACTGGACTCCCTTGACTACTGGTTTTAAACTGTGATACTACTTTCAAGTTTTCTGAATATTCTAAGAGTCAGCTTTGGTGTTATTTTTCTAAGAATTTGTCCATTTCTGTTAAGTTTTCTAATTAGTTGGCTTAAAGCCATTCATAATTCTGTCTTATGATCTTTTAAAATGTCTTTAGAGTATGTAATGATGTTCCCCCCGAGCCCCCTTCTTTTTTGCTCCTTGCTCTTGGTTATTCTATGACTTTTTTTCTTGATCACTATTCATTCGAGATTTATCCATTCCTCTTTTTAAAGAATCAATTCTGGCTTTGATAACGTTCTCTATTGTATGATTCTCCTCTGCATTATTGGTTTCCTCCTTTATTTTCCAGGCGTTTGTCAAAATTAAATTCCTGTGATAAATGGATATTGAAGTTGACAATTAATGAGATTTCTTATTTCGTAGTTGTACACATTTAAGACTCTGAATTTCTCTCCATGCATTATTTAGCTGCATTCTATAACTTTTTAATTTTGTTTCCATTGGGGGGAGTGACTGTTATATTTATCAAAACTTTTATTCTAATAGTACACCTATCTATCCTTTCCTTTTCCTTTTCCCTGTCCTTCTTTCCTTTACTACGACATTGATTTGTTAGGAAAAAACATCATGTATACTGTAGAAAGTCCCACTTTCTGGATTTGGTTGATTGCTTTCTCATGGATCACTTACCTTGTTCCTGTATTTCCCATAAGCCAGTAAGATCCAGAGGTTTGATTTAAAGATTTGATGAGATTCAATCTTTTTTTTTCCAATCAAGAATCTTTCATAGCTTGGTGCTGGGTATTTCCTACTTTTTTTTTTTGTCAAGATCCTTTACATGTGAGGGACATAACGTCTGATTATCCCGTTTTTAATGATCTGAGATTGATCAAATTCCACAACTTGCCATCAAAATTTTGTATTCATCCAGTTCAAGGTACTTTCTAATTTCCATTGTGATTTCTTCCTTGATGCATGGATTAATTCAAAGTAGTTACACAATTTACAAACACATGACGCTTTTAAAATTACCCTACTGACAATTTTTAATAAAAATGCATTATGGAAAGAAAAGATGCTCTTTTTATTTCAATCTTTTGAAATTTGTTGAAACTTGTTTTAGACCTAGTATACAATTTTCCCCCCAAATATCCATATGTGCCTGAAAATGATGTGTAGTCTTCTACCACTGGGTGCAATAGGTTCTATACATCAGCTGGGTTAAGTTTGTTCATTGCGTTGTTCAAATATTTTAAATCCTACCTAACCTGTCTGCTTCTTGTATCAACTAATGAGAGAAATGTTTAAAAACATCCCATTAAGACTATAAATCTGTCTACTTCTTGTAGTTTTGTTAATTTTTGCTATATGTATTCTGAAGCTATATTTCAGGCTATCCTATATGATTAAGATTATTAAATCTTCCTAGTGAATCGCTCACTTTACATTTTGATGGGACTCTCCTGATTGCCAATAATGCCTTCTGCCATAATGTCTACTTTGCCTGATATTAATATAACCATACCATAGTCACTTTGTTAAAATATGCATGATCTTACTACAACTTTTACTTAGGTCCCAGATAAACCCCACATAACTAATTCTTTTTTTAATTTGGTCTAACAATCTTCGGCTTTTAAGTGAAGCATTTAATTCATTTAGTACTTAATGTAACTGGTGCTATGTTCAGATTTAAATCTACCCATCTTACTTTGTGCTATTTGTCCTACGTGCTCTTTGTTACCTTTCTTGCATTCTTTGGGATAAATTTTTTTTTATTCCATGTTTCTCCTCTCCTAGAAGTTATAAGTCTAGGTTTTAGACTTATATTTAGCCTAGAAATTAACACATGCAATTATCAGTCAAGTCAATTAATACACTGTCTTTCTCCCAGAAAACAGAAGATCTCAGAACACAGCCTTCATTTGTCATATATTTTAATTAAGGCCTTACTAATATTTTATACAATGTTTAATTCAATTCATCCACATATTTGTCACTCTCTTTACTCTTCATTCCGTCTTATACCTCAACCTTTATTTGGAATCCTTCTGCCTGAAGTAGAAAACTAAATTGCCTTCAATTTTCTTTACAAAGGGCTGATGGATTTTGTTCAACTAGATGTTTATTTTGCCCCCATCCCTGAGGGGTATTTTTTTTTAAGTATAGAATTTATAAGTATAAACTGGCAGTTATTTTGAGAATATATATGATTTTCTGTTGAGAAGTCAGCTGTCAGTCCACGGTTGCTCCTTTGAAAGAAATTCTTCCTCTGGCTGCTTCTAAGGTTTTTCTCTTTGTATTTGGGTTTATGCCGTTTCACTATGTGATCTGTCTGAGTGCAGACTGCTTTTTATTTATATTGTTAGAAATTCACTGAGCTTCTTAAATCTATCAACTGGTTTCTCATCAAAACTAGAAATTTTTCAGCCAGAAATACCTTTACAAATATTACCTCGGTATCAATCTCTTTCTTCACTTTCTGGAGCTCTGATTTAATTATGTTAGATCTCACTCTGTCTTGCACGCCACTCAACATCTCCAATATTTTCCATATCTTTGACTCTCAGTGGCGCATTCTGGAAAGTTTCTTCTGCCTTACCTTCCAGGTAACTAATTCTTTCTTCAGCTAGGCATAATTTGTTAAATTTTCCCCTTAGGTATATTTGGCATAGTTTCATTTCTGAAATTTCTATTTGGTTTTTATCTCTCATTCCCTGCTTGTCTTCAAATATGTCTTTAATTCTTTAAACATAACAAAAAGCAACTGTTTTAACTCCGAAATTTGCGATATCTGAGAATTTTGTGGATCCATTTATGCTCTCTAGTTCTTATTCACAGTGCTATTTCCATGCATGTTACTATATTTTTCTTTTTAAAAAAATTACCTCAAGGGACTTCCCTGGTGGCGCAGTGGTTAAGAATCTGCCTGCCAATGCAGGCGACATGGGTTCAAGCCCTGGTCCAGGAAGATCCCACATGCCACAGAGCAACTAAGCCCGTGTGCAACAACTACTGAGCCTCCACTCTGGAGCCTGTGAGCCACAACTACTGAGCCCACGTGCAACAACTACTGAAGCCCAGGCGCCTAGAGCCTGTGCTCTGCAACAAGAGAAGCCACACAATGAGAAACCCACACAGCGCAACGAAGAGTAGATCCCACTCGCCGCAACTAGAGAAAGCCCGTGCACAGCAACGAAGACCCAATGCAGCCATAAATAAATAAATTTATGAAAAATTTAAAAAATAAAAAACTTACCTCGAGGTATATGCACATAAAGAAAAACCACAATTATATATCAATTATATTTCAATTTTAAAACTACACAAATATTAACTATATTACTTGAATTCTACATCATATTTCATATAATTTTGGTTTCTTTTTTTTTTTTTTTAAACTATGCTTGGTTACTTGTGACAATGTACTGTTCTTTGTCCCTGAAAAATTACTGGTGGCAATTCCCTCAGAATGAAGGGGACTTTCTCTACAGATGATTTGCCTTTCCTTTTGCCAGACCTTGGGAGTACTACCAGTCGGAAACAGGAACCATAATAAAAGGGTCCCTGGATCACCCAGGCAGGACAAATCTAACTGCCAATCAGTGTGAGGGTTAAAACTATGGCCACAACTTGAAGAGTTTAATTAATTTCCTTTTTCTTGCCCTGCTCCAATCAACCCTACAATCCCCTAGATATTGTAATTGGTAGACAGTTCTCTTTCACCCTTAACCTAATGATGAAGTTCTTGGGTACCATCTTCAAATGGAGTTGTTCTCTTTTTGACTCTCATTCTGGATGAACTGTAGGCCTTGAATTCCGTCCTCTTCACCCCCCATGAAGTCCACCAAAACTAAAGCCCAAATTCAAACAGACTGGCAACTGCCCCTAGGGCAAAAGCTACTTCATCATCTACTTATTTCTTTGGGTTTCTGCTTTTTTTCTATAATTTGGCCTGGGAACTCTCCACCAACTTTTCAGCTCTTCATTATTTTTAAAAATAATTTTTCCAAGATTTTTAGTTGTTTTCATCAAAAGAGTTTGTCCAAATAACCCAATCCACCATTACTGAAAACAATTCAATTTCCCCCTTTTATGACAACCATTTTGTAATACTTCTTGAAATTCAGTGATAACGTACATAAACACAACTTTAAAAGTCAATATAATTCCCTAATTGTACTTTCAATCCTATGAAAGAAATTAATTTATAATAAATAATATTTACTTCAAAATGTGAAAGCAATTACTATAATAAACAACATAATGAGGGCATCAGGTGCTTGCATCTATACACAGAATCACTGTGACTGTGGTGGTTATAACTGTAGACTGAGGGAAAGAGTGTTTGAGTCATCAATTACTGTACGAGTGGCACTGCCATCAATTATGTGATTTTCTGAAGTGGTAAAGAACTCTTGATAAAGTTCTGATTGAAAACTTTAATATTCCTCCAATTTACGTGACAACTGAATTCCTGAAGCTTCTGGTGTACTCTATGAAAATAATGCCGCAAAAAAACAAAAAAATAATAATGCCTCATACATAAAACAAAGTTAGTTTCTAAGCTCGCATCATTACGATCACTTTTTTCCCTACATCAAAGTCCAGCAACTCATTCTAAGTCATGTGCTTATTTGAACAATTTTTAAATGTGCAGACTGTCTGGAACACTGTGGGATGGCTGACTTCCCTGGTCCTTGCTCATTAAATGCTAGTAAGTACCCTTTTCCCCCATCTTTGTAAAAACCAAAACACCTCCAAGTATTTAAAACCTTTCCTCTGGGGAAGAACTGCCCACATGCAAACCCTCTGGCTATAGAAAACACAGAGATGTACCACCAAGCTCTCCCTTCATGGAAGGAATTGCTGCCCAGCTGTGAGTACAGTCAGCAGACAGCCTCCAAATGTCACCTCCTTCAAGGTCCACCTCAACTGCAGCCCACATCTAGTGACCAAACAAGGAGAGGTATAAAGGCCCAGCCATTCTGCTCAATGTGGGACTGACAGGCAATCTCTCACTCCAGAGCTCCACGCTGATAGGCAAAGGTTTTGTGAAGCCTGCGTCACAATACAACTTTGTTGTCTGCTCAATCCTGCACCGTGCCTCTTCCTCTCACAGGTATTGATTCCGAATAAACATCTTGCACTGCAAAAAATGTCTCAGTATCTGCTTTCAAAGAACCCAACCCCCAACAGCGGCCTAGTATAACATCTGACTACCAAGTCTTTCTGTAAACATTTTTTGTTTGACCTCTTCCCATCTTGAATCTACCCTACAAACACTTACCAACTCAATCATCCTCAAACACTGCTTTTATCATTTTTTATTTTAAATCTCCACTTTCATCCCACGGCATACAAAATAAAGTTAAAATTTTTTTCAGTCTATCCCTATTTTCCACAATCCAGTGCCATCAAATTTAGCCAAATTTTATTTTATACAATTCACCCAACTATACTCAGATTGTTCTGTTCCTTCAACAAAACTACCTTATGTATTTCCATCTCTAATTTTTTTCAAATTCTACTCCCACGGCCTATTACATCCGTTTTCCTTCCTTCTACCTGCCTAGGTTAAACACTAACTTCCATCAAGACCTTATTAGCCTATAATAACCTTCCATGTCTGAACTCCTCCTGCATTTATTGTTCTCCATCACCCACTCTGACACTTAATCACATAATGCCACGTGCATGCCCGCACACTCAGTTAAGAGTGTTCTTACCTTTTAGAAGTCTTCTTTTCCCTCCAAGAGAAATCTTAAGCACAATTCCAATACATTAACTTACGAAGTGTAACTACTTTGGCTGCAGCAGAAACTGCCTCCCTAACCCCCCAAACCTTTCACTGAGCTCTTCCTTGCCACACTCCCCACCCCTGAGAAAGTCTTTGAGGTAACCTTACAGCACCCAGGTGTTCATTTCTAAAGAGGAAAACAAAACCAAAAACAACCTAGTTTTACAGGACTGAAGAACTTAGGGCTTCAAAATAATTCTGAAAACAAACTGGAAAGCTGTGGTTAAGAACAAAAGTCTAGAGAAGAAAACTGTCACATTCCAGGTGAGTGAGAACTATGTGGACTAAGAGCACTGAAAAAGAATGCAATCATTTAAGTAGGATTAAGTACTGTTGGTAAGAAGCAATGAGAGAATAAATATGAAACCCACACGAGCCTTGACTACTTATCTATTTTACTGAAGTATAGCTGATTTACAATGTATTAGTTTCGAGTATACAGCAAAGTGATTCAGCTATATGTGTATGTGTATACATACACATAATATATATATATTCTTTTCCAGATTCTTTTCCATTATAGGTTATTACAAGATACTGAATATAGCTCCCTGTGCTATACAGTAGGTCCTTGTTGTTTATCTATTTTATATACAGTAGTGTGTATCTGTTAATCCCAAACTCCTAATTTATCCCTCCCTCCCCCTCTCTTTTCCCCTTTGGTGACCATAAGTTTGTTTTCTATGTCTGTGACTCTGCTTCTGTTTTGTAAATAAGTAAGCCTTGACTTTTAAAAGGTCTAGAACTGTACTGATCAAGGTAGCCACTAGCTAAGTGTGACTAAATTTAAATTAATTTAAATCAAATAAAATTTAAAAGCCAGTTCCTCAGTCCTACTATACACATTTTAAGTATACAATAGCCACATGTGGACATACTGGACAGCAGGGAACATTTCCATCATGGCAGATATTTTGACTGAACAGTGCTGGTCTAGAGGGAGTAGACAGATACCAACAAAAAACCTATAATACAATGAAAGTAAAATGATATAGGTATACCTCAGGATGCTATAAAAGCACAAAGTAGAAGCACCTAACTGGGCCTTGGAAAGAGGTTAAGGAAGGCTTCCTACAATAAGTGAACTAAGTCTGAAAGGTTTGGGGGATGGGTACGGGGAAGGAATCTATATTTCAGGCAGCAGGAAAAGCATGAGCAAAGACAGGTCAAATTTGGAGAGTTTTTAAAAGAAAATAACAGGATAGCAATTGCTTCACTATACAGTATAAAAATTAGACTACAATGGTGGGGATGCTATTTTATATAGACAAAACAATAAATATTCAAAAAAATTTCAAGAAAGAAAGAATTATTTTTAAAAAGAAAATTAGCAACCAGACCTCTCCAAATTTAGCTTACATTCATAGCAGGATAATGGCACATACTTCATGAAGAAGTAATAATTCATGTTCTATTTCCCAATGCTTCTATGTTTGTGAGTCAAAATGAGAATGACTCCTATCAATTATTAAATTGCTTTGGCAAGTTACAATGAACTTTGACCTGAGGACAAGTTAGGAGGCCCACAATGCTGTCTGGACATCAGCAAGTAAAATATTAAGTAACATAACCTAATATTGCCTATCAATTTCACTATTTGTTCCTAGTCCATTCACTCTCACATGCTCCCTAACAACTTTTAACACCTTCATCTTCCTCCTTACAACACCATATCCCCAAGACTTACTCTTCACTGATAACCTTGAGTCTTACTTCACCGAAAAAAAAAATGAAGCAACTGGAAGAGAACATGTACAGATTCGCAGCATTACATCTATCTACCTATCAGCATCACTATTCCACATATTCTGCCTTTACCACTTATTATCAAAGGTAAAGTGTCTATGCTCCTACTGAGAGCCAACCCTTCCACTTGTACACCAAATCCCTCTCTCTTTTGCCTCTTCAGACATTGCTCCAGCAATTCTTCTCTCTCTCCTGAAATCACATTTTTACTCCCTAATGGTTCATTCTTACAATACAGGCCCTTATTTTTTTCATCAAAAAAAAATTCCTTGACCCCATCTCCTTCACTACCTATGGCCCCATTTCTCTTTTCCCTTTACAGGAGAAGTCTTCACTATCTTCATTTCCCCTCCTCTTCTCTTAGTATCACTCAATCAGAATATCTCTCTCAGCATCTCCTTGTGTAAATCATCAATACCACCAATACCTTAACTAGAGTGATAAATTCTTAGTCTTTATCTTACTTAACGTAGCATCAGGAGGAGAAGGATCAAGAGTTGCCAGTGAAAAGCAAGCAGCATATGAATGGCTATGACATAGAATAGTTATGACTTTATGACTAAACTTTTCTCTCAAATAGCCATCCATGATAACCAATAACCAAAAGTTTGATTCATAAATTCATGTAGAAACTTAAATTACGTGCCAAACTCAGTAGTAGAAAATCATCTGCAATAGAGTTACCAGAAGTTACACTGAACTAAATTCTTATGTATAATGAGACTTAAGATTGTGTAATTTATTATTAACATGAGAAGACATGTGCAGGAAGAATATATGGGTAGAATATTTCAAATCTTAGAAGAAAGCATGTAAAAACTAAGATGCAATAAACATTTTCAGTGGCTGTAAAACAGGAATGTAAGGACTATACTGAATCACAATGTCTTTCCTATCTGAAGGTCTCTGACACTATACCCATGGAAATATAGTAATATAATGTGTAAAAAATGAATTCTGAGTTATTTAGGAATAATTCACAATAGTTCTTTAACTTTTTATAGTAAAAAAAGTTACAAAGGCAATAATTGTTTGGGATTCATAGAAAAGGTAGGATTTTTTAAACATAATAAATGGGAATTAAATTACCTTCATACAACATTACCAGAAATTATGCTAATAAGAACACTTTAAAAATAAAACTCTCAAATTAGTAACTGTTGTGGGCTTTTCCCTCTATGCTACAGACAGATTTCTAAGTAGAGAGTATAAACTTTAAAACAGACGAAATGGGATTAGATCCAAGGTGACAAAACAAAATGAACAAACAAAAAACAGGGGTTCTAATAACTATTTACAATGTTGCTGCTGGGCCTAGTAATCCTCTTTAATAGAGCACATCTATAAACTCAAACAGAAATTTACTTTGCAGGCTTCCCTGGTGGCGCAGTGGTTAAGAATCTGCCTGCCAATGCAGAGGACACAGGTTCGAGCCCTGGTCTGGGAAGATGCTACATTCAGCGGAGCAACTAAGCCCATGCGCCACAACTAGGAGCCTGCGCTCTAGAGCCCGCAAGCCACAACTACTGAAGCCCGCGTGCCTAGAGCCCGTGCTCCACAATAAAAGAAGAAGCCACCTCAATGAGAAGCCCATGCACCGCAACGAAGTGTAGCCCCTGCTCGCTGCAACTAGAGAAAGCCTGCGCGCAGCAACCAAGACCCAGTGCTGCCAAAAATAAACTAATTAATTAAAAAAAAAAAAAAGAAATTTACTTTGCAAAATAAGTTCTGTAATGTAGCAAATACAGTTTAAAAATCCTAGGTCAATGGAGGAACAACCCCAAGCAGTATTTTAAACTGTTTCAAAATACCTATTTAAGGGAAGTGACTAATTCAAAGCATCCTAAAATTTTATTTAATTTAAGCTGTTCTGGAAATAAAAAGTCAAATTTTTCTGGTGTTATTAACTTAAAGGTTATATATTTAGTGAAAGAAAAAACGTAAAACAAGAGTAGAGTATTTCTTAATTTAAACACAAGGCATCTTTTACAATAAGGAGATGCATACTTTTTTTTAAACACACTAATTTTGGAACAACAGTTGAAAATAGTCTCCAAAATGTTATGGTTCTCTCTCCCTGTAAGTGCCATTTCCAAATTTGCAAGGTAGCCAAATACAATTAGACTACTACTACTTACAACATGAACTAAAGCCTGAACAGTGTCTACCTTCCCAATTGTCACATGACCCTGTACTTGTCAGATATTCAAGACTTACGCTCATTTTTAAGACTTAAGTCTTCCTTCCTTCACAATGAAACTTAAAAAACAAAAAAATCAGGAAACATGTTCATAATTATTAAGCAAAAATCATAACTAGAAATATCATTTTATATGGTAGGGAAGCCCTCCAGGCTAAGCAGTGAAAAGCTACTACCATTGTCATTTAAAACAAGGTAAAGGGTCCTATGGGTCCAAATGAAAAAGGCAGAAATATGACCAACAACCATCATATGCTTATCCTTAGTAACAACAATTTAATGATGCCTCTAAGTGAATAAAGGTGCTAATTCTGGAACATCACAGAACATGACATAGGTTTCAAATGGAAAAACTCACGCTGAAGATGGAAAATGACACAGCTAGTATTATAAACTAGTATCCCCCACCACCTGATTGACATTTTCCATGACTTTTTTGGTGAATAAACATCTTAGCGTATTCACTTTCACCTAAATGTATCTTGATTACAGTTAACATTTTTGAAATACGGTGGGAAAAAAAGACATTGACTTTTTGGTGCCACCTATTAGGATATCGCCTTCATTTCTTACAAAAAAATTAATTTTGGATGAAATATGTTTCTTTACCTGTCACTTTTCACAATCTCTCCACCAAATGATTCAAGATAGGGGTGTGTTAACTATATACCACAGTGAGTCTTAAGCTTTTTTTGAGTAGAAGACACCTTTAAGAACTGGAAGCAAATTATGTACCCTGTCCTTTCAAAAGACAATAGCACAAAAAATTTTAAAAATCAAACTTTAAAGTTCTAAAAATCCTATGAACTGGATCTACCTAATTTTAAGACTGAACTATAGGGACTTCCCTGGTGGCACAAGGGATAAGACTCCGAGCTCCCAATGCAGGGGTCCCGGGTTCAATCCCTGGTCAGGGAACTAGATCCCACATGCATGCTGCAACTAAGAGTTCGCATGCCACCACTAAGGACCCCACGTGCCGCAACTAAGGAGCCAGTGAGCCGCAACTAAGATGCAGCGCAACCAAATAAATAAATATTAAAAAAAAAAAAGACTGAACTGTAAAGCAATCAAGACATTGTGGTACCAAAGACATATATGTCAATAAAACAGTATAAAACTCACAAACATAATCAACTGATTTCAATAAAAGTGCCAAGGTAATTCAACAGAAAAAGGTTAGTCTCTTCAAAAAAGGTGAAACTGGACATCCATATGAAAAGGAATGAACAAACCTTAACCCTTACATCACAATACATATAAAAAATAACTCCAAATGGATGATAGACCTAAATGTAAAAGCTAAAACTGTAAAACTTCTAGAAGACAACATGGGGGAAAATTTTATGACCTTAAGTTAGGCAAAGTTATACTGGGTAGGACACAAAAAGCATGAACTCTAAAAGAAAAAATTGATAAATTGGATTTCATCAAAAATAAAACTTCTACTCTTTAAAGGACACTTAGGAAAATGAAAAGACAAGCCATAGACTGGGAGGCATGTGCAAAACACATGTCTGATACAAAGAACTTGTATCTAGAATATGTATATAGTACTCTTACCACTCCATAATAAGAAGGTAAATACAGAATAAAAAGATGTGAATGGGTACTGCACCAAAGAAAATACATGGGTAGTAAATAAGCATATATACAGATGTCCAACATCATTAGTCATTAGGAAAATACAAATTAAAACCACAATACTGCATACATACTAGAATGGCTAAAACTAACAAGACTGACATGACAAGGGTAGAGTTTGGAACTCTCATTCATTGTGGGTGGCAACGCAAAATGGTTTCTATTGCTTTAGAAAAGTTTAGCACTTTCTTATAAAGTTAAATATCAATATATACTTACCATACGACCCATTAGTCCAAGCTCTAGGTCCTTACTCAAGAGAAATAAAAATGAGTGTCTACACAAAACCCGAACCCAAACATTTATAGCAACCTTAATAACTGTTGAAAACTAGAAAGAACCCTACTACTCATCAACTGGTAAATGTAGAAATAAGTCATGCTACATCCACATGATACTACTAAGCAATAAACAAACTAATTACTGATACAAGCAACAACATGGGTGAATCTCAAAAATATCAAACTAAATGAAAGAAGCCAAATACATAAGACCACATCCTGTATGTTTTCATGTATATGACTTTCTAGGAAAGGCAAAGCTAGAGATCAGACCAGTGTTTGCCAGGGGCTGGAGGTGGGGTGGGGAGGAAAATGAATGCAAAGAGGAACTGGGGAATTTTTCC
Source organism: Delphinus delphis (assembly GCF_949987515.2). Taxonomy (NCBI): domain Eukaryota; kingdom Metazoa; phylum Chordata; class Mammalia; order Artiodactyla; family Delphinidae; genus Delphinus; species Delphinus delphis. Next base: position 94,066,801 of record NC_082691.1, read on the forward strand.
ATCAAAAGTTCTATCTCTTGACTGTGGCAGTAGTTACATGAGTATATACATTTGTCAAAACTCATCAAACTGTGTGTTTAAAATGGTACATTATAGTATGTGTAAATTATATCCCAATAAACCCGATTTTTAAAAAGCAGTTATGAACTTTCTATAGAACTCTAACCCACACCTTAATTTCAGAACCTCAAATATGATATACTTAGTCTCCCCTAGACCAGGAGTCTGAAAACTTTGGCCCATGAACTAAATCTGGCCCACCACCTGTTTTTTGTACAGCTCACAAACTAAGAATGGTTTTTACATCTTTAAATGAAAAAAAAAAAAGAATATTTCATGACACATTCAAATTTCAGTGTCCATAAATAAGTTTTATTGGAACACAGTCACACTTATTCATTTACATATTGTCTATTAGCTGCTTTTATACTGCAATACCATTTTTCAGTCTGTTCAGTCCTTGTGACAGAGACAGAGCAGTTAGACCCACAATAACTAAAATATTTACCACTTGACCATTTACGCAAGTCCGCTGACCACTGCCTTAAACACAAGTTGTTGAAATTTTCTACACAGATTATTACACTTAGGAAGATTCATGTCAGCACAGATCTCCCTTCCATACACAGTAGCTCTAACATTTTTACAGCCATTAAGCCTTTTTTTTTTTTTCAAGGAAACCAACAAGTAATGCAGATAAATGAAGAACTTCAATAGTTAAGGTGTAGTGGGACTAAATAGAGCCTTGAGGTAACATCTGAAGAAAGTCCTTGATAGCTTCAAAACAGTGTTTTTCCAACTGTGTGCTGCAACTAGGTGGTTGTCAATTTAATAAATTGATTTTATGAGCAGCTTTTAAAAAAAGAGAACTGAATGGTATAGAAAAATCAGAGTGCACCATATCTAATAGGGTTTCATTCACTATTTAAAAAAAATTTTTTTAACTAAGGTATAGTTGATTTACAATATTATATTAGTTTCAGGTGTACAACATAGTGATGGAAAAATTTTACAGATTATACTCCATTTAAAGTTACTATAGGGCTTCCCTGGTGGCGCAGTGGTTAAGAATCCGCCTGCCTATGCAGGGCACACGGGTTCGAGCCCTGGTCCGGGAAGATCCCACATGCCGCGGAGCAACTAAGCCCGTGCTCCACAACTACTGAGCCTGTGCTGCAGAGCCCACAAGACACAACTACTGAAACCCGTGTGCCTCGAGCCCATGCTCCGCAACAAGAGAAGCCACCACAATGAGAAGCCCGCACACTGCAACGAAGAGTAGCCCCCGCTCACCGCACCTAGAGAGACCCCGCGTGCAGCAATGAAGACCCAACACAGCCACAAATAAAAAAATTAAAATAAATAAATAAAGTTACTATAAAATATTGGCTATATTCTCTGTTTTGTACACATTAACTCTTTCACTAACTGAGTATGTACGTGCCAGATGAGGATTAAAAAAATGTACAAAACAGACAAAAACTGCTTCATGTATATAGGTATTAGAGCAACTCAAAATCTGTATTTCTTACAGTGCTAATGTTGTTTTTTAAAAACGGTGCTAGAGCTCTATAGTAATTGGAAAACCACCGCCCTACAGTACATTTGTTCCCAAAGTGCTGTCAATAACTGCAGCTACATTACAAGAATGAAAATGATGTTTCATTTGATGTTACAGAGCTTCCAGAAGATATAAAGTTAATTGAGTTCAGAGCAATTTTTATATTCTTCATCAAGGGCATTCCCAGGATGCAGAAAGAAATGTAATGTTATTGAGCATCACTTTCCCTCTATAAGCATAGTCCTGATATGGGAAGGAACAAGAATAACAGTTTTTTAAGACCAAGAGAAAACATGGAAACCAAAATAATCTCAGAGGGTAGAGGGGAAAAAAAAATAACTGCTTACTGTTAGTGTGGAGGCTGTATTAAAGAGTTTCTTCTGACTACCCTGCTAATTATGCATAACAGTAAATTGGGTTGGTAGACAAAAGAAAGCTGAAAAATAAAAACTACCTCCCAGAACATGTCAATGTCTCCACCAAATATTAAAGGAAGGAATGGAAGAAATGAAGCTAAATTTTTGGTTCTTATATTAAGTATCTACAACACTATGACTATGAAAGCACTGCTTATGAAACAGAAAAGCTCCTAAACAGGCTCTTCTATTTTGAATTCAGAAGTTGTATAACTATTGCTGATCCTGACTTTACAGAATAACCAATGTAGATCAACTGGACAAAGAGAATGAGTAAAGGACTTAAAACAATTCAACTTTTGAGGAAGACAAAGTCCAGTAAGAGCCACTGATTATAAAGGCTTATTTCAAAGATAATTTGAGGCAGAAATATAGGAAGCACAGGAACATACTGAATTTCATAAAAGAGGATTATGACACAAAATGTCCACTAAGTATTCAGCTAAATTAATATCAAGATGTCAAATTAAAAAAACACACTTTTGCATTTCTAAAGGAGAAAAACATCTTTATGGTTGGAGAAACACGAAGAACACTTAAGAGCTGTCTCATTCTTTAACAAGGTAAGCATCAAGTCATAGAAAATGCTAACAAAGCAATGTAGCCTGCTCCCTCCCTTTCTTCCCTACCACTCACAGAACATAGGTTTCCAGTTGTTAAGACCTGATCAGCTTCCTAAACAGGAAAGCCAGAGACAGGGAATCAAGATAAATCAGACTTCTCTAACCTGTTATCTTAATATAATTTTTCTGGCCTATTATCTAAATACAATTAAATCAAGTTTGCTTTCAGGTTCTACTACATTCAAGGATTCAAGTACTCAGTTCCAACGTTCCTTTCTTAATCCGTTTACTGACAATCAATTCCTTTAATAGTCAGCATATATAAGTGACTGATATCAGAAAAAATTTCTAAATAAAGGAAGAGGTGAGCGGATGCCTAAAGAAGGGAGTTTATTAATGATAAGAGAGGGCTTCCCTGGTGACACAGTGGTTAAGAGTCTGCCTGCCAATGCAGGGGACGCGGGTTCGTGCCCCGGTCCGGGAGGATCCCGCATGCGGTGGAGCGGCTGGGCCCGTGAGCCATGGCCGCTGAGCCTGCGCATCCGGAGCCTGTGCTCTGCAACGGGAGAGGCCACAACAGTGAGAGGCCCGCGTACCGGAAAAAAAAAAAAAAAATTACAAAACCACATACATTAGACAAGCATGAAAAAGAGTATATGCATACACACTAAAATGTTTATAGTAATTCTATCTTAGTGGCAAGATTACAGTTTCTAAAACTTTTTGTACTTACATTTTTCTAATTTTTCAATAATAAATGTGCTTTTACTCTGAGAAACTTTTTAAAACCTGTATTTTACTGTCAAGTAAGGTAATTCTTTTTTTTTTTTTTTTTTTTTTTTTAACGGTACGCGGGCCTCCCACTGCTGGGGCCTCTCCCGTTGCGGAGCACAGGCTCCGGACGCGCAGGCTCTGCGGCCATGGCTCAGGGGCCCAGCCGCTCCACGGCATGTGGGATCTTCCCGGACCGGGGCACGAACCCATGTCCCCTGCATCGGCAGGCGGGCTCTCAACCACTGTGCCACCAGGGAAGCCCAAGGTAATTCTTTAGACACATTTTTTTCATTTCTTTCCATGCACTTGACAATTATATCTCTTTAAGTGCATAGAAGACAGTTCAATTAAAAGACCACAGTACATTTCAGTTTCCAGTGGATAAACAAATACCAACTTCAAACTTAAAAATTATTTCTTGGAGTACTTTATTCTGCCATCCATAACACTGATATCTATATTAGAAAGAGATTCATTTTTAACCCTTTATCCCCCCCAAATACATTTATTATAAGTTCCTGTAAGAAAATATGGAGGAAAAACTACTATTCATCATTAACCATTAAAACCTGGGTGGAGGAGGCAGTGGGAAACACTACTAAGTAATTAAAATTAGTTGAGTATCCTTATGGTTTCAAGAGATACTAATATGCTTTCCAGTTACTGCCAATTTAAACTTGAGGTTTAAATTCATCTAGCCTAGAGGTTCTCAAGTACTGATACATAACTGCCCAGGAAGTGTGCCAAATAACAGAAATTCATGGCCCTAGCTCTCACCTACCGAATCAGAATCTTCAGAGAGTAGAGCTCAAATAATCTGGCCCTTTCAAATAAGATAGCGGACACTGTACTTAACAAAAGGCTTCTCTATATCATTACAAACTGTTCTAATAACTCTCAAACAAAGTTCTCAACGAAAACAATGTTATAATCAGAGAAATACGATTTCATAACCCATGCCCATTAATTTACCCATTCTTCTAGATACAATTCAATAAAACCACACTTGCACTACAGAGTAAAGCAAGCCTAGAGGCACCTGTGCAGAGTAAGACAAAGGCATATCCGATTCATGGAAAAAATAGACAGCAGATGTGACCCCTAGTATTTATCCATTAAAAACAATGTATCCTAAAAATAAATTTCCATGTCAACGGAACAAAGCTGTTTATAAATAAGAAGGAATGTGGAGGTGTGGGGAAGACAAGAGGAAGCTTCAGCAAGTAAGTACCAAAAGCCAGGAAACAAGGCAGAATGAATGGCAACTGGGGACAAGGAAAACAGAATAAACTAGGAAATGGAAGAAGGAAAGAGTGCTACTTAAAATCCAAGAAGTTGGGGGAAATGAACAGATATTAGAGGAAACTGATCTGAGCAGAAATGCAAACAGAAAAGTAAGCGGAAAGTGGTATAAAAGATATATATATTCATAAAAGATATATATATGTATGTATACATGAGAAATTTAGATGAGATCAAATGATGGTACAGAACACATCTTGGGCATAGATGGAAGTGGTATAAGAGAATGAAAAACAAATATTATTGTGAACAAACTGATACTGAATAGAGCAACCATATCTAATGAATTTCCAAAGTAAAGTTGATGAAGCAGGAAAAAGAGAAGTGCATTGACTGAAGAACGAGACGTTATGAGAATTGGGAAACAAAATGTAAGTACTGTAGTAGAAAGGAATGAACTTTGAGCAAAGCCAACGGAGCAAGTCACATTATCTAATCAATAATTGTAAAGCACAGTTATTATACCATATATTATCTCATTATTTGTAAAGTACAATAAAGTGTATTATTTTATGTAATACAATACCAAACACTAAATGTAATAAATTTTACGTAACAAAAACCAAAGTGTAAATAAAGTCATTTGACAAGGTGATAAGAGGCTAAATAATGGCTGAGAGAAGCAAGGACTGAAGACGAAAAAGTAAAAGAAAAATATTGGGACAAAAAGGAAGACAACGGAAAGAAATCAATCACACCTATTTTTTTTTTTAAAAAAGGGTAGAAATAAACAAGGAGGTGTGGATGCACAATAGAAGTGCAAGTGAAACCTGACGGGATCTTGACAGCTTCACGATTCAGAAAGTAAGTAGCTCCAAAGCGTTCAGAAGGATTTGTGACGATAACAACGTTAGCGAGCGGTGAAATGAAGTAGAAGGCCTCAACAGGACTAAGATAAGAGAAATGCAAAAATGGTCTTAAGTAGAAGCTGAGGTTAGAAGGCAGGCAGGTCCGACCACTGGCAAAGGAGCGGGGCGGCAGATGGAACTGGGATGGGGGTTACCGGTCGGCGACAGAACACTGACAAACATTAGGAATCGGGGGCCTGAGACCGGGATGGGAGAAAGAACGGAAACAGTGGCATTTAGGGTTAAAAAAGTAAAGACCATCCGCTGGTTAAAACAGGTGAAGAGCAATCTCCCCTAACAAGTAGAGAAGTGTAAGGGAGGGCAGCGGCCTGAAAAGAGGCAGAGTCAGGGAGAGTAGAGAGGGAATGATCGCCCCATCATCACCGTGACCGTGTAATAATTACATACAACGCTAACTCGGCCTGGGGTCCCGGCCCCGGCTACTGACCGACATCTTCCACCCAGATGCCGCCGCCAGCCTCCCCCGCCCCCCACTCAAAATAAAGAAAACATCCAGCAGACGCGAGGCTGGCTACCTTCAGCCAGCCGTGACCTTCTCGGACCAACCCTGAGTCTCGCCCCCTATTGATAGCCTCCTGCTCCACCACCGCTGCCCGAATCCCTCAAGCCCCAAGTGCGGGCCAGGGAAAACCCCCTGGGCCATTGTGTGTGTTTACGTAGCGAGGAGCTGCATGACGGAGAGGCACAGAAGGGGAATGCCCGTCTCCCAGCCCGCAGCGCCCAGAAGGAAAGGTGGCTGAGGGCACCAGAGCCCCCACCGCCACCTCTCTCCCCAAAATAAACACCAGCCAGCCGAGCCCCGAGACGGGAGGGGTGCAGGGCGCGCCGGCACTCACCTCCTCGGGAATGGCCGGGTCCGCAGCCGAAGAGGCCGCGGCGCCGGCCTCGGGCTCCATGTCCCCGTTGAACAGAGCCTGGCCCTGCTCCGCGCCGCCGCCGCCGCTCAGCGCCGCCATCTTATAACCGAGAGCCTGGCCCGAGCGACCGCTGCTGGGCGGGGAGGGGGAAGGGAGGAGGAGGGCGGGGGGAGGCGGAGGCGGAGGGCGGGGGGCGGCGGGGAGGGACGGCCCGGGCGGCGCCTGCGGCGGGAGGGCGCCTGGGCCACCTCGGGAACCGGCCTGCTGCCCCCGGCGCGGCTGAGCCTGAGGGGATTGGGGGAAGGACGCTAAGCGGGGGGCGGGGGCAGGGGGCGGAGACGACTGGAAGTCGCCGCGGCAACGGCGTCACCCGCGTGTCACGGTCGTGACGTCACCTGAGGTGCGTGACGTGATCCTCGGAGCGCCCTGGCGCCGTCGTCAGGGGAGGGTATCTTGCCCTTCTGCTCACCTCCCAGCTCACACGTTTCCTCCACTCGGCCGTTTCCATGGCTCCGATTAATTCTCTTCTCTGTCCTAAGCCTGTTCTGTAATGTAGGATTTACTAGAAGAGGAGGATGGTGTTCGAGAAGAAGTTGAAATCCTAGAGGGAGAAAGACGGGAAGCCCATACTACTTGTGTTATTTCCATTATAACGAACGTCTCCGTGTCATAAAAATAAGACTTGAAACCCCGAGGTAGCAATAGTCAAGCAGAATTTGATAGAAATAGATTTAGGTAAAGACAAGTTACGAGAATGATGCTTGGATCCTTTTCATTAAAGGATTTGGCCTGTTAATAAAGTGGGTCTAAATGGAAGTCTAAAAGCTTTTCTTTTTTTGCTTCATCGTTCAGGAATAAAATGTTTAGTCTATTTTTCGTTTCCCAGATTCATTCAACAAATGTCAGTGGGTCGCTTTCTATGTTCTAGAGCCTGCACAAGGCATGGAGCATTCTAGACATTTGAAGCATCCAAACTTGAATCATTTTTATTTTTAAGAAAATCATTCAAAATATTTTAAATACTTTTGTCCTGCTCATAAACAATATTCCAAGGAATTCTTTATGCCAAATATGCATGAAAACAAGAGAAGAGAGGTAAATTACCTTTGAGAGGCCCAATTACAGAATGGAATTAAAGAAACCCAATTTATTATTAAAAACACATGTATGTGAAAGGAAAGGGGAATATGAAAGGGAAAAAATCTAAGGAAGGGAGAAATAGGAGTGAGAAACAGTGGAAGTTACTGTGAGCTCCAAATGGTGTGCAGTTAATCACAAAGTAACGTAAACATCAAGTCATGAGAAGCTTTAAGTGTACTACCCATAGGGGGAAAGTCACCAGTGACCTTCTTGTATTCACCATGATTCAAGAGATAGAAAGCCGTCCTACTGACTTCTGAAGCGGAATGTCTGTGTAAGGATAGAGTTACCATGAGCCCAGGAGCAGACCCTTACTCCCAAGGTAAGGAGTTGTGTATGAGACTGCTTGTTTAATCAGGTTATTAATATTACCCTACATTGAAAAATACAAAATACCACTTATAGAATGAGCATGGTATGCTTTGTTAGCTTCTTTATACTTTCCCTTCCAAGTAGAGAAGTCGCCTTGAGGCACTAAATTTAAATCAAAAGGTGGCTTGACAAAAGTGTAAATGAAGATTATCCTAAGGGATAATGTCATCAAGCTCTACTAGTCTGAAGCACCCTTCTTTACTATAAGGAAATCTAAGCAGACAAACATAGAACCAGCAGCCAGTCATGGCACATTTTCCCCTTGATACCATCAGAAATACAATTAGCAGAGTTTTAAAAAATTCTCTAACAGTCCTATTTCATTTTCTAAAAATCAGCCCGTAGAAATATTATATCGTTATAACACTTCTTCATAACATTTAAAACTCTTAAGGTTTTTATTCCATTGGTTTCATTTTAAAGTATAGCCTTCTTTTTTTAAAAAATTTTTATTGGAGTATAGTTGATTTACAATGTTGTGTTAGCCTCAGGTATACAGCAAAGTGAATCAGTTATACATATATCCACTGTTTTTTTTTTTTAGATTCTTTTCCCATATAGGCCATTACAGAGTATTGAGTAGAGTTCCCTGTGCTATACACAGTTCCCTGTGTTCTTATTAGTTATCTATTTTATAGGGATTAATCCCAAGGATGCAGGGATTCTTCAGTATCCACAAGTATAGTTTTCTTTATCAGCCACAATATTTTACGTGATTGTTTTCTCCACAGGATGGCTGATCTCATCAGTTTAATGTTGATTCTTGTTAGCTTTCATTTATTCAGCATTTTCTGGGGACTTCCCTGGTGGTCCAGTGATTAAGACTCTGCACTCCCAATGCAGGGGGCCTGGGTTCCATCCCTGGTCAGGGAACTAGATCCCACATGCCGCAACTAAGAGCCCACATGCTCCAACAAAGATCCTGCACGCCTCAACTGAGACCTGGTGCAGCCAAATAAATAAATAAAACATTTTCTGACTTCGTCTTCAAATTCTGGATGTATCTTACTGATTTCCCTAGGCCATTCTAAAGACCCACAGGATCCACATGGGAAAATACAGAGAAAGCATAAACTTTGGACTCCAAAGATCAGAATTTCAGTGTCACCACGCCACATCTTGGCTATATAATCTCAAGGCTGATAAACACAAATACCTGTTTGTTGTTGTTTCAATCTGTAAAACGAGGGGAGTGATAATGCCAGTCCTATCTATCTGTATCATTGTGACGATCAAACATTATAGGTTTGCCCTTTGTGAAATATAAAGTTACCCTCTTGGTTAGAATTCAGACAAAGCATAGCAGACATGGCTTATTTCTGCTCCATGATGTCTGTGACCTCAGCTGAGAAGCTGAATGCCTGGAGGTGTCTGAATGCCTGGAGGTGTCTCAGTCATGGGGGTCTGGAATCACCTGGAGGCTGATTTCCTCATATGTCAGCTGGTTGAAGCTGGGACCTCAGGTAAGGCAGTCAGCCAGGATGCCTAAATACTCTCTTCACGTGGCCTGAGCTTCCTCCTAGCATGGCTGCCTCAGGGTGGTCAGACTTGTAACAAGGCAGCTGAGGGCTCCATATACTAGGGTTCCTGTAAGCAAGGTGGAAGCTGTATTGCATTTTATGACCTAGTTTCCTAAGTCACACAGCATCACTTCTGCTGCATTTTATTGGATACAGGTAAGTCACAAAGTCCAGCCCAAATTCATGGAGAGAGACTATAGAACCCACCTCTCAATGAAAGACATGTCAAAGAATTTACAGACATATTTAACGTACAGACAGACTGTGTTTAGAATAATGGACTAGCTACTCTGTAGAAATAGCTGCTTATCCTCACCTTCTCCCAAGGGGATTCTACACTGAAACTCTCCCCCTTTTATTACTGAGAATCACCAAGACATATCTCAGTATGGTACAGAAGAAGGCCTTACCTTCTTTCTTTAGCTTCTGAGGCCCCCACTGCCTGCAAAACTAAATGCAGGTCCTTGGCTATTGGACACATCCTAACTCTCTCCTCTTGGGCATTTCCCCCCAAATCCCAATGCTGATGGGATTTGGTAGTGTTGATGTGCTGAAATCCACTACACAAAACAGTGGCACTGTGTTCTTGGAGCCTGTAATGAGCCAAGCCAGTTTGTGTTGAGCAGAAACAGAAATAACACCTCCCTTTTGTGTTATAGCATGCCATATGGGCATCAAAGCAGTCTTATCTTGCATTTTAAAGTCTTACAGACATTTTAGTCAACACAGTTCTTATAGCTTTTTCTCACCATCCCCTTTTCCCCTAGGGCATTCATGTATTCACAGGAAGCTGGGAAACAAATCTAGATGAGAAGCGCTACTCCGAACATTGCTCCAGAGGATGGCTGAGACACTGTTACGAAGCCTTGCTGGTAGGCCTGACCCTCTTTTCCCTGGAGATAAGTTTATTTCCGACTGGTGTTTCTAACCTGAATCCTGCATTCTATAGACACTGGATAGTCCCACCCATCAGCCAGACTTGCCCAGCGAGGTCTGATCCCGCATGTATTGGTCAGCTACTCGAAAACAGGTAAGCAGCCGCTAGGAAGCTTCTATAGCTCCAACCATGTTCAATGCTGTAGAGCTCACCACAGTTTAATATTTTCTTTATGAATCAAGGTCATCATTACAAATAACACATTCTATATTGTTTAATTCTATATTGTTTAATAGAAGCTGTTTAGGTGTGAATAGAAAACAGAATCATAGAGTTGATTCCCCACCATCTTCCCACTGGGAGATACTTGGAATCTCCTCTGTGGAATTTTAAACTCTATCCAAGTACTTTAGTGGTAGGAACCTCACTAATACATACATTCAACTGTAACTTTTTTTTTCTGAAGTTAAATTGAAATCCTCCTCTTTATGACATCTGTATTCTGATTTGAGTTTTGCCTTATAGAGGAACACAAGATGAGTCTGTTTCTTGTTCTGTGTAACTGCTTTCAGATATTTGAAGGGAGTTCTCTCAAAGCATTTTCTCACCTTTCTGTGTACTCTTTTCAATGTTCCTGTTAAAATGTGGTCCCATGAATTAAACACTGTTCCAGATTTGATCCAACTAACAAAGAATAGAATCTCTCATTGCAATAACCTAGGAACCATGCTTTTGTTAATATAATCAAAAATCATATAAGCACCCATTATTGATACATATGAAGGTTACAGTCAACAAAAAACCTTTGTTGTTTCTTAAATAAAATGCTGTTGTATCAAGTCTAGATTTTCAGTCTTTTTAGCATTGGACATCTCTTCCACTGAACTCACATTTCTCAGACTTTAATTCTTGAAGGAAAACCTTGCTTTTTAATTCACAAAATTTGTTGGATATTACATTTCTAACATTTACCAAAGGATGTTTATATCAATATGTTATTTCATCTTATAACATCTTGCTTATACTATCCTTGGGTGTGTTAATAAGATACAGAGTTCTTTGAAATATTCTTTGTGAATTTGGTAATTTGGGGTATTAAATTTTTAAAGTTTGCTTTTATTGCAAGGTGTAGTTTTCCATATATATATATGGAAAACTATATCTATATAGTGAAAATAGTACCTGATAAGGGATGGGTCAGAGAAGGGTGGAGGAGATAGTGTGGGAGTGAGGCTTCTCTGAGTATACCTTCTAATATGGTTTTACTTTATGAGACATGTAAATAAATGAAAAAGTAAGATCTAACCAAATGAACCTAATTGTACATCAAATTGATAACATAGCTACACAGAGAAAATGGTTAATTCAAGTAGCTTCTGAATATAGTTTTCTGACTGTAGACTACGGTGGGTTTACACTGTTTTATTAGCTAAACTGGACTTGTTTCCCAGAATCCTCTTCCATCCTGTAAGACCTGCTCACCATCTCCTTAAATATATCCCATGAAAGGGTCCAAAACACACTCTCTGCACCAAAGATGTAAGAAATGGATTTAGAGCTCTGTGGTGACTCCCTTCCGTAAGACAGAACTGACAATAAGCAATACCATTTTGGTGGAGTGGCCTTTTAACTGTGGTGGTGAGCACTGGCTTCTCCTGCAGGACCCACATCACTGGAGTTGCCATGAGAACCTCAGGTAGTGAGAGTCTGACTTATACTGCAGTCCCTCCTCACAGGTTCCAGCAGCAGACCCAGAAACACCGGCCTCACAGAGACTGCTTAAACACCTCCACAACTGCATAAGATCAAATCCCTATAGTAAATTCCTTGTTATTTACATTTCCTAGGGCTTCTGCTTCTGATTACGTACTGACTGGAATAGATTCTAAAAGCAAAATTAACTACAAATGATCTTCAACTTTATTAAGATTTATTATTGGTAGTCATCTTGGTTTTGTAATTCTGAAACAATTTGTCATTATTGTGGCATAGAGCAAATGAGTACATATGTTGATATTGGCAATCGGGGTTCTTTCTGTGGAAAAAGTAGAAATACATATGGAACAGGGGAAGTTGAAGAAGAACCCTGTGGTTCTTGGTGTTGGATTTGAATTGGAAGTAGCAGTATTAACATAAGATTTAGGGGGAAAAATATATGTATATATACACATACTATAAATATACATACACACAAACACACACCTAGACATACTGTATAATTTTTAAAAGAATATATGCTAGTTAATATACAGAGAAGGAATGATACAATTAGGAAAATACATACTAATAAGTATATATATTGCGTTAAGAACATGCATGTACTATATAAGTACATATGCTATAAAAGTGTATACTCTTGTCCCTTGAATAACACAGGTTGGAGCTGCATGGGTCTGCTTATACACAGGTCTTTTTCAAATAGTAAATACTACAGTACTACATGATCCAAGTCTGGTTGAATCCACAGATGCAGAACTGCGGATACGGAGGAACCGTGTATACAGCGGACTAACTGTAAGTTATACATGGATTTTCAACTGCGAGGCGGGTCAGTGCCCCTAACCCCTGCACTGTTCAAGAGTCAACTGTAGGGACTTCCCTGGTGGTCCAGTGGTTGAGATTCTGCACTTCCCCTGCAGGGGGCACGGGTTTGATCCCTGGTCTGGGGAGTTCTGCATGCCATGCCATACGGCCAAAAAGAAAACAGAAGAATTCAACGGTATATACTTATAAGTATATAATCTATATATTTGTATCTATGGCTATACCTATGTAGAATATACGTGTATACTACATTACTTATGTGTATGTGTATATATATACAAGTACTTAAGTATTATGTATGTACTTACATAGATATATAATTTATTTTTTTAACAGAAAAAGCCAAATGAACTTTTTGGCCAACCCAACGCAGTATTATAAATAATAATATAAATAATATTATATATAATAATGTATTATTATATTATATATTTTAATATATTAAAATAATATAAATAATATATCATTCATATATTATTTTAATGTACTAAAAATATATACTAGGACTTCCCTGGTGGCGCAGTGGTTAAGAATCCACCTGCTGATGCAGGGGACATGGGTTCAAGCCCTGGTCCGGGAAGATCCCACATGCCACGGAGCAACTAAGCCCGTGCACCACAACTACTGAGCCTGTGCTCTACAGCCCGCGAGCCACAACTACTGAGCCCACGTGCCACAACTAATGAAGCCCGCGCGCCTAGAGTCTGTGCTCCACAACAAGAGAAGCCACTGCAATGAGAAGCCGGCGCACCACAACGAAGAGTAGCCCCCGCTCGCCGCAACTAGAGAAAGCCTGCGCACAGCAGCACAAGACCCAACGCAGCCAAAAACTTTTAAAAATAAAAAAATTTAAATAAAAATTTTAAAATATATATATACTATATAATAATTATAATTATTGTAATATATACTATATAAAATATATAATTACATATTTTAATATATTAAAATATATAAATAATAAATAGTACAATATATAAATACTTATGTTTATATGTAGTCTATATAGATGTAGATATAGATTCAAAAGTTCTTAGCTCTGCCCGCTGAAAAAAGTGCCTAGGAGTAGTAGTAAGTATATCTGGTGCCTGGATCTTGGTTTTGAAAGGCCATTCTCCACGAAAAGTAACATGGGCTTTAAGAAATGGTTGATCCAGATCTAGGGAAGTATATGTATAAATTGAGCTTGCACAGGATGTGCCTTGGTATATGCAAGAGCAAGGATATGATAGAATTAGAAAAATTACCATTTTGCAACCACCAGTGTAATCATTACTCCAAGTCAGGACCATGAATAGTTGCTGAAACTATTATTGGGTAAAAGACTGTTAGGACCGTCTCATGGTTTCATAACACCACCGCACAGACCTCTTACTAATTATAAAGGGGAAGTGTATATTTACAGTGGAGAGATCTGGCAGCCACTCTATTAACCAAGTAATAAAACTTAGCACCACCAATAGGGGAACACTTCAACACTATGTAAGTCCTGATGCAGTACATAGTCTATGTAGTATTTGGGCCCAATAGGTTTAACCTGAATGTAATCATGAGGAGACAATCAAATCCAGAACGTGGGACGTTATATAAGACAACCGACTCTAACTCTTTAAAAATTCAATATTGTGTGGTCTTCCCTGGTGGCGCAGTGGTTGAGAGTCCGCCTGCTCGATGCAGGGGACACGGGTTCGTGCCCCGGTCCGGGAGGATCCCACATGCTGCGGAGCAGCTGGGCCCGTGAGCCATGGCCGCGGAGCCTGCGCGTCCGGAGCCTGTGCCCTGCGACGGGAGAGGCCGCAGTAGTGAGAAACCCGCGTACCGCAAAAAAAAAAAAAAAAAAAAAAAAAAAAAAAATTCAATATTGTGAAAAATAAAAAGTCAAGGGCAGAGGACTATTCTAGTTTAAAACAGAGTAAAGAGATACAACAACCAAATGCAATACATGAAACTTAACTGAATCCCGGATAACAAAATAAACTATAAGAGATATTTTGGGGACAGTTGGGAAAATTTAAATATGGGCTATATATTAAATGCTAATTGTGAATTAAATTAATTAATTTAATTAATGTTAATATTCTTATTCCTATGAGATGAGTGGTGAAGTGTTTAGGGCTGAAATGTCATTATATCTTCAACTTATTTTAAAATGGCTCAGAAAAGGGCCCCGGTCTGGGAAGATCCCACATGCCGCGGAGCGGCTAGGCCCGTGAGCCGTGGCCACTGAGTCTGCGCGTCCGGAGCCTGCGCTCCGCAACGGGAGAGGCCACAACAGTGAGAGGCCCGCGTACAGCAAAAAAAAAAAAAAAAAAAAAAAAGGCTCAGAAAAAAATGGAGATAGAGATAAAGAAAAGGGGCAACCTAGACGGATATAGTAATGTGTTTGTAATACTATTCTTTTAACTTTTCTGTACATTTGAAATTTTTCCAAAAATGCTGGAAGAAACATTTTCTATATAAAAGTAATACGTACCTATGGTAATAAAACATTGTGGTAAGTTTCCAAAGGAATTTTTTTTCAGGCAATTAAAAACTTGTAAGGCATCTATTAATATTACATTAAGTTTTACCTTCTTACATTACCTGCCTAGGATTATTCCTGATAAATCTAGTTTGATAATACTTTTAATTTTCAGATACACTGGAATTAAACCATTTTGTATCATGATTTATAGACAATAAGAGTCATGAAGCAAAGTTCTGCTGTATCTTGCTCAGGTTTTAACAAGACCCTATAATGTACCTCTACCTATCAAGTGAGAATTTTCTCACATCTTAAATGTTGTTATGTTAATCTGTGTGTGTTTGGAGTACATATTTTTTATTTTAAATATTTGCAGCAAAACCTGTCCTAGTATCTTCTTGTTCTTAAGATATTTTTATGATGTCTCATAGTTCATATCTTCATTTATTCATTCACTCCACAAATACTTACTGCATACCTACTTGGTGCCAAACACTGCACTAGGCTTTTATGAAATCTGAACAATAATGAGAGTCTTAGATTTTGGTTTGTTTGTTTTAACACTTACCATCGCTTGGGAAGAGCCTCGTATACAGTAGATTGTTAAAAAGCAAATCTCTAATAGTACCCAACGTTAGAGACATCAGAACTTCTATTACTGGTTTTTGGTATTTAATGTCTCTAATGCTGATTTTTAAAACTGTGTTTTGCTTTTGTCTTCGATTCTTAGGTATAGAAACCTTTCTACGGGATCTTGCTTCCTACTTCACAGAGAAAATAGAGGCTTTAAGGCATGAACTCTTTAGTTTCCCCCAAGTGGGAACGTCTATGCATTTTTATTCATTCTCATCACCTTCCCTACTTCGCACTGTGAAGTGCCACTCCTCATTTACGCATCGACACTGCTGGCTGTCTCCTTTTTCTCAAAAATCTCTATTGCAGGCTTTCCTGGTGGCACAGTGGTTAAGAATCCGCCTGCCAATGCAGGGGACATGGGTTTGAGCCCTGGGCCAGGAAGACCCCACATGTCGCGGAGCAACTAAGCCCATGCGCCACAATTACTGAGCCCATGTGCCACAACTTCTGAAGCCCGCGTGCCTAGAGCCCGTGCTCCATAACAAGAGAAGCCACCGCAGTGAGAAGCCTGTGCACCACAGTGAAGAGTAGCTCCCCCTCACCTCAACCAGAGAAAAGCCCACGCGCAGCAACAAAGACCCAACGCAGCCAAAAATAAAACAAATATATTAAAAAATATACTTTATAAAAAAAATCTCTGTTGCCTTAGATTCCATGACTCCACACATTTCCAGTACTCCTCATAAAAGGTTAGTTCTTTCTTGGTTTCCTTTTTGGGGTCAGCTTTCACCATCTGCAATTTAACTGTAGGTATAACCCGGGCTTCCATATTCTGCCAATTATTTTTTCTCATGGAACTCATTTTATCCTCTTATCAATTCCATTGGTTTTATTTGCAATGATAACTTCTACATCTATATCACAGTGTAGGTATATCCACCTGGCCTCAACCTTCTGTATCCAACTACCTACTAAGTGTCTTCACTTGAGTATGTCACAGACAGTGCAAACTCCACAAGTACCAAACTGAGCTCTACAATCCCACATTGTGCTTCAACAGCTGCTCATCCTGTATGTTTAAAAACACCTCGATGGCACCACCCTTTGACTTTTTAATTTAAATATAATGACTAAGTACATAACTTTGTTCTCTGATGTAGATATAACAAATCTTTGAGTTGATTTCTGTAATCCTTTTTAAGTAATTGAATTCAGCTACTTCTGAAGTTTTTTAGCAATAGATTGGTAAATGTATGTCTCTTCACCTTCACATCTTTTCTATTTTAGGTGTCCTCCTCTGAAAAATCTGGAGTTTTCTCTTTTAAAATTCTTTTATTTATTACTCTGATAAATTTTTAGCTGTCTTTTTCACTCCTGGTTTCTTGTTTCAGCATCTGCCATGATCACTTCTCGGCACTTTTATTTTAATGCCTCAATATTAGATAATTTAAGCCAAATTTAACATTATAGCTTTGGGAAGCAAATATCCTAATTATTCAGACCCTTTCACACTGTTCAGAATTAGTGTGGTTTTGTAGGTAGCACTTTTCATATAAGAATTTTTCTTGCATGAATACAAGTATATCTTCCATGATTTTGTATAGGACAATAATTCACTCTCTAGGAAATGTTATTAGTTGCTAAAAGAATGAAAGACATTAGATGTTAGGAAATTAAGGTGCCAAGAACACTGTTACTTTAATGAGAAAATTGATTATTTTATCATATTTGCTTTTCATGCTGTTTGATACCTTTGAAACATACTATAAGTGTGGTGGATTGTTCTGGATGAGACTAGGCCCGAAGATTTTTGAAACACTGAAGAGAGAATACAGTTAAAACTGCCATAAAACTTATAAGCAGGAGACTGTCAGAGGGAACAGAGCTGTAGTGGTGGCAGACAACCAGACTGGACTCAACCAGAAGCTGAATTTTACTGCTACTGGGTTACAGGATGGTGATAAATGCAGACAGCAGCTTCATAATATTACTCTAACTTTAGAAGTTTCTAAATATATAGATTGAGGTTGGAACTCCCAACCCTATATGGAAGGATGCTTAGAGAGGTCTCAGCTTAAAATGAACAAGTTAAAGGCAAAACTGACACAATGAAGAAATTTAAAAGCCTTTTGCTATGGGACTTCCCTGGTGGCGCAGTGTTTAAGAATCCACCTGCCAATGCAGGGGACACGGGTTTGAGCCCTGGTCTGGGAAGATCCCACATGCTGCAGAGCAACTAAGCCCATGAGCCACAACTACTGAGCCTGCCTGCTGCAACTACTGAAGCCCGCGAGCCTAGAGCCTGTGCTCCACAACAAGAGAAGCCGCCGCAGTGAGAAGCCCGCGCACCGCAATGGAGAGTAGCCCCTGCTCGCCACAACCAGAGCAGCAACGAAGACTCAACGCAGCCAAAAGTTAAATAAATAAATAAATTTATAAATAAGTAAAATAAAAGCCTTTTGCTAAAAGAATTGACATGGCTAAGTACTGAAGTATCAAAAGTGAGGATCATCCATCTTCTTAACTAGCTTATTTTTACTAAGTCTGAATGTATCTATTTATTCCCTTTGTTGAATTGACCTGCCAGTTATGAGGTGTTTGTGAGCTATAAACAATATTACAATTTTCTTGATAATATGGAACAGGTACAATTTCTTCAAGGCCATTATAGTTTTCCTCAAGACACTTGTCCTTGTAACTTGACCTTGCTGGATGTTGGAAACTTGAAGTTGTGGAAGGTGTAAAACCAGTTTTCCTTTCTCTGTCCCTGAAGACTTATTTCATTGTCAAGTTTTCAGCATAGAGTTAATTGCACATCTTTGGATGTGGTTTATTTAATTATTCTCTGTGGGAAAACAGATCATAGGAAAATAGTTTGGAAATGTTAAATATACTCAGTAAATTAAAGATTTTTAAAATTTAGAAGCTACAAAGTTTTACTTCTAGAATGGGTCTAGATATAAAGCAACTACCCAGTCGCTTTTACCTCTAAATACATATATGCATACATAAATACATATACACATACCATCACCGTTAAATAACCACAGGTATTAGGTGTTCTGATTTAGATATATGCTTCTTTATCCTTTTGGATGGAGGTTGGAGAAGGCACATGGAGATGTTGATGTATTGTGCATTGAGGCAAATTAACCCAAAACCAGCTGGTTATTCCATGGCTAAGGCAGACTTTTGGTAGGGGATAATGTTGAGAGTTGCTTGCAGGAGATGAAGAATGAATGGAGAGGGGAAGCTGATGGCACACTTTGGTGAGAGACTTCGTAAGGTTTGCCTTGAAAACCTGAGAAGCAGAGTACCATGAATGTAGGGAGCAGGCCTTTCTCCTCATACCTGCACAGAACCCAGGCCTGATCTGGAAATGTGCAAACAATTGGGCTGGCATTATCAAGGGGCTGCATCCTCGGCGTGAGTAGTGGGGAGCCTGCGAAGGGTGTCCTCAACATTAGTATCAGTGGTTCTCCTTCAGGCAATGTCAAGGACAGTCAACAGTGGCCAGGGGCACCGGAAGCAGAAGAGGAAGAACACAGTAGGTCCTGAGTGGGAGTTGGTTTGTGAACACCTGAAAGGCACAGGGTCAATGCTACACCATTCCAGGGACACTGTTCACATTTTACTTACTGTGAATCTCAGTTGTGCTCCAGGGAGTGACGTTCACCCAGGATATAATGTCAATTGTACCCCCTGGAATTGGGGAAGGTGACTGTCTGATCCTGGGACGCATCCCTTTTGCAGGTTCCCAGAAATAATTATAGGTTGCCTTAAATGGGCTGCTGAGGTTCAAACTATCAAACTGGTAGGGACACAAACCATTGTGATTTTGAGTTAATATATCCTCATTTTATTCATTTGGTCTGATAATATCTGGGAATTTGGATTGCTTAGTTTATACACTCTTGCCAGATATTGTTATGTTCTCTTACACAGGGACCCAGCTGGAGTCTCAGCAGTGTTCCAGATCCAAGTGTATTTGGAGGACTGTGGGACATGCCTGCCGGCAGCCCATTTACATAAGGGATTGGAGTGCCTTGTAAATGGATCAAGGAACATGAACCAGTGTTGAAAAAGAGATTCACATAATAGTACATTACCTATTATTTAAATTGTTCTCCATTCCCACAGCTCTCACTCATACCTGAGGGGTTTTTTTGTTTGCTTGTTTTTTTAATTAATTATTTTATTTTGGGCTGCGTTGGGTATTCGTTGCTGCGCACTGGCTTTCTCTAGTTGCAGTGAGTGGGGGGTGCTCTTCGTTGCGGTGCGCAGGCTTCTCATTGCGGTGGCTTCTCTTGTTGCGGAGCATGCGCTCTAGGTGCGTGGGCTTCAGTAGTTGTGGCATGCGGGCTCAGTAGTTGTGGCTCGTGGGCTCTAGAGCACAGGCTCAGTAGTTGTGGTGCATGGGCTTAGTTGCTCCATGGCATGTGGGATCTTCCTGGACCGGGGCTCGAACCCATGTCCCCTGCATTGGCAGGTGGCTTGTTAACCACTGTGCCACCAGCAAAGTCCCCATACCTGAGTTTTGAGGTAAATCTGTAAAAAGGTATATCTGTTCAGTATGGAGTTCAGTACGGAGCAAGCTCCAGTGGGAGAATCACAGTGCTGACCATTCTGGAGTGAGGCCATATGCCATCTGAAGAAGAGAATTACACACCTTTGAGAAACATTTGCTGGCATATCGCTGGGCCCTGATAGAGACAGAATATTAGACTATGGGGAGATAAGGCGCCATGGGTCCAGAAATGCTCATTAGGGGTTTTATCAGACCTGCCAATTTATAAGGTCAGATGGGCCCAGCAGCAATCCCTCAAAAGAGTGAAATCAAGTAGGACCAGAGGGCAAAGCAGGGAACCTAGACCTCCTTGTCACCCACCACAGATGCACAGGTACCTCTTTCCTCACTCATACTTATGACTGCCTTGTCATGGGAGGTCCTCTAAAACCAGCTAAAGGAGCAGCAAAAAGGCCAAATGTGGTTCACAGGTGTGTTACCTAGGTACATGGGTGAAAACTGAATATGATTATGGCTGCAGTATGTCCACTTTTAGGGATGGCCTTGAGCAATAGTAGGTAGGGAAAATCTTCCCTATGAGTTGAACTTCCCTATGAGTTGGACTATGAGTTGAACAACTGGTCACACACTTTATGGAAGGAGAAGTGGGCCAAGAGAAGAATATATGCAGATTCTTGGGCCGTGGTCAATGATCAGGGGCCTAGAAGGAAGGGACTGACAGATCTGTACAAGGAAATCTAGGGAAAAGCTTTGTGAGTAGACCTATGAGAGTTGGCACCAGTGAGCAGATCTTTATATCAAATGTTAATGTCCACCAGAGAGCATCCTCCGTGGATAAGGCATTAAACTACCAAACAGACAAAATGGTTAGGCCAGTTGATGTCAGCCAGCCTATGTCGTAAGACATCCCAGTGCTGGCACAATGGGCACATGAGCAAACTCTCTGTGGGAGCAGACACTGAGGTTGCTCATGGCCCCCCAGCCTGGCCTCGCACTTGCCAAGGTGGCTCTAGCTACTGCTGCCATCCTGCCAGCCACAGAGACCAAGGCTGAGCCCTTGATACTGCACGGTTTATTGAGGAGACCAACTGGTCACTTGGTGACAAATTGACCACACTAGACATCTTACTTTTCTTACTCAATAATACTAAAAATACCTGGTAGTCCCTCAAAGTCAACTGCCATGGCATGGGTTCGATCCCTGGTTGGGCAACTGAGATCCCCACAAGCTGTGTGATGCAGCAAAAAAAAAGCAGGTGTGCCTTGAAAAAGGTACAAATAAATGTAATTTTAATAGATATTGCCAATTGTTTTACAAAACGGCTCTAATACTTCCTATTTCCACCAACAATACATGAGAATCTCCTCCCCACATTCTTGCCAATACTAGACATTATCACTTCAAAAATTTTTTGAAAAATGGATTTAAAGTGATATCTCAAAGTTACTTTAATTTATATTTCCCTGATAATAGTATTTTTATGTGTCTATTGGTTATTACATTTTTTTCTTCTATGAATTGTCTGTTCATATCTTTTGCCTAATTTTCTACTAGTTTCTTACTCTCTCCTGCCTTAGTTTGTAAGAGCTCATTATTATCGTTACTGAATATTTATCCTCTTCCATATTATAAATATTTTCTCTGAATCTGTTGTCTATTAGTTTAAATTATGATATCTCTTCCGTATTTATTCATACAAAAGTTAAAAATTTTTTAGAGTCATATTTGTCTTTTTTTTTCTTTTATATCTTCTGGCTTTCCAGTGCCTTCTACCTGTTGATTAAATATATATTTTTCCTAGATTTTTTCCCCTCAAGGATTTTGTTTGTTTGATTGATTTTTCAGTATTTCATCCATCCATTTTATCCATCTGTATTTTTTATATCTACCACAATAGCTAGTTGTGCTAGCACCATTTATTATATAATTTATCTTTCCTACAGTGATTCCACCCACCATTATCACATATTACTTTTCACATATATGCTGAAATCTCTTTCTGGATTCTTATTCCGTTCCATTGATATGTTTGTCTAATTTAGAGTTCTGTAATGATTTGATAACAGTGAATTTTCAGTGTGTTCTAATATCTGCTAAATCTTCCTTCACTGTTTATTTTGCTATACTCAGTCATTTATTTTTCTATATAACCTTTACAGGTATTTTATCTAATTCCAACCTACATCCATACCCTATTAGAGTAGTAATTGAAATTTTATTAAATTTATACAATGTTTTGAGAAAATTGACTTTTTTAATATTAATGTCCTCATCCAAGAACATGAATGCTTTTCCTTTTGTTCAGCACTTGCTTTATGTTCTGAAATAAGATGTTATTATTTTCTTCATTTAAGTGCTGTGCTTTTCTTGTCAAATTTATCTCTAAGTAATTTATATGTTTTTCTTCTCTATTGTGAGTAGCATTTTTAACCTCATTTCCTTTTCTAAATGCTTATTAAAAGAGGAAAGCCAGGGCTTCCCTGGTGGCCCAGTGGTTAAGAATCTGCCTGCCAATGCAGGGGATACGGGTTCGAGCCCTGGTCTGGGAAGATCCCATATGCTGCAGAGCAACAAAGCCAGCACGCCACAATTACTGAGCTTGTGCTCTAGAGCCCGCGAGCCACAACTACTGAGCCAACGCACCACAACTACTGAAGCCCGCGTGCCTAGAGCCTGTGCTCTGCAACAAGAGAAGCCACTGCAATGAAAGCCCACGCACCACAACGAAGAGTAGCCCCCGCTCACTGCAACTAGAGAAAGCCCACGCACATCAATGAAGACCCAATACAACCAAAAATAAATAAATAAAATAAATAAATTTGGGCTTCCGTGGTGGCGCAGTGGTTGAGAGTCCACCTGCCGATGCAGGGGACACGGGTTCGTGCCCCGGTCCGGGAGGATCCCACATGCCGCGGAGCGGCTGGGCCCCTGAACCATGGCCGCTGAGCCTGAGCGTCCGGAGCCTGTGCTCCGCAGCGGGAGAGGCCACAACAGTGAGAGGCCCGCGTACCGCAAAAAATAAAAATAAAAAAATTTAAAAAAAATAAAAATAAATAAAAATAAATAAATTTATTTTTTTAAAAAAGAGGAAAGCTATTAACTCCTATATATTGATCTTGTCTTCAGGCATCTTATCTTAGTTTTCTTTTTTTCTACCTATATCTCTTGAGTTTTATCTCCTTTTCTCCTAATATTTATACCATTTTTCCTGTCTCACTGAATGTACTAGACTGTCCAAGACAATGTTTAATAATACTGACATAGCATCCCTGAGTACTTAATGATTTTAATGAAACGGTTTTGGTATTTTGCTATTTAGGATACTTTCTATTGGGCTTTGGTAAACAGTCTATTGTACGAAGGTTTCCTTCTATTTTATGTAGAATTTTTATTAGGAATACTATTGGATTTTATCAAAAATCTTTTCAGCACCTATTGACATGATTATATAGTTTTTCTCCTTAAATTTGTTGATAAAATGGATTATACTGAAAAAATTCTTATTATTGAACCACCTCAAAAATACTTGATTACGTTAATGGATTAAATGTAATTGTTTGGAACCATGCAACTATATTTATAAACTTGGAAATGTATGTCTATACTCATGAATGAGACTGGTCTACAGTTTCCTGTTTTTTGTATTGTCTTTATCCAGTTTAGATTTAAAGTTTGCTGACTTTGTAAAATGAACTACTGGGGTTCCTATCTTTTCATTAATAGCTTAGAATAGTTTAAATCACAATGAAATTTTATGCTTTTTAAAGAATAGATAAAAATCAGCTGGGAACCCATCTGGTTCTGGTACAATTTACAACATTAGAGTTCAACACTTTTCAAATTCCATCTACAGTAATTGTTCTGTTCATGTTTACCATCTTTCTTGGGTAGGTTTTGTTTATATAGGAAATCATCTATTTATCCCCAGTTTTCAAACGTATTGACATAAAGCTGTATATGGTATTCTCTTAGAATTCTTTTAATCACTCTATCTCTGGTATGTCTTCTATCTCTTTCCTAATCTTGTATATTTTTATTCCCTTTATTTGTCCCTAATTAGATTCATAAAAGTTTATTAATATTATTATTCATTAAAAATGTGTTTTATGTTATTAAAAGAGAGTACTTGAAGTTATAAAGCATCATGCAGGGACTTCCCTGGTGGCTAAGACTCCTAGCTCCCAATGCAGGGGGCCTGGGTTCGATCCCTGGTCAGGGAACTATATCCCACATGCATGCCGCAACTAAGAGTTTGCATGCCACAACTAAAGAGCCCACCTGCCACAACTATGACCAGGTGCAACTAAACAAATAAATAAAAATTTTTAAAAAAGCATCATACATCTCCCAATTGTCTTTGATGATGAAGAGGGACAGTATTTTTCCCCAGAAGAAATCTCAAAGAAACTTTAAAAAAAAGCCACAAAAGGAATTCCCTGGGAGTCCAGTGGTTAGGGCTCCACACTTCCACTGCAGGAGGCATGGGTTTGATCCCTGGTCGGGGAACTAAGGTCCCTCATGCCATGTGGCATGGCCAAAAATAAATAAACAAAATTAAAAAAAAATTTTAAAGCCATGGGACTTCCCTAGTGGTCCAGTGGGTAAGACTCCGTGCTCCCAATGCAGGGGGCCCAGGTTCAATCCCTGGTCAGGGAACTAGATCCCATATGTGTGCCGCAACTAAGAGTCCGCATGCCACATTTAAAGATCACATGGTGCAGCAAGGATCCCACGTGTTGCATCTAAGACCAGGCACAGCCTAAATAAATAAATATTAAAAAAAAAATAAAAATAAAATTTTAAAAGCCACAAAATAGGCAAAGTAGGCAATTATACAGCAGACAGAAAATAATGGAAAGAAACATGAGAAATACATATGAATTAAGTATAATTATCTTCGTTGTCATTTGTGAACTCAGAGTAAAACTTTTAAAATAAATGCTCATGCCTTTAACAAACAGATGTCTTCACTTAAGCATATGCACCTTGCTAAGAGTACTCTTTACGTTGGGGGGAAAGTGCAGTCAAACTTATACTGAGAAAGAAAACGTTTCCACAGTTACCAAGGTGTCTTGTCTCAGAGTACTGTGGGGAATAGCGTTTGGTTCTTCTTATTTTGTTGTCAAAGAGTTTAATTTTTAAATGAAAATCCTTATCAGTAGATAAGTAGGTTAAATTTGGTAACAACTTTGTTCTAAACCAAATAACAAATCTATAAACTTTCTAATAAGTTTACCATATGACCCAGCAATTCTACTTCTAGGTTTATACCCAAGATAATTGAAAACATATGTTGGGACTTCCCTGGTTGTCCAGTGGTCAAGACTCCACGCTTCCACTGCAGGGGGCCCACGTTTGATCCCTGGTGGGGGAACTAAGATCCCACATGCAGCACAGTGTGGCCAAAAAAAAAAAAAAAATCGAAAAATATGTTCATGTGAAAACTTGTGCATGGATGTCCATAGCAGTATTATTTTTTTATAATAGCCAAAAAACAATCCAAATATTCATCAACTGATGAATGGATAAAGAAAATGTTATTTACTCTTACAATGGAATATTTTTCAGCCATTTAAAGGAATGTAGTACTGATCCATGTTTCAACATGGATGAACCAAGAAAGCATTATGCTAAGTGAGAAAAGGCAGTCTTAAAAGGCTGCATGTTGTATGATTCCATTTATATAACATGTCCAGAATAGGTAAATATGTAGAGACAGAAGGATTAGTGGTTGCCAGTAGTTGAGGGGAAGAAGAATGGGGAATGTATACTAATGGGTAGACAAGGTATCTTTTTGGAGTGAAAAAAATGTTCTGGAGATAGATAATGGTGATGATTGCATAACGTTGTGAATATGCTGAAAACCACTGAATTGTACACTTTGAAATGGTAAATGTTATATTATAAAATTTTACCTAAAAACATTGTGAAATAAAAAATGACTAAGGAAAATGTTAAGGATTGGTATATATGCAAGTCTGGAGCCCAGGGAAGAGGTCATACTAGAGATATAAATTTAGAAGTGATTGCTATATTGATGGGATATAAAGTGTCAAGTCAGTGTCTCTATTTGCAGATAATATGACTGAATGTGAGGAAAATCCTATGGATTCCACAAAGCAACCACCACAACTATTAAGTGAATTTAGCAAGGTCCCAGGATATAAGGTTATACATAAAAATCAGTTGTAGGGCTTCCCTGGTGGCGCAGTGGTTGAGAGTTCGCCTGCCGATGCAGGGGACACGGGTTCATGCCCCGGTCCGGGAAGATCCCCCATGCCGCGGAGCGGCTGGGCCCGTGAGCCATGGTCGCTGAGCCTGCGCGTGCGGAGCCTGTGCTCCGCAACGGGAGAGGCCACAACAGTGAGAGGCCCACGTACCGCAAAAAAAAAAAAAAAAAAAAAAAAATAGATTGCAAGGAAAGGGGAAAAACGATGAAGGAGCAACCTGTCGATTAAAATAGACTTAACAGACATAAAAAGAAGTGCAGTGTATGGATCTCATTTGAATCCTGATAAAAACAAATCTTACAATTCTAGGGCTTCCCCGGTGGCGCAGTGGTTGAGAGTCTGCCTGCCGATTCAGGGGACACGGGTTCGTGCCCTGGTCCAGGAAGATCCCACATGCCGCGGAGCGGCTGGGCCCGTGAGCCATGGTCGCTGAGCCTGCGCGTGCGGAGCCTGTGCTCCGCAACGGGAGAGGCCACAACAGTGAGAGGCCCACGTACCGCAAAAAAAAAAAAAAAAAAAAAAAAATCAGCTGTATATTTATATACCATAGCAAAAAGTTAGAAAATGAAAAAACACTCCATTTATAACAATTTTAGAAAACATAAATACTTAGAAATAAATTTAACAAAAGACATGTAAGTACACTAAAAATTATTAAACATTGCTGAGAGAAATTAAGTAAAATCTAAATAAATGATGAAATATACCTTCTTCATGGTATACAATAATAAGGAATATATATATTGGTCTCTATCCCTGATCCCTGACACAGGGTTGCAACCCTTGTTGATAGGGATGCTAGGAGAATCTTTTGTTCTTACATTTAATCTTTGACCCCAGTTCCTGGCACGGAGATTCTAAAACTCTTGTAATTTCCAAGTGATAAGAGCACTGGGAGCATCTTTTGTTGTAATACTTGGTCTCTGACCCCAGTTCCTGACACAGGGCTTCTGAATCCGTTGGAATTTCCTGGGTGATAGGAGTGTCTTTTGTTCTAATGAGGTGACTCTGGATGGGCTCCTGGATGATTCCTGGATCAGGGCTGGTCACCAGAAAGACCAAGCCATGATTAGAAGCTTAGAATTTTCAGCCCCACTCCCTCATTCTCTAAGAGAGGGGAGAGGGGCTGGAAATGGAGTTAATAATTGACCATGCCTACGTGATGAAGCCTCCATTAAAATCCCAACAGTATGGGGTCGGTAAAGCTTCTACATTGGTGAATACATCCACATACTGGGAAGGTGACAGATCCCAATTCCACAGGGACAGAAGCTCCTGTGTTTGGGACCCTCTCAAACCTTGCCCTGTGTATCTCTTCATCTGGATGTCCATCTGTATCCTTTACATTATCCCTTATTATACATTAAACAGGTAAATGTAAGCAAGTATTTACCTGAGTTCTGTGAGCTGTTCTAGCAAATAATCGAATCCAAGGGGGAGGAGATCATGGGAACCTCTGAACTGTAGCCAAGTTAGCCAGAAGCTGTTGGTAACCTGGGGACCTACTAGCAGTTGGCAGCTGAGTGGGGGCAGTCTCATGGTAATGAGCCCTTAACTTGTGGGATCTGTTGCTAACTCCAGGTGAATAGTATAAGAATTGAGTTTAATTGTAGGACACCCAACTGGTGTCACAGAAAGTTGCTTGGTGTGAGAAAAAAACCCCACGTATCTGGTGTCAGAAATGTTGTGAGCATGGTAGTAGTATGAATGTAAAGGAGGGACACAACTGAGGAGGATTGGGCTTTTCCTAATCACATGGATTGGCTGATTCAATATCGTTAAAACATCTATAGATTCAATGCAGTCTCAGTAATAAGTCCACTAGACTTTTTTTTTTTTTTAACTGAAAGGCTCATTCTAAAATTTGTATGGGGACTTCCTTGGCAGTCCAGTGGTTAAGACTCCACACTACCAATGCAGGGAGCATGGGTTCGATCCCTGGTCAGGGAACTAAGATCTCACATGCCTCATGGTGCCGTCAAAACAAACAAACAAACAAACAAACAAAAAAAGAAGTAAAATTTGTATGGAAGCAGAAATGGCCTAGAATATCTAAAGCAATCTTGCAAAATAAGAACAAAGTTGGAGGACTAACATTACTTGAATTCAGTATTTACAATAAATGTAAAATAATCAAGGCAGCATAGTATTGTTATAGGGATCAACTAATAGATCAATAGAATTGAAGAAAAATCCCAGAAACAGACACACATATAATCATTTGATTTTCAACAAAGATGTCAAAGCAATCCAATGAGGAAAGGAAAATCTTTTCAACAAATTATGCTAGAACAACTGGATATCATAGAAAATCCTTAACAACTATCTCACATCATATATAAAAATTAATGCTGAATTAGTCATAAACCTAAGCATAAAAGCTAAAACTATAAAGCATCTAAAAGAAAAGATAGGAGAATATCTTTGTGACTTGTGGTTAAACAAAGATTTTAGAACACAGACTTATCTAGCCATAAAAGAATAGATTGGAAAAGGGGAGGACTTCCCTGGTGGCGCAGTGGTTGAGAGTCCGCCTGCCGAGGCAGGGGACATGGGTTCGTGCCCTGGTCCGGGAAGATCCCACATGCCGCGGAGCGGCTAGGCCCGTGAGCCATGGCCGCTGAGCCTGCGCGTCCAGAGCCTGCGCTCCACAACGGGAGAGGCCACAACAGTGAGAGGCCCATGTACCGCAAAAAAAAGAAAAAGGGGGAGATATTAATCAAAAAGTACAAAATTTTAGTTATAAGATGAATAAGTTCTGGATACCTAATGTAAACTATAGTTAACAATATTGTACAAGTAGCAATCCTGGAGATAAAAGTACACTAACTGAAATGAAAATTTAACTTGAAGAGCTCAACAAGTAGATTTGAACATGCAGAAAAAAGAATCAGTGAACTTTAAAGTTAGTAAATTGAGATTATCCAGTGTGAGGAACAGAAAGGAAAAAAATGAATGAAGAAAAATGAAGACAGCCCTAGAGACTGTAGGACATCATTAAGTGTACCAACATATGCCTAATGGGACTCTCAGACGAAGAGTCAGAGAAAGGGCAGAAAGAGGATTTGAAAAAAACAGAATAAATTTGATGTCAGACATTATTATACACATCCAGGAAGTTCAACAAACTCCAAGTAGGATAAACAAGAAGAGAGTCAGACCTTGACACATCATAATCAAGCTATCAAAAGTTAGACAAAGAGAATCTTTATTTATTTATTTATTGCTGCATTGGATCTTCATTGCTGTGTGCGTGCTTTCGCTAGTTGTAGTGAGTGGGAGCTACTCTTTGTTGTGGTGCGTGGGCTTCACATCGCGGTGCCTTCTCTTGTTGCAGAGCACAGACTCCAGGTGCGTGGGCTTCAGTAGTTGTGGCACACGAGCTTAGTTGTTCTGTGGCACGTGAGATCTTCTTGGACCAGGGCTTGAACCTGTGTCTCCTGCACTGGCAGGTGGATTCTTAACCACTGCGCCACCAGGAAGTCCCTAGAGAATCTTGAAAGCAAAAAGAGCAATGTGACTCATCACATACAAGGGATCTTCAATAAGATTATTTGATTTCTCATAGAAACTATGGAGGCCAGAAGGCATTGGGATCACATATTCAAAAGACTGAAAGAAAAATACTGTCAATTAAGAATTCTATACCCAAACAGGGGCTTCCCTGGTGGCGCAGTGTTTAAGAATCTGCCTGCCAATGCAGGGGACACAGGTTTGATCCCTGGTCTGGGAAGATCTCCCATGCTGCGGAGCAACTAAGCCTGTGTACCACAACTACTGAGCCACAACTACTGAGCCTGTGCTCTGGAGCCTGTGCACCACAACTACTGAAGCCCATGCACCTAGAGCCCATGCTCTGCAACGAGAAGCCACCACAATGAGAAGCCTGCGTACCGCAACTAAGAGTAGCCCCCGCTCGTCGCAACTAGAGGAAGCCTGCACGCAGCAACGAAGACCCAACGCAGTCAAAAATAAATAAATAAATAAATAAATTTTTAAAAAAAGAATTCTATACCCAAAAGAAACAGCAACAACCAAAAAACCTATCTTTCAAAGATAAAGGGGAAATAAGACGTTCCTAGATAAGCAAAAATGGAGAGAATTTATTGCTAGCAGACCTGCCCTTATAAGAAACACTAAAGAGAGTCCTTTAAGCTGAAATAAAAAGATACTAGACAGTAACTTGAATTCATGTGAAGAAGTAAAGTGCAGTCGTAAAAGTAACGGCATAGGTAAATATTAAAAGCAATATGAATGTATTTTTTGCTTGTAATTCTTTATTTTCCCTGATTTAAAAAGAGATACATAAAGCAACAATTATAAATCTGTGTTGATGCACATACAATGTATATTGTATGACAGTAATAGCACAAAGGAGCAGGAAGGGAATGGAGCTTATAGGAGCAAAGTTTTTCATATACAATTGAAATTAAGATGGTACTAATGTGAACTAGATTGTTATACATTAAGATGTTATACATTAAGATGTTATAAATTAAGATGGTACTAATGTGAACTAGATTGTTATACATTAAGATTGTTATACATTAAGATGTTATAAATTAAGATGGTACTAATGTGAACTAGATTGTTATACATTAAGATGTTATACATTAAGATGGTACTAATGTGAACTAGATTGTTATACATTAAGTTACAGTACTACGTAAGATCTCTCTTGTCTTTTACCACTTTTCCCTTCCTCCTTCTTACCCCAACCTTGGAGGGGCCACAAACCACATCTAATTGAGTAGAGAGCAAAATAGGACAAAGTGGAAAAACAGGAGTCACCCAGGGTCACCTTTTTCCACAGCAACCTTCCACCTGTGGGAGAAGAGAAACTTTACCTTAAATGGAGTTCATTTCATTGCACTTCTTTGTTCTATCACTACATGTGCATTGTTAAATATTATGGCATTTCTTTACACATTTTAAAACTTTATGTATGGGAATTCCCTGGTGGTCCAGTGGTTAGGACTCCAAACTTTCGCTGCCGAGGATGCGGGTTCAGTCCCTGGTCAGGGAACTAAGATCCTGCAAGCTGTGCCTCATGGCCCCCCCCCAAAAAAAACTTTATGTAACTGCTGCATTGAACAAGCAGGAATACATGGAATAGAATTGGATGTCAATAAAGTTGTCTTTTGCTTGCAAGTCTATAGAGTCCTGTACCCTCAGCATCTAACAGTGCCTGGCATGTTGCAAGGTGGATAAGAATGAGGCCTCTGGCGGCAAAACTTGTATAAATCACAGCTCTATCACATACTCACCTGTGACTAGCTTGGTTTCCTCATTTGTAATAGGAGTAATTATACTCTCTAGCGCATAGGGGTGTTGCGAAGGTGGAATGAGATAATCCATACAGAGTTCTTAGCATGGTGCCTGGAACATAATGGACACGAAATAAATGTTAGTTATCAAGTTTGTTAAATAAAGGATTGAATCTATAACCCCCACCCCCCCCCCCCGGGCATGTCCATGCCTCAAGTATTTTGGGGTTTAAATAAGTTTAGCATCAAAATGCCTTTCTTCATCTCTCTGACCTAGCAACGCACAGAAAGAGACTGGGTTAATTAACTGGAAGGCAGACAGTGATTTGCAGTACTTCGGCAGCGTTTAAAGCCGCAGCATTTGAAGCCTATGATTGTCCTTCTACCAATCAGTATGTTTCTTTCCATTTGACTACCTGTGTCTAGTTTTCTTTTTCATGGTATCTTGCTCTTGTTCTAGTATTTGCTTTGAATCTCTTTTCCTTTCTTTCTTTTCTTTGAAAATCGTGAAATACTACCAACACAGAGAAAAATAGAATAATAAAATTACAAGGGCACCCATAACCAAGCTTTATCAAGTATCACCATTTTACTTTTTGCTTCAAATTTACATTAAAAAATAAATATAAACATAGTTGAACCGCCTAGGCTGTTACTTTCCTCCCTTCTCCAGAGGTAACCACTATCCTGAATTCATGTTTATTACAATCATGCATTTTTGTACTTGTATTTCAATATATAAATATTCATAAACAAAATAATCATTTTACAGTTTAAAAAAAATTATATAAATGATGATATACTATACTTATTACCTGTAACTTGCTTTTTTTAGGTCAACAGTATCTTTCTGAGATTTATACATGTTGATTTATGAAGCTCTAGTACATGCATTTTAATTGTCATATGAGTATAACAACATATATCTGTTTATCCTTTTGTTGATAGACATCTCCCTTCTCCCTTTTTTCTTCTGTTACAAACAGCACTGCAAGGAATATGCTTTTCTATGTCTCCTGTGCACAAGTGCAAGGGATTCTTGTACTCCACAGACCATACACTAAATACCAAGGGTCTAGGGTTGATATATAGAATTGGAATTGTTATGCCCATCTTCAACTGTACTAGCTTCTTCCAAGTTGCTCTCCAAAGTGATTGCACCAATGTACCCTTTACCAGCAATGTATGCATGTCCGCGTTTCTACATTTCCTTGCCAACACTTCGTATCAGATGTTACACATTCTGTCTATCTGATGAACATAAAAGGGTATCTCACCATTTTCATTTACATTTCCCTGATTATTCGTGTTAAACATACAGATTTACTAGGTTTAAACATGTATATTTATCGTGGTTGTTGTGTTTTTCATAAAACAAGTTCACGGCTAAGGTATCCTGGGCTGGTACATCTGTTTAATAGCCATTTAGGACTCAGGCTTAGCTTGCCCTTTCTTTCTTTTTTTCCTTGTGTTTTCTTCTATCCCTTTCTTCCCCAGCATTGCTAGTATGTTGGCTTTTGTCCTGATCTTGTTGCACGTGGTTGGGAGCTAGATGGCTATTCCACCTCCAGCTTTAAGTCTGGACTCTAGAGTGGAAGAAAGAGGAACAGGAAGTGTGTATCAAGAAAGCAAAAACCTTTCTAAAGTCCCCAGTGGATTTCTACTTATATTTCAGTCAAATCTTAGTTACATGGTGTAGGGGTTCAGAGTATGTCACCCCAAATTAGGCACTGTGGCATATTATTTTGAATTAAAGGTACTTGAGAAACAGCCAGTGCAAAAATGTCACTCTGACCCTCCTTTGACCCCTTGAAAGCAGGAGAAAAATCTCCCATGTGAAAAAGTACACTCCTTGTAGCAGGAGGGTAGAAAGGCATCCTTATCACTAGAGATAGGGAATTTAGGGCCAAGAAGGCTGTATAAACAAACATTGTTACTTCTTCACCATTTTACCACTAGCTCAAACGCCTTTGTCTTGTCAATTCTTTACAGATTTACTGTTTCTTTATTTACAAGGTATAAAGGCATCCTCCTCTGGTCACTTCTTTGAGCCTCATATCTTTATGGGACGCCCATGCATACACATGTAATTAAATTCGTTTTTCTCCCGTTAATGTCTCTTTATTACAGGGGAGCCTCTGTCAAGCGTCTAGAAGGGTAGAGGAAAAATGATTTCTTCTCCCCTCCAATGGCCACCGTAACATCAAGGAAGAACAGAGCCTCTATAGTACACCAGGCAAGAGATAAGGAGTTAGAGGTTGAGACAGGGTCAAACCTCCTCTGATTGCTACCTCTCATCTCTCTGTACATGCCCTTCTTCCCTTTCGGTGGAGAGGCGCATTTGCCTCCCCTTAAGGGAGACAACCACAAAGTCTCATCCACAGACTGTGTCCAGCTTGACACCCCAGATCTCTGAAGGAGTACCATCCTCTCCATCACGTATGCACATGGCTCTGGTAATCCTGCAACCCGTAAGCTTAACGACAAATTGCTTGTGTCCAGGATACCTAATATACAGTGGTGAGAAGACCAGGATGACGGCAATAAAACTCCCACTCAGAGAAAGGGGAAAATGGGAAATTACTGCGGTTACCAACCTTTAGAAATGATCAAATCCTGCTAGACAATTACTGAATCCTACTGGACAGGAACAGTGAGGACTCCTTGCCCTGATAGAGAAGTAATTTCCTTAATGTGCCAATCTGGCAGCCCCTAGTCTTCTCCCTGGGGTAAACCTGTGTCTCCCTCCATCTTTGGAGATAATGCCCTTCTCTTCCTCCTGGTACTACTTGGGGACCCAGAGATTGCTTTAGAATTCAACAGCCATAGGCTGTTACCATGCTTTGTGTTTTGTTTTGTTTTTCTTTCTTTTTTTTTTTAACAACTTTATTGGAGTATAATTGCTTTACAAGGGTGTGTTAGTTACTGCTTTATAACAAAGTGAATCAGTTATACATATACATATGTTCCCATATCTCATCCCTCTTTCGTCTCCCTCCCTCCCACCCTCACCATCCCACCCCTCCAAGCGGTCACAAATCACCGAGCTGATCTCCCTGTGCTATGTGGCTGCGTCCCACTAGCTATCTACCTTACGTTTGGTAGTGTATATATGTCCTTGCCTCTCTCTCGCTTTGTCACACCTTACCCTTCCCCCTCCCCATATCCTTAAGTCCATTCTCTAGTACGTCTGTGTCTTTATTCCTGTCTTACCCCGAGGTTCTTCATGACATTTTTTTTCTTAAATTCCATATATATGTGTTAGCATACGGTATTTGTCTTTCTCTTTCTGACTTCACTCTGCATGACAGACTCTAGGTCTATCCACCTCATTACAAATAGCTCAATTTCGTTTCATGGCTGAGTAATATTCCATTGTATATAAGTGCCACATCTTCTTTATCCATTCATCCAATGATGGACACTTAGGTTGTTTCCATCTCTGGGCTATTGTAAATAGAGCTGCAATGAACATTTTGGTACATGACTCTTTTTGAATTATGGTTTTCTCAGGGTATATGCCCAGTAGTGGGATTGCTGGGTCATATGGTAGTTCTATTTGTAGTTTTTTAAGGAATCTCCATACTGTATCAATTTACGTTCCCACTAACAGTGCAAGAGGGTTTCCTTTTCTCCACACCCTCTCCAGCATTTATTGTTTCTAGATTTTTTGAAGATGGACATTCTGACTGGTGTGAGATGACATCTCATTGTAGTTTTGATTTGCATTTCTCTAATGATTAATGATGTTGAGCATTCTTTCATGTGTTTGTTGGCAGTCTGTATACCTTCTTTAGAGAAATGTATAATTAGGTTTTCTGCCCATTTTTTGGATTGGGTTGTTTGTTTTTTTGTTATTGAGCTGCATGAGCTGCTTATGAATTTTGGAGATTAATCCTTTGTCAGTTGCTTTATTTGCAAATATTTTCTCCTATTCTGAGGGCTGTCTTTTGGTCTTGTTTATGGTTTCCTTTGCTGTGCAAAAGCTTTGAAGTTTCATTAGGTCCCATTTGTTTATTTTTGTTTTTATTTCCATTTCTCTAGGAGGTGGGTCAAAAAGGACCTTGCTGTGATTTATGTCATAGAGTGTTCTGCCTATGTTTTCCTCTAAGAGTTTGATAGTTTCCGGCCTTACATTTAGGTCTTTAATCCATTTTGAGCTTATTTTTGTGTATGGTGTTAGGGAGTGTTCTAATCTCATACTTTTACATGTAGCTGTCCAGTTTTCCCAGCACCACTTATTGAAGAGGCCGTCATTTCTCCACTGTACATTGCTGCCTCCTTTATCAAAGATAAGGTGACCATATGTGCGTGGGTTTATCTCTGGGCTTTCTATCCTGTTCCATTGATCTATATTTCTGTTTTACTGCCAGTACCATACTGTCTTGATTACTGTAGCTTTGTAGTATAGTCTGAAGTCAGGGAGCCTGATTCCTCCAGCTCCGTTTTTCATTGGCAAGATTGCTTTGGCTATTCAGGGTCTTTTGTGTTTCCATACACATTGTGAAATTTTTTGTTCTAGTTCTGTGAAAAATGCCAGTGGTAGTTTGATAGGGATTGCATTGAATCTGTAGATTGCTTTGGGTAGCAGAGTCATTTTCACAATGTTGATTCTTCCAATCCAAGAACATGGTATATCTCTCCATCTATTTGCATCATCTTTAATTTCTTTCATCAGTGTCTTATAATTTTCTGCATACAAGTCTTTTGTCTCCTTAGGTAGGTTTATTCCTAGATATTTTATTCTTTTTGTTGCAGTGGTAAATGGGAGTGTTTTCCTGATTTCACTTTCAGATTTTTCATCCTTAGTGTATAGGAATGCCAGAGATTTCTGTGCATTAATTTTGTATCCTGCTACTTTACCAAATTCATTGATTAGCTCTAGTAGTTTTCTGGTAGCATCTGCAAACAGTGACAGCTTTACTTCTTCTTTTCCAATTTGGATTCCTTTTATTTCCTTTTCTTCTCTGATTGCTGTGACTAAAACTTCCAAAACTATGTTGAATAAGAGTGGTGAGAGTGGGCAACCTTGTCTTGTTCCTGATCTTAGTGGAAATGCTTTCAGTTTTTCACCATTGAGGACGATGTTGGCTGTGGGTTTGTCATATATGGCCTTTATTATGTTGAGGAAAGTTCCCTCTATGCCTACTTTCTGCAGGGTTTTTATCATAAATGGGTGTTGAATTTTGTCGAAAGCTTTCTCTGCATCTATTGAGATGATCATACGGTTTTTTTCCTTCAATTTGTTAATATGGTGTATCACATTGATTGATTTGCGTATACTGAAGAATCCTTGCATTCCTGGAATAAACCCCATTTGATCATGGTGTTTGAGCCGTTTAATGTGCTGTTGGATTCTGTTTGCTAGTATTTTGTTGAGGATTTTTGCATTTATGTTCATCAGTGATATTGGCCTGTAGTTTTCTTTCTTTGTGACATTCTTGTCTGGTTTTGGTATCAGAGTGATGGTGGCCTTGTAGAATGAGTTTGGGAGTGTTCCTCCCTCTGCTATATTTTGGAAGAATTTGAGAAGGATAGGTGTTAGCTCTTCTCTAAATGTTTGATAGAATTCGCCTGTGAAGCCATCCTGTCCTGGGCTTTTGTTTGTTGGAAGATTTTAAATCACAGTTTCAATTTCAGTGCTTGTGATTGGCCTGTTCATATTTTCTATTTCTTCCTGATTCAGTCTTGGCAGGTTGTGCGTTTCTAAGAATTTGTCCATTTCTTCCAGGTTGTCCATTTTATTGGCATAGAGTTGCTTGTAGTAATCTCTCATAATCTTTTGTATTTCTGCAGTGTCAGTTGTTACTTCTCCTTTTTCATTTCTAATTCTATTGATTTCAGTCTTCTCCCTTTTTTTCTTGGTGAATCTGGCTAAGGGATTATCAATGTTGCTTATCTTCTCAAAGAACAAGCTTTTAGTTTTATTGATCTTTGCTATCATTTCCTTCATTTCTTTTTCATTTATTTCTGATCTGATTTTTATGATTTCTTTCCTCCTGCTGACTTTGGGGGTTTTTTGTTCTTCTTTCTCTAATTGCTTTAGGTGCAAGGTTAGGTTGTTTATTCGAGATGTTTCCTGTTTCTTAAGGTAGGACTGTATTGCTATAAACTTCCCCCTTAGAACTGCTTTTGCTGCATCCCATAGATTTTGGGTCGTCATGTCTCCATTGTCATTTGTTTCTAGGTATTTTTTTTATTTCCTCTTTGATTTCTTCAGTGATCACTTCGTTATTAAGTAGTGTATTGTTTAGCCTCCATGTGTTTGTATGTTTTACATATGTTTTCCTGTAATTGATATGTAGTCTCATAGCGTTGTGGTCGGAAAAGATACTTGATACAATTTCAATTTTCTTAAATTTGCCAAGGCTTGATTTGTGACCCAAGATATGATGTATCCTGGAGAATGTTCCATGAGCACTTGAGAAAAATGTGTATTCTATTGTTTTTGGATGGAATGTACTATAAATATCAATTAAGTCCATCTTGTTTAATGTATCATTTAAAGCTTGTGTTTCCTTATTTATTTTCATTTTGGATGATCTGTCCATTGGTGAAAGTGGGGTGTTAAAGTCCACTACTATGAATGTGTTACTGTTGATTTCCCCTTTTATGGCTGTTAGTATCTGCCTTATGTATTAAGGTGCTCCTATGTTGGGTGCATAAATATTTACAATTGTTATATCTTCTTCTTGTATCGATCCCTTGATGATTATGT
The DNA here is from genome assembly GCF_949987515.2 of Delphinus delphis. Lineage (NCBI taxonomy): Eukaryota > Metazoa > Chordata > Mammalia > Artiodactyla > Delphinidae > Delphinus > Delphinus delphis. The sequence goes on from NC_082691.1 coordinate 94,105,380, forward strand.
AGTGTCCTTCTTTGTCTCTTGTAATAGTCTTTATTTTAAAGTCTATTTTGTCTCATATGAGAATTGCTACTCCAGCTTTCTTTTGGTTTCCATTTGCATGAAATATCTTTTTCCATGCCCTCACTTTCAGTCTGTATGTGTCCCTAGGTCTGAAGTGGGTCTCTTGTAGACAGCAAATATATGGGTGTTGTTTTTGTATCCATTCAGCCAATCTGTGTCTTTTGGTGGGAGCATTTAGTCCATTTACATTTAAGGTAATTATCGATATGTATGTTCCTATTCCCATTTTCTTAATTGTTTTGGGTTCGTTATTGTAGGTCTTTTCCTTCTCTTGTGTTTCTTGCCTAGAGAAGTTCCTTTAGCAGTTGTTGTAAAGCTGGTTTGGTGGTGCTGAACTCTCTCAGCTTTTGCTTGTCTGTAAAGGTTTTAATTTCTCCATCAAATCTGAATGAGATCCTTGCTGGGTAGAGGAATCTTGGTTGTAAGTTTTTCTCCTTCATCACTTTAAATATGTCCTGTCAGTCCCTTCTGGCTTGCAGAGTTTCTGCTGAAAGATCAGCTGTTAACCTTATGGGGATTCCCTTGTGTGTTATTTGTTGTTTTTCACTTGCTGCTTTTAATATGTTTTCTTTGTATTTAATTTTTTTTGACAGTTTGATTAATATGTGTCTTGGCACGTTTCTCCTTGGATTTATCCTGTATGGACCTCTCTGTGCTTCCTGGACTTGATTAACTATTTCCTTTCCCATATTAGGGAAGTTTTCAACTATAATCTCTTCAAATATTTTCTCAGTTCCTTTCTTTTTCTCTTCTTCTTCTGGAACCCCTATAATTTGAATGTTGGTGTGTTTAATGTTGTCCCAGAGGTCTCTGAGACTGTCCTCAGTTCTTTTCATTCTTTTTTCTTTATTCTGCTCTGCAGTAGTTATTTCCACTATTTTATCTTCCAAGTCACTTATCCGTTCTTCTGCCTTAGTTATTCTGCTATTGATCCCATCTAGAGTATTTTTAATTTCATTTATTGTGGTGTTCATCGTTGTCTGTTTCATCTTTAGTTCTTCTAGGTCCTTGTTAAATGTTTCTTGCATTTTGTCTATTCTATTTCCAAGATTTGGATCATCTTTACTGTCATTATTCTGAATTCTTTTTCAGGTAGACTGCCTATTTCCTCTTCATTTGTTAGGTCTGGTGGGTTTTTATCTTGTTCCTTCATCTGCTGTGTGTTTTTCTGTCTTCTCATTTTGCTTATCTTACTGTGTTTGGGGCCTCCTTTTTGCAGGCTGCAGGTTCGTAGTTCCCATTGTTTCTGGTGTCTGTCCCCAGTGGCTAAGGTTGGTTCAGTGGGTTGTGTAGGCTTCCTGGTGGAGGGGACTAGTGCCTGTATTCTGGTGGATGAGGCTGGATCTTCTCTTTCTGGTGGGCAGGTCCACGTCTGGTGGTGTGTTTTGGGGTGTCTGTGGCCTTATTATAATTTTAGGCAGCCTCTCTGCTAATGGGTGTGGTTGTGTTCCTGTCTTGCTAGTTGTTTGGTATAGGATGTCCAGCGCTGTTGCTTGCTGGTCATTGAGTGAAGCTGGGTGTTGGTTTTGAGATGGAGATCTCTGGGAGATTTTTGCCGTTTGATATTATGTGGAGCTGGGAGGTCTCTTGTGGACTAGTGTCTTGAAGTCGGCTCTCCCCCGTCAGAGGTACAGCACTGACTCCTGGCTGCAGCACCAAGAGCCTTTCATCCACATGGCTCAGAATAAAAGGGAGAAAAAGTAGAAAGAAAGAATTAGTAGAAGTAGAAAGAAAGAAAGGAGGGAGGGAGGGAGGAAGGAAGGAAGGAGGGAAGAAAGGAAAAAACAGAGAAAGAAGATAAAGTAAAATAAAATAAAGTAAGGTAAAATATAATAAAGTTATTAAGATAGAAAAATAATTATTAAGAGAAAAAAAGAAAAAAATTTAAAAACAACAACAAAAAAAACGGACGGATAGAATGCTAGGACAAATGGTGGAAGCAAAGCTATACAGACAAAATCTCACACAGAAGCATACACATACACACAAAAAGAGGAAAAGGGGAAAAAAATCATAAATCTTGCTCTCAAAGTCCACCTCCTTAATTTGGGACGATTCGTTGTCTATTCATGTATTCCACAGATGCAGGGTACATCAAGTTGATTGTGGAGCTTTAATCCGCTGCTCCTGTGGCTGCTGGGAGAGATTTCCCTTTCCCTTCTTTGTTCTCACAGCTCCCGGGGCTCAGCTTTGGATTTGGCCCCGCCTCTGCGTGTAGGTCGCTGGAGGGCGTCTGTTCTTTGCTCAGACAGGACGGGGTTAAAGGAGCCGCTGCTTCCGGGGCTTTGGCTCACTCAGGCCAGGGGGAGGGCGGGGCATGGCGTGAGGGGCGGGCCTGCGGCGGCAGAGGCCGGCGTGACGTTGCACCAGCCTGAGGTGCACCGTGCGTTCTCCCGGGGGAGTTGTCCCTGGCTCCCAGGACCCTGGCCGTGGCGGGCTGCACAGGCTCCCCGGAAGGGGTGTGTGGAGAGTGACCTGTGCTCGCACACAGGCTTCTTGGTGGCGGCAGCAGCAGCCTTAGCGTCTCATGCCCGTCTCTAAAGCCGCGGCTCGCGCCCGTCTCTGGAGCTCCTTTAAGCGGCGCTCTTAATCCCCTCTCCTCGCGCACCAGGAAACAAAGAGGGAAGAAAAAGTCTCTTGCCTCTTCCGCAGGTCCAGACTTTTCCCCGGACTCCCTCCCGGCTCGCCGTGGCGCACTAACCCCCTGCAGGCTGTTTTCACGCCGCCAGTCCCTTCCCTGCGCTCCGACCGAAGCCGAGCCTCAGGTCCCAACCTCCGCCTCTGGGTGAGCAGACAAGCCTCTTGGGCTGGTGAGTGCCGGTCGGCCCTGATCCTCTGTGCGGGAATCTCTCCGCTTTGCCCTCCGCACCCCTGTGGCTGGGCTCTCCTCCGCGGCACCGAAGCTTCCCTCTCCGACACCTGCAGTCTCCGCCTGTGAAGGGGCTTCCTAGTGTATGGAAACCTTTCCTCCTAAACTGCTCCCTCCCACTGGTGCAGGTCCCATCCCTATTCTTTTGTCTCTGTTTATTCTTTTTTCTTTTGCCCTACCCAGGTACGTGGGGGGTTTCTTGCCTTTCGGGAGGTCTGAGGTCTTCTGCCAGCGTTCAGTAGGTGTTCTGTAGGAGTTGTTCCACGTGTAGATGTATTTCTGGTGTATCTGTTGGGGGAGGAAGGTGATGTCCGCGTCTTACTCTTCCAACATCTTCCCGGAAGCTCCTTGTTTTGTTTTTCAATCAACACAGTCCTCTCCTAAACCTGGTAGGTTTTTGGATTATCTATTTCCAATTAATTCTATGTGCAAGTAACCACAGTCAAGACTTTTTCTAGATAGTCTTTGAGCCTGAAAATTTTTGGCTCTCAGGCCAGCCTTTGTGCTCTGCCAGTCCCCCACTCCCAGAATTTAACGGCCACAGGCTTGAGGCACTGTTTAAGCAAAGGCAGGAAAACAACACCCTTAATCCCATCTTCTTCCACTGGCATTCCTTGTTTGGCAAAGAATTTTTTTTAAATAAATTTATTGATTGATTTTTTGGCTGTGTTGGGTCTTCGTTGCTGTGCACAGGCTTTCTCTAGCTGCGGCGAGCGGGGGCTACTCTTCGTTGCGGTGCGCGGGCTCCTCATTGCAGTGGCTTCTCTTGTTGCGGAGCACGGACTCTAGGCGCGCGGGCTTCAGTAGTTGTGGCGCACAGGCTTAGCTGCTCCGTGGCATGTGGATCTTCCCGGACCAGGGCTCGAACCCGTGTGCCCTGCCTTGGCAGGCGGATTCTCAACCACCGCGCCACCAGGGAAGTCTTGTCTGACAAAGAATTCTTAAGTGTGAAGGTATTGGGTAAAGTTCTGGGCACCCAGTCTTCTGCCCTGCTGACCTGTTGCTTCACAGCACTGCTGGCTTGGACCGCAGGGTGAGGTATTGAAGCAGTCGATGTTTTCAGCCTCACAAGTATCCCAACCCTAGGACTTCCGGAGTCTGCAGACAGAGCCCCTCTTAGCCCTGCAGTTCTCCACATTCCCTTCCCTCTGTGTTTGCATCCCGCTAACTTGAGTCTCAGTTCACTCCTCTTTTAGAGATTCTTTGCTGAAAGTGGCAAGACATGTGGTTTCCAGAACACTCAGAGTCCTTACAATGGCCCCAAGGCCTTCCATGCTCTCACTCCCCTCCCCTACGACACACCCCTCTACATCATTTTTTACTATGCTCCTTTTCTTTGTTTCCTTAGTCTTCCAGGAACACTCCAGTGATACCCCTCCTATTCCCACAGCTTGGAGAGTGTCATCCAGGTAGCCTCATGGCTCTCCCTCTCACTTCCTTGAGGTCCCTGCCTACCTTTCACATTATCACAGTAGCCTTTTTGACCAACTCGTATAAAAGCAACTCCCATCTGTAGAACTCCCTTATCTCCTTTACTTTGCTGATTTTTTTCCTATAGCACTTCGTAGACTGCACATTATATGACAAGGTATGACAGATGATATTCTGCCCAGATATTTCATTACCACATATCAAATTTCACCACCTTTTCAGCCTGAAATGAGTGATTCCTTGGTACTCTCTGACCTACTTCCTCTTAGCCAATTCCACAATTTAGTTTTCTTACTCTTGTGGTTTCTCATTTCTGATAAAAGTCATAATCAGTCAGGAATACTTTCACCTGCAAGTAATCAAAAACTTCAGTGTGGTTGTTAAATAGATGGAGGATTATTTGTCTCAAATCACAAGAAATTGGGGGACAGGTAGGTAGTCCAGGTTTGGTGCAGTGAATTCTCTGGGTCCAGGCTTCTCCGTCTTCCCACACTTTTAGTATTTTGGCCTGTGTCCCCATGATGGTTTCCTGTTAGACACAATACGGCTGCTGCATCTTCATGCTTTGGACACACATTTAAGCAAGAGGAAGAAAGAAAGGGCATTAGCTGTATCAATAATGAAAAACTTTTCCAGAAATCCTCAGCACTTTCATTTTTTTCTTCATGTCCAGAACTGTATCACATGGCCTCTTCAATATGCAAGAAAATTGTAGACAGTGAATATTTTTAGCTGGAAACATTGCTCCCTGGAACGAAATCTGGGCTCTGTTAATAAGGAAGAAGAGGTGAATGGCTATTAGGTAAACAGAAAAATCTGTCAGTGTTTTCCTCTTCTGTGAAGTGCTATTTATACATTATGCCTGTTTTTTCTACTGGGTTATTTATCACCACCTCATTAATTTTTAGGGGCACATTGTATAATTGGAATGTTAATGCTTTGTTGATTTTATGCATTACAAATAGTTTCTACCATTCATTCATTCATTTTTTTAAAAGTGTGGTTAAAATACACATAAATTTACCATCTTAACTATTTTTAAGTGTACAGTTCAGTGACATTAAATACATAGTCACACTGTTGTGCAACCATTATCAGAACTTTTTCGTCTTTCTCAGCTTAAACTCTGTACCTATTAAATACTAACTCTCCATTCTCCACCTGCCCCCAACCCCTGGCGACCACCATTCTACTTTCTGTCTCTATGCATTCAACTACACTAGGACCTGATGTAAGTGGAATCATGCAATATTTGTCCTTTTGTGGCTAGCTTATTTCATTTAGCATAATGTACTCAAGGTTCATCCATGTTGTAGCATGTGACAACATTTCCTTCATTTTTAAGGCTGAATAATATTCCTTTTGTATATATAGACCACATTTTGCTTATCTATTCATCTGTCAGTGGTAAATGGACATTTGGGTTGCTTCTGCCTTTCGGCTACTGTGAATAATGCTGCTATGAATATGGGTGTACAAGTGTCTCCTCAGGACCTTGCTTTCCACTCTTTGAGGTATATATCATGAAGTGGAATTGTTGGGTTATTTTATTTATTTATTTGAGGAACCACCATGCTGTTTTGGCTGCACCATTTTACATTCCCACCAACAGTGCACAAGGGTTCCAATTCCTCCCCACCCTCGCCAACAAATTTTTTTTATAGTAGTAGTGGTCATCCTGATGGGTATGAGATGGTATCGCATTGTGGTTTTGATTTGCATTTCCCTAATGACTAGTGATGTTGGGCATCTTTTCATGTCCTTGTTGGCATTTGTATATCTTTTTTTTTTTTTGGCTGCGTTGGGTCTTCACTGCTGCACGGGGACTTTCTCTAGTTGCGGAGAGCGGGGGCTACTCTTCGTTGCAGTGTGCATGCTTCTCATTGCAGTGGCTTCTCTTGTTGCGGAGCACAGGCTCTAGGCGCATGGACTTCAGTAGTTGCAGCATGCGGGCTTCAGTAGCTGTGGCTCACAGGCTCTAGAGCGCAGGCTCAGTAGTTGTGGCGCACGGGCTTAGTTGCTCCGCGGCATGTGGGATCTTCCCAGACCACGTCTCAAACCCGTGTGCCCCGCATTAGTGGGCGGATTCTTAACCACTGTGCCACCAGGGAAGTCCTGTATATCTTTTTTTTGAGAAATGTCTATTTAAGTCCTTTGCCCGTGTTTTAATCATGTTGCTTGGGGTTTTTTGTTGTCGTTGTTCAGTTGTAGGAGTTCTTTATATATTCTGGATATTAACCCTTTGTCAGATATTTGGTTTGTAAGTATTTTCTCCCATTCAGCGGGTTGACTTTTTACTCTGTGTCTTTTAATGCACAGAAGTTTTTAATCTTGATGCAGTCCTATTTATCTGTTTTCACTTTTGTTGCCTGTGCTTTGGTGTCATTCCAAGAAATCATGGTCAAATTTAATATCAAGAAGCATTCCTCCTGTGTCTTTTCCTTAAAGTGTTATAGTTTTCACTCTTATGTTTAGGTCTTTAATACATTCTGAGTTAATTTTTTTTTTTTTTTTTTTGCGGTACGCAGGCTTCTCACTGTTGTGGCCTCTCCCGTTGTGGAGCACAGGCTCTGGACGCATAGGCTCAGCGGCCATGGCTCACGGGCCCAGCCGCTCCGCGCCATGTGGGATCTTCCTGGACCGGGGCACGAACCCGTGACCCCTGCATCGGCAGGCGGACTCCCAACTACTGCGCCATCAGGGAAGCACTGAGTTAATTTTTATATATGGTGTAAGGTAAGAGTCCAACTTCACTCTTTTGCATGTGGCTATCCAGTTTTCCCTATACCATTTGTCGAAAAGACTGTCCTTTCCCCACTGAATGGTCTTGGTATCCTTGTCAAAAATCATTTGACCACATATGGAAGAATTTATTTCTGGGCTATCTATTCTATTATGTTGGTCTGTATGTCTGTCTTTATGCCAGCACCACACTGTTAAAATACATAGTTAATATATATTATTTTAACAGTGTCTAAAGTTATTCAGTATCCTTATCCTTCTCCCAAAACAATACAGATCTTGCACACTTTAACCATAAGATATCCTCCTCCATCTTTTAATTTCTGAACAGCTTTAAGTTGTCTTTCTTAAACACAAAGAAATTAGTTATTTGTAAGTTACCATTAGTAGTTATATTTAAATTTACCAACTTTTTAAAAAATCAATTTTTATCAGTTTCTGGGCTTTCTATTATTTATTTATTTTAAAAGATTTATTTTTATTTATTTAGTTAATTTATTTTTGGCTGTGTCAGGTCTTAGTTGCGGCACGAGGGATCTTTGTTGACGCATGTGGATATTTCGTTGTGGTGCGCAGGCTCTTCGTTGCGTCGCCCGGGCTTCTCTCTAGCTGTGGCATGCTGGTTTTCTCTTCTCTAGTTGTGGTGAGCAGGCTCCAGAGTGCTTGAGGAGCCTCTGAGGTTTGAGGCACGTGGGCTCTAGCTGAGGCGCGCGAGCTCAGTAGTTATGGCATGCAGGCTTAATTGCCCCACGGCATGTGGGATCTTAGTTCCCTGACCAGGATTGAACCTGCATCCCCTGCATTGTAAGGTGGATTCTTTACCACTGGACCACCAGGGAAGTCCCATGGACTTTCTGTTGTTTACTGATTCTATGATATTCTCTAAGATTCCCCCTTCTTTTGCCGAAGGGCATTTGTACTGATTTTTAAGTTATTGTCTTTTAGCTCAAAATCCACTCTTTGCCCTGTGATGCTGGGCCTGGGACTTTGCAAACCATGTGTCTCCTTTGTCACCTGGCTCCCTGTTAGGTTTTACCAACAAGGGACCCTAAAAGTAGACTGGAGAGCTGGAGAAAAGAGGAGTGACTTGCTTCTTCTTATTTATGTTATTCCTGTTAGCATTTCCTCAAAATCTTTCCACATTCCACTCATCCCTTTGCATCTGAGGTCCAAAAAAACCACTTTTTTTTTAAAGGAGGAAGACTCATAATCTTACCTCGCTGGAAAAAAATGTTTTTGTATGCAAGTACTTTTGAAAAAAAAAAAAGACGACAGCTTTATTGAGATATAATCTACATTCAATAAAACTCACGCACTTAAATGTACAATTCAGTGGTTTTTAGTATATTCAGAGTCATGCAACCATCACCACAATCTAATTTTAGAAAATTTTCATCACCCCCAAAAGAAACCCCATATGTATTAGCAGCCTAATAGAATCATTTTTAGTTTGAGATTCCATTTGGCCTTTAGCCGGATACATACACATTTTTATCCAATTATAATCATGGTGTACCTGACATTTTGTATACCTTATGATGGTCTTACTTTACATTGCAAGAATTTTCTGTTTCTAGAGTCTTCATAATTATTTAAGATTTTAATGTAATATGTCACTGTGTGGGCTTACCATGATTAACTGAGGAAGTGCGATTGTTTCCACCTAAGGCAAGGTTCCACAATACTGGCCCAGAAATTGTGCTAAAGCTTTATCTTAGGCCCTGTCTTTCACTTCTGGACAATTGCATTTGGTGGGTAAGAGATCAGATGAAGACAGTGCCAAACATTCCAGACCCTGTGTCCTCTGGGCTGACAGCCGCCCTTGGACAGGCCACATTCACATGTTGTGGTATCCTGCTTTATAGGTCCTGTTCAACTCAAACCAATCATGGTCAGGATGGGCAGGTTCTGTCTGCACAGGCTAAGCAATGCTCACAGGAGAAAGCCTGATCCAAAGGCTTCCTGTTAATTAGTGTTTCTCACCTGCTGGGTATTACCTGTCTTTTCATCACCTTACCCCCTCCATGCCAGAGGCAGCTTTTTTTTTTTTTTTTTTTTTTTTTTTTTTTTTTTTTTTTTGCGGTACGCGGGCCTCTCACTGTTGTGGCCTCTCCCTCTGCGGAGCACAGGCTCCGGACGCGCAGGCTCAGTGGTCATGGCTCACAGGCCCAGCCGCTCTGCGGTATGTGGGATCCTCCCAGACCTGGGCACGAACCTGTGTCCCCTGCATCGGCAGGCGGACTCTCAACCACTGCGCCACCAGGGAAGCCCCCAGAGGCAGCTTTGACCCTGAGGATCCTGAGGCCCATTGCCTAGATTCTATAAATTTTTTGCTGGGAAGATCAAAGATCCGAGAGGACTATAAGGTTTTACTCCTAAGAGATGTAAGCCTACATATTTTACCATGTTCTTAAAGACATAGGAAGCTTTTAAGACTTTATCCTTGAAATAAAATCTTGGCAGGACCACTGTCTTTGGCTGCACAATTCCAGGGGCCGCCATTCATAAAAACTACAGTATGTGAAAGGCACACCCTAGTGTACAGAGTGTAACCAGCACCAATGTCCTTAGCAGCCTGGGTTCTTGGCCAGCACATATATAGTAACAACAGGACAGAAGTAATGAGGAGGATAATTAACATTCTATGTCACCTTCTGTGTGTGAGTTTTAGCTAGAATGTCTCATCAAATCTGAACATAAAACCAGGGATGATACTTCGGCTCTCCTTCAGGCTCTCCCACCCCCATCTTTACTGAGGAATCATTGACAAACAAAAATTGTATATCTTTAAGGTGTACATCTTGCTGCTTTGATATATGTTTACGTTGTGAAGTAATTGCCACAATCAAGCTAATTAACATATTCATCCCCTCACATAGTTACCATTTTCCTGTTCTTTTCTCTCGCTCTCTGTTTTGTTTGTTTGTTTGTTTGTTGGGGTTTTTTTTTGGTGAAAACACGTAAGATTTTCCCTCTTAGCAAATAAACAACACGGTATTGTTGACTCTAGTCACAATACATTACATTAGTAATGTATTAGATCCGGAGATCTAATCTAGTACCTTAGATCTCCAGAACAATCTGCAAGATCTCATCTCGTATAACTGAAACTTCGTGCCCCTTAACCACCAACTCCCCATTTTTCTCTCCCCCAGTCCCTGGCCACCACCATCTACTCTCTGCTTCTATGAGTTTGCCTATTTTATTTATTTGTTTGTTTGTTTGTTTATTGGCTGCGTCAGGTCTTAGTTGCGACTCGCGGGCTTCTCTCTAGTTGTGGCGCATGGGCTTAGTTGCCCCGTGACACGCGGGACCCTAGTTCTCTGACCAGAGATCAAACTGGTGTCCCCTGCGTTGGAAGATGGACTCTCAACCGCTGGACCACCAGGGACGTCCCGAGTTTGGCCCTTTTAGATTCCGCTCTCCTCTGTGCTTTTATGTATGCAGTTCCCTCTGGCTGAGGCATTCTTTTCCTGTAGCTTCATGTGACCCACCTCTATTTTTTCTGCCCTACTTAGCTCTGCTGTCACCTTCCTAAGCTCCCTAAGTGGGAAGGTTGCTGTGCCTCTGGTCTCCGTTGCAGAAACACCCAGCAGATAGCTCTACCATAAGGCTTATTGAATAGAAAGCGATTGGCTGTTTGCCTATGTCTCCCCCAAAGATTTAATCATGTCTTCCTAGCATACTGAAAGTTTTCAATAACATTCACTGAACCTATAGATGAGGTACTGAGACTACCATAGTATTTCCCCAAACTTATGTGTAAAGGAGCCAGGAGTAGAACCCTGGCCTTTGACTTCAAATCCCAAGTTCTGGAGGTTCCTCTATCCAACCTCCATGCTGGAGGTTCCTCTATCCATCCCCAGTTAAAGTCCCACCTTCAAGGCATCTGTGTGATTTTGTTTTGAAGCTGGTATGTAACTTCACATGACCTGTGCATTGAATAAGCAAATCTTAAGGGAAAGTAATCAGAGAATGCATCTTTATTTTTCTTCCCACTGTTTCTCTCCTCTAGCTAAGACCATCTGTAGATGGAAATCTTTCTTCACTTTATGCTTCCACCCCTCCCCTTCAACTTGCTAAATAACCAAGATTTCTGGGTTCTCAGAGGTTGAAGGGGTGAAAAAAGAAGAAACACAGCTGGAAAGCAGGGTTGGAAGGAAGGTGCTTGCCTCAGGTGCAAAATTTAAAGGGCATCAGTAATCAAGGTAAATATTAATGCAATGTTTTAAAAAATTGAATGCAAAAAATCCAGCATGAACAACACACCAAAAATGTAAATATAGACAGGCTGTCGTTTTTTGTTTGTTTTATGACCTTGAGTTATTGTGCAATGGAAACAGTGTTTCTAATCATCAGCTTGTAGTTCAAGGGCCACCAGGTCATCGGGATCATCGTGTCCCCCAATGAGTATGTTTATGAGGGTTTACAATGGTGGGAGAACAGACTGGGCAACTCAGGACTTCATATGTCATCCTGTTTTTAGATTGTAAAATCTTTATTAACTTTTCCACAGGTTCAACATATGGGAGGATAATTTGATAAGTGTATATAGGGGTGCGGATTTTTCCTATGGACGCAGGCTCCAATATGGCTTGGTACAGCACTGCAGGAAAGTTCTTACTTGACTGGTAGACTTGGAAGATGACCTTACAGCTCTGGGTCTGACAGATGTTTCTGGCTGACGATTTCTTTCATGGGACTCTTCCCAGGTTCTTTGGAGGCAGCCCCTGGGAACACTGGGCTGCCTTTCCTGTGATGTTTTCCACAGGTTGGCCAGTTCTTTCTCTGGTTTTTCAGGGGTTTGCTCCATGTAGAGTCTTGTTTTCTGCTGTCCTTCCTTCCTTCATGTGGCCCTCTGGGGCCAGGTCCAATATGGCTCCAGGCAGGCTCTCTACTGAGAGGGCCACAGTGGGTCTTCAAAATGCTCAAGCGTCCTCTGCTCTGACACTCTCTGGGAGCATGGCCACCCCAAGCAGCCACTCCCCTACACTCCCACTATCCTTATCTCACTTCCGGATCTGATGTCAGCCCTTCTCTGGCTTGGGGTTTTTCTAGGTGGGAATCAGGCACCAGTTCACTGTGTTTCTTCTTTCTTCACCTGACATAAAGGGAGAAGTACCCTCCACTCCCCTAAGGGGGGTAGGAGAGAGAATCACAGCACAATTTTCTGCAAGTAAATTTTGCTACAAATTCTTCTCCTTTTTCCACAATTTTCTCCTTTTATAGTTTTAATATGGGTAAAGGGTTTTTAAGAGCCATGCTACCAATTTTTTAGATATCCGCTGAAAGATTCCTGTAGGGTGGTCTATCTTGAAAATTCCTTTGGAATCAAATAGGTATTGCCTTGGTGTCTCAGCTGAAAAGTCCATTTTAACATTCTGCTACTGTTATATTGAAGAAGTATTTTTCCTAAAGATCTGGACATGGTGAGATGAAGAGTGAATTAAGATTCCTCAGCTCTATTCTTAAAGGCAGGGGTCTACATTTTAGTAAAAACTTAATATTTCAAACTGGAACCCGTGGAGTCCCTGTGAATGGTGTGACAGTGTAGCCAGTGCCTGGAACATCACCTAAAGTTAGTGTTCGTACCTGAGTCATGGCCGAGATAACTCACTTCATATCGGGCAATGATTCATCAAACTTCAGATTCTTTACTACATCCTACTGAGAGTGGCTAAAACTCACAGGTAAAGATCCCAAAGGTGGAAGTTGCTACAGTCTCATTTTCAGACCAGATGTTGTGTGTGAAAGACAAACTTTGAAGAGCTATATACGGGTTTGTTATTATTAGTTTTCTCTGGAAGTCTAATTCTCTGTATGCAGTGTCAAAGTATAGGTCAGCCAAATTTCTAAGTGAGTAATTCACAGATTCAAAATTAGCAGAATTCAGTTAAGGAGGGTTTGGCTGTGACTATCTTTATTCTGCTGTAGGAATATAATGCCAGTCTTTTTAGGTGTTGCTAGTAAGCAGCCTCAGGCCAGTTTGTCTGTGTTGTCTCTCTGTTAGCAATCTTTGTACAATTTAGCTTACCTAAGAAAATGCTAATCCTAGTACGTGTTTCTCCTCGAGTCTATTTTAAATGGAAGTAGGACAATACTGCAGGATAGGAAATTGTTTATAGTATATCAGACTGATCTGACATTCAGCCATCACGTTAAATATCATTTCTGGAGAGGTGCTTTTGGAGTGTCAAGGTCCCTTGATAGGCTACAAGTACCATGAGGGTAGGGACTGTCTGTATCTCGCCCACTGCTGTGCCTCCAGGAGCTCGTACGTGGCTAGCACAAAGCAGATACTCCGTGATCATCCTCTCAATGGATGAACTCACATACTCACTAACGTGTTGCAGGCCCAGTGTTCGGTACTGGGATATAAAGAGGACAGATGAGGTCCCTGTCCTCGAGCAGCTTATGGTCCCTTGAGGGGAGACCGAGAACTGCTGTGCAGTACGAAAAGCACTTTGTAGAGCACAACATCTGAGTTGTGTGGGAACACAGAGGAGGGGTATGTGGCACTGTTTGAGTGAGGGTGGGAGGAATGGGGGAGTGACCCAGAGAGGGCAGTGTCGCTTGAACTAAGTGTTTAAGGATGGGTAAAAGTTAGCCAGATCAGAGCAGTAGAGGAGAAGAAATTGCTTGTTCAAAAGGAGAGAGTACAAAGAGTGTGTTTGTGTATCAGCACTGCCCTAAGGCAGGGTCTAAGAGGTATGTGAGTGTGTGTGTGTGTGTCTATGTCTATCAGTGTGTGGCTGTGATGAAAAAGTCAGCTGGTGCTCATGGGTTCCTCTGGAGACCCATGACCCTCTTTCCAAACAACGTATTGGGCTGAAACAGACTGTTTTTCCATCTGCTTGCTCTTTGCCTTGCACCCACTTCCGTCCTTCTCCCCCAAGTCATTTGTTTGGCCTTGATGCCTGGCTACCTGGCCAGGGCTCCTTTTCTTTCCTGTCCCTGCATGGGTGTAGCCTCCTCATTTACACGGCCAGCAGTCCTTGGAGTGGGGGACATCTCTGAGTCAGCCCCAAATCGTAGTCCCAGGACAGTGACTCCTTCATATCACAAATGGTGATTATTTCCCCTCTACGGAATTATTTGATTAATTGTCTTAATCTTTCATTTTTCTTTCCATTCAAAGACACAATCTGATATTCATGTCTTAGTTTTTTCTTTGGGAAAAGCAACCAAGGATACCACACTGCTAAGGCAATGGGACAAGAACAGTGGAATCAAGCTCAGAGAACCAGGTTCCAGTAAAACCAGGACCACTGATTAGCTGTATAACCTTGGAAAATTGGTTTTCTTGTGTTTAAAACAATAGCTGGACTAGTACTAGGTGCTCTCTAAGATATTGTCCCACTCAGATTCTTGTCAAGGGAGGAAATACTTAGCCTTTACTAAGGAAGAGACAAGGTATTATTGATATTGAGCAAAAACAGTAGTAATCACCTGCCCATCTCTCTCTCTCTGTTTCTCTCTCTCTCTCTCATACACACACAGACACACACACACTCCATGGGAATATCTCAGTGAAAGGAAATCAGCTAAACAGAAACCCAGCAGTGGGTGTAAGGTTAGCATTCTCCATAAATATCTTGATAATTGTACACTTGTGATTAAGTTCTGCTTGAGAAAATTGGTTCTCACGGTGCAGCTTGAGAACTTCCTTCATTGCTTATTCAACTCCAAAGCTAAGTGGGTCTCTGTATCCTATTAGTCACCAACTTAGTTTGTTGTCCTAAGGTCCAAAGCACTATGATACCACTGAGAGATGGCATCATCTACCTGACTTCTGACCAATATATGTTGGAAGTTGGTGATCTGTATTTTATGAACAACAACAAAACAAAAATCTGTTTACATTTAGATTTTGAAGAATATCTTCCCATCTAAAGGAGAGCTAATTACACTGTTTTTCTTCAAGGGGGTAGCTGGTTCTGAGTTTCTGGTATTTGGTATGTGTGCATGTGTGTGTGTACCTGTCTAAAATAAAGTAACAGTTCCAGTTTGGCAACCCCCTAATTGCAGGGATGGCTAAAAAGATTATTATACATGTTATTGCAGAGAACTCAGCACCCTATAAAGTCATGTGGCAGGAACTGGGGCATTTCTCAATTTATCGCGTAACATTGCATTAAACCAACTCTTCTCTGTAAACAGCAGGCCAGGAGGACTACCTGGAGGGTGGACTTGTAGGGTCTTCTCGAAACTTCTGTTGTCGTGGGAGGGTGGAGAAATCATTTTGTTAATTCTTATGTTGTTCTTTGGCTTTTCTCCTTTTATTTCTCTCTTTTTTTCTAATTAGAAAAGAAATACTTATTGAATGTAGAGTGCATAAAATGCATTTTGTAAAATGCATAAAAATATAAAGAAGCAGAAATAAAATTGAGATCCCATTTCCCAGTTACAACCATTATTAACCTTTAGAAATATTCCCTTACTGTCTTTATTCATGCATAAAAAATAGTTATGCTCTGCTTTTAACACAATGTTACAAGGCAGGCGTTTTTCTTATTTAAAAAATTATTAAAAACCATCATTTCAAGTGGCTACCTGGTGTTTTATTTATGGATTTGCCTAAACAGACTTCTATCATTAGTTGTTAGGTCAGTGTCAATTTTTCACCTGTATAAAAAGTTTTACGTTGTTCATCTTAATGTCAAAATACTTGTGTATATTTTGGATTACTACTTTAGCATAGGCTACTGAAAAATGGAATTTCAAGGTCAGAAAGTAGAACATTTTAAAGCATCTTTAAACACATTGTGAATTCTGAAAAGTTGTATTAATTTTTATTCCTACTACCAGCAATATATGAAAGGACCCATTTCATCACACTTTCGTCAGTTGGGACATTCACATTTTAACACATCTTTGCTCAGTTCATAGGTAGGCGAAATACCATGTATTTATAGTTTTAATTCTCAGTTATTTGATTTCAGTGAAGTTAATCATTTTACCAAATGTTTATCATCCAATTGCATGTGCATTGTCTCTTCATGTTCTTTGTCCATTGTCTATACAGAATTTAGAGGGTTTTTTCTTTTACTCATTTGTATGAGTTCATTTACTCCTTAGTCTATAATATTTGTTTCAGTATTTCCCTCAAGTGTTGCTTGTATTTCAAACCTACCTATATCTCTTTGATGCAGCTCAACTTTTTAATCTTTTATTTTCTTTTATTTATCTTTTTAATAAATTTATTTATTTTATTTAGGTATTTTTGGCTGCCCCGAGTCTTTGTTGCTGCATGCAGCCTTTCTCTAGTTGCGGCGAGTGGGGGCTACTCTTCGTTGCGGTGCGCGGGCTTCTCATGGCGGTGGCTTCTCTTGTTGCGGAGCACGGGCTCTAGGTGCGCAGGCTTCAGTAGTTGTGGCACGTGGGCTCAGTAGTTGCAGCGTGCAGGCTCTAGAGTGCAGGTTCAGTAGTTGTGGCTTGCGGGCTTAGTTGCTCCGCGGCACGTGGGACCTTCCAGGACCAGGGCTCGAACCCATGACCCCTGTACTGGTGGCAGGCGGATTCTTAACCACTGCACCACCAGGGAAGCCCCTCTTTTATTTTTAAACTTAGAAAGTTATCTCCAGTCCAGAGATATTTAACAAAGTTTTCCTTCTCTTTTCTTTTATTGTATATCCATAAGCTATTTTAAATGCAAAACACTTACATACCGCCAAAGTCTGAGGATATACTCATCAGCTCAAAGAAAGCATAAGTAATGATTCATTAAGAAGGTAAAGCTGGTCTCTATTAGGAACTAGTTGGACTGCAAACTTTTAATAAGAGTATTTGAAAGAAAAACCTGTGGGCTTCCCTGGTGGCACAGTGGTTGAGAGTCCGCCTGCCGATGCAGGGGACACGGGTTCTGTGCCCCGGCCGGGAAGATTCCACATGCCGCGGAGAGGCTGGGCCCGTGAGCCATGGCCACTGAGCCTGCGCGTCCGGAGCCTGTGCTCCGCAACTGGAGAGGCCACAACAGTGAGAGGCCCGCGTACCGCAAAAAAAAAAAAAAAAAAAAAGGAAAGAAAGAAACATCTGTGACTGTCCATGAGCTGCTGATTAGGAAGAGTGGGGATGACTGGGAGGGGATGGTTAGAGAGTCTGGAATGATGGATTTTCACACTGGTTTGAGGCCTCTTCATGTTTTTCATTCTTTTCTTTTCCTGAGTTTCTAGAGTAAATTTGTAGCAGCCGTGGGTTCAAGGAATGATGACTTAAGACCTTTCCTAAGAATGACAGAAAACTGTGGGTTGCGGAAAGCACAGTTCCTCATTTTCAAAAGGAACTGAGAAGAGAGAAAAAAGAGAGAACTGGGGGAAAGTGGACTGGGAATCTCTTAATGTCTCACCATGATAAACAAAAACAGTGGGTAAATGTAAAATTTTAGTGTCAAGGCACAGAAGGTGAGTTACATGGGAAAGTGGAGCCTAAATGAGAGAAAGTTATTCCCCTTTTGAAATGAAATGAGAATCGGAATTAGATTAAGCAGTCATACAGTTTGAAACTCAGTGTGAGAGAGGCAGATATTTGTAGTTCATATATTTTATCTATACTTTGAACCTACTTATCTTTATTTTATCATTGCGGATTATTTAAATATTTGTATAGGTTATCAATTCAGCTAGCACACTTAATTTTTAGTTGAAATTACAATGTATGCCCTCATGATCATTCCCACTTGGACAAAGCCTAAGTGGCTGGTCTAGCAGCTACTAAGGAGAATTTATCTTTTAACCTACCTGAACTGCAAACATAGTGACTAAGAGGAACTACTTGGTTTGTAAAGCACTGGCTTGGTAAACTCAGCCTTATAAAGTGACCACAGGTTTCACAAATTAACATTTGTGCCCTGTTTGAGCACATTTGCCAAGAGTCTTTCTGTAACCTGGGATCTAGTTCTGCATTTCTAAGGGATCCTGGGCAAAACATCTAGCTCCTGACATGCCAATTTCTTCAGCTGTTCTCTGGGGGCTTTGACTAAATCTCTAAGGTTGCTGCCAGCTCTAAAGCTTGGATTTTTTTTTTTAATCCTGCAATTAAAAGAAACCTAACAAGGAGAGTTTTCTTGCCATTCTTCTTTAGCCATATGAAAAATACATTTCAGGAGAGTCACAGGAAGCAGCCTGGAACTTTATAATTGATTAGGAATACTAGAAAGACAAAATAATATTATTCCTTTAAGTTACTCTAATTGCCTAAGCAGTGTGACAAGGCTCTGACTTTTTTTGAGTTCTTTTTTTTTTAAAATCTTTAAATTTTTTTTCTGTTTTCTTTATCTTGGTATGTAAGAAATATTTACCATATTCAATTAAGTGCAAAGATTTTAATAACGAATTAAAACAGAGCAAAGAATAAAACCATACATATTCTGATATATTAGAACACCTTCCTATAGTAAAATCCTTATTGTTCAAATAACTTGGCCATGATTGAGGCACTACCATCACCTGCTGGCACATTGCCTAATTACAGGAAAAGCATCTAAAGAAAAGTCAGCTTGTGAAACTAAAAAGTGATGGCACACGTTATGTTTTTTTTTAATAAGCAGTGATTTAAAAAAAAATTTTGTTTATTTTCTGGCTGCATTGGGTCTTCGTTGCTGCGCACGGGCTTTCTCTAGTTGCAGCGAGCGGGGGCTACTCTTTGTTGTGGTGCACGGGCTTCTCATTGTGGTGTCTTCTCTTGTTGTGGAGCACGGGCTCTAGGTGCGCGGGCTTCAGTAGTTGTGGCGCAGAGGCTCAGTAGTTGTGGCTCATGGGCTCTAGAGCGCAGGCTCAGTAGTTGTGGTGCACGGGCTTAGTTGTTCCGTGGCATGTGGGATTTTTCCCAGACCAGGGCTTGAACCCGTGTCCCATGCATTGGCAGGCGGATTCTTAACCACTGCGCCACCAGGGAAGTCCCACAAGTGTTATAGTTTTAAACAAGCCTCTGAAATGTATATTTAACAAGGCAATTGCTATTTGGATAAAGATTTTATAATCTAGTAGTGACCAGGTTAGTGCCACTGAACCTATAGTCAGACAACATCGATTATTAAATTCTTGCATCTGTGCTCTTGGGAAGGAAAAAAATCCACTTTTTTTTTTTCCCCAATTGCTCCAGTAGCATTTATTTATTTATTTAAAATTTTAACCAAGGCATGATGTTTATTGTGGAAAAGTTAGAAACCTCAAAGAAGCAACAAGGTTATAAAAGTCATTTACAATGGCATCACCCAGGAGTAAACACTGTTAACTTTTGGGTATATTTCCAATATCATAATTTTTTCTACATCATTTTTAATGATGGGATAACAATATTAACAATAACAGCTAACACTTACATTGTACTTACTATATGCCAGGCACAGTTCCAAGTGCTTTATATATATTAAATTTAATCTTCATGGCTGGCTTATGAAGAAGGTAGTATTATTATCTTCATGTTACACACATTGAAGCATATAGAAAAGAAATAACTTACCAGATGTTACACATATAATAATTGGTAGAGCTGGGATTCAAACTTAGTCTGCTTGGATTTAGAATCTGTTCTTAACCACTATACTCTACCGCCTTTCTGTATTCTGTTATGCTGATAAATTTTATTCACTAAATTACCACTGTTGGACAGTTAGGAAGTTTCTAAGTTATTGTCATTATAAACAGTGATGTGAGGGTCATCACTTTTGTTAATTTTTGCAAACATACTTCATTATACCTTTAGGCTAAATTCCAGTAAGTAAAAATGAGGGTCAAATTAACTCCGCATTTTTTAAGGTTCATTGTCTAATTGCCTTGTGTCAGACAGTAAGGATGTACTCAAAGAAAGAGGGGTGTAGTGAGGGAAAGCTAGAGTAAGCCAGTGGTATTGGATTGGAATTGAAGGTATGCGTATGAACTTATGGTATTTGAGAAACATATTTAGACTGTTAAATATAGAAATAGATACAGATATGTGTGTATTGGGAGGATATAAATGCATACATGTATATGTTTACCAGCTCTGTCTGCTGAAAGGGCCTAAAAACAATGACACCCAGTAGCAATGAGCAAACTTAGCACCCACATCTTGGTTTCTAAGTGCCATTCTTCCTTAAAAGCAACCACATCTTCCTTGGAGAAATGGCCAGTTCCAAGGCTGGGCCTGGAAAAGTGCCAGATGAGTGTGCAACATTTTTGTGTCAGAAAGTAAGGCGGTGCCCAAAGAAAGAGGGAATATGTGAAAAGAACATAGGAGTCAGCTAAATGGGGCTCCCACTGGCCAAATCTGGGACAATTTGAGCATCAAAATGAATAATCATAGTAAAGAATCCATGAGTTCAAACTGATAAGAATGTATGAAAGAAAGAACGAACAAATGAATAAATGACAGAAAGGGAAAGTTTTCCTTGATAGTAATATTCTAACTAATTAATGTAGAAGGAATGACGGAAGTAGAAAATCACTATTACAAAGGAAAAACTAATAAATTAACAGGGGAGAAACCTGGCAGACATCACCTTCACCAAGTGTTCAAGGTTTAACATCACCTGTAATGGCCCATAGTGTGCCTCCTGATACAGAGCATGGAGAACACATTACACCTATGATACTGCCACCCATAATGATAACCTAACCAGAATCATGAGGAAACATCAGACAAACCCAAACTGAGTCACTTTCTTCAAAATACTTGGACTGTATTCATCAGAAATATCAAGGTCATGAAAAACAAGGAAAGACTGAGGCACTGTCTCTGATCAAAGGAGACTAAAGAAACACGACAGCTGAATGCAATTCATTATCTGAGATTTTCTTTTCCTATAAAAGTCATTATTGGGATAATAGTTGAAATACAGTTTGTAGATTAGCTAATAGCTTTTTATCTATGTTAATTTCTTGATTTTCCTGATTTTGGTAATTATACTGCAGTTATGTAACAGAATGCTTTGCTTTAGTAAATACATGCTCAAGTATTTAGAGGTCCAAGGGTAATCATATCTGCAACTTACTCTCAGTTTTAAAAATTTACACACAAACACACACACAGAAAGAGAGAAAAAGGAGAGAGAGAGAAGGAAAGAGGGGAAAGGAGAGGGAGAGAGAGAAAACAAATCTGATATGTTAACATCTGGGGAATCTGGGTGGAGGTTATAAAGTAATTCTTTGGACTATTTTTGCAACTTAGTGTAAATCTGAAATTTTGCCAGAATCGAAAGTTTAAAAAAATCCAAACAATGCAAAAATGTATATGCTGTAATACGAATAAGAAAGTGATTTTTATTCTTTTTTTAATCCTTTTCCTTAGATATAATCACAGTAAACAGTTTGGTGGGTAGGCTTACAAACATATGCTATGCATATATAAATAGATGTGTATGTACATGTCTGTATATGTGTTCTTACACATAATTTTTTTTTTGCGGTACGCGGGCCTCTCACTGTTGTGGCCTCTCCCGTTGTGGAGCACAGGCTCCGGATGCGCAGGCTCAGCGGCCATGGCTCACGGGCCCAGCCGCCCCGCGGCATGTGGGATCTTCCCGGACCGGGGCACGAACCCGCGTCCCCTGCATCGGCAGGCGGACTCTCAACCACTGCGCCACCAGGGAAGCCCCCTTACACATAATTTTTAAGTAGGTTCATACTATAATACTTTAATAGAATGTTCTCCTACTTGATTTTTTAAAATGTTTTATCACTGATATTTTCCCATGTCAGAACATATACATATATCTCTTTTTAAAAACTAGTTGTTTAATATCCAGGGTATGGATGTATAGTACAACTTATTTAATAACTTTACTATTGATGAACATGGACATTTTTTTCCTGTTTTTCTACAAAAACTGCATGGACTTTTTTGTGCATTTGTATTGAATATCTGTATTCCTGTGCTACAGTCATATGGGATTCCTGAGTCAAAGGATATTCATATTTAACCTCTTGATTAATATTGCAAGGGCCACTTTAGAAAGCAAAAGCTCACCTAAGTAGTATCTCTTAATTGCCACTGTCAGAAACATACATTCAGAATAAATGTGAACAATGACTGAGACCAATCTGTGGGCTGTTTGAATGAGTCTTAGGGACCATGAGTTGCTTATTTTTTTGTGTGTGTGGTATGCGGGCCTCTCACTGTTGTGGCCTTTCCCGTTGCGGAGCACAGGCTCCGGACGCGCAGGCTCAGCGGCCATGGCTCACAGGCCCAGCTGCTCCGTGGCATGTGGGATCCTCCCAGACCGGGGCACGAATCCGTGTCCCCTGCATCGGCAGGCGGACTCTCAACCACTTGCGCCACCAGGGAAGCCCCATGAGTTGCTTATTGCTGTGCCTTGCTGACCAGCAGGGGCAGTGATAACTGCCTCTTGTATATTACCAATGAACATCTCTGGCTGTGTGTTATCTCATGCAGGCTGGTACCTGACTACACAGTCTCTCAAGAGTGCATTGTTAACCTGAGGGGTTATGCTAACTCTGTAAGTGCCCCATAATTACCTGCCTGTTTGCTGGTGTGTTTGTCTTAAGAACACAGCTATTAATTATTGTGACTCTGGGATCACTACTTATCTTCTACTTTACTTTCTTCTCTTCACTGTTTTTTTGTCTTTCACTCACAACCAATTCAGTAATATCAGTTAGATACCTGTAGGAAAATATTAGCAGCATCAAGACAGGCTTAATATAATTGAATAGAAACATTACTTCCTTTTATTATACCATCTACCACCACCCCCTAAAAATATCTGCTCTGTAAGCTGGCTTTTCATCAGCAATGGATATGTTATGCAGTGGGAGAAGGCAGTGGGCAAGGGAAAGGGGGCAGAAATAGTTATCCCGACGAAACACAGGCTCAGAGATCGTTTCTAGGCCAATGCAAATGTTTTTGAATCATTACTGTAAATTAGCAAATTAAAGATACAAGGATAGTTTTTAAAGGATAGAAGGTTACAGTGTGAAAATCTTCAGGCAACATACGATTTACTATGACATGACTCTAAAACAAAGAAAGGAAAGATCAAAAAGTTGTTTTCATTTACTGAGCCTCTGTTCCAGGTCCTGGGCTGGGTGCTGAGGAACATAGATAACTAAGGCGTGCTCTTTGCCCTTGAGTAACTCAACTTCTTGTGGGGGACACAGATATGTGAGCATATAATTATAATATGGTAAGAAGACTCTGTAATACTGGTATGTACTAGATGTAGATGTAAAGTATCAAAGGTATCAAGGGAGCACAAAAGAGAGAATGATTAGTTTTGGCTCAGGTTATAAGGAAGGTTCCAATGGGGATGTGATCTTTGGGCTGGGCCTTGAAGGAGTTTGCCAGATTGATGAGCTGTTACGGAAGGTATTTCGGGGCACAGAGAATAACGAATTGCACGAGTAAAGGCAGAAAGGCTGCATTTGTGTCCCTGGTATACCTACGACCTCTAAGGACTCTGAAGGTTAATAATACAAATCTAAGTCAGTGCCTGCAAACCCCCTGGGGATCTTGTTAGCAAACAGATCCTGATCCAAAAGGTCTGGGCTGAGCCTGCAATTCTGCGTTTCTAGCAAGCTCTCAGGGGGTCCACATATCACATTTTGAGTAAAAAGGCTCTAATTCTGTAAATGTTGTCTGCTTCAGCTGGGCCTGCTAGCTGGTGCAACCTAAGAGCAGGATGGAGAGCACAGGTTTGTCTGCGCAAGTTAATAAAAAGTATAAGAAGCCTCTTTTTTGGAGACTGTAGCATTTCAGAAACAGATTCGGCATTGTACCTGAACCGGTAAGTTGAGGGTCACTCACCCTGTAGGTCACCGGTTCAGGAAATGTGGGAGCAGGCACGGCAGTAATGCCGAGGGCAAAATTTCCGCAGGACCAGTCAGTTCGCGTGGATCAGGGCAGCAGGCCAGTGGAGAACTCCTGAGTCTAAGGGTCTGTGGTGGAAGGTGGAAAGGAAAGCAGGGCACGTGGGACTTGCACAAGTTTTAAACTGACTGGAGCTCCTGCAGAATAATAACAGTTAGGAAAACATAACCCACGTTACCATTTTGAGTTATTTTGTTGATGCTTTCTCAGGTGCTTCATTTTTAACTAGAAAATAGATGCATCCATTGAGATGCTCTGCTTTGAATTCATGACCATGTTCTTCCTAAAGAACGACCTTTTGTTTTGTTTTGTTTTGTATCATAGAAGTCATACTTGTTTTTTGCAGAACATTTGACAACCGACCATGTTTCGGAGTGATCTTAGTCGAGAGGATGATCTGGACTAATTTTCTTTTATTCCTGTTTTCCATACATCACCCTGTCGCCATGCCCTCCCTGGGGAGCTGGCTCTGGTGAGTGGCTTGGCGACGTGGCAAACAGAATCCCAGAGGGCCAACCTGTGTGCTAAAGACAGATTGCGATCTCCAAATGAGACCACTGAGCTTCTCTTCACTTTCATCTTCCCTGCTATTAAGGCTGGTTGTGAAATGCAGTGGGGAGACTTCAAAAGACTAATGAAGGCGGAGGAAAGATCAATTGATTATTTTTCACAAGAAAGGTAATTCTCGTCATGCCTGCCTTTCCATGATGAACTGTACAGCCTGCACAGATGGTTTGGAGCAGACCACGTGGCTGGAATTTAGCACCCAGGGATTCGGGTATCCTTACTACCTGTGCATCCTTGAACATGCCCCCGCAGAGACAAGATCATACCAGAATGATAAGCAATTATTAACACCAAGGCCTCACTAAGAATCAAACCAGACAGACATATGAGCTTGTTGGAGAGAATTATAAAATCAGAGCCTGAAGGAGATTGGTGATGAGGACCCCACAATTCAAAGTTGACTCAAGTCATCTTTGATACGTTTCCAAGCACACGGTCATCTGGAGGCCTACATCTTGTGGCTCACTAACGAAGTATCTTGGAACCAGTGTTTATCCCTTTCAATTTTGTTTCCACCAGAATTCCTGAAACAGTGATGCTCATGCTTTAAAGTGCATATTAATCACCTGGAAGCACTTGTGGGAAATGCAGATGCCTGGGCTGCAGCCCATCCAGCTGATTCAGAGACGCCTCAGGTGACGATTCTGCGCAGGAGGGCTGAGTCCATCCGCTGAGTGTTATTCCTTCTTGGAGTCACACTGATTGACAAGTGCAAGTCTTGTGCGACTGGGAAAGAAAGTGGTGTTTTAACTCCGACTGGTCTCCCACCCAGAGCTAAGAGCAAAGGCTAAACGAAGGGAAGAGGTCCAAAGAAAAACAGAATAGACAAACCCCAATTTTTACATCCTAGATGTATTTCTGAAAGGTTGTGTAAAAATCTAATTTATGTGAGCTCATCTTTACTTTCCCTTTACTTAAACCCCAGCATGTTCTATCCACTTTTGATTTTCACGTGGTAGTGGCTTTGCCGCCTCTCCTTTCTTTTTCAGCTCCACCTAGCCTCTCCACCACGAATAACTCCCCGTGTACAGGATAAGCAGAGCAAGCGAGAGCCCTGAGGGCCCCCGCCTTCACAGCGGCAGAGCCCCTCGTCCGCCTGAGGGCTCCCCTCCCCACACAGACGGCTGGTGCCTCCTCCTATCTCTCTGGGGGTCATTGCTGCTGGCTTCTGCCTCCATGTGAGGGGTTTATACTCTCCCAAGGCCCCGGCTCTCCCTGCGCTCTGCCCCGCTGACTGTCAAGTTGTGGCTGGAGAAGCAGAGTGACGGAGCCCTTGCCTTCTCTATGCCACCTGCCAGACCAGGTGTCCTGGTCGGGCTGGTCACCCATCTGGCTTCATTCTGGGTCAGTACCACCACTGACCCACGGGCTCAGAAGTCATTCCCCATCGGAGTTCAAGTTCATGCTTGGCAGCCAGCAATTCCTACCCGTATTTGCTATCAGAGTAGGTAAGATGCACACTCACACAGGGAAGACAGCCAGAAAACTTCTGTTCCAGAACAGTGGTCCCTCCTGAAATGCATCATCTCTTCTTCCTCCCACCTCTGCCCTCAAACCACACAAATATGTCTGTCTCGTCCATGCAAAGCCTACTGGATCCTATTCTATTTTTTCCTTGGCTGTCGCAAGATCCCAGGAAACAGAGAGAGAACCAGGTGTGCTACTGCTTAGAGAAGAGCTGAGTGTGACAGAGCAGAAACCATGAAGCCTGCGAGGCTCTTCCTCGGTAGAATGTGCTTTCCTGTCTCAGTTTCTGACGGCATGGATTGATAGCACTGCCCCTGGAACTTAGGCGCTCTGGCTGCACTGGAACCTTGCAGAGAGCACCCTCACCAGCGACGCTCCTTCAACACCAAGGGGGCTGATTCAAACCCAGGCCAGGGACAGGCAGTGCCTTATCCTACAGTCACTCCCTGCCTGGCTCGTCACGTGGACTTCACTGCTTCGGCGAGATCCTGAAACTGAAAAGCCTACAGGAAAGCCACGCAGGTGACGGAACCAGAGAAACAGGCAGGGTAACAGCCCAGTAATAAACGGAGGCTGTCTCTGACTTCTCTGTCCTGGAGGGGCAGCCACAGACACCCAGTGTTCCCATGACTTCTGATTTTTTTTTTTAAAGAGAAGCTGATATCTGATGATGTAAATCTGATGATTTTACATTCTGATGTAAAATCTCTTCATTAAAAAACATTGATATCTACTTCACAGTTCAAAAAATATCATGTGGGCCAGACAAATCACATTCACGGGCCAAATATGGGCTGCAGGCTACCGGCCTGTGACCTCTGGGCTAGATTCTTTCCCTCTGATCCTTCTTGGCCTGGTTGCTTCTTTCTTGAACTCTCTGGTCCTTATGCTTCCACACTCTGAGCTTGATTTTACCTTTTGCACTCTTCTTTCTCTAATTACTAACTCCAGGCTCACTTGTGTCCCCCAGCTGCCTAACCCATGTCCCCCTGCTCCGCCTTCTGCTGTCACTGCTGCTTCCAGGACCAGAGCCTTCGCCTGGGAAAACCTGCATGGGCCAAGGCAAGGTGCCATGTGTGTTAATCTCGTACTGTCATAGCCCTGCAACTCCAAGCCCATCTGTATCTTGCCAGGGTACCTGACAGAAGTCCCAGTTCTACTTATGGGGAAGAACTTCACAGGAGTGGTGTAGCCCTCTCAGTGTATCCTATCAGGAGTACAGGATGTCGGCGTGTCTTATTATTGATGTCAACGTGGATTACCTGCTTAAGGTGGTGCCCGCTAGGTTTCTCTACCTTAAAGTTACTACTTTTCTCCTTGTAAACAATAGTTATCTAGGGGATATCATTTAAAAGCATACAAATATCTGGTTTCTCCTAAAACTTTTGCCCACTAATTTTAGCATCCCATCAGTGGATCTGGGCTGCAGCAATGATTATGCGGTGTTCCGATGGTGATTTCCTCTTTCCCTCATTCCTTACATTTTTAAATTAGAATTCTTCTATAAGGAAGAGTTGTCCCTTCTTCCCAATTTATTTGTATCAGTATGAGCTCAAGGATATTTATTTTAATCTCTGGGTTTTAATTCAGTACTATTCTTATTTGTTTTGTTGCTCAAATTGTTCCAGCCTTGGCCACTGAGAACTCTTTCGGGTTGGATTCCATGCCCTTTCAACAGGTCCCTCATCCTTTTTTTGGAGGGGCACTTCCTGACTTTCTGGCATAATTTGTATCTTACCTGTCCCAGCTCTGGAATCCACTGTTTCTCCAAGGAGCTAGGATATATTTTGTTGGAGAATAGTGTTTAAAAATCAACACCATTTTGGGTCAGAGGATATGGGTGTTATTAATGGCTCAGTATACACATCGATAGATTCTTTTTCTTTTCTTTTTTTTAAAGCATAGGCTTTTAAATTAATTATTAAAAATTTTGGCTGTGTTGGGTCTTCATTGCTGCCTGTGGGCTTTCTCTAGTTGTGGTGAGCGGGGGTTACTCTTCTTTGAGATGCACAGCCTTCTTATTGCGGTGGCTTCTCGTTGCGGAGCACGGGCTCTAGGTGCGTGGGCTCAGTAGTTGTGGCTTACGGGCTCTAGAGCACAGGCTCAGTAGTTGTGGCGCACGGGCTTAGTTGCTTCGTGGCATGTGGGATCTTCCCAGACCAGGGCTCGAACCTGTGTCCTCTGCTTTTGGCAGGCGGATTCTTAACCATTGCGCCACCAGGGAAGACCAGATTCTTTTCCCATAAGGTTAAACTAAATACGCTGCCGACAACGTTTTCCAGTTTTACTAAATCACGTTATCAATCCAAATGAATTATCATTATCATTCACTTATCTTTCTCTTCCTTCATCTCTCCCTCCCTCCCTTTCTCCTTTTCTTTCTCTCTTTTCTAATATAGTGAGAAAAATGTACCTCATTTACGTTCCAATTATAAGCAAGCTTGAGTATTTCATTCATTCAACAAAAATGTAGAGATTCTGACTACGAATCACATACTGTTCGAGGCACTGGGGATATGGCAGTGTGTAAAATTCCTGTCCACACAGAGCTGGGTTCTAGCAAGGGGAAAAGGTGCCAGGGAGAAAAATGAAGCAGAAGAGGGGGTGTGGTTCACTAGTGAATAACATATGTGATTTTCAAATGGGTGGTCAGAGAAAGCTTTGTTGAGGTGACATTTGAACAAAGACCTGAAAAAGTGAGTTCAAGAGTCAGGTGGGACGTCTGGGGAGATTGTGTTTGGAGGCAAAGATATAATGGCCCTGAGGCCAAAGTGTGTATCCCCCCACCCCCCCACCCCCCCACCGTGTATTTGTTTACTACTTCTAGTTGCTCTTTTTGTGTCATTTGCCTATTTATATCATTTGCCCTTTTTCTTTTGTTACATGAATGTTTTTCTCATAAAATTGTATGAGCTCTTTATATAACTTTAAAAATACCCTATTTATTTGTCTTGTTTGCCATAAATATTTTTTGGTATCATTTAAAAATTTTCTTAAGAACCTGTTTTTAATCTGCTTGCCTTTTCCTTGGGCTTCTTTTATTACTTGAAGTTAGAGAAGTAAATTCCTGTCCAAGTTTAGCTAATGATTCAGTTCTATTCCCTTATAGTTTCCATTAATAATTTTCCCCCCATGTTTAATTACTGACGCATCCAAAATTTATTTGGTGTATGGCATGAAGTGATAACCTAAATTGTTTTCCCCCCACCCAATTGCCAACTAATTGTCCCAATACCATTTATTAACTAATTTGTGAAGCATCTTTTATTATATGTTAATTCTTATACAAACTATTTCTGGGTTATCTCTTTTTTTCCCCAATGATTTATTCTTGTATGAATATCACTATTTTTAGAAACAACTTTTTTTTTTTTTTTGGCTGTGTTTGTTCTTTTTTGCAATGCGCAGGCTTCTCATTGCGGTGGCTTCTCTTGTTGCAGAGCACGGGCTCTAGGCGCGCAGGCTTCAGTAGTTGCAGCATACAGGCTCAGTAGTTGCCGCACGTGGGCCCTAGGGCACACGGGCTTCAGTAGTTGTGGCTCACGGGCTTAGTTGCTCCACAGCACGTGGGATCTTCCCGGACCAGGGATCTAACCTGTGTCCCCTGCATTGATAGGCAGATTCTATCCACTGCGCCACCAGGGAAATCCAGAAACAATTTAAATTATATGTTTCAACATCTGTTATAAGTCCCCACATTATTCTTCCTTTTCAGAATTTCTTGTGTTCTCTATTTTTCCTTCCAAATGGATTTTGAAATTTTAAATCCTTTTATCAAACACAAGAAATGTATATCGAAATTTTGGTAGAAATTATAAAATAAATTATATAAATTAAATGTAAACAATTAACATCTCAATAATACATAATCTTCCCATTCAGATATATGGGATCCCTCTCCATTTATTCAATTTTTTTTACAACATTCAGTATTTTCATAAACTTTCTCATATTAGCTAAATCTTTCTCCCTACCTGGGATACTTATTTTACTGCTGTCAAGTTCTAAAGATTTGAAAAGGTTCCAGGGTGGCTAGGGAATTTCACTAGCGAGGTAGAGCCACAGTAGTTTGCCAATGGGGGGACCTTGGCCAAGCGACTTTAAACTATTAGTTCTCCAAGTGTGGTCCCACATCAGCAGCACCAGCAACACCTGGGAAGCATTACGAATGCAAATTCTTGGGCCCCTTGGAGCCCTACTGAATAAGACACTCTGGGGTGTGGCCAGCTATGTCTGACAAGCTCTCCAGATGATACTGCTGAACACTGGAGTTTGAGGAATACTGCTTTAAACCAATGATTCTTAAACTTGGCTACACAACAGAGCCATAGGAGCTTCTCAGAAATACAGTGATTAAGTCATTTCTCCCTCCCTGTCCCAACTCGGATTGAATTGGCCTGGAGTGGGACCAGGCACAGGGCTCTTCTAACCTCCTGCTGGGGATTCTAATGCATAGCTGGAGCTGAGAACCACAGCTCTAAACTGCAGTCCACATATAAAATGGGAACGGTAACACTTCCTTCATAGGGTTGTTTTAAGAATTAAATGATATAGCTTATAGAAAGAGTTAAGCATAGTGCTTGGCAAATGCTAAAACACTGGACAAGTGGTAGTTATTGTTACGATAATCCTCTGACTTAGCAGATCTGTGCTACTCTGTCGTGTCATAAAAGGTACAAGCTTTTGAGTCAGGCAGCTTGGATTTAAACCTCAGTCTAAGACATTTAGAGCTGTGTGATCTTGGGTACAAGATCTAAGCCTCAGTTTCTTCATCTGTAAAACAGGGATTCTTATCATATGGGGGTTACGTAAGGTTTACAAAGCACAACGCCTGGCATCTGGTAAGTGCTCCAAAAATGTTGACATTACTTGCAATCATTGTTTTCACTGCTTGTGAAGTTCCTGATGATTCAAACCACACGGATCTCTCCTCTCTGTTATTTCTTTATTAAGAATTTAACTTGTTTGGTGCTTAATGCACTGGTCAATTCCCATACCGATATACTCAGCCTGGAGCTCTTTTTAGATAGATCCTTGTTCTCTTCAGTTTCTGTTGAGTGTTGTTTTTATGCCAAACTCAAAAGGAAGGGTCAGTTAGTAGTTTTCAGGCGATTTGGGGAAGATGATACCGAGCACCAATTCAGATTGTCAGTAAGGAGAAGCGCATGTTTTCTGCAACAGACACAGAAAGTTCTCCGTAAATGAATCTATCCTGTCTCAGAAAACACATTTTCTTAAGTAGAAGACGATTTAGAATCTACATTGGTTTAAGTCTAGTTTCTACTTTAATATGAACTTATAATTCTACCAGATCTCCAGTGACGTTAGAAAGTTGCATCTGGGTAGGTTCTTTGGTCAGTCTTCCCACTAGTTTCATGAACTTCTCTGTTTTGCTGCTTCTATGTCATTTTACAAAACGTTTCAAGTTCAGCATAAATGTTTTACTGGTTTTCCAGTATTTGGATATCCAGGGTTTCACTGTTTGTTTCCCTGTTTCATCTAAGTCTTCTTGAATGTATTGCTGTTTGTTTTGCTGATTTTATCTCAAAAAAAATTTTTTTTTAAAGAAACGCTTCCTTTTGAACTAACAAATGAGTACTTAAGGGCCATGAAGACAGGATTGGCAGGTTGAAAGACCTTTCCCCCTGTCTATTGCTCTGGAAGTTTGTTCCTATCTCTCACTCTCTAAACTTTGAGACTTAGAAGCTTTGGGAGAAATGTGTGAGGAAAGAGGAAAAAGGTGAAGAGGGTGGAATTTTAAATTCTGACTTATTCTTCTGTGGAAGGTGCTTCATAAATAAAAGCATTATTATGTATGTGTGTGCTTTTTCAAAAAATAAATTTCTGGAACCCATGATTACATAACAATAAAATGCATTTTGGGACTTCCCTGGTGGTCCAGTGGTAAAGAATCCACCTTCCAATGCGGGGGACATCGGTTCGATCCCTGGTCCGGGAAGATCCCACATGCCGCGAAGCAACTAAGCCTGTGCGCCACAACTACTGAGCCCACGCACCTCAACAGAGAGCCTGCATGCCGCCAACTGCAGAGCCCACACGCCCTGGAGCCCGCGTGCCACAACTAGAGAGAGCAAACCCACACGCCACAACTAAAGAGAAGCCTGCATGCCACGACGAAGAGCCCGTGTGCTGCAACTAACACATGGCGCAGCCAAAAATTAAATAAAATGTTAGAAACAAAAACAATAAAATGCATCTCACACTTGTTTCTTCCTGAACCTATCACGCTGCATGTAAACACAGAGAACTTCATATTTTTAGCAGGTATTTGTCAACACCTTCTTGGAAAAATCTGCTAGTAAGACGTACCGATTCTTACTGGTCATACAAATAGCTGTATGTAAAAATATTTGATTAACCTTTTACAGTTTACCTAGTCCTTTTCACAAACATGATTTCATTAATCCAGTGAAGTATTATCAGGATTTGACAGAGGCAGAAAGAGGTTCAGAGGCGTTAAGTGACTTGAGGTCTCCCAGCCAGTGAGTAGAACTCGCACAAACCCATGACTTTTGAATCCAAACCCTAATCTTTTTACTATGCCACACTAAAGTCAAGGGCAAAATCCTTCATGCACACAAAACACTAAACATTAGAGGGAAAACAAATAGTTTGGGTCGTGACCAGAGAAATCCAACTAAACAATCTGGCTAGCTGAAACCTACAGTTAAAAGACTTTTTTTCTAGTTACAGTTAGTTCTTGTCTTAACCTTTGGTCACTGGTGTCCTGAAATGTGTTGGTTCCATGGCATCAAGAATTGACTAGTCCTCATGTACCACAATGTTCATTGCAGCTCTATTTACAATAGCCAGGACATGGAAGGAACCTAAGTGTCCATCGACAGATGAATGGATAAAGAAGATGTGGCACATATATACAATGGAATATTACTCAGCCACAAAAAGAAACGAAATTGAGTTATTTGCAGTGAGATGGATGGACCTAGAGTCTGTCGTACAGAGTGAAGTAAGTCAGAAAGAGAAAAACAAATACTGTATGCTAACACATATATATGGAATCTAAAAACAAAAACAAAAAATGGTCATGAAGAACCTAGGGGCAAGACAGGAATAAAGACGCAGACCTACTAGAGAATGGACTTGAGGACACGGGGAGGGGGAAGGGTAAGCTGGGACAAAGTGAGAGAGTGGCATGGACATATGTACGCCACCAAACGTAAAATAGATAGCTAGTGGGAAGCAGCTGCATAGCACAGGGAGATCAGCTCGGTGCCTTGTGACCACCTGGAGGGGTGGGATAGGGAGGGTGGGAGACGCAAGAGGGAAGAGATATGGGGATATATGTATAACGGATTCACTTTGTTATAAAGCAGAAACTAACATACCATTGTAAAGCAATTATACTCCAATAAAGATGTTAAAAAAAAAAAAAAGAATTGACTCGTCCCTCTCATCCTCTACTTTCCATCTGGTCCACTGTTCAGTACAGGCTGTCTTGAGCTGCACAGTGTTTACTGTATCAGTTCGTTTTAGGGTACAGCTGATGTACAAATGCATTTTAGCTTTAGTTCCTAATTTTCAGCATGGAGCAGTGCCACACTAACCTGCTGCTGAGTTGTCTACAGCTTCCCTATCAAACAGTGCTAAGGCTCCTTGGAGGCTCGGGGCCCATCAGAGAACCAACACACAGATTTTTGCCTTGTTTTCTGACTCAGGATAGCTGTTGGGATCTAAAGCAGTTATCCTCTTTAAAGTATCAACCTAATGCTCCTAAGTTCCTCTTACAGTTAGTCTTTCTCCCAAAGGTGGAGATGGCATGATTCAGAACATCCATTTAGCTACACTGGATCCAGGCTACAAGCCTGTTTCTCAGTCCAGTGTCCTGGGGCCCATCCACCCACCAGGCTCAGCTGCATTGGCCAAGAGTAACAGTGCATCTGCACTTTTCTGAGCAAATCCCCAAGATCTTGTCGATACTTTACAACACACACATGCTCATTCACACAGTCTTAAGGACTACGGCTATTTATCTGTGTCCTCTAAAATTAGCATGTGCCAGGCATGTGGCAGGTGCTCGGGAAAGAGTTCTAACTGGATTCTCAGCCTTCTGCTGGAATTCACATCTATCAGATGGAATTACCCATTTTTAGTTAGTTTTTATTTTTACCAACAACTGTAATATAGGCCCTAGCTATACCATCTGGATTAGGCCTCTTTAAAAATATCATTTATCTAAGCATATGCAGCAGGATTCCTACTAGTTCAGGAATTATTCACGGGGCAGTTATTGCCAATACTTCCAGTGTTGGAGGGAAAGAAAATCATAGTTGGAGTAGTTGCTGCACGCGCTCCCGCCTGTGTGCTTTGCTCTTTTCCTGAGAGAGGTAGGAACGAGGTTAAAGGTACTTTATTTGGCACAACAATGTGCATATAGTTACCACTTCTGTACTGTACACTTGAAAATCGTTAAGATGGTAAATTTTATGATTTTACCACAATAAAAACAAAGTACTTAAAAAATTTCCTTGATGGTGCTAGAGATCTTCAGAATTCTTGGGAAAAAAAAAAATCAGAAAGCCCTTGCAACCTCATTGGAAACTCACTGCTAGAATATAACACAATGAGCATCGAGCTCCTCTACTGTATACAACTCACCTCTCACAGAAATAACGTCTTACGCACTTTGATCTCTGGTTAAGTTGGTTAAGTCCAACCTTTTTCACAGAACTTGCAAAGCCCTTCACAGTCTGGCCTTTGTCTATTTCATTATGACTAACCCATACTAGTTAGTGGTCATTTTTCCAATTCCTTGAACGGGACAATTTCTTCTTACCTTAGGGCTTTGCAAACGGCATTCTCTGTGCCTCAAATGCTTTTCCACCATTTTTCTTCTGCCTAACTCTAATTTATTCTTCAGAGCCCCACTTAAATATCATCTCTTCAGGGACGCCTTCTTTAAAATACCAAATGAGGTTTGGGCCTCTTGCTTTGTGGATCGATCCATCCACACTCTCACAGAAGTCTGGTCTGGATTTTTCCTTTGTAGCATGTAATACAATTGTATTTATGTAATTATGTAATATTAGGCTCTCCCTCAGGACTGAAAGTTCCACAAGGTATGGACTGTTTGTTGCAAACCACTGTATTACCCGGGCTCTGGTAGGCTGTATACAGCAGGTACCCAATGCTCTCTTAACAGACGCAGCCTTTTATCCCACAAATTTATCTTACAGATATTCTCAAAGGAGTAGGTGGAGAGGCACATCAAGTTTGTGAGCTTGGTGGTGGAGACCATAGCTGAACAGCCAGAGAGATGAAAGAGCTTAGGGCTGGCTAAGTGGGGAAGCAAGGAGGGAGTAACGAGGGTGTTCATTTAATGAGTTTCCCCTCCACTCCGCCAACATCCCCTCCCCTCCCAAACAAGTCATTCAATAGTAATCATGCACTCATTTCTCTGGGGAATAAGGTAAACTTCAGATTACAGAACCAAGGTAAACAATGTTGCAGAATTAAAATGTGTTCAAGAAACCAGTCACAATTCAACTGCATTAGACTTCAGCACGGAGATGACTGTATTCCTCTGAATAATCTTCAACTTAGGAAGCTTGTACTCCTCCAATATGTGGAGGGACAATAAATACACTTCGTCCTGCTCTTGGTTGCTGAGGGAGAAGTCCTCCCCTGATGGCCCAACACTATTTCCTTTTTGCTGCTCTCTTCCCTTCTCCTTTCCTTGGTTTCCCCTTTCCACGAAGCTTCTTCAGACGCCGCTGCTCATCCTTAAAGTCCTGATGCTCATCTCTAAAAGAGAAAGAAAAAAAAAGTAGCCAGTATTTTTATCAGACTGGAAAAGTACACCAATCTAGAATGTTCTCTTAGGTGGTTCTGGTTATCAAGCTTTGACTCCTACAGGGCGCATGCTCAGCTTGGTGAACAGAAAGGACAGGGAACCCCCGACATACAGATGGGCTGTGTTCCCAAAGTTCATTTCTAGGTCAGTTTTCCCTCACAGAAACAATGCTACCCACAGCTTAATTACCAAACCCGCCCATGTAAACCTAGGTAGCTAGGATACAACACTGATAATTGCCCCAAATTTCCCTGTAACACTAAGACTAAACACTGAAGGGGGCAGAAAGTGGGTATAAGCTTCAACAGCTACACGAGACCCTGAGGGGCCCAGGGATTAGCACCTGCTACAAACGGGAAAGGTCTGGAGGAAGCTGCCCTGATGGCAGTGGATGATTCACACAAAAAGGCTGCCGGGGAAAGTCTCAGGCAGAAGGAAGCCGGATCAACAGACAGATCCTCCAGGGGTCAAGGCTGCCAGGACTGTCTGTACATACGAATGAAGACTGCCTGTACTGTATAAAAATATCTGCGTTCTAAGATCAAATACGGTCAGTGTTCTTGGGGGACTGGCTCTAGGACCCCCCCCCAGATACCGAAATCCACTGACGCTCAAGTCCCTTACGTAAAACAGCATAGTATTTGCATATTCTACACTCATCCTCCTGAATATTTCAAATCATCTCTACATTACTTACAACACCTAATACAATGTAAATGCTATATAAATAGTTGCCAGGTGTGTGGCAAATTCAAGTTTTGCTTTTTGGAACTTTCTGGAATTTTTTTTAATATTTTTGATCTGTGGTCGGTTGAATCTGCAGATATGCAACCTGCGGATATAGAGGCCCTCAAACAGTATAGTGTTTAAATATGTAAGCTGTGGAACCCATTTGACCCTGGGTTTAAGTCACAGCTCCACCATTCAGTAGCTGTGTGACCTTGGATAAGGAATCTTCCCTCCCTGCCCCTTGGTCTCCTCACCTGTAAAAGGGTGGATAATGGCGTACCAATTAAATGTAAGAGAGGGGTTTGATGGGCCCAATTTTTAACTCCCTAGGGTGTTTTACTTTATTTTTTTATTTTGGCCGTGCCATGTGGTCTGTGGAATCTTAGTCCCCCAACCGCATTGAACCCGGGCCCTTAGCAGTGAAAGCTCAGAGTCTTAACCACTACACTGCCAGGGAATTCCCCCTAGGCTGTTTTAAAATAGATCAGTTTTAAGGGTATGATGTTTCATTCCATGAACATGATAGGTACAACAGACCTCTTAGGGATCAGCTATGATTGCCCCCCAAATAAGTCATTCTCAAAAACAGAGTAATTCTTCTGAAATATAAGTCAGATCATGTCACTCCTGTTTACAACCCGGCAAACTGCTCCCCGTTTTACTCAGCCCCCTGCACAATCCACCTCCTGTCCCACTGTTCTCCCCTCAGCCTGTGCAGCCCCTGGAACAGACGAGGAACATTCCAACTCAAGGCCTTTGCTCGGCTCTTGTCTCTGCCTTGCAAGCTCTTCCCTGGGTCCCACCTGGCTCACTCACCACTCTCAAGTCTCTGCTTAAGCCTCATCTTCTCAATGAGGCTAACCTTGACTGTCCTGTTTAATACTGTGCCCAGTCAGCACTCTTGATCCTGCTCAGCAGGCTCTACTGTTTTTCTTCCCTGTAGCACATTCAACTTGGTAACACACCACATAATTTACTTATTTAATATGTTTCCCCCTTCTCCTTCCCTCCCCGCCCCCCAACCTTTCCCGACAACCTCCTCCAGAGAGCAAGCGACCAAGGCAGGGGTCTTTGTCTCTGCTGATGAACCAGCCCAAGCACCTGCTTGGCCGAATGAGTCACTGTTTTTGAGAACCTGCTTCCCTCCCTGTTTTGTAGGTCTCTGAGTAAGATTTTCTTCATTGAAGACTGTCTAGTTTCATCCTGCCTAACTTCCCAGGAGGCCTTGTGTTAGAGGCACCATTTACCATAACTAGTGGCTAAATGTGAAAATAATTGTGCTTTTCCATGGATAACTAAATGCTAAGTATTTTTTCTCTGTCCCCAAAGATAGTCAAGGCTTTATTTTTCAAACAAATGGAGAGTAGCAGCAAACAAGTAAATTAAAATAACTGAATGTATTTAATTTGGTTATGGGTTATGATTTTCTACTGAGGACATCTACCTTCCAATATTTTATTTGGGGTAAGAATAAAATTAATTTTTATTTTTTGAGCCGAGACTAATGGCAAGGGAGATAATCCCAAAAGCAATTCCAGAAATTCAAAATAACGTCATGGACTATCATCTCTAGTAATATATTAACTAAGAA
Source organism: Delphinus delphis (assembly GCF_949987515.2). Taxonomy (NCBI): domain Eukaryota; kingdom Metazoa; phylum Chordata; class Mammalia; order Artiodactyla; family Delphinidae; genus Delphinus; species Delphinus delphis. The sequence goes on from NC_082691.1 coordinate 94,143,471, forward strand.
AATCTATTCTATTTTGTTAATTGCTGTTCCCCTTGTGCCCATCTTAAGTGCCTGTACATGGAAGGTACTTAAAAAAAAATCTATTGGATAAAAGAATGTACCAATCTTTAGTTATCTGGAATGAACTATTAATTTTATTATATTAGCGCCAACAGTCCCAAATTAATGTTTGTACTGTTGCCCTAAGACAAGTCCAATTAAAACTTGTTAAATTGAAAAAAAAAGTAGGCATTTTAACTTTATACAATTATGTACTGTTTAAATTCTTTTATAATGAGCATGTATTTGTTTGGTAACTAAGACTTTTTTTTAAAGAAAATGGTCACATGGGTATTTGATCTTTTTTCTTTCTAGAGCAGTATATCATCTTAAGCACCCACTTCCGACACATACACAAACATACAAATGCATGGTGGAAAGAGCCTGCTACTCTTACTATTACATATTATTATCCTATTATAATGTTGATTACATATTACTCTTAAAGGTAAACTACAGCTTATTTAGACCAAATTCGTATACCAAAAAGGGTACCAACTAAAAGTGTCCAAAGAGGGTGAAAGGAAATAAGAAATCCTACAAAACTGCCCTCAGGAAAGGAAGGAGGCTCCCCCTCGCCAGTTAGGAAGCAGATCAGCCACAGGGCAGGGACTCTTTTCATCTGACCAACAAAAATGTGCTCAGTGTTTAGGCCAGTTTTCCTCTGCATCCATTGAGTGCTCTTAGATTAATGACTAATTTAACATCTCACTATAGCTCAGTATCTAGTCAATGTTAGTCACATTTTAGACATAATTAAATTATGTCTTCCAATAACTGCATGTTTCTTTTTTTTTTAAAGTATATTCATTATGGATATTTTGAAAGCTTTCCCCTCCCACAACTGTACCTTTTGAACTACCTGGGCACTATTATAAGAACCACAAAACTATAAAGATAGAAAGGCTAATTTTTTCCTTTTCTGATCTACTAAACAAATTTCTTATAGGTTACTCTTCGTGTGTGTGGTTTTTTTTTGTCATTACCTGTAGAGTCCAAGAAAACGTAGTGTCCCCATGAGTGCAAAATAAGTGTTGTGATTAGGATACCAGTCATAAGTCTCCTTCCTCTTGGCCAAAGGCTGCTCGCTGAACAGCTTCACCACTTTCATGGATTTGGAATCAGCAGGCCTGGCAACTTCACCAAACAGCCGGGCACTGAGACGACTCATGCGCAAGGCATATTCTGAAAGTGACGACATTTCTTGCGCAGCAAGGAGCAAGAGTCCCTATAGAAAATGAGAAGAAAGATAAACAGTTTAGTGCAAGAAATTCCCAGATTATCGAATGAACGGTTTACAAAGTGAAAACACGGCAAGCCACACGTGAATCAGTTCACATCTTTGGCAGGATGTGCCTTGGTGTTGAGAAATATCCACAGTCCAAGTGGCTATTTCCTTTGCATGCTTTACATTTTTTGCATCTTTTTTTTTTTTTTTTTTTTTTTTTTTGCGGTATGCGGGCCTCTCACTGTCGTGGCCTCTCCCGTTGCGGAGCACAGGCTCCGGACGCACAGGCTCAGGACGCGCAGGCTCAGGACGCGCAGGCTCAGCGGCTACGGCTCATGGGCCCAGCCGCTCCGCGCGCGGCATGTGGGATCCTCCCGGACCAGGGCACGAACCCGTGTCCCCTGCATCGGCAGGCGGACTCTCAACCACTGCGCCACCAGGGAAGCCCCTTTTTGCATCTTTTACATTTGGTGTTCACACACTATTACGTCCCAGCTGTACTGCCTCTTTTACAATGAACGATTTTATGACTCAATAGGTTATTTACTGAGAGTCAGCTTACCTATTTGTAGGCTAGATGAGGACAGGGAAACAAGTTATCCTACCACAGCATTGTTATTATACCTTCAGAAAACACCTACCTCAGCAATCTGCATAATAAACATGCTGACTGCTTGCCACCTAAAGGTTTAATCATGGTGGAGAAATAATTATGCTGTTGTCTTTATTATCAGCCCTTTGAATGCTGTTCTCCTCAAGGGCTCCAGATGGCTCTAAGAACAGCTAATGAGTTATGAGGTCATTTAGCCTCCAGGTTGCTGGATTGAATTCTGCCTAGAGACTGAGAGCCAGCTGGGAAAAACAAAGATAGTAGTCTTATAGGAATTAACTCAACAGCTCAAAAGATTCATTTTATTCCTGAACAAAAGGCATTTATGAATTGTGATGTTACTTGCCTTATCTTCCATTTTATATATTCTGCTTTAATGAAAATTAGCTGAATTCTTAATAGCTGAAAACAGTAACTTTTTCTTCAGAGGCATAGAATGTTGAAATAGTATAAGAATGATATCTGTAATATGCAGAAATTATAGGTACTATATATCGAAGATTATATAGGTGATACATAAAAATCAAGAACGTTCACAGGTACTACAGCCAATATTTTATAATAACTGTAAATGGAGTATTACCTTTAAAAATTGTGAATCACTATATGGTACACTTGTAACATATAATATTGTACACCAACTATACTTCAATTAAAAAAAAAAAGCATTTGAGAGTTCCTTAACTGAAAAAAAACAAAAAAACAAAGAATGTTGCTGGTGGAATAACCCTCATTCCATGCTAGTTCAAATGTAAGGGTACCTGTTGGCAGAATATGCTAATTTACATGAAATTTTTATAGTGAGATGAGAGTCTTTGCTGACTAAGACAGTATCCTGGGGGACAGTTCAGCTGGGATGAAAAGGAGTTGATCTCCAAATAGAAAAAAGGCATAAACCTATCTTGAAAAACCAAGAGAAGAAATATATTAAAAAACCCTCCTCAACAGGAATGCCGCCAAGTTAATTTCAAAACTGCTCTGGCAATTTAAATATCCAGTATTTAAATTAAAGAATTTTTCATGTCCATTCCAAGATCCATTGAAAGAGCAGAGGATGACCTCAAACCAATTTCAGAATGTTAGTCTCAAACCATTTACCTTCTGAACACCAACTGATCAATCTTGGGCCAATAGCGCCACCTGAAGGCCAGCAGTGGGAGAACTGTCCAAGGTCTCTCCCCTCCAACCTGGGATCTGTGCAAACCTTACTTACTCCTTCCTTTTCCTTTCAGCACTCAGTTCTAGGATTCCTTTCTCTCCCAACTCTTGCTCCATTATGTGGATGGGGATGGATTGGGGTTGTCAGAGATGTATAATTTCATCAATGAGAAAAAAAGTCATTAACAGTTAATGTATAAAGAGAAAACAGTCAGTGCTATAAACCTCTAAAGGCCTTGCAAATTACCAGAAGTTGCCTTCAGAAGCTACAAAAAGTTTCTTTGCATGCATTATCTTTTGTCTTCTTTCCACTTTTAAGGTTATCTTTTTCCCAAACATCAGACAAAAAAACTTAAAAACAAAAGGTTTCTTAATCAACTTTTCTTTGTTTTGCTTAATTACCATTATGGCATCAGAACAGATTTCTGTTGCCATTGCACAATATTTCCACGATCAGTTATTTGTAAGGTGGTCTAGGAACTATCATTTTGCTACAAAATTTTCACGAAAATATGTTCTGAACCCCAAATCATTTTATTTTATTTTATTTTATTTTATTTGCAGTACGCGGGCCTCTCACTGTTGCGGCCTCTCCCGTCGCAGAGCACAGGCTCCAGACGCGCAGGCTCAGCGGCCATGGCTCACGGGCCCAGCCGCTCCGCGGCATGTGGGATCTTCCCGGACCGAGGCACGAACCCGGTCCCCTGCATCGGCAGGCGGACTCTCAACCACTGCGCCACCAGGGAAGCCCCAAATCATTTTATTTTTAAATGAAGAGGCAGCATGGAATCCTGAGGCCTAGGTTTGAGTATTGGCTCTGCCACTCATCAACCGGGTTATTTTGAACAATTACCTATCCTCTCTAAATATGAGTTTCCTTTTCGGAAAACAAAGCTTGAAGGACCATGTGAGAAACAAGACAGTGGCACTGAATCAATGGTAAACTAAAAAAAGAAAAAAGGAAAAACCTGAACATGCTTGGTGTTCATACGTTCTATACAGACACATTTGTTTATTCCTTGTCCTCATTTAATCATGTAAAAAAGCATCTGCACACTCCATGTAGTTGAACCTGCACCTCCCTGGAATGGTATCCTCACTTACAGACACTGACAGCCAGAGAAACATAGACGAGGGGACCAGCAGCTTGGTAACCTGACAGGTAGTAAGGAGGGAGGGACTCACTAGGACAGTGGTCACGGAAGCCTTCCCAGGATGCTAAGTTATCTCCATGCCCACCATGGAATGTAGCAAAGTACTGGGACACATAGCTCATAAATAATAAGGTCTCATTAGAATCCAATGGAAATGGTCATATCACAAAATCCAAGTCCTAAAACTTTTATGATGGAGAAGGAGAATAAGCCTCTCCAAACCTGAATCCTTTACTAGAAACAGAAACACTTGCTAAATAGAAGCAAACTGAAAATGCCTATGACAGTTGCCAATTACTGCTTTGTAGTCTCTTACAGAGCACAGACCTGTATGCTTCTGATGAAGTACAGCATAGGAGCTTGGTAAACCTTCCTGTTACATAGACTAAAACAGCTCACAAGTTCTGCTGTCCATAAATATTGGTCCTGAGACTGGCAAACTGCCACTCTATTAGCTTTACGTTTTTTTAAAGATTGGAAAGCCTTATCTAGGATTTTTCAGGACCCTGGTATGCCCCTTTACAGAAACTTTCAACTTTATCTTAAAAAAACCATGATGACCGTGTGAAAGACATTAAGGTAAAAGGCAAAAAAATTAGATTTTTATTCACATGAAGCTATTCTAAGGGGTAGAGAATAGTCACTTAAAATATCAAATTTTCTTTAAATGTGAACTAAAGAAAACAGTATCATGAAGAAAAATTACCTGGACTTGAAAATGCTAAGCAAAAACAAATTACTGAAATGTGCCGGAGCAAAACATGTTAAGCCCATAGGAGAAAATATCCATCTCTTTACTTTAGCATAAAAGGCTAAGTTTCTCTGATCGTTCTGATAGGTCTGATGCATTTAAAAGGTCAAGTTTATACAGTAACTGGCTTTGGATTAGGTTTGCCTTTTTTCTTTGAAAAGTGCAGATAATGTGCAGGAGTTCTTAACCTGGGTAACCCTCAGTGTGGTGAATCCCCGGGGGGAACTTTAAAAGTGAATGCTGAAATGTGTGTGTGTGTGTGTTTGTAAATTCTGCTGGGGGGGGGGAGGTTTCTCAAAAACCACGGGTTAGTGGAGAGCGCCAGCTCTGGAGTAGAAAAGCTGGTTGGAATCTTGCCACTGCACTTTAATGGACATATCGTGTTTGCAGTAGTATGTATTCTTTGCCTTCGTTTTCTCATCTACTACAGGACAGTTGTACTATCTCACTGAATTATGAGGCTGACGTGCGAAACTCATGGCCCACGGCCTGCCCTAATAGAGTTATCAGGCCTCAAGGAACTCACACAATGTGCACACGTGTTTCACAGAAAAATCTAGACACAGTGCTTTTTTTTTTTTTAAAGCCCAGTACCGCTTATTTTACTGGGTCGCAGAGACACGAACGGCTCTGAATGGATGTCAAGCTTTACTCAATTCAACAAGAACACCCCCAACCTCCAACCGCCTGGATCACGCCTGCCTGTGATGGAAGCAACAGTGTCAAGTCAACCGACGTTTAAATCGGTAGGGCATTTCGCTAATATTTTTCTTAAATATCATTCAATCATACTTTTCTGAAGCTGGTAACAAAACTAATCTGCACCCCCAGCCCCACAAAGCTAAGGCCAACTGATGAGCAGAGAAACCGAGCCTTGAATGCTGCCTAAACAGGAAGAGAGTAACTGCGCCGGAGAGGAAACTAGGCTAGCGTCCTTCGTTTGGTAAATCTCGCCAAGTTATGCAGGAAAAGGCCAAGTTGTTTGGGGGAGACCTGTGAAACCTCCGAGCTGCTTAATGAAATTGACTCGTCCTATTCCTGGAGACTCTACAAGGTTGGAGACCTCCGCAGGGTCTCTGCAGCCATTGCCCATAACTCACTACATGCCCCCCTAACAGTCACCTACAGACTTACCTATTCGCAAGCCTCCTCTGCCGCGCGCCCCTTTCCCGGAAGGCCCGCCCCCCAGTTCCTGCCGGAGACTTCAGCGGGGAGCAGTAGAGAAACGGAAGTTTGGCGGCTAGAGTGGAGTCTTAGTGAGAGACCCGGAACTCCTAACGTCTGACCTGGCGCCTGCGCAGTGAGACGAGCGCCTCCAGGTGAGCGGAGGACTGACGGAACGCAGGTTCAGGGACGAGAGGCCTGGCTTTCGTGAACGTCCTGCAGGGTTCGCTAACTCTATTTTGTTGGAAATGGCTATAGCGCTGACCCCAACCCCCCAACCTCTGAAGCAATGTTTATGCGTGTGCCATGTGGTGGAGAATGAAATGCTTTTTTTTTTTTTTCTTTTCCTCCTTCCACTTTCTTTCTGCGTGATTTTTTTCTCTTTTCATCCAGCTTAGGCCTTGACGTGCTTCAAGCGCATTGCTTGACTTTAGGGGCTGAAGAAACTTCTGACTCATCAGGGGTGCCATTCCCCTCCCTCCCACCGAGCTACTCATCTCTAACAGTCAATTAGTATCGCTTCCCGGAGGCCATTCTTGATACCCCTTTGCTGGATTAGGGGAACTATTTGGAGTGCTCTGTGTTTCTCTACCCCACTGGCCTGGAAGCTTCTTCAGGGAGTAGGGATGGGGTATTTATCTGACTCCTCAGTAGTTGTCTAGACCCCGCTTGACAGTAGAAACACTGTATTTTACTCCATAAGACATCTGCTCTCAAGCAAGCCATATAGGCATTGGCTGAAGCATTTGTTGAATATTTAATAGTTCAGCTGAGAACACTTCTTATTTTCTGAGCATTTTTCAAGGCCTGTCATAAATACTCTAAAATGTACCCCGGAATTAAGGTAAATCAGTGGCAAGCTATATTCCTAGAGGGTATTCTATTGACACCCTCTTCCCTCCTATAGAATTTTGTTTTATTAGGTTTTGATATCTTATCAATATGTGCTATAGAATTTGTTTTTATCAAGTTAAGTTTTGATATGTTATCAACCTATGATATAATTAGTAGCCTTGTTAACTTGGGTCTGGCTTAAGAAGTTGACACAGGGTGTAATGAGTATAGCATGCATAGCTCAGTCCAAAAGAAATATCCTGGGTAGGAATTTCACCTTGTCTTGGCTTGTTTTTATCTAATAACCACTGAATCACATAAACAAGGAGACTTCCTTTGAATACTGGCTGTTAGAAACTTTAAAGCCAAATTTGCTGTGGACTCATGGCAGGAACTATTATATGTATATTTGCATACAGAAATATAAACCTTGTTGGCTCTGTTTTGCATATATATCTTTGGTTTTTCCCTTTTCGCCTATTTATTATTTGTGTTATCAGGATGTTTTGTGACTCTCTGTAAGCTACCATAACTCTTTCTTAAAATATAGCAAGGTATAGAGAGTTACAGATGGCTGTGTACCATGGGGCACTTTGTACCTTGTCTCTTATTAAGTCAATTTCATAGGGCTTATACTAGTTTCGGAGCCTGCTATAACAAAATACCACAAACTTGGTGGCTGAAAACATCAGAACTTTATTGTCTCACAGTTCTGGAGGCCGGAAGTCCAAAATCAGTATCAGTGGGCCCAAATCAAGGTGTTGGCAAGGCCACGCTCCTTCCAGAGGCTCTGGGGTAGAATAATTTCTTTCACTCTTCCAGCTTCTGGTGGTTGCTGGCATTCACTGACTTATGGCCACATTATTCCAATCTTCAAGGCCAGAATCTTCAAATATCTCTGTGCCTCCTCTTTACATCACCTTCTCCTCGATGTGTATCAGATCTCCTACTGCCTTCCTCTTATAGGGTTATGTGTAATTGCATTTAGGGCCCACAGGATAATCCCGGATGATCTCCCCATCTCAAGATTCTTAATTTATTCATATCTGCCAGGGCCCTTGTCACATATATAGTGGGATTTACAAGTTCTAGGGATTAGGACTGATAACCTTGGGGGACATTTTCCTGTCTACCCCAGAGTTGGAAACAGCAAGTCTATGATAATAGGCCTATAAAAGCTGTTACTGACCAATGGGGAAGTTTAAATATTACGGTGGGCAAACTAATGTAACAATAAAATTTAACCTCCTGTGGATATTAACTTCCAGACTTTGGCTTACCCACTTGTACCTCCAAGCTAAAGCTTCCTTAAGGACACTTGTTATAGTCAGAGATTGCCTTATATATTTCTATTTTCTATAGCCCAGTGTTTTAAATTTGTGGGTTATGAATCATTAGTTGGTTGTGAAATCAATTTAGTGGGTCGTGAACAGCATTAAAAGACATTAGAATAGGAAGTATCAGAGTGCATCACATGTAGTGAGGGTAATTATTGTTTCATGAAACAGTATGTATATGTGTATTGCATCATGATGTAAAATATACTGCTCACTCTAAGTTGTGGTAAAATGGAAAGCCTCTTCTGTAAGCAAATTCATTCTTCATCATACTCAGTGGCAAATGTTTCTTGCTATTTGAGCAGGAATTAAAGCTCACATCAATTCAAGTTCTTATTGTGTGGAATAGTCCACGGGACAGGTGGATACCTACTCCTTGAAGTAAATTAATTTATAGAGCCCTTATACTCTTTCCTAGTGTTGTGTAAGTTCTTCTTTCCTTCTTCTGCATTTACAATAGTTCTTTTCTAACTTTACAAAAGAAAGGTATATCCCTCACCTAGGGTGTAAAACCCTCTAGGATGACAAACAAAGGGACAATTCAACATGTTTTGGGAGAAGCTTCCTTTAATTATTAATCAAGGCATTATAAACCCTTCTTAGGCTTCCTGTCTTTTCCCATCTTACATATATCCCAGGTAAGGGTGAAGTAAGGCTGTTAGAAATATGGTAATTGGATATTTGTTGTGACTTTCTGAAATCAGATATACTGTGTGAGTGTGAATGGTGGGAGTGATAGTAATTTTCATCACATCTCTTTTAATCATCACATCTCTTTTATCTCTGTGGTTAAGAAGTGCATTATTATTGAAGGAGAGTCTGGTGAGAGCAAAGCAAAACCAGCATTGAAGAAAATATTGAACCCTAAATTTTTTTCACAGATTTAAACATAAGCAATATTTTCCAGCTATTCTGAACATTTATCTGTAAGATGTGTCATTATCTGGAAAGAAACGTGACTTTGAACAGCTGAAGGAGTGGAGGTTAGTGACAGTGATTCTTTTAAATATAAAATGGATTAGTTTAAGAGACCTTCCTATTTTTTCCCATTATACAGAATAATCTGCAAAAAATGTCATATGTAATTTTATTTTAGATTTGTTATGTGTTGTTCAATAAAATTTAAAACGTATTGTAAAAATCACAGATCACCAAATAATTCCCATTCCCTCCCTTTTTAGGCATGAGGTTGGAGTTAATTTCATGGCAATCGTGGAATTGGGTAAGGCCATAGGATTATTTCTGGCCAGTGAGTTATGAACAGAAGTATTGCCTCTACCCATATGAAACCTCTAGAGCTCTCCTTTCCCTCTGGTGCAGGGGATCATCGCTCTGTCAGCCTGGGCCCTTGAGTGATTATGAGGAGCAGATCTGTTCTGCCAGTCACAGTGTGCATGTAGCTTAGGTTAGAAAGAAGCCTTTGTTGTTTTGAGTCATACCATTTTGTTGTTTGTTACTGCAGCATGACCTAGCCTATCCTGTCTGATATACTTATTTTATCAAATTCTGCATCAGTATATAAATACTCCCATCCTGACCTCACTTTATCTTTTAACATGTTTGATACTTTGTGCTTCTTATTATCAAAAAATTATGTGTTAGTTGCTGGACTGATCTATTTTTAACAACATACTTTTATTCCTCATTAAATATATGGGAAAAGTTTTTATTACTACTTCAAAAAAAAAAACTGGTTAGAGCTATTACAGAATTTTTATATGTGATTTTTATTTAGTTATTCCTGAAAGCTGAAAACCAAATTTCAGTATACACATGGATATACTTTATTAAAGGAATACTGTGCTTTAAAAAAATCATATTCTAATTCATAAATAATATTTATTGATTATGTTTTACTATTATGAATTAAGTGATGACAGACCCATATAGATTTATTCCTGGTTTTATGACATTATAAAAATGTATAAACTAATTCTATTAGTTCTTACATCATTTTAATCTTGATTGGTTTTAATAATTGAGCTTATGAGATACATTTTGTGATCTATTTCTCAGTTTTTAGAAAATTTACATCAAATTCATATACTAACACATTCATTTGAATTGAAAATTGTCACACTTTTTCTCAAAGTGAATTTTATTTAGATGATTGGTTTGACAGTGAGGATCGACTTTACTAATTAGATTACGTGGTCAATAGCACATTTTCTGCATATTGAATAAGTTATATCTGCAGCTGCAAGGTACAGCAAAAATATATAAAATACATGATGAAATGAAAGTATTTTATAAAAAATATTTTACTTTAAATTAATACTGTTTCCATTTTGCTAGTCCTTTAAGGGTTATTTCAGGTAAGGCAAGATGCTTCTAAATGAGAACAAAACAAATATGGATTTGGTAAATCTTCGTATTGCTTTTTTGGTTTATTTCCCAGACATTGTGAAAGTGAATGGCTATGATGGCTGTGTAATAAATTATTTTCCTTTTATCTCAGATTTTAGATTCTCTTTTGGAGTAAAACAGCCTCTACACTGTTTACAAGTTATTTTGAGTTGCAAAAATTCTTCTATGTTTTTCCTTATATTAGCATCTGTAGTAGAAACCTTAGCCACAGACAGTAACTGCTCCAGGTCAATATATTCTTTTAAAAGTCAGGTTGAAAACAATTCTTTGTTTTAAGAAATTTTAAAGGAGGAACTAGTGACGTTGTCAGTGGATAGATCATTACAAATAATTTTTATGATAGATTTCTATGTAATTTTTGGCATCTAACTTGGAATGAGTTTAAAGAATTGGGTGATATTGCTATACCTAGCTTTTTCCATTCCCATATACTTACTCATGTGAACAAAGTTTCTCAGTGCTTACGTCAATACAAGTGAAAATAGGGATAGAATTGATGCTGTCTCATTCAAGCAATAAGTAATAGTCATACATGGATACATTAGGTAAATGGGGAAAACTTATGTCAAGAGATGTGTTAAATTTTTTGTTGTTTATAAGCATTCACCAAAATTCATGATATATTTAGTTTGTTTTGCTCACTTGTGTACCAAAAAATTGAAGTTTAAAAAAAATTAAAATTCAATCTACAAATATTTTGTTGCAGAGAAATATGATAGATGATCAAGAAATAAATGTCTTTTAAGCATAAAAACATTAGGATATGGTGAAATTTCATGAGGTGAGTAGAATGTAAGTTGAAGGAGAAAAAGAAATGGTATAAACTTTTTGACTTCTAAAGAAGGCCTTATTCGTGAATTTTAAAAACAAATGATGATGGATATGAAATTACTATTCCTTTGGACATTGAAAAGATGATGTAATGGTTTTATTTTAAAATTTCAATGTTCATGATACACTTTGCCACCTTCTAAATTTATGATGAAAAATTTTAGATGTCAACCAAAGATGTGTGAGAGAGAACATGATTTTGTAAATTCTCTTAGGTGGCTCATAAGCAAAAGTTTGAAGACTGTGTTATATTTGTACACTAATGTTTTCTAAAGCTGTGTTGACAAGTGCTAACTGGAGAATTAAGGTAATTGTCTGAGAGTAATTACCATTTCCTGATATCTCTTTTTGTGAGAACTCATTGTAGAAAAAGAGTTTTATACCTGTTGCTTATCTGTGTAATTGTCTCATTTTCATAAGTGTGTGGATATTTACGTAGATTTAATCTAAATTATGGATACGGGAAAGCAAAGCTGTCTTCTGGTGGCACATACTACTACAAATGACCTTCATCCTTCCTTGTTGTTTCTATCACCCAATTCTCATACGTTTGTTGTATATCCTTTCAGACAAAGAAGTTGATAAATAAGGGAGAAATAAAACTTAGCAGTGTAGGAAACTGTTATCTCTTTATCAAAATAGTTTAAATGCGTTTTCCCTCACATCAACACATCTAAAAATGTCAACATTTTGTGGAAGGATTTAGTAGCATGTACGTATCATATGAAGACCCATTGCCAAAGGATTCCTGAACCCTAGGTCCTCTATTTTTTGGGCTTCCCAGCTTTATTTCAAGCCTAAAATGATATTTATCCATTTATCCTCCACTCTTTATACTAATACTTCAGTTGTCTGAAGTAGTACATGTACATATATTGAAAACTGGAGAAGGTTATAACTTCTGTTCTCAAGTCATACATATTTTTAAAAAAGAAGAAAAAGCATCTATTATATTTACCCAGATATTTACCATTTCTGTGTTCTTCCTTCATTCTTGAAGTTCCAAGTGTCCCTCTAGTATAATTTCCTTTCAGCCTAAAGAACTTCTTTTATCACTTTTTTTAGAGCAGATCTGCTTGTGACAAATTCTTTTATTTTTGCTTCATGTGAGAATGTCTTCATTTATTTATTTTTTTGCGGTACGCAGGCCTCTCACTGTTGTGGCCTCTCTCGTTGTGGAGCACAGGCTCCGGACACGCAGGCTCAGCGGCCATGGCTCACGGGCCCAGCCGCTCCGCAGCATGTGGGATCTTCCCGGACCAGTGCACGAACCTGTGTCCCCTGCATCGGCAGGTGGACTCTCAACCACTGCACCACCAGGGAAGCCCAAGAGAATGTCTTTATTTCACTGTCATTCCTTAAAGGTATTTTCACTGAATATAGAATTCTGGATTGATAGTTGTTTTCATTCAGCTCTTAAAAATGTTATTCCACTATCTTCTGCTCTCCATAGTTTCTGATGAGAAATCAGCAATAATTCAAATGGTTGTCCCCTTATATGTAATGTGTGAAGTTTTAAGATTTAAGAAAAAAAAAAACCTTTGGTCTTTAGAAGTTTGATTTGATGAACCTGCCTTTTTTTTTTTTTTTTTTGCATTTATCCTGTTTGGGTTTCCTGAGCTTCTTGAATCTGTACATTTGTGTCTTTCACCAAATTAGGGAAGTTTTGGCCATTATTTTTTCAAAAATTCTTTTTATACTAATTTGCTTCTCCTGTCCTTCTAGGGCTCCAGTGACTCAAATGTTAGATTATTTGCTAATGCTCTGTTTTTTTATTCCCCTCTCACATGAGATAACGTCTATAATCTATTTTCAATCTAATCTTCAATTTCACTGGCCCTTTCCTTTCTCACTGTCTCTATTCTGTTATCAAGCCATTGCAGTGACATTTTTATTTCAGATGAAATGTTTATTTTATTTTCAGCCCTAAAATTTCGATTTGAGTTTTTGCTATTGATTCTGTTATTTTGCAAGAACTGTGTTTCTATTCACTTAAGGAATGTTTATCTTTGTGAAGCATGGATATGATGACTACTTTAAAGTAATTGATATTTCCAATATCTAGGTTGTTTTGGGGTTGGCATATCTTAATTTTCTTTTCCCTTGAGAATTGATCACAGTTTCCTGGTTTTTTGTATGTTGAGTAACTTTGGATTGTATCTTGTATTTCGAATATTAGGTAGTGAGTCTGTCAGCCCTGTTAAAATTCTCTGGAGAATGTTGATGTTTTGTCAGTTTGTTTGTTTTAGTAGGCAGTCAGCTTGGCTATATTTGGATTGCAAGTTATGTGTGGCTTCTATGTCAGTACAATTTTCAAAGCCCTTGCAATGCTGCTTTGGGTCAGTTCTTTTTTTTTAAAATTATTGGTTGATTGATAGATTGAGTTTTGGCTGTGTTGGGTCTTCACTGCTGTGCACGGGCTTTCTCTAGTTGCGACAAGCGGGGGCTACTCTTCGTTGCGGTGCGCGGGCTTCTCATTGTTGTGGCTTCTCTTGTTGTAGGGCACGGGCTCTAGGCACGCAGCCTTCAGTAGTTGCAGCACGTGAGCTCAGTAGTTGTGGCTCATGGGCTCTAGCGCACAGGCTCAGTAGTTGTGGTGCACGGGCTTAGTTGCTCCGTGGCATGTGGGATCTTCCCGGGCCAGGGCTCGAACCCGTGTCCCCTGCATTGGCAGGTGGATTCTTAATAACTGTGCCAGCAGTGAAGTCCCCTGGGTCAGTTCTAAGCATGTGCAGATTAGGGAGTGAGCCCCATAATGGGTCAGTTTATATAGAGAATTATGTTTCCCTTTCTCTCTGTTTCTACCCTCTGAGATTTCCTTCACACCCTCTGGCTCTCAGGGGCCTCTTTTTTTCCTCATCCTCTGGCTGCTATAAAGACATGTTTCTTTTAGGAGTTTAGTTATGTGCATTGCCATGACGGGGCCACCCATGGGGCCAAATAGGGAGGAAAAAGGGAGAGAGAAAAATGGTAGGGGTTCCTCTGCAGTCTTTAGATGACAAGGCCCCTCCCCCACTTCCTGTGTTCAGAATGATAAGTTACCTCTTGAGGTTTCAGATGCTTGCTCCACCACCAGCACTGTAGTGCAGCCCCATGACTGGGGCTAACCTTGCAGCAAGGCTAGAAAAGAAAAAAGAGAGGAAAAAGTGCATTTTCCCTATAGTTTCTGGCTCTCAGGTTCCCCTTTTCTTGGTCCTCAAGACAGGAAGACAGTGTTTCTCTTGGAGTTTTTTGCTGCCTGTGCTGCTGCACAGTTCCTCACTTGGGCCACCCTCGGGTGAAATCTGGGAATTACAAGAGGAAAAACAAAAGGAAACTCATCACCTATTACCCAGAGATGATCTGTTTACATTCCAGAGTAAAAATCTTTCCCATCCTCTTGAGAAGAGATTGCCATCAGTCCCTTCATAAACTCTGAGTCTCATAATTTTGGGGTCTTCACCTCTGGTTTTAGCGCTGCTGCATCTGCAGGGTAACGTCAGGCCCTCATTGTGTTGTTCTGTGGGGAACTGGGCATCAGAACTGGTGCTAAGATGCTCTCTGAGTAATAAATGGCCTGTTGTCGAATCCAGAGACCTTGTATTTCCATGTACAGAAATCAACTCAAAATGTATCATAGATCTAAATGTAAGAACAAAAACTATAAAATTTCTTTGAGAAAACATACAAGAAGATTACTGTGACATTAGGTTAGGCAAAGTCTTCTTGGACAGGACATGAAAAATACAAGCCATAAAATAAAAAGTTGATAAATTGTACTTCATCGAAGATGTAAAACTTCTGATCTTTGAAATACACTGTTAAAAATATGAAGAGGTAAGCCACAACTGGGAGAAAATATTTGCAAAAATTATACCTGATAAAGGACTCATGTCCAGTCAGAAAATATAAAGAACTCCTACAACTAAAAATTAAGACAAACAACCCAATTAAAAATGGGCAAAAGATGTGAACAGACTCTTCACGAAAGAAGATATACAGATGGGAAATGAGCATGTGAAAAGATGCTTAACATCAGGGAAATGCGAACTAAAGGCAACTTACTGACTAGAATGGCTAAAATTAAAAACAGACAATAAAAGTGTTAGTGTGGATGTGGAGCTAGTGGAATTGGAACATGGTACAGGCACTTTGGAACACAATATGGCAAATTATTATGTTAAGTATATCCTTACCAGAATTCCCCAAAATTCCACTCCACCCAAGAGAAATGAAAAAATATGTTTACACAAAGACTTGTATTCAAATGTTCATAGCAGCCTTATTTATAATAGTCCAAACTGAGAAATGTGAAGGAATGTGTGTGTAAATGCAGAAGATATTCTTGAAGCCAGTCTGACTGAAAAAGTGTTCTTCTCTAGCTATTTCTTTTTTTTTTTTTTTTTTGCGGTACGCGGGCCCCTCACCGTTGTGGCCTCTCCCATTGCAGAGCACAGGCTCCAGACGCTCAGGCTCAGCGGCCATGGCTCACAGGCCCAGCCGCTCCGCGGCATGTGGGATCCTCCCAGACAGGGGCACGAACCCGTGTCCCCTGCATCGGCAGGCAGACTGTCAACCACTGCGCCACCAGGGAAGCCCTTCTCTAGCTATTTCTAATTTTATTAATTGAATTGCTTTTCTTTCTTTCTTAGCCAATTTCTCTTAATCAAACACTGTATTATCAGCACATCATGGTTTCTTCCCACTACTTGCTTGTTCAGTACTTTTCCCTATTTCTTTTTCTTAAAACTTTACTAATGGGGAAATTACCTCATCCCTTCACAGTGAATCTTGTCTGCTATCTGCTCATAGGAATTCTAGAAGCCCATCATCATCATCATCATTGTCATCATAGCAGCAGCAGCAGCATACAAGCATCACCATCACCATCATCATCATCCTTAAGTGATTTTTCAATCCCACTCACTGCCCATCTAAAACAGGGCAGATGCCACATAGCTTAGCTTTAGCAGACCTATTTTACTGTTCCAAAATAATCTCATTCCCAAGCCTGTTACAGTGGTTCTTATGGTGTGAGGTGCTATAGCAGAGTGGTTAAGAGCATATTCTGTGAAGCTAGATTCCCTGGATTCAAATTTTGGCTCAGCCGTTTACTAGCTGTGCAACCTCAGGCAAGTTATTTAACCCTTCTGTGCCTAAATCTTGGGCAAGTTATTTAACCTCTATGTGCCTTAATTTCCTCCTCGGTCAAATCAGACTGATGCTAGTACCTGTTTCATAGGATTGTTCTGAGTATTTTTTTTAAAAAATTTAAATTTTTAAATTAAAAAATTTTTTTAACATCTTTATTGGAGTATAATTGCTTTACAATGGTGTTTTAGTTTCTGCTTTATAACAAAGTGAATCAGCTATACATATACATATATCCCCAAATCTCTTTCCTCTTGCGTCTCCCTCCCTCCCACCCTCCCTATCCCACCCCTTGTTCTGAGTATTAAATGTAGTATTATAGGTAAAGCACTTAGAACAGTGCCTGATAAATAGTTAGCTCTTAGTAAATGCTGATTGTTATTATAATTATATTGTTATTCCTCTTTCCTGGAATGTCCTGTTCCCTCCTTTCTATTTAACCAAGCCATCTATCCTGAAGGCTCAGATTAAGTTCCATGTCTGACTTAAAATCATCCTTTATTTTTTTTAATTTTTATTGGAATAAAGTTGATTTAAAATGTTGTGCTAGATTCTGCTGTACAGCAAAGTGAGTCAATTATACATATACATGTATCCACTCTTTTAAAAATTCTTTTCCCATATAGGTCATTAAGAATATTGAGAAGAGTTCCCTGTGCTCTGTAATAGGTCCTTATTAGTTATCTCTTTTATATATAGTAGCATGTATATGCATCCTGACTGTTTTTTGTTCTTACTGATATTCCTCCTCTCTACATTTGTATGGTACTTATAATCTGACCCATGTCATTTAACCCAATTATGTATTGAAGTCTTTTGGCCTCCCCCTCTCTAGCTGCAGTTTAGCTTCTCTGAGAGCAGGAAGTGTGTCTTGTTTGCACTCTCTTTGAGTTCCAGACCCACATCTTTAAGGATGGGCTGGGAACTTTTAACCTGAGTGTCCCACCACTACCTCAAAGCCCATGTGCTGGGTATTCCCACTTGCACCTCCATATGTACTGTCCATTCTTTTCCACCCTGCCCTGTGCTGTAGGAGCTGACCTTCTAGGACTGCGTTTCATTGGGCCCAGGCATTGGGAGGCACCACCAAGAGATTGGAGGGCGGGGGTATTTATTCCCTTGAGTTTCCCCAGCCTGGGTGGCTACGTCTTCTACCCAAAGCCATTGGGCAGCCCTTCTCTACAGTCACAGCTCTTGCTGAGCTCTGCTAACTGCTCTCCTGCTCTGGACCCTTCAGGCCTATGGGCAGTAATAGCCTTCTGTTTTGGCAGTTGGGATGCTTCACCATCCATTGTTAGTTTCCTTAACAGCCCACGTATCTTTAATTTCTTCTTTTCTCATCCTTATATTATTTTTTTTCTGTTTAATAGAAATGATAACGGGAATCTCATTTTGCACCTGATTTCAGAAAGAGGAAGCTTCCAATTTTTTTACCATTAAATATAATGCTTGCTGAGGTTTACTGTAGACATTATTTATCAGATTATGGCTTTTTGCTTCCCCCCCCCCTTTTTTTTTTGACATCTTTATTGGAGTAAAATTGCTTTACAGTGTTGTGTTAGTTTTTTTTTTATTTTAATATCTTTATTGGAGTATAATTGCTTTACAATGGTGTGTTAGTTTCTGCCCCATAACAAAGTGAATCAGTTATACATATACACATGCTCCCATATCCCCTCCCTCTTGTGTCTCCCTCCCACCCTCCCTATCCCACCCCTCTAGGCTGTCACAAACCACCGAGCTGATCTCCCTGTGCTATGCGGCTGCCTCCCACCAGCTATACATTTTACGTTTGGTAGTGTATATATGTCCATGCCACTCTCTCACTCTGTCACAGCCTCCCCCTCCCCCTCCCCATATCCTCAAGTCCATTCTCTAGTAGGTCTGTGTCCTTATTCCCATCTTACCCCTAGGTTCTTCATGACCTTTTTTTCCCTTAGATTCCGTATATATGTGTTAGCATACAGTATTTGTTTTTCTCTTTCTGACTTACTTCACTCTGTATGACATACTCTAGGTCCCTCCACCTCACTACAAATAACTCAATTTCATTTCTTTTTATGGCTGAGTAATATTCCATTGTATATATGTGCCACATCTTCTTTATCCATTCATCTGTTGATGGACACTTAGGGTGCTTCCACGTCCTGGCTATTGTAAATAGAGCTGCAATGAACATTTTGGTACATGACTCATTTTGAATTATGGTTTTCTCAGGGTATATGCCCAGTAGTGGGATTGCTGGGTCATATGATAATTCTATTTTTAGTTTTTTAAGGAACCTCCATACTGTTCTCCATAGTGGCTGTATCAATTTACATTCCCACCAGTTGTGTTAGTTTCTGCTGTATAACAAAGTGAATCAGCTATATGTATACATATTTCCCCATATCCCTTCCCTCTTGCATCTGCCTCCCACCCTCCTTATCCAACCCCTCTAGGTGGTTGCAAAGCACCGAACTGATCTCCCTGTGCCATGCAGCTGCTACCCAGTAGCTATCTATTTTACACTTTGTAGTGTATATATGTTAGTGCCACCCTCTCACTTCATCCCAGCTTCTCCTTCCCCCTCCTTGTGTCCTCAAGTCCATTCTCTATGTCTATGTCTTTATTCCTGTCCTGCTCCTAGGTTCATCAGAACCAGTTTTTTTTTAATATTACATATATATGTGTTAGCATACTGTATTAGTTTTTCTCTTTCTGACTTACTTCACTCTGTATGACAGACTCTAGGTCCCTCCACCTCACTACAAATAACTCAATTTCGTTTCCTTTTATGGCTGAGTAATATTCCATTGTATATATGTGCCACATCTTCTTTATCCATTCATCTGTTGATGGATACTTAGGTTGCGTCCATGTCCTGGCTATTGTAAATAGTGCTGCAATGAACATTGTGGTACATGACTCTTTTTGAATTATGGTTTTCTCAGGGTATATGCCCAGTAGTGGGATTGCTGGATCATATGGTAGTTCTGTTTTTAGTTTTTTAAGGAACCTCCATACTGTTCTCCATAGTGGCTGTATCAACTTACATTCCCACCAACAGTGCAAGAGGGTTCCCTTTTCTCCACACCCTCTCCAGCATTCATTGTTTGTAGATTTTTTGATGATGGCCATTCTGACTGGTGTGAGGTGATACCTCATTGTAGTTTTGATTTGCATTTCTCTAATGATTACTGATGTTGAGCATCTTTTCATGTGTTTGTTGGCAATCTGTATGTCTTCTTTGGAGAAATGTCTATTTAGGTCTTCTGCCCATTTTTAGATTGGGGTGTTTGTGATTTTGATATTGAGCTGCATGAGCTGCCTGTATATTTTGGAGATTAATCCTTTGTCAGTTTCTACATTTGCAAATATTTTCTCCCATTCTGAGGGTTGTCTTTTGGTCTTGTTTATGGTTTCCTTTGCTGTGCAAAAGCTTTTAAATTTCATTAGGTCCCATTTGTTTATTTTTGTTTTTATTTCCATTTCTGTAAGAGGTGGGTCAAAAAGGATCTTGCTGTGATTTATGTCATAGAGTGTTCTGCCTATGTTTTCCTCTAAGAGTTTTATAGTGTCTGGCCTTACATTTATGTCTTTAATCCATTTTGAGTTTATTTTTGTGTATGGTGTTAGGAAGTGGTCTAATTTCATTCTTTTACATGTAGCTGTCCAGTTTCCCCAGCACCACTTATTGAAGACGCTGTCTTTTCTCCATTGTATATTCTTGCCTCCTTTATCAAAGATAAGGTGACCATATGTGCATGGGTTTATCTCTGGGCTTTCCATCCTGTTCCATTGATCTGTATTTCTGTTTTTGTGCCAGTACCATACTGTTTTGATTATTGTAGCTTTGTAGTATAGTCTGAAGTCTGGCAGCCTGATTCCTCCAGCTCTGTTTTTCTTTCTCAAGATTGTTTTGGCTATTCAGGGTCTTTTGTGTTTCCATACAAAGTGTGGAATTTTTTGTTCTAGTTCTGTGAAAAATGCCAGTGGTAGTTTGATAGGGATTGCATTGAATCTGTAGATTGCTTTGGGTATTATAGTCATTTTCACAGTGTTGATTCTTCCAATCCAAGAACATAGTATATCTCTCCATCTGTTTGTATCATCTTTCATTTCTTTCATCGGTGTCTTTTAGTTTTCTGTGTACAGGTCTTTTGTCTCCTTAGGTAGTTTTATTCGTAGGTATTTTATTCTTTTTGTTGCAGTGGTAAATGGGAGTGTTTCCTTAATTTCTCTTCCAGATTTTTCATCATTAGTGTTCCATGTAGCCTAACTTTTTATTGTCACAGTAGGCCCTGGGCTATCCATTTTCAGAGAACCAACCTTTGGCTTAGATAATCTTGTCTACTGTATGTTTGTTTTCTATTTTATTGTTTTCATCTCTGTTTATTATCTTCTTTTCTGTTTGGGTTGAATTTGTTGCTTGTTTTTTGGTTTTTACTACTTATAAATGTGGATGCTTAGCATATTGATTTTAATCTACTTCATTATTTTTTTAATAAATTTATTTATTTTCTTTTTGGCTATATTGGGTCCTTGTTGCTGCGCACGGGCTTTCTCTAGTCGCGGCGAGTGGGAGCTACTCTTCGTTGTGGTGCACGGGCTTCTCATTGCAGTGGCTTCTCTTGTTGCAGAGCATGGGGTCTAGGTAGGCGGGCTTCATTAGTTGTGGCACATGGGGTCAGTAGTGGTGGCTTGCAGGCTCGAGAATGCAGGCTCAGTAGTTGTGGTGCACAGGCTTAGTTGCTCCATGGCATGTGGGATCTTCTCGGTCCAGGGCTCGAACCTGTGTCCCCTGCATTGGCAGGTGGATTCTTAACCACTGCTCCACCAGGGAAGCCCTTTAGCATATTGATTTTAAACCTGTCTTCTTTCCTACTATGTGCATTTAAAGAAATGATGACTTCTGAGGAGGGTGAGAACCCTGTGAGCTAGCATAGCTAGAGAAAGAATCACAGAGAAGATGGGACCTGCATTTTCAGAAAGAGGAAGGGAAGTGCAGAGCAGGCTGATACAATATTGTAAACAAAAACTTAGTGGCAAGATGTATTAAAAGTTTTTTTAATAGAAAATTTCAAACATATACACAAGCAGAAAGAGCGACAGAATGAACACCTATGTACCCATCACCCGATTTCATGGCCCATCTTCCCCTCCTTTAATATTATTTTGAAGCAAATCATAGATGGCATATGATTTCACATGCATGTATTTCAGCATACATGTCTAAAAGATTGGGACTTTCTTTTGCTTA
Source organism: Delphinus delphis (assembly GCF_949987515.2). Classification (NCBI taxonomy): domain Eukaryota; kingdom Metazoa; phylum Chordata; class Mammalia; order Artiodactyla; family Delphinidae; genus Delphinus; species Delphinus delphis. The sequence goes on from NC_082691.1 coordinate 94,165,316, forward strand.
TTTAAAATAAAATCAGCCTTTTTCGGGACCTTGTAATGCAGTGCGAATAAGCAGTAACATTATCATGGTAATTTGGCCTGATAACTCATGAATATCCAAATCTGGGGCAATATGGCCTTCTGACTCTTAAACCCAAACTCAAATCCTGGAACTGTTATAACTCTGAGAGAGCAAAAAGTCACACCTGTCAATACCAGAGAAAAAGGATCCAAAGATGTTGTCATCACAGAGGTTATTGAAAAACATGTTTCCATTAGTGACCAGGAATCTTATCATTTAGATCACTTGCACAGGAAATCAACACAGTCTAGCATAGCCCATGGGCCATTTAGAAGGGCTCTTGTTTAAGGGGCATAATGCCTTGTGTAAATTGCAGGCACGCACTCTTTATCTTTTTCTTAATTGGTTAATGTATTTTTTTAAAATAAATAAATTTATTTATTTATTTATTTGGCTGCATTGGGTCTTTGTTGTTGCGAGCAGGCTTTCTCTAGTTGTGGCGAGTGAGGGCTACTCTTCATTGTGGTGCGCAGGTTTCTCATTGCAGCAGCTTCTCTTGTTGTGGAGCACAGGCTCTAGATGTGCGGACTTCAGTAGTTGTGGCTCGCGGGCTCTAGAGCACAGGCTTAGTAGTTGTGGCACACAGGCTTAGATGCTCCACGATATGTGGGATCTTCTTGGCCCAGGGCTCAAACCCATGTCCCCTGCATTGGCTGGCAGATTCTTAACCACTGCGCCAGCAGGGAAGCCCTAGGCACACACTCTTACGTTAGCTTGGCTCATTGTCTGCTGCATTGACCCACTCCTTCTCACTCTAGCTTTTGGAAGTTCCCCTTTGTATCCCACCATTGGGGTGGATTTTGCGATCCTCGAAGAGGCATGCTCTTTTTCTGCTCCAGGGGGCAGCATGGTTAAAAACAAAAGTTTCGGAATCAGATAGAACTAGGTCTGAATCCTATGTCCCGTACTTAAGAGATCTAGATACTCTTTCAGCTATTTTCCTCATCAATAAAACAGGTTGGTAATGGCTATTTAGCAAGACCATCGTGAGAATTAATAAATATAATGTGTGAACCACATGGTGTTTGCCATTACTCATTCCTCTCAGTTTAAGGTTGAACCTGCCTTCCTAGGAGTTACCTAAACCTTGGTATGTATCTCTGGACTTGGTCAACAGAAATTAAACTCTACTTGGACATTTGTTATCATTATATCCGAATCTCCGAGTTGTCTGCTCTTAGAATGTTTTCCATATTTCTTAATTTCTGAATCCAGAAGTTCTCTCAAAGTTTCTAGTTTCCTCCACTATTCTGCCCTGGGTGGCAGGAGTTCTTGTCCTCGGCCATACATCAGAATGTTAGAAATTCTTATTTAACTGAAACATTTTGCCTTGAACCGTCTACTTGACAGCATTAGCATTCTTGGAACTCCACATTTATATTTCATCATATCCTCTCCAACCCATTTTGAGTTCTTAACTGAGTCATAATAATTTGGAGAGAATATATTATTTTCCAATAGCACCGTGGGGAATCAGAGTTACTAGTGAGAAAAGGGTTTGAAAGAGAGTTTAGAAACCCGAAAGGAAATACTCATTTGCTTCACAAATTTGCCTGCAGTTAGCTTTCCCAGTGACGAGACTGACGCTTCATTGTGGCAGCCTCGTATCTATTTAGTCTCTGTGGCTTCATTTTCCCATCTTCAGAGTGATAGATAATAGTGCCAGTGGTCAGTATCCTCTGAGTGGATTCTGAATAAGTATTCGTGTGACTTACTAATGATAGCATCGTAGTACCTACCCCACACGGTTAAGGAGATAGGAGAGTATTTGTGTTGCGGTTAAACACAAGAGTTTTAGAGCCAGACAACCTAGGTTTGAAGCCCAGCTTTACTACTTATTACCCACATGACTTTGGGCAAGTTACTTAACCTTTTATACCTTTACTTTCTCCATCTGTAAAATGGCAATAATAATAACATCTGTTTCATAGGGCTGTTAGAAGATTAAATGAAATAAATTCTGGTATTTAAGCACTCTATAAAAATCTTTTTATGGTTATTCTTAAAAGTACTAATGGTGATTAAAGTATTGAAATAAGTAGGTGTGAAAGCTCCAGCACAGTAGGTGCTTAATAAATGTGAGAAGCTGATAATTTTTTTTCTCTCTTTCAACACTTCCTTCTCTGTCAACTGAATAGAAAAGACAAAAAGTAAATGGTAAAGTGGTTAAGGACCTGGACTCTGGAATCAGACTGTCAGGGTTCAAATCCTAAATCTAAACTTTACTAGCTGTGTGGCCTTAGGCAAGTTACTTAACTTCTCTGTGCCTCAGTTCCCTCATCTATAAAGTTAGATAATAGTAGAACCTACCTCATAAAATTATTATGAGGATTAAATGGTTTGATATAGTGAAGTATTTAATAACAGTCTCAATACACAGTCAGTGCTATATATATGTATATTAAATAAAATATTTTTTATTAAAAAAATTTTAATCCCAAATTCCACATGCATAAGTTCTCATTATGTAAATACATATGGTGGGTGATTGACATTGAGGTTGGATGAACTGTGGATAAGTTATATTGTTACAAATAGAGTTTTTAAACTCAGAGAAGAGAAACATGAAAACCAATATATACAGTTATATTAATAATTATTTAATACTTACTACACATTGGTTACTGGTTTAAATACTCAACATGAATTATCTCCTTTAATTCTTACCCCAATCCTTTGAGGTAGGAGCTATTTTATTCTTATGTTACAGATGAGAGAAATGAGGCACAGAGAGACTACATAACTTGCCTAAGGTCACAGAGTAGAGCTGGGTTAACTCTGAATCTGTCTCCACAGCCCTTGCATGTCACTCTCATGCCCAATCACCCTCCCAGTGAGACAGGCAGTATGGTGCTCTGCAGGTCATGGGCTTAAGCCAGTGGTTCTTCACACTCTGAGTCACTCATCCTTTTTTTTTTTTTTTTTTTTTGGCGGTACGCGGGCCTCTCACTGCTGTGGCCTCTCCCGTTGCAGAGCACAGGCTCCGGACGCGCAGGCTCAGCGGCCATGGCTCACGGGCCCAGCCACTCTGCGGCATGTGGGATCCTCCCGGACCGGGGCACAAACCCGTGTCCCCTGCATCGACAGGCGACTCTCAACCACTGCGCCACCAGGGAAGCCCTACTCATCCTTTTGAGATACAAGTGGACTTTCTCCTGGTTGAGGCCGGGGAGTTTAAAACATAGTGTCAGTTTTCTGCATAGCCTAATGCTAGTCCAAAAACTCTAGTAACATAAAATAAGTTTTCGCCCCTAAAATTTATTTGGCTCTTTATCCCAAGTTGCTTTTATACAAAAATGAACATGTAATAAATGTAGGCACTCCTGGGTCTTGCTAGTAATACAAAAATAAACACATTGACAAATAAATGTGGAAGTACAGTTGACCCTTGAACAATGCAGAGGTTAGGGGTGCGACCTTCCTCACAGTGGAAAATCCATGCATAACTTTATGGTCAGCCCTCCAAATCCCCAGTTCCCTATTCTCAGATTCAACTAACCTTGTATTGTGTGGTCCTGTAGTACTCATTTACTGAAAAGAATCTGTGTGTGTATGAACAACTTGTATTGTTCAAGGGTTGACTTCACTAAAGGCTGGCTTAGCGAAAAAACATGGTCGCCAATACATACAGAAGGCTTGACCATCAGCAGGATTTCTCTGACAATTACATTAATAGTTAAATTTCTGAACACAGAGAGGCAACAGATACTAAAGGGGTGTTGGGACATTTTCTTGGGAAAACCATGGAGCAGCTACATGTTGCCACAGTTCCTGGAACACTCGCGTTCGCCAGAGCCCTGGACCTTCCCTTGCTTTCCAAACAGGAGAGTCTGATACTGAAACTACGGTTGTTTAGGATCCAACTCTCACCATAGCAGCCACAGGTTACTTCAGTTTTATCTTAAACATCCATAGGCAACAGCGACTGTTTTGGTCACCCATCACACATTTGCTCTTCCTGTGGGTCAGAACATCCTGAATTTCCTCTGGTGAACCTTTCCCCGTGACTCAACCCTGTGGATTTTGGATCGGGTGAGGCTCCTTTCTGGCACCAGACGTGGAACATATGACCAAAGTCTGACTCATCAGGAGTGGACAGTGACCCAACTTGATCCAATCAGTGTGAACCCAGGACTCATAGGGGAGGTATTAGAAAAAGGCACTGTCTTCTCTGCTAGAATACAGTAGGGAGGATGGGAGCCCAGAGAGCTGCCGAGTGGAGAATGAGAATGAAGCCAACAGTGAGAGCAGTGCCAAGAGGGAAGGAAACGCTGTCATCCTGATAACATCATTTGGGCTCCAGGCTCACTGAAAATCATGCATCCTGAGACTTTTCAATAACAAACCAAAACCCTTTGCTGATGCCAGTTTGAGTTGAGTTTCTGTCACTTGCAACAGGACAGTTACCTGACATTGCAAAACAGACTATGGAGCTTTGTATTATTCATGGTAGCTTGTACCACTGTTTTAAAAAATTTATCTTAGGGCTTCCCTGGGGGCGCAGTGGTTGAGGGTCCACCTGCCGATGCAGGGGACATGGGTTCGTGCCCTGGTCTGGGAAGATCCCACATGCTGCGGAGCGGCTGGGCCCATGAGCCATGGGCGCTGAGCCTGTGCGTCCGGAGCCTGTGCTCCGCAACGGGAGAGGCCACAACAGTGAGAGGCCCGCGTACCGCAAAAAAAAAAAAAAAAAAAAAAAATTATCTTAAAAAATCTATCTATCTATTTCTTTTTCTTTTTAAAAATAGAGTAAAGCTTCATGTTTTTTGAGATCTCCTAGAGACCTTCATGGATCCCTAATTATTAATTGCCATTGTAGCATATAATTCCTTCCTAAATGCACATGTGAGAGTGCGCACGTCCATAATGACAAGTCAAGGACTGAAGATGCTGCAGTGGAATTTGGGTGCTGGGATCATGCACCAGCTGCTTGGGGCATAGGATTCTGAAAATTAATGTTTTAGCAAAATTATCTATTACCACAGGATGCAGACTTTAGGATCATTAAAGAGGAAACTAAACCTCAAATGCTAAATCTGCAATGTCAAGGATTAACTATATTGCCTCACTGTGTTAATTTGTCCTACTGCAATGTTTTCCTTTCCCTTCCATTTCATCAAGTCCGACTTTTCCTTTAAAAGCCTTCATATCTAACATCCATGCTCCAGAGTAAATTCTGGGTCCAAATACATTTGCTAGCCACTAAAGCAAAGTGAAAATATTAGAAATGTGCCACCTCCTTTTTTTAGTTAAAAAAAATTTTTTTTAAACCTTTCTCTAAAGTCCACAGTTTACTGACCTTTACATTGTAGATTTTCTGTACTTACTGATACAGGAAAAGCAGAGTCATTTAAATGAGTTTCACTTTAAGAGAAGCTGGTATTTGAGAAGTAATATTTATGAAATGACTATTTGAAGGAGTGATTATTTGTATAAAAAAGATTTTTCACTTGAAACAAAGCCTTTTCTATGTTTCCCATTAATATTTACCCTAGTGAGTAAGCTATTTGACTTAATTTATAAAATTGTCCTTAGAATTCTGGAAATTCAGAACAGGAAAAATGTTTGATGATAATTTCATATTTGTAGAAGCCACGGAATGAGACAAGTTAAATAATTTGCCCAGTTAGTGATTGCTTGGTTAGCGGTAGTTGAGAATGTGTTGCCAGTAGACCCACCTTCTTCTTAAAAGAAGTTCTTCAGGAACCCTCCCTTTGCAACCCGACCCCCTTCCCCAGCCAAAGAAGTTCTTAGACAGAAAGAAAAATGATACAGGTCAGAAACTCGGGCCTCATAAAGAAAGGAAGAGCATTAGAGAAGGAATAAATAAAGGTAATATAAATCTTTTATTTTTCTCATTCTTAATCTAACATAATAGTTTGCTCAAAATAATAATAGAAACAAGGTATTTGGTGATTGTAGCTTATGCATAGTGAAATGAATGACAGTGCTATTATGAGGAATTGGAAATACCCTGTTATAAAGTACTTGGATTACCCATGAAGTGGTATAGTGTTATTTGAAAATGGACTTGGATTAGTTATTAACATCCATTATTTACCACCTGGATGAACTTGGGCAAATTACTGAGTGGCTCCCTTCATCTGACAAAAGTACATAATACAGGTTTATAGAATTTTGATGATCAAATGAAAAGTCCTCTGTTCAATGCTTGGCACAAATTAGGCAGCCAACAAATGGGGGGCTGGATGCTCATAACTGTCCTTCTGACCTGCCCTCCCTTCCAGTTGTCTGAGTTAATTGCAGAGGTTCTGGTTTTCCTAGCAGGACTATCCTTGTCCTGGTCTAGAATCTTGCTTTTGGACCACAGTTCCTGCTTCCTTTCTGGCTGTTTGTCCTCCTTCATTTAGTGGATGTTTTGGGTCCCATCAACTTGCTCATTGACTGTGTTCCTGTGATTTTAGTTCTGGGTGCTCTCACTTGGCTTGGGTTAGAGCACCACTCCCATCAGGTCACTCAGTAACCTGCCTTCTAACCTTGGCAAAAATCATTTCAGGTCCTGTACCATACCTGTGTTTCTCTATGGCATGTGCTTGTCAGACTGATGCATAAGGATCCAGTTGAGGGAGGAGATGGCTTTTGGCTTGCAATGAGCAGAGAACCCTGGAAAAACCACGACTCGTAATTTTTTCCTGAAAAGAATCTTCACTTTCAAAAAGAATAGGGTGAAAATATACAGTTCAAATCACTTAGAAGCAGAATTGTCTCTAAGGAGAATACTTTTAATTTTGGATGTCAGTGACTCTTTGATTGGTTTTGTACTTTTGAATGAATTTGTTCATTTTGGAACCTGGGGAAGCCTATCTGCATGGGCAATTAATCATACATATAAAAGTTTGAATTTGAGAACCTTTACTGTCTTAATGTGACTGTTCTAGGTAATCAAGTAATACATGCTCATTATATAAAACCTAGAAAATACAAAAACCTTTAAAGAGAAAATAATCCAGAAATAATCCTAACATTTTGGTGTATGTCCTTGTCATTTGTTTTCCTTTATGAAATTTGGAAAATCCATGGTTTTATATCCTACTCTTTGCACTTACCAGTATCTCTGGAGTGTCTTTCTACATTTAAAAATACTCCTCCAGGAGAACACTATGGAGGTTCCTTAAAAAACTAAATTAGAACTACCATATGACCCAGCAATCCTACTACTGGACATACACCCTGAGAAAAGCATAATTCAAAAAGAGTCATGTACCACAGTGTTCACTGCAGCACTATTTACAATAGCCAGGACATGGAAGCAACCTAAGTGTCCATTGACAGACGAATGGATAAAGAAGATGTGGTACATATATACAATGGAATATTACTCAGCCATAAAAAGAAATGAAACTGAGTTATTTGTAGTGAGCTGGATGGACCTAGAGTCTGTCATACAGAGTGAAGTAAGTCAGAAAGAGAAAAACAAATACTGTATGCTAACACATATGTATGGAATCTAAAAAAAAAAATGGTTCTAATGAACCTAGGAGCAGGACAGGAATAAAGACGCAGACGTAGAGAATGGAGTTGAGGACATGGGGCAGGGGAAGAGTAAGCTGGTATGAAGTGAGACAGTAGCATTGACATATATACACTACCAAGTGTAAAATAGCTAGCTAGTGGGAAGCAGCTGCATCGCACCGGGAGATCAGCTCGGTGCTTTGTGACCACCTAGAGGGGTGGGATAGGGAGGGTGGGAGGGAGATGCAAGAGGGAGGAGATATGGGGATATGTGTGTATGTATAGCTGGTTCACTTTGCTATACAGCAGAAACTAACACAACTTTGTAAAGCAATTATACTCCAATAAAGATGTTAAAAAAAATACTCCTCCAAAACATTATTTTTGATGGCTGCTTATCCTTTTATTGAATGACTGTATTATGATTTACTCATCTACCCCTATTGCTGGACATTTGTGAATCCTATTAGAAATAATACTTCAGTGTAAATATTTGAACTTTCATTTTTGAGTACTTATCCAGTTATACCCTTCAAATAGATTCTTTGTGAGCACTTTATATTTCCAAGGTCCTCTGGCTGTTCGTGAAGCTCTGGTTTGCCGTCCATGGGATACCATTGAGATCAACTGCAGTGGGGCTAAAGGACCAAAGATGCGTTGGGTGGAGGATGCTCTCTGGTAGGATGCTTTTTATTACCTTCTAGGAGGGGGCTCTTCCCAGTGGGCTTAGTTGCTTGGCGCATATGAAATGGTAAACTTGACAAAGGCAGCTCGCTTTTGTTATGTTAGCTTGCTTATGTTATGAAGGAGTGGTTTCTGTGTCTGTGTCGCCTATTACAGGCTGTAGCCATGTGAGCGCCCTGTAATGCAATATCCTGGGCAGTACCTTCAAGTCTTGCACAGGCCTTAGTTGAAGAGTGATTCCTTTTCCCAAAGGGAGTCCTCAGTCCAGGAGGTTGATGCCTGGAAAACCTCAGGGTATTGCATTGGCTGGGTGGCATTGCAGTGCACCTGTACTGGTCAAAGCCTGCCTGGGAGAAGTGTGTCTACTCATCACATTTCCAGATCCTGTGGAATTGTTGTCCCCAAGAGGTCTAATTTCATACAAATCACGTGTGCCATGATTTTTGGTGAATGATTAGATCAGGTTTCTTATTCTTTTTATTTATAAAAAAAATCCTGGGGCTCCTGGGGAAGAATTACAGAGTCTGAGAAGCAGATAATCACACAGTTTAAAATATTGTGGCTTTTAAAAATACTTATGAGATGGACTTCCCTGGTGGTGCAGTGGTTAAGAATCTGCCTGTCAGTGCACGGGACATGGGTTCGAGCCCTGGTGGGGAAGATCCCACATGCCACAGAGCAACTAAGCCCGTGCACCACAACTACTGAGCCTGTGCTCTAGAGCCCGCAAGCCACAACTACTGAGCCTGCGCTCCTAGAGCCTGTGCTCCGCAACAAGAGAAGCCACCGCAATGAGAAGCCCGCGCACCGCAATGAAGAATAGCCGCCCCCCACCCCCCGCTCGCCACAACTATAGAAAACCCACGCGCAGCAACGAACATCCAGTGCAGCCAAAAATACATACATACATACATACATACATACATACTTATGAGAGAGAAATTATCACAGAAAAATAACTATTCTCACTAGTAGATATTTACAGATGCACTTTAGAATTATTTTCCAATAAATACCTAGGTTTCAATAAAACCTATTGAAATTATGATTGGAACTGTGGTAAATATATGAATGATTTTGTAAAGCATTGGCATTTTAACAGTATTGAGTTGTTTCATTCAGGAACATGGTAGGTTTCTACATCTTTTCAGGTCATTTATGTCTATCGATAAAATTTTGTGGTTTTAAAGCCTTCACTTTCTTTGTAACTGTTACACTTAAGTATATTATAGGGTGTCTTTTGTTTGTTGTTGTTACTGTGCATAGGATACTTTTCCAGTAGTTGTTCTAACAATTAGTTGTTATTATATTAGAATGTATTGATTCCTGTGTATGTTTCTCATATCAGGCCATCTTATTGAACTCCCTTATTGGTGTTAATAGTTTTTTGGTTTTTTTCTTTTGAGTTTTCATTACCACCCCTCACCGCCCTAATATTAAATAGTGGTGGTAGAGAGAGCATACTTGTCTTTGTCCTGATTTTATGGAAATATCCCCTCTGGGCCAGTCCATCCTGGCCTGTTTGCCCTCAGATTTGTTCCTTGATTTTCCTTGCTCAGTTCTACTGCAGGGGGCTGACATTTGTAGGCTACATATCCTGAGGCTCCCATGTCAGCTGGTGTCCATCTGGGTTCAGCCAATGGGAGGTCCTGGGAAGAGATTAACGAACAAAAGAAAGGGAGCATCCAGAGTATCTCTCCCCTATTCTCTGCCGCAGGTAACAACTCCAGCCACAGCTGCCTCAATTCATGGTTCCATCTCTGGCCGGTCAAGTGTTTCCATGGTTCCAGCATCTGTTGGGTGAATCTGGTTCCTGGCCTCGGGACCTCTTTTTGTTCCTCCAGCTAGGCTGCCGTCAGTCCCCAGCAAGAGCGCCCTTGCCCTAGACCCCTTGTTTTAGAGGGCGCACATATCACAAACACACACAAAATAACTGTTGAAGACCTCATGGTTGCCTTTATGTCTTGGGATCCGGCATCAGTACTGGCATAGCATGGCTTGCAACCCAAAACATCTGTTCTTCTGGTTAACACAGAACAGGCCCCAAGGAGATGCTTATCTATACCTCTTGCCCTGTGTCCTCAAGACAAAAGGCAACTGCATCTGAATGCCTTTAAGTTATGCGGGTTGAGTTGCTGCTGATGTTGGCGATAGATACTGCTTTGGAGTGCTGAGAGGATCTGAGAGTGGAGGCACGTTGATAAAAGAAAAGATGAAATGATTAACTTGTCAAAGTCTTCCTCCCAGAGAGCAGGCCCACAGTAGATTTTTGAATAAGGAGGTATCATTTCCCAGGAGTGATGAGCATCCGTTTTCTTGCTTCCCTTTGTGTTCCAATTCATGGCTCTGGAGTTACACATGAATTAGCATGGTATTTTGAACAGTAGCACACAGTAACTGAGGAACTTTTTACAACATTATGCTCTTGCAATTCGTATTGCTCTTAAACTACCAGTGTATTTCTCTAGACCTAATCTGAATTTTGGCCCCCGATCCAGAAATATTCTTGTGTGGAACATAGTTTGAATTTGTTTCTAGCGATGTGGCCTCAACTGAGCGAATAGTCATGAAGTTCTTTGGGGAAACTCAAAGATTATTTATGATATGTCTTGAATCTATCCATAGATGAAATACATTTAAATTTGACTTTATAGCCACTTAAGACATATAATGGAAATGTCAATTAAATGTTGTTAAAGCCATTAAATTTAATTGAGAGTGGGTATAAGATATACTAGGATAGCTAAATGAAACAATAGAAGATCTTTAAATACAGAGCAAAATGTGGTCTTTGGTGGAAAATGAAATTAACTTTGGATTTGTGCTATCTAAAAGTTTTTGATATGAACTGTTGCTTGCTATTTTTAATATAAAAAAGCATATCTAAATTTGGCAATTTCTCACTTAAGGGGATTAAAATATTTTAAAATTGTAAAGAAAATGGTTTTCTAAGTAGAAATGAACTATGTAGAACCAAAAGTGATATTCCAAAAAAATATAAGGAAATTAGAACAAGGAAATGCAAATGTTTTTATGATTTTAAAGAAGATTCACATACAGTTAATCCCAAAGTAATGTCTGTAGTAACTATTTTCCAACCATTATTGATCAAATTATGGTCTTGTAGAGAGATTTGAATAAATTAAGCAATGTACTGCAATTTTTGGTTTTCTTCATTCTGACATTTAAATATTTGAAAGAACTTAATAAATATTGTGTGGATATAGATGTTACTTTAAGAGATAGTAAAAATCATGCTGTATGTGATAATGATTTATATGGTGAAAGTAATATAGTATTTTTTGCATTAACAATAATTTGTCATATGTGATTGCTACAATGCTTGAATGTAACATGTAAAATTCCAAATGCAAGTATTGCTTTAAGAATTTTATTGACACTTCCAATAGAAGTGCTATTGCCTCAGTAAAGTTTCTCCAAATTGAAATTAATTAAAAAAAACTATCTAGAAACTACAGTGAATCAAAAACAGTTGTCAAAAACATTTGGCATTATCATCTATGGAATATAATGTTATGTGAAAATCCTGGTTACAACAATAGAATGATTTTTCTGAAACAAAAGTCAAGAAGGTTAAGTCTTATGATACACATATTACAAGTTAATTACGAAGTCTTTATTTTACTCACTTTCACGTTGTTGGCCCATCAATGCATGAGCAATAATAATTAATTTGGTTGTCTTTGATATTTTGCCAACTTTTTTTCATACAAAAGCCATAACTTTACACATATTTGAAATTTCTGTCATCATAAAGGTAGAACGATAGAAAATTCTTAGTTAACAATTTTTCACTTGACTTCTGCCTTTTAAACATTTAGACATATGGTATGTGGGCCTCCATTTGTATGCTCGTCCTGAGCTCCTTGTTAGAGGTGAGCCTGCCTTCAGCTGCGGGGTGGTAGTGGCTTTTTGCTATCAACTTCCTGTTGCCTGCTTGGCTTCTTGGTTCTTCCATCATCCTTTAATTTTGCACAAATAAGCAGACACATGAATATTTTCTTATGTCCCTTTCTTTTTTACATGAAAGGTAAAGTCATGGGTTAAATAGTGTCCCCCCCCAAAAGGTATGTTGAAGTCCTTATCCTCATGCCCTCAAAATATGGCCTTATTTAGAAACAGTGTCATTGTAGATGTAATTAGTTAAGATGAGGTTATGCTGGAGTAGGCTAGGCTCTTAATCCAATGAGACTAGTGTCCTTATAAGAAGAGAGAAATTTGGAGACAGAGGAAAGGATGATGTGAGAAGATGTTCATGTGCTGACACAAGCAAAGACTGGAGTGAAGCATCTGTAAACTGGGAAATGTCAAGAATTGCCAGCAGACCCTGGAGGTTAGAAGAGGCCGGGAAGGATTGTCCCCTACAGGTTCCAGAGGGAGCATGTCCCGCTAACAACTTGATTTTGGACTTCTAGTCTCTAGGACTGTGTGACAATACATTTCTGATGTTTTAAGACACATAGTTTGTGATACTTCGTCATAGAAACGCTAGGAAACTAATATAGGTGGTATAATGAATATACTCTTTGCCTGTTGTACAAGTGCTCTGCAGGCTAAATACCTAGAAGCACATCCATTGGGTCATAACAAGCCTGTATTTTTCATCTTAGCAGCTCCTCCGAATTGTCCTCCAGTGTGGCAATGTCAGTTTACTCTCCTATCAGCCTTGCATGGGAGCACGTTTCCTTATGCCCTGGCCAACACTTGACATTAACAGACATGTACTTTTTTCCCATCTGATGGGTAAAAAGCAGTATTAAAAAAAATTGTATTCCCTGATTACTAGTGAGATTGAGTTTTTTCCCATATGTTAATTTCCCATTTGAATTTCTTCTTCTGTAAATTGTCTTTTTATAACCTTTGCCCGGTTTCCTGTTGTGTTATTTGTTTTATTCCTACTAGTTTGAAATACTTCTTTATGCAGGAGATGATCTTATTCATTTTAAACCATTCCTGGTATAGGAAGAGCTTTTCAATATCAAGAATGTTTGTTGGGTTTAATTGGTTGTCTTTTCAGCTTCTAGTGAGATGATCAAATGATATTTATTTGACCTATTGATATGAGGCACCTGTAATTGTAAGAACTTTAAGAAGCAGAGCAATTAAATATTTATGGGCAAAAGGAGTGATGCCAATGTGGGGTTTTTCAAAATATGTCTAGAGGGCTGCCTGGTTAGAACAGAGGATGTGTCTAAGGGAATGTGACGGTCAGCTTTAGAAAACTGGCTGAAGCTTTGTGGGGCTTTATGTGGGGTACAGAGTTTGAGCTTTACTGTACAGGCAAAATGAAATCACTGCAGAATTTTGAGTAAAGGACTGTAGAATTTAAGAAGATTAATATGATGCTGTGGTGGAGGAAGACGAAAATAAAAGCAAGGAGTGGACTTAGAAACCCAGGGGTGAGATGAAAATAGCCTTTTGCCATAATGACCCTAATAAGGAAAAAAAGGAGGAAGGTAGGTATCACACCAATATGACTCTGATGAGGAGAGATTTAGGAAGAAGATCTTCATAAGGAAAGAAGTGTACCTATTCAAGCATAAGTACTAACGCGTCACAGACTTGGGGGACTTTGTCAGGAGGGCTAAAGTGGAAGATAACTTTTGGGTTTCAAATAATGTCCAGAGTTAATTAGGACAATAGAAATAAGAATATACAGAGGGCCTTTTCTCTGGGCAATGATGTAATCTTGATGGACGGCTAAGAGAAAGCACACCTCATCAACCTTTATTTTGCTTCCAATTGACAATGTCAAGGAGAGTGATTTTCAGACTGAAGGTGGGGTGTAGGGTAGAACAACTATGATAACTGAAGATAGTTCACAATGGGTGAAAAAATTATAGGAGAGCATCTATCTGCTCTGTGTGAGCTGTACCCCAGGAAACTGAAAGAAGTTTTAATGATATCTCTGAATCTCTGATGTTGACCTTGGAGAAAGCCTGGAGAACGTGAACTTAAAAATAGATGTGTGTGTATGCCTGTGTGTGTGTGTGCGTGCAAATAGAATTCCAAATTTCAAAAATGTAGATTTCACAAATTGCAAATGATCTTAATGTCATTTCGGGGCAAGATCCTAGGATAGCATTCCAAAGGGATGACTTGTAGTCTCCTAGAAGAGGAGGTGAGGATCTTTGGTTCTACATGGGTCATGCCATGACTGTTAGATCCAGGAGCACGATCTGATGCAGGAAGCACTAAAAATCAGGAGGTATTAGAAACCCAGTAGGAGCAAGCACAAGGAGGACATGAAGAAAGAATATTTAGCTTGGAGGGAAGAAGGCTTAGAGAGAACATGGTGGCTGATGTCAAATATGAGAAAGACCATTATATGGAAGAGGGATCAGGTATCTGTGGGCTTCTCGAAGGCCAATGGGTAGAATTCCAGGGACCTAGGATAAGACTTAGGATAAGGAAGACCTGTGTAACCACGTGCACCATCCAGTAGTGCTTTCCAAGACAGTGATTTTTCTTTTTCTTTTTTTAAAGATTTATTTATTTTTGGTCTTGCCGGGTCTTAGTTGCGGCACGCGGGATCTTCCTTGAGGCATGCGGGATCTTTTGTTGCAGCGCAGTCTTCTCTTTAGCTGTGGTGTACGGGTTTTCTCTCTCTAGTTGTGGTGCGTAGGCTCCAGGACGTGTGGGCTCTGTAGTCTGCAGCATGTGGGCTCTCTAGCTGAGGCTCGCGAGCTCAGTAGTTGTGGCGCCCGGGCTTAGTTGCCCCACAGCATGTGGGATCTTAGTTCCCTGACCAGACATCGAACCTGCATGCGCTGCATTGTAAGGCGGATTCTTTACCACTGGACCACCAGGGAAGTCCCCCAAGACAGTGATTTTTCTATCACTGCAAGTGTGCTAGCAGAAGCCGGTCAGTCACTTTTTTTGGAAATGTTCTTGAAGAGATTCATGTGTTATTGTGTGGGTAACTCTAAAGTTCCTTCCAATTTTGAGCTTCTGTGATCCTAGGCCAGTGTAGGTGCGAATGGGAAGGATTAGGTTGGAAATACAGAGACTGTGAAGCCGTAACTAATGAGGAATTGGAAGAAGACAGAGGGAAGAAATGTAGATCACTCAGTTGAGAAAAGAAAATCCTGTAGTCATATAGTCTAGAGGAAGACTCCACCATCTTTTTAGCCCCAAAGACCAGGATCATCTCCAAATGGTTTAGGGCTGTCCAAGAACGTTGCACTTTAAAGAAGGCCTCTAATCAGTGTCTTTCATAGGATTTTGGGGATGGAGGAGAAACATTTCAAAATACAATTTTAATGATGTTCAGAAAAGATGACATTGTGCATTTTGCTCCCTTCCCCCCGCAGGACTGCTCAGGAGGACCATGAGGAAGGGGCGAGGCACATCATTGGAAGCAGGCCTAAGGCACAGGCCAGGAGAAAAAGTTAAAAAGCAAGAGCAAGAAAGGAGTGGAATAATGGCAGAGAGAGGAAGAATACAGACAAAATGAACAAGTACATTTATTGTGAACAGAAGCTGCCTGGGCTTCCAGAGGTCTCAGGCGCACCTCTTTCAGCTGGTTCTCAGGGGCAGGAGAGTTGGGTACCAGGAGACTGAGGCTCTACTGCTGGCTGTGCCCCAGCTTCCCGAGTGACCTTGTAGATGTCATTTCGCCTTTCTGCCTCCTTCCTATTGTCAAAGGCAGGCATACTGCTAAGCTAAAAGTGCTCTGGGCTTTACCGAAGAAAATAGCTCCAGAAATTTAAGACGTTGCCTGCCTGTGTACGAAGTGTCTGCACTTGTTTCTGTTTTTTTCACGGTTGACGGAGGGAGAGCGGGTAAGAGGAGTGTAGAAAGAAAGGTGAGAAGACATTGTGGCCAAAGTCGCTTAGCTCCGCCTTAGCTCCCGGGACCGGGATCTGGCAGAGGGGACATGCCTGCAGCCCGCGACCAGTGGGGCACCCAGGAACCCGAGCGGACATCCTCGGGTTCAGCTGTCCCTTCAGCGAGTCCCATTGCAGCATCAGGGACGAAAAGCGAGGCACACCCCTCCCCCACTAGATGGCACTGAAACGCCTCGTTCGCGATTTTCAAAATGCAGGAAGGAGGAAAAAAGACAAAAAGAATATGGTGGAGGTGCGCTCATTTTGCATCGCAGGCCCAGTTGTTCAAAGCAGGGTGCCGGACCCTCTCTTACTCCCCAGGGTAGCTCTTTACCCGGCAGTGCAGGCCCTCGGCTTTGGAATGAGGGTGAAAATGAGGGGCGAGGCTTAGAGTGAAGAGCCTAAGGTTTCGACCTGGGAGGGAGGCTCCCAGCCCTGCGGCGCCGTCTCACGTGAGCCGGGCGGTGTGTGTGTGGGGATGAAGCTGGGCTCGCTCGGGGCCCACTCGCTCAAGGTCTGGGGTCTACCCGCGACACCTCTCAGAGCCCTCGCAGAGCCCAAATCCAGCCCCCACCCGGATAAGGACAAAGCCCGCACCGAGGTTTCGTTTAACCCCACTTCCCCTCCTCAAAGCGCGAGGCCCTGGGCGTTTTCATAATGTCTATTAAGCACCACCCCCCCACCCATGAAAATTCTGTTCCTCTTGTCTGGAAAGGATCAGTCAATTTTCTTTTTTCTTCTCCCGCTGAGGAGGGAGGTGGAGGCAAGTGGAGGTGGGTGTGTGTCGGGTGTCTGGCGCTGGCGTGGGGCTGGGCCGGGGCTGGCGGTGACAACCCCGCGGACACGCGTTCAGCCCCGGGTGGAAACGCCTGTAGCTAATAGGATAGCGCCTGTGGCTTTCTAGGGAAAACAAAGATCAAATACAATCCAGGACATCTGCGACCGAAACCGGGGATGCAGGGAACTTCCTCAGCCCCTCTGAATGCCGACTCCGCAATAAGCAGTCTTTTCTTCTATTTAAGGGAATTTTCCACGACTGAAAAGAGATAAACAGGAGATGGAGGCAACATCCCTAATTTAATACTAATGCGTGTAAACATGCTACATACCACATATATGTATATGTGCATAAATATGGATGTGGTTGGGCACAAACCTCTCTAGACACCATTGACTTGCCTGGTCAAAGAATAAGGCTTAGACATTTTGCCTGGGAAATGGTGCACTTTATCTTTAAGAATGCTAGAAAAATAAGAGATGAGGCTCACGTTGCACGGATGACATCACTAGCTTTTGGCTGCGCGCTCCGTGTTCTCGTCTGTGGGTTTTAGCCAAGGCTGCAGCGCCCGGCGCCCGAGCGAGCACAGCAGCGGCTTCCTACAGCGCCCGCAATCGGGCGATGCTATTTCCCGAGCCTCCCGGGCGCAGCCTGGGCTCTCGCTCCCCGGCACCGGCCGAGACCGCAAGGCCCCGGAGCCGCCGCGGCTAGAGGAGGAGGCCGGGAGGGGAAGCTGAGCGACCCAGCCTCCCTCCCCCACCCTCGCCCCATTCACCTCGGCGACCACCTCGCCGGGAGCCTGATCGTGGAACGCCGAGGCTGGGATGCGATTCTCTGCACGCTGCCGAGCGAGCCGGCACCTCAGCTCCTGGGTGGGCTGCGAAGAAAATGCTGCAATCTGAGAGCGGCTGACCCCAGTTGGGCAGCGCAGACGGGGTGCTAGAGTGCCGGGGCTCAGGTGTAAGGAGAAGGGGGCGGATTGTGTTGAAAGGCCGGGGCAGTTGTTTTTCTGGGTACCAGCAGCTCCCGGGCAGCACGTTCCCGGGGCTACCCGGGAGCCAGATGAAGTGAGGCGGAGGCGCCGCGGGAGAGGCGGGTCTGAAGGTGGCAGGGTGGACACTCCAGGAAGAAGACGGCACTGGGGAGGGCGGCATGACGCCCCGGGGGCTGGCTGCTTGGCTGGCGGGGAGCAGCCATCGCGCGACCTGTCCATGGTGTTGAAGGCGCCCTGCGCCGAGCTCCGCGAGCCCCGCGTGGTGCGCCCTGCCGGGTGCGCCCTCCCCGGCGCAGCCCGCCTCTCGCGCCCGCGAGCTGCCGCCCCGTCGCCGCAAACCCCCGGCCAAAGCTCGTCCGGTAACGCCGTCCGGGTGACCGCACCGTCGGCCCGAGGGGCCGCCTGAATGGCGAAGCAAGAGGCAGACGACCCGGGAGCTCGCGGGGAAAGGTCGGCCGAGACCGTGCGCCGACTGCGAGCCCGCCTCTGAGCGCAGCGCGCTGGCCAGAAGAAGCAAAGGACCTGCTGGTGGCCAGAGGACAGAGATTTTTAAAAGACCCGACCCAGAGAGGAAGAACATTTCTTCTCTCGCAGACCGGAAGGGGGAGAGTGGCTGAGAGGGAGACCCAGGCGGGACGCAGGGCAGGCAGCCCTGGCATCTGGAGGTTTCCTTCGCGGGCCGGCCG
Organism: Delphinus delphis; assembly: GCF_949987515.2. Lineage (NCBI taxonomy): Eukaryota > Metazoa > Chordata > Mammalia > Artiodactyla > Delphinidae > Delphinus > Delphinus delphis. The sequence continues at coordinate 94,183,841 of NC_082691.1, forward strand.
CATCGCGGGTGTTGCAGTTCATCCAGTCGTCTAGCGGCTCCTCCTGATAGACACTCTCCCACCCCCATCCCCCTCCCAAGAAAGCCAAGCGAGTGGGTCCCATCGCCCCCCTACACAAAGGAAGCCCAAGGAGCCCCGCCGCAGCCGAGGGCACTCGGTGTTTGGTTTCCGGCCCGAGGGCAGCGTCGCCCGAAGCCCGGCTGAGTGCGGCCGCGGCGGGTTCGGAGCAGTCGCTTCCTGCCGAGCCGGGAGGGGGCGGGAGGCGGCCGTGTCTGGCTCGCCGCCGCCTGAGGCTGCACCTGCTCCGCAGGATGCGCAGAGGCTTGCCGGAGCCTCTCCGGATGAGAACTTTTTAGGCTGCCCGCCCGCGTTCCCGCAGTCCCTGGGCTGCGCACCGGCAGCCGGGGGCCGAGGGGGCGCCGCTGCGCGACCCCCTCTCCCGCCCCCTCCCCCTCCTTGGCTCGGCAGCCCGCCCGCCCGCAGCTGTGTTCCGGGCGCGCGGAGGGAAGGCGAGGCTGCGGCGGGTCATGCCCACGGTGTAGCCGCGAAGCGGAGGCATGGCTGCCGGAAGGTTCCTGCTCTACACGGGCCTGTCGCTAGCGCTCTGCGCCCTGGGCATGCTGGCCGTGGCCGTCTGCTCAGACCACTGGTACGAGACGGACGCCAGGAAGCACAGGGACAGGTGCAAGGCCTTCAACACGCGCCGGGTCGACCCTGGCTTCATTTACAACAATAACAACAACTTGCCACTCCGGGCCAGCCGCTCGCGCCTGGACCGCTGGGAGGGCACACTCCTCCGGGCCCGGAATCGCCGGCAGCTCTTCGCCATGAGCCCCGCCGACGAGTGCAGCCGGCAGTACAACTCCACCAACACTGGCCTCTGGAGGAAGTGCCACCGACAGGGCTTCGACGCGGAGATCGCGGCCCTGATTCGGAAAGGTAAGCGCTCGCCGCGACGCGTGGCGCTGCGGAGAGACCGGCGCCTCTGGGCCGGGCCGCCCTCTCCTCCCTTGAGCGGCCGCAGTCTCGCAGGCCTCCTGGTTCCAGGAGGTCAGGTTATCCAGGCTCGGCTGAGGCTTGCAGTGGCCAGATCTTGCCGCCGAGTAGCTGGTAATGGAGGCTTACCTCTCCCTACCCGGCCTCTTGCCTTGCGTTTTGTCTGATGGGATTCCAGTAGAATCTCACGGTCCAGGGTTTTTACACAGGGAAATGGCTTCAGTAGTCTCTGAAAAGCAAGGGAGTCTATAATGTTCTGCTTTTAGTAGAGGAAGCCCTTTAAGAGTGATTTGTCGGTGTAGACACACTCCTAGTTTTAATCTTTGTTTTAGATGTTGTTGAACTGATTCATCAAGGGAAATTTGGGAAAACATCTCACAGAGAAGGCGTTATTCATGCCGGAAGCGTTTAAGTGCTATGCTCTACCGGGCATACTGCAGGCATTGGTCATATAAACATTAATAAATCACAGCCCCTGCCCTGTTTCACCCCAAAAGCCCGTTGACCTGTAGCATCATGCCACAATTCTTGATTTCTCATTTTGAGAAAGTGGTTGACAAAAGTGTCTTATGCACATTGAATATGAACAAGATCTAATAAGCACACAAAAAGTAGTTCTTCCAGCAGCACCAAAGTGGGTACTTAAGACAAAAAGATACTATTTTCAGAAGATTTGTATAAAAAATACCCAAAGTATACCAAAACAGAAAACAAACTGCATTTGCTAATGATAAAAATTTATTTGATACTTTAATATGATCACATAAATTTTTAAAAGTCTCTTCATCTGATGCAGTTTGTAAATCTTGCATGATTTATACTTTGGGGACTCTCCTGTTCCGTTAACCTACTGAGATGTTGTTTCGATGTATACTAATATTGCTCTGAAGAAGGGAATATGCATTGATGGTAGCTGCACCCTGGAAGATGTGGTGCAATTCTATATGTCTTGTTCCCCGCACCTCCCTTCATTTTGTTCATCTATTAAGTGGTGATACCAAAGTGAAAACAATGCTGTTATCTGCAAAGTCTCTGTGGCCAAGATACCAAGCAGTTTCTTAATGTCTCAGTAAATATAATGCAAGGTTTCTCCTGTTTTAAAATCTTATATGTGAGAACTGATATTCTTTGATTTATAAAACTGTTGACATGGATCAGAAAAAAATTGTTAATTTGAAAAAAAAGTCAGTTGTTTAAGAAAGGCAAACAGTGCGTATGGATTTAGATTTAGGTGGGGTAGGTCCAGAAAGAGAATCCATCTTAATGTTTGTTTTACAGCTTCTGTAGAATGACGAGGGATTTTAGCTGATTTAGTTAAGAATGTATTACTATTAGAAATATCACATCTGCTTCATGGTTAGACTCTTATTAGAGCAGGGTGTCCCGCTTGGAGCTCTACAACTTTGTCAAGCTGTACAGGATATTGGAGAATTGCAGAAGAGAACAACTTGGGTTTGGATTTAGAAGTGGGAAAACAAGAGGAAGCGGAAGAGTTTTTGACAATGGGTGACTTTGTAGCAGTTTTCAAATTCTCAGATTCAGAAAATGTTGTTTTATCCGTCATTTTCTGCTTTTATTAAAATTGCAGTGGTAGGAAGTTAGCTGACATGTGAGGAAGAATTCATGTTAATAATGACTGACAAACACTGGTAGGACTTGCTGAAGGACATTCTTGAATTTCCTTTCTTGAACATCTCCTGGAACAAGACTGGTATCCTTCTGTCTGGTACTGGTTAACCCCACTTAGAAAAAGGGGGATGGAATTCGTGGCTTCTGGTGGTTCCATTGAGAGCTTTGATTCCATGTTGCTCTGCTTGGCGATCCGACTAGAAAGGTTGACTTGGTCTGTGCACCAGAGGGATTGGTTACCATAGTGACATGTTCTTCCGGTGAAGCTGGAAACACAGTGACAGGGAAAGGGGTAGGGGAAGGATGTACAACATTTTGACTTTGTATCGACTGATTTTTAATTGAAGCAACAGAAAATGGACCAGCAGGGGGATTGAATACACTGATACCTAGAGTTGGGAGGGCACTGTATTTCTCTTGAACTAATGCAAACACTGTTCCCCATCACCCAAAATAAAGCAATCACTGTCAGCTGCAAGCCCTTGCTTACCATGGCTGTTTCTGTCCATTTGACATTCTTGTTAGTTATTATTGAGATAGATGGCATGCCAGCCTTACAAATCTTGAGAGACTTAAGGGCACTATCTTCATTTTTAATCTCAAAACATAATCTTTCAAAGCCAGATCTGCTTTTTCTAAGTAGTGATGGACACATTTTGGAAATAAGTGCATCTTATATTAGGAGAATTCACAAGCAATTCCAATGGCACATAGAATGTAACCTCTAGACTTAATGTTCCTCTTAGAAGTACAGATTTTAGAAGGAAGTTAAAAAATAAATTGATATCCCTATATTTACTTTTAGGACACCTTAGGGAAAGATATTTCTCTCATGGTATTCATTAGCAGCCTCAAAAGCTATCTTACGCCTTTGTCTTTTTTGGAAACATCTTCGATTAAAATTCTGGAGGTATGTGTTGGGCGGGGGGAAAGGGAAATCAGAGAAAAGACTGCTTAAAATCTGTCAGTATTATGGGAAAATTAGAGATTTATCTAAATGATCATATAGCCCTAAAGAACTCAGTCATTTGTTAAATCAATGTTCATTACATTAGAAAGTGCTGTTTTTGCATTTTACAATAAAACCACATAATTAATAAGAAAACAAAACAAATCCATATCTGATTTGAAGATAAAGTCCTTGGGATTCATGTTCTTTCTGGAATCTGTTTCTTGCCCTGCTGACATGACTGTACCCACAAAAAGGCATTTCTGATCACTGCCTATTTATTTGTTTGTCTTACTGAACAATAAGTTCCTGGAGGGCAGGAAAGATAATCATTTGTAAAATACATCTGCTTGGTACTTGGGAAATATACAAATTAGGTTCACAGAAACTTATCCATCAAGAGCTTATTCTAATTGTAGGAACACTGTATGGGAATCCAAATAAAGGATTAGTCAGAAAACTGTGATAGGAAATGAACCAGTGTAGCTCTCAGGGCAGGTTAATATTGCAACAGAGGCTACATAATTTAACAAGGAGGATTTCTTGAGCAAAAGCTTTGCTAAGGAATAGAGGTAACACCGTAGTTTTGGATAACACGTGTCATTGAAAAAACACATATCACGCACAATCATTATTTTTCACATTAGATAAGATTTTAATTATTTCCTTCTCGAGGGTAGGATTTGGGTAGAGGGTGCAGCAAGGATCAGTCACTCTTGAATTCCCATCTGTGTCCATACTCATGTCCTCTTGTCTTCCTGCTTTTCAACCTCATCTGTGTCTCCCTAGTAAGTCACTGCACTGGGGACAGATCAATGGCGGGATCAGCTTCTGAAATCCAAGAGACTTCCAGACCCTTAGGAGGACCAGCTACAGGTAGGATTCTGTTCCCGGGAACATGTATATTCTTTGGTTAGTACTGAAATCTTATATTGATATGGCTTGAAATCAGCAGACCTTCAACTGAGACTCTAAGAACTTTTTTATTATTTGAAAATAAGCCTTATAATAGCATTTGACCTAAATGGTTTTCATAATCATGGAGTGATGGTCAATGTTCTGAAGTATATTTTAATGGAACATTGCACGTATTCACAAATTAATAATGTTACTCAGCAAATATTTACTGCACAGGTATTATGGGATGGGCACATATCACTAGAACGAAGAGAGAATAAGACCTGGTCCTTAGAATTCCCATAGTCTGTTAGTGTCACATAGAATAAGTGACAAGTACAAGACACTGAGAGCAACAGAAACAGATGCAGAGAAACAGAGGACGTGATGCTGGACTGTGTCGGCAGTGGGATGAGGTCAGGCGGGAAGGAGTTAGGGAGAGTTGCCCTGAGGAAATGAAATTTGAACAAGATTTTCATAAAGTTTGGAGGTGGATGGGGAAGAAGGGCATTTCAGGCAAAGAGGCCAGCATATGCACAGCCATGGAGGTGTGAACCAGCAGTTTGGCCTTGTGAGTGTTGATTTCTGGGGCGAGGGAGAGGAGCAGACCAACAGCTGGAGAGCAGGCGAGGGCCAAGTCAAGGAGCTTGTGAGCTCAGATCCCCTGTAGCAGTGCGGCCCATAGGATGGCTGCTAGCCACACGCGGCTACTTAACTTAAAATAACCAAAATTAAATAAAATTTAAAAATCACTTCTGGGCTTCCCTGGTGGTGCAGTGGTTGAGAGTCCACCTGCCGATGCAGGGGACAGGGGTTCGTGCCCCGGTCCGGGAAGATCCCACATGCCGCAGAGCGGCTGGGCCCGTGAGCCATGGCCGCTGAGCCTGCGCGTCCGGAGCCTGTGCTCCGCAATGGGAGAAGCCACAACAGTGAGAGGCCCGCGTACCTCAAAAAAAAAAAAAAAAAAAAAAAAAAATCACTTCTTTAGTCACATTGGTCACATTACAGATGCTCAGTAGCTGTATGTATCTAGTAGCCATCATTTCAGACAGTGCAGATTAGAGAATGTTTCCATCACCACAGAAAGTTCTATGGGACAGGGCGACATGGAGCCTATAGCCTCTAAGAGCAAGCGCATACTTTATTTCAGATGAGGATAATTGAACATGGTAACTTGGGCTTAAATTTAAGAGTATTATTCTACACCTGAAGAAACTTTGCTACTTGAGTGTTTCACAGAAGGTTTTAGTTCATGGTCAGTTGTGCTAAATCTATGTTTTATTAATTTTCCATGTTTTTCTTTTTGAATAAATTTAATTAACTAATTAATTAATTAATTTATTTTTGGCCGCGTTGGGTCTTCATTGATGTGCGCGGGCTTTTCTCTAGTTGTGGCGAGCGGGGGCCACTCCTCGCTGCGGTGCGCAGGCCTCTCAATACGGTGGCCTCACCCGTCGTGGCGCGCGGGCTCAGTAGCTGTGGCTCACGGGCTCCAGGCGTGCGGGCTTCAGTAGTTGTGGCGCACGGGCCTAGTTGCTCCGTGGCATGTTGGATCTTCCCGGACCAGGGCTGGAACCCGTGTCCGCTGCATTGGCAGGCGGATTCTTAACCACCGTGCCACCAGCGAAGCCGCTAATTTTCCATGTTTGACTCACAGAATTCTCTTCTCTCCTTTCCCTCCCCTGACTCCATTAAAGTAACTTGCAAAGTTGACTGGGTGGGAAGATTAATAGTAATCAGACTTGGTGCCAGGTACTCTGCTAAAAGCTTTACATATATTACCTAACTTATTCTTCATAATACTGCTCTGAAGTGGGTAGTATTATTATTTATCTCTATTCTACAGTTGAGGAAACTGAGACACACAAAGCTTCATTAACTTGCCACAGCTCATGATAAGGAAATGAAGTTGTCAGGATTTGAATTCTGGCTCCTGGTTTGGAGACTCACGCACCCCACTCTACTGTCACCATAGAGTCTGTCAGGGCAGGGGTGGGGGGAGAAGAAGCTGGTATACTGATTCCCCAAACTAAAAAAGAAATAGAGTCCCTTTGCTGTACACCTGAAACTAACACAACTTTGTAAATCAACTATAACTTTGTAAATCAACTTCAATAAGAAATAAACTTGCTATTTCAAAGATATAACAAAATAGGAAGTAATTTTAGAATCCACAAAGGTGAGACCTGCTGGAGGACTCCAGCTTAGCACTGAGAGGAAGGTCATTTCGAAGCAAAGCATCTCACTTTGCCTAGAGACCCCTGGACAGAAGCTTGTCCACCTTTTGTTCTGTGATTTTGAGTTTTTTTTTTTTTTTTTTGAGTGTTTGTTTTGTTCACTGTGGTAGGTGCTGAGGTTATAGACATGAAGGACGTACACATTCATTCCACAAATATTTATTGATGGCCTGGAGGCTGGGTATTGTGGAGAAGCTTAAATCAACTTAAGCTCCCCCCCATTCCATGGGGGGAGAGACAAACAATAAATAAATACAGATGGAATAAAAATAATATCGAATGAACTAATCAATATATAATATAATGTGCAGTAGTGGATGCTATGAAGTGTCTTTGCCCTTGGGAAGCAGAAAGGGGAAGGTGGACAAGTAAGCCAAAAATTAAATAGTTCTATTAGTTTTGGTTTCATAATATCCAGAGACTTTACCTGCTCACAGGCAGACATACACAAAACCCACGGTCTCTGTATAAGGTGTGCATCCCCGTGCATATGTGTTATATGTGTGTTGGAGGAGAACAAAGAGTCATCATGTGGTTCTTGTCCTGAGGGAGCTTACGCTCCAGCTCACTGTTTCCCAAGTTCATTGTCACGTGTGGGTGAATCAGGCTCTTCTGCAGGAGGTCACGTCTGTATCAACTGGATCAGGAATCAGCTGGTCAGGGAACTCAAGGGTGAGCTCATCTTATTGAACCAACAAAGTCAAGGGTCTTGTTTCTGTTGCAGAAGGTGAGTTTATTTGTTCCTTTACTGTAGGGGAGGTAAGGATCAATTAGAGGATCGATTCTGTACATTCCACTTTGGATTGTCAGTTAAAAATATTTTCTCCTAAAAAAAATATATATATATTTTCTCCTTCTTTGCTATTTGTAGGTGATCTTAGGCCTTCGGGCAGAATCCTAAACACACTCTGGGTTAGTTTGACCCTTCACACACACACATGCATGCACGCAGGTATGCATCTAGACATCAGACAGTAGAGTCACAAATGTTCATTCAGATGCAGATACTTTTATAACTACTTACCCCAAAAAATACACAGAGAGAGAAGGGAGTGCGTGACTTGATAGATGAGTGGACAGAACGTTTATTCTAACATCTTGATTGGATGTCTGCTGTTTTTGAGAGAATGCATACATTCTTTTAAAGGACTTTTGTTTCCTCATGTGTAAAAGAGTGGGTTTGGGGGCTTCCCTGGTGGCGCAGTGGTTGAGAGTCCGCCTGCCGATGCAGGGGACCTGGGTTCGTGCCCCGGTCCGGGAAGATCCCACGTGCTGCAGAGCGGCTGGGCCTGTGAGCCGTGGCTGCTGAGCCTGCATGTCTGGAGCCTGTGCTCCGCAAAGGGAGAGGCCACAGCAGTGAGAGGCCCGCGTACCACCAAAAAAAAAAGAGTGGGTTTGGATTGTAAACACATCAAACCCTTTCACATTTGATGAGAAAGTTAAGTTTATGTGATAGAGAGTAAATAAAGGGTGAATGGCTGAGAGAAGGTGAAAGAGAGGGATGGGAAATCAGGGAGAGGAAAGGGAGAGAAAGAGAGCAAATTGAGAGACAGAGACAGATGCTTCTGAAGGGATCATGGCGGGCTGCTAGTTTGTAAAAGGAAGAGGTGGAAAACAAAGCTAATTTCATACTAATGTAGGACCTTGTAATAAGAATGAACTGTTTCTCTTTCTAATGATTTGAAATGCCATGTTGCAGATTGGGGTTAAAAATCTGAAAAGTTAATGGAGGAAGGTGGTGTTGGTAGCACAACAGTGTGGATATACTTAATGCCACGGAGCCATACTCTTAAAAATGCTTAAAATGATAAAGTTTATATTATGTATGTTTTAACACAATTAAAATAAATAAATAAGTGAATTAAAAGAATTAAAAAACTTAATAGAGAGAGGAACTGGATTCCTGGTATGTAGAATGCTTCAAAACTGAGGATCTTCATTTAGTCAATACATTTTTTTAGCACCTACTGTGTGCCAGGCGCTAGCTCAGATATGCTTGGGACACAGAAGTTAATAAAACAGACATAATCCCTGTTCTCATAGGGCTTACCCTGAAACACCTTCAAGGACTGTATCTTTTTCCTAAACAAAACTTTTCAAGAGCACCAGTATGTAAAACAAGTAAAAGTAATGAATACATTCCTTGGGTCATTTTAAAACCATTGTATGGTAAAGAACACTTCACTGTGTTTATTCTAAAGATGTCTATTGAGTACCAACTATTTCAGGCACGTTACTTGGGGTAGAGGATCCTGAGTGAAATACAGAGCTCCTGTCCTCAGAGAGACAAAAAAAGGTAGTATACAAGAAGAGAAACAAATACAAACCCCAAGTTTTTTTTTTTAATATTTTAATTTGATTGGAGTACAGTTGATTTAAAACGTTGTGTTAGTTTCAGGTGTACGGCAAAGTGATTCAGTTATATATAAACATATACTCATTCTTTTTTAGATTCTTTTCTCCTATAGGTTATCACAGAATATTGAGTAGAGTTCCCTGCGCTATACGATACATCCCCATTGGTCATCTATCCTATGCAATAGTAGTGTGCATGAGTTCATCTCAAGCTCCTGATTTATCCCTCCCCCACTGCGTCTCCCCTTTGGTAACCAGAAGTTTGTTTTCGATATTGATAAGTCTGCTTCTGTTTTGTAAATAAGTTCATCTGTATCTTTTTTTTAAAAAATTAGATGACACATATGAGTGATGCCCTGTGATATTTGTCTTTCTCTGTCTGACTTACTTCATTTAGTATGATAATCTCTAAGTCCATCCACGTCTCTACAAATGACCCAGTTTCATTCCTTTTTATGGCTGAGTAATAGTCCATTGTATATATGTACCACATCTTCTTTATCCTTTCCTCTGTTGATGGACATTTAGGTTGCTTCCATGTCTTGGCAATTGTAAATCGTGCTGCAATGAACACTGTGGCACATGACTCTTTTTGAACTATGGTTGTCTCAGGGTATATGCCCAGTAGTGGGATTGCTGGGTCATATGGTAGTTCTATTTTTAGTTTTTTAAGGGACCTCCATACTGTTCTCCATAGTGGCTGTACCAATTTACATTCCCACCTGTTGGAATGTAGGAGGGTTCCCTTTTCTCCACACCCTCTCCAGCATTTATTGTCTGTAGACTTTTTGATGATGGCCATTCTGACCAGCGTGAGGTGATACCTCATTGTAGTTTTGATTTGAATTTCTCTGATAATTAGTGGTGTTGAGCATCTTTTCATGTGCTTTTTGGCCATCTGTATGTCTTCTTTGGAGAACTGTATATTTAGATCTTCTGCCCATTTTTTGATTGGCTTGTTTTTTTGACATAGAGCTGCATGAGCTGTTTGTTTATTTTGGAGATCCAAGTTTGGTTCTTTGAGAGATTTATGTGTTGGGGGCTTGAGTGATTCTTGAGTTTTGGAGGAGTTAGAGGAAGCTTTGCAGAAAAGGGGACATCTAGTCCTAACATATACTTAGAGAGGTTGACTGTGGGTTGATAAGGTGAAGTCTTAGCCTCATTTAAAAATGATTAATTAATAATGACAAAGTAATAACTTGTCCCGTCTGCTTTCCGCCCACCTTTGTCCCCTAGACTCCCAGTGCTTCTCCGAAGAGGTAGCTGTTGCTACCAGATTTTAAGAAATCATATCAGAGATATTCTGTTCAGCAATATTTAAAAATACCAGCAAGTATAAATATAGGTCAGGCAATGAACAGGGGATTTAAGGATGAAAAAAGTTTATTTTTTTTGCAAATTTGTACACACAGAGATGATATTTAGAGGCCCATTCCAGGAGTCACTAGGAATCTTCTACAGGTGATGTTTATTTTAAGTGGAGGCTGCTGTGGGCATTCAGAGAAGTTTGACAGATTTGCTGCTTTTATGGGAGAGTGCAGTATCTGAATTATTTCAATTGATTTTTTTTTTTTTGGTGTCCAAGTAGTTTGCCAAGAAAAGGCAATTTACTTTATATTAGGTCATCTTCATAAATTTATATCATTTCCTACGTTTGAAAATGCCCTGCTGTTCTATATCCTGAAGCTCACTCTGTTGGACACTTTATTTGCTCTAGAGCAATCTCTCATTCAGTTGTGCCCTCAATTTCTTTTCATCTTTGTAAGAGCAATTCTATTTAGGCAGACACAACTCTTAGTCCCCAAGGCTCTGGAGTATTTTGCACACCTGGATGGGATAGGGTGATTTTTACCTTGAAGAAGCTCTGGGCTCATATGCTGCTGTATACTAACTAATACAGCATCGGATACTATCCTGTGAGGCGGAAGACACACGTGCCTTGTCGCCTGGCGCTTCTACCCCTGGCTATATACTCATGAGTCCATGGAACACATCCAAGACTCTCCGTGGCATCACTGTCTTATAATAATAAAATAAACAAGTAAAAAAAAGGAAAAAACTTGTATTCATTAATAGGAGAATGGGTAATAGGCATGGTATGTTCATACAGTGGAAACTACCACTGTGTATTTAAAATAAATATACTAGATGTACATATTTCCAAATGGATAAAATTTGAGTGAAAAGAGCAGGGTGCAGATTGAAATGAAGAGTATGGTGCTCTTTATATGAAGCTCAAAAACAGATCAGATAACATTAGATATTGTTTATTTGCCTTGTGTTTATAAACATATGCATGTGACTGATAAACACAAAATGAAGGATGGTGTTTATCTTTCTCAGGGCAAGAAAAGAAATGGAATTGGGGCGGCTTTCATCTGTGATATTTTATTTCTTGAAAAGCAGAAAAGATCTGAAGAAACTGGGACACACACATTCATGCACACTGAAGCTATTTGGAAAGTTGTTGCCGTTCTGACAAAAAAGAAGTTAACATTTTATTCAGACTACTATTCAGCGTTCAGGAGGAAGGTCCTTTAAAGAAAATTCTTGGAAAACTTTGCTTTGAGGCAATCTGTGACTGACTTTTGTAAGTAGCAGTAGCAAAGAGGAGAATCAGGTAACCTTTAACCAACAATTTTCACCGAAAGTAGCTCCCGGGGAAGGGTTTAGAAAGGATAAAATCATGTTTTACTCCCTTCTGATGTAATGTAAGAAGAGGAAATCAGGGCTTTAAAATGACTTATTTGTGAGATAGAGACTAGTGTACATGTCACTCCCTGCTTTGTAGATTTCCTGCAGCTTGTGGAGAAAAACCAAGAGTTCTAAGGGCCAGAAAGTTAAACCAAAGCCACCCCTCCAATGAACTTGATCAGACATTGAACGTTAATAGCTAAGGCACGGAGGCAGAGAGAGCGGGACAAACCAGAGACTGAGCACGAACACCTGGAAAGGCGTGTGAGCCCTAAGGGAGGAACTCAGCATAAACTAGGAAAGGAAAAGCTAAGGACTTCTAAGAAGGAATCAGAATTGTAGTCTTAAAATTGTGGGGATGACTTCAGCCAGGATCCCGTCTGTTATGGTAATGGTATGTTCCCATGCCATACAAGTTCCAGCTGGAACAGGAAAGTCCCATCGGAATTACAGCAAGGGTTCCATTTTCACCTGATAACGCTTTTAAAACACCAAAGCTGGGCCTGAAGTTACTAGGGATCATGAAAGTCCTAGGGGGTTTCAGGGGTGTTGAAGCTGAATAACTGCCACGATCACGTTTTAGTAACCACAGGGCTAAAGAGATGCCCACGTGTAGCTCTGGGCAGGCCTGCATCGCCAGGTCCCAGGTGGATAAGCTGCTTTATTCATTATGCTCCGCTGGGATGCTCTTCCCGCCCACCCTTAAATGAACGACTTTGGGAAGGGCTGGGCTCTGTGTTTCCAGCCTCTCCCTCTCTCTCCCTCCTCCCGGAATGGGTTAACACAAGCGAAACAGAAGATCATCTTGCTTGGCCCTTTTTCTTTTCAGGTGTGGCCTCTCCTCCTTGCCTGGGTCTCTTGTCTTCTTCACCTTCACCTTCAGTGCACTTTGAGGCCCCTGCCAATGGGTTTCCTCCCCGACCCCCAAGCTGGGTCTACTCCTTCCCTGTGAAAACTTCACCTCCCCTGGCTTTGAGGACACCGTTCTCTCTTGGTCTGCTTCTGTCTTGGTTCTTACCCCCTCTCAGTCATTGGCTCTTCTTTCTCAGCCCGTGTGAGTGTTCTCCAGGGTACCACTTTTTCTTCTCACCCTTTGCCCTCTCCTTGAGCCATCTCACTCATGCCCAGGGCCAGTTTCAGCCCTTGATGTTCACAACCTGTTGCACTGGGAATCGCTCACTCAGACCTTCCACCCAAACATCTCGCCTGTTGGATATCTCCACGTGGAGGTTCCATGTGTCCAAAAGAACCTATTTTCTCTTTTCCCCCCAGAGTCATTCCTCTTTCATTTTCCTTCATCTGGGGGAATGATATCACTTCCTCTCTCCTTGCCCAAACCGGAAACTTGAGAGTCATCCTTAGGGATCTCTTCATTCTTGCCCTCCTCATCCAAGCAGTGAACAAGCCACTTTTCCCTGCTGCTATATTCATCTCCCCATGCTATTCGGGTATCGCTGCTGCGGTGAGGTCCTCCTCACCTGTATTCTTGTAGCATTCTCTATTTGGTTTCCCTGTACTCTAATCTCATCTCCCGTAAATGCTTTTCTATATAGAGTGATTTTTTTAAAAAATGTAAATCTAATCATGTTATCTCTTTGCTCAAAACCCTTCAGTGGCTCCTCGCAGCCTGTCCGTCACAATAAGGTCCATAATCTTCATTCACCTTGGCATATAATGCTTCACAGGTCTGGCAACATTCTCCCCTCCCCAGCCCCCAGCCTGCCCATCTCATCCTTTTGTCTACTTCTCTCCATAGAGAGATAGAGAGATAGAGAGATGAAGGACTCCTGGGTCCCCAAGCAGGCTAAGCTGTTGGTGCCTTGGGAGTCTTTGTTTATGAAGCTTCTTCCTTCTCCTGAAGGTCCCTGTCCCTGCTCACGGCCACCCCCAAGCCAGCCTGGCCAACACCTTCTCATGCTTTAGGCGTCAGCCTTCAGCCCCTCCTCCTAGTCTCGTCTGGGGTTCTGTCACCTCCATCTCCCAGGGAGAATTGCCTTCTTCCCCCTTAGCCCTCTGTCACACACTAGACATCTTTCCCCTCCTAGCACCAGTGACATTTTGCTTCCCCATATGTTTCCCTCCTTTCAAAGACTATTTTTGACCTGTTTATTATTCATTTTTTATCTGCAGTGTTTTGCATAATGCATGGGCCATGATAGGTATTTAATACATAGCTGTTGAATGAATGAAGGTTTATTTCAGTTAATGCAGTCGACCTGGAAACCTCATTTAGCGAAGAGCCATAATTTCATTGGACTAGGGAAACTCACTGTTAAAAGGAAACCTGCTGTGAGTTGTTCTGTAATGCACACGATCAACTTCAATTTATTTTCTTTGTTAAGGTTTGTATTTGCTTCAAGTGTCCATATCTCTGATTCACAAGAGGAGAATTTCAAGTGGGGACTGTTCCATTTTTCCTGGACTAGACCTCTTCATTATGATCGTACCTGCTTTCTCTTCTCAGCATGCTTTCCTTAGGCAGGTCCTCCCACCCGTAGTGTATTGGATAAAGAGAAGCCTAGCTCCATTTCTTGTCCCCATCATGGATATTAGAATTGCCAAATTTACCTCCGGGTCAGGCATATGTGACCATTCCCTCAAGTTTCGCAGTGTTTATCACCAGGCATGTATTCAGGCTGTCTCAATGAAGCCCCCCTCTCAACTGTTTATCTAGGGCAGCTTTCTCAAATCTCTTCTAGTAGAGATTTTGGTCAGATAATGGCCACAAGACAGAGGATGTGCTTTTGTGAGTGCCTCCCTTCTGGTTCATACCTCAGTTCGCTTTTCATAACTTCCAGCTGGGGTGGGTCAGCGATGCTGGGAAGACACGGCCAGTATCTATTTCCAGGTCTCTGATGCATCTGGCCCCATTGTGGCTGGTGAGCAACATTGCTCCCAGGAAACATCCATCCCCACAGAGGGTCTGGGGCCAGAAAGACATCATGACCGACCAGTACACCTTGGCTTATGAAGACCACCGAGTCCCAGTTCAGTTCACTCTCAGGGTGTCACTGGGAAGTGGATTCTATTCCGGAATGACAGTGACTGTTGTTCAGGCTGATAATCTCATGGGGAAGGTTTTAAGGACCTCTTCTTTAGCCATGTGATTTACTAAGGGCAGAGCCATGGCTGTCATTCGGATTAGTAGAGTAATTCTTTTGTTTTCAGCAGATAAATGTACACTCAGCTACATTGCTTGGTTCTCTAAACTAGGTTGAATAAATGATTCATATCAAGGAAACATCTTCTATGACCACTGTATCTCCTGGATTTATATTAGTTAAGTCTATGCTGGGTTTAACCTAGAAAAATGATTTCCAGCGCCTTCTGCCTAAGTTGCATAAAGTGCTATAGTCCAAAATTTAGATTGTACATTCAGTAGTAACCATTGGGTAGGCCTCCCAACTAAACACTAAACTTGTGTTTTGAAGAGCTGGGTTAATTGTAAAAAATAATTATAAAAATTGTTAGTGATCTATGCAGTAATGTGGGTCCTATAAAATGGAGGGTAGCCCTTACCCTAGAAAACTGTCTCTTTGTCATATATGCTTGTTTTAAAACCTGTAGGAACCCAGCGGTTTATTTCAAACTGGAAGGTGGCATTTCATCTTTTTGGGTCAGCAGAATTGTTAACATTTCAGAAAAGGACTTTTGTGCTCCTGTGCCAGCAGCACGCCTGTATCAGCTTTTATTACACATATCCGTAGTGGTGTGGTGGCTGGCTGGGTGCTTGTAGATCAATAAGTTGCTAAAAGGGGAGATGCATCAGAGACTATAATGGCTTCTTCACAGAAGATAGATCGTCTCCAGGTAGTGAAGTGCATTTAGGAACAACAGTGATATCCCTGTACTGAGAGCCTTATTATTTAGAAGAGAGAAGTGGACTCTCTCAAGGTGATGAGTCCTATGATAAAGACTTTAACATGCTAAACATATACTCCAGGAGATTTTCTTTAAAAAAAAAAACAAAAGAAAATAATAAATTAATTAAGTTTTGGCGGCGTTGGGTCTTCGTTGCTGTGCGCGGGCTTTCTCTAGTTGCGGCAAGCGGGGGCTACTCTTTGTTGCGATGCGCGGGCTTCTCATTTCAGTGGCTTCTCTGGTTGCAGAGCACGGACTCTGGTGTGTGGGCTTCATAGTTGTGGCTTGCGGGCTCTAGAGCACAGGCTCAGTAGTTGTGGCGCAGAGGCTTAGTTGCTCCGAGGCATGTGGGATCTTTCCAGACCAGGGCTCGAACTCATGTCCCCTGCCTTGGCAGGCAGATACTTAACCACTGCGCCACCAGGGAAGTCCAGAGGAGATCTTCTGTTCCAAACAAATTCAGTTTGTTTTAATAGAAGAATTCCCAGATGGAGAAGTACAGAATTAATTCTCTTGGCCTCAAACATGCCTTGATTGTAGTTGTTCTGCAACTTTGTTGTCCTATTAATTTAAAAAAGTCTTCTTATAATTTTAACACTGATTTTTAAGAGACTTGGGTGGGCTTGTATACAGCATCAGTGAGGAGTTGGGAAAAGTAGGGACCCTAACACAAAGTGATATGGCTGGGGTTTGAGGGTGGTGGAAACTTCCAGAAGATGGCACAGAGCTCCTTGGCTAAGGTTCTTGACTTGAAGGCTGTGGACACATGGAGTCAAGGTTATATCTGAGCTGAGTGTACTTATATACAGGAGAGTTCCTAGGAATATGGCGTCAGAGAGGATGGTGACTTTTTCCGGTTTGTGTGTGATAATTTCTACTCAGTGGTTCTCCTTCATGATGCAGGAATAAATTATATATTCATTTATTCAACACATATTTGGTGAATACTTTTATGTCAGGATTTGTACTAGGAGCTTAGGGTATAGTAGTGCACCAAATAGGCAAAACCCCCTGCCCACATGGAGATTATATTCCAGTGAGACAATAAAAAGATTAATAAGTAAAATATGTAATATATTTGACAGTGTTTAGTGCTAGGGAGAAAAAACAAAGCATGGAAAGGGAAAGGACATGTGAGGAGGCAGGGTTGGAATTATAGATGGAGTGGCCAGGGAGGACCTCACCGAGAAGGTGACTTTGAGTAAAGACCTGATGGGCATGCAGAAACTAGCTATGGGGAGATCTGGGGCAAGAGGATTTCAGACAGAGGGAGTAACAAGGACATTGGCCTTGATGTGGGAGAACAGCTAGCATGTTGGAGAAATAACAAGGATGGAAGAATGGCTGGGTGGGAGGAAGAAATGAAGCGGGGATTGTAGTAGGATATGATGTCAGCAGAGTAGAGAGCCACCTCCCACAGGGTTTGAAGGCCATAGGAAGGAGTGAGATGGGAAGCCATCATAGGGTTCTGAGAAGAGGAGTGACATGATTAGACTAGACATGGTTTAAAAGGATCACTTAGGTTGCTATGTTAATAATTAGATGCAGTGGGACACATATGGAAGCAGGGAGACTAGCCCACATAGGTAATGGATGGAACTAGAGTGGGGGAGAAGAGATTGGGTTCTGGATATATTTTGAATGAAAAACTATCAGGATTTTGGCTGATGGATCAGACACAGGTGGGTGAGAAAAAGCAAAGTCAAAGATGACATCAAGGTTTTTAGCCTGAGGACCTGGTAGCATGGATTTGCCATTAAATATGATGGCCAGGACTGCAGGAAGATCTCGATTTGGGAATCCACACTTTTGGACATGATAACATTTGAGATACCTTTTAAATGCTCAGGTGGAAATGTCTATATCTAGTTGGATATGTTGGCCTGGGTTCAGGGGAGAAGTCTCACTTGGGATGTAAATTTAAGAGTCATCAGCTTATCGTATTTTTAAAGTCATGAGACGGAATGAGATCACCTAGAGAGTGCATGTAAATAGAGAAGAGAGGCGGTCTAAGGATTGAATCCTGGGGCACACGGGCTTTATAGACCTCAGGGAGTTGAGGAAGAATCAGCAAAAGAGACCGAGAAAGAACAGCTAGTGTAGTGAGGGAAAAATTAGCAGTGTGTCCTGGAAGCCAAGTAAAGGAAGTAGTTTAAGGAGGAAGAGGAAGTGATCAACGGTGTGCAAGGCTGCCTGTGGGTCGAGTAAGATGAGGCTGAGACTTGAACTTTGGATTTTACAACATGGAAGTTTTTGATTCCAGTGGTAGATTCAAGAGTGAATGGGAGGAGGGGAGGAATTGGAGGCACTGAGTTTAGACAACTTTTAAAAGGGTTTTCCATGTAAAAGTGAGGAGAGAAGTGGTAGCTGGACTGAGAAATTTAGATTAAGAGAGACTTAAGAACTTTTTTTTTTAATTAGAGAAATATTAGTGTAACTGTAGGCTGATGGGAATGACACAGTAGACAGGGACAAAACTGATGGTACAGGGAAAAAAGAAGGAAGAATTGCTGGAGCAATTGCTGGAGAGGGTTGAGGCAGAAAGGAAGACAGAGAAAAGAGTGAAAGGAAAGGGATGTAGCCCATGTAGCCCAGGAAGAAACACATATTTTAAGTGAGTAAGTAAAAATCTGAGATTATCATTTATTTATTTATTTAGTACTTTTTAACTGAAGTATAGTTTAATTTATAATGTTGTGTTAGTTTCAGGTGCATAGCAAAGTGATTCAGTTATCCATATGTGTGAGTGTGTGTGTGTGTGTGTGTGTGTGTGTGTGTATATGTATGTATGTGTATATCTACATGCTTTTTAAAATTCCTTTCCATTATAGTTTTTCTTTTTTTCCCCGGTACGCGGGCCTCTCACTGTTGTGGCCTCTCCCGTTGCGGAGCACAGGCTCCGGACGCGCAGGCTCAGCGGCCATGGCTCACGGGCCCAGCCGCTCTGTGGCATGTGGGATCTTCCCGGACCGGGGCACGAACCCGTGTCCCCTGCATTGGCAGGCGGACTCTCAACCACTGCGCCACCAGGGAAGCCCTGCAGTGATCTTTTAACCAACAACTTCTGCAGTATTTTCATTTAAACCATCACTCTAATTAGGATCTTAGGATGCTTTGACTCTGATGACATTCATTTTTGAGATAAAGCTGCTTTATTTTCAGGCTGAATAGACACACTCTTGCCTTGTCATCCTAAAAATGCCGCACTGTGTCTGCATTTCAGAGCCACTGGTTAAATGAGTGAAGACCTATGGTGGTGTGGAATTAGTCTTTTTTGTGTATTACGCTGTAAGTTTCTCTGGAAAACAAAGCCCAAGAATTTCTGGTAACCTCTCAGTAGCAAATATTTTCTACGATTAGTGTAGGAACTAAAGTCACAAAATCTCCCTTTCTTGGGGGAGAAAAGAGTCTGGATATCGTGAAAAAATTATGAGTCGAATTTATAGGCAATCACTTATCTGCATGTTTTTTGAAAAGGTGTGGATGTCATTAGCCTCTTTGATTTCTTCTTTGCAGATTGTAAAGACTCAAAAATCTAAGAAAAACTGTATAAGTTCTAGAGACAAAGAGTAACAGGTGCAAGTTAGGGGAGAGGTGGTGTATAATTTCACCTTTGCCTCCTACTCAGAAATAGGGAGGAAATTAGGTCCCAGTTTGGAAACCATGCGAGAAATGTCATTCTTTGCCACCTAAAATTGCATGTAACTTTTGATTTTTTCTTTACCCTCCTGGCTTGTGGCTGGGAGTACATTTGGTTCCATCTAGAAGCAAGTAGGTTCTGAATTTCCACAAAATATCTTTCAGGGTGTATGCCGTGACCAATTTTATTTTTTCAAGCTCTTAGAAATTTTTAAGCTTATCATATTTCCTGATTAGGTTATTGCCACTTTCTTTCACAACTGTCACAGTAATAGGTTTATTCAAAGGTTGCTCTCCTCCCTAATCTTCTATCACCTACTTTTTCTCTCTCTTTCAGAGGTTGCTTATTCTCTCAAGTATATCCTTTCATCAGGACTTGTTTTCACCAGATAAACCCTGAGGCACCTCACCAATATGTGGGGCCTATAGAGCAGATATAATTATTCCCATCATTTTACATATGAGGCACATGAGACTCAAAAAAAGTTTATCATCTGCTGCCAGACTAGTAAATAGTGAAACCATACAAGGACTATTGCTTTTTTCCATATTCTTTCAACCACTACACACCAGGATGCTGCCTCATAGTGCTGGGTTGAATTGGGGGTGTGCCTGTATATTTTCCTGTTTCGTACTCCTACCTCTCTTTCATCATTGCATCCATAAGAGGGACCAGATGGGTGAAAGGAAGTGCAAGCGCTGATGGTGGCTCTAGGCAATCAAGCCCTATCTCTCCACGGGCATCGACAGCCTCAGATGTGGTATCAAGAAGGGAAGAGACTCAGAACTACATTCTATACAACTTGATTAGCATCTTAGCCAGGTTCTTGCTCTGGCTTCTTTTTTTTTTTTTAACTGGAATAGTCTCTATTTTATTGAGTTGTTGCAAGGATCAAATTAAATTATGCATGTAAAGTGCTTAATATGGAGCCTGGCACATGATAAGCTTAGATAAATAATAACCATTACTGCATTATGGTTGTTATTATTTTGTGGAACTACTTTCTCTATCTTACTTTTTATTTTTTATTTTTACATCTTTATTGGAGTATAATTGCTTTACAATGGTGTGTTAGTTTCTGCTTTATAACAAAGTGAATCAGTTATACATATACATATGTTCCCATATCTCATCCCTCTTGCGTCTCCCTCCCTCCCGCCCTCCCTATCCCACCCCTCTAGGTGGTCACAAAGCACCGAGCTGATCTCGCTGTGCTATGCGGCTGCTTCCCACTAGCTATCTATTTTACATTTGGTAGTGTATATATATCCATGCCACTCTGTCGCTTTGTCACAGCTTACCCTTCCTCCTCCCCATATCCTCAAGTCCATTCTCTAGTGGGTCTGTGTCTTTATTCCTGTCTTACCCCTAGGTTCTTCATGACATTTTTTCCCTTAAATTCCATATATATGTGTTAGCATACGGTATTTGTCTTTCTCTTTCTGACTTAACTTCACTCTGTATGACAGACTCTAGGTCCATCCACCTCATTCCAAATAGCTCAATTTCATTTCTTTTTATGGCTGAGTAATATTCCATTGTATATATGTGCCACATCTTCTTTTTTTTTTTAACATCTTTATTGGAGTATAATTGCTTTACAATGGTGTGTTAGTTTCTGCTTTACAACAAAATGAATCAGTTATATATATACATATGTTCCCATATCTCTCCCCTCTTGTGTCTCCCTCCCTCCCACCCACCCTATCCCTCCCCTCCAGGCGGTCACAAAGCACCAAGCTGATCTCCCTGTGCTATGCGGCTGCTTCCTACTAGCTATGTACCTTACGTTTGGTAGTGTATATATGTCCATGCCTCTCTCTAGCTTTGTCACACCTTACCCTTCCCCCTCCCCATATCCTCAAATCCATTCTCTAGTAGGTCTGTGTCTTTATTCCTGTTTTACCCCTAGGTTCTTCATGACATTTTTTTTTCTTAAATTCCATATATATGTGTTAGCATACGGTATTTGTCTCTCTCTTTCTGACTTACTTCACTTTGTATGACAGACTCTAGGTCTATCCACCTCATTACAAATAGCTCAATTTTGTTCCTTTTTATGGCTCAGTAATATTTCATTGTATATATGTGCCACATCTTCTTTATCCATTCATCCGATGATGGACACTTAGGTTGTTTCCATCTCCAGGCTACTGTAAATAGAGCTGCAATGAACATTTTGGTACATGACTCTTTTTGAATTATGGTTTTCTCAGGGTATATGCCCAGTAGTGGGATTGCTGGGTCATATGGTATTCTATTTTTAGTTTTTTAAGGAACCACCATACTGTTCTCCACAGTGGCTGTATCAATTTACATTCCCATCAACAGTGCAAGAGGATTCCCTTTTCTCCACACACTCTCCAGCATTTATTGTTTCTAGATTTTTTGATGATGGCCATTCTGACTGGTCTGAGATGATACCTCATTGTAGTTTTGATTTGCATTTCTCTAATGATTAGTGATGTTGAGCATTCTTTCATGTGTTTGTTGGCAGTCTGTATATCTTCTTTGGAGAAATGTCTATTTAGGTCTTCTGCCCATTTTTGGATTGGGTTGTTTGTTTTTTGTTATTGAGCTGCATGAGCTGCTTATAAATTTTGGAGATTAATCCTTTGTCAGTTGCTTCATTTGCAAATATTTTCTCCCATTCTGAGGGTTGTCTTTTGGTCTTGTTTATGGTTTCCTTTGCTGTGCAAAAGCTTTTAAGTTTCATTAGGTCCCATTTGTTTATTTTTGTTTTTATTTCCATTTCTCTAGGAGGTGGGTCAAAAAGGATCTTGCTGTGATTTATGTCATAGAGTGTTCTGCCTATGTTTTCCTCTAAGAGTTTGATAGTTTCTGGCCTTACATTTAGGTCTTTAATCCATTTTGAGCTTATTTTTGTGTATGGTGTTAGGGAGTGATCTAATCTCATACTTTTACATGTAGCTGTCCAGTTTTCCCAGCACCACTTATTGAAGAGGCCGTCCTTTCTCCACTGTACATTCCTGCCTCCTTTATCAAAGATAAGGTGACCATATGTGCGTGGGTTTATCTCTGGGCTTTCTATCCTATGCCATTGATCTATCTTTATGTTTTTGTGCCAGTACCATACTGTCTTGATTACTGTAGCTTTGTAGTATAGTCTGAAGTCAGGGAGCCTGATTCCTCCAGCTCCATTGTTCGTTCTCAAGATTGCTTCGGCTATTTGGGGTCTTTTGTGTTTCCATACAAATTGTGAAATTTTTTGTTCTAGTTCTGTGAAAAATGCCAGTGGTAGTTTGATAGGGATTGCATTGAATCTGTAGATTGCTTTGGGTAGTAGAGTCATTTTCACAATGTTGATTCTTCCAATCCAAGAACATGGTATATCTCTCCATCTATTTCTATCATCTTTAAATTCTTTCATCAGTGTCTTATAATTTTCTGCATACAGGTCTTTTGTCTCCTTAGGTAGGTTTATTCCTAGATATTTTATTCTTTTTGTTGCAATGGTAAATGGGAGTGTTTTCCTGATTTCACTTTCAGATTTTTCATCATTAGTGTATAGGAATGCCAGAGATTTCTGTGCATTAATTTTGTATCCTGCTACTTTACCAAATTCATTGATTAGCTCTAGCAGTTTTCTGGTAGCATCTTTAGGATTCTCTATGTATAGTATATCATGTCATCTGCAAACGGTGACAGCTTTACTTCTTCTTTTCCGATTTGGATTCCTTTTATTTCCTTTTCTTCTCTGATTGCTGTGGCTAAAACTTCCAAAATTATGTTGAATAAGAGTGGTGAGAGTGGGCAACCTTGTCTTGTTCCTGATCTTAGTGGAAATGCTTTCAGTTTTTCACCATTGAGGACGATGTTGGCTGTGGGTTTGTCATATATAGCCTTTATTATGTGGAGGAAAGTTCCCTCTATGCCTACTTTCTGCAGGGTTTTTATCATAAATGGGTGTTGAATTTTGTCGAAAGCTTTCTCTGCATCTATTGAAATGATCATATGGTTTTTCTCCTTCAATTTGTTAATATGGTGTATCACGTTGATTGATTTGCATATATTGAAGAATCCTTGCATTCCTGGAATAAACCCCACTTGATCATGGTATATGATCCTTTTAATGTGCTGTCAGATTCTGTTTGCTAGTATTTTGTTGAGGATTTTTGCATGTATGTTCATCAGTGATATTGGCCTGTAGTTTTCTTTCTTCGTGACATCCTTGTCTGATTTTGGTAACAGGGTGATGGTGGCCTCGTAGAATGAGTTTAGGAGTGTTCCTCCCTCTGCTATATTTTGGAAGAGTTTGAGAAGGATAGGTGTTAGCTCTTCTCTAAATGTTTGATAGAATTCGCCTGTGAAGCCATCTGGTCCTGGGCTTTTGTTTGTTGGAACACTTTTTTTTTTTTTTTTTTTTGTGGTACGCAGGCCTCTCACTGTTGTGGCCTCTCCCGTTGCGGAGCACAGGCTCTGGACGCACAGGCTCAGCGGCCATGGCTCACAGGTTCAGCCGCTCCGTGGCATGTGGGATCTTCCCAGACCAGGGCACGAACCCATGTCCCCTGCATCGGCAGGCGGACTCTCAACCACTGCGCCAGCAGGGAAGCCCTGTTGGAAGATTTTTAATCACAGTTTCAATTTCAGTGCTTCTGATTGGTCTGTTCATATTTTCTATTTCTTCCTGATTCAGTCTTGGCAGGTTGTGCATTTCTAAGAATTTGTCCATTTTTTCCAGGTTGTCCATTTTATTGGCATAGAGTTGCTTGTAGTAATCTCTCATGATCTTTTGTATTTCTGCAGTGTCAGTTGTTACTTCTCCTTTTTCATTTCTAATTCTATTGATTTGAGTCTTCTCCCTTTTTTTCTTGGTGAATCTGGCTAATGGTTTATCAATTTTGTTTATCTTCTCAAAGAACCAGCTTTTAGTTTTATTGATCTTTGCTATCATTTTCTTCATTTCTTTTTCATTTATTTCTGATCTGATTTTTATGATTTCTTTCCTTCTGCTAACTTTGGGGTTTTTTTGTTTTTCTTTCTTTAATTGCTTTAGGTGCAAGGTTAGGTTGTTTATTCAAAATGTTTCCTGTTTCTTAAGGTAGGATTGTATTGCTATAAACTTCCCTCTTAGAACTGCTTTTGCTGCATCCCATAGGTTTTGGGTCGTCGTGTCTCCATTGTCATTTGTTTCTAGGTATTTCTTGATTTCCTCTGATTTCTTCAGTGATCACTTCGTTATTAAGTAGTGTTGTTTAGCCTCCATGTGTTTGTATTTTTTACAGATCTTTTCCTGTAATTGATATCTAGTCTCATAGTGTTGTGGTCAGAAAAGATACTTGATAGAATTTCAGTGTTCTTAAATTTACCAAGGCTTGATTTGTGACCCAAAATATGATGTATCCTGGAGAATGTTCCATGAGCACTTGAGAAAAATGTGTATTCTATTGTTTTTGGATGGAATGTCCTATAAATATCAATTAAGTCCATCTTGTTTAATGCATCATTTAAAGCTTGTGTTTCCTTATTTATTTTCATTTTGGATGATCTGTCCATTGGTGAAAGTGGGGTGTTAAAGTCCCCTACTATGAATGTGTTACTGTCGATTTCCCCTTTTATGGCTGTTAGTATTTGCCTTATGTATTGAGGTGCTCCTATGTTGGGTGCATAAATATTTACAATTGTTATATCTTCTTCTTGATCGATCCCTTGATCATTATGTATTGTCCTTCTTTGTCTCTTGTTATAGTCTTTATTTCAAAGTCTATTTTGTCTGATATGAGAATTGCTACTCCAGTTTTCTTTTGGTTTCCATTTCCATGGAATATTTTTTTCCATCCCCTCACTTTCAGTCTGTATGTGTCCCTAGGTCTGAAGTGGGTCTCTTGTAGACAGCATATATATGGGTCTTGTTTTTGTATCCATTTAGCCAGTCTGTGTCTTTTGGTGGGAGCATTTAATTCATTTACATTTAAGGTAATTATCGATATGTATGTTCCTATTCCCATTTTCTTAATTGTTTTGGGTTTGTTATTGTAGGTCTTTTCCTTCTCTTGTGTTTCTTGCCTAGAGAAGTTCCTTTAGCATTTGTTGTAAAGCTGGTTTGGTGGTGCTGAACTCTCTCAGCTTTTGCTTGTCTGTAAAGGTTTTAATTTCTCCATCAAATCTGAATGAGATCCTTGATGGGTAGAGGAATCTTGGTTGTAAGTTTCTCTCCTTCATCACCTTAAATACGTCCTGCCAGTCCCTTCTGGCTTGTAGAGTTTCTGCTGAAAGATCAGCTGTTAACCTTATGGCGATTCCCTTGTGTGTTATTTGTTTTTTTCCCCTTGCTGCTTTTAATATGTTTTCTTTGTATTTAATTTTTGACAGTTTGATTAATATGTGTTTTGGCGTGTTTCTCCTTGGATTTATCCTGTATCGTACTCTCTGTGCTTCCTGGACTTGATTAACTATTTCCTTTCCCATATTAGGGAAGTTTTCAACTATAATCTCTTCAAATATTTTCTCAGTCCCTTTCTTTTTCTCTTCTTCTTCTGGAACCCCTATAATTCGAATGTTGGTGCGTTTAATGTTTTCCCAGCAGTCTCTGAGACTGTCAGTTCTTTTCATTCTTTTTTCTTTATTCTGCTCTGCAGTAGTTATTTCCACTATTTTATCTTCCAGGTCACTTATCCGTTCTTCTGCCTCAGTTATTCTGCTATTGATCCCATCTAGAGTATTTTTAATTTCATTAATTGTGTTGTTCATCATTGCTTGTTTCATCTTTAGTTCTTGTAGGTCTTTGTTAAATGTTTCTTGCATTTTCTCTATTCTATTTCCAAGATTTTGGATCATCATTACTATCATTATTCTGAATTCTTTTTCAGGTAGACTGCCTATTTCCTCTTCATTTGTTAGGTCTGGTGGGTTTTTATCTTGCTCCTTCATCTGCTGTGTGTTTTTCTGTCTTCTCATTTTGCTTATCTTACTGTGTTTGCAGTCTCCTTTTTGCAGGCTGCAGGTTCGTAGTTCCCGTTGTTTTTGGTGTCTGTCCCCAGTGGCTCAAGTTGGTTCAGTGGGTTGTGTAGGCTTCCTGGTGGAGGGGACTAGTGCCTGTGTTTTGGTGGATGAGGCTGGATCTTGTCTTTCTGGTGGCTAGGTCCATGTCTGGTGGTGTGTTTTGGGGTGTCTGTGGACTTATTATAATTTTAGGCAGCCTCTGTGCTAATGGGTGGGGTTGTGTTCCTCTCTTGCTAGTTGTTTGGCATACGGTGTCCAGCACTGTTGCTGCTGGACTTTGAGTGAAGCTGGGTCTTGTTGTTGAGATGGAGATCTCTGGGAGATTTTTGCCATTTGATATTATGTGGAGCTTGGAGGTCTCTTGTGGACCAGTGTCCTGAAGTTGGCTCTCCCATGTCAGAGGCACAGCACTGACTCCTGGCTGCAGCACCAAGAGCCTTTCATCCACATGGCTCAGAATAAAAGGGAGAGAGAGAGAGAAAGAAAGAGAGAGAGAGAGAGAGAGAGGAACGAAGGGAGAAAAAGAAGGAAGGAAAGGAAGAAAGAAAGGAAGAAAGAAAGAAAGAAAAGGATAAAATAAAAGTTATTAAAATAAAAAATAAGTATTAAGAAAAAAAAATTTTTAAAGAAAAAAAAGCGGACGGATAGAACCCTAGGACAAATGTTGAGAGCAAAGCTATACAGACAAAATTTCACACAGAAGCATACACATGCACGCTCAGAAAAAGAGGAAAAGGGGAAAAAATCATAAATCTTGTTCTCAAGCCCACCTCCTCAGTTTGGGATGATTCGTTGTCTATTCATGTATTCCACAGATGCAGGTACATCCAGTTGATTGTGGAGCTTGAATCCGCTGCTCCTGAGGCTGCTGGGAGAGATTTCCCTTTCTCTCCTTTGTTCGCACAGCTCCCAGGGGCTCAGCTTCGGATTTGGCCCTGCCTCTGCATGTAGGTCGCCTGAAGGAGTCTGTTCTTCGCTCAGACAGGACGGGGTTAAAGGAGCCGCTGATTCGGGGGCTCTGGCGCACTCAGGCCGGGGGGAGGGAGGGGCACGGAGGGAGGGGCACGGAGTGCGGGGCGAGCCTGCGGCGGCAGAGGCCGGCGTGTCGTTGCACCAGCCTGAGGCACGCCGTTCTTCCGGGGAAGTTGTCTCTGGATCCCGGGACCCTGGCAGTGGTGGGCTGCACAGGCTCCTGGAGGAGGGGTGTGGCTAGTGACCTGTGCTCGCACACAGGCTTCTTGGTGGTGGCAGCAGCAGCCTTAGCGTCTCATGCCCGTCTCTGGGGTCCGCGCTGTTAGCTGCGGCTCGCGCCCGTCTCTGGAGCTTCTTTAAGCGGTGCTCTTAAACCCCTCTCCTCGTGCACCAGGAAACAAAGAGGGAAGAAAAAGTCTCTTGCCTCTTCGGCAGGTCCAGACTTTTCCCCGGACTCCCTCCCGGCTAGCCGTGGTGCACTAACACCCTGCAGGCTGTGTTCACGCCGCCAACCCCAGTCCTCTCCCAGCGCTCCGCCCGAAGCCCGAGCCTCAGCTCCCAGCCCCGCCCGCCCCGGCGGGTGAGCAGACAACCTCTCGGGCTGGTGAGTGCCGGTCGGCACCGATCCTCTGTGCGGGAATCTCTCCGCTTTGCCCTCCGCACCCCTGTTGCTGTGCTCTCCTCCGTGGCCCCGAAGCTTATCCCCTCCGCCACCCGCAGTCTCCGCCCGCGAATGGGCTCCAAGTGTGTGGAAACCTTTCCTCCTTCACGGCTCCGTCCCACTGGCGCAGGTCCCATCCCTATTCTTTTGTCACTGTTTATTCTTTTTTCTTTTGCCCTACCCAGGTACATGGGGAGTTTCTTGCCTTTTGGGAGGTCTGAGGTCTTCTGCCAGCGTTCAGTAGGTGTTCTGTAGGAGTTGTTCCACGTGTAGATGCATTTCTGATATATCTGTGGGGAGGAAGGTGATCTCTGCATCTTACTCTTCCGCCATCTTCTCCCTCTCTCCCCCAAGTAAAGATTTAAGAACAGTTCCTGGCACACAGTGACAGTTGGCTATTATCATATTTAAAACTTGCAAGAAAATAGAATGGATTAAACAGGATAAATTATATGTAGGTCTCTGGTATTAAATAATTGTCAAAATGATCTCTGTGGCCAAAAGTGCCTTATGGATAAGCAGATATCTGAAAGTCTCCAGTTTTTAATTTCTTTGGGGTTTTCTCTTCATCTTTCAAGAGCAGATGATGTTTGCTCTTTTAAGAATCCATTTTTGATCCCAGTACTGGTCATGGTTATTTACAAAAACCAGATCAAAACAAAAACAAATAAAAAATCTGTTAAAAAACCCCAAAACAAAATTCTTCAACTTTGCTAAAGCCAGCTTGACCATACAACACCATCCAGAGCAAAACTGGAACTAGGCACAGCTGTGAAATTTGTCTTTGGATACCCTGTGTCCCCTTTCAGAATCTTTTCCTCCTTTGATAGAATCCCATTTTTGTCTATTAAAACATTAATCTACTTTCCTTCCTATCATAGCTCTTCATCTGAGGAAAGAATCTGAGTAGGTTCTTCACTATCAATTGTAAATGTCCAACAAAGCTCAATGCCTAGGCCTTCCCAGAGGAACTTGCTACAGATAAGGAGAAGTGTTAAGCTAAAGGAATACATTTCTAATGTGAAATTTTAGCAATTAGATGGGATGAATATTTTGTGGTCACACATTCTTTTCTAACATCCTTATAAATAGCTACCTTTTTCCACTTTCTTACATATCTCGGCTCTGATTAAGTGTTTATATGTTAATTCATTCTGCACTGAATTGTAGTCTTGTTGAATGGACTTAAATGTGGCTAGCAATTTATTGTTAAAGAACCATAAGCTGAGGCCTTCAAAGAGGGAGGCAAATCAGAATAGAGCTCCCATCCTCAGTAACGTTCCAGTCTCTTGATTGGGCACGGTAGCTTGATTTGTCCTGTTGTAGATTCATAGCAAATCACAATTTCATATGTATCAACTGGTGTCAATGTGTTATTGTCCTTAATCACAGCTATTGGTGACATTTAGTTGAAAGATCACTGTGCTAGGTTTAATCAAAGCCTTGGATCCTACTTCTAGCTCTGCCATTTACCTGGGGTCACTGCCTCCTTTGTTTTATAGCTTCTGTCTGTAAAATGAAAATGGTGTCTCTTAATTCAGGCTGCAGTCAGTATCACCTGGGCAGCTTAAAACTATGCAGCTTCTTAGACCTCAGCTCTATAACTTCTAATTTAGTATGTTTGAGTGGGCTAGGTGGTCTATAATAAGACTGGATTGGGAATTACTGGACGGGTCCATTTTTAAGGTCCTTTGGATCTTTTGAGCAATTATTTTCTTTCTGAAAGCTCTTAGTCTGCACTCTCTGTAAGTGCAAACACTCATACACATACCTTCTCCTTGTACTGTGAAGTGTGAGAGATGCTAGCATTTTTGATAACCAGCTTCGAGTAGATAGCAAGCTGGATTCTATGGAGAGTGCAGGAAACGTGGTCAGCCTCCCAGGTATTCCTAATTCAGTCTGGCCCCCCATCATTATGTGGTTTGTTATTTCAGTTGAAATAAATTTATAGACGTTCCAAAACAACTACATTCTAACAGGAAAATACAAAAGCATGCTCAACCAAATAGAAATGATTTTTACATCATTCACTCTGAAGTTCTTCTTTTGGATATAAATGAGGGTGGAATGCATTTGAGTGCATGCATAGTGCATGGCAATAAGCTGATTTTCTTGTGTGGCTCATAAACTTATTCTAACAATTATTTCAAAGGAAATATTCCAGAAGTGTTTTGAGCAGTGGAATAATTATATTGACCTCAAAGGTAAAGCATTAAAGGGCTCTACGGGACAATCAAGTGATCGTATACATTTTGCATTTGTTTAAACAAGCAGATGCCTTTAAATAGTTTGGCTACTTTATAAGTAGACAGGTTCTGACTTAAGTGCCCTCAAAGCTCTTACTCCTTTTCATGGATCTTTGGAAAGGAGAAAAATTGACTTCCATAGGCTTGATTTGAGTACTTTCTAAGTTATTGAAATAATCCTTTGAGATACATTCTTTGAAACGTCAGATAAGGCATCCAGTTCTAAGTCTGTAATCTGAAAATCTGGGAAAAAATATTTTGGCTCTTTTGAACCTAATTTGGGTTTGGCAAAAGTTACTCCAAATCTGTTGCCTGTTGTCTAACTCTTGATGGATTAATGAATGATCTACAGTAAAATGTTTTATGCAGCCTTTCTGTTTTTCCCTTTAACCTTTAAAAACTAGAATAATAGATTTTCACCTCTTTCTTTTTGCCAGTGTTCATGTAGTAAACATTGATTTCTTCAGCTGTGGCCCTCACTGCTCTTTAAAGAGCCTTAGTGGAAATGGTTGAAGTTATTAACTTGTGTTTTTCCTGGTACAGGTGGTAATGCCCTTGGAGCTTGGGGCATAAGGTGTGTAGCTCTCTGAGGTGGTTCTGGTGGCTTGGAAGCTGCTGTAATGGTAACAAGCCTGAAACAGACATATCTCATTATGTCATAGTGCTTTTTTCTCTCTTGTTTGGTGACAGCAGCTGGGGAGACTGATGGATGACAGATAGCTATCTAGAAATAAAAATATATGTAGCATATTTTGATACAACCTCCTCTATTAGGTATCCAATATTTTTGTTGTAGTGGAGTTTAGTTTTAATGACACTATTACTAAAAATTACATTTCCAGTGTCCAGAGCTGAAGCCCTGCTCTTCCTGAATCAGCCATTGCAAAGGAATAACCTGAGTGTGAGGGTCCCCTACCACCTTTGTCATTACCTCTATTTTTCTTCTTCTAGTTCCTGGATAGTGTATGTAGGAGGTGTGTGTGTGTGTGTGTGTGTGCGCGCGCGCGCGCGTGCGTGTGCGCGCGCTGCATGCCTACCTGTATGTCTGAGTGAGTTTTAGTTTTTCAGTAGGTTTGATTGGGATGTTTGAGGTGAGAATCAGTGAAAAAGCGCGAGGGCCGTTGAAGAGTAATTGCTACTTGATGGCAGAACTAAAGCACTGTGAAGAGGTTAGCAACCCCTTTTTATTGCCTGCAATGCAGAGATTTTGTAATTAGTAGTTTCATTAGAGAGTGTGGATGACTATTAAATGGTTCAGCCAAACAAAGCATTCATTGTATCGGAAAATTTACTGTAATCAGATAGAAAAAGTACTGTTTTTGGGAATCATTTGTCAGGTTGTGGAAATAGTTTCACTATCTGGAAATCTTTTGAAAGGGTTTTTACTCATAAGCTTTGAAATGTATAGGTCAGTGTCTTAGTCCGTTTGGGCTGCTGTAGCAACAATACCATGGACAGGGTGGCTTATACAACAAACATTTATTTCTCACAGTTCTAAAGACTGGGAAGTCCAAGATTGAGGCCCTGGCAGATTTGATGTCTGGTGAGAGCCTACTTCCCGGTTCACAGACAGCCATCTTCTTGCTGTGTCCTCACATGGCACAAGGGTCTCTTTTATAAGGGCACTAATCCCATTCATGAAGGCTCCACCCTCATGACCTAATCACTTCCCAGTACCATCACATTGGGGGTTTGGTTTCTGTATACGAATTCGGGGTGGGAGAGGCACAAACATCTGGTCCATAACAGTCAGTGTTCAAAACATGGTTACTTTGCTAGAGGTTCTATCTGCATTTATCCTGTGTATGTCCTCTGAATGGGGTTTCTTTATCTAATAGTGCAGGGTATATTTTATTCCATTGATAGAGGTTGGTGTTCAACATATTTCTTGAGTGTTGGGACAGTTGTGTTTGGCAGTGGTGTTGGCCTATTGCAGATTTCATTTCGTGAGCTCTCCTACACTGCTGCTATAAGGCCAACAGAAACGTGCTAGTTTCTAGGCATATGCAGGTTTCCTGGCGTGGAAAATGCTTATGGGGGTTTGCCCACACACCAACTGTCTCTGTTTAGGAGTAGCTGTCCCTATTTTTTAACCATCTTCACACTTTGTCGATCCAGAGGGGTACAGTATATTTTAATCAAGCCCTAAGGCAGCTTTGTGGCTAGGTTAATTATAACCCTCTCATATTTGTACAGTGTTTTTCAGGCTTAAGAACATTTCTCCTTATCACAGTTCCTTTGATTTTCTAAGCTTCGTGTGAGGTAGGCAGGGTAGATGGTATGACCCCATTTTGCAGACAAGAAAGTTGAAGCTGATGGCATTAAAGAAAATGTGTCCAGTTAAGTGGCTGAGGTGGGTGGAGCCAGGACTCTGGAGTCTCCATCTGGAACTCTCTCCATCACAGCCCACTAGCTACCTTTACTGCTATCCCCAGGGGCCCAGAGATACCCAGAATAGCACTCCATGCCATTTGTGAGTTTCCTCTACTCTTATAGCTGTCATTTCCCTGCTACCTAGTTTTCTTTCAAGTGGGGAGAGAAAAAATTGATTGCTCCCCAGGTGGTGCCAACTCATCTTTTCTGTGGACTTTGGGAGGCAGAGACCAGTCTAGACCTGCTGAATCATGTGACGTGGACCATGGGATCAGGAAAGAGAGGAGCAGTTGGTGGTGGACATAGATTGTTAGACTGAGTTGAGATCACAAACCATTAAAACCAGCGTGCTCTGTGGTTCTCATCCGCTTGGCTTGGAAGTCACAATTCAGGTGCCTCCAGAATCCTGAATACAAGGACCACCTTTTTCTCCGTTTCCATCTCTCTTTCACTTTGCCTCTAGTGTAGCACGTATCATACTACATTCTAATCTGTTGATTTATTTGTCTGTCTAATTTGCCTGATAATGAATTCTTTGAAGGCAGAGGCTGTATCTCATCTGTCTACCTCCATTTCTATCACCCCGCTTGGCATGTAGTAGGTTTTCTCTGAGCGTTGGTTGAATGATTGAGGGAACTTTTAACGCTGGGCTCGGATGGAGGACTAGGGGTGGTGTTGGCTTTCACACCGTTTTAGGGGACAAGATTTGATTTGGAAGAAACCTGAATTTGTGCGGTAACGAGGTGTGTTGTTTGAATTTGCAGCATGCAGTATGTTGTTCCACTCATTTACTAACAGCATTGCCGACAGATTTTCTTTGAAGGTTTATTGGCAGATTTTACTAACTGTTAGTGCGGGAATTATGGGTTTTCCCTCGTAAACCTTATCATAGCAAAGGAAAACAGGGTTGACTGGACTCAGGATACTTCACAGATCCTCTGCATAATCACTGTTGAAGAGAAGAGAGTCTTCCTCACTTGGGGCAACTGGGTATCAGAATAGAAACAATTTTCTTTGTTTCTTCTCCATTCACCACCTGGCGATGCACAACTGAGAACACATTCATTCATTTTTCAAGCTCTTGCTACCAGTGTTTCAGTTGAATCTGAGCAAAGTCAGAAATTTGACCAGTGTTGAATGTAGAGCAAACAGAATTCATGTTCCCCCAGCCTCCCGAGATGCAGGAAGAGCATCTGGGCAGGTGGCAAAGCCTTTGTCTTACCTGGAGGCTCACAGGAAGTGGGCTGTCCTGGTTCCTACTGTGGGGGCAAAGGGATCTCTGTTTTCAGCCCATATTTTATGCACAGTGAACCTAGAAAGGCTGACCTAGGGCTTCTGTGGGGCTCAGGAACGCCTTCCACTGGCAGCAGAAGAGGTGAAATTCCTTTGCAGGTGGAATGATGTGTTACTAGGTGCCAGGGAGTAACTGCTGTCTAACAAAACAAGGATCCTTTCTAGGTCTAAAAACATACTCAGATTTCCAGAGTTTTATTCTCCCTCTGCCTGCTGCTCTATTTCTGCCATCTGGGCACCATCATCAATTACCTCCACGCCTTCCTACCCTTGCTTTCATCATTACTGAATTGCACCTACGGGTTATGGGCTGTATTCCTTTGCTAGGGCTGCTGTAGCAAAGTACCACAGACCGGGTAGCTTAACAACGGAAATTTATTTTCTGACAGTTCTGGAGGCTGGAACTCCGAGATGAAGGTTCTGGCAGGGTTGGTTTCTTCTGCGGCCCCTCTCCTTGGCTTGTAGATGGCCATCTTCTCTCTGTGTCTTCACCATCTTCCCTGTGTGTGTGTCTGTTTCCTAATCTCCTCTTCTTACAGTGATGTCAGTCGTATATATTAGAGCCCACTCTAATAATGTCATTTTAACCTAATTACCTCTTTAAAGACCCTGTCTCCAAATACAGTCCCATTCTGAGGTACCAGTGGTTAGGACTCTAACATGAATTTTGGGGGACACAGTTCAGCTTATAACGTGGGCTGAAGTCAGAACTCTCCATGCGCTTTGAGGACAGTTGCACTGAAGTCAGACTTATACCCCCAACCCCAATGTGGCTTTTTGTCTAAATGTTAGGACATGATGGAGGAGGAAGGGAAAAGAGAAAAGAGGGGATAACCCCAATGTGGCTTTTTGTCTAAATGTTAGGACATGATGGAGGAGGAAGGGAAAAGAGAAAAGAGGGGATAACCCCAATGTGGCTTTTTGTCTAAATGTTAGGACATGATGGAAGAGGAAGGGAAAAGAGAAAAGAGGGGATAAGTGTAGTAATCAGAATGTGGTGAGGGAAGGACCAGCTGGCTGAGCTGTAGAGCCTGGCTCAGCCTCCACCCCAAGATTTTATCTGAAAGATGGAGTATTTTATTCCTTTTGCTTTATTTAGCCACAAATGGAAATGCATGTTAATATCATTTTCTTTAAAATTACTCTCCTCCTTAATTTCTCTCATCGGTTGTAATGACTTCTTCCAAGTTAGAGCTGCTAAAGGATGTTAGAGGGAAAACATAAAATGTGACATGCAGGGCTTCCCTGGTGGCGCAGTGGTTGAGAGTCTGCCTGCCGATGCAGGGGACGCGGGTTCGTGCCCCGGTCCGGGAAGATCCCACATGCCGCGGAGCGGCTGGGCCCGTGAGCCATGGCCGCTGAGCCTGCGCGTCCGGAGCCTGTGCTCCGCAACGGGAGAGGCCACAACAGTGAGAGGCCCGCGTACCGCAAAAAAAAAAAAAAAAAAGTGACATGCAGCTTCTCTAAAGATAACAGAGCTTCTCTCTAGAACAAAGTGTGTGGTCATTAGAAGGCTGTGAAGGCAAAGACAGAAATTTACACAGAGTCTGTTTAATTCAAAGGAACCTCTCAATAGGACCTTTAAGAAGGGTCACTTAGCGTCCGACAAGGCAAAATTATGAAACAGGCCAGTTTGTTTTGACGCTTCCGTGTGGCTCTGCAACCCTCTTGGTTGCTGTTCGGTAGTTCCAAAGTGCCCTGTGATTATCAAAGTGGAGTTCCTGTACTCCCTAGGAGTATGTGACACCCAGGACAAACATGGAACCCCTTTGTCATTTGTGAGTTTTACTCTAGGAGTGTTTGGGAAATCAAGTAATTAAACAATTTAACATTATTTTTATATTAAAACAAATGGATGTATTACAGAGAGAAGTACAAAATGTGTACGACTTTTAAAGCTAAAACATGATACTTTAAAGACATTTAGGGCTTTGGTGGGCCATGCCCACTTCTCATTTACTCTAGGAGTACAAATTCCCAGTCATTTACTCTTTGGAGTAGGTTGCTGGGTTGTGAGAGAGTTTTAGAAATACTTAAGCCTTCTTTTGGCCTCAGGCCACTTTCCAAAGTAACAATCGGATAATTTGATAAGAACGTATGTGTAAATACACTAATAAATGCTAACTCATTAATGGGAACACAGTCGTCCTTTTACTCATCACCCTCTTCACTCCAGGATAAGCTTTGAGTATTTTAATTGTGGCCATTGAGTGACCGTGTCTCTGCCTCTTGTTGTATGTATTCACTCAACATATATTCATTGGGCACTAACAATGTGCCAGGCACTGTTCCAGGCACCTGAGCTACAGGAGTAAAAAATAAATGAAATCCCTGCCCTGGCCGAGCC
Source organism: Delphinus delphis (assembly GCF_949987515.2). Classification (NCBI taxonomy): domain Eukaryota; kingdom Metazoa; phylum Chordata; class Mammalia; order Artiodactyla; family Delphinidae; genus Delphinus; species Delphinus delphis. The sequence goes on from NC_082691.1 coordinate 94,219,957, forward strand.
TACATTCTAGCAGGGAGATAATAATCAGAATAAGTAAATGATATACTGTGTTTGAAGCTGATGAGTGCTTTGGGATAAATGGGATAAGGTAGGGGGCATAAGGAGTGGGGCACTGGTTTGCAATTTGAAAGAGGCCAGACAGGGAAGGACTCACCAAGTAGATGACATTGAAGGAGATAAAGGACCGAGACATATAGATTTCTAGGGAAAGATAAGGAAGAGTGAGGAAGTAGCCATGTAAAATCTCTAAGGCTGGAGTATGCCTGGCCTGCCTGAGAAACAGCCAGAGGCCAGCGGAGTGGAGTGGAATGAGTGAGTGAGTGAGTGAGGGGCAGAGCAGCAGGAGATGTGTTCATGTAGGGCCATTGTAAGGTCTTTGGCTTCCACTCTGAGATGGGATCGCAGCCACTGGGATCATTCTGATTGCTGTGTTGATAGCAGACTTGGGGGACAACAACAGAAGCAGGGAGATCAGTTAGGAGGCTATTCACAACTCAGACAAGGTGATGGTGGCTTGGGGCAGAGTGTTGGTGGTAGAAGTGGTGAAGAGTGATTGGATTCTGGATGTATTTTAAAGGTAAAGTGAACCTGGATTGATATGAGGGATGTGAGAGAAAGAGAGGACTCAGGGAAGGCTCCAGAGTTTTCAGTTGACCAGGGATGGAGTTGCCGTCAACCAAGATGGAGACCACAATGATTCGGCAGGCTTTGGGAAGATAAGGGCTTTGGTTTTGGGGATATTAAGTTGGAGATGGCTGTTAGATGTTGCAGAGTAGGCACTTGGATATATGTGTCTGGAGTTCAGCCGAGCAATCTGGACTGGAGATATAAACTTGAGAGTCATCAGCATAGATGGTGTTTAAAGCTATGATTAGATGAGACCACAAGGGAGTGGGTGAGAGAAGACTAAAGGTCCTAAGACTAAGGCTTGGGGTGCTACAACATAAGGAGGTCCAGGAGAAAGAAGACCAAGAAGGAGTGGTCAGTATATTCTGGAAATTTAGTGAATAAAGTATTTCCAGGAGAAGGAAGTAGTCTGTGTCAAATATTGCTGGTTGATCAAATGGAATGAAGAGTGAGAATTGCCCAATGGGTTTGACAATTCGGTGGTCATTGCTGGTTGTTTTGGTAGAGGAGCAGAAGCCCAGTTGGGTTGGTTCATGAGAGGATGGAAGAGGAGATATTGGATAAATATAAAGTATAAATAACTCAACTATAAATAAGTATAAATAACTCAAGTATAAATAACTCCTCTAGTTAACTATGGTTTGTCATAAAAGTGGTAGAGAAATGGAGAATTAGCTGCAGTGAGAAGTGGGCCTAGGAAAGGGATTTTTAAAGGTGGGAGAAATAACACATTTGCATGATAACAGGAATGGTCCAATAGAGAAGGGAAATTTGTGGATGTGGGAGAGGGGGAGAATCCTTACAGTGATGTCACTGAGTAGGCACACGGAGATGGTATCTAGTGCACAAGTTTGCATCAGACAGGTGTACGAGCAGCTCATTTGTAGTCACAGGAGGCAAGGCAGAATGTGTGGTAGTTAGGCACGTGCTGGTAGGTAGACAGATGTGGTAGTGGGAGTTTGTGGAAATTCTATCAATTGCCTCAGTTCTCAGTGCTGCAGGATGCAAGATCATCGCCTGTGAAGATGGGAAGCAGGTGACAAAGGGCTGGACTTGGAAATGTAGTATCCTTGCAGGCAGCATTAAAGGTTCAGTCAAGGCTTGCGGTTCCACATTTAACACGAGACTAGCATGGCATGATTATGTGTTTTTCTCTAGAGTGTTTTGCTGCGTGAGCAAATGCATGGAGAAGGCAAAGAGATAGAGTTAACCGAGAGTTCGCTAGAATAGAGTATGAAGAAGTGAAAGAGACTGTGGCATCTAAGCTTGAAAATGTGAAGAGAAAGGTCAGGAGGAGATGAGGGATAGTGAAAAAGTGATGGGATCGATGGAATGTAAATCTTGGTGGGATCAAAGAATTGTTGGAGATGGGTCACTAGAGGGAGTAAACTGCAAACTTCAGGAGGTGGTGGACAAAGAGTGTGACCCTGAAATTGTGATTATGGAAGACTTACATTATGGGTAATGACAAGGCCTTTGAATTCTTACCTGACTTCCTGTTCTTAGGTTTTACAGACCTGGGTTCCTCTCCTTCAGTACACTTAATCCAGGTAGTAATTACACATTTATTATCATGATTGTTTCCTTCACTAGAGTATAAGCATCATAAGGGCAGGGACTGTGTCTGTTTCTTCTCATGGTTACATCACTCTGTGTCTAGGTCAGTGCTTGGCAAATTGTAGGAGCTTCACAAATAATTGTTGAATGAAAGGTAAGACCCATGCTGATGGTAGTAATGTGACCCAAGATGGGGAAGACACTGTCTACTTGGGCCCTGTGGATTTTGATGATGCCAACACAGGAGTCAAACATTGACTCCTAAGCAAAAATCAAATAGGATTTGACAATATCTCTGATCTGTTGATTAAAAGACACAATCCTGCACCATTTTTAAAAAAAATTTATTTATTTTATTTATTTACTTTTGGCTGCGTTGGGTCTTCGTTGCTGCGCGTGGGGTTTCTCTAGTTGCGGCGAGCGGGGGCTACTTTTCATTGCGGTGCATGGGCTTCTCATCGCAGTGGCTTCTCTTGTTGCGGAGCACGGGCTCTAGGCGTGCGCGGGCTTCAGTAGTTGTGGTGCGTGGGCTTCAGTAGTTGTGGCTCGTGGGCTCTAGAGTACAGGCTCAGTAGTTGTGGCGCATGGGCTTAGTTGCTCCGCGGCATGTGGGATCTTCCCAGACCAGGGCTTGAACCCATGTCCCCTGCATTGGCAGGCAGATTCTTAACCACTACGCCACCAGGGAAGTCCCCTGCACCATTTTTGAAAGTTAATTTCTAGGAAAAAGAAGGCATATGGTAGGAAAGATAGGATTGGATTTTAGGATCTTATTTCTTTAACAATTTTATTAAAATAATGTTTTAAAATTTTGAGCAAGGTTATTGTTGTTTCTTTATTCATTCAGCAACTGTATGAATGTCAGTACGTGTCAGACACTATGTAGCTGTGAGTTTCATTGGAACAGGGCAAAGTCCTGTCCCCCAAGGACTTACAGAATTAAGAACTGATTGAAGAAAGAACTTTTTTTGGATAAATAAGTAGTGGAAATTCAGTAATACAATTCAGAATATACAGTTGCATCAGAACTTGGGAAGAACACACAAATAGTGATTTGAATTGTACTACTTCCTCCTGAGGCACCATACTTAATGTATAGATCAGCATTTTGAGAGTCAATAAGCTCACTTTAAAGGTGAATATATAAAACTGAAGATCTGAATAAGCGAGGCAGTCATTGTTCGGACATGAACATGTGTTCACTGTTTCTTTTCCTTTGAACATTTCTTCCCCTTTTCCCTCTTTTCCCTTTCACATCAGGAAATTGCCTGGCACATATTAGGAACTGAATAAATACTGACTGACTGAGTAAATAATTTACCTAAGTTCCAGAGAATAACAGATTTCTCCATAGGTAGTGTTGTGGTGTTGTTATGGATAGAATGTACACGATCTCCCCACCTTCCCCCCAATTCATATGTGGGAGCCCTAACCCCCAGTGTAGCTATATTTGTACTACACTGGGAAGTACAAGGGTTAAATGGGAAGTACTTAGGGTTAAATGAGGTCACGAGGGTGGGGCCCTGATCCGAAAGGATTAGTGTCCTTATGAGAAGAGACATCAGAGAGCTCACTGGCTCTCCGTCTATGCGTACACACGGAGGACAGGCCACATGAGGACTTAGCAAGAAGGTGGCCATCTGCAAGTGGGAAGGGAGATCCCAGCAGAAACTGAACCGTGTGGGAACCTTGATCCTGGACTTTCCACCCTCCAGAACTGTGAGAAAATAAATGTCTGTTGTGTGAGGCACCCAGTCTGTGGTATTTTGCTGACTAACACGGGCATGTGAAACTGCCTACAACTTGAAGAATGTGACATCTGCCAACCTCTGTTTATCTGATACATTAAATTTCCATTTATGTTATATAGGATTGCTTCACAGATGGTGTCTTTGCTGACAATTCCTTGGTCTAGGGAAAGTTCCTCAAATATGGATTGCTGCTTCTTGCCTCAACTGTGGAGAGAAGCCCGCTTTCATAGCATCTGAGAAGACAAATTTTAAAAGGGTCAGGGGATTTTCTGATGCTAATTCTGGATTAAAAAAAATAAAGAGAAGGAGGAAGGGTCAGAATCAAAAAGGCTCTCCATCACCTCCTCAGACATAACAGTGCTGGAACACTTTATAAAAACTTTTTCCGAGGAGAGAAGAGAGTAGGACAGATGAATGCCGCTGTGGATTGTGTTTCTATTTATTTTTCTATTGCCAGAAATGAGTGTTTGCTTATATCAATATTTTTATTCTGATTACACTCTTCAGTAAACTAAAGTGTGTGTACTAATTTATAGAAGTAGTTGAACAAAGTTAACAATTTTGTCATTTCATGACGAAGCCAGAAACATTAGTCTCTAGATCAGAAGTATTAAGGATGCACAATTTACAAAGTCAATAATTGTTTTTCCTGCTATTTGTTGATATTTGATCTTTCTTTTTTGCCCATGTGTATAATAGGTCATCAGGAAGAATTAACACATGCAGGACATTTTCATATGCTTTTTGGGCTGATTCTACTCTGGAAGGTTTATTTGCCTCAAAGCAGTTTATCTTCAGAAACTACCTCACTGACTCTGTGTTATTACTGGATTAGAATGTAAAAATCTACTAATAGTTCAGGTCAAGGTACCAGCAATCTCCCCTCTTTTCCACTTCACAGTTCCTAACCTTTTAGCAAGAACATCTCTGCATGGTCTGCAGCTAAGGACTCCAGGGAGGTAACAGCAAAGGTCTTTCTCTTGTTCATCAGAGAAGTGAGAACACCCCTCAAAACCGTGCGTTCCGTTCTGCAAATACCCACTCACCCACTTGGCCCGGGTGATAAATGGCTTTTGCTGGGTGAGTGGCCACGGAGCACGTTTCATTTATCTTACTGCTCAAGCCCCTCATGTGGGGAAGAGGAGGAAAAAGAGGTGAAGTGTATTGTGACCTGGGAGCTTGCTCTGCATTTTAGCCAGAGGCAGACCATTGGCTATCAGTGAATACCCCACCAGGCTTCCAAATGTTACGTAGCTTCCCCGAAGCTGTCTAACTTCTGCAATGGCAGGAACAGTTGGAGACATTTTGAGAAGTGCTGAGGATGAGGGTGAGGAAACCGAGGCCCCTCGAGGCTCCAGGTCCTGCTCCTGTGGCTGGTTGGTGGTAGCAGGGTGGGTCCCTAACTCCTGCACCAGTGCTTTCCACTCCAAGAGCAGTTTTTACTTTTTTTTTCTTTCTTATTTTTTTTTTTTTTGCGGTATGCAGGCCTCTCACTGCTGTGGCCTCTCCCGTTGCGGAGCACAGGCTCCGGACGCGCAGGCTCAGCAGCCATGGCTCACGGGCCCAGCCACTCCACAGCATGTGGGATCTTCCCAGGCCGGGGCACGAACCCGTGTCCCCTGCATCGGCAGGCGGACTCTCAACCACTGTGCCACCAGGGAAGCCCCAGTTTTTACTTTTTAAATGCTTGTTTAACAGTGGAGTTCATTTTCTTCTAACTCCGCTGCTCTAGTTGAAGTGGGAAGAGGACCTCAGAGTCCTGTACTCTGTCCCATCTGTCCCATTGCTGTCCATCTGTTCTTCGAGTTCCCGGGACTCCACATAACACAGCTTGAAAACTATCAGACTTGATAACCATTGGACTAGAAGGGCGTGGGAGGGCCCAGGTGAAGACATCGCCCAGCCAAATGAGTCTTCTTATTCCTATTCTCATGCCTCTCTGGGAGCATCCTTCTAGGTGGAATGACCAGTCAGAGCCCATCTCAACATCCTCTTCTCCAGGAAGCCATTCCCAATCCCCCCATCGGAATGGGAGCCCCCTCCCTCTGAACTCCAGTGCATCTGTTTCTCTGGGGCTCCTCTTGTTGTCTACCTTGGTGATAAGCTGGACCATCTTCAGTCTGAGGGTAAGCTTCCTGAGGCCAGGGACCACGGCATACTCATTTCATCTCTTCAGCACCTATAACGGCATATTGCAAACAATGGGGACTCAGCAAATGCTTGTGGAATTGAATTGAAGAGACCATTTTAATTTGGTCACCATTTAAGCACCATTTGAGCTCTCTAACCTCTGATTTCTGGGTATGCTAATTGTGCTACATCAGGCAGGGGGAGAAGGTTATTTAGATAATAAGTGTTCAGAAATGCTATGTAAAAATCTAAAGTCATGATTATATTTCTTGCTGTTTTCACAGTTAAGGGCATTTTAATATGGGGATCAAAGAACGTTTATAATTGGTATAAAGAGGAAGCCTTGAGTTTTCCAGGTTTGAAAGTAGATGACCACAGAATACCACTGATCGGTGTGCAAGGTCCTCAAGGAGGAAGTGTGTGAGTTAATTTCACCATTAAGGACAGCACACCTATTTTAAGTATAGCATTGCATTAAGGTACTGAGGGTCTGTATCAGACATCTCTGTGTCCTGCTTCACATCCTCTCAACCCATCTTTTACTCCAGCCATTACTGGGCAAGCAGCCTCACACAGGTGTAACCAGAAAGCATCTTGCTTCAGCTGCACCACATGGCTCTCCCTTTCTGCTCATAGGTTTCTGGGAACCATCGTTGGGAGGCCCCTTGGCGTGCAAAGGAGTCAACAGCTATTATGGGTTGTCCCTTACCAGTGAGGGGCGGGAGCTGGTGGTGAATTGCTCCCTTCTTTGTCCTTTGGATGGGTGATTCTGAGCCATATTCTGTTCATCTTCAGAGGGGCCAGTGCGATGGAGTCAGCCACACAAGGACCCACACAGAGAGCACTCATTCATGCACCTTTGTGTTGGCTCTCTCCCCTCCTGTGTTTCTCTCACCCCTAGTTCTTCACTCCCACTCCTGGGATCCATCCCAGATAACCTGCTGCATGAACATAAGCTGTTAGCAAAGACTCTGCTTTTAGTGGGGAATTCAGGCTAAGTTATGGGATTAAGGAGTGCCGTGGGATATTTTTCCTGTCTTCCGAAAGCTTATAGCTTGGGGAGTCTTGTGGAACATTTGGTTACTTTAGAAGGCATTGAAAGGCCAAAATGGGTGAGTGCTACTGCAGAAAGGAAAAGGGAAGGTCTGTGTGAGTGGAGCTTGTGGACTAGGCACATCCCGAGAAGGAGGTGAGTGGGTGGGGAGGAAGGGCAGAGGAAGCTCCAGTGTTATGTAACAGCAGGTGTGAGCAGAAAAGGTGCGTTAGCGTTATTGTAGGGAAAGAGTGAAAAGTACATTTGGAGTTATCAGATTGTGTACAGCCTTGAATACCAGGCATAGGATTCCCGACTTTCCCTTGATTTGATGAAAAGTAGGAATTATGGAAATTTGAAAACTTGGGCCCTATAGTCTGGAGAAGGAAGAGAAAGGGACAAGAAACTGTTGAGACATTAAAGTGGGATCAGGTGAATGAGGGGCAAAGTTCAATGACCCAATCAATTGCAAACTTCGTTGAGCGTTCTGCTAGGAGCAGGGTTCCATGGGGGATACAAAGATCAACCTCGACAAAGGGGCATTCACTGGAGGGAGTTACGCTGAGTGAAACAAGTCAGACAAAGAAAGACAGATACTGTGTGATATCACTTATATGTGGAATCTAAAAAATACAACAGACTAGTGAATAAACCAAGAAAAAGCAGACTCACAGAATAAACTAGTGGTTACCAGTGGGGGTGGGAGGGTGGGAGACACAAAGTACTGGGTATAAGATAGGCTCACGGATGTATTGTACAACATGGGGAATATAGCTAATATTTTGTAATAACTGTAAATGGAAATCAGCCCTTAAAAATTGTATAAAAAATTAAAAAGATATGTTTGCCCATTGTTAAAACAAAACAGAAAACCCCCAGGGGGCATTCACATCTGAGGAAGAGGCCCGTGTGTAAGGAGTAGAGTGGTGGTTAAAAGAAAAAAGTTCTCACGGACCCCCAGAGTTGACTTAAATTATTTTTATTATAGTTTTATTTAAATGTGTATAAAATAAGGCTAGGTATAAACTCATATGTCCATAAAACCCAAAGAGATTTACACATTAAAAACAAATAAGATGACAAAAATCAATAAAATTCACATTACCAACATTAATTTAATGTGCTGGATGATGTTTTCTGCTAAAATGAAATTGCTGTGGGTGAATGAGCGCGGTCCTGCCGGCCGCAGCTTAGACTCTGAGTTGAGGTTGCTGTTAGCCCTGCAAAGACTCCATCCTGCCGCCTGTTTCTGTTTGAACCACTGAGAAACCTTTGTTTGAACAGCTGGCCATGATTGAATGCATTATCTACCCACAGAGGCCGCCTCTGTTCTTTTCTCGTTAGTCAGAGACAATGAAAGTGGCATCCTTTGTACCAACTCAGCCCGAAGCACGAAGCGAAAGTGGGTGCGGACCTTCTGTGGCAGAGGGTGGGGGGAGGAGGCCCTGGAAGGAAGCTGGGAGATGGAGGTGGGAGGTCAACGGAGGACTGGAGAAAACGGTCAGCATCTCATGAGACCAAGAGGGATGCCGAAATCCAATATTTAGTTCAGCTGGGGAGCTGAAGTCAATTTCTTCGACTATTAAATTTCAGTGAAGGTGGGGCTCTCAGAGATATTTTTCCGGATTAAAGGACCCCCCCCCCCCCCACCCCGCCGCAATGGCATCTGTGGGTGGAGGAGAATATTTGTGAAATATTACATTATTTACTATCTCCCATACAGTTTTGTGAAATTATTTTATTACAAGAAAGTCCTCCTACGGAAGGGAGCTTTGTTGTAAAGTTCAGGCTCTGGGCTCTCTGAGCACTGAAAATGCTTCACCTGTGGCTCATTTGTGTGCCCACCCCCGCCCCAGCTATTTAAGGGCTTCTCTCGTGGGGCTAATTCCCAGACCTGAGGATGCCGCCAGTACCGGTGGACTCTGTTTGGAGGTCTGCCTTCGCTCTTAGACTTAGGGCTCAGAGGTAAGGCAGCCTGGGTTTTAATCTCAGCTTCTCCATTTCCTATGTGACTTTAGATCCAGTCTCTTCATCTGTCCAGTGGGGATGATAATAATGCTTGCTTTGTAGTACGAATGAGTTAACATACGTGAAGTGTTCAGAACACTCGGTGTGTAGTAAGTGCTGTGTAACAGTTAATGATGGTGATGGTGACGGTGTTGGTGACGTTTGACCCCAAAGGGAAGTGCTGGGCCTGCTGTTTGAAGGGTCTTGTACAGGTTCTGTGGGAGAAATGATTGGTGGACAACTATGGGGACCCTGCTGAAGAGGCAACACCAGGATATAAAAATACATCAGGAATCACAAAACCTCACTCTTTCAGCCCTCGTTCATTTGTGGTCAGTTGAAGTTTGCCTTTGCAAAGAGAGGGTGATGAAGGGAGGGTGTGAAGAAACAACAGTGAGAACAGACCTGAAAGGGCCTTTTCTGAGGCACTTCTGAAAACCTTACTTTTTTTTTCTTTTTTTCTTTTTTTTTTGCGGTACACGGGCCTCGCACTGTTGTGGCCTCTCCCGTTGCGGAGCACAGGCTCCGGACGTGCAGGCTCAGCAGCCATGGCTCACAGGCCCAGCCGCTCTGCGGCATGTGGCATCTTCCCGGACCGGGGCACGAACCCGTGTCCCCTGCATCGGCAGGCGGACTCTCAACCACTGCGCCACCAGGGAAGCCCGAAAACCTTACTTTCTAAATATGTTTATCTTGCAGTAAAAAAGATGTGCTAATTATGTGTCTTTTTAAAATAAATTTATTTATTTATTTTATTGTTTCTGGCTGCTTTGGGTCTTTGTTGCTGCTTCGTTGCTTTTCTCTAGTTGCAGTGAGCAGGGGCTACTCTGTTGCAGTGTACGGGCTTCTCATTGCAGTGGCTTCTCTTGTTGCAGAGCACAGGCTCTAGGCACACGGGCTTCAGTAGTTGTGGCACGTGGGCTTAGTAGTTGTGGCTCCAGGGCGCTGGAGCACAGGCTCAGTAGTTGTGGAGCACGGGCTTAGCTGCTCCGCGGCATGTGGTATCTTCCCGGGCCAGGGCTCGAACCCGTGTCCCCTGCCTTGACAGGTGGATTCTTAACTACTGAGCCACCAGGGAAGCCCATGTCAGTCTTATCTATTAACTATAGCAGGTCCCCAAGGACGATTAATTGGCGCACGTGGGTTTCTTAAGACATTTTGCTGAGTCAGGCCTCGTGTGAGGCCCCCATCCCGAGACAAGGACTGGAGGAGGCGTGGGGAGGGCGACGGGACAGGGTGGGTCATGAGAGGGCTGTTGCTGTGGGCAGCCTCTGGGGGGACAGTGTGGAAAACGCTTCCAGTTTCTCAGGCTGACCTGTGAGGGTGTGTGCTGCGTATCCACCAATCCTCCAAGGCCCTGCGTTGAGGCCTGTGGGGGTGGGGAGAAGGCGTTAGCTAGCCGGCACTTGTGGTCTGTCTCGCAGAGCCCCAGAGGGACCAGAGAGGTGTCCAGGGAGGTTCTGTAGACAGGCTGTCGGGTCCTGGCAGCTGGAAGACTGGGCTCACCTGCAGGGACTGAGGCACCCCTGGGGGTGTGGGCTGGGATGGTGGCTAAGTCCTTTCTGAGTTCTGTGTTCTGTGCGACACTTGCACCTTCAGTTAGCACTCGGCAAATGTTTTCATTAACACGCTTTGTTACATTCTGCAGCTATATTTGCTAAGCGCCCTCATCCTTGGTGAGGAATCCCTGTTTGGTCCAGTCTCAGATAAAGGGGGGGCGGGCTGAGGTGGAGGAAAGGCTGGTGAAGGGAGCCAGGGCTGTGCAGGTTGGCGGAGGCTGCAGAGGCACCTGGCATGTGAAGGGGCTGGGCTCTCCCCTCCTTCAGGGGCAGCCATTGCGGGTGTGGGAAGAGGCTTCTCTCTCCCTCCTGGATCAGGGCAGGGCTCTGCCTTCACTGTGGGATTGAAAGGCTTAGCAGGGCGTGGTCTGCTTTTCCTAGGTAGTCCGGTGGAAACGGTGAGATGGCAGATTCTAGACATGGGTGAGAGGGTAAGGTGGAGTGCAGATGGATCTTGTAACTGGCTTTGGGAAGAGCAGTGTGTTTCTCCACATTTGCAGGCAAAATCTGGGGGTATTAGCGTTGGGGGATCTGGCTTAGAACAGGGAGGCGGTATCAATGACAGCTACTGTGCAGCTGGAGACAGGAGGGGGGGAGGGTCTCCACTCTGTTCTGAGCCTTGTGACCTTGGGCAGGTTGACCTCTGTTCCTTCATCTGAAGGAAGAAATGGTAATATGCAACTTACCAGGTCATTAAGATCAGGTGAGCTGATATATCTGTTAGAAAACTGTCATGTTCTTCAGACTGGTGGTTGCCGAGGGGGTTGGGGGAGGGATGGAGTGGGAGTTTGGGGTTAGCAGGTGTAAGGTATTATACATAGAATGGTTAACAACAGGGTCCTACTGTATAGCACAGGGAACTATCTTCAATATCCTATGATTAAACCATAATGGAAAAGAATAAAAAAAGAATGTATATATATGTATAACTGAATCATTTTGCTGTGGAGCAGAAATTAACACAACATTGTAAGTCAACTATTTTTATTTTTAATTAATTAATTTTTGGCTGCATTGGGTCTTCCTTGCTGCGTGCAGGCTTTCTCTGTTGCGTGAGGTGAGCGGGGGCTCTTCTTTGTCGAGGTGCACGTGCTTCTCATTGCGGTGGCTTCTCTTGTTGTGGAGCCCAGGCGCCCGGGCTCAGTAGTTTTGGCTTGTGGGCTCTAGAGCGCAGGCTCAGTCAGTAGTTGTCGCTCATGGGCTTAGTTGCTCTGCAGCATGTGGGATCTTCTCAGACCAGGGCTCGAATCCATGTCCCCTGTATCGGCAGGCAGATTCTTAACCACTGCACCACGAGGGTAAGTCCCTAAGTCAACTATTCTTCAGTTAAAAAAAAAAAAACTGGTATAAAAAATAGTGCAACCACTTTGGAAAAGGTTTTGAAACTTTCTTATAAAATTAAACATATACTTACCATGGGAAAAACAAACAAAAAATCTCAAAGCAGTCCTGTTCTTTTGTGTGGAATGCTTTATTATTTTTTTTTAAGATTTTTTTTTTTTTTTTGCGGTACGCGGGCCTCTCACTGCTGTGGCCTCTCCCGTTGCGGAGCACAGGCTCCGGACGCGCAGGCCCAGCGGCCATGGCTCACGGGCCCAGCCGCTCTGTGGCATGTGGGATCCTCCTGGACCGGGGCACGAACCCGTGTCCTCTGCATTGGCAGGCAGACTCCCAACCACTGCGCCATGGTTGGGAAGGACACAGAGAGGGAAGCCCTAAGATTTTTTTTGATGTGGACCATTTTTAAAGTCTTTATTGAATGTGTTATAATATTGCTTCTGTTTTTATGTATTCGTTTTTTGGCTACGAGGCATGTGGGATCTTAGCTCCCCGACCAGGGATCGAACCCCCACCCCCGGCATTGGAAGGCAAAGTCTTAATCACTGGACTGCCACGGAAGTCCCTGGGATATTTTAAATGTTCGCATTTTTTAATTAAAAGCATTTAATTAAATGTAACCTAATGCAGTTATGCTATTTACAAGATAATTGCAGGTTTTATAAAAATGTTAATTCAGAGTATATATTAATGGGACACAAAATTTAAATTTAGATTTTTATTAACTTTTTAATCAAAGTAAAATAGTGGTAATAAAATACAACTAAAAGTGTCCTAAAGAAAAAAAACCAGTCTTTTGCCTCTCATTTCCCAAGCCAGTTTTTTAGAGGCAGTTACTTTAGATGTTTTTAGTTGTTTCCTCATTTTAAAATGATATACTCATGCTGCAATGTGTTAGGTATTACATAGTAACTTTCTGCTACCGATTGAATTTTAGTCCTTATACCCTATGCTTCATTCACCTCCTTATTTTCTCAATATTAAGTATATCACAATTTTTGGTTAAATCCTTTGTCAGTATTGACATTATTATGACTGTAGTTATCATTTACTTCTGAGCCAAATTGTGTACTCTGATTCTATTTCTTATACATTTTGTTTTCCTAGAGGTAGTAACTGCCTTTTAAAAAATTTGCTTAGCATTTGGTGTATCTTTTGCTAATTTCTCCCTAAGATTCTACAATAGATCTGTCAAATATCTATCAATACTGTTTTCCAAACACCTCAACAGGGGAGAGAATCTCTAAGTTCCATTTCCCCCTCTCACAGCCCTCTTTCATTCTGCTCTGGTGGGTCTTTCCTTAGGCTGGGACTGCAACTCCAGTGATCTGAGGACTTTAATTGACTACTCTCCTGGTTAAAATCCCTTTTTCATGGGTGTCCTGTATTTTTTTCTTAGTTTACTTCCTCTTTTTGCTGTAGCACATCCTATAGTAGCTTCTTTAAAAAGGGTGAATTTGAGTTCTTGTTGGTTTGAAAATGCTTTTATTCTTACTCTTGGTTGATAGAATTCTCTCCCTGGTCAAACTAAGTTGAAATGAACTATGTCTAAAATTTGAAACAATGAATCCATTGGTTTCTAGGTAATGAGAGGTGTGATGCTGCTTAGATTGTTTCTCTGTATGAGACATGATTTTTTTTTCTCCCCCTGTGCACCTGGCACCCTAAGCCTCTCCAGGGCTCTGTGGTAGAGAATCACTCCCTTATGGTTGGCATCGTCACTTTTAACTTGCTGAGGTTATAACTTCCTTCACACTGTTTAGTCAGGTACCCTCCTCCACCTGCTGTCTCTTTAAAAAATTTGTTGAAGTCTTTGACATAAATGCAGCAATATATTTTTGGATTTGTCTCCAAGGGTAATGGAAACAAAAGTAAAAATAAACAAATGGAACCTAATTAAACTTAAAAGCTTTTGCACAGCAAAGGAAACCATAAATGAAAGAGACAGCCTACAGAATGGGAGAAAATATTCACAAATGATGCAACTGTCAAGTGTTTAGTTTCCAAAATATACAAACAGCTTATACAGCTGTAGATTACAAAAACAACCCAACCCAATCAAAAAATTGGGCAGAGGACATAGACATTTCTCTAAAGAAGACATACAGATGGCCAACAGGCACTTGAAGATGCTCAAAATCACTAATTATTAGAGAAATGCAAATCGAAACTACAATGAAGCACCACCTCACATGGGCCAGAATGGCCATCATTAGAAAGTCTACAAATGATAAATGCTGGAGAAGGTGTGAGGTAAGGGAACCCTCCTACACTCTTGGTGGGAATGTAAATTGGTAGGCCACTATGGAGAACAGTATGAAGGTTCCTTAGAAAATTAAAAATAGAATTACCATATGATCCAGCAGTCCCACTCCTGGGCATGTATTAAAAGATGAAAACTGTAATTCAAAAAGATACGTGAACCCCTATGTTCATAGCAGCAGTATTTACAATAGCCAGGACATGAAAGCAACCTAAAGGTCCATTGACAAATGAATGGATAAAGAAGACGTGGTACATATATAGGATGGAATATTACTCATATAGGATGGAATATTACTCAGCCATAAGGAAGAATGAAATAATGTCATTTGCAGCAACATGGATGGACCTGGAGATTATCATACTAAGTAAAAGACAAATATCATGATATCACTTATATGTGGAATCTAAAAAAAGATACAAATAAACTTATTTACAAAACAGACAGACTCACAGACTTAGGAAAAGCTTATGTTTACCAAAGGGGAAAAGGTGGGGAGGGATAAATTAGGGGTTTGGGATTAACAGATACACTCTCCTACATATAAAATAGATAAACAACAAGGACCTACTGTATAGGACAGGGAACTATACTCAATATCCTGTAATAACCTATAATGGAAAATCTGAAAAAGAATAAATATAACTAAATCACCTTGCTGTACACCTGAAACATTGTAAACCAGCTATACTTGAATTAAAAAAAAACAACCACCCCTCACTAAACCAACAATTTGGAATCTTTCATGTGTTGATGTCTCCTTTTCTGTTCTGTTTTTGTGGAATTGTGACTTTTTCTTGGTAATTCATTTCCTTCCCTTGGAGTTCACGAGGAGAGAAGAACAAGTGTATTTGATCTGCTGTGTCCAATTTGAAATGTTATTAAAATTATTAGAATTATTATCATTAAATGAGAACACCTGAAAATTCCCCTGGAAAACTGGAACATAATGTATTCAAGGCCTTTTGTTAAGTAAATAAGACTTTGGCTGAGAAAGAAAAGAGGCAGGACAGGGCAAAGGAAGAAAAAGAAATGGAAGAATGAAGGAAGAGGGTTCAGTAGAAAAAATATGCCTCAGTGAAGGACTCTAGCGACATATTAAGAAGGAAAAAGTTGAAACCCAGGTCTGTCCTAATTCAGGTTCTTTGTCTGCTGTAGATCAGGGAATTGTTATTGATAATGGATTTATCAGTAAGCCACTGTACCTCTTACATATAAGAATTTTATACCTGTCAGCCTCAGAGGGTCCTAAAAACACAGGATTGTAAAACAAAGGACATTGATTATGCAAAACAAACTCTTTCCTGTCCTACTGAGCGGTGCTTCACCTCCATCAGAAGACTACCACTAGCGTCCTGGTAGATGAAATGCAGGGTCTGGCTGTGTATGAACGAACCGTATGGAGACTGTAGACTCAACCTTAAATGTGATTCCACAAATCATGATGGTGAGGGAGAAGATTACGGATAAGGGCTTTTTCCTTTGTCATCTTGTCCATTCTTTTTTTTTTTTTTAAACCACTTTTCTTCTTTGCAAATCTGAAGGCTCTGAATGAAAGATAATGATAATAGCTTGTTTCTTTGTGTAGCTCTTAAGACAACCATTATAGCTAGTTTGTTTCCATAGCCAAATACAGTATTTCTTGTCCGTTTACAGGTGGGTTAAGGCCACTGGTCAGAATAAGAAGAGAAACTTAAACTCTGGAAATTCCAGTTTTGGTCAGCCAGGACCAAAGAGAGAGGCAGGATAGGGCAAAGGAAAAAAAGGGAAGATAGTAAAGCTTCTGTCAAGCTGAGCTTGGGAGAGGGGAAGTAGGAAGGAGAGGGATGTGGTTCAGATCCCATTGGCTCTCACTGTTCCGAGTTTAGTAGATTTTCTTGAATAAATGTTGCTTCACTTTAAAAAAAAAAAAAAGAAAAAAAAAGGGAGGGCTCAGCAGAAAAAATATGCCTCAGTGAAGGACTTCATAGAGACATATCTTCATAGAGACATTCCTTCATAGAGGAAATTCAGGACTCAATTTCAGTCCAGTTTCATATGCAACATTCTGATGATGCCCTTGGTTCTTTTCCTTTAATTACTTTATTATCGCCTCTTTGTTTGAAGGTTTTTAGTGTGCTGAATGCTGCCCCATCTGTCTCGGCCCATCTTCTCTGTCTCTCGATGTTCTATTAGAGATACAGAAAAGTAGGAATTGGGCCCAAGTTGTGGAAAGAGAAGTTTTTTGAGATCAGCCAGGGCGGGAAGAGCAGCCCTAAACTTTGCCGGATATTCAGTTGTTTAGTGGGTGTTCCGGTGACCAGGAGGCTCCCCCGTTCCTCCTTTTATGACTTGTCCCAGGGCCAGTGGTGTCTCTGTCATTAAGAAGATCCCCCGAAGCCTGCACTCCTCTCTGTCCTTCTGTAGCAAATGTAGGGAAGCAATGGGAACAGGAGTGGTCCCCCCTCCTCTTGGCTCCCACACACCCTCCCCGCTGAACTCCTTGAAGAGTCCAAGGAAGAAGCGTTAGCGTCATGCAGGGGAGAGGGCAGCTGCTCGTGGCAGTACGCCTGCCTCAGACCCAGGACATGGGTTCTAATCCCCTTGTCTACACTGGTGGGCGCTGTGAACTCAGACAAATGCAGACCTCGGGGGCCTCGGCTTCCTTGGTTGTATAGTAATGAGGAAGCTAGAGATCTCTGTAATCCTTTGAACTAGAACATTCTGTGAAGCTAGCGGCAATACGTATTCTAGAATTGTGTGCAGGAATACCTTGGAGATACTGTGGGTTCTGTTCCAGGCACTGCAGTAAGACAAATATCATGATAAAGTGAGTCACATGAGGTTTTTGGTTTCCCAGTGTATATAAAAGTTATGTTTATACTGTATTCTCTTAAGTATGTAACAGCATTATGTCTAAAAAATTTACATATCTTAATTTATTGCTTAAAAAATGCTAACCATCATCTGAGGCTTCAGGGAGTCGGTCTTTTTTGCAATGGTAACAGCAAAGATCACTGATCACAGATCACCATAACACATATAATAATGAGGAAGTTTGAAATATTGTAAGAATTACCAAAATGTGACAGACATGAAGCGAGCACATGCTTTTGGAAAAATGTCACCGATAGACCTGTTTGATGCAGGGTTGCTGTAAACCTTCAACTTACTAAAAAAAACAAAACAACAACAACAAAAAAACCCCAATATCTGAGAAGCACAATCAAGTGAGGTATGCTTGTACTGGTTATACATCCTTTCTTAGAGTGACATTAAACATTCACTTTTTAGAAGCTTCAAAGGATGAACTTCTCCCTCATGTGGACCCACTTTAGTTTTTCTGACAGGGAGTATCGAACATTACGGAACAATGAGCTTTTGTGTCCTCCCCCGGCCCCAACCCGGGTCCTTTTTTAATAATGACAAGCATTATCCCCTAGACTAATCTCCCTGAAGGCAGGACTCCTGTTTGTCTTATGTAAGAATCCCTCAGAGCATCTGCCTGTCCACATGACTAGAAGTGAAAGTTGATCATACTTTGTTTTGTTTCTTTAGCACCTAGCATAGTGCTAGGCATGTAATATTTGTTGGAATTGGTGCCTAACATATGGTATTCTAAGTATTGTAACTGCTTGAAATTGCAACCTAAGCAAGGTAAGGGTATGAGCATGGTATTTTATTTGTTCTAAGAAAAAAAATATGGTCCAAAATAAAACCTTTCAAAGAAGATTACAAAGCTGTTTTCTTTCTCATTACTCATCACTTTCCTCCTCCCCAGAATTTCAAGTCCTGTTGTCTCACCAAACAGTGAAAAGAGAAAAATATAGGAAAGCTTCCAGAATTACCTAGGCTACTTATGCCCCTCCTTTTTTTGGTGTGTGTCCTTTTTGTGCTTTGTTTTGGTGGAAGGTAACCAAGGATAAAAAGAAGTATCTGAGGCCCCCTGTTAGAATGTTACTTGTTTTCTTGTCAAAGGAATTAAAAAGATGTTTCTGAGAGAATATCTACGTTTGATTTAGGAGGGAACTTCTCTCCTGTCTCAACCCGTTTTATGTGACATACTCAGGTGTCTCCAGTTAGCTCAAGAGGTGTTGAGACATTTAAAAAATTCTCAAAGCAAAATTAATTTTAGTTTGCTTTGGCTTAATATATGCCATACCTCCCCTCAGGAGGAAGAAGAGCTCTGATAAAATCTGGAAAACAATTAAAAAAAATCTCGGCTCCCCAGCTGCTTGGAAGGGAGTGAAGTCCAGTGTGAAGGTGACTGGAAAACAAAGCAGTTGTTTTAATAGCAGTTGGCATTTGCAACTCTCCAGGTGAAAGAAGTCAGCTTGATGGAAAACTTCTTCTGGCATCAGAAGCACAAGAGATGAATAAGAAAGAACCAAAGACAAAGTTGTCCTTACCCGTTAAAGCTCGTCTCTGGAATTGCTTACGACCCCGACCCCTCGAGTAACCTTTTGTGGTGGACGTTGAGAGACTGCCAAGTGGAGGGTGTCTGCAGGTGCAGAGAACTCCCTTCCCTAAAGGGCTCGGGACTAGTTGAGAGTGGGAAGGGAGCAAGACACTTAAGAGAGAACCCGAGTTTGTGGGCCGAGTGTTCAGATCATCGGTGTGCTGGGATCTCAGAGAAACGAGAGGCCGTGTTGGATTGGAGTCCAGAAAGAAGACGCCATGGTGGGGGGTGGGGGCGGTGGTACATGGAGGGCGTTAATGAGAGATGAGGCAGGAATGGCGGGCAGGGACAGAGGTGTGAAATGCCTTGAAGATGGTGCCGTTTGAATCCGGAATGTCTTTCCCTGAGCCCAATCTACTCCATCCTTTTCCGTCCATGCCCTTCACCATGTTCTGGGAGTACATAGAAACCGGTTGGGAAAGCACTGCCGTCGCAGTGGGCAGTCAGGGATGCTTTGATCAGGGGGATGCTATGTCTCAGAAGATGAGTATGTAAGAACTTATTTTTTAAATATAATTGTAATTGTTTTATGTCTTGTTTACAGCTGCAGCTTTTTTTTTTTTGCGGTACGTGGGCCTCTCACTGCTGTGGCCTCTCCCGTTGCGGAGCGCAGGCTCAGCGGCCATGGCTCATGGGCCCAGCCGCTCCGCGGCATGTGGGATCTTCCCGGACCAGGGCACGAACCCGTGTCCCCTGCATCGGCAGGCGGACTCTCAACCATCTGCGCCACCAGGGAAGCCCCAGCTGCAGCTTTTGATGGACAGTGGACATGCTAAATTGTATCAGTGGTTGCTGTTTAATTCACTTGGTCAGGAGGGATCTTGGTCTAAAAATACCCTGGGGGAGTTCTGAGATGGCAGCCACCCATTGTTCTTGATGACTGTGGCCTGAGGAGTCCCAGTCTTTGCTTTGGCATCCCTCCAGAGTGTGTGTGTGGGGGGGCTAGTCAGTATATTTGGTGACCAAAAAGTGGACAGTACAGAGGCTTTAGGATGAGGCAGATTTTTTTTTAATTGAAGTATAGTTAATTTACAGTGTTGTTAGTTTCAAGTGTACATCAAAGTGACTTAGTTACATATATATAAATTTATATATATGCATATATATAAATTTATATATATGTAAATTCTTTTTCAGATTCTTTTCTGGTATAGGTTATTAGAAGATAATGAGTATATTTCCCTGTGCTATACAGTAGGTCCTTGTTGTTCTATCTGTTTTATATATAGTAGTGTGTATATGTTAATCCCAAACTCCTAATTTATCTCCCCCACCCCTCCCACTATCCCCTTTGATAACCACAAGTTTGTTTTCTGTGTCTGAGTCTGTTTTGTAAATAAGTTCATTTGTATCATGTTTTATAGAGTCCACATATAATATCATATGATATTTGTCTTTCTCTGCCTGACTTACTTCCCTTAGTATGATAATCTCTAGTTCCATTCATGTCGCTGCAAATAGCATTATTTCATTCTTTTTTTACGGCTGAGTAATATTCCATTGTATACATGTACCACATCTTCTTTATCCGTTCCTCTGTCGATGGGCATCTAGGTTGAGGAATAGGCAGATCTGTGTCAGATGCAGCTCTGCTCCTTTCAGCCCTGTGACCTGTGTTGGAGTGTCACAGTCCAGCAACAGTGACTACCAGGGAAAGCCCCGTAGGCGAGAGGTGGGGAATGACTGTCAGGGGGTCCAGCCTCTCCTTGTTGGACACAGTGGCCTCAAAAGGAGACAGAGGAGGGTCTCCACTCATTGGGCATTTGGTTTGCTTGTATATTCTCTCCTGCAGGGAGTCTAGTTCTTTTTCTTCTTCCTCCAGATTTAGCTTAGAAGGACTTTAAAATTTTTTTTAAAAGAATATTTGGTGGACTTTGAGTCACCTGGGCACCATTTTGTACACATGTGTACAAAATGGTGTACAAAAAAGATACGTCCAAGTCCTAACCCCTGGAGCCTATGAAAGTCCCTTATTTGGAAAAAGGCTGTTTGCAGATGTAATTAAGAATCTCATGATGAGATCGTCCTGGATTTAAGGTGAGCCCAAGTCTAATGACAGGTGCCCCTATGAGAAGAGGAGAGGACCCAGAGATATAGAGACACAGATAGAGGCTGTGTGAAGCTCAGGCAGAGACTGGAATGTTGGAATGCTAAGGGTTACTGCAAATTACCAGAAGCTAGGAGAGAGGCATAGAACGCATCCTCCCAGAAGGAGCCATCCCTGCTGACACCCTGATTTTAGACTTCTGGCCTCCAGAACCACGAGAGAGTAAATTTCTGTGTTAAGCCACGCAGTTTATGGTAATTTGTTTTGGCGGCCCTAGGAAACTCGTATAACACCCATGTGGCCGAGCTTCCTCTCGCCTTTGTGGTCTAAGCCCTTTTAGCCTCTCTGAGTAGTTATCTTCTTTAGAAGTTTTGCACTTTCATTTCTCCGTGAGGTAGAGTTAGAATTTCATGTTTTAGGTCCACTTCCTTTGCACTGATTTCCTCCCAGGGTCTGTTGGTCCTGGAATCTGTACCTGTCTGAATGGGCCCTAGCATATCAGAGGACCTGGTCCCTTTCCCAGGGCTGTGCCAATTCCAGTTCACTGGCTCTTGCTTCTTTTACTGATAAGGTGTCTCTATAGTATATTGTTCAAGCTAGGACGCTTGTGAGAGTTAAAGGGGATGCTATTGGTATTTATAACAAATGTAAACTGAGACTGTCCTAGGTGAACCAGGACATCTGGTCGTCCTACTTACTCTTCATTTGCAGATTCCAAATATTAGTCCCGTTGGGCTTCCTTTCTGGTCTTGTCAGTATTAAAGTCAGGAGTACTTGCTTAGCCTTAGAAAGAGTGAGAAATGCAGGGTGTTCAGAATCACTGACTGGCCTTCCTAGTCCCTTTTCTCTTGCTCTCTTGTTCTCTCCAGAGGTTGATTTTTTTTTTTTTTCCTTTTCCTTTTTAGCTCCAGGGTTATCCAACTTGTTTTGTCTTCAGACCTCTTTGTAAGGCAACACAGCCCCTGGACCCCTTACTTGTTCCCGTTTTTTGCCACTCAGCTTTGTAAAAATGCTTCTCTACGGTGGGTAAGAAGATCAGGGCTCTTTTGGATGAACCATCAATTAATTTGAATCCTGTAGAATAAAACTTAAAATACGTTAAATTATTAATTCATACCAGAAACGAGAGCAAAGAGTTTGTCGTGTTTCATACATGAATGCTGCATGGGGCCAACTCTTAAACCATCTGGAGCGCAGAATCCTGGGGCCCATGATGAGGGCTGTAGGCAGTTGCTGAAGTTGTTTCATGATTCCCACACCACCGCCACTGCTGGGAGAACAGAGTGTCGTCTCTTGGATGTTCCTCTGGGGTGGAAGCTGGGCCACGTTCTCTAAAATTAGCCTCTTTCCTCTGCTGTTGTCGCAAATGAGGGGCCTTCCAGGAGAATATTTGCCATCACCACCAGTGACCTAGAAATGTCAGTTGCAATTAAGTACCATGATCTATTACCCATATTGCTTCTCAGGAGAAATGACCATGCATGGTGTTTCAGTTATTGGACTGGAATTAGGGGCTAAGGTATCTCTTGGGGAAGTCGGTAAACTGCTTCAGGACCCTGTAGCCACATTAAGAGAAGCTGCCCCCAGCTGCCCCAGGGTAGTGGGTTACACGTTTGACTGCCCGTTTCAGGGATGCTCTTAAGGGTAGGGATAGTGTTGCTATGTTCATTCATGTGTCCTGGGCACCCAGCATGGTGCTTGGCAGCTGGGAGATGCTCAGGAGATACGTATTGAATGAAGGAGCTATTTATAGTAGAAAAGGTCCAGCATTTCCATTCACTGAAGTCATCAGTGGCTAAAAATTTCTGAGATACTACATAAGAAATATTCATATTCCCAAATGTGCTTCTTTATTTAGCTTGATTGCACTATATTATGAGGAATAACATGCATAAAACACTCAGATCTGTAGTGAACAGCTCAGTTTTTATACATGTACACACTGATGTCATCACCACTCAGGTCAAGATCAAGAACATTTCTAACACACAAGGCTCCCCCGTGCCCCCTTCCAGTTAACAGTTTCTGCCAAACATAACCACTTTTCTGTCTTCTGTTATCGTAGGTTGGCTTTACCTGTCTTTGAACTTCATATATATGAAATTATATAGTATGTGGTCTCTTGTATTTGGCTTCTTTCACTCAATAGTATGTCTGTGAGATTCAAGTTGTTAATTGCTGTGTAGCAGCAGCTTTTATTGCAGGGAGGTATTCCATTATATGAATATACCACAATTTATCCATTCTACTGTTTGGGTTGTTTCCAGTTTGGGCTATTATGAATGAAACTTATGAATGTTTTTGTACATGTCTTTAATTGCTCATATGTCCTAAAATTTCATGTTTTATAGGAAGGGAGAGAGAGGAGGGAAATAATGATAATAATAACTGACACTATTGAAAGGTTATGCTATGCCAGGAAGTACAGTAAGCAATTAAGCAAATGCTCTATAGCCCTATCCATTGCATGCTCTTTATTGCTATACCATTCTGTCTTGCAACTTTGTACCTTAATTAGAAAAAAACCCTAAGGCAAGATACCCTTTTAGTACACATTGGGTACATGGTCAGTCAGCATCCGAAATTGTCTAATTGACTTTTTTCTTTTTTTTTTTTGTGGTACGCGGGCCTCTCACTGCTGTGGCCTCTCCCGTTGCGGAGCACAGGCTCCGGACGCGCAGGCCCAGCGGCCATGGCTCACGGGCCCAGCCGCTCCGCGGCATGTGGGATCTTCCCAGACCGGGGCACGAACCCGTGTCCCCTGCATCAGCAGTCGGACTCTTAACCACTGTGCCACCAGGAAAGCCCAAGACCTCTAGTTTTTATCTTCAGTATTTCAATTCCCTTTTACTTTTATAAAATGAGTGAATATAATATATTGCATAGTTGAACAAACATTGCTCTGCTAAGTAAGATGGCTGTACTGATGACAGTGCCCTTCTTTTATTGCTTCTCACTGTACTTAGAGTAAGCTCCTTCCTCTTACTAGAGTCAAGGCGTTGAGTGGTCTCCTACCTACTCCCTCACCCTTATTTCTCACCACTCTCCCTCTTGTTCATGCCACTTTGGGAAGCTAACATTCTCTCCATTCCTTAGATGTACCAGCTTCTTTCCTGCTGGAGGGTTTTTACACATACTGTTTCCTAAGCTGTGAACACACTCCTTTCTTCACATGAGCTAGACCTTCAAGTCCAGGCTTAAATTTAACTCCCCAGCGAGGCTTTCTCAGACCACTCTATTTAAATTAGATTGCCCTCTCCATTTATTTATTTCTTTTTATTCATAGACTTTTAGTTTTAGAATAGTTCTAGATTTAAAGAAAAATTGAGCTAGATAGTACAGAGAGTTCTTAGCAGCCCCTGCACAGTTTCCCTTACTATTAACACCTTGTATTAGTGGGGTTCATTTGTTTTCATTAATGAACCAATATTGCTGATGTTAACTAAAGTCTATATTTTATTCAGATTTCCTTAGTTTTTCTCTGTCCTTTTTCTGTTTTAGGACCCTAGTCAGGATACCACATTACATTTCGTTGTCATGTCTCCTTGGGCTCCTCTTGGCTGTGACAGTTTTTTAGACTCTCCTTGTTTTTGATGACTTTGACAGTGTTGAGGAATACTGGTTAGGGCTTTGGTGGGACGCTCTTCTTTTGAAACTTGTCTGATTTTTTTTCCCCCCCCTCATGATTAGACTGGATAATGGGTTTGGGAGGAAAATTACACAGGTAAAGTGCCATTTTCATCACATCTTATTAGGGGTCCCTCCTGTCAACATGATTTATGACTGTTGATATTGACTTTGATCACTTAGCTGAAGTAGTATTTGTCAGATTTCTCTAAAGTTACTGTCCTCTTTGGAAGGAAGGGACAAGGCACAGCCCATAGCTAAGGAACGGGGCCATAACTCTCCGGTCCTTTAGGGTGGAGTAGCTACATAAGTTATTTGGAATTTCTCGGTATGGGAGATTTTTCTTCATTTATTAATATATTCAATTATTCATATTAGTATGGACTCATGAATATTTATATGTTGGGTTATAATTCAATACTATTTTATTTTGTTGCTCTGGTTGTTCCAGCTTCGGCCATTAGGAGCGCTTTCAGTTGGTTCCTGTGTCTCTTTGATCTTGCCCCATCAATAAGGTATTTATTTTTGAACACCTTCTTTCTTTCTGCCACTGCAAGGATATCTTGTATATTTCCTGCCCCACGCCTACAATCAGCCCTGTTCCTTTTATTGGAGAATGGTAGTAGAGACCAAGACCTAGGTGCTAGGTATGCTCGTCGCTGCTGGTGTGTTCCCCTTTATTTTATTAGAGTACGCTGATTCTTTCATTCATAGCATAAATTAGTGTGTTGTTTGCTTTATTGTCTGTCTTCCCACCTATATTGTCTGCTCCACAAAGTCACCCACAGTGCCTGACACATAGTTGGCCCTCAAGAAACATTTGTTGAAGGATGAATGAATGAATGAATGAATGCTGGCTGGAAGGCAGGACTTTCCTTAGAGCTTGAATGTTCATCTAACAGCTGTAGTTCAGTATATGAGTGGTGGTTCAGACTAGGGGTTTCGGTGTACAAAGTATTAGAGAAAGGTTAGGCAAGTCAAAGCTGAGCATATGAAACTGAGGATTTCCTTTATATATACAGTACTTAAAAATTCATTAATTGTGTTGATGTTTACATTCTAATTCTCTAGTCAGTTGTTTATTAGCTTTACAGTCAGAAAAAGTATATACGAATTCTAGCTAAGTATTGCTCTCTGTAGTTAAGATAGCTGGATACTGAAAACTGATTTTTATTTTCTGGTAGATACAGTAAAGACAGTTTTTTTGTTTTGTTTTTTAATGTCTCCCTCCATCCCCAATAGCTGTGGACAAAGAAGTGCAAATGGAGGCACAGTAAATGTGCTCATTACTTTTTCTCTGTTAAAAGTAACATTTGGGGGGCTTCCCTGGTGGCGCAGTGGTTGAGAGCCCGCCTGCCGATGCAGGGGACACGGGTTCGTGTCCTGGTCCGGGAAGATCCCACGTGCCGCGGAGCGGCTGGGCCCGTGAGCCATGGCCACTGAGCCTGCGTGTCCGGAGCCTGTGCTCCGCAACGGGAGAGGCCACAACAGTGAGAGGCCTGTGTACCGCAAAAAAAAAAAAAAAAAAAAGTAACATTTTGGAACAAAGTTAGAGATATGACAGGTAAAGCACAGAGGGCTGGAATAGGCTGGGGGGCGCTGGGGCCTGAAGCAGGTGCTCAGTGGGGGTGATTACTCAGGGACTCTGGATGCAAGGGTCAGAACTGGAAGGGTCTCAAGTTTCTCATCGTCAGCCTGGGAGACTGCACCCTGGGGAGACCACAGTGTCCTTGCAGTGCAGAATCCAGACACAAACAATGCGGGGGGTCTGTGCACTGAGTGGGAACATTCTGGGGGTGCCTGCTAAGAGCAGGGCCCTAGTTCATCCAAGGAGCTCGGGAAGAGCCCTTCATTGAAAGAAGGGGGAGAGGGAGCATCTTGGGCTCAGAGACATGGGCACAAGGGAGGTGGGGCTTATTTGCCAGGACTGGAGTCCATGGTGGGAGCAAGGGAGAGAAGCGTGACGCCAGGACTGGGCTACTGCAGGGCAGCCTTGAGGTTCAACTCTAATGTGGGCTGGTACCCCTTAGTTGTCTCCTGTCGTTAACCAGGCTCAGGGCAGGTGGAGGTTGCAGGGCCTCGGGGTCCCGGGTTGGGGAGGTTGGTCATGTGACCACAGCCTTAGGTAGAGAGGAAATGCTGGGCCCGACTTGGGGGCCTTTGGTTACTGTTTGACCTTTAGCTCTGGTGTAATTACTTTTATGAGGAAATGATTCTAAGGCCACTTTTGGTTGCTTCCTGAGGCAGCCAGCAGGACTCACCCTTGCCCTGTATCCTGGGCAGCCTGAAGACTACATTCCACCAGCCCCAGTAGATGTTGGGCTGCCCTTGGGCTCTGCTCCCTTGTGCCTAGGGCCACGTTGCTGCCCTCCGAGTTCCCTTCCCGGGCTCCTCTGAGGAGAGGTGAATGGGGGACTGTGTTCCTCACCCTTTTACACTACAGTCAGGGATTCTGTCCCCCAGGAATTTTCTCCCTTACCTCAGAGCCACCTCTTCCCTCCAAGACAGACCTGGTAGAGTTAACGCTTCATGTTCCCTGCTGTGCGTAGCTTTTCAGACTTCTGAAATCTCTGTGGGGAAGGCACGGTGGCTTCCCCTCGAAGATTTCCTGGAAATCCTAGATTAAGAGGGCCACTTCTTTCCAGTGACAGAAATGGCCTTTGTTTATTTCCTGTCTTGTATAAAAGAAACATCTGAAGTTGGCAGTATTGCAGGTTAACTCATTCACCCCTGGGCTATGCATTTATTTGGAAAACACAGTGTCTCTTTCCTTTTTAATTCAGTGGTTCTCAAAATTGAGGGTGTACAAGAATTTAAACAGTAGAGCCTAGGGGCCCACCCCAGGAAAGTCAGATTCTGTAGGTCTGAAGCAGATTTAGGCCGCCTTGATTCTCAGCTGGGTGGAGAACTCAGATGCCTCAGGGGCTGGGCTGATGGTAATTGCAAATCAAGGTGCTGAGCTGCTTATCTTGTGGTGGCAACTTTTAAAATACTTTTTTGGCCTAATATATGCCGGAGGGCCGTAATTTGCAATCGTTTTTCTAATGTTTCCGGAAAGCATTTGGTTTAGGGAGTGTTGAAGAGTAACTAGTTGTTGAAGCAACGAGAGGAAGGGATTTATTTATTGAGAGCTCACTCACACTTAGCACTTTTGTATATAGTATCTTATTTAATTCCAATAAAGCTCAACAAGGTAGATATTAATATCTTCATTTATGGAGGAGGAAACTGATGCTCAGGGAGGTTAATAACATAACTTGCTGCGGTTTGCACAAGTAATGGGCGGCAGAACTAGGAACTGGCTCCAGGTCAGCCTGACTTCAAGGCCAGTGTCCATCCACTAGTACCTGTCGCTGCCTTCTTTTCATGCTGCCTCTTCAGGGAAAGAAAACACACAGCCCGAACTCCAGCATGTGAGCTCCTAGTGGGCTGTGAGCACCTTACTCACAGGCAGGGTCTTGCATTGGGAGGTGGGTAAGAACACACTCTGGATCTGACCGCCTGGTTAGGAATCCAGGTCTTGCCACTTGTTAGCAATATGATGCTGGACATGTCACTTAACTTTCTGGGACCCCAGTACATCATCTGTGCATTGAGGATAATATCTACCTCATGAAATTGCTATGGGGATCAAATGAGGTAATATAACACTTAGTGCCTGGTGTATAGTGACCACAGTTGGAATATTAGCTGCTGTTTGATGATGATGACGACTACTGCTACTGTGGATCTGTTGCTTAGCAACATGGCATTTGGCCTATTGTTGGGGCTTAGGGAAGGTTGGTGAATGAGTATAGCCCAGTTGACTCTTCTGTGGTCATTCCTCTTTTCTTCCATTTACCCTCAACCTTCTACCATCCTTTCCCACCTCTCCTGTTTCTTTATTCTCACATTCCGTAAGCCACAGAAGTTGTCTGCTGCCCTACCTTTGGATGTTTGTGTCTTCAGGCTGTGTCTGTGTGAGAGGATCTTAAGGGTAGTTGTGGGAAGGCACATGCGGTTGGATGAGCATCTGTCTGTATCGTCTGTGTTTGTATGTCTGTGGGTGGCCATATCTATAAGGAACTGAATACTTGCATGAATTTGCAAGTTGGGGTGTGATTTTGCATTTTTGGGGCGTGTCTTTCTTGAGTAATGAGAATGAATAATTGCTGATATATATGTTTGAGGAGGTGTTTGTATGGAGGAGGTGTTTCTACTCCCCTTTGGTAGTTCATCTGATTGGGGTTTTGGGAAAGGTATACACGGTGAAGGAAAGACCCCGTAGTGAGACCAAGTTTTTTCCTTCCTTCCCTCCCTCTTCCCAGTCTTCTAATAGAGGAGTGCACTTGGGGGCGTTGGAAGATGGGCTGCCATAAGGAGGAGGTGAGGCTGGAGTGATCGGGGTGGGAGGCAGACAGGGAAGCCTTGTAAGTCGCATTTAGCAACTTGACTTTTATGCTAGAGGAACCTATGGATAGAAAGGAGGGATGTGGAAAGATACTTGAATTTCAAAAAGAAAAATGCGGCGTGGAGGATGGATTTGAGGGGTTCAAGGATGGAGGTTGGGAGATCGGTTGGAAGACTTTTGTGGAAACCAAGACTGTGATAGAAACAATGGAGAGGAAGGGACAAGTTTATGAGATGAAATTAGCAGGACTTAGAGATTAGTTGGACGCTGGGGTGAAGAATAGGGAGTCCTCAAGGTGCCCTGCTTGGAACAGTTGGGTGTACGATGCTGCTGTCACCTGAGACAGAATACAAGTGGATGATGTAATGGGATCCCAGAAAGTTAAGTGACATGTTGGGGTGGTGTGAGAGAGGGATTTGAGCTGAGGACATGGAATTTGGGGTGTCCATCAGACATCCAGTTAAAGATGTTAACAAGCTGTTGAATATGTAAATCTGAATTTTGGAGGAGAAACATCTGCTTGTAAAGGGTCATTGAAGCCGTAGGTGAAGATGAAGTTGCCCAAAGAGAGCATACAGAATGGAAGAGGAGAGAACTGTATTAATTTCCTAATATTGCTGTAACAAATTACTACAAACTTGGTGGCTTAAACAACAGAAATTTATTACCTTATTGTGCTAGAGGTCAGAAGTCTGAAATGGGCCTCACGTGGGAGTAAAATCAAGATGTCGGCAGAGCTACGTTCCTTCTGGAGACTCTTGGGGAGAATCTGTTCCTTGCCTTCCCAGCCTCTAGCGGCTGCCCACATTTCTTAGCTCGTGGCCACGTCACTCTCACCTCTGCTTTAGTCTTCATAACTTTCTCTCTGGTTCAGATCCTCCTGCCTCCCTTTCATAAGGATCCTGGTAATTACATTGGGCCCACCTGGATAACCCGGGATAATCTCCCCTTTGCAGATCCTTAACTTAATTGCATCTGCAAAGTCCTTTTTGCTGCAGAAGGTAACATATTCACAGGTTCCAGGCGTTAGGATGTGGACATCTTTGGGGGAGCCATTATCCTGCCTGCCACAGGGACCTGAAATAGAACCCCAAAGCTGGTTTACTGGCTTTAAAGGCACAGAGGCAGAGGAGTGTGCAAAGGAGCCAGAGAAATTAGACAGAACTAGGAGACCGCAGCCTGGAGGTTGGCTGGGGATAGGAGGAGATGGCGGAGAATTTCGTGAAGAGGAAATGACTGCTTCTATCCAACGCACTAGGTTCTAAAGGATAAAGATAGAAAAATGTCCATCGGACTTGACAACCAAGAGGCAGTTCATTCTTTCAAAAAATACTTAACTGAGCATCTCCTTTGTGCCAGGCACTCTCAGGCGTGGTGAATATAGCAGTGATGGAGGCCCAGTCCCTGCTTACATCCTAGCAGGGGAGGCAGGCGATGGATCAACAAGTAAAGAAGTCAGATAGTTACAAGCGCTATGTAAGGAATCAAATTAGGACATGTGAAAGAATGACTGGGAAGACCTCTGAAGGGGTGACGTCGAAACCTGTGTCTGAGTGCCAAGAGGAATGAGTCATTGAGTCCTGGGGATGGCGTTCCAGGCGCTGGGAGCAGCCAGTGGAAAGGTCCTCACTTGGGCGGGTCCTCGCTGGGCAGGAACAGAGAGGCTCTCCGTGTGGCCGTAGCATGAGAGTGAGGAGTGTGGTGGAGACTGAGGTTGGGAAAGGCTGTGCAGATCTTGGCTTTGCGCTTTGAATGCCAGGTAAGGAGTTTAGATTTTGTCCTGAGATTTTGCTGTAGGTGGTCAAGAGTGAAACAGGGAGACTAGAAAAAGAGGTGATTGCAGTGAGAGGGGATGGTGGCTTGGACTGGGATTATAGTAGTTGTTATGACTGAATTATGTCCCCTCACCCTCCAAAGATAATGTTGAAGTCCTAACACCTGGTACCTGTGAATGTGACTTTACTTGAAAATAGGGTCTTTGCAGATGTAAACAAATTAAAATGAGACCATACTGGATCAGGATGGGCCCTAGTCCAATATGACTGGTATCTTTATAAGAAGAGGGAAATTTCGACAGAGACAGAAGCAAGGAGAGTGCCATGTGATGACGGACGCAGAGATGGGAGTGATGTAGCTGCAAACCAGGGAGCACCAAGGCCACCGTGAGGAGTTAGGAGGCAAGGAAGGATTCTACAGGTTACAGAAGGAGCAGGGCTCTACCAACATCTTGATTTCAGACTTCTCGCTTCTGGAACGATGAGACAATAAATTTCTGTTGCTCTAAGCCACCCACTTGGTGGAAGTTTGGTACAGCAAGCCCTAGGAAATGGATATGGTAGTGGAGATGGGGAAGGGGTGGTGTGGAGGTAGAGCTGACGGGATTTGCTGTTGGATTGAAAATTGGATGTGTGAAGGAGGGGAAGCAATTGAGGACAAAGTAGATTCGTGGCCTGAGCAGCTGGATAACGGATGATTTTCTCTTCTGAGACTAGAAAGACCATGGATGGAGCAAGTTTGGGCAGCAAAATCAAGACTTGACTCTGTGAGTCAGAAGCTGAGCTGGAGGTGTACGTTTGAGGGTCATTAGCATATAGATGGCATTGAAATAATGAGGGTAAATGAAGTCACCCAGGGAGAAGAAGTTTCAGGCAACCCTGAGTGCCCTTAAATTCCTAATGTGGAGAAAAAGTATTTTCCAATGTCAGCTACTCCTGACTTTATGGGTTCCAGTGGGGGGATGTGTGCTAGTCCTCCAAGTTAAATACATATTTCTTTTACTTAGTCTGGTTTGCAGACCTGGTTTGAAACCAAAATATTTTGAAGCTCCTTTCATGGAGATGTAGAGTCTATTCTTTCCTCCAAATTCCTCCCCGCTAGAAATAATTGTATTGGTCACGGGATTTGCTTTGACTGATGGATGTGGTAGAAGTGATGCTGAGCGAGTCTCAGAGCCTGGGCTCCAGAGGTCTTGCGGCTTCTGACTCTGCCCTCTTGGACCACTGCTACCTCCGTATAAGGAAGACTGGGCTCTACTGCTGATGATGGGAGAGTCGTCTGACTGCAACCCAGTGAGTGCATCCAAGTGAGACCGGCAGCAGAACTGCCTGGTCAGCCCACCCAACCGGGGGGAATCATACATGGTGGGTGGTTCTAAGCCGCAGAGTTTCAGACTGGTTGGCTCCGTAAAGGGACCCACTTGGTTCAGAGCTCGCATCCACATGGGCAGGATAATATGGAGGGAGAGGGCTGTATGCTATTCAAGGTCATGAAAATAAATCAGGGTTTAATCTAGATGCGTGATTAAATGGCAATCTGTAAGGTCATGGAATCATACATCATTCACGAAATGATAAAATACAGAAGGCACATTTCGGAGACCAAATGGCATTCATTAAATCATTCCTGCAACAAATATTTAAGGGTCTGCTCTCTACGGTATACCTGCAGGGCAGTAGGTGAGAGGCACAGAGGTGAGTGGAATGAGCCCTCAGAATACTGTCACTGACTGTATGGAGTTTATTACTGGGGGTGTGACATCACTGTGTGCTAGGAGTGGCCGTGGAGATGCACACTGGGGATAATGATGGCAATGGCTGTCACTGATTGACCTCTCACTGGGTCCCGTGCCCTTTACATTTATTATCTTATTTAGACCTCACCACAGGCCTATGCAGTGGGGCTCGTCTGTTTCCATTCTACAGATGAACAGACAGACCGGCTCTTGTAAAGGTCAAGTAGCTTGGCCAGGATCACACATCTGGCAGGGGGTGGCTACACCACCACTTATGTCTGACTCTCAAGTTTATCCTCTTCTTCTACCAGGGTGTCTTAATTTCCCACGAATCCCTCACCTGACTTGAAGGCAGGTTATAGGGCCAGATTATAGTTTGGGTTTGGGGTACCCTGTCATCAGATGGAGTTCCTCTCTGGGTTGGCAGTTGACGTCAGGAGGGTTGATGCCGAAGGGTGAAAACCACCGTGGACAGACAGCACCTCCAGTGTCTCTGCACGAGGAGAATAAGGATCCCAGCGGGATGGGAAGACCGCATGAACCCACACCATCATGAATTTAATCTGTAAAATCTTGAAAGACCCCCCCCCCCACCACCCCGCCCCAAGTCGACTTTAACAGGGAGGATCGCCCCTCCAGGATACGTTCTCGTTGTGCCGGGTTCATGGCACAGCTGCAGGGGTGATGGGGGTGAGCTGTGAGGGGAGGACCACCTTCAGAGTCAGCGCCCCTCGCCTCGGGTCCCTCCTGGTGTGTGAGCTGCGTCCTGTGCCGTCCACAGCTTGGCGTGGGAGCCGGTTCCGTCAGCAGAGCTAGGGCATGGTGTCACAGCCATTGGACAGCGTGCTGTGGGTGGGTGTGTGTGAGTGAGCTAAGTTCGGAGGAGGGCTTGCATGTCACTTGACTCTGAGGGGAAGAGGGAGGTCATGGCTAGGGGGTCGTCCCGTGCCGAAAGGAATGGCACCGTGCGGACTCGGAGGGAGCCCGTGGCAGCTACTGTCCTGAGAGTTAGGCTGATGAGAGGTCACAGGCGGAGAAAGGTTCCTCGCAGGGAGGCAGAAGTCAGCATCTCAGGATAGGATGCAGGAGACAGGGCCACGTGCTGCGAGGCCGCGCACGACTCTCAGTCCTGGAGCCCCCCCCCCCCCCCTTGCGTGGGCCGCTGTCTGCAGTGAGGCCCCTCTTGGGGGCTGCGTGCAGGCACCGTCCCTGGGAGGGCCTCAGGGTGTCACAGGTCAGGCTGACTCAGCTTCCAGACTTCACAATGGGGGTCGCCTCAAAGAGCGGTGCTTCTCTTTGCTTCCTGGTGTCCACTTGTGGACCCTAGGTTCTGTGAGTCCTGGGACTTGAGGGCAGAGTGTGACCAAGAGTCCCTTCTATGCCACTGGACTGGGCTTTTGTCCTGACTCAGGCACTTAGGAGAGTTTTGAAGTTTGGGAAAAAAAAAAATCCTGAGGTAGCCTTGCTCTGCGGTGGCTGCAGGCTTTGTGGCCGTAGGAGCTAGAGTACCAGCAGGAGGTGAGTGGTGGAACGGGGGTCCCTCCCATCCAGTGGCTCTGTGGAGGACCACCAGCCAGAAGGGCCTTCTCTTCTTGGACAGAACTGGCCTTTTACCTGGACAGGCAGATTCTGTTAGACCCCAGTAGATACCAAAGCCAAACCTCCAAATATGTTCTTTTCTCTTTTTATTTTTTTCTTTTTTCTTTGCGGTACGCGGGCCTCTCACTGCTGTGGCCTCTCACTGCTGTGGCCTCTCACTGCTGTGGCCTCTCCCGTTGAGGAGCACAGGCTCCGGACGCGCAGGCTCAGCGGCCATGGCTCACGGGCCCAGCCGCTCCACGGCATGTGGGATCTTCCCGGACCGGGGCACGAACCCGTGTCCCCTGCATCGGCAGGCAGACTCTCAACAACTGCGCCACCAGGGAAGCCCCTTTTCTCTTTTTAAATGATAGTTACTGTTCATTTTCTCTAATGGCAGTAGCTGATATTTACCAGACATTTATTAGGTACCAGGAATTGTGCTAAGTACTTCACAGAGATTGTATTATTCGATTCTCACAACACTATGAGGCAGACACTAGCAGAACCCCTTTTGTACAGATGGTGGAACTGAGGTGCAGAGAAAGTAGATAATCTGTCCTGAGTCACATGGCTGGTAAGTCATGGACTCAGGAATTAAAGCCTGAGTGCTTACCTGTGCTGCTTCCAACAGGCAGAGAACAGGCTCAGGGCAGAAAATTTGCAAAACATTGAGAGAAACAAATCATCTGTAGTCTCTCTCTCCACAGATAACCTCTGTTAATATTTTTTCCATGCACATGGAATTAAAAAAAAAAATGGAGTTACAGTAACTACTGACTTTAGTCTGCTTTTTAAAAATTCTGCATTGTATTTTGAACATTTTCCAATGTTAAGTATTTTCAACACCTTTTTTTTCTTGGCTACAAAGTATCTTATTATATAGGAATCTGTACTTTAACTTAAAAACATCTATTATTGGAACTTCAAGTTGTTTATAAGTTCTGTTATAAATAATGCCATGACTCACAATTTTGTTTATGCATCTTTGCATATATCACAGAAGACTGCCTACTTGAGGATAACTTCTTAGAAGAGGCATTTCTGAATTAAGAGGCAGGTATGCCTTAGAGGCTCTTGGTATTGGAAAAAGCACTTTCCAGAAGGTTTGTACTAATTTCCTTTCCCACTGTCTGGGTACCTATTTATTCCTAACTCTGCTAACACTGGATATTTCATTGTTTTTAAACTTTGTAAAATTTCTCATTGAGAAGCGACATCTTTCTTTGATTACTAATGACATTGAACACTATATGTTTATCAGCCGCATGTAGTTCCATTGTGAATTGCCTTCATTTTTTGTTTATTTTTTATTTTATTTTTTCTTCCAGTGTTTTTGAGAGGTAACTGACATATAGCACTGCATAAGTTTAAGGTGTACAGCGTAACGATTGGACTTTGGTACATACTTTCAGACAAAACGATGACCATAGTAGGTTTAGTGAACATCCGTCATCTCATGTAGATACAAAATGAAAGAAAAAGTGTTTTTTCCTTGTGATGAGACTCTTAGGATTTTCTCTCTTAACAACTTTCACATATAACAGACAGCAGTGCTAATTATATATTCATCATGTTGTACATTACATCCCTAGTATTTATTTATCTTATAACTGGAAGTTTATACCTTTTGACCACCTTCATCCCATTGCCCCTCCCACTCTGGTAACCACTAATCTGATCTCTTTTTCTATGAGTTAGTTTGTTTGCTTGTTTGTTTTTGAAGTATAATTTACCTAGAAAACTGTGTTAGTTCCTGGTGCACAAGATTGTGATTTAACATTTCTGTGCATTACAAAATACATGTCTTTATTTTTATTAGAATATTTATCTCTTTTCTTGACTTGGATGAGCTCTTTATATATTAAAATGTGACCTGAACCTTTTGTCATATATGTTGTAGATATTTTTCTATTTGCCATGTACTTTTATATTTTATGTAAAGTGGTTTCTTTATGTAAAGAAGTTTTAAATTTCTAGGTAATCAGATCTACCTATCTTTGCCTTTACTGTTTTCTACTTTTGGTTCTATGCAAGATGATATAGTTACCTCCATTTAAAAAAATTTATTCTGTTACTCATTTTTAAGTGATTAACTTGACAAATATTTATTGCATACCTGTGCTACACCTGACCCTTTCTAGGCATTGGGGATATACATAAGCAAGAGGGACAAATGTTCCACTTCTTTGACCTTTTCCATCCATCTGAAATTTATTTTTAAGTACGATGGGAGGCGAGGTTTTAAGAATATAGTCTGTCTTCACGAGGTCAGCTGCAGCTTGACTGAACTCCTCTGTGGTGGCCCTGCCTTCCTTAGCAAGAAAAGGTGAAAAGGAAAATTCTTAAGGCTGGAGTTTTAAGGCTTGAACTATAATGGCATTTTGCCTCAATGGAAGATACATCACCAAGAACCGTGTCCCTTCACTTGTAATCATCAGACTGTAAAAATCCGAGACCCTTTGCCACAGGCCAGTTCATCCCACTGAGGGCCACTGAGGCCCTCTGTCCTGAAATTGGCCCTTTCACATGGGCTTGGGCCCTCATCCAAACAGACCCAAGGCTTCAGTGTAACCGCTGGAATTACCGGTTGGCTTTTTTATTTGTACAGAAGATCCTCCAGAGGTGGCTTGGTTTGGACAAGAAAACTTGGCTTGACCCACTGAGGGTCATCGCCACCCCCAATAAGCTCATTACACCGAAGTCTCCTTTTTCAGTCTTCTTGTAGCGGTTCCTTCACGTGAGTTTTCTGGAAAACGCTGGATGCTTTCTCCATGGAAGGGTGACGGACCAAGGATTCACAGTGGCTGTTGGATAATTATAGTTCTGTTTCCTTGCTAGTTACCTGGAGGCCTGGGGCCCTTGGTCCCTGGAATGCAGCTGTTGACTTTTCTAACTCAGGTTGGAAAAGGAGAGAAGGGGTTGGTTTCCTTGCTATTGCCCCAACTTGGTCAGTCTGTGGAGGATTCAAAGGACACAGTGCTAGATATCCAGGACTGAAATCAGGGGCTAGTGTGGGGAGCAAGAATCAGGGATTCTAGGCAAAAGCCTTAGACAGACAAGGAGTTCCCAGAGGCAAGTTCTCATAGTTCAGGGACAAAGCTCTTGAGGGTCCTGGAGCTCTGACAGGACCAGGGAAGAGCTCTTGCATCCTTGCTTATTCTGGTTTTGGTTTTTTTCCTCTGAGTAGGCTGATCTGTAGGGAAGGGGCTTCTCAGTTTTAGGGTAAGCCATCAGTCCCTGGTGGAGGGACAACAGCCTATGCTGTGATCAAGAAAATGATACCACCCTTAAAAGTTGGCACGTGCCAATTTCCACAGCATAAATACTCCCACTGTGGCTGATTTGGAGCTACCAGCAGATTAGCAGTGGGTTCACAAAATTGAACTGTTGGCTTTCAGGAGCTGTCAAGAGCTGGTTGCAGCACACGATGGCAGCACCCTTTCCCTGCCAGGGGCCTTGGCGTCCATGTCTGAAGGAAGCCCTGTGTCTGCTCAGCAGACCTGGGCTCAGCCTGGTGTCCGAGGCACCAGTAGTCCTGGCAGCCTGCTGGCTCTTCAGGGAGGTCTCTGTTTCTTCCCAATAGGGGTCATTTTCTTCCCCAGCCTCAGAGCATGAGTCCTGGCATCTTCACAAATATGGACACAGTTTCAGTGGCTCCCTTAGACAGTTGGGCTTGTTGTGTGTTTAGAGCACAGTCCTGCTAATCTCATTCGTAGCACTGGTCACTCTGCCACTAACTAGCTGTGTGACATCAGAAATATCACTTACCTTCCTTGGGCCTCACTGTCCTTATCTCTAAAATGACGGCATTGGAACAAATGATCTCTAAGGTCTCTTCCAGCCCTAGCATGCTATGATTATAAGAACCTTTGGGTGACGGCAATATTTATAGGCAGTGATATGACTTAGATTATGAGCCAGCCTGAACATTCCCTATGTGAGGCAGAGAAGAACATGCCAAGTCATTTGGGAAAGAAATGTTATTTTTGAGTACTGTAGACTCTAGTAATAAAACACAAATTCAGAACCGAAAGAAAGTGGGCCACATTTCATAGGTACAAAAGACTGACACCTTGCAAGATGATGGGGTTAATAGGTTCAGCTGTGATGCTCCCTGTGGCTCCAGCTCTGGAAGGAAGGTCCTCCTGGGAGATCAACAGGAGCTCTTTTAGACAGATCACCTCTACATTATGGAGGGATTATCTAGGTTCAATCTTGCTTTCATGCTTTTTGACTGCATCTGTTCTGCTTAATTACTTACTTGGTTGGCATCTCAAATTTCCTCTGTTTTCTTGTAGCCTGCAGGGAATCCCTTTGAGAGAGGGTGGTGTAGTGAAAAAGCAGTGGATTAGCAATCGGGAGACCCAATTTTTAACTGTTTCTAATGATAAGACTCCAACAGATCGGTTCTCCAGTCTGGGTCTCAGATGCATTTATTGAAAAATAAGGGATTTGGGATAGCTCAGTGACTTTCAACAAGGGGCCATGTCAGGACGTTGCTGGTCTGGCTTTGGCTCCTAGCTGCAGTTGGAGTTCAGGTCCGCTTTACCTGGCTTTCAGTGTTATGGGACCGGTGGAGCATGTTCTTCTCTTAGCAGTGGTGGAAGTGGAAACGTGGGCTGCATTCGTGTTTACGCGGAGCCGAGGCTCACGGTCACGTTTGCCCATATTCCACTGGCCAAGGCAGGTCACACAGCCAAGCTGAACATCCTTGGTGCGGGAATGTATGCTCCACTTCTCGTGGGACAAACTTCAAAGTCACATGGGTGACTGTGGGAATAGGAAGGGATGAAGACTGGGAACAGTATGCCCGTCTACCAGCGAGGACTCTCATCCTGCAGTCCCAGGAGAGGAGCCCTCTTCATTGTATAGGACAGCTTCCAGACAAGAAAGAAAGCAAAGCACAGCAGATCTTCACTTCCCTGCCCCTACACAACACACGCATGCGCGCGCGCACACACACACACACACACACACACACACACACACACAAAACATAAGACACCAAGCAATGAACAATAACAGTGGTGACCACACAGAGAGAGGAGGTCTATGGGCATGTATAGTAAACACGGCTTACTTATCTGAATGGCTGGAGGCCAGGATCTATAGCTGGTAGTCTTATTTCAAAACACTTTTAGTTATACTAAGCCTCAGTTTCCCATCTGTGAAATGGGGATAATAACTTCAGTCTCACTCCCCACAGGGTGGCTGTGAGGATTGCGTTAATGGCCGCGAAGCTTGGCACGTAGTGGGTATTAAGACCTTTGTTTCTCCTCCTTGCTCACCTTTGGACCCTTATCTCCTCGTGGCTGGATTTTTAGATCAGCCTCCCATATGCCCCTTCCCACCTTCGGCTTCCCTCCTAATGGCTCTGCTTTTTCCTGCCTCTGTGCCTTTGATGGGGCGCTTTGCTCTGCTTGGTGTATCCTTTCTTCTCTGCAAAAATAGTGTTTTTCTTAAGGCCAGCACAAGTCCCACTTTCTTTTGCTAACAGACATCAGCTTACAACGGATTTTCTCTCCTTGCCGTTGGTATTTAACCTTGTGTGGCCTCCTATTGCCAATTGATGTCTCTGCTGAAAGTTTTTCAAGGGCAAAATCCATGTCTGATCCATCTCTGTATCTCTTATACCAGCACATTGCAAAGACCATGGTAGGTGCTTAGTAAATATTTGTTGAATGATTAGAAAAATAATCTCAGGCTCCCCAGAGCCGTCACCTTTATCTACGAGACGTGACCAAGGACAAGGAGACCAGCAGGATGTCAGGACTCATGAGGGTTCTTTGAGATAAGAGGCCAGGTCTGTGTAAAGGGTCACTCTGCCCGGAGCCCAGCCCTGGATGACATGGTCTCAGGAGCTCCTCCTGAGTGCAGGGACCCACTAATAAGCGACTGGCCAACTGTCCGGCTGCTGTTTGGAGACGTGATCTGACCCCCTGCTGGCCTGCATGGCCGAGGGACAAGCCTGTAGAATCCCCTGGTGTCTGGGTGTGGAGCTGGGGTCCCTGCCTGTGCCTCCTGAGGGTACCAGTTGCTTTCTGGCTGCACAGAACTTGATCCTGTGCCTGACCTGTTGATGAGTCATTTTCTGTCCCTGAGGAGTTTGGCAGGGAGGCCAGAGAGAATGCAGGTTCAATGGAGATTTATGGGTGTTTAAAAAAAAAAAGGGGGGGCGGGGGGCTGCTGGGGAGAACAAGGGAAAGGAGGGGAAGTGTTGGCAGTGTTTCTGTCCCTTTTGTGAACTGTTTAAAGATACTTATGTTCATTGCTCTCTTCATCTCAGGGAATGCCGTCACCATACAGTCAGGGGCTCAGGCCGGAAACCTGAGGGTGTTCTTCACCTCCTTCCCCTCCTGTCCCACCTTTTCCCCGCGTTCTAGCCCTCGTCTGGTTGTAGTGGTTGAGTAATTTGGGGAAGCACAGCTGGCTGGCTGTGATTGGTTGCCTTTCGGTTTTGATTTCTTAACCCTGGGACACGTTCCAGGCTTAGGTTGGGGTTTGCTTACTTAGGCTACCGAGGCAGCGAAGCCGCCTCTGTCTGATGGGCTCCTTGTTTAATTAATTTCACAGCCTCAGAGCTGAAAGTAAAGTTTGAAGGAGGGATTTGCATACCACGTTTAGAGCAGTATTATTCCCAGGAGCCAAAAGGTGGCAGCAACCCAAGTGTCCATCAGGGATGAACGGATAAACCAATGTCGTACATGCACACGGTGGACTATTATTCAGCCTCAGAAGGAAAGAAACCTTGTCACACGTTACAGCACGGATAAATCTTGTAGACGTTATGCTCCGCGTAACCAGCCAGTGACAAAAAGGTAGATACGGTGTGATTCTGCTTATATGAGGTTTGGAGTCTTAATTCGTAGAGACAGACAGTAGGAAAATGGTAGTTGCCAGGGGATGGTGGAGGGGGGATGGGGAATCGCTGTTTAATGGGTATAGAATTTCAGATTTGCAAAATGAAAAATGTTCTGGAGATGGGGTGGTGGGTGCACGATGTGCATGAATGTAGCGCTCCTGAACTGTGCCCTGAAAAATAGTTCAGGTGGTAAATTTTATGTTGTGTGTGATTTGTCAATGAAAAAGGAGCCCAGACTTCTCATGACCGGTGGGTCTCTACCTGATCTGCCTCCACCTGAGCCTTCAGCCTCATGGTGCTGGGCCCTAATACACACTGTCTGGGTACCAGTCTCCCTTCTCTTCAGCTTCTCTTCTCCCAGAAGGGAATTTGCGTGGCTCGTGCCTTCTCATGGGTGGGTCTCCGCTCCAAGGTCACCTCCATCTCTTCCCTGCCCCACCTTCTCCCAGTTACTCTTTATAACCTTACCCCCTTTCTGGACTTTATGGTGCTCGTTTTCTCTAGGATGGATTTTGTCCATCTGCCTCCCTAACCTGTTGCTTGACTTGTCTGCCCTCGTGGCCGGCAGAGTGTCAGCTTCAGGAAAAGATACTCGGTAACTACTGGCTGAGTGGTATTTCCTGATGCGTATCTCTGTTTGGCTATGAAGGGGGCATATGATCTAAGCCGTTTTCCTCATTGTGGGCCTGAGTTACACTGAACCAGCCGTGGTCCCTGGGCCGGGCCGCTTATGTTCGGTGATGGAAACTGGCCGGATGTGGGATTAACAGAATTAATTGGTCCTCATAGGAATTAAATTATTAACCTCGAACTCAACACATTTTTATTGGATTTTTTTTTACGATTAAGACATTAGGGCAGGGGAAGAGAGTTACAGGGATGAATGAGACGCAGGCTGTGTCTCACAGAGCTTCCAGTCTGACAAGATTGAAGATGTGCGTAGTCTGGGCCATGGTGAACGGCCGGAGGCGGCGAGTGGTGGGAGGGGTCTGTTACTTTTAGCCACAGGGCTCCAGAAAGTTCTCCATAGAAAGGTTCTGTTGAGGCAGGTCTGGATGGGGGGGGGGGGGCTCTTAAGTGGAGAACAAGCCCGGCCTGTGATGCAGGAGCAACACGAGAGATGTGGGTCAGGGCGGGGCGGGCAGCGGTGGTGCCGGAGTGCGTGTCTGTGGCGTGGCTGTTACGCTGTAATCCTGAGGGAATCCAGGCTTCTGAGCAGAAGAGGGAGGAGATCAGAGCTGAGTTCCATGAAGATCATTGGACAGCCGTGGGCAGGTTGGCCCGGGTGGGTTGGGAGGCTGGTAGCAGGGGCCCCAGTGAGACTGGAGGCTCTTCCGGTGGTATAGGTAGAAGGCAGCGTGGGTGAGCGTGGCTGAGTGAAAGGAGGGCGAGGCCTTTCTGAGGTGGGTCAGACAGGACTTGACAGCTCTGTGTGTGTGTGAGGGGGTGTGTGTGCACTTGTGGGCAGAAAGGGGAGGCGTTCCTCCCGGTGCCCCACAGTCAGGTGCCACTAACCGCCTTTCCCCACCTGCAGGGCTTGGCCACCTCCCCTAGGATTCCCTGTTTCCCCGCAGGAACCACAGAGAAGCCCATTCAGGAGCAGGAAGCCATCTCGGATCTGGAGGGTGACGTGGAGGCAGGACGCCCAGTGGCTTCTGCGAGCCCCGTGGCCCCTGCTGCCTCCTCTCCAGCCACCGGCCTCTCGCCTTGTTCCGCTCATGTTTACATCCCTCTGCTGTACCCGGGCTCTGTGGCTGACTGTCCTTTGACCCCCGCAGGGCCTCGTGGCACCTTGTCTGCTGTGTTGCTGGCATGTGACACACTCTGGGTTTTTCTGGTTCTGGCTGCTGCCCGCACCCCGGGGCTGACTTCTGAACAGTGTTTGTGTAGAGCAACTTGATGCTTAATACGTGTTTGTGGAGTGATGTAAGAACAAGCAAAATGGGCCCAGCTAAATACATTTGCCTTTTAGCACGACTGCCTAAGGGGACAAAAGGAATATTCAACTCATTATAGGAGGCTGACATCTAATTTCGTTTCTTACCAATGCATAGTTAGAAAAAGAATCGTATCATTCCCATGGTACCACTACTAGCATTTGATTTCATTAATCAAAGTGGGCAAGGCTTTGTTGAATACAGGCATTGAAAAAGATGGGGACTGGTATAAATAGTTTTTACATCATGATTTTAAAAGGCGGTATTGTGTAGATAAATGAGCATTTGCGTGCGTTTTTTATGGGAGTGGAGAATAAAACTCGAGGGTTGTGCATGCAGGGTAGGCAGACTTCTTATCCATCTGTGGACAAAGGATTGATTGTGAGCGTGGCACCAAGTGGGCATCTGAATCCGTCAGTTCACAAGCAAGTCCATTTCTTGCAGAGCACTTTATGGCAAATACACATTCCCAGTTCTTGTCAAAAACAGATTCCCTCCAAAACTGAGGTTTTAAGGTGGTGCATCGGCTAGCTTTTGCTGTGTAACAAACAACCACACAAAGTCAGTGGCTTGTAATGCTTTGGGTACAGTGATCTGGCCTCTGCTGTGTGGCTCTGTTGATCAGTGGGGCTCACTCATGTATCTGGAGGTTGATGGGGATTTGTCTGGGGCACTTTAGCTGGGTCAGTTCTTTATATACGTCTCATTCTCCTCCTGCCAAGACCAGCAGGCTAGATTCAGTGTGTCATTCTCACAGCAATGGTGGAAGTGCCGTGAGTGCACGTGGAGACATGGTAAGCCTTGGAGCTGGCCCCCCATCACTCCTACCACCTAATAGTGACCAAAACAAGTCATATGGCTGAGCCCAGATTCTGGGGGTAGGGAAATAGGCTCTGCTTGGTTGGTGAGAAGAACTGCAGAGTTAGTTAGAAAGGTGAGGGTACGGGGAGGGGTGAAAAATTGGGACCAAATGCAATCTACCACAGAGCGGTGTTCTCTGTCTAGCAAACAGCATGTTGTTAAGCAGGTTTGATGAAGAAAGCAAAGGTATGTATATTTGAATCGGTCATTTATGCATAGGTATTGAAATCTGAATGATTGCTCAGTGTTTTGAAGTTATGGATTATTAGAATTAGAAGGGAACTCAGAGGAAATCAAATCCCAACGAAACCACTAATTTTACAGACTAAGAAAATTTTAACCCAGATTGGTGAGGTGATGTTCGTAGGGTTT
The DNA here is from genome assembly GCF_949987515.2 of Delphinus delphis. Taxonomy (NCBI): domain Eukaryota; kingdom Metazoa; phylum Chordata; class Mammalia; order Artiodactyla; family Delphinidae; genus Delphinus; species Delphinus delphis. Next base: position 94,263,848 of record NC_082691.1, read on the forward strand.
TTAGTCATCAGTGACCATAACTATTGAAACTATATATTTTTTTCTGAGTATAATACTGTTTGGTAGGTATAATAATACACACTTTCCTTCCTACATCCTCTTTTGAATAAAAACCAAGTAAATATACCAATAGCATTACTTTTAATATTAGAGCTTCTTGTTCACAAAACTCAAAATGTGAAAGTCACAGAATTATAATTTGCGGATGTGTTGCTGCATTCAGTAATTGATTCTTAAATGAAAAATTTAAGGATGTTTTCACCGGAGGTAGGTAAGTCAGTGTGACAACCTGAAGAAGCCTGCATTGCAGCATTTCACCCTGACTTCTATGTATATGATGATACTAATACTGCAGTGCCAGCGTTTGGAATTGTCACCAAGCAGTGAGACAGGTGGAGGAAATTGGACTGGGATAGGGCTGGATCCCCATGTTTACTGCTGGTGACAGGACCTGGGCACATGATTCACCTCTTTGGTTCTTCTTTTACTCATGTGAAAAATAACAGGTTCGACGAGATGAAATCTAAGGCCAATACCAAGGCTAAAATCCTAATTATTTCATCAGTGATGGAAATGATACAGCTTTTCCCTATATTGCTGTTATTAATAAGGATTAGGTTCAGCAGTACCTGACAGAAAGTTCCCCAAATAAGTGGCTTGTATAATATAGAGGCTATTTCGCTTTCTTATTAACAACCAAAAAAAGATTTGGAGTTAGGAGTTCAGGGCTAATAAGATAGCATTGCACAGTGAGAGGCCTGCGTACCGCAAAAAAAAAAAAAAAAAAAAAAAAAAAAAGATAGCATTGCGCATCATTGGGGATCCAGACTTCTATCTTTCTGTCCTGCCATCCTTAGGACAGGACTCCCATCCTCAAGGTGACCTTCAAGGTCGCCTCATGGATCAGAATGGGTGCTAGAGCTCCAGCAATCATCATCATATGACAGGACAGCAGTAGAAAGAAATGGAGGAATGGGCAAAAGCACTTGCCCTTGCTTTTTGAAACCCTTTTTATTTTGAAATAATTTTAGATTTACTGAAGAGTTGCAAAGATAGAGTTCCCATGTATCTTTCATTCAACTTTTCCTAATGTTAACGTTATATATATAACCATGATATATTTATCAAAACCAAGAAATTAACATTGCTACAACACTATGAACCTAACTACGGTCAGTGTTTGTATATTACAGTTTTTATACAAGTGTTCCTTTTGGGTTCCAGGATCCCATTCTGGATACCACGTTGCGCGTTTAGTCCGCATATCTCCTTCAGTCTGTGACAGTTTCTCTGTCTTTCCTTGTTTTCCCCACCTTGACAATCTTTAAGATTACTGGTCAGGTATTTTGTAGAAAGTGCCTCAATTTGGGGTTGTCTGACGTTCTTTCACGATTAGACAGCAGTTACGGGTTTCGGGGAAAATTCACAGAGGGGACGTCCCTTTCTCATTGCATTATATCAGGGTATGTGATATCAGTACGACTTATTACTGGTGATGTTAACCTTGATTGCCTGGTTAAGGTGGTGTCTTTCCATTGTCAAGTTATTCTGTTTCCATTTCCAGACTCTCTTGGGTAGAAGTAAGTTTCTAAATTGAGCTCACCCTCAAGGGAAGGGGAATTAAGCCCCACCTCCTGGATCTCTCGCCTTGAAGGCACATTCCAGGAAGTCCCACACAGAGCTTCCGCTTCTATTGGCTGGAATTTAGTGGAGTGTAATTGATGGTGAAGAGCTTTGACTGGCTTCAGGCTGCTTGAGTTCAAATGGTAGCTCTGGCACTCATTAACAGTATGAATTGGGCAAATCGCTTAACTTCTGTGTTTGTTTCCTTGGTCAAAAAGGGGATAATAACTGCCTGCTCATAAGCTCACTGTGAGGATGGAGTGAGTTTCTACTCGTAAAGGTGCTTAGAATTGTGCCCGGCACATAATGAGGTGGCATCATGGTTAGCTATTGACGTTGTTATGTGGCCACACCCAGCTACGAGCGAGGCTGGGAAATGCAGTCTTTCCCGCGAAGCAAAAATTGGCTAAAAATTGGGATGCTGCTGCTAAGGAGGAAAAGGGAGGCTATTCAGAGACAGTCAGCGGTGTCTGCCGTAATGGGCTGTTTTCAAGAACTGGATCTCTAGTAGGTGGGACGGTGAACTGAGTATCTTTCCTGTTACAAAGTCTCCCTTGAACAGGGTCCCCTGTGCTCTTGAAGTGGGCCCTGGGAAAGTGAGAAACGCAGGCTGCCACCAGAAGGGAGCTAAGAGTTCGTCAGAAATTAAGGGTCCTGTTGGGTTTACTTGATCTTTGGGGAAGAATCAGTTTCCTCTCTGCATCCCATTCCCAGCCGAGGACATAGTGTGAGTGGCTCACACCCGGGATGAGCTTGGTGGAAGGAATGGTGAATCCATTTGAAAGTGTTTGATGTGTTTGCGTTCCTGAAAATATATTTAATCCTCAAAAAGGAAGAGATGGGGTGGGCTAGAAGTCTTTGCAAAGATCAGAGCCACCTTATCCTGTGTGTCAGCAGAAGGAGAGGTAAGAAAACATCCCTGGGACGGGAGGGCTGACATCCAGAAGAGCCGTGGGAATGACCCAGAAGCTGCCCAACCCTATCTTTCATGGATCAGGCGCTCCTTCAGAGCACCAGGAACCAAGGCCTGGGGCACCGCCAAGTCGTGCCTTTGGGTTTTCAGGTTTGAAAAAGAGCATAAAGAGAAAGGACCGAGAATGGCTCTGCTTTTGCCGATATGGGATCTCAACACTAATTATAGCTGGAGCCCTGCAGGCCTGTGTCTGACCTGCTCCAGCTCCTGAAGCTTGGTCCCGATAGGTGGCTCCTAACGAGCTTCCACTCCCCTCCCTATTATGTCAGTTGTCTGGGAGCAGTTTCCTCCCAGTCTAGCATTTACCCTGCCAGATTTGTGCTTTTCATAGAATGTGTCTGGAGAATGATAGTGTTCAAGGTCATAGCCGGAGCTTGCTGTGTGGCCTAGAGTTAGTTGCTTAACCTCTCTGGGCTCTAGTCTTCTCTGTCAAATAAGGGGATCAAAGACCCCTTCCAGCAAAAACTGCTCTGGGCTCTTTGTCCTGATCCAAGGGCACGTTATCCAGAGCTGCCTGTGAGTACTGCATCTTGTCCTTTGATGCGGGGCATAAGAACTCACCTCTGCACCCGTGTGTTACCCAGAGTGTCCCTCCGTATCGTTTGTTTATTTGACTCCAAGTGGCTCCAGTGCAGGGCGCTCCATCCTCCCATGGCAGCAGCCCAAGCCCGCACGAGGTGGGCGCCGCGAATGTGTGCGAGTCACATTGTTCTGCCAGTTCACCTCTCCTGGCTCTGGTCAGGTCTGATTAGGGATGACAACTCTGCAGCAGATTCGTGCCTTTAATCACTTCACCATGTACAAGGGCCTGGATCCGTGTCACGGACATCCCCTTGCTCTTTTTCATCCTTTTGATCAGAGACGGTGCCTGATGTGCTCTCTCACAACGGGCTTCCTTCCAATCCCTTAAACTGAAAACATTTTTGCAAAAATACTTGTGCCTGTGCTGCCCCCAGATGCATAATTAGGAAGGTAGTGTGGCTGAGGTCCCCGAGGCTGCTACCTCTTCAAGGGCCGGTGAAAGAATTCAGTACCCCCCGGGCGGGGTGGTGTGCAGGCCCCTTCGCTGGGGACCACCCATCCCAGGGGCCAATTTGCCTGCAGTTTGAATACTCCTTCCCCTGTCAAGGGAAACTGCGATTATCCTGCTGCTCTGAAGTTAAAACGTCTGCTCCCCACCTTATACTTGCTTCTATGTTTCTGTGAAAATCACACGATCATTGGCTCCTTTCCACGCTTTTATGCACTCATGTGCTCCAACATTTATTGTTTGAGGTTCTTATATAGCATTTACAGTTTATCCATCTGTTTCACGTACATTTTCATAACATGTTTGATTTTTATGACAGCCCCGTGAAAGACCAAGACAGAGGCCAGAAATCTGAGTCTCAGAAAGGGTGAGTGATTTGCTAAGCTGAGCACGTTCTTAGCTGGGTCTTCTGTCTCTACTCATCCAGGGACTCTGATCTTTCACGATTCTGACTTGTTATCATTTGCTTGTCTTCTGGCTTTAAGTCATTCTCCTCGTGACTTTGAATTTCATGCAAACTTCATGGCATCTCCTTCCGCAGACGAGCTCTGCCTCGGGGAAGATCTCCATACTTTGGAGAACTGGAGCTCTCCCATGCTTGTGCATCTGGGGAATTCAATTTGCCGAATTACAGCAAAGGGGCAAAATTCAGAAATTTTCAGTCAAGTCCTCTCTTCCCCAGAGCTTGCTCTCATCTCCTCTTTAAAAAAGAAAAAAAAGGTTCCTCCTGGGTATTTTCTTGAACCTCTAATTCATCGAATTAATATCTAGACACATGGCTCTGAATGATCAAATGGTCCCAGGCTCAGCAGAGGATCATCCAAGTGGTTGTTTGTCACCTTCTTTCAGTATTTATTGAGGTCCAGTCACTTGCAGAAAACTCTGGAGACACAAAGATGAGAAAGACACTGGTCTCGGTTTCAACAAGCTCACAGAGATGACTGGGGCTCTTGGAGACCTCAGAGGTTCCAGCACAATTTCCTTCATTTTCTGTTTTAAATTTTACATGGTACGCCAATAATGTTCAATATTTGTACAACTCTGAATTAAAAAAAGAAAAAAAATTTCACCCACGGTTTCCTCACACCCCCAAATCAAGCTGTTCTCAGTGTTCTGTGTTCCCTTCCACTTTTTGCCTACGTGAACATGAATTATGACTTTTCTTCAATATTATACAAATGTTTTTCCACATTGCTGTACAGTCGTTTTATTAATCAAGTGTATGTTTTGCGTGCTTAGCCTTTTGTTTACCATTAGATACTTAGGTTTCCACATTTCTGCCATTATAGAGCTGTAGTAAACTTCTGCCAATAATTTTAGTTATTTTGGGTTATTTCCTTCGTCTAGGTTCCTTGAAGTATGACTACTTGGTCAAAGGTTGAACATCTTCATGGCTCTTGATCGGTTTGTCATACTGTTATTTAAATGGTTATATTACCTTATCCTATCATCCACAAAGTGTGAGTTAATGTTCTTGACCCAAATTACCCCTGGATGGATTCTTTTCCATTATAACAGTAATCCTGGAGGTCCCTTGGAGTAACAGTCTTATGATTGAACCTTGTTTCTTCCATTGCAGTTCTTCTCAATTCTTTCTCAGTTGTGATGTGACCAGTGGTGAGATCACGGATAAGTGACTTAGCCTGAGTATTCTCCAGCCTGTTCATCACTAGAATGGGGACCATCAATTATTTCTGGGTTGTTGTGAGGATCAAACAATATAATTTATGGAATTTCTCTGTAAATGATACAGAAGTAAGCTGTTACTGATGATGTAACTGATTGCCTCTTAAACCCCCTTTCTCTGCTCTGAATGACCCTTCTCCCAAGGGGAAGGATGGCTGACACTAAGTTCCCACCAGCTACAAGGACTCTGCAGTGCATGGCTGTACCAGGGAGGAGATGGTGGGGTGAGAGGCAGGCATATGTGCTAGTGGAGAAGGGGCTGGAAGAGCCCAAGATAGAACTAATAATCCCAGACCAGTGCCTGTTGGTGAGGCCTTCAGTTAAGAGCTGTTCCTTCCTTCCTCGATGTACTCTTACAGATCCTGTGCTGAGCCCCTCTCCTGAGGCATCCTCCTTTCCTGGCCCGACACACTAGTTGATATTGAAGGAGATGCTACAGCTGTGGAGCAGCTCCTGCTGGGGGTGGTGAGGCTGGTGGACCACACATGCCAAACCACGTAGCAAAGTCGGCATTCTTCTATCAATCAAAAGCCTATGCCCTGTTTTCTAGTTCCCTCGGATTGATGAATCTACACCTTCTGAATGAATCATTGGTTAGTGCAGATTTCACACAGATACATAAAACACCCCAAACGTAAAACATGCTTGACTACTCTTAGTCTTCTAGACTACTCTTAGTTCCTTAGTATAGATCTATTGTCTATTTTAAAAATAAATATTTTAGAGTTTTACTATATGATAGAAACCGTTCTAAGTGCTTTACAGTCATTATCTTATTTCATCCATATAACGGTGATATGATGTAGGTACTAATGTTAAATCCATTTTACTGAGTGGGAAACAGTCTGGGACCTTAAATAACTTGCCCGTGGTCACTTGGTTGCTAAGTGGTGGAGCCAGGATTAGAACTCGAGACTTTAAAAATATTCTGCTTATTGGTGTCTCGGGGCTCTGTCTTGGCCAGACCCGTACCCACAACTTATTCTGGATCGAGGTGCGTGACTGTACTCGGCAGCCGGTCTCCCTTATGTACCTGCCTTCTGAGGGACGCTTGCAAATCCCATGCAGAGGAAGGGCGTGGGGTGTCACAGCAGAGAGCCAGTGATGGGGGGACAGTGCTTCGGGTGGGGCTGGGGGAGGGAAGAAGGTGGAACACGTGAGTGTGGGCCGGGGCAGGGGCAAGGGGAGCTATATGCCTGCAGTTCTTGTTGGAGTCTTGGCGTGTTGATTTTCAACAGATACTTGAGTACCTACTACGTGCTAGTGCCACGATGGCTGCAGCCATCTGTTGTGTGCTGACTGTGCTCCGCTCACTGGGGCAGGTACTTTATATCCGTTTTCTCTGTTCCTCCCAGTGATGCCGTGTGGTACATAGTCTTTTACCAATGAGGAAATGGAGGCACATAGAGATTAAATAGTTGCAACACAGTTCTAGAGTTGGAACCACTATTCCAGCTCCCAGGACGGTGAGTGTGAATAGTTTATTTCATAATTTCATTTTAATCATCCATTCACAGATGTTTACTGAGAGCCTGCTAGGTGGCAATCACAGTGTTAGGCACTGGGGTGAAGGGTGAAACCCTGGATTTGCTGCCAGGAAGAATGTGAAGAGTGTGACACAGGAGGTTCAAGACTCCACGTCTCTGTACTTGATGGGATCTCTTTCAGCTAGAACTTAAGCTGAAAGTTATTTTTCACACCAGAAGGGAAGCTGCCAATCCCCTCTTAGATGCTGCAGTGAAGCAGAGAACGCAGGCTGAGCAGGTCTGGCCAGAGGATTTGGGTCCTGGAACAGAGGGCACGGTGAACGGCAGGGCCCCCTCTCACGAGAGAAGAAGGTGCTGAGCTCAGCACCCAGCAGAGACGCAGGCTTGGCTGCAGAGCCTGACCAGGACTGCTGCCTCCCAGCCGTGAGGGATGCCACAGAGGGAGGACCTGAGAAGGTTTAGCAGGAAGGAACGCACACGGAAACAATTACAGCCACCTCTGCAAGGGAGGAGGAGGAATTAGCGATTATTGGACGTTGAAGGTGTAGTACTTCCAGATTGCTGTACATGATTAGGTGTGAGTTCTATCCCAAAGCAGAAATAGTCATTCTCAATTAATTCTTTTGTTCTCCTCATGAAATCCTAGTTAAAATACTCCTTGAGGTATTGTTATAGATGAGATCTGTACAAACATGGTACGAGTGTGTGTGTGCATGAAAAGAGCTGTTGAAGTTCAGACTGTAAGGCCTGGAGTGGGTGGCCAGCTAAGTGTCCCTAAGTCTGCTGGACATTGATTGCACTTGGGCCTGGGATCCAGAGATGAATACGACAAAAGCCCTTCCCCTTAAGGAACTCAAAACAGGTGAATTCTACAAGGTAGACTGTAAGCTCCTTGAAGGCAGGAACCATATTGTATGTGAATTTGTATCCCCAGTGCCTAGCACCATGCCTGACGTGGAGTAGATAATCAATGTTTCCTGATTGAGTTGAGTGAATGATAGACAAAGTGTTAAGGAAACAGAATAGCACCCGTTACTTACTACCTAACCACCTCTTCCCCAACCCTTTTTTCCTTGGGTGTTTTGGGGAATGTTCCTTGAGGAGGGATGTTTGAGTCAGATCTTCAAGACTGGACTGTGGTCATGGTGAGGATGTGAAGATACCAAGGAAGATAGCCCCTTGCCCCTGAAACACCTTCAACTTTGACAATTTATAAATCTACTCTGAGGCTGTGTAGCAGTGACTTAGGCCTGGAATTGTTTCCTTCTGAATGTCCACCCAGTCAACCCAGATGGTGGCCTGAATTTGTGTTGAGAGGAGGATTGGGAAGTCTGTTACTGGCCATGCTTGCCGTGGTGTGGGAGAGGTGCTGGTGGTATTTGTAAGTGTCCGTATTAAGTCTCTGGGCTCTTAAAATAACCCCACTCCTTTCTTTGGCCTCAGCGCCATCTATAGGGGGAAAGCAGATTCATGGTGAACGGGGCGTGGCATTGCATGTGGTGCCAGCTCACACTAGGGGAAGAGACCGTACAGGGGAGAGAAGGGGTTCTCTGCTTTTTCATCGGTCAGGTCCTCCATCACAAAAGCATTTCTTCTGAGGCTGAGTGGATGGATTAGGCTTTGAAGAGATTCTCGTGGAGATGTTCTCTTGAAAAACAGTAATTGTCAGAAAGGAATTATGCGTCACAGAAGCAGACATTTTCGCACTATTCACTTTAATAATGTCTAATTGTTCTAGAGTTGTTGAGGTATCAACTGAACCACAAAGGTTAGATTTCCAGATTACTACTTAGGTTTTGTGTTAAAAACTTAAACACAGCTTAAAACAATTTTAAAGGGAATAACTATAGAATTGATGGTAGAATGTACTTAAATGGCTCACTCGCAAAGGCTGTTATTAAAGGTATCGTTGGTGATACATTGTCATCCTCATATGGTTAAGTTATTGTTATTTTGTTGTAATGCAGTTGTGTCCCCAAGGGTTACTGGGCTGCTTGGTCCTGCACTGAACAGTCCCAGGTGGCTTTTGAGACTTTACGTCTTCATTTTGTTTTCCTATGTCTTACTTTGATGTCAGCTCACAGCCTCCTGTCACTTTTCCTGCTTCCTTAGCAGCGCTTCTGTTTGTGTTACAGTTTTCTGAATTTCTCCAAAATCACGTAAGTAAGCCTGTTAAGATTTTGTCTAAAGGAAGCCACAGCAGGCTCTGAATGAAGGCCTGAGGGACGTTTCTGTGAATAAAGAACGTGCGCTTCCCACGCGTGGGTGTCTGGGCTTGCCCTGACACCTCTTTTCACTTACTTTGGGTTTCTCAGCTGGCTTTTGCTTCGTCGAGGTTGCTGCATAAGTGACCTGGGGATAAATCGAGGTATAACCGTGCTGCAGGAGATCCCCTGATTTTATGGGCGAGCGTTTGAGGTCAGACTTAAAACCACTGATCTAGAGAATAAGACTCCAGCCCGCAAAGCATTTGCTAGAATTTGCTTAGCTTCTCTGAAATTTTGAAGAAAATGCTGTCCTTTAACCTGGCTTCCAATAATTTAAGACTTTAGTTTCTTAGATAAAGGGCTGTATCAAGATCAGTATAAATACTTGCAGTGAAGAGTTAATATTAATTTAGGCAAAGTAGTGGCAGAATTTGCCAAAAAGAAAAAATTCTGAAAAATGGCATTTTGATTAATTTTTTTTTCTTTTGCGAGACGGTGAGGAGAGGCTTTCTGGTTAAAAAAAAAAAGTCATTGTTTGAAATGGTTGCATAATATTACCCGGCAGCCCTTCATCATGGACACAATGTACCACTGCTATAATATGCAGTGTCACTCACAACTAATCCCTTTATTGATTTTCTTTTTTGTTTTCCTCCCCCTCTGAATTTGCTGACAGCAAAAGATTAGGTCTAGAGAAATAGTTGTGGTTCAGATTCTATTTGACAATATTTAGAATTTAAAGTGACCTTCAAAAGTGAAAGGGCTGCCCGGAGTGGGATTTAAGTGGTTAGGGACAGTGCGGTATTAAGGGCGAGGCGGGCCTCTCACTGTTGTGGCCTCTCCCGTTGCGGAGCACAGGCTCCGGACGCGCAGGCTCAGCGGCCATGGCTCACGGGCCCAGCCACTCCGCGTCATGTGGGATCTTTCCGGACCGGGGCACGCACCCGTGTCCCCTGCATCGGCAGGCGGACTCCCAACCACTGCGCCACCAGGGAAGCCCGGGAATGCCTTTTTAATGCTGCTGTCAGGGCAGACCAGCCTGGAGAAGTATCCTCTGTCCTCAAGACCACATGAGAGCCCAGGGCCAGGTTGACCCTTGGCTTTGTTGTGAAGGAGATGAAGTTTGATTTTTGTCCCATTTGGTCTTTAATGCACTTGACTCTCCCTTCTGTAACCACCTCCTACCAGGCTCCTCTGTTTCTCTTGATCTCGCTCGTGTTGTCCAAAGCCCCCACTGTATATCCCACCCAGTCCTGCACATCTTCAGTGCCCTGGGCTCCCACGCCACCTCCAGTGGTCCTCCCATCTCTGCCCATTTTTAAGGGGAAAGTAGTCTAATTAAACTAATAAGATGTGAATGGCTGGTGGTCCTTAACTCTCCATGCAGTAAAGCCTTTGAAACTGTATATTGCTGGAGTTTTTTTTTCCTTTGTGCTTATCAATATGTCAAAATGATAGAAGGAGAGAATTGGTGGATGTGGTTTAACACATTAAGAACTTAACTAAAATACAAATATGTCCAAAAGCACGACACTGATTCCAGCCCTATCCTTTACTCTCTACCCTGCATCTGGCGGTCACCATTTCTCCTTTCCTTAGTCACTTTCATGGGAACAAAATTCATTCCTTTCTGGTAGACTTAGTGTGTCAAATGGAGCTTGTATTAGTGTTGGTCATACCTTTAGGAGTTATTTCACCTTGGTATATCCAGGTTCAAGTGATGGGTTCCATTCTGTCCTTTCACTTTTCAGTATCACCCGGCAGAGGACAGTGACATTTCCATTAGTTCCCAAATTGCATAATTACTAGTTTCTAGTTGTTTGACTTGTCATTTGATTCCTCTGGTCTTTAGTTTCCTTATCTGTGAAATTAGAAATGTGACCAGTTACCTCAAAGGCCACTTCTAACTGTAAAATTCTAGGTTTTCTTGTTCCTTGCCCTCTGTTGCTTCTAAATCCTATTCCAAAATCCTCCACCTGAGAAAAATTCCACCAGCATCCTTTCAGTCATCCATCCATCCCTCGTGTGCCAAGTACGATAGTGAACTGTAATAGGGTAAGATGACGGGGATTTAAAAGCCATAGAAGATGTGATCCTTTCTCTGGGGAACCTATATTTTAGTTTTAGAGACAAAATTAGGTATATAGGGCTTCCCTGGTGGCGCAGTGGTTGAGAGTCCGCCTGCCGATGCAGGGGACACGGGTTCGTGCCCCAGTCCGGGAAGATCCCACATGACGCGGAGCAGCTGGGCCCGTGAGCCATGGCCGCTGAGCCTGCACGTCCGGAGCCTATGTTCCGCAACGGGAGAGGCCACAGCAGTGAGAGGCCCACGTACCGAAAAAAAAAAAAAAAAAAAGATTAGGTATATAAAATAGCCAGAGACCAGAAAAAAATATAAGTTTGTGTCATCACAGCAATGTGCTCATAATACATCTTTATGTAGTTAGGCTGTAAGCCTTCTGAGGCCTTAACACTCGGTAAATTCTTGATACATGTTTGAATCTCATGATGAGATACGTACAATGGAAATGTACAATACAGGGGTGACCAAGGTCGAGAGGCTGACTGGGGAGGGGTTGATGTAGGCTGGCTGACTAAGGAGGGGCCCAGTGTAGACTGGCTACCCGGAGGAGGAAGGAAGTTTTGAGACAAGTGGCTCGGGTGATTGTATCCTGAGCTGTAGTTCTGGAAGGGTGCTACCCATGAACATTGCTTTTCTTTGCATGTGAATGTGCCTTTGCCACTTTGGGTCTGTAGTGAGAGTGAGTTCAGGTTCATAGCCAGGAGCTGGGACCAGGAGCCACAGCTACGTGTACCCTTCTCTGTCGCTGGTCCTGGAGTCTGGTCCTTGAATGTCATTGTACTAAACTGCATCCCTCATTTCCTAAAACTCTTGGCGTGTCTTCCTTCTTGGGTTTTAAGCCTTTCCAAGTTCTGTCATCCCCTTCCCTAGAATCATGGTGCTACCAGCTGCCCAACTAGGAGGCTCATCTCGACCCAAAATGTCCTACTGCCAGAGTCCACCTGCCATCTTGGACCCCTTGTCTGTTAACTAGAGGTGTTGATGTTTGGACTGATGATAATTCTCATTCAGGGCTGGACCTTGAGGTGGGTAGTCATTTCCTAGGCCTGCTTATTCCCAGCTGCACAATCTTCCCTATTGGCTTACATCTGAGGTCCTCATACTTTGAAGCTGGACCTGCAAGAATTATGATACAGAGAAAGTTAGGAGGTAGGAGTTTTGGGGCTTGGAATGTCAGGAACCAGGCAGGTGTTCCGGGCACCAGGGGAGGCCCAGGCATGCCTGCTGGGCCGTGGCCTCAGAATGCCATGATTGAGAAGACCGTCACCACTGAGAACACATTTGCACCCAGGAAGCTTTTTAGCCTCTTTCTACTGGGTTTAGGTGCAATTCTGGGGCATGGTCTATTGGGACTCACCCAGGGAAGAGAAAAGAAGCGGGTCATCTGGCTGGAAAGAGTGAATGGGGGAAACATATAGAAGGAATGGTATGGCATTGACACTGACTGGTCAGCGTGTTGCAGTTGTGTTCATTCAAGATATGGAAGTAAAATAGTGAAACAATAGTCCTGAAGGATATCAAAGTCCCGAATCTTGTCACCTATTCAGAGGTTTTTTACTGGTGAGTTGCATGTGTTTGAATGAGCTGTGAAGCACCCTAACTGGCTAAAATTCCTCATTATAAAAACAACATTGACTCTAAGTCATAACAAATTATAAGTCAGAGAGCCTCACAAACGGCTGTGTCCTTGCTGATCTCTTCCCAGACCTGAAATCTTTCAACGGCTTGGGGTTAAGTGAACCAAGGGTGGGAGGAAACAGCTCTTAATCTTTGGCAACTTTCACAGCTCTCACCCTGTCATCCACGTGTTCACTCAAATTCCAGGTCCTTTGTCTTGCCCTTAATTGTTGAAAATGAACATGGAATTAACTTTGTCAGTGGTAAAAAATTAGTGCTCCGTTAAGTTAGAACTTTGCATTCTTCAAACAGGTCTGGGATTGGAATTTTTCTTTGTGTTACTTAGGGAAAAAACAGTGGGTTGAGGGTATTAGAAATGTAAGTATAACTTTCTGATTTCCAACAATTTAGAAGTACCTATTTATACCTTGACCATTGATATGTTAATCACCAAACAGTGCTTTCTGTTTACCAGTGTAGTATTTCCCTGGACTTGATTTCTAGCTTGCTTTCTCCTCTTCCTCCTTTCTGCTCCCCTTCCCAAATTAGATTTTAAACTGCTGACACTGAGACTGTATTCATTTTCTTACCCCAGCACCTAGTGCAGTGCCTGGATACCTAATGACAGGAATGATGGATAATTGTGAACCTTTATAAGGTCATGACTGTCTGATAAGACCACTTCCTGGAAGGTGCAGGTTCTGAGCAGAGGGCAGCTGCTGGCCTGTGGCCTGTGGCCGAGTTTGCCCCAGCTTGCTGGCCTCCTTGGGACATAGAGCAGCCAGGTTTGGCCTCAGCAAAGGAACATCACCTTTCAGACATGACGGAACCAGCACCCTCTGGGCTCAGCCTCCTGCCGGGTGGGTCTCCCAGCTGGGCTCCTGGCACTGATGCTTTTTGAGAGCTCTTTCCTTCAGGAGGGTTTTTACCAAAGGAGAGACACTCTTCATGGATTTCTTCTGGGAGGTTCCAGTCTCTCACAGGATCTAAACAGCACAGACTAATGAGAACGGCAACTTGTTGGGACACAGGTAATAGAGTGAGATTCTGGAGGGCATATCTCCTCCATCATCTTACACAGTTGCTTGGGGAGCGTTTGTTGACTGACTTGTTGACTGATTGGAGTGGGTGCTAGACCTGCGACTGCTTCATTGTTTTGGTTCAGGTTTTAGGCATGGATTTAGCTTATCCTGATTTTACACAGTCCTTCTTCCCCCACTGTTGTTCTTTAGGGACTCGCAAATTCCTCCCAGTGGGTTCAGGAAGTCCTAGAGGTGTCTGATGTATATTTCCAAACGTTCTTGGCTACCTGGAGGGCTCTTGTGATTCATTCAGAATGTGTCAAGACCTGTTCTCTCGGCCAGCGACAGCTGCCCTACAGCCTCTTCTGCTCCCACCGCTAGGCTCTTCTGCTGCTGCTCTCGTCTGATGAATGGGAGCCTCTGCCCTCCTAGTCTGTTCCAGACTTGGGCTGGTCCAGCTTTCTGTGCACCCTGACTCCCCAGGAGCATGGCTCTTGGTTGTCATTTCACTGGAGAGGGAAGAACCGCTCCCCCTGTTTGTGGGTCACCAGCACGCACTGTCTTGTGTGTGTGGCAGTGTCTTTCTTACAGGAGATTTTGGTATTTGCATTTATTTTGTTAAAGCTGTTCTTTCCTGAGGCTCTGGCACAAATCCTGGGTGCCAGGAGCCTGGGGACTCCAGAGCAGCACATCCTGCTGCGTTTGGAATCGCCCTGCCTCCACCCTGAACTGTTGTCCTTGGACCAGGCTTGTGCACAGTGACCTTTCCCTCAGGATGAATATTTTCCTGGTGGTCTCCTTGGTCCCTGGTGCAAATAAACTTCTGGAACGCTCAGAGAGGGGAAGAGACAGGTAATCCTGGGACTAGACTGCAGATACTCTGAATTCCAATCGGTCCCTCTCCTGCTCTGCAGGGCATCTGCCCTACTGACCCTCCGGATGTGCCCAGACGTGTCGATTGCCCCATGCAGTCACGGCTTAGGCTGTTACCATGGTACTTTCAGTGCTTTTCTGGGGAGGTGATGTTTAGCGGCTCATTCATGAGCCCCATCCAAAGAGGGTCTTAATTATGACATTAAATGTGAACTTTGGTCCTTGATCAGCTCCTCCTGAGAATTCTTTCCTTTTGAAAGTTCAATTTTTAACCTTTTAGATCCTTAATACCTTGGTCTTTCTGTCCCACTGTGACTTGAAACTATTTTAAGAAAAAAAAGAAACAGGGTTGGGGGGTGACCTATGATCAGTAAGTCAGGGTGACAGTTCATTCAGTTCATGATGAGTCAAGGTCATGGATAGGAAACCAGAGCTGATCCTAGAGGGGTCTGGGTAGTTGCCAAGAACTGAGAGGGTTTTGCCAACAACCATGGTCCAGGGAGGGAGCTACATCTTGGAAACTGCATGCCTTTTCAGTCAAGTCTGACTGGCTTGACTTCAAGGACCACAGGGTACTCACGTGGAGGGGGCTAATTGGGAGGATGGACTGCAGCTGGGAAGGTGAAGAACCGGGACAGCCCATATCTAACCCCCTTTCTCTCGGGGCCTCTGCTTCTTCCTCATCTCTTTCTACCCAGGTTCCTACTTCCCTGCCTCCTTTATAACTTTAACCTGCCTTTTATTCTGTTGATTTTGTTTATTCTGTTTGTTTTTCTTGGTACCAGCCTAACGTGATTGGCTACCCCTTCAACTTCCTCTGCATTTCTTCAGCGTTTCTGCGATCATTTCACTTGAGGGAGGATGTGATTGGCTTAGCTGCGGATCTCGTGCTGGGCCCTTGCCATGGGTGGCTGTGGCCATCCCCGGCCCAGTCTTGGGTTGAGGGTCACGTGGCCATATTGCTGTTTAAGCAGCAGGAAAAACTGGTGAAGCACACTCTCTTAGAAGGAAGTTTGGGTGGTTCAGGCTTCTGGGGCAGGATTTCTCTGGTTTCCAGGAAGGTGGTTCTCTTGATTCCGTCACCGAGGCCACTGACAACATGGGCTGCCCTCATCTCAGGGCTCTTGCCTCTGCAGCATCTGTAAGGAGTCCCTGAGTATTGGCACGTGGCAACATCGCAAGTCCATTTACATAATGTAGAGCCTGTATCTTCTAGGTATACATCTTTGACAAGATGTCTGTAAAATGACTCTCAAGACACTAATTCCTGTGTTGTGTGTAATGGCTGGAACTGTACCTTCATACACCTGAACTCCTTAAACCTTCACAACAGCCCTGTGGAGTATGTGCTATTGCTTTCATTTTACACGGGAGGGAACTGAGTCAGGGAGAAGTTGTGAGACTTGCGTGATGAGTATGTGAAAGAGGCAGGATTAAGTCTTCTGACTTCTAGCCCTGTACCTCTTACTTGCCATACGTCACACATCTGTATGCCGAGCCTTGTAGTTCCCTAGGTGTTAGGAGGAGATAAAAAAGAAATAAGCTTACATTCCTAGTTAGGAGAAATTGCAAACAACATCTATTAAGACAGTCATCTGAGAGCTGATTGTTCTGTGCTGGTGATGGTGACCTTGAAATACACAGGAGGACACACAAATTACAGGCTGCTTTGAAAGTCTGGGATGTGCTGTGGATTGAAGATAAGCCCAGAGAGAATCAAGGTCACGTGCTTGTCCAAACCCGGGAAACCCTACCAGGAGTCAACGTTATTTGGTGGAAATACAGTGAGCTGGAGGGTGTTCCTGAATCCTGCTGCCTGAGGAGGTCCAGGCCTGGTGGTGACGGAATTGACAAGGAATCTGAAGCTGAAACCAAGGAGGTTGCTGTGTCCTTTGGGAAGAGAGTGGTGGAGCCAGTGTAGCTCTGAAGGTCCACACCGTGATGGTGTTTCATCTTCCAGACAGCCATGGTCCTTGCCGAGGACTTCACAAGAGGTTTTTAAAGCAGTTTTAACGTAGCCTAGAATGAACATCAAATGACAAGAGAGAATCCCTCAGTACAGTGTACTAGAACATAGCTGAGGGCAAGACTTGAAGAGCTGTTTCCGGGAACAAAGCTTGGACAGGTTGGCCACGGGGAGCACAGGAGTGAAGGCAGAGCTCTCCAAGCAGCGGGAAGGGGGGGTACCCAGGGGGAAGCCCAGCCAGCGGGGCGTCGCGGCGGGCAGACAGAGCAACAGGAACTAAAGGTCAGGCTGCGTGCTGCTGGATTGACGCACGGGAGACTGGCAGCCAGTGGCCGAGTCTCCTGAGGCTCGTCCAGGGCTAGGAATGCAGCTGTCCATCCGGACAAGCGGAAGGGGGAGCCTTCGGCCTGGAGGAAGTGGTGATTTAAGTGGCCATCACAGTCAGTCCTAGTCATGGGAGGATAGGCAGGACTGGTGAACAGGGGAGGGCAGGGTGAGTGGTGAGATGGCAGTTCTGACCTTGCCCCAATCTGAGCGTGGCCCCGGAGGCCACCAGCTCACCCACTGGCCGTGTCAGCCATTCTAAAGTCTCTCTGCGAAGGGCCGGTGCTGCTTTTAAGGTTAAGAGAGGGGTGGCTCAGACTGTGGGGAGAGGAGGGCTCTGAGGGCCGAGAACAAAAAAGCGTCCGTCAAGGACCACCAAGGATGCTGAGTGCCAGGCAGCTGTGATATGGAAGCCAGAGGGCAGGGATCAGAATCTGTGGTTCAGAGCGGGGAACTGACTGCCTCAAAACCATCCGGAGCAGAGCTGGATTTTCTTTTTTATGATCTTAACTTTACCTTGTTTTGTTTTTATCATCATAATTTACTTTTTTGTATAGGTAAGACATTGACATGGTTCAGTGTTTTAAAAATATAAAACGATTATATGAAATATAAAATGGGGAATGTCTCTTTGCTTCTCATTTTCCCAACCTCCTGATTCTTTGTGTAGAAGGAAATACCACTGTTTTCCTCCTAGAGATGTTTTATGTATGTGCCGGAATGTACCTGTATAACTACATCTATATCTATCATCTCCTTCCCCCCCTTACATAAATGTGGTATATATTATGTACTGTTATGCACCTTGCTTATTTTCACTTAATTTATCTCGTAAGGCTTTCCATAGCGGTTTCTAAACAGTTTGGTCTTTTTCAAAATGTTGTATTGCCTTCCATTGTGTGGATATATCATAATTTATTTAACTAGTCTCCTATTGATGGAAATTTAGGTTGCTCTTGTAAGCAAACGGGCAATGAATAACCTTGTACCTATGTCATTTCACACCTGTGAGACATCTCTCAGATAAATGACTAAAAGGGGAATTTCTGGGTCAGACTGAGTCTTTGTAATTTGGAGGGAGATTGATGAATTGCCCTCCAGAGAGGTTGTACAAATTTATAAAATTTACATTCCAACAGCAGCCCCTAAGAGTATCTGTTTCCCCACACCTCACCAGGAGGTGTGTCATCAAACTTCTGGACCTCTGCCAGAATGAAAAGGGCACCTCAGTGTAGATTTAATTTGTAATTCTCTTATTTTGAGTGTTCTTGAGCATCTTTTCATATGTTTGATATATAGTATTTTCATGAACTATGTATATCTTTTGCTCATTTTAAAATTGGACTGTTGGTCTTTTTCTTATCAACGTGTAGGTGCTTTTTATGTATGAGGGAAATCAGTTCTTTGTGATGTGAGTTGCAAATATTTCCCTCAGTTTGTCTTTTGCTTTTGTTTACAGTGGGTTTTGCTATGTGGAAATTTTGTATTTTTTTGTCGTCAAATTTATCAGTATTTTCTTATTTTGTGTCATAGTTGTAAAGGCTTCCTCTCTCTAAGGCTTCAAAAGTTTTCTCCATGGTTTCTTCTAGTACTTTTATGATTTAACTTTTTTCCCAAACGAGTGTTCGATCTATCTGAAATTTATCCTGGCCTAAGATGCAAAGTATGCCTTGAGTTTTTTTCCCCAGAAGGTTTACCTAGTTTTCTGAATACAATTGATTGAATAAACCATCTTATCCCTATTGATTAAGATGCCACTATTACTATGCTAAGGACTGAATTGTGTCCCATCAAAAAATCCATACCTTGAAGCCCTAACCCCCAATGTGACTGTATTTGGACATGGGGCCCTCAGGTTAAATGAGGTCATACGGATGGGGCCCTAACTGGGTAGAACTAGTGTCCTTTGGAGGAAGAGACACCAGCCTGCTCTTTCTCCTTGTATCACAGAGGAAAGGCCATGTGAGGACACAGTGAGAAGTCAGCCACCTGTAAGCCATGGAAGAGTAGGTTCATCAGAAACCAACCCTGGCACCTTGATCTTGGACTTCTAGTCTCCGTATTATGAGAAAATAAATGACTGTAGTTTAATCCACCCAGTCTGTGGTGTTTCGTTGTGACCGCCTGAGCAGACTGATACATACTGTATAGTAAATTCCCATGTGTTTTGGGTTGACTTCAGCTTTTCTGAGTTCTGGTCTGCTTCTTCTATTGCCCACCAACTAGGCAGCAGGGCTAGAGTTGGGGCTCCCAAAGCCTGGGGAGGGGCGGCGGGGGGCAGAGGGAAATGCTGGGGAAGGGAAGCATCAAGTAGTGAGTGGAGAGAGGGAGCAGGGAGGGACTGAGATCAGTGGAGACCCTAGAGGCTGGAGAAGGACTGTTGGGCGTGGAGGGGGAACCACACGACTGGGCAAGGGGGAGACGGGAGCTGCTGGGCCCAGCAGAAGGAAACACCCGGACAGATGTCCTCAGAGCCAGCTGGGGGCTGCTGCAACTTGGACCAGAGATAGGAGAGAATGGGGACTCTGTGAGTGTATTCTTTGTCTTTCAGGTGTTTATTTCAGTGTCTATCCCAGTAGTTCAGACTGCACTTGTTTTTCCGGCTGCATACCTGCCCTCAAACCCCAGGCTCCTTAGAGTCTTTCTTGATTCCGAGAACGTCTCCACAGTGTACATTTGGAGTACTAACTCTGGGCGGTGGCATCTTACTAGTCGATGTTTACACTTCTTTAAAAGAATCTTAATGTCTGCCATCTTCTGTAAGCAGGAAAGATATTAGTGAATGGAGGTGCTTCCAGTACTAGCTGCCCCTGCCCTCCTTTAACCATCCCACTCCTGCCCCGCCCCTTCTCCCTGCCCGCACTGGTGGGGTCTGCTCTGTTCCTCTGCCTCCAGCCCTGCCTTTGGGGCGCTCCTGCTCTTGGCTCTCTTTCTGCATCCTGGGTCCCCTCCAGAAAGCCTCCTTTCCGGGCTGAGGCTGCACCAGTTCTGTTCCATTGCAGTGAGTGGAGTGACTCCCTGAGTCCTTGCAAAACTAGATGAAGACAGCTGTCCGTCTGACCTTGCTCTGCCTGTGTGTTGCCTGCTGATTTCCGTGAAGTCCTGGATGCAGAGCCTAAGGGGGCCTGGGAGTAATGGTCACTGTCCTTAGGGAGGAGTGGGGCAGCCTTTCAAGGAGCGGGTTACTCCATTAGGATGATCTGCACCTCTGCGCTTGCTCAGTCTGGATGTCTGGGGCCCCAGAGGGCACCCGCTCGCCACCTCTTTGCCCCTGTGATCTGAAAGTTGGGCAGCCGTTTGACTCAGCTGCAGTGGAAGTGTTGGTCCACTGAGCAGGGAGGATGTTCCTGTGCCCGCCCTTTCAAGGAGCCAGGGAGGTAGACCAGAAGGCTCCACAGTGTCCTCCCCCTGTCCACACTTCCAGCCGTACTCGGGCCCTGGTGTCTGGACAACCATGACAGCCCCCTGCCTGAGTTCTCCCCTCAGTGCCCTGCCATCAGCCCAAACGCAAGTCCCTGCGGGACCTCCCTAGGCTCTGGCCGAGGAGGAGTCTGTTTGCTGTTGAGTTCGCTGCAGACTCAGACGTGAGCTGGGCCCAGGCTACCCTTTCCCCCATATTCTGTGTCCCCCAAACTGAAGACCGTGATTCTTCCTTCTTCCTCCATCAGCCTTCCCTGATGTGCTCAGCCGCCTGTGGCCTCCCCTCCCCGCCCCTCCCCCGGCCCCGTGCAGCAGTCACCACGCCCTCTGTTCCCTGGTGCTTTCCTGTGTCTGTGTCATCTGCCCCTCTGGGCAGCGGAGGTGAGGTGGGGCTCACGGGTGGTTAGAAGGTACCAGGAGAAGGTCAGTGGGAGGTGAGCCAGAGCCCCCGGAGGTTCTCCTACCATTAAAACTTGGATAATACGGCTTTGATTTTGTTAAGTGACTGAGTGGATTTCTTCTCGAGAAGTGACTATTCTTTCTCATTGGGTCTCAAGACTATGTTTTGTGGGAGGAAAAAATCTAAAATACTGAAAAGTGCAAAGATACTGTAGGTATAACTCCACAGTTCTGTTTTCACTCTGTGTTATATTTTGAGGTCTATTAATGTGTACAGTTCATTTAAAGTATTGTATAATATCCTGTCATGTAAATATAACCACCTTCTATTTTCTTGCTCCTGATCGAGGGACCTTTAGGTCTTCACTATTTTTTGCAAGCAGTACTTTATAGAACATTCTGCTCTTCTCTCGTCCTCATGCACATGTGTAGGATTTTGTCTAAGGGTGTGATTTGGAGCCATAGGGTGTATATGTTTCCAATTTACTTGATTTTTGTCAAGTGTTTGTGACAACTTACACTCTCAACAATAGTGTCTGAATGCTTCTCCCACCCCGGCCCCCCGTCTTTACCAAACCTTGAAGTTATCCGACTCTGTTAGGTTTTGCTATTTTGATTGGGAGGTGGAATGTGGGGCAGCATTTCCAGAAAGTTAAAAAAAAAAAAAAAAAAAAAAATTCCATCTTGGTGTGGACCAGTGAGTGATTCATCAGGTGAGGGCTAGGGGACACCCTTCCAACTAGGAAGGGTCATCGTCACAGGTCACAGGTTTTCCTAAATCGCCACTCTCCTGGGTTTGGGTGGTCAACGTACTCGGTGCTGTGTAGTTGCAGCGATGCTTGTGCTGTTCTGTCTGTGAGGGTCTTACAGGTAGGCAGGGAGATGTATTCTGGAAGCTCACTGGTGTAACCAGTGTTACACCAGGGGGCTGGATTTGGGGGTGGTGGTCTCAGTCCTTGAGGCAGGAGCAGTGTGATAAGATGTAGGCAGGGTTGGAGCCTATGGGGAAATGCCCTGACCTGGGAGTTGGGGGGCTGGTGCCAGAGCCACAGCTGAGGAAGCGTGAGGCAGGCAAAGACGGGGGGCTGGGAACCTGTCTTGTGGGACATCCATTTCTTTTGCTCAAACGTGTCAGATACATGATTGCTGCGTGTGTCTGACTCACGCATGAGAACTTATTTGGCATCTGACACACATCATAAATCTGCGTCCTGTATGGTGATGACATAGTGTCAGGAATAATTATGGCGAGCTTACCAGGTGCAGGATCCTGTATGGTGATGACACAGTATCAGGAATAATCATGGAGAGCTTACCAGGTGCAGGTGCTGGGTGCTTTATCTAAACTAACTCACTGAATTCTCACTGCACCCTTACGGGGGGTAGATATTTGTATCACGTCCCTTTAAAGTGAAGGCATGGAGGCACAGAGGGCTTTATTTATTTGGCCGAAATCACTCACCCTGAGAGTTTCAAAGCTGGGATCTGACCCCAGGCAAGCTGGCTCCGGTTCCCAGCCTCTTGACCGCAATACTGCTCCTGGACACAGCGGGGAAGGTGGAATAATTCACTATTCATATTTTCAACTCTGGTTTTGAATTTCATTTCAGCTAATGAGTCTGGTTTTGAATTTCATTTCAACTAATGAGTCAGGCTAAGTTAACACTTTAATTAACATCTTTAATCTAGCCAAGTCATTTAACTTAAACAAGAAAATAATCAATTTTGTGAGTAGAGGTATTAAGAAAAACATCATTAATCTGTTTGGGTTTTCTACTTTAATTCTGTGATCTTTAGTTTCCATTCAGTTTTTAGCTCAGGCACACAAGTTTAAGAGTAAAATAATGAACAGTCATCTGGGTTTGGTTTCTCACATAGTACAGCCCAACTTTCCCTAATGCTGCCCTACACACACACACACACACACACACACACAATCTCTCTGTCCCTCTCCCTAAATTAACTGGTAAAAAGGAAAATCAGCATTCTAAAACTCCTTTTTCAAATGAAAAGTAGAAAACTCAGTAAGCTGGATTTTTCCCCCCCTAGCTGAAAACAAACATTCAGCTCTTTGGAAATACCTGGGCAGCTGTCTGAATTCTGACTTTTATCTGGTGCCTCCATAGGGAATGGCTGGCCCTGGTCTTACAGAGATGCACACCTGAGGGTGGCAGAGCCTCCATCCCAGAAGCTGACAGTGTCCACGATCTGATCTGGAGCCCACCTGGGAGCAGCAGTGCCCTGCAAAGGCAGAGCCATCCTTGCCCTTGCGTCTGCAATGCTGGCAGCTCAGGGACTATCATCGTACTTTTCTCTGAAGGAGCAGGAATGAAGAATTTCCAGCTCGGTTTATCTTCTCCCTGTTCCTCCCCTTTAGGACAGTGTGTGCCTCGTGCTGGATCCTTAATTTAAAGAATATGGATGTTTCCCTCCAGCCTGAGAGCTGGGGATTCCTATCAAAAGTGACATTAGGGCTTCCCTGGTGGCGCAGTGGTTGAGGGTCCGCCTGCCGATGCAGGGGACGCGGGTTCGTGCCCCGGTCCGGGAGGATCCCACATGCCGCGGAGCGGCTGGGCCCGCGGGCCATGGCTGCTGAGGCTGCTCGTCCGGAGCCTGTGCTCTGCAACGGGAGAGGCCACAACAGTGAGAGGCCCGCGTACCGCAAAAAAAAAAAAAAGTGATATTAAAAAAGTGCGAGCCTGGCCTCCTCCGTCTTTCCTGCCCATCCCTCATCACTCCTGTCTGCTTACGTCACTGTCTCCCCATCTCCGGGTCTGTCTCTACTTCCTGGGTCTCTGGAGAGAAAGCATGAGCTCATTGTTTTCCAGTGAAAAACCACATTTGGTCTCCTCCGCTCCTCGTTTGTCTGTCAGGGCCTGGAGGTGGATGATGCCTCCACCAGCTGAAAGTGTGCCCGGAGGAGCTGCAGACTTGTGCACGGGGTGTCGGTGCTCCGGGGTGGGAGGCGGCCTTGGGGAGGACAGTGGCAGCTCAGGGCCCTGAACTCTCCGGAGGGTCATTAGGGATGTGATGGGAACAAGGGAGCAGATTATTTGCTACACCCCAGATGGTAATTTCAAGCCATACCTCACCTTCTCATTCTTTCCCAAGTAGCCTGTTTCAAGCTGGAAAGTACATGAGCAAGTTGGGGAAAAAGGCGGCCAGGACCTCGCAGGGAAGATGGTGGTATGAGGCCAGCATGATGACACCTCGTTCTTTATTTTCCTTTTGTGAGGAAGTTACTATGTAATGACACCTTTTGCGTGTTTTAAACAAGACATTTTTAAGACTCAGGGGAAAAGATGTTCAAAATCCGGGAACAGGGAAGTGAGCATGAAAAGGTTGTAGATCGCACAAAAGATGAGGCGACGTTTAGCGCAGAAGACTGTGAAATGTCAGATGCTGCAGCGGTGAGTCAAGGAGTCACTTGATAAGGCGATGAGAAGAGCCTGGGGTGGGGGTGAGGGTGGAGCCAGGAGCCAGGGGCGGGGACCGTGCTCCGACGGGCGATGTGGACGTGCGTGGGGGTCACCCAGCAGAGAGGCCTCATTTCTATTCCTCGATTGCTGTGTTGGCCGCCAGGTGATGCAGAAGGATGGCAGGGAGCGTGGGAGGTCGTTTCTCCAGTGAGGTCACCCCGTTTGCGAAGGGAGACCGGACGGTCAGAGTAAGCTGTGGCGTCCAGGGTGCTGTGAGCCTGTGGGTAGGTGTGCCGTGTCCAGATTTTCAATCAAGGAGACTGGGGATTCCATGCACGCAGACGAGCAGCTGTGCTAGAGGGAAAGGGCTTAGGAAACAGAGGGGGGTGGCAGGGTGCTCAGCAAGGAAGCTGTGGTGCTGAGCTGACCTCATCCCCTCTGTGGATGCAGTTCCTAGACCCGGTAGGTGGGCTGAACGGTACAGACAGGGTCTTTCATGACATCCAGGTACACAAGACATGGACGTGGGCCTGGGGAGGTGGATCGGGAATGTGAATTCACAGCAGGCTGGATGGTCCCACCCGAAGAGCTCTCTCTTAATGGTTTGATTTCTGATCACAAGGATATTTGTGTGTGTGTGTGTGTGTGTGTGTGTGTGTGTGTGTGTGTCCAGAGTTCTGCCCTCACCACTGCCCTGTCGAGATTTTAGTGATGACTTGAATGAGGATGGGGGTGGCCTGCTGATGGAGTGTGTGGACTGATGGCTAATTCATGGAAGGACAGCATCACCATCCAGAAATGTCTTCAGGGGCCTGGAACAAATAGGAGATCCCACAGGAGGTAACAAATCAAACTACAGAAAACAACCCCAAATGAGACATAGCTGCCCAAGCCCGTGGTGGCTACATAGCTTCCCTGGAGGAAAGTACTTGTGCGTCGTCCCCTGCATGTGACCAGCCCTGTGACGTGGCTGCCCGCGAAGCTCACGGGGAACCTGGCTGCGCTGATACAGTTACGGCTCCAGACCAGGAGAGGCGTAGGTGTTGCATCCTCGGGGAATGATCGTGGTCAGTGTTGCCCTGGGAGAGATTTTGACGTGTGGCCGAACCTTGGGGACGACCAGTATGGTGCTGGGTTCTGAGACTGTGGGTGCAGAACCTGGACGTTCTCCGCTGGAAGAAAAGGAACCTTGGGTGGGAGGGGTGTGAGAGCTGTCTTTACATGCTTATGGGCTGTTCTATGGGAGCGGGTGTGTGTCCCAGAGATAGAACTGATAAATGAACGTTTCTTGAACGCTTCCTCTGGAGCAGGTTTTACATAAGTTGTCTCATTTATTCCTCGTCGGTCTTAAGAGGTGGATGCTATCATTATCTGCATTTTGCAGAAGAAGAAGTGAGGTTCTGAGAGGCTGAGTAACTTGCCCAAGGCCCTCCTGCTGATGAGTGGCTTGTGCTGGGAGCGGGGACAGGGCTGTGGCCAAGTGTGGGGCTGGTAGACACATTCTCAGCCCTCTTCCACCACGACTAGGAGCTGTCTTCTGGCCAGCTCATGAGAGGAGCTCTGGAAGCAAACATTCCGTCCTGCTCTGATAAGAGCAGCAAAGTCTGCAGAAGCTGGAAATCCCTGCACATGGAAAAGTTTTGCCTTGTTTCCGATAAGAAAACCTTGGAGGGACTCTCTTTTTCTGAAGAGCTTGATTTTTCCCAGTTTCTCTTCACAAGTGGGTATAGTGTGGTGCTAGGGAGCGGGGTAGGTGGGTTTACGTCCCACCTGTGCCAAATAATAGCTCTGCATTCTTGGGCAGGAGACCTCTCTAAGCCTCTATGTCCTCATCTGTGAAATGGGGATAGTAACAGAGTCTAACTTTTAGGATTAAATGAGATAATGTGTAGTAAAGTCCTTTGTACAGTACTTAACACATAGAAAGCATTCATTGAACATAAACGATTGTTCAAAGGAGTTACTGTTGACCCTTGAACAATGAAGGGGTTAGACGTGGCCCCTCTGTGCAGTCGAAAATCCGAGTATAACTTATAGTCAGGGTATCCTGTACGTGGCTCCTCTGTAGCGTCGATTTCAACCAACCATGGATAGTATAGTACTGTAGTCTTTTTTTTTTTTTTTGGCTGTGTTGGGTCTTCGTTTCTGTGCGAGGGCTTTCTCTACTTGTGGCAAGCGGGGGCCACCCTTCATCGCGGTGCGCGGGCCTCTCACTATCGCGGCCTCTCCTGTTGCGGAGCACAGGCTCCGGATGCGCAGGCTCAGTAGTTGTGGCTCACGGGCCCAGTTGCTCCGCGGCATGTGGGATCTTCCCAGACCAGGGCTCGAACCCGTGTCCCCTACATTGGCAGGCGGATTTTCAACCACTGTGCCACCAGGGAAGCCCAGTACTGTAGTCCTTACGATTGAAAAAATCTGTGAATAAGTGGATCCGTGCAGTTCAAACCCATGTTGGTCAAGGGTCATTTGTACCATACTCAAAGCACCATCTTGGCCGTCAGGAGTACAAAGATGAAAACCACAAGCTCCCCTATCCCAGAGCATTTACCACAGACAGAAAGAGACGATTAATATACAAACAGCTGTGTTACAATAGAAGTCAGCAGAAGTGTTGGAGGAGAGGGTGAGGGGTCAGAAATGGGGTGGAGGGCTGGCATTTGGGAGCAGGGTTTTTAAGAATGCAACCCCTCTGTGTGAGTCCGGAGGGCCCCCTGAACATGGCTCCTAACAAGCATTTATGAAACATTGAATGGAAAGGAATTAAATATTTAGGAGTCTGTCTGTGCGTTGCATACAAAACAACATTAAAAGGCCACGCCGACACCACAAACACAAAAAACAATGCGCACCAAATGGAATGCGTTTGCAAGCATTAAAAATGAAACGTCCGTAACACTTTTCCTCAGTATGAAGAAAATAAAACATTCTTTCTTGCCAGGTCGGCAGCAGCGATAAGCCTTGCAAATCCTTCGGCTCAGAACACCTGGAAGGGACAGGAGGCGCCAAAGAGGAGATGGGGGCGGGCTGGGGAGGGTTCTTGCAGTAAGCTTTTGCGAAGACCTGTCTGAGATCCGGGAGCATTTGTAAACATCGCTGCCCTCGTCACCCTCCTCCCCTTCCTGCCGGGCTTGGGGACCCCAGTCCCGTCTGCCCTCCTTGAACCCCTGGGACATCCCTGGTTTGCTTCCCTCCCCTTTCATCGGGGACGTGGTTTTGCTTCTGATCTCAAACCTTTAACCCCCTAATCTCCATCCCCACTCTTGTGGCTGGCTGAAGAATCCAACATTGCTAATGCTAATCTGATAATGGCTTTCCTCATTTGCCAAAGGAGATTGTCTCTACTTCCTCTCTCTTCTAAGGTGTAATTTTAACTTTTTTTTTTTTTTGAAAATGCCCTTTAAGGAGGAGATGAAGTCCAAAATTTAAATCCTCAACCGGTTTCCTTTTTTTTTTTTTTTTTTAAAGGTTGGCTTTCAAGTTTTTTCCAGTGTGTTCTTTCTACCTTTACTTAGTCTTTCCATTTATTAGGCACAGAGCACAGGCCTCGGGCTAGAACACTGGTTAAGAACCGCCAGCCCGGTGGGTGAGACAGATGTCAAAGTGAGACCATAAGAGCTCACCCTGTAGTGGGCTGAGGCCAGGGCCGGTCAGCGGGACTGACGCCAGTGTCCTGGCCATTCTCACCGTTGGCACCGAGGAAGGGCGAGCGGCAGACAACACATGGGTGATGTCCCTTCCTCCCTTTCTTCTTCTTCAGTGAATGTATCACGTTCCTCCACATACAAAGCACTGTGGCTGCGAAATTATCCTTGTTCCCAGTGAATCTCCAACCAGGCAGTGACTCAGCTGTGGTGTCTGAAACCTCTGCGCCGACACCCAGACACTGGCTGTTCTCCTTGCTGGCTGAGTGGCTCCAGAGAAGGCCTTCATCTGTCTAAACTCTCTCTTCCTTCAGTCAAATGGGAATATTACTGTAATATTTACCTCGCAAGGTTGTTGTGAGGATGACGGGGGATAAAATGAGTGTCCGGCGTCTGGAAGGCATTGTGAATAGATTTAATTTTTTTAAAGAAGGAGCTCTGGAATGAAGGAAACACGGGGACGCTCAGAAGCGGTCCAGTCATCCATCCGTGTGTCTTTAGGATGCTCGAATATCAAGAAGAAAAGAACATGAGGAACAAGGGAAGCTGAGAAGGAGCAGAGCCTGCCTCAGCCCTGGGTCCTGACGGGACCCTTCACAGCAACCTCGGGATCGAGTTGGACCAACTTTTTTTACTTCTTACTGTTCACACTTCTCAAACATATGAACCATTTGCACTGCTCTCCCCTAGGTGGTGGTTCTTCAGTGTTTGGTCCCCCAAAGCAGAGCCCGAGACAGGGACTTTGGGGGAGTTCCCGGGAAGGAGGAGAAGCCAGTGGATGGTGCAGTGCTGAGCAGCTTCCTGCTGTGAGCGTCCGTTTGGATCCCAGGGCCGCCCTCAGGGTCACCGTGCAGAGGGTGCCTTGTGGTCATCCCCCAGTGGGTGGGGTGCGTGCTCTGTCTCTCACGCCCTGGGTTGAGGGTCTCTCTTGTGAGTATTGACTCTCCTGCACCCTTGTGGGCTGCCCGTTGAGGGCCAAGTGACCTGTGAGTTGCAAGGAGGCGGGAGACTTGCCAGGGACCTGACGTGGGTGCCATGAGCACGCCCGGGAGCACTCGCTGCAGTTGCGGCCGGAGTCCAAGGTGGGCCAAGAGCACGGAGAGCCATGGCTCTAGTCCTGCCCACAAAGGTCCCAGACTGACTTCACGACATCGTGCAAACACAGCTCCTGGATGGGCATCTGCACCTGGTGCTGCATTGCTCCCAGATGTGGCTACGGGGAGGAGGCCAGCACATACTTGGGGCCAGCTACCTCCTTTACCTTGTGTGATGAAAGGACAGACCCTGGTGTCTATTCCCCACTCATCCAGATATGTATTGCTTGCCTGGCCCTGGGGGTAGAAGTGCAAACAAGAGACCTGGTTTCTGGGTTTGAGGAGCTCACAGTTGAGCGATAGAAACTGCTCTTTGAATAAGAAAGGATTTGGAGTCAAAGGAGTCTGGGGAAGTCTGCACGCCATACCTGTCCCCTCTAGGGGAGTTACAGTGTACGTTAAGAACTCTTAAAGTCCTGCAGCAAGAAAACCTTTTAAACATCGTTAAACCCAATTTTTCCTAAATACGTTTGACCATCGCATACCCAGCAGGCATCACTCCACTTTTAAAGTGAGAGCTGGGGAGGGGGTCCCATGTTCTGGTTCTTTCTCAGGCCCACGCTGATCAGCACCAGATATGGTCGTGAAGTTGCAGGGTTGCCTTTACAGCACACCTTCCCCCTCCCTCATGAGCTGCCGGGATCCTCAGCCTCTTTTCTCTAGGGTCCCTCTGCTGCTGAGGGTCCATCTAGAGGAAGGGATTTCGGAATCTCATCCACACCTAGGCACTAGTGACTCAGAACTACCCTCTTTGGACTTACTTAAAAGAGTTTTTTTTTTTTTTGCGGTACGCGGGCCTCTCACTGTTGTGGACTCTCCCGTTGCGGAGCACAGGCTCTGGACGTGCAGGCTCAGCAGCCCTGGCTCACGGGCCCAGCCGCTCCGCGGCATGTGGGACCTTCCCGGACCGGGGCACAAACCCGTGTCCCCTGCATCGGCAGGCGGACTCTCAACCACTGCGCCACCAGGGAAGCCCCTTAAAAGAGCTTTAAAAATAGGTACCTAAGAGAACAATGTCTGAGCCAAAGGAATGATTCTCTAATGCATGAATATAAGTGCTGTGGCACCTGTTTAGGGAAGGTAAGTTTAGATGGTGTGGGGATGGGTCCTAGCACTGCCTCTGAAGTCACCCTGCCTAAGAAGGTTTCCACTTAATATACATAACGGTGGAGTAATAGACTCCTTCTACAGCTACTTAGGAAACCAGGTCTTGCTGATAGCAGATTGCGCGTGAAAGGAATATCACCTGCTGGTATCATGGTAGAGCGTGGTCAGAATCCAGAGTTCATTGTGTACGCTGTCTCTGCTGCCCCCCTCCAGTCTGTTTCCTCATATGCCCAGTGTACATCAGGGGTCTTGTGCTACCAGCCTCCTAGGGGTATTGCATGTGAAATTTCTCTCTCCCCCTCTCCCCACCCCCTGCCTCTGTGTTTGTATAGTGTGATATAAACATTGCTTACTAATATTATTTCTGATTTCCTGTGGTCTTGCCCCCTTAGAGTAAGTAGTCTTAGGGCAGCAGTTCATAATAACTGGTGTTTATTGAGCACTTACTATGTGCAGGAAGTACATTAGTTTTTAACATGCATTATTACACTCATGCCTTGGGTCTTAAAGGATTTGAAAGGCAGGAAAAGGATAGGAACAGTCTCCCCCTGTTCCTTGTTCCCGGGTCTCCCTTCACCACTGAAGACCTTGAGAGGTGGAGGTGGGGGAGAGGCGGAAGGTGCTAGCATTGGACTAAGGGAAGCTGGAGTGATGTTTTAGAACGGGAGAGGGCTGGGGAGGTGTGGAAGGAAAGAGGAAGAAGGGCAGAGTGAGCTGGATGCTTGTGTTTGCCCCGTGGGTCCAGTCCCCACCTTCACCTGCTCGTACTCAGAGGCTGCCCCCCTGCACCTGGTGGGTTCAGGAAACGGAGGGGGGGGACTGGCAGGGAATGAGGGTAGGAGGAGTGAGAGGTAGGGTGCTTATTCCCTGCCCTTCACACAGGTTGGCTGTGACCCCCTGCCGAAGCCTGCATCACCTCTCCAGGTTCCGGTGATGCACACCCCCCCCCCCGCCCCCCGCCTTTCCCGGTCTCGGTGTTATAACCACATCCTTGTGTTGCGAGCCCCAGGGCCCTGCACCACCCTTGCCTGGTCTGTTTACACTCTGCGCTCAGCTTTGTAAATTGTCCCTTTTGGAAACTCTCCTCGGTTACCCATTTGGGTATCCTATCTCCCTGGGATCCTGACACGCAGATAGGAGGGTCCTCAGCTCAGAGGGCAGAGCATGGCTGAAGGTATAAAGTCCCAAGGGGCCCACAGGAGGGGCCACCCCTGCTGCCTCGCTGACCAGTTTTCTGGCCCCCAGCTGAGGCTTCCAGAGTGGGAAGCTCATGTCTCTGGGCTGGAATGCAGGAGGTGGGGAAGGTCATGGGCTTCTCCGTTGCCTTCCAGGTCGCCCCTCTAACCCGTTCTTTGCAGGAAAATCTGTTTGTATTGGGAAGCCCACATTCTGGGCACACGAATTTGGTGCCCAGATGGCGCCTGAACTGACAAAAGCCCAGCACACTGACAGGACCTGCAGACACATGGGTAAATATTTTGCCTTTCTTCTTAGGCAATATTTGAGTCTTTCAAATTTAATTGCTGTCACAGGCAGGATGCTTGCATCCTTGAGGCAAAGCAAATAGTGAGGGCCTCCACCGGGGCTGCTGGGAAGTTCTCCAGCCAGGCTTCCTGGCCGGCTGCCCGCGGCGCCTGTCCGTCAGCTCCTGCTCTTGTCGAGTGTCAGGTGGCCTCTTGCCTCACTGGCTGGGTGGGCTGGGGGTGAGGGAGGCTCAGGGAGCCTGGAACCTGTGGCCACTTGTTGAGTATGTTTTGAGGCTGAGAGAACCTGGTCTTGGCTAGGAAATCAGGTACTTTTCTCAGACATGAGTGACAGGCACCAATCTAGCTCTTAACAGTGGGATCCTGTCTTGTGTCTCCCAAGCGGGGTCCAGGGAGGATTTTGTTTGATCTTGAAATCGCGGAATGTAGGGTGGCTGCTAGTTTGCATGACATCTTTGTGCAAATTAGATAAAGGCAGCCTCTCTGACAGGGACATCTCCCGCATACCCCACCAGGGTGCATGTCTTGGCAAGCAGAGCAGCAGCTGGACTTCAGCACCTAGGTACTCTCGGGAGGTACCCTTACGCAGTGCACAACCTGCTCAACTGTATATGTCCCAGGTAGTTGCCGATGATATTCATGTAAAAACCCTTTCTCCCTTATATCTCCCTCTCTTCTTTCTTTTTCTCTTTATTCCACCCCGAAACCATCGACCTAGTTGTCCCTCGGATTACATTTACAAAGTGCAGTGAGAGGCTATTCCACGTTCATATGTGATCGACAAGCCTCTCCTTATATTGTCCAGACAGGGAAGAGGTATTTGCTGTAGGATCCCAGAGTTCTGCAACAATCACCTCCTTTTATTCATGACATTCTAATTTGCCTCAATTATCTTAATCCCTTGCATATAATAGAAGCAGTTGGGGTCCTTGCCCACTGTGGTCTTCTAAAGGGCGCCTTATGTTGTTCATTGCTTTCTTCAAAGCACGTGTTCTTGATGCCCGCCCTGTGCTGGTGGCCGGGGAGATAAAGATGAATGAGTAAGACAGGTCCCTGCCCTTGAGAAACTCATCATCCAGTGGGGGAGCGAGGCGTGTAAATAGATAAATCACAGGGCATTGGTGTGCTGGCTGTATAGCACAAAGAGCTTAGGGAGGGAGAAGGAGGGGATGTTGAATGCCTGCTGCTGTGTGCTGTCCTGGATGCAGGGAGGCTTTGCCGAGGAGCTGGAGGTGTACTAGGTGAAAGGCCGGGAGGAGAGGAGGGACAGAGTCGTGAGCGGACAGGGCATTATCTGGGCAGGGTGGAGGGGGGCGCGCCTGGCTGGAGCCTAGGGTGTGTAGTGGCTGGGGCCCAATGGGGGCTGGGACTTTCTGCCGGGAGTGTTGGGTTTATCCGGTGTGTGAAAGAGACTGCATTTTCTGGAATGCATTTTCCTTCTGGAATGCAGTCTGAGCAGCGGGTGCGGTGCGGAGGGTGGGCTGGTGGAGGAGACTCCCATCAGACAATTCTGAGTTCTAATCCTGGCACGGGCAAGTCACTTCATCTTCTTGAGCCTCCATTTTCCTATTCGTAAAATAGGGGTGATGAGCATCATAGCTCCTACTTAATTGGGTTATAGAAAGGATTAGTAGGACAGTGTTCATAACAGAGTGTCTCGCTGGTGGGACAGGTACAGAAGCCGCGAATAGGTTATGGGTGGCTGAGGTGTGGCTCCTTCAACCCTCCCCGAGGCTGGACCGGACGCAGCAGCCCATCTGCTCATCCCGGCTGCCTTGCACGCATCTCTTCTACATGCGCCAGGGCATGAGTAAAGTTGGAAACCACTGGTCTACAAGGCTCTTGGCAAGTCTCTCCTACCTAGTAAGTCCTCAGCAAATGTGGGATCAGTCACTGGTTTTTTTTTTTTTTTTTTTTTTTTCAGTCACTGTTTTTGTGCAACTATGATAGAGGGAGTGGATACAGAGAGGGCAGGCTGGATGCCAGGGACATTTCTGAGACAGAACTGGCAAAATTTGGTGACCAGTTGGATGTCAAGGAGGCGTGGCACGGCTAGAGCTGGGAAAGCCTTGGGGATGACTGTGGGATTTGTGATGTGGCCTGGATGGGAGGTGATGCTGTTGATGGAAATTGCTATGGAAATGAGGTATGAATGTGCGTTGAAGAAGCGGAGACTGTCTGGCAGACTACTTTTTCTAGAAGTATTACCAGCTTAGGGAAGAAGGAACATAGAGGTGTGGGGGGATGTGGTCTGGGGGAGGGTATGGCATGCGAGAGACTCAGGATGTTTGTAGGCTAAGGGGAAAAAGACAGAGGAGTTGAGAAATTAAAAGAAAAATAGTGCATAGCACTTTCCTCAAACTTTGCCCCTTTGGACAGCGTCTGTCCCACTGGAGGAGTGTCTGCCAATAATGGGCAGTGGGCGGTTGTCCAGATATGATTTGCAATAAGGCGCTGTCTAAATTACTGCACTCCACCAATTGCCAGGTTCCCTGCTGACAGTGAGCCAGGAATCAGACGATTCAGTCAGGTGCCACCACTTATAAACTGAAAATCAGTGGGGTGCAAAATGGATTACCATCAAAATCCATTCAGGTGCAAAACCAAATTTTAAAACCCCTAACCTTTAAAGATGACACCTTTCCTGATTGTTCACAACGCGCTGACGCTGAGTTTTAACATCCCCCAGATAAGCAAGTGTCGATGGAAGCGTCTGCAGGAGGCCAAGGACTCCTAATCATGCCTTCCTTTTGGAATTTGCAAACATGGCGGATTTATAAATTCGTGCTTTGGCAGTTCTGTTAGATTCTCAAAGGCGTCGGTTCTCAAACTAAAGTGTGCAACAGAATCACCTGGAGGGCCTATTAAAATTCAGATTGCAGGCTCTACCTCCTGGTTCTTGATTTAGCAGGTCTGGGGTCAGGCCTGGGAAATGACATTTCTAGAAAGTTCCCAGAGGATGCTGATGCTGTGATCCCAGGGCCACACTTGGAGGGCCTCTGCTCTAAGATGTAGGACTATTTTGACAATCTGACTAGCAAAGCATGCATTGATTGATAACGGCTTCTCAGTAAAAGTCCTACTGGACCAGGTGTTGAGTATGTCAGGGGGCTTCAGTTTTGTCCAAGAAATCTGAGAAGAGACTGGTTCAAGGAGATACAGATGGATCTGAGTGCTTTGTGTTCAGAGGTGAGGCTGGGGGGGCAGGGGATGGAGAAAAGGCAAGAGGCCCCCTCTAGCTCAGCATTCCGCAAGACAGCACGTACTACATGGTTAAGGCCGAGGCCTGCCGTTTACTGGTCTGTGGGTGCAAACTCTAAACGTCTTTAGATGCCAAACTTCCTCCCTTGATATAAAAGTTGATTTTCCTAAGGTTAAACACACATGGCTACTACTTTCTTAACAAGCTGCTATCAGCCTAAGCATTGACTCTTCCCACCTCTGAATGATGCCAGAGGTGTATTTTTCTATCTAAATCCATGGCGTTTGATTTTGTCCTACCCTCTTGCTCTTTTGGAGTCAAGGTTATTACCTTGTACGTGTAAAATGTAGGTGTCACCAGGCCCGATATGAAACAAGTCCCTTGCCCCAGGACAGAAAAATGGATCCTGGAGACTGCCCCAGACATGGTTCCTGCCTCATTAACCTTTGGTCTCCTGTCTCTCTTTGCCAGGAGAAATTGAGAGATGCACGTACATCAAATACCACTACTCCTCAGCCACCATCCCCAGGAACCTCACCTTCAACATCACGAAGACCATCCGCCAGGATGAGTGGCACGCCCTGCGTAAGTACACCTGAGTTTCTTTCTCTGGCTGTGACCTGTGGAGGGCGCGGAGACTGGATGCCCGTCAGCAGCTCGGTCCGGATGGACAGATGCACCTCCGTGTGAGACCTGTGGACAGTCTCAGAACTTGGCGGCAATCCTTAAAGTGTCGATGTCTGTGGGTCACAGTGGCCTCGGTTGGTTTTGATGGCATTGTAGCTTTTGAGGAGTTTGCTTCTACAGTTAAAACAAAAAACGACCAGCAGTTAGACGGTGATCAGTGGTCTTGCTTCGCCATCCTGGTAGGCATTTAAGATTTCACCTATCTGACCAAACCAACTCCTGGGATTCAAGTCCAGTGTGTCTCCAAGTTGCCTGGGGTGTTACTGTGGCAACCTGCTAATCTCTCTCGTGTTGTCCTCTGTACGGGGTAAGACCTGCTAAGACCCGGTGGTGGTTGCAGGCAGCGTGGCGCTGGGAATTTGCATGTCGGAGGGGTCACGAAGGGGGAGGGGCTGGTCCTCAACTTCCAAGTTTCTGTTTCCCCTAGAATGATGGGCTTTGGGACCCATGTTCGCATGTGATTGCTCGGAGAAGATCAGAGTATCTGCCTCCATTGGTTAGGGGAATTCTTGGTCAGGGATTCTCAGAGACTTAAATTATGATGAGAGGGTGACGTCATGAGCGGACACAGTTGGTTGGCTATTTTTACCTTTCTGCTCCATGGGGATCCACCTGCTTGTCTGTGTCAGGAAAGTTCTCCTTCCTCACCAGCATTGTTCTTCATGTGAACACATTCTTCTTCTTAGTAAGCTCCACGCTGCCTCTGGTGCATCTGTCATTTCTCCCCGATTCTAGCTTTTTTCACATAACGTCACAAGATTAACTTTATGTTTCTATGTGAAGGAGGCTCTTTGTTTCTTGATAACAAGGTTCCTGTAATCGGTAAACTTTGAAGAAGGTCAAAACCATCTTTTTTCTCTTTATTGTTGCCTCATTGTCTTTTGCATGCATGGGGCCCACCACTTTTTGGTTTGGTTTTAATCAAATCACCATAGCTTGAAGTGGGGGTGGGGTGAGAGAGGAGTAAAATTAAACAGAGCAATCGTTCGTTGGTTTCAGGAAAAAGATTCTGACTAGGTGTCTGGATGAGTGTTACCTAATGCCAGTGGCCCAAAATGATGTAGGGCAGGTATGAGCAGATAGGAATGCGTTAACCAGATGGTTCCCCCCCGCCACCCTTACAAGCTTTATCGCTGCTGGAGACACGAACCAGAAGCTGGGAACAGGGAGCTAATGTCCAATGGGCATCCTCAGGTGCTAGACATTGAGCTAAGCATACCACATACTTATTTAATTTTAATGTGAGATTTGCCTTAGGGACACTAGTAATCAGGGCTATTAATTTCCTTTTTGGAGGGAGACATGTGAAGAGCCAAGTGTATAAATCCCTGACAGTGACTGCTTATTCGTCAAGTTGCATTGGTCTAGGATAGTCACTTAATAGACACCTACAGTGCATGTTCAAGATACATGACAAGCCTGGTAGAAGAACCACTTAAATATAACTTAAGCAATGCAGTGGAGGGGGAGGGGCGTCGTGGAATCTCAGAAGGAAGACGTTGTTGTCGGTATTTCGGCTTCAATTCAGATTCACTCAGTTCAATCACAGTTACCGAGTGTTTCTGTGTACCGGGCACATGGTGGATACCGAGGCCACAGGGAGCTCTTTCAAAGAGCTCATGTCTGGAGGTGGAGGAGGGTGGGCAGGAGTGGAGAGATACAGTCACAAAGCAAATAATTACAGGGCAATGCCCTGATTACAATATAGTATAACGGTTTCATGCAGTTAAGGTAGTTTGTGAAAGTGTTTCAGCAAGAAGAATTATTCTAGCGTAAATTGCACAGATGCATTTCAAGGGCATCACTGAAAACATGTTACATGGTGTTAGCAAAGGCAGAGAGGAGGCTAATGCTAAGCTTTATGGCCCTTCTCTGAGCCCAGTGTCTCCCGGGTCCTTGTTCTGAAACTGGAGTGCCCTTAGGTTCTGCAAGATCGAGCGTGCAGGCTCTGCTGTGGTGAATGGGGGTGCTGACAGATCTATTTTTAAGTGATAAAAGCCATCTCAGCGACTGATACATGCAGACGTTTTGGGCACCCCGTGTTGGGTGAAGTCGAGGCTCCCCTTTGGTGAGGGATTCATCTGCCTGTTTCACAAAGTGACCTGCTGGTCTGTGAGGCAGGCAGAGAACGTTTGCCGTTCCGAGAGCAGGCGACCGTGGGTCACGCCTGAAGCTGCTGCTGAACGTAATTGGCAATGTTGGCGCAATGGGGAGGTGTAGTAAATGTCAGTTTTAATTTTCAAAGGTCAGATATCGATGACATTAGGTGGGACATGGGCACATAAGCCCCCTTTGAAATTAAGTAGAAACTGTCAAAGATTAGCAAACCCCTATGACCAAGCTTTGGAAATTAAGAAAAAAAAACAGACTCTGATTTCTTTACTTATTTGAGAGTCCTGTATTGTTTAATACTGTCAGTGGGATCAAATTCCTTTAATACTAGGTCGGTTATCGTTTTATAATTTCGTCATAATACCTTACATTCTGTAATTTTTCTCAGGAAGTAATTTTTGCCAAAGCAAAAATTTTGATTTTCTTTTTCTCCTGAAATAACTTCTGGTAAATATTTTGGACTTTGGTTAAACTTAGGTTATACCTACATTTTCATCAAGAATTTGCATGTGGTCATGAAACACTGTTGTGGAAAAAAATGTTTTCAAAGAAGAAAAGCACCATTTGGTTTAAAACTATGCTGTGGGTTTTGAACAGGTAACCTCACCAATGGGAGGCTTCACTGGCTGTGAGCTCATTCACCTTATGGTCACATGAATAGCAGGTGAAAGAATAAAAGTATCTGTAGGTCGCTAGGTTTATAAGTCCAAGTGTAAAGAGCTAATAACCACGAGTCTGGGGAGTAAAGGTCGGAGAATCAAATGTGTTTGTGCATGTGTGTGTGTGTGTTGAGGGTGGTCTCTGCTATGGAGGTTTGAATACTGAGTTTTCTGGGTGATTTGGTGACAAGGTTCTGAATCTGTCTTGGATGATGATTGCAGATGAAGTGTTGGGTGTACCTGTTTCTCCTTCCCACCCTGGCAAGAGCCCCCCCAGAGAAGGCAGAACTCCTTCAATAGTTGGGACCGTGCCCTCAGTCCACCCAGACCTGACTGTTTGCCTGGGGCAGCCCACCTGGACTTTCCTCCCTGTCTGCTGCCTCCCATGAGATCGCAGTGACCCCAAGTGGCATGGGTCCGGGCTCCGTGGGCTCCGAGGGTGCACTGCACCCCTGATCTGGGTCCTCCTGCCCCCTCCAGGGCTGGAGCAGGGTGGGTGAGTATCGCTGGGCCAGCGAGGATGGGGCGGTGGCTACAGGAGATGAGAGTGGCCGATGCCACTCTCTGGGTGGGTGGTCTGGTTTCATGTTTGGAATATGACAGAAGCAGATTGGCAGTGGTCAGGGGAAGCAGGCTGGCAGGACAGTGACATCTTAAACGGTGCCACTTCCTCCTCTCACTAGAACACATCCGCATGGGCTTTTCGTGCTCTGAAGTCCAGGCTTGGGTTGCTGTGTTTGTTTGGAGAATTCTGTGTCCTTGTGTCACCTTCAGGAACCCCTGAGGCCATCCCTAGTGGTTGTTCCTTTGCTTTCACTGTCACTGGTGTCCCTTTGGAATGCGCTTGTAGCACAGCTGGGGTCCTGGATGCTGCCAGTGGCAGGGCAGGGGGTGGGAGGGGTGCCTGGGTGGCCCGTGATGCGGACTGGGCAGCCAGGGTGCTGAGAAAGCAGGCTCTGGGGAGATGCTGCTGCTGAGATGTGGGTGCTTCTGCAAGGAGGAGCTGGCATGGAGTGGAGCTGGGCTTGGGGGGCTGCTCCAGCGACCGGGGCTGAGGGAATGGGTGGCGGGGGCACAGTGGGGGGCCTGCCTGGGGGCTGCAGGGCAGGTACCCACTGGAAGGTGAGAAGGGCAGCCCTTTGTCACCCCCCTGGTCTCCAACTCTGCTTGTCAGGGACTCTGGGTAGCTGCTGACAGTCTACCCCAGGGTCCAAGCCCTGAGGCTCCAGAGTCCTGTGCTTGTGAGCTCAGATTCTCTCCTTCCACTTAGCTTTTCAAGATGCAGGTTTCAGCTCACAGTTGATTGCCCCTGGCAGTGGGAATCAGGGAGTTGGGATTCCGCTTTCCTGCAATCACATCCTCTCCGCTATCTTTCAAGAGGCTGAGAGCCAAGAAAGCTCCAGGTTTTTTTGTTTTTGTTTTTGTTTTTTTTAAAGCTTCCTTCTGTCAAGACTGAAAGTTCAGCTAATTAAATTGGATGGTCACACAGCACATTTCCAGCTGGCCAGGGAGGGAGGGAGAGATGATCTCCTCCCCCGACACCCCCCCCCCATCCTCCTGAGGGCTCACTCCCCACCCCCAGGGACACACAAACACAGCCTCACACAGTAGCTTTGCAAAGTGGAATCAGAAGCAATATGATATGTAGTTAAAGAGGGACGGAGAAGAGGAGGGAAAGGGCATTGGGGGAGGGAGGGAGCAGAGATGGAGGCTTTGTGGAGGAGCGAGAACGTGTCAGTGGATGTGCTGCTAAGAGGGGGAAGCAATAAAATTCAGAACTGTCTTGTCTAATGCACACACCTGAGTGACACACTTGGATCCCTGACCCCGAGACTCCTGACCGCCCACCGTGGAGGCCTGTAGCTTAGCTCAGTCTGGGGGTACCAGCCCCACCCAGGCTGCGCATGGTGGGAAGCCCAGCCTGTCTGCTAATCTGCTGTAGATCTTGGTGCCGAACTCTTCTCTTACTCTGCTTGGCCAAGCCCTACCCGGTTCCCCCTCTTCTAGCCTCTTCCGTAATCTCTTCCACACGCTCCCCTCTTTCTAGGATTAGCACGTCCTGCCCCTGAACCCTAGTCTCCCCGGTGCTAAGACTCCCTCCAGCCACCCCCAGGTACCGCCCACCTCCTGGGTCCAAAGCTGCTCCTTGCCCCTCCCCGCTGGCATTGGCCTTGGCCTTGGCCTTGGACTTGTGTTGGCTTCTTGCCCGATGGCGCTTATCTTCTCCTTTCCTGATGGACTGTCCTGGCCCCTCAGGACCAGCCTGCTCATTGCCCTCTGAACTTTACTCCTACTCAGACCTCTGGCCTCACAGCCTAGGAGTGGCCTAGGTTTCTGGTCCCTCGTCCCCCAGCCATCCCTGCTTATGGCGAAATGAATGTGGTAGACCCAAGGGGTTGGGATGATGATAAGAGTAATTGTAACAGCGATAACTGCCTCTTGCAGATGGGGTAACCATGCCAGGCAGGAAGGGGCTGCCTAGAGGTCCCTTCTTGGCCTCAGAAGGATCTGAGACTCAGGATCCAGGTTTGAACTCCAGCAGACACCCTCCAGCTATTTTTTCTTTGTTTTTGGCGGATGTGATGTAAAACAGCCTAATGAGGTAAACATCCTAGACAAGGGAAGCTTCGGTCCCCTGCAGTGTTGACCATTTTCCTTCCCCTGCATCTGCCTCTGAGCCCAGCCAGTGTGAGGTTCTCACTGTGTGCAGTCTGTTGTGAGCTGCCTCTTGCTTGCAAGACTGCCATCCTTGGGGGTCATCCCTAGCAAGAAACCTCCCCAGAATTCTGGAAGCTTGGTAGCACGGGAACTCAACTGACAGAGCATCCCCATATGTCGCTTGGTGTTCTGAAGTCTTTGCTTTTTGCAACCCATCCCACGTCTCTCTGCCCCCAAGCCCTTGCAGGGAACATTGTAAACCTTTCAGGATACCCAAAGCCTGCAGCCCAGAGGCTGCCCTATGCTTGTCCTCCCAGAGCTCCTATGGTATTTTTGCAACAGGCCAGGCAGAGAACACACACCCCTTAATGTGGCATCACACCTACACCTGCTCTGGCAGCTGTAACTCATGCCAGGACTCCTTTCCTTCACAGCTTTCCCTGCCTGTCAAAACCTACCTCTTGGGCTTCCCTGGTGGCGCAGTGGTTGAGAGTCCGCCTGCCGATGCAGGGGACACGGGTTCGTGCCCCGGTCTGGGAAGATCCCACATGCCGCGGAGCGGCTGGGCCCGTGAGCCATGGCCGCTGAGCCTGCGCGTCCGGAGCCTGTGCTCCGCAACGGGAGAGGCCACAGCAGGGAGAGGCCCGCGTACCACAAAAAACAAACAAACAAACAAAACAAACCTACCTCTCTTCTGTCCCATTCCCTCAGGCTTCTGCTAGACAGCACACTTCCTAATTGGATGAACTTTTTTAAGGTGTTAATGTCTTCTTGGGTTACCTGTCCTGATAGCATTGTTATTTTTCAGGAGACTTCACCCAAAGGTGTGATAGTGAGGTGTTAAAGGTCATGTGGAGATACTTTAAAATTGTAACATGTGTAGCTGTTGATCCCACCTACTTAAATGGCGGCCTGGCTAGGAACCAGTGGCGGAAATGGAGTGGACAAGAGGGAGAGTTTATTTTTGAGGCGGCCTTAGGAGTCGGGAAGGGAGGAGGCCTGGAGTAAGGGGCGGGGTGGAGTAGGGCACAACCTTTTCTGTTAAAGATAGCCAGGTACTGAAACGAAGCTGAGAACCACTGTGCTGGTGTAACTGCAGTCTTCAAGCCACAGTTCATCTGAATGGGCAGGTCCAATTTTGTGCTGGGAATTAGTTGCAAGTCTGGCCTAGAGGCGTTCTCTTAGCTTCTGCAGATTGGAAGGTGTTTTCTTCCGGCCGAGCACACCGATCTGGACACCACAAAGGAGACCTGGGTGCAACCCACTGGCATCCCTCATCCATTTGTTCATTTACTCATTCAATATTCATGGAGTGCCTGTTCCATGAGAAGCCCTGGGTTAGGTGCTGGAGGAGATATTAAAAGGTATCCTGCTTTCCAAATTGGATGATATATTTCCAGGTGCCAACTGGGCAAGGGATCAAACTGCTTGTTGCTTAATGTTTATCGACTACCCAGAGTGCAGGCTAACGCGGCTGACACGCGCACACATCATGGGTCCCGACCTCCACGTTTAAATTGGCAAGAACTCATTGCAGGGGAAATAAAGGCAGAACATAAGGCAGAACTACCGTATCACAGAGGCTTTGGCCTCTGTGGGAAAAGTGGGGATGGTCTAAGATCTGCTTTCTCTGGGCCCTCTAGGGGAACTGTCCCAGCTCTAGGTGCTGAAAAGGAAGCTCAGTATTGCAGGTGATTCATCTTTCCAACAGCTCAGACAACAGCAGCTCACTGTGCAGGTGAGCTACAGCAGTGAGGGGGAGAAACAGGACCCGGAGCCGAGTGTTCCAGCGGGCAGGGGCAGCTCAGCAATAGGGAATCTGGGTTGGATGAGACACGGATATCTGAGCAGCAGACACTTGTCATCAGGGCAGTGGGTCAGCAGGTATGAATACAGTAAGTGGTGCTTTGGGGTTTCAGGACTGCATGATCCAATAGGGAAGAGGCTTGGCCAGGAGAAGGCAGGCACTAGTTCCCGAGAAATCTGGGACATTAGGGAGTTAGAATAAGAAATAGAGAACAGCAGCTAGGAGAGAAGCCCAGTTTTAAGGTCAGGGATACTACGCCTTGAACAAGAATGGGGCGTGATCTTAGAGCAGCAGTCTCAAACTGTGATCAGGATGGGTCCTGGGATTTGGAGATGAGGCTGCTTCTGAGGATGGTAGGACTGCAGGGGGAGGGTAGGGGAAGAGGCATCTGGGAACCAGAATCACTTAACAGGAAAAGTAGGGAGGTTCTACATTGTGTGGTAAAGGTCCTATCAGAGTCTAGTCCAGTGCACCTCAAAGGCGGTTCATGGACCAGTAGCATCTGCATCATCTGGGAACTTGCTAGAAATGCAAACTCTTGGGCCTCAGCCCAAAGCCACTGACTCCAGATCTCTGTGGGTGGGGCCTAGGAATCTGTGTGATTCTTAACACATTAAAGCTTGAGAACTCTTGGTCTGGAGGGCATTGAGGGCAGGGGGCTGTGGTGGTCAGTGAAGGCTCAGGAGAGGAGAGAGTGTGGGTGGGCTTTGGACGGGAGCTGGGAGAGGAAATATTGCATTTTGCACCTCTCACGCAGAAGCAGGACTTTTAAGTTATTTGTATGTCGTGTGTTGTCTGTTTCTACTTGGTTATAGCTTTGGTAATTTAACTTTTCCATATTTCTTTCTGTTAATTGAATAAAACAGCATGGAAGAGGTGAGGTGTATTTTCTTTTTTTCCCCCATTGTGGGAGCATCGTCCTGTTATCTAGCCTGAAATCTCTATCTTGCCTCTGCAATGTTCTCCTTTCAAAACGGACTTCAAGCTAGGGGACGTGGCATTGAGTTCCAGCTCTGTCGCTGTCTAGGTGTATGACCCTGGGCAAACTACATGAGTGTTTTAAACCCAGTACAGTCGTCTGTAAACCGGAGGTAATACTACCTGTCTTGAGAGTTTTATAAAACTTAAATGATTCATGTGAAATCGGTCAGTAACTCTGGAAAGGCTGATACCAAGTAGCATTAGGTGCTGTTATTATCGGAGCACAGCTGTGCCAGGCACTGGGTTCCCCATAGGAAATGGGGGAAAGGCTCTAAA
The DNA here is from genome assembly GCF_949987515.2 of Delphinus delphis. Classification (NCBI taxonomy): domain Eukaryota; kingdom Metazoa; phylum Chordata; class Mammalia; order Artiodactyla; family Delphinidae; genus Delphinus; species Delphinus delphis. The sequence goes on from NC_082691.1 coordinate 94,307,685, forward strand.
ATGGTACTTCGTGGACTTGGGGGCTTTTCTGTTCAACTCTGTGCAGCCTGTGTGGGTGAGTGTGCCTCGTGTGTGGCTGTATGTATTGGTGGGTCTGCTGTGAGTTTGCTGTCTGCACAGGTGTGTGTGTGTGTGTGTGTGTGTGAGAGAGAGAGAGAGAGAGAGAGAGAGAGAGAGAGCGCGAGGGGGGGGCGGGGGATGGGAGCTGGCATCAGGCGTCTCCAGTGTGGGAGTAGAAAGTGGCTGAGCAGTGTTATGTGCTGAGTGGCAACAGTGTGGCATATTGTGAAAGGAGTTTAAGAGCAGAGAATGGGATAGTGCAGCAGAAGCAGCTCTCTAATTTATCAGTTGTGTCCAATAAGAATGCAGTTTAGACCATAACGTGAGTCTCTAAAAGAGACTTACATGCTGAGTGTCTAAAAAGTAACATTTTCAGAGCTTTGAAGATAAATACACTGTGAGTACATTTGTATTGAAATTGTCAAGGGAAGTATGGAAATGATTGTCTCCTAACTGTTGTAGCCCAGCCCTGCCTTCCAGGAAGGCTGCGGTTTCCAGTATGTACTATGATGAGGTCCTTTCCTATTCCTGAAAGGAAAAGACACATTCCCAAAGAGGATACTGTGAGAGTGTTGGCGGTATAGGGAAAAGAGGGTCCAGGAAGAGGATAGGAGATGCTGTTAGGGTGGGGTGGGGGAGGTGCTGGAGGCGATATTCCTGGGAATTCCTTGTTTTCAGCTCAGTGCCCACAGTGGGCCATGGGGTGGTGCTGGCTGTGGTTGGTCTTGGTTTCTGCCCTTCCCTGTTAGCAACTAAGAGGGACGAAGAATTGCAGGGAGAATGAGTTGGCCTTGGAGACAGCTGGTAACCTGCCAGCTGGGAGAGGGGCTACACAGCTGCCCCGCCTGAGTCCCTCTGGGAGGCAGAACTAGAACCCACGCCTTTGTGAATGCCAAGTTCACTCTCTTTCCTCACTCCGAGGGTCCCCCCACCACCACCTACGTCTTATTGACATGAGACAAGCCTACTCACTTTTTCTTCTCCTCTCTCTGCCTGCTTTCACAAATATGCTTTTGTTTTTCATTATCCCAGAGGACAACTCTAATTCGTCCTACAGCCGGCCCTCCCCCACCATCAGCTCCTTCCCCTCCATCCCATTGTCTAAAGTAAATGAAGAGCCCCTCCCCCCACCCCCACCCCCGCCACTCCATCCAAGAGCTCTAGTATTCAAAGGAAACGAAAGAAAGCTGTTTATTTTCCACTTCTCTGTTTTTCTTTTTCATTTAATTACTGGTATCACAACAGGATTTTTTTCTGTTGCTTTTCATTGCAAGCTTATAGTATTTCATCTACATTATGAGTTAAATAGGCTTTTGTGGACTAGCCTAGAGACCCAATCATCATTTATAACAGATATGACTTCCCTGGACATGGTTTCTGAATTCCAAATAACCGACTTACTAATGAGGTTTTAGAATAGAGCTCATTTCAGAGCTGGAGACTGTATCTTCTACTTTCTAGGCAATATGCCTCTGAATGGTCTTGTGGCCTCCCGTTTCTACATCTGTTGTTCTTAGGCTGGATCCCCCAAATTAGACACCCTCACTGGGGTGACAGCTCAGACTCCCCTGTCCCTTGTTCTCAGCCCATAACCAGCTACTGATACAACGTTAATTCATGCCCCATGATGTGTCCTGTGTAGGCTTAGCTGATATCCAGAAACCCAACCACAAGACATCAAGCATCCTTCGTGCCTAGGTATCGTTCAGTCTCAGGCCCCACCTCTCAGTTCACGTTGGTAAATGAGGCTATTCATGTAACGTTTCCCTGAGGCTCCTTGCTTGGGCATCTGGTACCACATTACAAATGAGCAGTTGGAGTGGGGAGTGTGTGTGTTTGACCTTCTGAGGCTGAGATGCTGCTAAACGTGGGTGTGGAGGTGACACCGCTTGGGACGGACGCAGCGTTCGTGTTCCTCGCACCACCACATCCCACCGCCTCACTCTTGGAGCATCTAGATGCTGCACGGTTGCCGGGGAAACCAGGAAAAGGAACTGTACAAAAGCGACCTCCTCCCTAAGCTCCTGGGCACGCCCTCTTGGGGGTGGGGGTAGAGGAGAAGGAGGGGTGCGTTCCTTCTGGCTCTGTGTGTGTGTGTGTGTGTGTGTGTTGGGGGGGGCAATGCCGACACCCAGCCAGCACCCGTCCCCACCCCAGCCTGGCTTTTTCCATGTGTCCTGTTAGCATTACATTCTGCTACCCTCCCCTCGTTCACATTGCCATCAGCTCCTGCCCAAGGGGTCGTTTCATTTCCTGGAAGTGAAGATGACTTCTCCACTTCAAAGAGAGTAGGGACCTCTGGTTTGTGGTTAAGGTTTGAAATCCAGCTGCTATGTAGCTTGGCAGAACTCACAGAAGTGTGCAATTAAAAAGATTACTAACTCAGCTCCATTTCCTCACTCAATTCAAGGAGAAGGGCTGGGATCCTAAGTGTTTACAATTCCCCCTCGGAGCTTTGTGGCCCTGGCTAACGAGGACCCATCTTTGGTCATTCTTGGAATGACCCAGCAGGCTCTTCATGCCTGGTTGAGGGCCTGTGGTGTGCACAGCATCTGAACCGGGCAGCGAAAGAGGGGCTTTACGCTAGAGGACATAGGGCAGTGGTATCGCCTTGAGACAGCAGGGGTCGGCGCTACAGGACGTGGACAAACAAAATACTATTAGCAACATCCACGGGAGGAAAAGGTCATGTCAGCCAAGGATAACGGGGCAGGAGCAGTGGCATTGACATGGGCCTGAAATACTTCATTTGTTAAGTTTATTGAGTTCCCACCATTTACTGGGAACTGTTATAGGCACCAGATGAAAGAACCAGCAATTCCTGCCCTCATGGAGCTTGCATTCTCATGAGATGGTAACTCCCACTTATTGGTGAAGCCTTAACACGGGCCGGCGGCTGTATCCCCAGTGTGCATTATTTCACTTAAACCTCAACTGTCTTCTGAGGAGCATATTATTATTATTACAGCTTACTGATAAGGAGACTGAGGCTTCCAGCAGTTCAATAACTCGAGGGAGAGCCACGTGGTGTGAGTGTTACGACTTTATGATCCCTTAGGAATTTCATCCATCAGCTCTGTCTGGGATGGATGGAGAGGAGTCTGGACTCCGAGGGGCTTTCTGTGATGTTCCAGGCCTGAGGTCACGGTGGTCTGGACTGGACTCTCAGCAGTGGATTATGTGAGACTTGCTAAAAGGAGGGGAGGCCACCCGCTAGGTGGGTGCGCTTGTGTAAGTGCTTGATGGGCAAGGGCTGAGATTCTGATCTGTAGACAAGGTCTGAACGAGCTGGTCTCTAACTCACTTCCCTACAGGGGCATGGAGACTGTCTTTATTTTGAGAACAACTTTATTAGCGCTAACTATGGGCTGAGAATATGGAAAGTAAGCTTTCCTTGAACTGTAGGGAAGAGTTAACTATACTTTGTCGAGCTTACATTTCTCTTTCTGTGCGTAGAAATAAGGTATATTCATTATATCCAGAGCTAATTCACCGTTGGCATCTGATAAATGCATGAATCCTACATCTCTTTGGCCTTCAAGTCTCAAGGCTAACAACAGTTTTCGTTCTGTCATTAAACAAGACCTCTTTGATCATGGTCATTAATCTATAAAAATTCGTTTTTGTATATATGTTATATTTAAAATAAATTTAAATATGCCAATCTCTCTGAAACTATTCTTGAGAGAACAGAATTGTCAACTGTAACACAGGTCGCAAATACACCAATTACTCATGAACTCAGATTTAAGAGGATAGTTAGATCTTCTTCCATCTTTGGATATTTAAACTGGGTTCTCACCTAGGGATCGCAAAGGGGGAAAAAAATCAATGAGGAGCTATTACTTACTCTCTGAAGAGGGGTTCTTCTGCCTTACCCGATTGGAGCTGTGAATAATTCAGCATGATCCCAGGCTCCTTTTTCCTTTCTTGAGGTTGAGCTTATTAAAATTGCATGGCCAGAAGACACTGGTGAGGAAATGGCTGGCACCCTCCATCTCAGCTGTCAGAACCCCCAATCTCAGCCCACTCTCTGGGGACACTGGGCTGCCATCGGCTGGGGATGTCCCATGGGTGAATGAAGAAAAGGAGGAAGAGCCGCTAAGTGTCTCCTGCACGCGGTAGTTTTTGTCCCTTCTCTCAGCGGCCATCCTGGTAGTGGTGGAAATGGGATGCTGTCTCCGTGTTCACTATTGATGAACTGAGTCATCCCTGTCGGCTGCCTCATTAAGTATTAAGAGTTCACTGTACTCTAGGTAAGTGCTAAATAGACAGGGCACCGTTTTAGAAGCTGTCCAAGACTAATCCATCTCCTTCAGTGAGATACGGAATCTCTAGAGAAAGCATCTAAACAAAAGAGTCAATTGATTACAGTCAGTGCTATGGTGTTTTCTTTTGGGGGGGAGGGGAAATCTGATGACGCTACAAAAGATTTTTTGAAATAACTTTTGAAAGTGCTATGGTTCTATAGGAGCTTTTTTTTTTTTTTCATGAGTCAATATATAAAGTTTCTAGGACCAACTAGGATTCAACTTGGAGGCTGAAAATGGTGGGAACCAAATGAGACTTTTAAAATCCTATAGACCTGGGTCAGATTTATTTAAGCGTTGTCAGGGCGATTGAAACTGAATGTGAAATCTGATTAATCGTGAAAGGAAGGAGGAAATCTGAGACGGACATCGTCACCAAGCACTATTCTGGCAGCAAACATTTGCCCACCATCTGAATCTTCCTTTGTCTCTGGTTGTAATCCTTCCCTCTAACCACCCACCCCCATCCCACTTCCTGTTCTTCCTCATTAGGTTAATGTTTTCCCCTCCTCCTATTTTCTCTCTTTTTCATCAGCTTATTTCATTTCTCCTGATGCTCAAGATAAAACATGATTATTATAGAAGACTTTGATAGGAAAGTATAGAAGAGCAGAAAAACCTCATCTGAAATTCTACTACCAATAGACAAATTACTGTTACTTCATATATCCTTTTGCATTTCTTTCCATGTTGTAAATCATACTTTTTATATAATTTTTTATTCCAATTTTTATTTATAATTATAGGCATTAAAACTTGGCATCAAAACGTCTCATAATCATAATTTTAATGGCATCATAATACTCTACCATATGGATATTCATAATTTACTTAACCTTTCCTTTCAAGTTAAGTGTTTATGTGGTTCTAATTTTAGACTGTTATAATGTAATGATAAACCCTTGTGTGTAAATCGTTAACCATATTTTTGATAATTTGTTGAGGATAAATTTCTAGAACAGGAATTATTGGCTCAAAAGGTACATACTTTTTTTTTTAGTTTTAGTTTCTTCACAAACAATGACAAATTTCCTTTCAGAAAACTTGGGCTAGTTTCATCTTACCTAAATTTACCTACACTGAAAATTCTTTTTTCACTCAAGTATATGCTAATTCAATTGATGAGAAATAGTAACTCGTTTTTGAAATTGTCATTACTATGATTATGAGACAGGTTGAACTGGAAGAAATGGTTATGTTTCTCCTTTTTCAAGTTCTCTCTTCAATTGCTTTGTCTTTCCTATTCCTTACGTTTCCATCTTACATGAATTAATCCATCTTCAGGATGTATGTCACTTGGCTCCTCCTCTAGTCCGCCCCCCGCCCCCTGCTTAATCCTTTGCTGCCTCTTACAGATTTCCCTCTCAAGGCCAGTAGGTTGACAACTCCTGGTTTACAGGTACCAGGCCCTCACAGGTGTTCAGAAAATGAATCCCAGTAGCTACTTAAATGGGTTCAGGAACACTTTGGATTTTATGGCTCTTGGAGTTGGTTAATGTTTCGGGCAACTCCAAGAGAAATGAGACCTTGTGTTGCTCAAATCTGTATGTCCAGCACCTGGAACAGAGCTGGCACACAGAAGGCAAGGTGCTCGGTGCACATTTGTTTAATGAAAGGGCAAATCCTTTTCAAGTTTCCAGCTTCTTTGCAGTGATCTGGCTGTCCTGACCCACAGCCCTATCCCTGATCTCAAGAAAAGTACAAGAGGGCTGCCAAGCAAATTTGAAATTAATCTACGTTTTGCAATTTGTACAAGAATATAATTAGATTCCTTCTCCAGAGGTAATCCGTTCATGTAATCAGTGACGGTAGTTACTCGGCATGTAGCCTTAAAAAATTGCTGATGCCTCATGAAAATAAACACTTGCCTAGTAAAATTCTGTGCCCGGTACTAGCCATCTATCTGTTTTCTTTTTGTATGAGACATGGTATCTCCTCTGCAGCATGTCCACTTAGAGACAGAAGCCAGGTCTGTTCCCTGGAGGCTGGGAGGGCCCCCCTCAGTCACCACACCTGTGAGGTGCAGGGCTGCTGCTTTCGGTGGGAGGTGCAGAGCGGCATGGCCATCACCATCAATCAGGTATTTCTCCCATGCTGGCTACCCAGTGCTCACATAATTGGCCATCTGATACAGTCAGCACTGCTTGTTGCTATACAGCTTAACTCTTTTTTTTTTTTTTTTTTGAATAGAAGTGTAAGCATGAATTAAGCACCAATTAAACTCGTGTAAACAGGGGAGCAACTTCCTTTCTTCCTCCTTGGCTAACTTTGATTTTTCCTTCTCCTGCCAGAAAGCTTTCCCTAGCCCTGGGGTGTTGTGAGTCTTCAATTATCCTGCTTTTAAGGGCAGGCAGGCCTGTGCCCAGCAGGGGCCCTGAGCCTCCCCTCCAAGGCCTGTGCGGATACACCAGTCAGGCCCCAAACCCGGGAAGCAAGAGGTTGGTAATGGAGGCATCACGCCCCGGTTGAGAAAAGCTTGAGAAGGTCGTCTGAGCACAGCTGTCAGCTGCCCTCTCTAGTAACCAGGGGGAAAGAGATGATGTCAGTTCCCTGGGCTGGGAAGTTCTTCAGTGACTTGGAACAGATGGAGGGAGAGTATACTGATTTGCACGTGGTGATCCTGGAGGAGTCTGTCAGTTCTGAGATTAGTCTCCATCCTCCATCCTCGGCTCTCTAAAGGAGGTTGGGTGCCCCTCCTGTATATCGCTTTCAGCACACTTTGTACTTTGTATCGCAGTCATTTACCGTAGTGCTTGTCTACCCTAGGGCAAGGAACAGGTCTTATTCACCTTTTAATTCCAGGGTCTAGTATGGCATCTGGCACGTAGTAGTCGTGAAAAACAATTCTCTAATGAGAAGAAGCTAAGGAGTGTAAGAGTGGAGTCGTTGCCTGCAGGGGCAGCTCAGAGCATAATGGTGCCGACTCAGGATTGTTGAAAGTAGAATTTATATTGCTGTCAACTGGGTGAGCTGTGTTTTGAGGAAGAATTTTCTCCATTTTCCATATTCACTCCGGAAACCTTTCTCCAAGTGATGGTTCCCCAGAGCTCTTCCTCCATTTTCAGGCTGGTCCTTCTCACAGGTTCCTGTGCATCTCAACACAGACAGACACTGGGAACTAAACTGTGGGTGTTTTAACTCCCACGTCCTACTAGGGTATGTGTTCTGCCAGGGAAGAGTCTTAGCCTCTGGTCACACAGATGCTTCCAAGGAGCTCAGTGTTTGGAAAGTCAGGAGCACTCTGACTTGTACCTTTGCTGGTCAGAAGGATGTTGAGAATTCCATGCATCCCTGGGGGTTCTCCACCAAATAGTACTTCTCCCTTTTGAAAAATTGGCAGCATGTTGTTCAGCTTCTTCTTCTTTTTTTTTTTTTTTTGGCGGTACGCGGGCCTCTCACTGTTGTGGCCTCTCCCGTTGTGGAGCACAGGCTCCGGACGCACAGGCCCAGCGGCCATGGCTCACGGGCCCGGCCGCTCCACGGCATGTGGGATCTTCCCGGACCGGGGCACGAACCCGTGTCCCCTGCATCGGCAGGCAGACTCTCAACCACTGCGCCACCAGGGAAGCCCTGTTCAGCTTCTTTGACTTCACTGTGCCTCTATCTGTATCCCATGAAATAGTCCCCCACAGAATTTCCAAACTGTGGTCCCAGGACCAGCAGCCCCAGAATCATCTGTGTGGGCTTGCAAAATACCCGATTTTTGTCCTGCCAGTTCAGACTACTGAATCCAAATTGTAAGCAGGGCCCAGGAACCTGCATTTTAACAAACTGACAGTTATTCCTATGTGCTAGCTAAAGTTGGATAACTCCTGCTCTAGGGCGCGGGGAGTTGGTCTGCCTGAGATCAGTGGTCCTAAAAGATGTCTGGTCCAGATGGTGCCAAGGGATAGTAACTGCTTCCTTTCTACAGCCTGCTTCTTGCTGATTCATAGTTATATATAAAGCTTGTGATATGAACTGTTGGGGTTAGAGTATGAATAAGATGATGCAGCTGCCCTATATTGCGTAAAGTCCAAGATGTCTGCATTCATACATGAATCACTTTAATACACGGCACGCTGGGGCAAATCAGTGCCATAAAAGATGGGGAGAGGAGAGAGCATTTTACTGAGGTTAGGATGATCTGGTGAGAGTTTAATGGGAGGTAGGATTCAAATTGGACCTTGAAGCGTGGCTAGGACTTCCCAGGCACACTCAGGAAACAAAGACTGTCTAGACTGCTGGAGCCGCTTGAGCAAAGTCCCGGAGATCAGGAGGATGCTGGGATGTCCCGTGTGGCTGGAACGGAGAATGCACCGAGGCTTACTCATGGGGAGAAGAGACTGAAGGAGGGGTAAAACTCACGTACATCAGGACTCTCTTCTGTTTGCGCAGGGTAGCCTTGAAACATTTTCTAGTGGGATTTTTTTTTTTTTTTTTTTTTTTTTTTCTGGTACGCGGGCCTCTCACTGTTGTGGCCTTTTCCATTGCGGAGCACAGGCTCCGGACACGCAGGCCCAGCGGCCATGGCTCACGGGCCCAGCCGCTCCGTGGCACGTGGGATCTTCCCGGACCGGGGCACGAACCCGCGTCCCCTGCATCGGCAGGCGGACTCTCAACCACTGCGCCACCAGGGAAGCCCTTCTAGTGGGATTTGATGTGATCCCATCCTCTGGGTACAAAACCTGGTCCACGTGTTTGCATGACCGTTCTATTTCCCCACGTTTGGGTTCATAAGGTCCTTTATTCCCTTTCTGCCATCTCACACCCCGCGCCCTCAGAAGAGTTCTAGGCCGTCTGCGCTTCTGTTCTATGTGGTAGAGGCAAGCCTTGGTGAGACAGCAGAGGACAGAGAGAGAAGAGACATGGTTTGGTCATCTCTGCGTTGTCCACGCTACTGGAGGGACGGACGTGGGAGGTGACAGTCCACGACGGTGGGTGATAGCAAAGGCATTTATATTTGGCTTTGCAGTGCGCGGCGTGATTGCTGGCAGCAGGAACAGATTTACCTTCCTAATTAGGCAAATATTCAAATGAGCTGGCACTCCCTGAACACATGCCACCGAATTGCAAGGCCCTGTCAAAGAAATCGTATCCATTTTCATTTCAGTATTAATTATTTACATTAATACTAGTTGGAGTACTCTGGAGCATTTGCAGTAAGAGATCCCCATCATATTGGCTTCTATGGCAAATGGGCTCCCAGCTGTACATCTTCATTTGTGATTGAATTTTTTATGAAGCTGGGAATAACCTACCAAATTCAGAATCATTGAATCAAGCCTTCTGATTTATTGTAGTAAGGGATGTGTTATAAATTATACTGATAATAGTTTCCTGGTTGGTGTAGAATTCTTGCTCGAAGACGGATTTCTCTGTGTTGCAGTGTACACAGTAGGCTGGGAAAGGCCATTTGTGGTTCTCATTCCCTTTTGAACTTTAGTTTCCACTAAAGTACAGTCAGATGTAAATGATGGGCTGTACTCTAAGCCCATATGTGGATAGAACAGAAGTTATAACCGTCAATAAAAGCATTCATCTGTCACTTATTCATCTCATCATGGAATTTTATAGCTGGAAGCAACATTGGAGATCATCTAATCAAACTTTATCATTTTAGTGATGAAGCCCAGAGAAAGTTAAAGATCTTGAGGCTGAGGTACTGAAAGTGTGTTTGTGGGGTACAGGCTAGCCAAGGGTAAAAAGAAAAGTGGATGGGTTACCAAAACCAAACCAAACCCTAAAAACCCTCTGAGGATAATGCCAGGTTGCTTGTCTACATATATTTCAGTCACCATACTTCCTAGGGGTCCATGATGGAGAGGTACTCCTACTTGTTCCTTAACAGTTACCCACTGAGCCCCAAGAAATTGCCAGTCGCCCTCTGAGGTCTTGGAGTACGCTCGTGAACAAGGTGGGCATCGTCCTTGCCATTTGGATCTTACATTTCCCCTGGACACACTGTGCTTGTCTGCTGGCTTCAGGCCTGTCTACCCAGCTCAGCCTTCCGGCTCCTAGGTGTGTGATGTTTCTTAAGCTTGCCTGCTGTTTGGCTTTCTAATGAGAGCAAACAGAAGAGCACAAGAGGGATTTTTTTTTTCTCTCTGTTTAATCACCAGCAAAAGTTGGACTGGATGAGAGCAAGAGAAAGAGCAGAGCTGCAGTGATGTTCTCTGATTCCAGCTTCTCAGCGTTCTCTGGGAGGCTGGCCAAGCAAACGCCCTCACCCAGAGGCCGCTGTGCATGTTGGGAGAGACCGGATAGAGGGAGCTCAGATCTCAGGAAGGGCTTGTATGGAGGGGGAGAGGAAATGGAAAGGTTCCCCAGCATCTCTGACTAAACCACATGCAAGTTCGGGAAATTACGGAGATTAGGTGGAGAGGAACTAGACAAAGGGAAAGATGGGAACGAGCGAGGGGAAAGCAGATGTGCGAGTGTGTGTGTGACGGTGGTGATGCGGTTACCAGAGCCCCTGAGAGGAGTCATGAAAGCCCTGAGCAGAACTTCTCTCTTCCCTGGGCACAGGCAGACATCACCCGCGGGAGGGGAGGCAGGCGCTGGGGCATTGTATCTGTGCCCTGTGCACATGTTGAAAGAAGATAACAGAGCCAAGTCAACTGCCTGGGGCCTGCATCTTTCCCAAGATACAGATTATTTAAAAGAGATTGTCTCTGTCCCTCCAAGAACAGTTGCAGCGTATGGGATGGGTGAAGAGCTAGAATAAAGTAATCCAGGGTAAGGGAAGGCCTGGGAAAGAAGCTGATGAGACATGCCTTGAGAGTGGGAATACTCAATGAGAAAACTATTAAAGTAGCAAAAAAAATAGGTAAATATTTATCTGATGCTCTGACAGGGGAAAGATTTTCTAAGCTTAACGGAAATCACAAAGGAAAAGGCTGATAGGTTTGTCTACATTCAAATTAAAAACTGTGCAGGACAAACATTAATAAAAAATCAAAAGGTAAAGAAACCTGGGCAAATACTTGCAACAAACACCAACAGATGAGACATTAGCTTTCTTAATACGGTAAGAGGGCATGTACATAGATTCAGAGCCCAATAAATAAATGTGTAAAGGATTTGACGAGGTTGCCTAAAAGAAGTCCACGTTTCTAATAAACGTGAAAAGTGTTCAGTTTCACCAAGTAATCTGAGATGCTAATTAATATAGTAATAACATATCTTTCTTTTGCCAAACAAAATTAGAGAGCTCTCATTCATCGTTGGTGTGTCTGATATAAGCTTACTTGAAATATATTTGGCTGTATTTATCAAAAGCCTTAGCATGTTCCGACCCCTGGACTAAGTAATTTCACTGGTGGCGCAGTGGTTAAGAATCCGCCTGCCAATGCAGGGATCGTGGGTTCGATCCCTGATCTGGGAAGATCCCACGTGCCGCGGAGCAACTAAGCCCGTGCGCCACAACTACTGAGCCCGTGAGCCACAACTACTGAAGCCCGCGCATCTAGAGAGCCGGTGCTCCGCAAGTAAGAGAAGCCACCGCAATGAGAAGCCTTCGCACTGCAACGAAGAGTAGCCCCTGCTCGCCGCAACTAGAGAAAAGCCCGTGCTCAGCAACAAAGACCCAATGCAGCCAAAAATAAAAATTAAAAAAAATGAAAAAAAGGGCTGCTATCCTAAGGAAGCAGTCTGAAATACACGTAAAGTTCTATATTCAAATTGTTCATTGCTAAAAACCGGTAATGACCTTAATGCTCAAGAATGGGGGGTAAGGGTTAAACAAAGTATGCCTCAGTCATATGGTAGATGATGCTGTAACCAGTACGTGGGATGTTTCTGCAGAATTTTTAAAACCATGAAGAAATGCTTACATATTGGATGTTAATTGAAAAAAGCAACATGCAAACATATGTAGACTCTTTCCAATTAGAATGTTACAAGGAACTGTATACCCACATGCAAGGAAAAGGGCTCCGAGGAGATAAACCAAAATGTTAACGGTGGTTATCTCCTGATGGTGGGATTATGAGTGATTTTTTTTTAAGAGTTTTTTTTTGTGTGTGTGTTTATTCCTGTAAGCATGCGTGGTTCACTGAAATAAAACAATAACAGCAAGAAAACCACATACTTTATTTGAGAGTAAGAAGAGGAGGAGGTAAATAGAGCACCATGAACTGGGGAACGGGGTGATGTCAGTGGAGACACATAGCCAGGGAGCTGAGTCAGCAGGTTGTGTAGCTGGTCCCCAGGGCTGGAGCCCGGGAGTAGTGCATGTTGTAGATGCAGGGAAGTCACAACTGGAAGCCCAGGAATAGATCTGAGTCCGGATTGGAAAGGCCCTACTTCTCTGTGGAGGCAAAGGGTGGTCTGTGTTATAACCTCCAGGGCTTGGGAAGAGAGACCACCAGGCAGCCCCTGGAAGGTTGGTGCCCGTCCTCACCTGACTTGGGGTGTAATAAAAGCCATACTCGTGATGTGTCTTGACTGTGTAAAACCTGCACCCCGAGATTCTCTGACCTGCAGGAACAATACCTGTGCTATTCAACTGAAGTATCATGGACCAGGTAGGGAGGTAACATTGCAGAGAAAAAGTGCGCAGACCAGGCATGTGAAGCACCATTGCTGAGGGGAAAATCACTCCTCTTTGCGATGGTAGCAGTGAGTGAACCTGGGCAGGTCACACCAGAGGGTGGCTGGGCAGCCCCCTGCCTGGGTGTGCCTTTGTGGGTTACCTGGTCACTCTTTGTGCCTGTGTTCCCCACAGCCGCCCTGGGACCCATAGTGCACATGCTTCCAGAGGTCTGTGTGGTGAGGGGTGCAGTTTGTGGTCAAGGAACAGAAGGAAATTGTTACGTCCCCTTGGAAGAGCTGAGGCCTTTATCTCCAGACTTCTTAAAAAGGGCTCTAAGTAGGTGACATCACCAGCTATGTGTCGCTTAGCTCTTGGGTGTCAGGATGTCTTTTCTTTGCTCAAATAAGGAGAGATGGACAGATGTTTCCCAGTAATCATCACAACTGAGAAGAGCGAGGGGGAACTGATACGAGCTTCGTGTGTGAGTGTGTGTGTGTGTGTGTGTGTGTGTGTGTGTGTGTGTAGCTGACTCAAATATCCTGACTTCATTCCTGAGCTCAAATGCTTGTACACGTGTGTGCACCCAATACCCTTTTTCCGTAACGTTTTCTTCCTATCTGGGGATATCTTAGGTGGGTTCACTGAGAAGCAGGCTCTCTTAGCTGCTATGACAAAAACGTGATGGACTGGGAGGCTTAAACAACAGATGTTTCTTTTCTCAGTTTTGGAGGTTGGAAGTCCAAGATCAACGTGCCTACCGGGCTACAGATGTGTTCTGGTGAGGGCCCACTTCCTGGTTTGCAGATGGCTGCCTTCTTGCTACGTACATTTTCACATGGTGGAGGGCAGAGAGAGGAAACAGTCTCTCTAGGGTCTTCTCTTTTAATCACTAATGCCATCATGAAGGCTCCAACTTCATGACATAATTACCTCGCAGAGTCTCCGTCTCCAAAAGCCAGAGTGCTGTCCCTGGTCTGCCATGGCAGGCTGGTCCGCCCGCCCGCTTCTCCCTGTGTGGCGCTGCTGGGCAGCTGGCCGACGCGCTCCTCCGCCGGGCCTGAGCCTCGGGAGGGTTTCAGCATATGAATTGGGGGGGGTGCACAATCGTTCAGTCCATAACATAGACCTTGAGACTGAGCTTTGCATGCGGAGAGTTTACTGGGAAATGCCCTGTGAGGAAACAAGAGAGGGAAGCAGGATTGGGCAGAAAGAACAGCTAGATGCTAATGGAGTTGTGACAGAGACCTCAGCTGGGGGCTTTGGAGCTGGGATAGCCCTTCAGAGTGTCCTGAGTTAAGGCAAGGCATCGACCACCACATTGACCTGTCACTGGGGTGCAGGCTGCTGCTTGGAAGGCGTCTAGCCTTGGGCAAGGCGGCTCCCTTTGGCTAAGGACAATGACCAGGGAGAGTCTCAGCTGTGAGCCTCAGTGCTGCAGAGGGATCTGGTGGCGAATCACAGCATCCACTACAGGGGGCAGCAAGAGTCTCAGAACACCTCCATTCTGACAACTGCCCACCACCCTGGGCCCATCTGTGGGTTTCCAACAGCAGGATAGCTTTCTTGATGGTTCTAGGCATTGCATCAGGGAGTCAGGGCTTGTCCACAGGACTTGGTGGTCCTCCTCCAGAATACCATCGACCTCATGTATAAGTGAACGTGGGCCATTTTCCCCCTGCTTTTAGGGAGCTAAAGTTGGTCACTTTGGAGTGGCACTCTCCAATAGAAATAGGAGCCATAGACTAAAAACTTTTAATATTCACTTTTTAAAAAATGAAACAGGCGACATTAACCTTAATAACGTAGTTTAACCTAAAATAATCAAAATTTTATTTCAACATATCTATTTAAAAAATTTTTAATAAGTTATTTTAAAATTTTTGGTACTAGGTCTTTGGAGTCCAGTGTAAGTTACAGTCTCCATCTGGACCAGCTACATGTCAAGTGCTCAGTAGGCGTGTGGCTCATGACTCCTGTATTAGATGGCTTAGAAAGCAATTTCTTTCTGCTATGAATTCCACTGCCCCCCCCCGTACCGATTAATAAAATGAAAGTTTTCTTGGAGGGAGTTTAGGAAGCCAGTAATTCAAATTCATCACCATTAATATTAAAAAAATATGTGTAAAGTACAGGGCTGGATCTGTTTTGTGTGTGTAGCACTAAGAAGGCTATAGCTTCCTTCTAGAGGCCTCTAAGCTTCTGTTACAGTGTTTGCTATTTAAGCTTCTAAATCTACACAGTCCATTTTCAGGGTCTTCTGGACTCTGGGCCAACTTTCAAGAGATGATATAGTTTATGATGAGCTGAAAACAACAACAATAACAGCAACAAACCAACAACAACCTGAACCTAAGAATGTGAGCATCAATACCTTAAAAAGTCCCAAGATACTGGGATATTAGGCCATAAAAGTAGAAGATACTCTTCTCTCTTCCGTGGGTGCTGATACCTTTACTTTCCCAAAGTAGAAAGTTGATGATTTTCTCTGTTGCCAATCAGGACAAGAATTTCTGTGAGTAGAAATTTTACTTTTAAGAATGTTTGGGGGTAAAACTTTTTAATTAATTGGATTATATTTTCACCCCAAAGACAATGCTATCAGAAGTGAGTTAGATCGACCTTTCTTTGACTTTGGCAAACCCCAGGATGGATTTTCCAGCTACAAGCACTTTTTGCTCTCATTTACATAAAGCAGATTGCTTTCTTACCCTCCCCTGCTCTGGGTGTGCTTGTGTTCCTTTTGTTACCCTCCCCTGCTCTGGGTGTGCTTGTGTTCCTTTTGTTACCCTCCCCTGCTCTGGGTGTGCTTGTGTTCCTTTTGTTCATTCACATCTCTGTTTTTCTCCTCCTCCTGGTGATTTGGTACCTGCCAGCTTTTGGAAAGTTCTCCGAAAGGTGGGTGCTGGCGAGGCTGCCCTTGGACTTTCTGCCCTGTGTCTCCTCTGGGCAGGAAGCCTACGGAAACCCTCTCTGTGAGGTCAGAACATCATCGCTTCCTTTCAGATCCCTTTTTAATCCAAAGTGGGTTCCTCCTTCCCCTGGCTCGTCTCACCCCAGAAATCAACATGGCAGATTACTTAGAATTTATCTGACTCCTCAGTTACAAGCTTCGGCAAGATTTGGGCGCACGTGGTGATGCTGGTTTCCATTAGATCTCTTTAAATAGCTTTGCCTTGCTTCCTTCAGAGCAGGGCTAACTGATAGAAGCGCGATGTGAGCCATATACTAAACTTTTAATTTTCCAGTAATTGCATTTTTTTTAAAAAGTGAGGGCTTCCCTGGTGGCGCAGTGGTTGGGAGTCCGCCTGCCAATGCAGGGGACGCAGGTTCGTGCCCCAGTCTGGGAAGATCCCACATGCCGCGGAGCGGCTGGGCCCATGCCATGGCCGCTGGGCCTGCGCGTCCGGAGCCTGTGCTCCGCAACGGGAGAGGCCACAGCAGTGAGAGGCCCGCGTACCGCAAAAAAAAAAAAAAAGTGAAAAGAAACAGGTGACATTATATTTAATACTGTATTTTATTTAACCCTGTATATCCAAAATAACCTCATTTCAGTGTCTCATCAACACAAAAAGTTATTGAGATATTTTACATTCTTGATTTTCATACTAAGTCTTCAGTACCTGGTGGGCATTTTACACTTAGAACACATCTGAATTTGAGTGGTAAGTTTTCATCAGAAATATTTGGTCGGTATTTACAGTTCAAAAAATTTACAGTAGAAAATGTGGATTCCCATATCCAAGTTGTTCCAAACACACGTAAAAGTTTTTCAGTAACTAGATTGAGTACCTTCCAAAATCAGTTTTCTTTATTTATCCGTATTAATAAAACTGGTTTATCAGTGAAGAATGAATTGATTTGACTTTGAAGCAAAGTGAAAAGTAGTCCTACTAAATAACATTGTGTTTAATGAAAAAAGACGTTATATTACTTTCATTTTAAAATATAAACTTAAGAGTAATTAAAATTGTGTCAAATTAAAAATTCATTTTCTCGATCACAGTAGCCGCAATTCAGATGCTCAATTCAGGCACATGTTGCTATCTTAGGATATTTTAAAGCCCTGTTGAATTGAAAAGAACAAAATATAAACAGAACTTTATAGTGTTTTTTCCCACAGTACCTCTCCGTTTGGTTATTTTCAAGTGTTTCGTTTTAAACGTGTGTATGTGTGTCTTCTTTAACTACTTTTCTGACTCTTTATCTGGGATTATAACTGCTGTTTTTCTACCTTTTAATTGCAGTGGATTTTTCCTGTCTTTCCGATATCGTTTTTCATCTCACCCTCCATCCAGCTTTTTTACTTCCCCTCTCTCCTTCTTTCATATCTGACTTTCTTTATGAACTAGTCATACAGTGTATTTTTTAAATTAATTAATTAATTAATTTTTGTGGTACGCGGGCCTCTCACTGCTGTGGCCTCTCCCGTTGCGGAGCAGAGGCTCCGGACGCGCAGGCTCAGCGGCCATGGCCCACGGACCCAGCCTCTCCGCGGCATGCGGGATCCTCCCGGACCGGGGCACAAACCCGTGTCCCCTGCACTGGCAGACGGACTCTCAACCACTGCGCCACCAGGGAAGCCCACAGTGTATTTAAAAAAAAAAAAAAAAAAGATTTTGTTTTTAGAGGAAGCTGTAGGATCACAGCAACACCGAGTGGAATGTACAGAGATTTCCCACGTACCTCATGCACAGTCTCCCCCATCATCCACGTCCCCCACCAGAGCAGTGTACCTGTTACACTCCATCAACCTACACTGACACCTCGTCATCACCCGAAGTCCATAGTTTACCTTAGGTTCACTCTTGGTGGTGTACATTCTGTGGGTTGGGGAAATGTCTAATGGCATGTATCCATCACTGCAGTATCATACAGGGTGATATTTCACTGCCCTAAAAATCCTCCGTGTTCCACCTTTTTAAAAAATTATTTTTTTGTATTGAATAATTTTGAATTCTCAGTAGTTTAAAAAAAAAAGAGAGACAGTTTAGATTTTTCCCTTACTCTAAAATAAAATTTAAGCAGACCTGGAACACTTGATTGATTTCCTTTCCTTGAGGGTCATTGACTAACAAAGGGGGAAAATATCCCTGCTACTAAATCCATCTGAGGTCAGCTAGGCACTCTGTGTTGGGTTTTGCAGAGAGGGCTGCTGGGATAGTCACTTGCTTTTTCGGTCTGACCCCAACAATTAGCTTCTGTTTTGAGATGAAAAAGAGCACAGAAGGCTCTCAGCTCTTCTATCCTTGCAAGGGGCGAAGGGAGGTCAGCTCTGCATTGTGGGGTTATGGTCGCCATGGGAAGTGATAAACAGCATCTTAGCCAAGGATGTGAGATGCTTATGAAGCGGAGGGAAAGGTCAGCTGGGAGTGGGTGTTGTCATCGGACAAGATCTGGGGGGAGAGGGGACTGAGGCAGGGCCCTCAGGTTAACTTGGGCCAGTAGATGTGTGACCTTGAGTAAGTCACTCTCCTCCTCCGACCTCAGCTTCCTTCCTCATTGTCAGGTTCAGCTGCCTCTGTGTGGTTCTTCCACTGTATTAGCCTGTGAGTCCAGATCCACGTTTTTAGAACACACTCATTCCTACTGCCAGGCAGGCGCCCAGTTACAGAACTGAGAAGAGGTTAAATCAAGCAGTTACATTATTAAAGGCAATGGGGAGAAGGAATAAAATAGTAGCTAACGTATTTCCATGTGCCATTTTCACTCCCCAAATAATTCAAGTCTGCATGAGTTTTTGCTTGACCCCTTAAGACCCAAACATGTATCCACCATGCACGCACATCCTCCAGATGCCTGGCCCAGATATGGCCTGGCACTCTGAGCTTTCCTCTACAACTGGCAGAAGAGGCAAACTGGGGCCTCTTGGGATGTGGATGTCTTGGGAGCATTTCACATAGTTCAGTCTTACTCAGTTTGCCAAGTGTTTATTGAGTATCTACTTATCTTTTTTTTTTAATTAATTTATTTTTGGCTGCTTTGGGTCTTCGTTACTACGCGTGGGCTTTCTCTAGTTGCCGTGAGCGGGGGCTACTCTTCGTTGCGGTGCGCGGGCTTATCATTGCGATGGCTTCTCTTGTTGCGGAGCATGGGCTCTAGGCGTGCGGGCTTCAGTAGTTGTGGCATGCGGGCTCAGTAGTTGTGGTGCACGGGCTTACCTGCTCCGCAGCATGTGGGATCTTCCCTGACCAGGGCTTGAACCCGTGTCCCCTGCATTGGCAGGCGGATTCTTAACCACTGCGCCACCAGGGAAGTCCTACTTAATTATCTTTAAACCTATATTTTTAGGCTCATATTTTGTGCCAGTCCCTGAAATAAGCATTTTATAAAGATCAGCTCATTCACTTACGTGTGAAGATAGGCAGATCCTTTAAAATAAATTCACCAACACAGTTCCTATCATCCAGAAGCTCATAGAATACTTTGAGGTGTATAATATGTCTGCAGGAAACAGTTAAGAGTCCAAGGCATTGTTTTATTAAGTGCATAAGAGATAGTGCTTCAGACATTCACGGAAGGGAGAGATCAGTTAGGACTAGAATTGAGTCATGACGATAGTTCTCCGGGGAGACGTGGGGGGGAAGGAAGATAGTTTTTTGAGTAGGAATAATATGGGTTACAGTTTTAGTTATGGTTGACTGGTAGGTATATGAGAAATAAAAGACACACAGGTAAGTCATTGTTCAATGAACAGATGAATGGCTTCAAGCTTCAGGTAGGGTGACCGAACCTAGTTAAGCTGTTGAAGGAGAATAGTTTGTGATGACGACGTGTCCAGTTGGAGATGCTTGTGGACACCTGAACTGGAGTGTAGATAAGAAACCGAGGGAGGAATACAGATTGAGAGTCATGGAGTAGAGGTGATCGTGAAGTCATAAGTAGGATGTGTTTCCTAAATGAAGGAGAGTGAAGACCAGAGTCGCGTGAAGTGCACAGGGCTTGCACTTGGGGGAAGAAGGGGTCAGAAAAGGGCACAGAGAAGGGGTGACCAGAGACATGGGAGGAAAGCAAAGAAGTGTCACATCGAGGGGTCAAGGAGTGAGGAGGTTTCCTGGTGTGGCTGCCACCTGTGCCTCTTGATAGCGGGAGGGACAGCAGAACCCTGGACAGGCCAGAGGCAGAACCCAGGGTTCTTCTGGATGAGGACGAAGAAAGGACTTAGTGGAAAGAGGTTTGTTCATTTCATGCTCATAGATAATTTTGCTCAGAGGCCTGGATGTTACTATAGGACGATTGCCAGGGTTGAGTCTTCTTTCGAGTACACTTTATAAAATGGAAAAACACAACAAAAAAATCTGAGAGCCTGTTGAGTTTACAGCACAGAGAGGAATCATTGAGGTCTCAGAACTGTTTCCCTTCCCTGCTGAGAATCCTCTTCTGCAAACTTTCTTGTTTCTGCAAATAATGCACATATGTTTTCACTTGTCCCGAAGCTCAGATGCAGCCCCACTGCACTCGTAAGCCAGCTGCCCTGACAGAGCTCCGTATTATTTGGGAATGTCTGTAGATTTTCAACTGAAATAGAGGCAGGAGAGTGAGCACGCTATGAGCAGATCTGCTTCCAAACCTAATCCCAAATCCACATTCTTTGCATTGTGTAAGTTGTCCAATGAATGTCCTTATGGCGCATAATGTTGTCATGAGGAATCAGATGTAAATCCACTTCCGTTATGTAAACAAGCACTATTTGGATCTCATTCCAGAACCACCATCAGACTGGAAAAGGGTTAGGAGGTAAGGATGGAAATAGAAGAATTGGGGAAATGTTTTGTTTTGTTTTGTTTTCTGAATTCTGATTAAACCTGTAACTTCTGGAGATTTCTACACACTCAACAAGAGCCCGTCTGGCTTTGGTTTAGCACAGCCTACGTTTTGTTCAAACTTGTTTCTGAAGGGGTTCATTCTGACTAAGAATCAGATTCTTCCAGGTCCTAGACATCAACGGAAGAACGGCAGCAACTTCTGTACGTTTTTGTTGATGTTCATTTCAATGGAGCCGTGCTTATTTTAGTTCAAATCAAATCATAGCATCAAATGTTTATTATTCCCTGAGTAAAATGGAATTGAAAAGTACTTACAGGTGAGTGGCCCCTTGCCCTACATTGATGCAAGTGGCATTTTTTTCCTTCATGATTTCAGCAAGTATCTATCAGGTCCAGTTTATCAGGCAAGGGGATTTTGAGACTACAAAAGGCTGTTTGGAGTGGTATCTATTCTTCAGGAGCTTACAGCCTACGTGGAGAGACAAGAATAACTCAAATAAAAGGATTTTAAAATAATCTGGCTAAATATATAAAGTATTTTATAGTATAGCCTGTGTGCTTAGGAATTCAAAGGAAGTTAAGTAGTATTAAGTGATGCAGTAACCAGAGACGGCTGCTTGGAGGAGGTCGAGTCATGAACTGGATGGACCATATTGGATGGTAGAGTTAAAACTGGAAGAAATATTGAAGCTGGAAAAGAGCCTAAACATATACAAAGGTACAGAGGCTTGGTGGAGGTGGAGAATTTGTGTTGCAGAGGATGAAATTGGGTAAACTAATTGGGGTTAGGTTATAGAAAGTCCTAAGTGCCGGACTTACCAATGCTGTGTTCCAGAAGGACATGGAACCTGTGCAGGTTTCCAGTAGGAGAGTGACGGCATAGAGAGAATGTCCAGTCACCTCTAGCACTCTTTTCTCCATTACCAAGCATTATTTCTTTAGAGCACTTTTCACTCTCTGCAATCAGTATGTATCTGTTTACTTCTTATAGCTCTTCTACTCCACTAGGATGTGAGTGCCTTGAAGTCAGGGGCCTTGTCTGTTAGACTCACTGCATGACCCTTCCTAGCATGAGTAAGAATGCATGGTTGAGTAGTGTCTCTCTTTGTCACCATGTCTCTGTCCGTGTCTGTATATATAGCTCTATCTCTGCCCCTGTCTCTACTTTTACTCTCTCTGGAGAAGTGTATACTCACAAAGTATTGTGTATAATTTTAAGCTGCTCCCATCACCCCAGACCCATGAAGGACCCTGCAACCAAGTTAGGATCACACATTCTGTTCAGGGAGTTTGAGTTCAGCCACCTCTCCATGGCGTCTCCCTCTGTCACCAGGGGAGGGGTTTTTCTTTGGGTCTCTTATTCTTTTTGCCAGTGGAGAAGGGGAAAGAGGGTGAGCAACATGCTTTCTTCATCTCTGTACCTCCAGTGGAGGATGTAGTGGAAGAGGGAATGAGAGAGGATTTCTGGCAGCTTCTTCAACAGGTGGGAGCAGTTAGTACCGAGATGTCTCCAGTGTCTAATTGGAGGTCTGACGTCTCCAGGCCAGGTGAAATATAGGAGGCCGAGTTAAATTTGAATTTCAGATAAACAATGAATAATTTTTTTAGTGCAAGTATAGACTTCTGTTAAAGCAAGTATAAGTATATAAGTATGTCCCCACTATTTCCTGAGACATACTAAAAAGTTACTCATTATTTATCTGATATTCAGATTTAACTGGGTGTCCTGTTTTTTTCCCCCCGAACTCTAATAATCCTAATTAGGATCTAAGGGCTTTTACAAGGTCCTAAAGGCACCATCACATCTACTTACTCAGTCCTCTGTTAATACGCATACAACCCATCTACGCCTTCCCTTCTTTTCAATTCTATTCCATAGTCCCCTGCAAATTGTCCCTTAAGTCACAAAGATTTTGTTGTGTGCAGGGAGCTGGAATCTCTCCTTATTGTGATTTTCCAACTTTCTGCTGAGATTTCCTGCTGAGATTTCTGGGATGCAGACAGTGAGGGTTGTTTGCTATCAGTGGTTCCCTCTAGAAAAGAGTGGAGAGCTGTTCTAGCTGGGAAGGGCAAAAATGGGGCTGATGGTGGAAGGGCAGAGGAATGCCTGTTTAAGGGAGGGTGTTAGCTGATGTTGAAGCATGAACAGTTGGCAGTCACGTGGGAAACAGTGAGAAAACAAGCCCTATCGCGATGTGCCCGACTGAGGGTGGGGTTGTTAGGAAAAATGGAACGTGGCAGCTCCCTGGAGTATTTTCTGCTGTAAACAGGAAGTTCGTCTTCTGCCATTGCAACAGGTGATGATACAATTTCATGTCTTCCCTGGAGATGCTTTTCAGAGTAGCAGAATTTTAAAAACAAATTGTATGTGGTTATATTAAATCGAATATGAGACTCACCTCCCTCTAATATCATTGTAATAATTCAGAGAGAAACTCTAGGGGAGATGATTAATTCCACATAGGTGTTACTCTCTTTAAGGAAACAGACTCTGTAAACTTACAGAGCCAGAGGGGAGTAGTGGTGAATTCATCTGAAAGAAAGGAAACTTTCAAAATGAAAGCTTTTCAGGTGGAAATTGGCGATACTAATAATTACGGTAGCAACAACAACGATGACTGCTCTTAGCTCAGTTACTACTTAAGCAACTGTGCTTGCTTGGCGTCTTATACTGAATGTATGCATTGCTGCCAGTTTCGCAAACGCTCTGCAAGGTGGCTGTTATTAACGCAGTTTTCCATAGGTGGAAACAGTCTCGCGGAGTCACGTGGCTGGTGAATGGTGCGCCGAGGGTTTGAACTCAGCAGTTGCTGACTCGAGAGCCCATGCTCCTCTGGGGCCATCTCATCAGCACTGGAGCCAGTGTGTGCAGCATGCAGTGCTGGGAACACTCCCGGGAGGAGGGAACTATGTCCTAGGAATTGCGAGCGTCGAGTCCAGAAATGCTCAAGCAAGGGAGGAATCCTGATTTGAATAAGGGCGCAGGGTGGCGGAATAATCAGAGGAGAAATCTCAGAGTTTGGAAGGTGCTTCAGAGTCCTCAGGGTCCTGAACACCTGAACCACTCCCAGGCCTCATGTGTAGGGTCCTGGCCACCACGACCTCAGCCTTCTGCTGGAGCCTAATGTGTCATCTGTGTGAAATAGGTACACAGCGAACTCACTGGATCCCTATCACAGCCTGATGCCCAGGCTGAGGTTGCCGTATTACATACAGGATGCTCAGTTACATCTGAATTTCAGATAAACAGCAAACATGTTTGTAGTATAAGTATGTCCCATACAACATTTGAAACATACTTATACTAAGGATTTATTTGTTGTTTATCTGAACTTTGAATGTAAGTGGGCATCGTCTTTTTATTAGCTGTTCCTGATAGCGCTGGTCCAGGCTCCTGCCTCCTTTTGGGATGGGTTTCTGGCCTGCTTGCTTTTCCTCTTCAATCTGAATCTTGTCTGTTAGGCAGGTTAGTAGAGCTTCAGGTCACTTTTAAGCACTCGTGTGTTAATTTACTGAATCTTCATACTTAACCCTATGAGTAAGTACTGTTATTATCATTCAGTTTTATAGATGAGACAGTTGAAGTACAGAGAGGTTAAGTAACATGTTCAAAGTCACACAGCAAGTGACAGGCAGAGGAAGGATTTGAACTGGGCAGTCTAGCTCCAGAATCAGTGTTCTTTTCCACTACCTTGTACCCCCTCTTGTGTAATTGGGACAGAACCAGAAGGAAATACATTGAGACGGAAAGAAAGCATGGTGGAGTGGAGAGAACCGTTCAGTGGCTGGAGCTCAGAGGAAAGAGCAGAGGGTGGAGGAAAGAGAACCTTTCTCACAGGGGCAGAGCAGGTTCTTGGTACCCACCTTCCCTCCGTCCTCCCGAGACCTCCTGATAGCATCCTCTCCACAGCCAGAGGCTCCTGCCGAGCCCTGGGCCACTCACGGCTCTTCCACCCCTTCCCCAAGATATGCTAAATCAGTTTCTCTTTCCCACTGTAGTGTTTTAACCTTCTTCACCAAGTGGAGCCCTGACCAGCGTGCCTCAGGGTTCCTGAAAAGCCTTTTTCACATCAGACAGGACCAAATGGGTCTAATTTCACTACAGTCTTTCTGAAAACACTTATGGGGGACATTTCTCCAAACTCCAGGCTGTGGGAAAGGAAGACTGCACCCCCCGCCCCCTTCATAGACCTTTACTTTGTATTCAACTTGGTGTTTCCTTAAAGGATCAGCTTTAATAGTCTCCCTTAGGCCTGTGTGCCGCGGGGCTCCACCCTGAAGATACAGTGATGGGTAAGAGGTTCCCAGTCTAACTCGTATGGGAACCCCTCAGTCCCCAAGGAGGAAGCACTGTCTTTGCCAGTCCCAACCCACAGTATTCTCTCCAAGGTTAACAGACTCATTTCTTTCTTTTTTTGTGGTACGCGGGCCTCTCACTGTTGTGGCCTCTCCCATTGTGGAGCGCAGGCTCAGCGGCCATGGCTCACGGGCCCAGCCGCTCTGCGGCATGTGGGATCTTCCCGGACCGGGGCACGAACCCGTGTCCCCTGCATCGGCAGGCGGACTCTCAACCACTGCGCCACCAGGGAAGCCCTTCATTTCTTTAACTTATTAGTAGACTTGGCCTTAAAATGACATGTTTTCCTCAGGCTGCCTCCCCCTGGGATTTTCATCTGAGGATGCCAGCAGCTGCACCCCGGAGGACCTCACATGAGGGGCAGCACGCTTTACCCTTCCCAGGGTGCAAGGGAAGTCACACTGCTCTTTGCAATTTCAGTCAACTTGATGCTTTCTTTTATCATTTAATTCTTTTCTTTTTCTGCTTAGGAGGAAGGAATTTCTCCAAGATTTCTATTTGCTTAAGGCTTAAAAAAATGGGATTCTACTATGCATTAGTGTTCTTTTTCAAGCTGCTTTGAGATAACAAGAGAAAGATTTTGTCAAGCTACAGAACTGACTTGAGGACTGGACTTCCAGTCCCCTTCCCCATTTGGGTGTCTGAGCCCTCTCGCCTGCATGCACAGCTGCAGAGGCTGGAGCGCAAGCTACCTCATCTTCTAATGTTGTCCATGTTTGCTGTTCTCGAAAGGAACAAGGCAGCCATGTGAAATTGTGAACTCTTCAATAATCCAAAGGGAAACCGGTCGAAATGTGAGAGTAGCTCTGGTGGTAAAGCTGAGAATCAAGAAATGAGAATTCCTTGGGCCTGTATTTCTGTTCCTGTGGCTTTGATCTCTATCTGGATTGTGGAGGTAGGAAACAGACTGTTTCACAGATTGAAGGGTACAGGTTTAAAGCTTTGTGATAACCATAGTAGCTAATGTGTTATCGGCTAATTCTGCACATCTCCTGGGTCTGCTTAGCTTTTGCATCCGTATTAGTCTTGGATTAGAGTTGCAGGATGTAAAAACTAAAAGACACCATAGAGACTGTCTAGTTCAGTCTCTTTCCTGGGAGTCTAACCATGTTGAAGGGTGTCCAAAGTCACAAAGCCTGTAGCGGCACAGCTGGAACCAGGTGTCCTGACCCTCGGTTTGGGGCTTTTTGCTGGTTTTGCTTCATTTGCCCCAGCTTCGTTCTCCGGGCCCTGGGAAGCTGACCCTGATGGCCTGCATTACCTCTGGGCCCACTTACTCTCGGCTTTCCACCTGGGTTTGGTCAATGGGAGGCGAGGCCAGAGGAAAAAGGTGGCTTTCTCCATGGGCACCACGCCCCGCCTTCTGCATCCTCCCGTGCTGCAGTGCTGGGCTCCTTTAAGGCACGGGTCCTGCCGCGGGGTGGGGGGTCTCCTCCACTGCTCTGACTCTTCCCAGGCTCACAGTTCCCTCCCCTTTTCCCCCAGGCCTAGGGGCGATGATAGCTTCCCTTTCGTTGCCAATCCCTGGGTGCTTCACTGTCCCTTAAATTCTGCACAAAACTGTGCTCGGTGCCTTCCTGAAACTCTCTTCAGTCAAGTCCACTTGAGTGTGTTCTCCCTACCCTGTTGGGTCCTGACAGTTCCAGGCACTTCCCTCCTCCCTGGGCTATTG
Organism: Delphinus delphis; assembly: GCF_949987515.2. Classification (NCBI taxonomy): domain Eukaryota; kingdom Metazoa; phylum Chordata; class Mammalia; order Artiodactyla; family Delphinidae; genus Delphinus; species Delphinus delphis. The sequence goes on from NC_082691.1 coordinate 94,334,362, forward strand.
GATCTTAAATCAGCGGCCTCACCAGCTCCAGGCTCCTGCACTTTCTAATCCCCTGTAGCAGGTGTATCTTGGTTTACACAATAGCTGTGCTCCGGAAACTGCATTAAGTTACACATGTGTTAGTTGAGCTGCTACTTTTCTATACTATTTTCATTTCAGATACACATTTTCCCTTCATTTTTGAGTGCCTTACAAGGAGTGGTAGCTCCTAAGACTAGGGACCTATAATCCCACCACAAAAGGAGCAGAGAGCCTCCTCCTATAATAAAGCCTGCATTTGGATCCCAGGGCAAAGATAGACGCCTTTTGGTAAAAGGAGTTCCGCCACCCTGTCCCCTTCTTTTCTCCCTTCAAACTTTTTGCTTATTTGTGAGTTTGGCTTTTTGCCTTTCAAAATGGTTTCAAAAGTGTGGCTCACGTGGACACTGCTAGTAAAGTAGAAAAGAACGTTCCTGATGGGAAGGAAGGGTAGTTATTTTGTTGTATTTTTTTGGTTTTATTTATCTTTATTGAAGTAGCATTGACTTGTAACATTATATAGGTTGCATGTGTACATTATAGTTCTACTTCTGTATACCCTACAATGTGCTTACCACCAAAAATTTATTTTCCATCTGTCACCGTACAGTTGGTCCCCTTTACCTACGTTCCCTCCCCCCCGCCCCTTCGTCTCTGATAACCACTATTATGTTGTCTGTATCTAGATGCTTGTTTTCGTTTGGTTTGGTTTGTTCATTTGTTTCTGTTGATTCTTTTTAATATTCCACATATGAGTGAAATCATACAGTATTAGTCTTTCTCTGTCTGACTTATTTCATTTAGCATGATGCCCTCAAAGTCCATCCATGTTGTTGCAGATGGCAAGATTTCATCCTTCTTGTGGCTGAGTAGTATTCCAATGTGTGCGTGTGTGTACACATTGGTCTTAGCAATGTCTTTCTAGATCTGGCTCAGACAAGGGAAGCAAAAACAAAAGTAAATAAGTGGGACTACATCAAACTAAAAAGCTTCTGCACAACAAAAGGAAACCATCAAAAAAAAAAATGAAAAGACAACCTACCAAATGGGAGAAATGATACATTCGATAAGGGGTGAATATCCAAAATATGTAAAGAACTCGTACAACTCAACAACAAAAAACCAAGCAAGCCAGTTAAAAAAAAATGGTCAGAAGTGCTTGCTTTCTTAAGAGGGCAATGCCTCACTTGTGTGATTGGCATCTGGGCATGGAAGTTTGGGCATCTCCAGCAAAGTGGAGAGGCAGTGTGGGTGGGGAAAGAGCTTTCAGAGGTAAGCCCTAACAGGTGGTGCCCATGAGACGAAGTGCCCACCAGTGATAACTCAGAGTTCCTGGGGAAGACGGCTCCACTCCCCTTGGCTTCTTTTTTTGCTTTCCTTCTCGCTTGAAATTAGAAGCTTGTTTACTTCAAGTAGAATTCAAGAGGGATGAGTGAGAGAACTGAGTCCTCATCTTCACAATTTTTAGATTCCAGAATCTAAGAAAAGGTGACCCAATTTTAACAGCAGCTGATAAATCAAAATCTAGACTTACAAAATATATAAATCAAGGGGCAGTCTTACAAAATATGTAAATCAAGGGTCAGTCTTTCCCCATATGAAACACTTTTTCATTTCACAGTAAGAAAAGGTCTTTATATCCCCTGAGTATTTCAAATCACTGACTATACCTGGTAGAGGTCAGGGAAACGCCAAGTTCATGTGTTCGCGTCCACTGTCTTTAGAATAGCAACCATTAGAGAAGAGAAGTAACTATGGGGTCAATGGGCAGATAGGATTCCATATACCAAGGCTTATTTTGTGCCTGATTTCAGGAGCATAATGTCAGGCTCCACCTGTGGGTCTTTCTCATTTTTCCCTGCTCTTGGCAGGATCTCTGCCAGTGGGATCAGGGCCCCAGAGGCAGGACTGGGGAACTGTAGCTGACTCCTCTTCATGGTGTTATGAGAAGCTGCTTAAATGCAAGGCCAGAGTTCAGCCTTGAAGAAACTGGGGTACTTTGCTTATTGTTGATTTTGACAAGACTTTGGGGTTATGGAAGAGTTGGGTCACAGGAAGAAGGTAGAAGAGCAGGGACTAGAAATAGCTGTTTCCAAACCTTTGATTTCATGAACACACATCCTTCCCCCCTAAAAGAGCAGCATTGGATCACAAACCAATCTTACCATTTATGCAGCACAGGGGAACCCAGGTCTCACCTGAGGTATGCTGGAAAAAAAATTCTCATTTATAAGGGTCCCTTTCACTTGAAGATTTGGAGTGAAGAGTTAAGTAGGTGATAAGTAATTTAAAATACGTTATTTTCAAAGTAATCAACACAGGTATAACATAAAGTAGGTTACAAAATTCAGAAGAAAGTACTTCATGTGTTTCAATAAAACCATGAGACATCAGAGAAATTTTACACTTACGCTGACCACCTTGGGGTACCCCTAGAGGTATGACTTCATTCTCGGGAGTATTTTCATTGAAAAATTACAGAACTGGTCTAGAGATGAGGCTTCAAACAGTTCATAAAAGGTAATATAGGCTTTCTGGTAAGGAAGCTTCAAGATTTATTACATTGAAAGGAAGATCGTGTGTCATAAGGTAAGTGGTGATCCAAGTTCAGCCTTAGTCATTGAAAAGAACTGAGAATTCTCAATGCAGGTATATTCCTATACTTAAAAAGAAACCCCAATTTTTTTTTGAATTTTATTTTATTGATTATTTTTTTTATACAGCACGTTCCTTTTTTTTAAAAAACATCTTTTTTGGAGTATAATGGCTTTACAGTGGTGTGTTAGTTTCTGTAGGTTCTTATTCGTCATCTATTTTATACACATCAGTGTATGCATGTCAATCCTGATCGCCCAATTCATCCCACCACCCCCACCCCCCTGCTGCTTTCCCCCATTGGTGTCCATACGTTTGTTCTCTACATCTTTGTCTCTGTTTCTGCCCTGCAAACCAGTTCATCCGTACCATTTTTCTAGGTTCCACATATATGTGTTAATATACGATATTTGTTTTTCTCTTTCTGACTTACTTCACTCTGTATGACAGTCTCTAGATCCATCCACGTCTCTACAAATGACCTGATTTCGTTCCTTTTTATGGCTGAGTAATATTCCATTGTATATATGTACCACATCTTCATTATCCGTTTGTCTGTTGATGGGCATTTAGGTTGCTTCCATGACCTGGCTATTGTAAATAGTGCTGCCGTGAACACTGGGGTGCATGTGTCTTTTTGAATTACGGTTTTCTCTGGGTATATGCCCAATAGTGGGATTGCTGGGTCATATGGTAATTCTATTTTTAGTTTTTTAAGGAACCTCCATACTGTTCTCCATAGTGGCTCTATCAGTTTACATTCCCACCAACAGTGCAAGAGGGTTCCCTTTTCTCCACACCCTCTCCAGCATTTGTTGAAAAAACCAAATTTAATGAACACATTCCTTGCAGTCAAAAACTGGTAGAGTGCGGCCTGATTTCTGCACAGTTGTTTTGATTGGGGCATAGAGTTTTTACAGATGTGTTTTGAGTGCCTCATTTGTTGGGGTGGGGCAGTGGATCCCGTCTCCTCTCTTGAGCCGCAGTCCTCCTCCCTATAGCCTTACTTTGGGCAACCTCATTTGTTTTGATTTCTTGATTGTCTCCTAAAGGCAGTTGAGTGTGCTACCCTCGCATTGATCAAATTCTAAGCAAAGGCTGGGGTGAAGTGGGGGCGGGAGTTAGAATCTTAGTCTGCAAGAAAAGAGAGCATTGGATTATGAGTAGCACTTTTGGATGGCTGGGAACGGGACAGACCAGGCACGGAAATTGTGGACGTAGAGGAGGGTCTCAAGCGCGGAAATTGCTAATCATCTGTGGTCCCACAGCTAACCAAACAGCAGGACAGGAAGTCTAAAACCCAACAAGTGATTGAGAGTGGTAAGTGATCTTGATCATCATCACATGTCCCAGAGTCTGAGCTCCTGCTCTGCTCTGGGCTCTCTGTCCTTTCCACGATCCCAGAAAACAGAACAAGGACAAGGGGATGGGAAAGTGGAGTCCAGTGCTAGAGTTCCCGAAGTGCAAAGGGAGTGTGTGCTCGGTCTGTCACAGCTGTCTTTTTGGTTATTGTTGTATTTTTCTTTCTTTAAAAAAACCCACTTTATTGAGTTATGATTGACATGCAAAAAGCTGTATGTTTTTGATGTTTACAGTTTGATGGGTTTGGAGATAAGTATACACCTGTGAAACCATTACCACGATATATGCCATAAACCTATCCATCACCTCTAACAGTTTCCTCCCACCTTCTTATTTGTTACTACTACTAGTACTATGATTATTATTATCATCTTATAAGAACACTTGACATAAGATCTACCCTCTTACAGAGTTTATAAGTATACAATAAATTTTATTGCCATTTGATTTTTAAAAAAATTTCATTGAAATATGGGGCTTCCCTGGTGGCGCAGTGGTTGAGAGTCCGCCTGCCGATGCAGGGGACACGGGTTCGTGCCCTCCGGGAGGATCCCACATGCCGCGGAGCGGCTGGGCCCGTGAGCCATGGCTGCTGAGCCTGCGTGTCCGGAGCCTGTGCTCCGCAACGGGAGAGGCCACAACAGTGAAAGGCCCATGTACCGGAAAAAAAAAAAAAAAAAAAATTATTGAAATATAGTTGATTTACAACGTTGTTATTTTCAGGTGTACAGCAAAGTGATTGGGTTATACACATATATTCTTTTTTTTACTTTCTCTTCCATTATAGGTTATTACAAGATATTGAGTATAGTGCCCTGTACTACACAGTAGGTCCTTGTTGGTTATCTATTACAATACAGTATTGCTAACTGTAGGAACTGTGCTGTACAGTAGATCTCTAGGATGTATTCACTTGTATAATAGAAACTTTGGACTCTTTAATACCTCGCTATTTCCCCTCCCCCAGGCTCTGGATGCCGCCATTCCATTTCTGTTGCTGCCATCTCTCACCCTTGCATGTATCAGTCTCTCTCACCATCTGACAACAGGAGAAATTATCATTTTGCATCGCAAGCGTCACAGAATCTTAACTCTTAGACCTGGAAGAATCTTGCTAGGCTATCAGGTCCAGCCCCCGATTCCAAGAAAGTAAGGTATCGTTACCCACGGTCCAAAAGGCAGCTCAGGCCAGAAAAAAGCCTTAGACACTTAGAATGTTAGGGCGAAGAGGAGCTTAGAGGTCATTCAGTTCCCTCTCCTAATTTACAGACAAAGGAGCTGTTTGCAGAGGGTCATCAAGGAGAGAAGATAGCAATACCAGAGTTAGAACCTGTTTGCAAGCCAAGGCTGTACCACACCAGGAACCCTGAGCTGTCTTTTAAAAAGTGGCCTCACCTGGTGAATCCACTTGAGTTGCATGTTTCTCTTTGGGCTCAGCAAACGTCCATTACGTCCATTTGTTCAGGCTCTGATTTTGAGTGGAATCTGTAGAAAAATCAGGTTTGGTGCTCTCTTTCTCCCTCTGCTGGCTCTCAAGGCTGATTCCCTGAAACTGACGTAGATATTTGGGCAATGAAATGACTTGAAATAAAATGGAGACATGCATGTGGTTGCTTTAGAAACAAGGCAGAAATCTACATTTTTTCTCAAACAGGCAAAACCAATCCAATGGAAGCTTGAACACACACACACATACATATATATATATATATATATATATATATATATATATATATAATGTCTTTCCAACTCTTCCACCACCCCCCCCCCACCTCCCGGTTTCTCTTGGCTACACACAATGGCAAAGCAAAAATGGAAAACTTGAAAAAAAATAAAAAAGTTGATAGCGTTTCTATGATTCAGCTGACAATTTGCTACGGTATCCAGGGAGACAGTTTCTCACATACATTAGCATAATGTGAAATGGCAGCTAGAACCAGAATTTACTGCCTAAGCAACTCAGCCTGAACAGCCTCTGACGACAATGCAATTTAAAGGAAATCCAACTATTAGACTTCAGTGACTGATACAGCCCTGAAACCTCTTCATTTTAAACATATGGGGTCCAGTTTGTCCCCTCATTTTACTTCCCCGTTCTTGGAGCAGATGGCTGGGGTTCAAGGTTAACAAAGAAAGACATTGTGGCTAGTTGAGATCCAGTATAACATTTGGCCAGCATCAGCTCACTCCAGTCCTGTTATCACCAAAATGCATTTTCTTTCTCTCTTAATTTTTTTTGAAATTTTCCATTTCCGTTGGTATCCAAATGCTGACATTTTTCCTTCCTGTATTTTCCCCATGAGCCTTGACACGCGAATGTATCTCCTTGCTCTCGTTATCTGGACACCAGACCACTGCAGATAGCAGCACAACCTTGAAAAGGGTTTTATTTCTCAGCAGGGGAACCCAGCGAGCCTGGGGAAGACATCCTAACAGGTGTGAATCCTGAAGATTCAGAGGTTGTCATGGACCGCACTCGCCCTGGCCTCTGGCTTCCCCAGCATTCCTCTGTCTCCTCTTTTCCCTCCCTCTGTCTATAGAATTTCCTCCCCTGAGTTGAGGATCCGGCTCAGCAGAATGGTGACTATGACATTTTTGAGGCAGATGAGACACATGGACACAGGTGGTGGTCTCCCAGGTATGGTTTTCCAGATGATATCCCTGTAATCTACCTCCAGTCTGCCACCTCTGTGACTACCTATGCCAGACTTAGAAGTCCCAGATGCCCCAGAGGCAGGAGCTCACCCACGTTGAGCATGGAGGTCAGAGGACAGAGAGAGGGCTGAGGGGTCCATCTATACACACAAACTCAGAGATTGTAGATCATCAAGACCCCACAAGGTCTTGCAAGTGGACACAGAGTAACAATTTTAGGCCTTGAGGCTCAATTTCTGATGACAGGGAATGATCCAAGGGTGCAGTTTTTCAGTTTCTTAGAGATGTCCCTAGCGCACATGGAACCCACCTGCCCACCTGAAGGAATTTTCCCAATGATCTCTGAAATGTTAGAGGAATAGCTGACAAGACTGTTCTCACTTCTGACACCAATTGCAAGCTCAGGAGCCCCCAAGAGCTCTCTTAGTATCGATAATTCACTAGAATGTCTCATAGAATGTTCTGAAAGCTGTTATGGTTACGGTTTATTACAGTGAAAAGATACAAATTAAAATCAGCCAAGGGAAGAAGCACAAAGGGCAGAGTCCAGGAAAGTTCCAAATGTGGAGCTTCCAGTTTTCCTCTCTCTGTGGAATCATGGGCACCATTGCTTTCTTGGCATCAATGTAATGATAATATGTATGGAGTACTGTCAACCATGGCAGCCCATTGATCCTTGGTGACCAGAGTTTTTATTCAGGCTCCGTCATGTAGGCATGGTTGACCGACCACAGGGTTGATCTCAGTCTCCAGCCCCTCCTGAGGCTGAGCTGATACCACGTGACCCGAAGTCCCAACTCTAAGTCACCTTATACTATCCTTTATGACGATAGGCCCCAGGCAGACAGACCCCTGTCAGGTGTTATGTGCCATGGGCTTAGAGAATTGCCTCCCAGAAGCCCATGGCAAAGGCCAGACCTCTCTTAGGGCAAGGTTGATTCTTTACTACGCAGCCTGTCTTTAAGGCTGAACGAGCTGCAGAAATCTGTTCCGTTAAGCCTGGGTGTTCCTGACCTGTATGAGGCAAGTGGCCATTGTGAAGATGGAGGTGAAAGAACTGTAAATGAGGGACTGGGATGAGAAAAAAAAACTGTCGTTGGAAAGGAAGAGGGGCTGCTGTGAAGACATGAACTTCAATATTATGTCTGAATAGAGTGGGAGACATGAAACCCGATGGGTTTGTGAAATTTTTCAGGTAGTGATTTATTCTTTGATTTTGTCCACAAGGTGTGTGTTAAACCAGGGATAAATGTATCTTAACCTTCAGGGTTGAGAGCTAGTTTTCCCAAAAAGGCAAGATGAATTGGGGTCCACGGGTAGAAATAATGTGTTCTGGAGTCAATGGCGGCATTGCTTTCTCTGTACGTTTATTCAGGCAATACAGAAATCAAGGGGCATAGGATGAAATGGGCTATGTTTTGTAAGCATGTCAATAGTAATGACTGTTATAAACAGTAACGACTACCATTTATAGAGTGCTTCTAAGTGCTAAGCACTGTTAAATTATTTACCAACATTATCACATTTAATTATTGGGACATCACTATGGGGTAGGTATTATCTGAGTTTTCTACATGTGAAAATTGAACCTTAGTGTGGTACTTGAAGCTAAGTAATTAGCTTAAAGGATCACAAGTGACAGTTAAGATTCAAACCCGGGTCTTTCTGACATTGTGCTTAACCTGCTACAAGTCCTTATGATGGACATAGTTAACGTGGTCTACAGGGTAGAGAGAAACCTCTGGTTTAGTGGTTTGATATTTAATGTGTTTATTTCAGAAGTGGCTTCAAAAAACTGTGCATCTGCTAAGAATGAGGCTGGGTCCACCAGGACTTCTGGGAGGCAAGAAATTGCTAATTACTTGTTAATTACTTGCAAGGGCCAAGGTGATGGGGTTGGTGGGGGGACAGCTGAGTCTCCTGGCTTCATGACAGTGGTGCAGACTTAACCTCAGACTCAGCTCCCCGGGTAGGGTGGCATGTTCAAGGCCTGTTCATCTACACCAGGAAGGTGGTGTAGGGATCTTGCTAGGACGGGATTTACCGATTAAGAATATAAAATGAAGGTGGAAATAGATAGTGTTAGAATCCTCTAGATTCATGCTCCCTGAGGGCAGGAAGTGTGTCTCATTTATTATTCTATCTCCATCTAGCACAGTGCTGGCAGCCTGGGGAAGTTTAATGAATGTTTGTTGAATAAATGAATGGGTAGGTATGTGAGGTAGTTAGGTGGGGCTCATCTCTTCTGGGATTGGGTTAGATGAAGGATGAAGAAGCAGGATCAGCTTTTTTGCCACTTATGTATTTTCAAAAGGTGCCCAGGTGCTGTCAAAATAATACTTGATATTGCTGTGGCCCTTCATGGTTTTAAGATACTTTTATGTATGTTATTCCATTTGATCCTCACCAGCATCCTTGGAGTTAAGTTTTATTGTGTTCATATAAGTGGTGGGGACACTGGAGGTTTACAGAGGTTAAATGACTTGCTGAAGGCTTCATAACTCATAAAGGACCAAGAAATTGTAAACCCCAAATCCAGTGCTCTTTCTAGGACCTCAGAAACGATGGTGGGCACAGGTTACAGTGGTGTTCCTCCAGCCCCCTGCCTGCTAAATATGGTCATGATGGCTATCAACTTCCCCTTCCTGACAGTAGATTTTAATTGATTTCAGAGTTCATTCTTGTGACAACAGGTCGGGTTTCTCCAGCTAATGAGTCTTTGCCAGTTGGACTAAAGCTCTCCAGTACTGGCCCCAGGTATGGCCTGGCTGGGGGATTGGGGTCCTCCATGAGCTTGTCCTGGGGATCCTGAGGTTCCTCCTCCTTGAATTCCTTCTGCTCCGTCATCCAGCCCATCCTGGAGCGTGATCAGGGCTTCTCATGGCGGAGACCTTAACCAGAGTGGCTGCTTGGGGACTAAATGAGATAAAGTCTCTTAAGTTTCTTGAGAAAAATACTGAAACTTGGAACCCCAAATGGTGCTGTAGCTTTGAGCAGTCCCTCTTCTGATATAACTTGTTCGGGGGTCACCTACCCTTGGCCTCCTCTTCCTCCGTGTTAGGTTGGCCCTGGCTTCAAGCCAGCATCCTCCAGGGCACAGGCGTAGATGTGGGCATCCCTGGTTAATGTACTGACATCAAGCATCAGGCTGAAAACCAAGCCACGTCTGCAGAGTCTGGAGCGGTTACAGAGCCCAGAGGCGGGCGTTCTGTGCCGCAGCTCGGCTGGCTTCAGCCACTGTGGAGCTGCCCTGTTCTCTGGGCTTTGCTGGCTTTCTTGCTCTGGCATCTGGGATAGCCTCATAGTTAATTCATGCTGTGTTCTTCTCTGGGTCATGCTTTTCTTTTTTTGTGTGTGGTACGCGGGCCTCTGACTGTTGTGGCCTTTCCCGTTGCGGAGCACAGGCTCCGGACGTGCAGGCCCAGCGGCCATGGCTCACGGGCCCAGCCGCTCCGCGGCATGTGGGATCTTCCCGGACCGGGGCACGAACCCGTGTCCCCTGCATCGGCAGGCGGACTCTCAACCACTGCACCACCAGGGAAGCCCCATGCTTTCTTTAAGAGCCTCTTCAGGGCTGTGCTGGCCTGATTCTCTACTCTTCATCCTGTAACTGGGTCGGGGGAGGAGCTGGCCTGACGACCATTTCACCTGTGGAACCTAGCTGGTACCTGCACTTAGCAAATGCTTAATTAAATGTTCTCAAAGTTCCCCCTGAAAGTCAACATTGGAGCTCTTAAGGGAGTACGAGGCTTGTTTTCGCCAGCTAGGGGCACTGTATCCTGTGCCACTCTGTTTATATCAGAGCTACAGAATTACATGGAGACCCATATTCTCACTGGCCATCAATAAGAAGTGCAGTGACTGTCTAGACATTCACGATAGGATGGATTCCCTCAGATAGGATATGTTAATGTCTTTTGATTACAGAGCTGTGGTCCCTGAAGTACTATAAAAATTGTGTGGCTTTAGGGTCTAGTAGCAGCAATGAAGACCCTTGGGGAAACACCTGGTTCAACTTCTGATTCTTGTATGGTCAGTCCGCAGCTCTAGGGAGTCCCTGGTTTGAGCTGAGATGCTCAGGTGGGCAGCTCAGCTCTGGGAAGAGACTCCAGAATGATAAGAAAATGACATTCAGGAATTTTCTTTGAGTACATTCTCTTTTGTTCCTAAAATCTGGTGCAGTTTAGCAACATATATATTCAACCACCATTTAACATCATCCTTGTTTGTCAGATATATTCACCAAAAGTCATTTCACTACTTTCAGTGTTTTTTTGGGTACTGCTGTTTTTACCATTCTTCCTGAAAGCAGCGTTTCTAATTAAAATATGGGCTTTTTAAAAAAAAAAACAAAACACTGCATAATTCCAGTTGAAGCTTAATCAAAATGTTGCAAAGAAAGATAAGTTTTCTTTCTAAGCCTTCTAAAAACCGAAGCCATAGCTCTTGCTGACCTTTGCTGCTAAGTGTTATCATGTCCTTAGGGCCACATCATTCTCACTCTGGTACCGAGAAGAAAATGCCACTACACTTTGGCTGCTCAGCCAGCCGGGCAGCCCAGGTGTTCACCGGAAGAATGCTTCCCTGATCAGCCTTGTCAGTGCCTCCTGTGCCTTCCAGAACTTCCTGGTTCTAGTTCTGTGTGTTTCTGCTGGACCATCATTGCTGTGAGCCTTGACACTAGCCCACAGGCAGCCACTTTGGAGGTGTGCTTGTTCCTGAATGCTCTAAGACAGGTCTATCTGACACGGGCTCTAAAAGTCTCCCCTGGGACATTGCAGGGACAGTTGACCGTATCCTCGGTTTGCCTGTTGCCCCAGTAACAGAGGAGTCCCTACCCCTGCATCGGCTCCCTGAGGAGGCAAATCGCACCCTCTCTGTAGACGGCTGTATCCACATTCCAGTGAGTGGTGTTCCTGCATCACTGGGTCTTCTGAAAAGCTGGGGTTGGGGAAGCTGTCGGTTGTCTCGGCCTTCAGGAACTCTGCTTTTCTGTGGCTTCCTGACGGGGAGGATCACAAGGTACCATCCTCAGGTGTTTCCCGGCATTGGTTTCCTTCTGACATTCCTTTTATGGGGTTTTTAAAAGAGTGTAAGTGGTTTAGGAGCTGGGCAAGGGTGAGTGGACTCCACTTGTAGTAGCCACTGAGGGGGGGGGCAAGTGCGGGGAAGAGTCAGACGTGCTGACCGTGACCCTCTTTTCCTGTGTCACTCCCTCACGTTCATTTTCACGGCAAGCAGCATGGAGCTCCATGACCCATTTCCTTTCTCCAGTCATTAAGTTGCTATTGCAAAACAAGGTCCCTCCTTTTTTTTTTTGCGGTACGCGGGCCTCTCACTGTTGTGGCCTCTCCCATTGCGGAGCACAGGCTCCGGACGCGCAGGCTCAGCGGCCATGGCTCACGGGCCCAGCCGCTCCGCGGCATGTGGGATCTTCCCGGACCGGAGCACGAACCCGCATCCCCTGCATCGGCAGGCGGACTCTCAACCACTGCGCCACCAAGGAAGCCGCCGGTCCCTCCATTTTTGATCTCCGCTCTAGCATAGAGCTCAACCCAAGGGTTGCCTGTGTTCCTCTATAACCTTGAAAGTAAAATGATAGTTAACATGTACTGAGGGTTTACTCTCGGTTCTGGGTGGTTCTGCTAAGTGCTTCATTTGCATGATCTCCTTTACTCTTCGCAACAGTCCTGGGAGCTAGGTTCCTCTAGTATCCCCTTTTTACAGTGAGAAAACGGAGGCTCAGAGAGGCCTAGCAACTTGCCCAAGGTCACACAGCTTGCAAGTGTCGGGATTTGACTTGCTTTCCCACCAGGCAGGACTGCCCTACTCTGCCTCACCTTCATGTCCTTGGACATATTGTCCCCTTGCTCAGGCCTCCTTCCTTCCATGCTGCAGTGCCCAGCTCCACACCCGGCCCTTCTGTGAACGCTAGACAGAAGCGAGCTCTTACATAGACTCCTGTGGCTCACATAGCTCAGCTGCTTAACCATTCACCACATTGTGCTGTAGCGCACTTTCATGTCTCCGGTCTCTAATTGGGTGGCACCTTTTCAGAAGGCAATTCCTAGTGCGTTTCGCTTCTCCTGCAGTGATGAGTATACGTTCCCACATAGTACGTGTTCAACAAATCCTGCTCGTTGATGATGTTACTTTAAATTTGGGCCGTTACCTATGAAGGCAGGAATGCATTTTGCTGAATTGATGTTGTGTGGCCCAACTGGAGGATTTTACTGACATCATTTACTTTCCCCCCTTATTTAATAAGTAATTTATTTCTAAAACAAAGAAGGAATAATCTGTAGCTATTTCTATGAAATGATTTATTGCAAACAAGAAAAATGGTTTAGACCTGCTAATGTCAAATCTATAAATAATGTTCTGTATCAACTCTGCTGTCTCTGGAGAAAAAACAAAATTCCCATTTTGAAACCTAATTTTGGGTCACTCCACCAGAGTCTGTCCCCTTGTGCTGGGGATTATGTCACCAGGCACAACCTTTTTTCTGCTCCAAAATTCAGGGGTTCTGAGAACTCCCCTCCACCCACCTGCTAGGGGGCTCCGCTCACCACCTCACTCTCCCCTTTCCGGGATGTGACTTGTGGACATGGTAACAGTGGCTTGTGCTAAAACAAAAAATTCTATAGAAACGACCTTCTCAAACCTTCGTGGTCCCTGGGATATAATGAGTGAGTGAGAAATTGCGACATTTTTGTAGAGATATTAGGGCACAAAGAAGAGGCTGATCTAAGACATTAAAAAAACCAAAACAAAATACGGCATTCTACAAATTGGTAATTATTGGCCATCTAAACAGATACTGTCTCAACAAACTGACCAGTAATTACAACTGGAGAGAGACTGTGCATCTGTTTTCCTGCTCTGGTGTGCTCCAGTTATAAGCGTCAAGCAGGTCTGCCAGAAGCTTCTGTGCCCAGTACTGTCCCAGGAGCTGTGAAGGGTCCCTAGAAGCCCCTGTCCAAGTATCAGGCCTCTCCCAAGACAAGACAGTTGAAAGCAATATCTGAATAAGTAAAGACACATGTGGCTGGAGTTTTTACTCATATGTGCAATGGGGCATCTAGATATAACACAGTGTTGAATAGTTTGTCATGTGACTCTCCACTAGTCTTCAGGAGCTTCACATGAAAGGGGACTTACGTACAGCATCTCCAATAAAATAGTTGGAGAGCATCTGTCCTTGAAACCCTGTCAGGGAAGGATGGGAGTGCCATCTTCAGCTTCCAGAGGAGGTGCTCGTGGATGGGTTTCATTGAAGGATTTTTGGTACTTGAAAGCAGGATAAAGGAGGTGTAGACCGCTCTGCTTGGGTTAATTTTCCTTGCCCATAATGTGAGTCGCTTCATCAAAGTCTCTTCTGCATATAAGGTTCTACGATTTCTTTAATTCCATTATAAGGTTCTTGGAAAAACTGCGATACATAGAGAATGCAGGAAAAGCCCTTTTTATATACATACTTAGAAGAATTCACTATTGCTCCATCAGTGACAGAGTGTGTCTCAAGGCCTTGGTCTGGCATGTGTGGAGACAGCATTGCTGCAGAGAACAATACTTTGTGAAGGTCCGGAGGCATCTCCACGTAGGATAGATGTGTTCATGGAAAGTTGCGTGTTGACTGCATATGGGCACGTCAAGTCATATTTTAAATACACTAAAGGGGGCTTTTATAAAAATCCGTGACAGGCCATTTTGTAGAGAGAATCCCATTTTTAAAGTAGATGATGATTCTCTGTTTTGGTTAATCTGAATGATCACAGGTTTGCTCCAGGTATTTCTCCTGTGTGATGGCCTGTACTAGAAATGCTAAGGGAACATGGGGCAATGCAGCGCGTCATGGCGTGTGGACGCACTGAGTCTTGAGGAGGCGGAAGGCAGTGATGGCGACCGGGGAGGGGGCTGGTGATTTATGGAGAGCAGAGTGTGTCTGGATGCAAGCAGCCTGCTTTGGGTGCAGCCGCTGGGTCCTACGGAGACAAGTGAGAGTCACATCTGGAAACGTGTGGGTGAGAAGGGGGCAGTTGGAAGAAGTCTTCGGGTGCTACCCTTGGGACTTAAATGTGATTCATCAGGAGTTGAGAGTCCTGGGGGATATTAGGATTCAGGTAGAGCTTAATGAACCAACACATATTTGGTTCATTACCCTTATTCCTTATAGCAAAGTATATGAGATACCATCTCAAGAACTTAACCTCTAGTTGGAGAGATAAGATATGAAAAGCCAGATAAGAATCAAAGATACTGACTCGCAAAAATACATACAATAGGGCTAAATGGAAAAGATCTGCGTTTGGATTGAAAATACCAATTAAGAAATTCTAAGAATTTCTTAGAATATCTAAGAATTTTAGTTGACTCCTATCTCACAGGAGTCAGCAGTACGAAATGGCTACCAGAAAGCAAATATAGTCTCAAGCTTCAGGAATAAAGTCTTTGTGCCCAGGGCAAGAGGGCCGAGGGGCTTTGGCATTCCACGCAGCTGAGCCCATCTGGTGCGTGGCACACACTTCTGGGCGTGACATTTTGAGAGGCACACGGAGATATTGCAGTGCCTCTCGAGGGACACGGCCAGGAAAGTGAAGGGGAAATCACGTTGAATGAAGAGCAGTTCATCCTTTCATTCTGCAGCAAGCAGTTAGGGAGTGTCTGCCATGTAGCCGGCACTGTGAAATACGCAGGGGATTCAGAGAGAAGCTTGTCATCCTGAAAATGCTGAACGAGGCCTAGTTAGTCTGGAGAAGAAAGGACTTAGGGGTGAAATTTGAAAACAACTATGTGGAAGGAAAGTTCTAAGGGGTAAGGTAAGGGCCAAAGAGTGGACATTAGAGGGAGGCAGAACTAGACCCCAGATAAGGAGAGGTCTTGGTAACAATTGGAGCAGGTGAGTGCTGAGTTGACACTCTCTTTATGGGGAGATTTCACGGGTCTGTGAAATTTTAAACTTTGGGAAGTACTGTCCAATGCTCTTTCTGACTCGAAGGCTGTCACTGATGCCATGAATTGTAATACAAGGGCTAAATTTGTGGCAGGCAAGGCAAATGCTGTGGAAATTGATAGAAGGGAGAGACGGCCGCTTTCATTCCCGGCAGCAGGGGATGTTTTCTTAAAAAGGCAATGTCCAATCTAGGAGCTGGACTCAGAGGTGTGCACTCCTAGCTGGGAAGGATGGCGCTCTGGGTCTTTGAGGCTGGTGGGCGGGTGGGCTGGCGGACTCAGGCAGGGGACTGGCTGGAAAGGAGTGCAGTGGCTGCCGGGGCAGGCTCCCCCCCGCCATGAATCCCGAGTCTGACCGAAGTGACCCAACTTACTGAGCAAAACTGCAGTGCTTCTGGGGAAGCTGGCTGTGAGCAAATGGCATGGGTACTTCTTAGATCACCCACTCTGTAGCCGTTGGAAGCTTCCCACTGCGTATCTGCAAGTTGTCATCTGATACACTTCTGGGATCCTGGCAGAAACCCTCAAACCGAGTCCATTTTCCCTTTAATGGCCCTTGTGTCACAGGGCCCTTTGGGTTGTCCGGAAGAGTCCCACAGTCCCACCTTGGGTAAACTGGGTCACAAGTCCGTTTCCCATGGCATGGGGATGTGGACGAGGGGGAGGGGCCTGGCTGCACCCGCCCATCTTCCTGGGCTCATCCTCAAGGAGGGACTCCTGGTGGCCTGGCCTGAGTCAGGTGCCCATCCTTTCACCTGTAACCCTGACTGCGATAACCCTGATGATGGAGGTGGTGCCTGCTCGTCTCAGATTTGTGCTGTGCATTTGGGTGCGGGATGAGGAGATAGGAATCCCCCATGTCGAGGGTCAGTGCTATTTCCAGAACGAGGAGAGGGGCCGGGCTCGCCGACCACGAATCGTCCATGAGTCCATGCTTGGGGAAGTTTCCTGGCTGGGCTGCCTTCATACTGTAGACTCCCTGCTGGCTTAGGCCGGTAATTAAAGCCTGATTTTTTTCATTAATGAGTTGAGAGGCAACAGCCCGGGCTCTTGCTGACACAGGCAGGTCAGAGGCAGGGCTGTGTCTCTGGGCACCACTCACAAAACTATTTCTTGGGGCAGCTTTCCAGAAAGCATGCATTTAAATGATACTTTATTACTATTTTTTCCTAGCAGAGATTCTGATTCCACGTTCTGAGGGGGTGTCTGGAATTGGCATTTGTACTCAGAACCCGCAGATGGCCTGCGGACCACACTGGGAGGAAGCTTCTTTTGGTGCCTGTCTGCTTCCCTGCCCATCATTTTCGTCTCCCCTTCAGACTCTTAATATTTTGAAAACACATGGTTAACTGTACGAAGTGAACTCTTTCAAGGGGCTGGAGGAATGAATGCTTTTGCAAAGTGAAGCATAATCTTTTGATGACGGAGCCCACTGTTTTGTTCCTTTTCCACAGTCTCCCGGGGAAGGGATATAGTGGTTTGTCAAGGCTCCGTGAAGGGCTTTTTTCCAGACTCGAGGTGCCCTGTTACTGTGGGAACCTGTGAGCACTCCAGCCATTAGTATTACTTTAAGTCTCAGTTTTAAAATAGCTGCAGGGCTGCACCTGGAATGAAAATGAGTTAAAAAGAAAATCACTGAGTGTAATTTAAATAGCGCCTCGGGGATAGGCTTGTTCTTCTGGTGCCACCAGTTAGACCCACAAGATTTTTTTTCCGTCCTGAAAGCTTTCCAGAATGCCACTCACGTGAGCAGACACAGGGCTTTTGTCATCTTTTCCTCTTTGGGGTTTAAAAATATCGTTCTGAAGGAATACTTCTCTATCTTCTCTAGTCATTTATCAGATTGGGCACCACGTGGTTGACATGTACCATCTGCCTGTGAGGGACCGGTGACCACAGTCCAGTAAGGTGTGCCCCCCCCCCACACACCAAGGAGCTTCCTGGAGAATGTGAAGGCAAGAAACGCTAATGGTCCCCGGTCACGTGGGGATTCCTGTGTGCCATGGGAGGGGCACAGGACCCTCTGCCTGGGGAGCCCCCCTGGAGCTGAATCTTCCACAAGGGGGTGGAGTTTGCAGTGAGGGAGGTGGGCGAGGGCACTTGCAGCAGAGGGGACAGCATGTGTGCAAAGGGAAGGGCATGGCGCTGTGGAGAGGCAAGTGGGATGCGGGGAGAAACGCAGGAGGTGTGGCAGGGCCGGATCAAGAGGCGACTTGTGTGCTGTAGGGAATTGTCTGGATATGATTTCGTAGGTGAAAAAAAAATTGAGGAGGGGAGTGATGTGATAGAATTTGCTTTTTTGAAGGACCATTTTGCCAGTGGAAGAGGGTTGGTATTGGAGGGTGTGTGGGGTTGACCCCAGAGACAAGAAAACCTACTTGGGAGCCATGGCAGGGGTCCAGGTGAGCAATGAGGAAGGTTTGAGCTAGGCCAGGGCACTGGGGGTGAAGAACTGACAGAAAGAAGAGATGTTTAGAAGACATGACGGAGCAAGAGGTTCTCTGACCTAAGAGGGAGTGAAACCAGGTGCCAGTGAAGGAGAGAATCTGGAGATGGAGAGGCTGGAAGAGTGCCCTTGGGTTTGGCAATCGTGAGACCCCTGGAACCCTGGCCTTAAAAACAGCAGTTTATTGTGTTGGGGGGTTATAAAGGAAAGCAGAAGGTTTTATCATGATTTTTGCTTTAGCAACTTTGGGACAAATTAAAAGTCCTAAACTCTGGTGCCAGAAAAAAAAAAACAAGCATCGGGTGGGGGAGAGAAGGATGGAGGGAGAGAAACAGATCCGTGTGTGTGTGTGTGTGTGTGTGTGTGTGTGTGTGTGTGTGTGTGTGTGTGTGTGTGTGTGTGTGTGTGTGTGTGTGTGTAGGGAGAGGATGTAAGGGCAGAAGCAAAGATAGTATCCAACAACTGTGAAAAGTAAATCGTAAAATTAAGCCACCTGCTTGTAATTCATGGGGCTTTTCTTTTTGAAAAAAATTCCCCCTTTGCTCATTATTCATTCCAAATTCCTGAGGGTGAAGGACAACTCTGAAGATGAGATGCCTGGTAAATGTGGACTAGGGGGGAAGAATTGGGAAATTCGTTAATTATCGCTCTGTTTACAGTTCTGTTGCAGAGTCCAAATGGTAGTTGATGACACCAATGTAAGCTTTACCTGGATAAGAGGTATTGACATAGCGTGACTCCCTGGAGAGGAGTGCTAGTGAAATTCAAACATGCTTGTGAATGTAAATTCAAACCCGTACAGGATATTAATCAAGGCACATCCTCTAAAATAAATGAACACTTGAAAATGCGGGCATGGCAGACAGCAGGTGATCCAAAAATGTTCGCATTGTTTGTTCTTCTTTGCAACTGCATGGGGATGAGAAAGGAGGAAAGGGAAGAATCATGAAGAATTCTAATAATAAGGATAACTTATTAAATGCTCAGAAGGTGCCACTGTGCTGAGAATAGTTCATCAACTGTCGGCTTTAGATGATCTCATTTAATATTTCCTACAGTTAATGAGGGAGGGACTCTTATTATCCTCATTTTGTCACTGAGGAACTTGGAGGCCAGGTGGTCATGGCTGGCAAAGTGGGTGTCATGATCTCTGGTTACGGGCACACTGACCCCGTGAGGAGGAACAGCAGGCTTGGACTCAGCTCCTCCCCATTATAATGCACTGGGTCTCAGCTGCCTTATCAGCAGAAGGTGGAGGTTGCTTCAAAATACTCCTAAAATGCTCTTCGCCTATAAAATCCAGCCAACTTCTTCCACTTGTGGTTGCTTTGGTCCCTGGCCCCGGGAATCCAGCAACTGTGTCCGTAGCTCAAAGTAAGAGTGACCAGTGGGAATGAACATAGTCATACTGGCCTCACTGGGGAAAAAGAAGGTGAATTTCAGAGGAGAAATGTCTGCTTCCTGTAAGCTGCCTGCCCGACCCTGGGAGGTACACCAGAGGGCTCGGGGCATTCCCATCCTGTCTCCTGCAGCCAAAGGTACAGTTTCTCCTGGTTGGACTCTGAGCTGCTATTAATTTCGCATGTGTCTGGAAATCTTATCGTTCACCCTTTAACTTTCTGTCTTTCACTTTTGACTTGTCTTATTGCAAAGACAAATGTCTGAAGTATTTGTGGAAATCCCCCATGTCTTTCCCGAGGTGACCACCACATGAGCTCTTTCCACTCTGCTTTCTTACTGAATGTCGCTGGGGTGAAGAATTTTGGGTGATGGATTAATGCATATTTATTTTTTACAGAAGGATTTTTTTTGAGACCAGATGATCTTGGTATTGGAAAATTTCTAGTGCCGGATCCTCTTGCTAGGTGTGGAAGGGCTTGTCTGGAATGCCCAAGGTTGATCCCAAGTGTTGAGCTAAGAGGTGGAAAGATGGTGGTTGTTGATCTGTTGAAGACAGAATAATAACGCAGTGGAACAACTGTTATATTGAGCTGGGCCCCACTTCCTTCCGCTGAATTGTGTAAGAATTACTGCCACTCAACTGCCGCTGTTGCTCTTTATCGAGCCTTGGTGTGCCAGGCGCTGTGTGAAGTACTTATACAGGGACCGTCCCATGTAATCGTCGCAATGGATGAACAAACACAAAGGCTTAAGGGCTATGGCTTGTAAAGCTCAACTATTGGTCGACAGCATGACATGTGATTTGAGGGTTGCGCTTTCGTCTACAGGTTAGAGATGTTCAGTTTCCTCCTAATGCGAATACGTAGATTTTCCCATGACTTTATCTAAACCCTCCTTCAATTTACATGTTTAGTCTTTATCACCTCTCGATGTTAACAGTTTTATTGTTATTATTAGTCATTTCTTTCTAACTGCCCTATATTTGTCTGCTTTAAGATTCAAGGGAGGGGCTTCCCTGGTGGCGCAGTGGTGGAGAGTCCGCCTGCCGATGCAGGGGACACGGGTTCGTGCCCCGGTCCGGGAAGATCCCACATGCTGTGGAGCGGCTGGACCCGTGAGCCATGGCCGCTGAGCCTGCGCGTCTGGAGCCTGTGCTCCTCAACGGGAGAGGCCGCAACAGGGAGAGGCCCGCGTACCGCAAAAAAAAAAAAAGGTTCAGGGGATGGTGCTTCAGTGTGGGATTCCGGAATTTGGTTTATGACTGTATTTTTATCCTCTCCAAGACTTTCGGAAAACTTTGACGTTTGTCTCCTCCTAACATTTTATTTGTCTTGCAGACTCCTAATTTATTTAATTCATCCTTATGAAGGAGACTTTTCTATTTTTGATGGTTTCAGCTGCCCTTCTCCAGACCTTTTCTGACTCCATTAGATTTTTACGAAGAATTGAAAGTGAAAGTGGTATTTATCATAGAACGCCATGGTCTTATTCCGAAGGCTCTTAGGACAGAACAATACAAGGCATAATATGGGGTCATATTGTGAACAACTTGGCTAAGTGTATTAGACAAAGGAATGACCACCAAGTACCACTGTCTGTTCAAATACAGTACGAAGGCTGAGTCAGATGGGCCATTGGCCCTGAGGGCCTGGACTGGTCAGTATTATCTCAGGATGTCAAAGGTGATTGGAAACAGTGTAATCAGAGGGGTTACATAACTATATATGAGGATTCAGCTGGGAGCCAGGCGGGTTTGCAGTAGCTGAGAGAGCAGAGTCTAAGATCAATTAAGGACAGTGGATCACAGCAGAGGTAAAGGTTATGGGGTTCATATTTTGGGGCGACTGGCTGCGAGATAAGTGGTGAAGTCTTCTAGACTGGGCAGGTACATGTGAAAGCTCTTTCCTTAGAGATGGTGTGGTAACTTAGGAGAGCCAGCTGAAGGTAATCACTGATGTGGTCCATTGGCCGCGGTACAGTCTTGTCTGAAGACGGGGCTCTAGCTTCCCAGTCCCTTCCTCAACTTGGGTCACTGGTTGTCCACTTGGGTCTGCCCAGCCTCAGGGAGAATTATGCTTGTTGCTGGACCCATGAATGAACAGCCCCCGAGTCTTCCCAAAGCAGAGCTCTGGACAGACCAGCATAGGGGTTGTGGGACCCTGAGCGGCCATGCAGAAGAAGAATGTGGAAAGTTCTCCAGAGTTTTTTAAACAATTAGTATTCAGCTTGTTCCGGAATTCACCTGTACTGAATGTTGCTTAAAATAATCAGGCCAACATTTGGGGACTGAGAATACCTTTATGGTACTGGGAGTCTGTTACAAAGTTTACTTTAATTTGAATTACAGATAATCTTGGAGCATAGAATTAAAGGGACTCTTATTCTTGGAGGTGTTACAAGTTAGTTTATCTTACATCTAACTGCCAGAAATTTCCTTCAAGTCTTTGTTATCATTACTGTCCCCTTTATGAGGAGTCTCAGGAGAAGTTTCTTTGGGGTCTAGTCTCAGGAATAATTGTGCTTTTCTTCCCCCCACCCCATTTAATTTTCACAGTAATTCTTTGAGGTGGGTAAAATTATTCTAGTTTTAGAGTTGAACAAATAATAACTCAAATTGTTTAATAGATTTGGCCACGCAAACAAAGCAGAGAAAGTGAGATTTAACTCAAGTCGGTCAAACTCCAAAGCTCTTCAGACTGGGAGCTCCTAAGACGGAACTCTGACTTCCTTAATGAGGTAATAATGCAAGCCCATGGAGGGTGTGGCTTCTGTAACCTCTAATAAGTGGCCTTTCGGCATTTTTCTTATTATCATTGTGAGTATCTCATTGTGAGGGTCATAATTCTCCTGGCCTCAGTTATTAAGATATTTTTCCATGCCCTGCACAGCCTTTCCCCTCCCCCTCCATGAGTGTGCATAAGGGCTAAATGTTATTTATTGTGCTTTTCTTTATTTCTTTCAATCTTTCTGCCTGCCTCCATCCATCCCCCCTTTCCTTTCTCCCTTCTTCCTACTTCTTTGGTAAATTTCCTAGTTGGCGTGAAGTGAATGACCCATCAGGTCACTCTTTTGTTGTTGCCTGCTAGAACAGAGAGGCAGATGAGTATCTGTCTTTAACAAGTGAGTAGAATTCGCTTTAACAAATGGGTAGAACTCTCTGCTGCACGTTTTATTTATTTATTTGTTTGTTGTTTGTTTGTTTATTTTTGGCTGCGTTGGGTCTTCATTGCTGTGCGCGGGCTTTCTCTAGTTGCGGCGAGCGGGGGCTACACTTTGTTGCAGTGCACGGGCTTCTCGTTGCGGTGGCTTCTCTTGTTGCGGAGCATGGGCTCTAGGCGTGCAGGCTTCAGTAGTTGCGGCATGTGGGCTCAGTAGTTGCGGAGTGCAGGCTCAGTAGTCGTGGCGCACAGGCTTAGTTGCTCCGTGGCATGTGGGATCTTCCCAGACCAGGGCTCGAACCCATGTCCCCTGCATTGGCAGGCGGATTCTTAACCACTGCGCCACCAGGGAAGTCCCTGCACGTTTTAATATTAGTCTTACTTATGGCTCCATTTTTAGGTCTCTTCTGTCTTTTTTCTTGTTTTCTTTCTCATGTATCTGTAACTTGTAGTGTCTCCGTAGATTTTTGGTGTCCCTTTAATCAACCTGCAATTCTTTTTGGAATGAGACAGGGTATAAGTAAATGAGTACCAGCCTAATCATCCCTCTCTCTCGAAATATGGAACTGAGGTTTACCTAGCCCAACTGATGAACCCCGGTGGCCTTCATAATCAACATATTCTCTTCTAAATACTCACAAGCCAGCAGTTTAATAATTCGTTTCCATTTGGGGATCAGGTTGGGGCTTCTAAGGGAGTGCCTTTCTCCTTCTCCTAATCTGGACAACATTTGTTCCTCACCAGTCAACTGGCATCTCTTTGAAAACTTTCCCAGATACAGACCCGTGAGCCATACCTTCAGTTCTGGGCCTGAATAGTTGAACTCATTTTAGGAGACCAACTGTTCTCTTATTATCTCTTCACTCTCTCTCGCTTCACTTATTTCTTTATGATGTTTTTACCTTCTTCACTTCCCGGATCATTTCCTTAAGGAAAGGCAGACAGAATAGCAGGCTTGCCTTCTTTTGGCCATCTGTGAGCACTGAGTTATCTTTCCCATGCAGTGGATTCATCTTTTCCTGGTTGTTTTTCCCCAAACATAGCTCATAAGCTCTTTAAAAACTTATCTAGCGCTTTTGAATTCCCCAGCCCTGCTGACAGACACCCCAGGCCCCTGCCTCGGAGCGTGTGCCCCCCATGATTGGGGCCCCTCCTCCGCACGTTTGTACCTGTCTCTTCAGTGCTCGGGCTCCGGTTGACAGCTGTCTGGTCTGGGTGCCCTTGTGGCAGCTTTAGATGTCTTCCTCTCTTCTTCTTCTTGGGGATCTCTCGTGTGCAGCTGAAATTTCACTTTGCATAATCTTTCTTGCGCAAAGGGTTGACTTGGACTACCTCGCCATGAAATCTACCCATTTTTCTCACCGCTGATACTTCCACCTCACTTTTTCTAAAGTCCAGGTGCCTCCCGAGGCCCGGACCCTGCCCCATTCTTTATTCCCTGTCACAGCTTCCGTTCTGCCCGAGGGCTCCTTACCTTCTGCCTAAAAAGATAAGCAGAGTTTCGTTGTCCGGAAAAATAGGGGAAGAAAGGACTTAAAATGAAAGTAAAGAGGAAAAGATAAGAAGAAACTGTCTTTCAAATACCGTATGCTAACACATATATATATGGAATTTAAGAAAAAAAAATGTCATAAAGAACCTAGGGGTAAGACAGGAGTAAAGACACAGACCTACTGGAGAATGGACTTGAGGATATGGGGAGGGGGAAGGGTGAGCTGTGACAAAGCGAGAGAGAGGCATGGACATATATACACTAACAAATGTAAGGTAGCTAGCTAGTGGGAAGCAGCCGCATGGTACAGGGAGATGAGCTTGGTGCTTTGTGACCGCCTGGAGGGGTGGGATAGGGAGGGTGGGAGGGAGGGAGACGCAAGAGGGAAGAGAGATGGGAATATATGTATAACTGATTCACTTTGTTATAAAGCAGAAACTAACACACCATTGTAAAGCAATTATACTCCAATAAAGATGTTAAAAAAAAAAAAAGAGGAAGAAACTGTCTTTGACTTTCCTGTCCCCTCCAGTGACTATCTTACTTCTCTCCTTCCTTTCAAGTTTGTGCCCACGTTCCTTGACGGTCTTGCCTCGCCATCACTGGCTCCCCATTCACTCCTTCCTCGGTCCTTTGCAGACTGACTTCTGACCTCCTGGTGCCTTTGAAGCTATGAGCTCCAGTGTGGCTCTTCCAAAGAGCTGCCCGCATCCAGGCATCAGACAGCAGGTGTGACACCAAAGTGCCGTCCCTCGCCGTGTGCTGGCCGACCTGGGTCCTCGGCTCATTCTACCTTCCTTCATTCCTTGCCCTCTGTCCTGCCCCACACCACCTCTCCTGACCTGGCGACTGACCTCGCTGTTCTCCAGCCTCTCTAGCCTCACCTCCCATGACTGTCCAACAGGTTCTTGTCCCTTGGGCTAACGACCTTGTCTGTCCTTCCAGTTTTATTTTCCTCTCTTTCCCAGTAGGCTCAGTGCATGTACAGACAACCCTGAGAAAGTCTGCTGACTGGGCCCGGACCTCAGGATCTTCTCTCCCATGCCTGTCCCGTCCTTGCTCAGAAATCTTCCACTCCTTATGTACGGGACTAAGCCCAGAGTCTTTAGTTATAAGCTCTGGGTGCAACTCACGTGCCTTTCCAAGGCATGGGGGAGAAGAACGATGGGGTTGAGAGCAGAGGCCCCAAGACAGAGTGTCTGGTGCCAGTCCTGGCGCTGCCATCCTCCTGGAAGCTTCGTGACCTTATGCAGGTTACTTAGAGTCCATAGTATCGACCTACAGGTCTGTGGAGGTAACTGTGTAAAAGTGATCAGCTCAGTCAGTGCCCGGCACATAGTAAAGTGTTAACCATTGTCATCATTGTGGCCTTGGGATGTAGTCCCAGAACTCAGCAGTCTGGTTTGAGTTAAAAGAGTGCATCGGGGTGCCTGGCTTTTATGGACCCCAACACAAGAAGGGCAGCCCGCCCCAGGAGGGATCAGGATAGGACTGAACAAGGCAAGGCTCCTCTCTGCTTTTCCTTTTTTGTCTGCTTCACTCTCCTTCTGCAGACTGCCTTCCCACTGTGTTTTTTGGGTTTTTTTTTTCCTCTTAGTTAGCAGATGGTTTCCCCAGAGCTCCTGAGTTTCTGCACCCATAAAGCAGCCGACCTGCAGAGAATCCAAATTCCTGGGAGAAAAGTATTTGTTTGGTTCAGCTTTTGTCATGTGTTCGCCCCAGTCCAAACAGCTGTGGTGCAACGGTGTGAATGGTGACTTAGAACAAGGATGCTTGCAGGGGCCCGCCCTGAGGGCTGAGGCAGTTCTCCGAGAAGACGGGAATGGCTTATTGAACACCTAAAAGGCGCGTGTTACCTTGTGTCTTCAATCACATCACTCACTGTGTCCTTAAAGGAACTCTTCATTGGGCCAAACTCAATGCCGAACACACGTGTCTTCACATTCTAGTTCTCAACCCACTGGCCAAGCGTGGAAACTGTGTTCCTCCTTCACACACCCACTCCCGTACCCTTTATCTAATCCATCACCTTCCGTAAGTCAGCTCAAGTCAGATTTCTGTAGCAGACCTTTTCTGAACACCTTGTCCTCTCCGCCAGATACTCTTCCTTCCTTGAACTTGGTCTTTCTGCTTCTCCTTTGTCATTGATTAAATGCCCTGGAAGTTATTTATCTTCCGTATAAAGTGGAAGCTCTCAGAGGCAGGAGCCCAACCCGATTTCTGTCCATGAATGCTGGCTGCAGCGATGACTGTGTCCACCTCTGCCGGGCATTCCCTTCCCGAGCTATCCCAAATCCTGAGCTAAAGTGGTCCCTTAGGAGCCCCCTGCCGCTTACACATTGCCAGCTGGTTCCTCCCTGATGTTCAGAATTGTGTCACAAATAGCAGTTTCCCTAATTGCTTTCTCTACCTTTGTAGAGAGAAAATCGTCAGCAGGACAAGGCAGGAATCTGTTTGACGTTCTGCGTGTAATAGAGTTGGGCTACCAGAGATCCCAGGATTCTGTCAGCCCTGCCGTGGCTGGATTCTGAGAAAGTGTTGTCATCTCTACAGCCGGAGGAGGGTTCTGTACTCGATTACCTCCACCTATTTTAGGAGACCCTCTGGGAAATCTTTTGATCATCCTGAGGCCTTCTGACATCACCGTGTGACAGATTTTTCTGTCTTATGAGAAGCAGCTGGAATTAGCAGACGGTGCCTGTTGTCTGTGATTCTTAACTAGATGAAGCCAGGATGGTTGCCCCCTTTGCTAGAGGAAAAGCTGGCCAGTGCCCCGAGGAGCAAGAATCCTTAATGGCTGCCAGAGTCCCTTTCGAACTTTCTCTGCTGAGTAACCATGCTGACTTCCTTTCTTTGTTTCTACTAGAAAACACACAGAAAAATTGTACCAGTCACTGTGCAGAATGAGGTAAGAAAATTGGCATCAAGGGCTCATTCATGTCCCAAGGGGAGGTGATAAAAGAGGTGAGAACATCTTATTCTCTTTGTCAGCCATCCCCCAGTCAAGACGGCAGCGAGAGCCCTGGGCCCAGAACTGTGGAGATAATCAAAGAATCTCACCTTCGGTTCGTGGGAAATTTAGGGACAGTATCACTTGGGGGCCAAGCGTCCTCTTTGAGGGGGCTGAAATTTCCACCTAATTACAGTGAAAAAAAAAAAAATCAGTCTTGTCCAACCCACAGTGGAACAGCCACCATCTCGACACCATCACCAGTCACCTTCTTTTGTCTTCACCTGAACGTCCTCCCTGGGAATTCTGTACTCTGCTTTGTGAATCTCATACATGTTTTTCAAATATCAAAACCCTGCCTGCTCTTTGTCCTCCCATTATTGGCGCTTTGTCATTTCATCTTGGGTACACGTTTTAGAAAGACAGCACGTCTCTCTGCTTGTTGTGTCACGTCACAAACAGCCAGCCTGTGTCTCTCAGTAGGGAGCCTCTGAGAGCCATGCTGTACCTGTGTCCGCCCCCCCCCCCCGCCCCGGTCCCCCCCGCCCTGCCCCGGGCACTAATGAGTTTCCTTCCACCTATGCAAGAATTCACCTCCGTGCTCTGCAGAGCGGAGAACACTGATCTTATTTGGACGATTCAGGATATTGGCGCGTGGGGATCGTAGTTGCAAAGTGATTGGATTTCTCCTCCCGCTGTTGATCTACTGTGTCATAGTCTTTGACATCATTTCCTCTTATCTTTGGTTTTATTCTAATTTCTCAGAAATAGCTTTTCACTGTCATCTTGCCATCTTGTCTAGGAGGGCTTTATCTTGTCTAATAAACCGGACTGTAAAGAATCATTCCTCAAGCACATTTCATCTTGGGAAGCAGAGGAAGGAGCTCGCCCTTGCAAGTTCCTATCCTCAGGCAGGAAAGCAAGAGGACAGCCTGCACATGCCCTGAAAGTCACTGACTGGGTGCCCATGTTCTTGCATCACTAATGAACCAATACCTTTCCTGGCTTCCTCTCTGTATTTCGCCTTTAGATATTCCCCTGCCCCTTCAGGTTTGCTTTCAGATCTTTTTATTGAGTTCACTGGCCGCTACTCTGGGGAACAGTTGAGCCTGAAATACTGAGGTTGTCGGGGTCATGGCAAAAAGGGTCCTGTGAAATAAAAATATTACAGGGATCTGTGGATCTCCCTCAGTGCTGGAGATCATTCTATTTTTGGAGACAAATCTGGGGAGAGTCCACATCACTCTTATCTGGAGAGGAGGACTCATGGGATTTGGGAGTGACTCATACTTGAAATGGCCTCAGAGATCCCAAACTGAAGCCTATGTCCTCAGCAGACTGCACCTCGGCCCATCTAATTGGGGACCACCAGGACCCCCGGAAGAGGACCTACCTGGGCTTCTGGGCTTTCCCTAGGCGTGGCCTGTGAGCATCTTCCAGGTGTTACCTGTTTCCCTTGCGGTGTCCTCCCTCCCCAGGGGGCCTAAGGCTCACTAGGAGTCAGGGTCTTTGTCAAGCCTTTCATTTAGAACAATCCCCTTTGTTGTTAAGACTGCTGACTGCCTTGGGTTTTTCGGTTTGTTTTTGTGGCAAAAAAAAATTAACCTTTGGAGATGTTATAAGTACTAAGGAGCTTAGATACTGCAAGTGCATCTGCCATCTGCATCTGAAGTGGGATGGTGGCAAAGAGGACAATTGCAGGCAGCGGAAATGGAAAGGAAGGAAAGGAGGTGAGATTGTGGGCAGAGACAGGCAGGATGGCTTTACTGGATTCAGTCTTGCTAAACATTTACTGAGAACTGCTTGTTGTTGTTTTGCATAATGCACAACGAAGGTTCTCTTTGCATCTCTTTAATTTGCTATTAGGAGAGCAAAGGAGGGAGTTTTATTCCTTAATAGCAGAAAGGTGTCATGTGTAACGCTTGTCAAGGTTACCTAGCTGTGGCCCGTGCCATGCCTTCCATGCAGAGAGCGAATAGAGAGTGTGAATCACAGTAATAGATCTCATGTTTTTCCATCACAAATGTAGGAAATTCAGAAAGGAGTGATTCATGTGGTTACTTCTTTCTTCATCTTTTGGTTTGGAAGGGAGCACAGGAGAGCACCTCAAGTTCTTCTGTTTGACGTTTCTACCCTCTGAATGTCTGAGATCAATAGAAGAAGGCTATGGATGGTGGTGGGAGAGTCAGAGAATTTGGATCCTGTCCCCTGGGTGTGAGTCCTAAGTTTGCCACTTGGTAGTCGAGGGGACCTGGGCAAGTTTGTTTCTCTCTGTCTACTGGGTGATGGTTCTTGCCCACCCCCAGGGTGCTGTAAAGATCAAAGAAAATGCTATAGAGAGGAGTAATCAGGAAACTGCAAAACTGATTTACAAAATTAATTGCAGTGATTAATGTAATAAAGGTATAGTTTCAGGTCCCTCAGTCCCCTTCCCACCCCTGCTGATCTCAGCTGCTTAACCCAGGAAAGGGAACGTGGTCCTTCTGAAGGGGACCTTAACTTATTCCAAGGCTCAGTATCTCAGCCCCAAAGCAAGAGGCAGCAGGAACCCATCTCTCTCTGCCGTGCTCACGGGTCTGGCTGGTGACTAAGTGCTCGTGCATAAACATGTTTCACAGAGAGAAAGAAAGAGGCAGTTGAAAAATGAACAGACCACTGAACAAAAACAGACATGTAGATACAGAGAGTACTGGTTACCAGAGGAGAAGGGCGAAATGGGTATGGTGACGGATGGAAACTAAATTTTTGGTGGTGAGCAGGCTGTAGGATAAACAGAAGTAGAAATATAATGTTGAAACTTATATATTGTTATAAACCGATGTTACCTCGATAAAAAATAAAGCTAAAAAAAGAGAAAGAAAAGAAGGAGACCAGCTCAGGCTCAGGCTGTGGATCCCCTTCTCTCCTGTTATTTTTCAAAACACATTAACAAAACGCCCCCTTCCCCCCCAATTCAATACTTCGTGAGCGGCGAGAGGGAGCTGAGGTGGGCGTTCCTTCTGTGCTGGCCCAGTGCCCTCGGCTCCCAGCCTGGCCCACCAGAGACCGGCTTGGTTTCCGGGAGGACGGAGGCTTTCAAACCCCTTTCCCACTGGGGGTCAGACTCCTTTGGAGAATATGGAGAAGAGAACAAAGAAGAGAAATCCTGAACTTTATTCACTTTACCCTCATTTCTCTCCTGGAGGGAATTAGAGCCTCCTGTAACATCCTGGTGAGTGTGCCCTCGCCCGGTTGCAGGCCAGTCACCTATGAACAGACATCGCTCAAACGTGGGCCCTTTTCAGTCGAATATATATGTGCACTCCGCTTGCACATATAATTTTGCGGTTTTAATCTCTAGAGAGAGGGACTGTTTGGCGCCTGCTGTCCTTGACACAGGACGGGATGATGTGGTAGGAAGTGCCCTTGCCTTTAGTGGAGTCCCACCCAGGGCCAGACGGGGGCTGCCTACCTGGGAGCCTGCTTCGGATGTGATGGGTGTCTACACCTGTGCACTTGCTTTGCTATTGGATGTGGATGAAGACATCCAGATTCCAGAAATCTAAGTACAGGGTATGAGGGAGATGGGGGTTGGGAGAGATTTGGGGCTTTGTGGGGTGAACCTTGGGTAGCCCCCAGCATAGTTAGGGGAATTAGAGTTAGGTATTAGATCGGGAAGGTGCAGAGAGGTGAGGAAAGAGGCCGTCTAGAACAGCACCAAGAGCAAACCGCACGTGCAGCCCGGAGCCTCAGATCCACACGTACTGTCCGCAATTTCATTTCTCCAGGCTTGTCTGGGCAGTAGCCGTGGCTGGGCCTGCCGTGATGCCCCCGAAGAGGATGTCTGGTTTCTTTATTCGTGACTACATTCAGCTCAGGGTCTGGCAGGTCCCAGATGCCCAAGGATTACTATGAGGCACTAAGAAGCAGCAAAGGAAGGAGGTAACCTGTCGAGCTGTGGTTGGTGAGCGGGGAGTGTTTTCTTAGCAAACAGACTTGGCCTTACCTTTGGTTTCTGCAGGGGGCCAGTTCCTCTGCTCATTCGCTTTATCTTGTGTCAAGAGAGGCAGTTCACGAAGCACACGGCCAAGAGCAGGGAATGAAATTAGTGTGGGTATTTTGACTGCCAAACTGGAGGCAGGCAGAAGAGCAGAGAGGGAATACCAGCTCAGAGGAGCGGCTCACCTTTGTCCCACATTTCCAGAAACCTGAAGATCGTCCAGCCGCAGCCCTGCTACCATTAACCTCCTGATGCTGATGGCGCCTGGTTTGCATTCCTGTTAACCTTTCCTGGCTGGGCGTCTGTAGCTGACAGCAGTGCACACATGTCTCTTCTAGTTGAGGTTTCCAAAGACAGAAAAAAATGAAATGCACAGAACCCTGGAGCCACAGGGGAAGGAGTGCCTTCAACCAGCCTTCAGTGGTGAGGGGCTTGGGAAAGAGGATGAGTCCTCTTATGCATCGATGTAACATCTATTGTGAGTCTGTGGCACGCCAGGCACAGCCCTACGCTCGGGATGCAGAGATGGAAAAAAATGGTTCCTGCTGTCAGGAAGCCTGGCCCAGAGTGGGGATGGCAAGAGACCCAGCTGGCTGACGGCACCCAGATTCGTTTTAGTAGAAGCTGAGGGACCTGGGCTTCTGGCAGACTTCTTTTTTTGAGCTTATTTTGAGATCATTTTAGATTCACAGAAAGATCTTGACTCCCTCCGCTCAGTTTTCCCCAGGGGTAACATCTTGCATCACTATAGTGCAATCTGGAAGACTTTCAAGCGTGTTCAAGTGTGTTTTCTCTGGGCTGCTTCCCACCCCCTCTTTTCTTTTCTTCTTCTAAGTGGATCTTCCTTGTCTCATCCCCACAACCCTGTCATGCTATAGGGTCTCTCCAGTCGTGAAGCAAAGTCATTTAATTAGTCGACGAATGCATCTTATGTTGGTGACTTGCATGCTCAGAGCATTGTTCTGCGGAGAGGAAGCTGACAGTGGCAGTTGTCAGCCCGACCTGATTCTCACCGTTTACTTGTCCGTCATAGTGCATCACTAGGGGAGGTGAGAATTACTGGCTTTAAAAAAGTAATAGTGATTGATACTGTTACAATGCCCTTTGCCACGGTCTTCATATATTGCTGTATCTTACCCTCAAAATAAGTCTGCGGAGTAGGTCCTGGGACCATCCCTACCAGGTTGAGTTGTGAAGTGACACAACTGTGAACTAGCAGAGCCCAAGTTATCCACCTCTGAAGCCCCCGCTCTTAACTTCCACTTAACAAAGGAATGAATCTATGCCAGTGGCCTTTGAGGAGCCTGGGGAATGTGGAGCAGCGTCAGAGGACAGGGAATCTCTGATGCTCCCCGGAGCACACGGCACAGTCCTCTTGGGGTCTTTGGAACCCAAGGCTGGGCCTGGCTGTCTTGAGGATACTTCACTTTGCTAAGAACTCTAAGAAAGCAGCAAGGCAGGAAGGAGAGGTCTAGGGTCATAATATGTGCAGACTAAAATTGGGTAGAATTTTCCAGGATTTGATTTTTAAGCTTCTTGAATTAATATAAATCAGCCCCCAGTAGTTCTTATCTCACTAATTTATGTCATCAGACTAGGAATTGGAATGAAATAAGCTTATCTCGTACTATTGGAGGAAAAGGCTCTGTAAGCAAGTAAATACGGTGAAAAGAGAACCAAGTCCTTAGAAGCACTTGGGGAGCATCTGTTTGCAGGTGTGTAATCCATGTAGCAATTTCAAAAGTCTTATTTCCTGTAAAGGTCAGTGAGAGTGGCTGAATGACTCAGTGGTCGGTGGCGAGAGTATAGTTGAGAAGGACATGGAGAGAGAACTCACTGTCTGGCCAGGACGCTGACCCATCCGCCACGCCTCCCCGTAGCCCACCTGGCTTGTGTGCTTACCTGAGTTTCATAGGAATATGTGGGCTCTTGTCTGCAGGAGATGGGAGCAAGGACCTGTTTCTGGGAGGTGTGAGTGAGGTATCACTGCAACAAACCTATTTTGGGGAAAAGGGGAGCTGCCTGGTAGCGGGAGAGAGGACTAGGATGGTGTTTCAGAGAAGGGGGCTTACCGACAGCTCTTTCCTCTTAGAGAGCAAGCTGGTTTCTTTCCATTCTGATAACTGGGTCTTGTATTACATTTCCTGTTCCACTGACAGGCTCCCAGAATGTTGCTGTCTGCACCCAAGGCAGCTCCTGAGGCAGAGCTGAAGTGCTACCTTCCAGAAGCCCAGGCTTCCCCTCAGGGGTCTTTGGGGGCCCTCCTTCCCCAGGGCTCCCCTGGCCAGGCCAGGTCAGGCCTGGGTCCTTCCTTCCCAGCTTTCTGGGTTCTCTCTCCTCCGAGCTCCCTAGCTCCCTGCTCTAAGCAGGATTGGAAGACCCTACCTCGTCTCCCTTTGATTCTCTGCTGATGGGAGGGGGTTGGAGGGTGTACTCTCCTCTGTCCCTTTTCCTGGCCACACACTTGGAGATCCGAAATCTGGGATTCTGGTGACAGTTCTAGGTGGTCTTACATAGTGGCGGCTTTTGTTTTAAAATTCATTGTCAACATTGGACAGATTTCACACTGAAAATCACAGACTATAATTCGTCATGGAGCAATTAGGAGGATCCGAGAGGTGGTTGCTCCCTTTAGGATGCACTTTCTCTTCTTGATCCGGGTCCTACGACCTGGGCTTCTGTCGCTGCCCTTGTCTGTCTCACCTGGCAGCGTTGGAGGCTGCCACCTCTGTCATAGATCAGTGGAACGGCACATGGTCCCATCTGGTTCTGCTCAGCTACTCTTGGGGCACATCCTCAGGGGACTCATATATCCTTTGATGAAACAGTGGTGGTCACGGGAAGAAACGCTGTTTCATTTGGCGGAGCTCAGCGTGGGAGAGATGGATGAGAAACAGTGAGGGAGGAAGGGACACCCGCCTGGTCCACTGGAACAACAGTCCGTGTGCCTTCATGCCCCATCCATACCTGTCTCTGATGAAATGTCAGGAGAGTGAGAGTTTTGTTCCTTCTCTCCAGGAAACTGGACACCTTCTTCTGCTTCTCCTACCATCTCTTAACTTCTTGGGTCCCTCACCGTTTTTGGCTCATTCCAAGGCCAGATGCCAAGTGACAGCCTGAAGATGGTGGGGGAAAAGCTTTTACCCCTAACATTGACCGGGTTGTTGACCCTCAGGGGGCAGGATGGCAGAGATCAGTGCTCTGTCCCTGCTAGTGTTCCCCACTCCCCCCACCCCTTCCATCCCTCACCAGACCCCACTGCTGGTCTTCTTTCTTCTTCTCTCTTCCTCTGTCCACCTCCATTTACCCCTCTCCTTAATTTCATGTTTTTCCCAACCCACAATTACTGACTTGTCTTACATTTCTGTGTTTCCAGAAAATTCCTCAGCTGTTCCTGTCACTTCTCTAGACTAAGCCCCCTTTCCCGTCTCTCTTTGGCTCCATTCTACTCTCCTAGGCTGTGCAAGGCGTAGCCCGCCTGCGGAGGACAGGTCACCGTGCTTACGGAATGCTTTCCTCCAGGTTCCTCTGTGCTTTGCGGCGCTGACTCTGAAATCGGGCTCATTTGAGTAAAGGCTCAACAAACCAGAAAGTGAGCTTATACCTGAAAGACCTGGCAGTATTTGGAGGAAATTGGGATTTAATTAGCGTTTCCTTTTATGCCACTGTCAATATGCCTCTGTTACATTTATGGGGTTGTGTGGGTATCCTCTGGTGACTAATTACGTGAAATTTCTCTTCTTTGTTAAATTCTAACGAATGTGCACAATATATAAAGTTGAAACTGGCTCTGTTGTCAAAAATGAGATTTTTAATTTGAATGGGCATTTATTTTTCTCTTCTTCAAGGAGATGGTAGTTTCACGTATTCATGTGTCACTGATGGATGAGTGATAGTTCTAATTTTCTTTCTCTTACAGGAGGTAACAGTGAGTAATCTGAACCAGCAACACTTTCTCTTCTTTTTGTTTATGTCCAGAAGGGTTGCAATGAAAAAAAAAAACAACAGCAAACGGGAACTTAAATTTAGATTGTTCATGTTGTGCTTGGTTCTCCAACCTCCAGCTCAGTGTGGTTATTTATACCAAGAACAATGTTTTGTAGGTGCCTGTAAAGGTTGGGAACAACTGCACTTCTTGCCGTGTGGGAAGCGTTGGCCCCTTCTCCCTTGGCATGTGGGACCTGTGTGTGTGTTCCCAGATGTCCCCCCAATCCAGCTGCCACTGAGTTGGCTGTAAGCACCAGCCCAGAAAGAGGGGGTGCCGGAGGGGCTTGAGTCAAACGAAAAAGACTCAATTGGCATTGAAACAACTCCCAGGTCCAAGGCTGTGCTTACATGTGTCCATTTTTCAGATGAAGAAGCTGAGGCTTAAAGGTTGACGGTCATAGCTGGCATGCTTGCCGGGGGCTGAGAGGAGGAGGAAACAGGGAGTTAGTGTTTAATGGGTGTTTCAGTTTGGGAAGGTGAGAAAGTTCTGGAGATGGATGGGGGTGATGTTTGCACAACAGTGAGAATGTACTTTATGCCACTGAACTGTATACTTTGAAATGGTTAAATGTTACATATATTTTATCACAATGAAAAACCAAGTTTTGTAATTGCTAGTCATTATTTTTTTTTAATTTAAAAAAAATTTATTTTATTTATTTATTTTTGGCTACATTGGGTCTTCGTTGCTGAGCGCGGGCTCTCTCTAGTTGCGGTGAGCGGGGGCTACTCTTTGTTGCGGTGCACGGGGTTCTCATTGCAGTGGCTTCTCTTGTTGCGGAGCACAGGCTCTAGGCATATGGGCTCAGTAGTTGTGGCTCGCGGGCTCTAGAGCGCAGGCTCAGTAGTTGTGGCGCATGGGCTTAGTTGCTCCTCAGTATGTGGGGTCTTCCCGGACCAGGGCTCGAACCCGTGTCCCCTGCATTGGCAGGCAGATTCTTAACCACTGCGCCACCAGCGAGGTCCCGCTAGTCATTAATTTAAAAACACAAAAATTCAGGTGAACAGATTTTTTTAAACGTGGTATATACAGACAATGAAATATTCAGCCTTAAAAAGGAAGGAAATTCTGACACACGCTACAACATGGATGAATCTTGAAAACATTATGGTAAGTGAAATCAGCCCGACCCAAAAGGGCAAACACTGTATAATTCCACTTATGTGAGGAATTACCTAGAGTAATCAAATTTCATAGACAGAAAGGAGAAGAGCGGTTGCCAGGGCCTGTGGGAGGGGAGAATGGGGAGTTAGTGTTTAATGGGTATGGAGTTTCAGTTTGGGAAGATGAAAAAGTTCTGGAGACAGATGGGGGTGATGGTTACACAACAGTGTGAATGTACACGGTGCCACTGAACTGCGTACTTGAAAATGATTAAAATAGTAAAGTTTATGTATGTTTCAACACACACACACACACACAGACACACACACAGACACACACACAGACACACACACACACACACACTCTCTCCCTCTCTCTCTCTCTCTCTCTCTCTCTCTCTCTCTCTCTCTCTCTCTCTCTCTCTCTCCTGGAAGCTCTCCTATTGTCCCGGCCCAGTACTGCTTCGCTTAGTACTGACTACCTCTCTGACAACACTGTGTAAATAAAACCAGAAAAGATTCTCTGTCATGACAGATGCCCACCATTGCTGCATGCCAGAGAGCAAATGGCAGCCTGATAGAGACTTGACTTCTGGGCACAGAAGACGCAAACACAAATGCCAGCTTGGAAAAGGGATTAATGATTTAAACGGTCCGAGGGAAAGAAAATCCTATTAGTGCGAGCTTGGCTCACTGAGAAGGGTCCATTAATTCACATACAGGCGTTCCAGGGGGAGAAATGTTGCCCTAATTATGCCTGGGGTAATTTGGCCATTTAAATGGCTAACCAATTTGCAACTCGGTTCTTCCTCAAGGTATCACATCTTTTTATTCGGTGCTGTTCCCTCCCACCCAGAGCCAGGCTGCTCTTCCGATGCGTGCGGCATTGTGGAGATGTTAGCTTGTCTTTGCCGACTGCTACCCCTCCTCCTTTTCAGTCATGTGACCTTGTAGCTCTTCTGCGCTGTTGGAAATGTGTCTCGCTGGAATTATCACCTATGTGAGCAGGATTCTTGTAGCCTCCGGAAGGTACAAGGCCAAATGCCATGTATGCAGCATCTTCCATGAGTAGCTGTGATGGGTAAGGATCAGACAGTTGTACTTCAATGAAGATGAAGGGGAGATTCAGAACCCATCCAGGTCCCATTCTTGTGAGATGCCTGCTGGGGAAGCTTGGTCCATAGGAACAGCCAGTGCCCTGCTGTTCAGGCAGGACCCAGCCTCCACAGATGGCCTCCCCATGCCTGATGAGCTGAGTGTCTGTATCTCAGTCGTGATTGATAGGTAAGCTCCAGGCAGCCCTTGCTGACGTTATCCCCGGGACGCAAGATATGTCTCCAGTCTTTGGTGGAGAGAGCGCTTCTGGGTCAATGCTTCTAATTCTTGCTTCCACCAATCCCTAGTAGAAGCAAGATTCCAATCAGAGTTTTGGATTCAAATGTCCATATTCTTTTGGCAATTCCACAGCTGCTCAGGGACTAGCGTTCATTGCAAGAGCTAAATATCTGGGGCTTAAGGTAACCAACTTTAGTTCAGAATACCAGTGAACTACATTATGGGGTTATTAATTGATTCAGTTTTTTTAAGTGCCACACATTTCTCCTCTTTCTCTTCCTACCTTTGCAGGTCTTCCACACTCTGTGTATTGGTGATTCAAGATGGAGGTGGAGGAAAATGGAAAGTGGTGGTTGGAGGTGGGTGGGCAGAGTTGCCATGGTATAGAAGGACTCCATTCTTTGTAACCCATCCTATGTTCTTTTGAGAAAATGGCAGTGAATTTGCTCCACTGGCTCTGTGTACCACGTGCCTGCCCTCCTCCTCCTCCCACCTTTTGCCCACCCTATGTGGACATTCCCAAAGCAGCATTCTATCTGAGCTGTCTTCTCTTGCACATTCTCTTCTACAGAACCCTCATCCACTACTTGGCTTCTGCCACCAAGACCACCATGGGAGTTGTTCTCAGTTCTGTGTCATCAGCTCCAACCTCCTCTGATCCTCAGACCTGCTTTCCACCTCCCTATTGGACTGTTCCCCTGGGGGTCACTCTATCATTTTGATTCAGCATGCTCTCAATCGCCTTATCTTCCCTCCCACCCCCACCCCAGCACCCTCTCCCCCATCTGACCACCACAGTTCCTGTCACCTCCTGGTCCCAGTCCTCTTTGACACCTGCATCTCTCTTTCCATATCTAACTTGTTGCCAAGTCCTGTGACTTCTGCCTTTTCAATGTCTCTAGATCCATCCATTCCTTTTATTCATTCAGCACCTCTTTACTGCACACCCGCCAAGGGCCAAGCTCTTTCCACATTGTATGCACCACCCTGGACCAGATTCTCATGAACTTTTTCAATAGATGATAAGAATAACTTCTTATCTGAAATTCCTACCTTCTGTTTCTTTCCACCCCACTCTGTCCTATGCTATTGCCAGATAAACGTTCCCAGATTGTAAAACTCAGATCACATCAGCTGGGTCAAAAATATTTTACGGTCTGTGGCATTTGGGGCTTTCCAGACTATGATCCCAAATCGCGTTCCAGTCTCATGCTCTGCTATCACTTCTCTACACCGAAAATAGAAGGAGCAGCGATAGGCATAGTAGTAATACTACCAGAAGTAGTAAAGCAACAGCAATATAGTGGTAGCCAATGGTCATAGAACACTTTGTGCGCTGAGCAGTGTTCTAAGTGCTTTCTTTATATATATTAACTCATTTAAAAGTTCTCCTAACCACCCAGCGAGTAGATACTCTTACTCTAGAAAATGCGTCACTTGCAATGCATGATGTTGCAGATCATGCCCTCTGCTGTCCTCCTTCTGTACCTCTTCTCCTACTGCTGTGTCTGACAAGACTCCTTCTCCCTTTATACCTCTCCAAGTCTACATCTTACTCATATCTTGAGATTGTCATAAGTGCCCTGTCCTCCTTGCTCTTTTCCATGGTGCTCTCCCGTTAGATAGGTTCTTTTTGTGTCTGCTTCTCTCTCATCCCTCTCTTCATCTTATGTCTGGTGCTGTAGACATGTGTGCACTTGGGTTATCCTCTCTGGCTTCTTGGAAGGACCTTGAGGGCATGGACTGCCTCCTGCAGATCTGTATCCTCTGTAGCATCCAGCAGGTACTTTGCACATGGTAAGCGCTGGCTGTACTTGGTCTATTGAACCGAAGTTAATGGGCTTCAATTCACATTCTGATTCCTTGGCTGCGGTTGATGTCTTTCATGTAGCCTACCCGCTTCTAGTTAAAGGCTAGATAAACCCAACCAAATCAGGAAGAATGAAGATGACAAGCGTGAGCGAGAGGGAAAATCCTCTTTCACGTGCTCATCAGTATTCAGTAATTATCTGTGCTCCTGAGAAGAGAGCAGCGGGAGGGCCCTTTATGGAGGGATGCCCTTTGCTTGAGGGCAGGGAGAGGATGGGTACACCTTTGTGGCTTTGTTAATAATACATTGGGGACCTGAAGGTCCAGGTTCCTGCTGTAAGTAGCAGGAAGGAAATTCTGTATCTAGAAGAGGTACCCCAATATGATATGAGAATGCCTTTCTTAATTAGCTTTGAAAAATCAAATATTATTAGTATAATTCATTCTTGCAAGTTTATCAGTATGGCCAGCTTTAACTAGGAAGAGCTTAGAGGCAGAAGTATGTGGGATATTCATGACCCTGAGAGCTTGTTTGACTTCTGGTCTCTCCGGTCTCCTTAATTCAGTCTGTTCCAGTCCACCTTGCCTTCCTCCGCAGCCCTCACCTTCCTTACTCTCTTTGTGTCACATCCCTCGCTTTAAAAAACCAGTGGCTTGGGCTTCCCTGGTGGCGCAGTGGTTGAGAGTCCGCCTGCCGATGCAGGGGACACGGGTTCGTGCCCCGGTCCGGGAAGATCCCACATGCCGCGGAGCGGCTGGGCCCGTGAGCCATGGCCGCTGAGCCAGCGCGTCCGGAGCCCGTGCTCCGCAACGGGAGAGGCCACAACAGTGAGAGGCCCGCGTACCGCAAAAAAAAAAAAAACACCAGTGGCTCCAGGTTCCAGTCTTCCCAAAGTAAACCATATTCATACCTGTGTCCTACTGTTTAGCCTTCAAGCCTCTTGAAGATCAATTTCCACCTCTTCCAGAAAGTCTTTCTTTTTTTTTTTTTTTTTTGCGGTACATGGGCCTCTCACTGTTGTGGCCTCTCCTGTCTTCAGACGCGCAGGCTCAGCGGCCATGGCTCACGGGCCCAGCCACTCTGCGGCATGTGGGATCCTCCCGGACCGGGGCACGAACCGTGTCCCCTGCAGCAGCAGGCGGACTCTCAACCACTGCGCCACCAGGGAAGCCCCCAGAAAGCCTTTCTTGACTTCTTCGATCCACACTGATGCTACCTGTTCTTTCTCAAACTTCTGCGGAACCTATGGCCTGTACCACGCAATTCAGCCCTCAGTTGTATTGCTGTGTGTTGGTGCTCACTGTGTATTGGGTCTTGTCTCCCAGATGGATTGGGGTCTTCTTGAGGACGGTGGCCTCATTTTATCTTGCTTCTTTGATCCAGCAGCTCTCCACAACATGTTGAGCATACAAAACACAGATCTCTTTCCTTTTAGATATTGATTGATTGGGGATGTTGGTACCATTTGATATCTACTTGGTTTTAAAGATAATGCTTGGACTGTAGCCTGCTTAAGCCTAACTATTGAAATCATATTTTTCTCCATTTAAGAGGGCAGATTTGTTTAAAAAGGTAAAACGGATTGATTTAGCAAGTATTAATTACTACCTGTATAATAAATACTTCCTATAAGGGTTTGTCCTATAAGCAGTTTATCAAAGGTGCTAATTCATGAATGTGACCCCGGTACCCCATAGCAGAGGAGGGCTCCCTGGAAGGGGGATTCTGGCCCTGGGGGTCTCTCATATCCCTTTCTCCTCAGTGGGATGCCCCTCCTGTAGCTCCTGCCCCCAGCCCAACAGGAAGTTCCCACCAGGCAGACCCTGTCAGGGCACACATGTGCCGGAATCCAGCATTTCAGGGGCGGTGCCTGATGGCAGGGTCCCTGAGCTAATCAGTGTGATTGGGGGGCGCTCCCCCATGTTCTTTCTTGACCCTCCTCCTGAGGACACAGATTAGCCTTCCTGGAAAGTGGGATAAATAGGAACTAAGAAAGTACTGGTTCTCCCTCCCTTCTTTATTATCTCGGAAGCCACCTCATTTTCAGTACATGGTGGTGGGGGAAACTCACTTCCTATATTACAGGCCCCAGGCTAAGGGCTTTCTATACTTTACTCACTTAATCCACATGTTGGAGACAGAGCAGGGTCTTGAAGTTTGAGCATATTGATGAGAATATGAGACCTGCATATAGTGGATGATCAATGAATATGTGTTGAATGGATGAATACAAGTGTGGAGTTTATGATTATTTTCGCTGTGAAAAACTTAACTTTTGGAGCAGATGTTTTGTATAAAGCACTTTTCACTTGTAGTGTCTTCCTGAGTCTTTATAACATTCTCTGGTAGAGATCTGGTTTCTATCCTCGTTTGAAGAGGAAGAAACTGGGGGCAGAAGGGTGAACAACTGGTCCCAAATCACACATCAGGTAAATGTCAGACGAGGGCAGGACCAAGACTCAAAGACAGATTCTGTGATTTTG
This sequence comes from Delphinus delphis, assembly GCF_949987515.2. NCBI lineage: Eukaryota > Metazoa > Chordata > Mammalia > Artiodactyla > Delphinidae > Delphinus > Delphinus delphis. The sequence continues at coordinate 94,376,089 of NC_082691.1, forward strand.
AAACCCATACCCTTTCCACCTGCCTATTAAGAAATAGAACTCCAGGGCTTCCCTGGTGGTGCAGTGGTTGAGAGTCCGCCTGCCGATGCAGGGGACGCGGGTTCGTGCCCTGGTCCGGGAGGATCCCACATGCCGCGGAGCGGCTGGGCCTGTGAGCCATGGCCGCTGAGCCTGCGCGTCCGGAGCCTGTGCTCCGCAACGGGAGAGGCCACAGCAGTGAGAGGCCCGCGTACTGCAAAAAAAAAAAAAAAAAAAAATTGAACTCCAGCTTGAAAAAAATCATTCTGATTTCTCAGACTTTAGTCCAGACTGTCAGGTGAGACAGATCCAGTTTGTAACAGGTGGGGTTGGGAGTGGTAGGGAGAAAGTTGCAAATGTATTTTTTAAACAAGTGGAGCCCCTTTTTTCAACCTGTTTTTATGTGGAGCCTGAGATAAAAAGCAGATAAATGCTCTAGTTGAAGGAGGGGCTCAGGGCCCCAAACCCCAGCACTCAGTCTCCGCATCACCCTACAGCAGTCTCCAAAGAACGCAGTGATGAGCTGGGGGCAGGGAGGAGTGAGGACCACGGCTCCTGACTGCCCAGCCTCCACTGTAATTGGCCGCCTCTGTCATACACCCATCCCACCATGTAACATTACCGATCAACCCAAAGTGCGAAAGTAAAACAAACATGATATAAAGACATCCTGATTCTCAAGTGCTCTGGGGCGGAACCGAGAAAATGGATCAAGTTAATTTTATAGAGGAAAGGCACTCAGAACTTGTGCTTGAAATAGGAGAGGCTTTAATTCTGCCGACAGGAAGAGTAAAGCAGTTCAACTCATATTTTATTTTTTATGATTATAACAATAATATTTTCATTATAAAATAACTTGAAAAATTCAGAAAAAATAAAAGAAGAAAATAAAAATCACCTATAACCCTACAACCCTACCCTACTCAAGGCTTTGCATAGTATATTTTCTTCCAGGGTTTTTCTTGTATATAATGCATCTATACCTAAGTGGATCAAATTGTGTTTATATATTGTTTAATTTCTGCTTCTTGCTCTTTGCATTTTCCATTCTCATCAATATGTTGTTGTAAACATAATTTAAAACATCTCACTCGTTACACACGTAACATGTTTATTGTAGATGTTTGGAAAAATAGGTAAGCGCTAAGAAGAATGTAAAGATCACTGTTGCTTAGCATTTTGGTGAATATTTCTCTAGTCCTTTTATTACACTTACTCATATATACATAGACATTGTTAACATATTAATGGTTATATTACATATACTTAAATATTTTCCAATGTGATGAATTAGGGATAGATATTAATTTTATCTTCTTTTATTACTTTATGATAACTTAAAATATTTATTATTTTTCTGTGAATTGCCTATCCATGTCTTGTCATTTTTATAGAATTATTCTTGATTTATAAATGTTTTTAATAGATTAAAGAGATTTATCTTTTCTCTTTTGCACCTCTGGGAAAATATTGAGTACGTAATTAAAAAGCCTACATTTTATTAGTCCTCTAAAGTATCAATATATGAAATATATAAAGTTTACAAGTTTTTGCTACTATAAATAATGCTACACTTAATATATTTGCACATTGATTTTTTTATTGGAGTATAATTGCTTTACAATGGTGTGTTAGTTTCTGCTTTATAACAAAGTGAATCAGTTATACATATACATATGTTCCCATATCTCTTCCCTCTTGCGTCTCCCTCCCTCCCACCTTCCCTATCCCACACCTCCGGGCGGTCACAAAGCACCGAGCTGATCTCCCTGTGCTATGTGGCTGCTTCCCACTAGCTATCTACCTTACGTTTGGTAGTGTATATATGTCCATGCCACTCTCTCACTCTGTCACAGCCTCCCCCTCCCCCTCCCCATATCCTCAAGTCCATTCTCTAGTAGGTCTGTGTCTTTATTCCTGTCTTACCCCTAGGTTCTTCATGATATTTTTTTCCCTTTAAATTCCATATATATGTGTTAGCATACGGTATTTGTCTTTCTCTTTCTGACTTACTTCACTCTGTATGACAGACTCTAGGTCTATCCACCTCATTCCAAATAGCTCAATTTCGTTCCTTTTTATGGCTGAGTAATATTCCATTGTATATATGTGCCACATCTTCTTTATCCATTCATCCAATGATGGACACTTATGTTGTTTCCATCTCCGGGCTATTGTAAATAGAGCTGCAATGAACATTTTGGTACATGACTCTTTTTGAATTATGGTTTTCTCAGGGTATATGCCCAGTAGTGGGATTGCTGGGTCATATGGTAGTTCTATTTGTAGTTTTTTAAGGAACCTCTATACTGTTCTCCATAGTGGCTGTACCAATTCACATTCCCACCAGAAGTGCAAGAGTGTTCCCTTTTCTCCACACCCTCTCCAGCATTTATTGTTTCTAGATTTTTTGATGATGGCCATTCTGACCAGTGTAAGGTGATATCTCATTGTAGTTTTGATTTGCATTTCTCTAATGATTAATGATGTTGAGCATTCTTTCATGTGTTTGTTGGCAGTCTGTATATCTTCTTTGGAGAAATGTCTATTTAGGTCTTCTGCCCATTTTTGAGGTGGGTTGTTTGTTTTTTTGTTATTGAGCTGCATGAGCTGCTTATAAATTTTGGAGATTAATCCTTTGTCAGTTGCTTCATTTGCAAATATTTTCTCCCATTCTGAGGGTTGTTTTTTGGTCTTGTTTATGGTTTCCTTTGCTGTGCAAAAGCTTTGAAGTTTCATTAGGTCCCATTTGTTTATTTTTGTTTTTATTTCCATTTCTCTAGGAGGTGGGTCAAAAAGGATCTTGCTGTGATTTTTGTCATAGAGTGTTCTGTCTGTGTTTTCCTCTAAGAGTTTGATAGTTTCTGGCCTTACATTTAGGTCTTTAATCCATTTTGAGCTTATTTTTGTGTATGGTGTTAGGGAGTGATCTAATCTCCTACTTTTATATGTACGTGTCCAGTTTTCCCAGCACCACTTATTGAAGAGTCTGTCCTTTCTCCACTGTACATTCCTGCCTCCTTTATCAAAGATAAAGTGACCATATGCACATTGATTTCTTTTAGTTTTTCAATTTCATGCAGCAGGTTCTTATTAGTCATCAATTTTATACACATCAGTGTATATATGTCAATCTCAATCGCCCAATTCATCACACCACCACCCCCTGCTGCTTTCCCCCCGTGGTGTCCATACGTTCGTTCTCTACATATGTGTCTCAATTTCTGCTCTGCAAACCAGTTCATCTGTACCATTTTTCTAGGTTCCACATATATACATTAATATACGACATTTGTTTTTCTCTTTCTGACTCACTTCACTCTGTATGACAGTCTCTAGATCCATCCATGTCTCAACAAATGACCCAATTTCATTCCTTTTTATGGCTGAGTAATATTCAATTGTATATATGTACCACATCTTCTTTATCCATTCATCTATCGATGGGCATTTAGGTTGCTTCCATGACCTGACTATTGTAAATAGTGCTGCAGTGAACATTGGGGTGCATGTGTCTTTTTGAATTATGGTTTTCTCTGGGTCTGCGCCCGGTAGTGGGATTGCTGGATCATATGGTCATTTTACTTTTAGTTTTTTAAGGAAACTCCATACTGTTCTCGATAGTGGCTGTATCAATTTACATTCCCACCAACAGTGCAAGAGGGCTCTCTTTTCTCCACACCCTCTCCAGCATTTGGTGTTTGTAGATTTTCTGATGATGCCCATTCATACGGGTGTGAGGTGATACCTCATTGTAGCTTTGATTTGCATTTCTCTAATAATTAGTGATGTTGAGCAGCTTTTCATGTGCTTCTTGGTCATCTGTGTGTCTTCTTTGGAGAAATGTCTATTTAGGTCTTCTGCCAATTTTTGGATTGTGTTGTTTGTTTTTTTAATACTGAGCTGCATGAGCTGTTTATATATTTTGGAGATTAATCCTTTGTCTGTTGGTTTGGTAGCAAATATTTTCCCCTTCTGAGGGTTGTCTTTTCATCTTGTTTATGGTTCCCTTTGCTGTGCAAAAGCTCTGAAGTTTCATTAGGTCCCATTTGTTTATTTTTGTTTTTATTTCCATTACTCTAGGAGGTGGATCAAAAAAGATCTTGCTGTGATTTATGTCAAAGAGTGTTCTTCCTATGTTTTTCTCTAAGACTTTTATAGTGTCCGGTCTTACATTTAGGTCTCTAATCCATTCTGAGTTTATTTTTGTGTATGGTGTTAGGGATTTTTCTAATTTCATTCTTTTACATGTAGCTGCCCAGTTTTCCCAGCACCACTTATTGAAGAGACTGTCTTTTCTCCATTGCATATCCTTGCTTCCTTTGTCATAGATTAGTTGACCATATGTGCATGGGTTTATCTCTAGGCTTTCTATCTTGTTGCATGATCTATATTTCTGTCTTTGTGACAATATCATATTGTCTTGATTACTGTAGCTTTGTAGTGTAGTCTGAAGTCGGGGAGTCTGATTCCGCCAGCTCTGCTTTCTTCCTTCAAGACTGCTTTGACTATTCGGGGTCTTTTGTGTCTCCATACAAATTTGAAGATGTTTTGTTCTAGTTCTGTAAAAAATGCCACTGGTAATTTGATAGGGATTACACTGAATCTGTAGATTGCTTTGGGTAGTATAGTCATTTTCACAATATTGATTCTTCCAATCCAAGAAAATGGTATATCTCTCCATCTGTTTGTATCATCTTTAATTTCTTTCATGAGTGTCGTATAGTTTTCTGCGTACAGGTCTTTTGTCTCCCTAGGTAGGTTTATTCCTAGGTATTTTATTCTTTTTGTTGCAGTGGTAAATGGGAGTGTTTCCTTAATTTCTCTTTCTGGTTTTTCATCATTAGTGTCTAGGAATGCAAGAGATTTCTGTGCATTAATTTTGTATCCTGCAACTTTACCAAATTCATTGATTAGCTCTAGTAGTTTTCTGGTGGCATCTTTAGGATTCTCTGTGTATAGTATCATGTCATCTGCAAACAGTGACAGTTTTACTTCTTCTTTTCCAATTTGGATTCCTTTTATTGCTTTTTCTTCTCTGATTGCTGTGGCTAGGACTTCCAAATCTATGTTGAATAATAGTGGTGAGAGTGGACATCCTTGTCTTGTTCCTTATCTTAGAGGAAATGCTTCCAGTTTTTCACCATTGAGATTGAAGTTTGCTGTTGGTTTGTCATATATGGCCTTTATTATGTTGAGGTAAGTTCCCTCTCTTCCCACTTTCTGGAGAGTTTTTATCATAAATTGGTGTTGAATTTTGTCAGAAGCTTTTTCTACATCTATTGAGATGATCATATAGTTTTTATTCTTCAGTTTGTTAATACGGTGTATCACATTGATTGATTTGCGTATATTGAAAAATCCTTGCATCCGTGGGATAAATCCCACTTGATCGTGGTTTATGATCCTTTTAATGTGTTGTTGGATTCTGTTTGCTAGTATTTTGTCGAGGATTTTTGCATCTATATTCCTCAGTGATACTGGTCTGTAATTTTCTTTTTTTGGAGTATCTTTGTCTGGTTATGGTATCAGGATGATGGTGGCCTCGTAGAATGAGTTTGGGAGTGTTCATTCCTCTGCGATTTTTGGCAAGAATCTGAGAGGATGGGTGTTAGCTCTTCTCTAAATGTTTGATAGAATTCACCTGTGAAGCCATCTGGTCCTGGACTTTTGTTTGTTGGAAGATTTTTAATCACAGTTTCTATTTCATTACTTTTGCTAGGTCTGTTCATATTTTCTGTTTCTTCCTGGTTCAGTCTTGGAAGGTTATACCTTTCTAGGAATTTGTCCATTTCTTCCAGGTTGTCCATTTTATTGGCATAGAGTTGCTTGTAGTAGTCTCTTAGGATGCTTTGTATTTCTGCGGTGTCTGTTGTAACTTCTCCTTTTCCATTTCTAATTTTATTGGTTTGAGTCCTCTTCCTCTTTTCCTTGATGAGTCTGGCTAATGGTTTATCAATTTTGTTTGTCTTCTCAAAGAACCAGTTTTTAGTTTTATTGATCTTTGCTATTGTTTTCTTTGCTTCTATTTCATTTATTTCTACTCTGATCTGTATGATTTCTTTCCTTCTGCTAACTTTGGGTTTTGTTTGCTCTTCTTTCTCTGGTTCCTTCAGGTGTAGGGTTAGATTGTTTATTTGAGATTTTTCTTGTTTCTTGAGGTAGGCTTGTATAGCTATAAACTTCCCACTTAGAACTGCTTTTGCTGCATCCCATAGGTTGTGGATCATCATGTTTTCATTGTCATTTGTCTCTAGGTATTTTTGGATTTCCTCTTTGATTTCTTCAGTGATATCTTGGTTACTTAGTAACGTATTGTTTAGCCTGTATGTGTTTGTGTGTTTTACGTTTTTTTCCCTGTAATTCATTTCTAATATCATAGCGTTGTGGTCAGAAAAGATGCTTGATACAATTTTAATTTTCTTAAATTTGCTGAGCCTTAATTGGTGACCCAAGATGTCATCTATCCTGGAGAATGTTCCATGTGCACTTGAGAAGAAAGTGTAATCTGCTGTTTTTGGATGGAATGTCCTTTAAGTATCAATTAAATCTATCTGGTCTGTTGTGTCATTTAAAGCTTCTGTTTCCTTATTTATTTTCATTTTGGATGATCTGTCCATTGATGTAAGTGAGGTGTTAAAGTCCCCCGCTATTATTGTATTACTGTCGATTTCCTCTTTTATAGCTGTTAGCAGTTGCCTTATGTATTGAGGTGCCCTTATGTTGGGTGCATATATATTTATAATTGTTATATCTTCTTCTTGGATTGATCCATTGATCATTACTTAGTGTCCTTCCTTGTCTATTGTAACATTCTATATTTTAAAGTCTATTTTATCTGATGTGAGTATTGCTATTCCAGCTTTCTTTTGATTTCCATTTGCATGGAATATCTTTTTCCATCCCCTCACTTTCTGTCTGTATGTGTCCCTAGGTCTGAAGTGGGTCTCTTGTAGACAGCATATTTATGGGTCTTGTTTTTGTATCCATTCAGGAAGCCTGTGTCTTTTGGTTGGAGCATTTAATCTGTTCACGTTTAAGGTAATTATTGATATGTATGTTCCTTTGACTATTTTCTTAAATGTTTTGGGTTTGTTTTTGCAGGTCCTTTTCTTCTGTTGTGTTTCCCACTTAGAGAAGTTCCTTTAGCATTTGTTGTAGAGCTGGTTTGGTGGTGCTGAATTCTCTTAGCTTTTGCTTGTCTGTAAAGGTTTTGATTTCTCCATTGACTCTGAATGAGATCCTTTCTGGGTAAAGTAGTCTTGGTTGTAGGTTCTTCCCTTTCATCACTTTAAGTATATCATGCCACTCCCTTCTGGCTTGTAGATTTTCTGCTGAGAAGTCAGCTGTTAACCTTATGCGAGTTCCCTTGTATGTTATTTGTCATTTTTCCCTTGCTGCTCTCATTAAGTTTTCTTTGTCTTTAATTTTTGCCAATTTGATTACCATGTGTCTTGGCGTGTTTCTCCTTGGGTTTATCCTGTGTGGGACTCTCTGCACTTCCTGGACTTGGGTGGCTATTTCCTTTCCCATGTTAGGGAAGTTTTCAACTATAATCTCCTCAAATATTTTTTCAGGTCCTTTCTCTCTCTCTTCTCCTTCTGGGACCCATATAATGCGAATGTTGTGTTTAATGTTGTCCCAGAGGTCTCTTAGGGTGTCTTCATTTCTTTTCATTCTTTTTTCTTTATTCTCTTCCGCAGCAGTGAATTCCACCATTCTGTCTTCCAGGTCACTTATCCGTTCTTCTGCCTCAGTTATTCTGCTATTGATTCTTTCTAGTGTATTTTTCATTTCAGATATTGTATTGTTCATCTCTGTTTGTTTGTTCTTTAATTCTTCTAGGTCTTTGTTAAACATTTCTTGCATCTTCTCGATCTTTGCCTCCATTCTTTTTCCAAGGTCCTGGATCATCTTCACTATCATTATTCTGAATTCCTTTTCTGGAAGGTTGCCTATCGCCACTTCATTTAGTTGTTTTTCTGGGGTTTTATCTTGTTCCTTCATCTGGTACATAGCCCTCAGCCTTTTCATCTTGTCTGTCTTTCTGTGAATATGGTTTTTGTTCCACAGGCTGCAGGATTGTAGTTCTTCTTGCTTCTGCTGTCTGCCCTGTGGTGGATGAGGCTATTTAAGAGGCTTGCGCAAGTTTCCTGCTGGGAGGGACTGGTGGTAGGTAGAGCTGGCTGTTGCTCTGGTGGGCAGAGCTCAGTAAAACTTTAATCTGCTTGTCTACTGATGGGTGGGGCTGGGATCTCTCCCTGTTGGTTGTTTGGTCTGAGGCGACCCAACACTGGAGCCTACCCGGGCTCTTTGGTGGAGCTAATGGCAGACTCTCGGAGGGCTCACGCCAAGGAGTACTTCCCGGAACTTCTGCTGCCAGTGTACTTGTCCCCACGGTGAGCCACAGCCACCCCCCGCCTCTGCAGGAGACCCTTCAACACTAGCAGGTAGGTCTGGTTCAGTCTTCCCTGGGATCACTGCTCCTTCCCCTGGGTCCCAGAGCGCACATCACTTTGTGTGTACCCTCCAAGAGTGGAGTCTCTGTTTCCCCCAGTCCTGTCGAAGTCCTGCAATCAAATCCCGCTAGCCTTCAAAGTCTGATTCTCTAGGAATTCCTCCTCCCATTGCCGGACCCGACCGGACCCCCAGATTGGGAAGCCTGACGTGGGGCCCAGAACCTTCACTCCAGCGGGTGGACTTCTGTGGTATGCGTTCTCCAGTCTGTGAGTCACCCACGCAGCAGTTATAGGATTTGATTTTACTGTGATTGTGCCCCTCTTACCGTCTCATTGTGGCTTCTCCTTTGTCTTTGGATGTGGGGTATGTTTTTTGGTGAGGTCCAGTGTCCTCCTGTCGATGACTGTCCAGCAGCTAGTTGTGATTCTGGTGTTCTTGCAAGAGGGAGTGAGAGCACATCCTTGTACTCTGCCATCTTGGTTCAGGGCCTGCACATAGATCTTATTTGTATCATTTCTTTGGGATTGATTTAGAGAAATGGGATTATTGGGGCACTACCCACAAGAAGTATAGGCAAATACCTATTTCTCTAAACTCTTAGCATAACTGAGTATTATGTTTAAGGAGCTGTCCAACTTATTAAGCAAAAAAAAAAGACTTTTAGTTTTAAATTATTTGATTATTAGAATGTTTTTCTTTCATATTTTATTATCTATTTGTATCTGAATGCTTTGTGTCTTGGCTATTATTCTTTGCCCAACTGGGCTGTTATTGGTTTTCTAACTGATTTTTTTATGTTTAAAAAATATAAATTAAGGAACTTAACCTTATGCTATTTGCTGCAAATTTGTTTCTCACTTTGTTCCATGAATTCTTATTTTTATGCTTGGTTTGATTTGCTGTTTTAGATTATTTTAGATTATACTGTCAAATCTATTCCATTCTTTGCGATTTTCTACCATTTGTATTTTGCTTTAGAGAAAGTCCTTTGATTATTCTTCTGGTTTGATTTTGTTCATTTAGCTTTAACATCCATTGATAGTATATTTTCATGTGTCACCTGTCTGAGGTGGGACGGTTTGAAAAGACTCTAAGGGAGAATGAGGACCAGGTTTGAGCAGTCATCGGAAGGTGGAACTGGGATTTCAGAGGGAGAAGAGAGGCTATGACACAGGACATTCAGGGTCAGGTTACAGGTCCTCAAAAGATGTACAGATCCATATAGCTGAAGTACAGTCCAAAGCTGAGGTTGAGAAAGAGAGAACCACAAAGAGAGGACACGCTTATTCTTTTTTTGTTTGTTGTTCATTTATTTATTTTTTGGCCATGCTCATGGGATCTTAGTATCCTGACCGGGGATCGAATCTGGGCCCTCGGCAGTGAAAGCTTGGAGGAATCCTGGGAATTCCCCAGGACATGCTTATTCTGGATGGTGGGAATAGGATGGCTTTGATTAGGGAATAGTAAGTTTAAAAACTATCATTGCTCTCGCCAAGTTCACCAAGGACTTCCCATGTGTCAAATCTCTTTTCCTTTCTTGTTTACCTCTTCTGCAGCTTTTGACCCTGTCTGAGTTTCCTGGTTTTCAAAGCACCAAATCCCCTCAGATTCCATGGCATCTCCTCTCCCAGTTTTCTTTCTCCCTTCTCAAGTGGGGGCTTCTCTGTTCTTCTGCCATCCCTGCCTCAGGGTTGAGCCCTGTTCCCTCTACTTGATAAACTCTCCCTGGGTGACCTTATTTATCCCCACACCTTCAGTTACCATCCACATGTCGATGACCCTAGTCCTCAACGTGTATCTCCAACCTGGAGCTCTCTTCTGAATCGGGGTGAATATATTTACTCAATGTTTGGATGGTTTATTGCAGACTTAGCATTAAATTTCCAAACTTAACGAATCTTCGCTTTTCCGCCCCCTCGCTGTCCCCAAACCCAACTTGCTCTTCTTCCCAGATTCCCTGTCTTAGTGAGTGGGTTTCTCTTGCAAGCTGCTCATGTGCTCTACTTTCAGAAGAAAGGGACTTACATCTCTGCGAGAACCTCGGCGTCAATATGAAGATGTTCCTGTGGCTGAGAATGAGTAGGTACTCGTTTCCCAAGGAAAGCTAAAACAGCAGAGACAACACGCTGTCCTTTGACTTGGGAAATAAAGCCCTAACCCCTAGATATTTTCAAGGCCCTGAGAGGTCATTTGGGAGACAAGAGTTTCTGAGCATTCCTCCAGTATAAAGATTTTTAAGGTAAACCATCCCAGTCTTCAGCTTGCACATTCAGTCTCCAGAGGTAACATATTCCAAAACAGTTTCTAAATTTGCTCCTGTGATTTTGCATTCATAAGAAGATGAACTGCAGATCCTGTAGGATAACAACTAAGCAGTAGAATTTCAATGCTCTACGGGTGGTCCAGGTAGGGCAGCAAATGCAGTTCCTGAAGCAGGTGGAAGCCTTTTAAAGAAAAACTTCTCAAAGATCTCATTTGAGCAGAGTTAGCTCTTTATTGTATTTTTGCTTATATTAACAAAAGACACCGCAGATTGATCAGAATGGCATCACTTCTTTTTAGATAAACGTTCTAAAGCTTCAAGGAAGAGATGTTCAAATTTGGGCTAGTTATTAAATCTTCGAGGGAGAAGACAGAGTAAAGTATTACTTTTTATCCATTTGGAGCCATCAGAGTCATTAAGAAAATAATCAGAAGTGAAGCAGCATCAAGCATTTGAGCGAGTGGGAAGGAAGGTTTCCAGCTGCTAAGGAGTGTCAGAGAAGACCTTGCCACGAGTTCTGCTTCTTCCTGTCCTCACCGTGTTCTTTTTGGCAACCACGAAGCTCACTAAAAAGAGAAGCTTCCTTTTCACTGCTCTGCAGGCTACTGGGTGGTGAGATCACTCATGCTCCAGGATCACCCTGGAAGTCAGGTTCGCTCTTACCCACATGCCCCCTGTCCTTCCCCGGATTATCTGTCTCCTCCCACTTTATAGAATTGAATCTTGCCCAGGACACTGAAGCTTCATTATCAGCTTTCCTGAAAATGCCCCATGCTTCCTGCTAACTTGTGAATATGAACCACAGACATTTTCTTTCAAGGAGACTATGGATTTTTAGCAGAACCAGTAGGTTCATTCATACACAATTGCTAAAGAAAGTCCTGTGCCCCAAAATGGTTGGGGGCTCCAAATGCCATTGGCCCTTTGCTGAAATGCTTTCCCTCCGGGGACTTTAGCTGCCCTCCAGAGAGAAAAATACTGCTACCGAGTTCGCGCTGCAAGTTGACAGTCTGAAAGAAGAACGTAAGTGTGGCTTTCAGTGGACACATATAGGCATTCTGGACATATTTTTATGCTTTTCTTTTGAAAAGTCTGCATTTTCACTTTCTGCATTATTGTTATGTGTCTTTGGAGGGAGGGTCTAATTTTGGAAAGATGTAGAGACGCACGTTGCCTAGGAGCCCCCTGATGAGACAAGGAAAATCAGTAAGTGCAAAAATCACTGATTTAAATCCAGTTCCTGATAAGGAGCAGATAGGAACCAGTTAGCGCTTCCAGGAAACAATGCCAGCGAGATCTGAGAGCAATGAGCTGAAAACAAACCAAGCAAAAAGTTCTGCTTGCTTGCGGTGCAGCCGTTTCAGTGGAGTATCACCACCACCTGACTTTTCTCTCATTTAGTTGCAACAGCCAGAGCTTCTCGCCTGGAAACCCAGGAGATTCCTTCTCTCATCTCTTCTTGGAAAGCTTTAACCCTTGCCAGCTGGAATCAGCATTGCAGGGAAGAAAGAGCAGCCGTATGGCCTCCGCCCTCCGATTGAGTTTTCAGGCCTGCACCCTGCACATTGTTGGTATCGTGGGATAGTTTTCTCCTGCAGGACCCTTGTCAGGAGGCAGGCTCTTGGGATGTCTCTACTCTCTTGAAAACAGGAGAGCATTCCTCCTGATGGGGCAGGGATGGGACTCTGGGGGCTGTGTCTGCATGCACTACCATCTTGCACGCACTGCTGTGTTCGTGATCACGTGAGCAAACGTGTGGTGCCTCGTATCAGCCATCTCCTTCCACTACATCCCCATCCCCATGTCTCCCCGGCCCCTTGGGATCTAGCTTTCATCCTCACCAGTATACTGGAGTGATGCTCTCTGAAGAGCCAGTTGGCTTAGGTCCTGTGTCCTTTTCTTGGGCATCTTCCTTCTTTCCTTCTCAACAGTGCTTGATGCTGTTCCTGTGGCCACCACACCACTCTCTGATCTTGCTTTCCCTCCTGCCTCTGTAACTGCTCCTGCTTTGTCTCCATCAGTGGCTCTCATCTCTCCCCACTCTTCCTAGATGCTCACTCTGTTCTTCAGTGCTCACCATCTTCCCTCTGAGGTCTCAGTCACCCTAATGGCCAAGTTGCCTGCTCTATTCAGGTACTCCCAGGCTGTGCCCTAGTCTCATTGAGTTCCAGCAGAAGATGAACCAGGTGCTTACTGGCCATTTCTACCCACATATCACATTATCATCTCAGATTCAGTCTGCTTCAAACTCATCCAGTCATTCTCCATCCACACTTGAGTTGTCTTCCTGATGTTCCTCAGCCATGAAAGCCAAAGCCCATTCTTGATACTTGGTTCTGTTTTAGAGGCGTGTATCCAGTCGGTTGCCAAGGGCTGGTAGCTTTTTTCTGAATGTCCCTTCCACGTTGCTTGCCATCTGTGATGCAGTCCAGTTACACCTGAAGTTTTGCTGTTGCATGGGAGCTGATCTTCTTGCCACTGCTCTCTGCCACATGAATCTCTTGAAAACACTGCTTTCCTGCACCACATCCCTTCTGCAAACCCTTTACCATGGTGAACAGCCTGAAGTCTATAATTTGTAGGCTGTCACTGAGGACCTCCCAATTCTGGCCAATGTGAGTCCACACCTCCAGTCAACGGTGTACCCAGAACATGCCAAGGGCATGCCTGCCCACACGCATGCTTGTGCCAGCTTCCTCACCCCAGAAGGCCTTCTCACTCTCCTCTCCTGTTTGTAGATCTTACACCTTCTTCAAACTGGATTAGGATCTGCTTTTCTCATGAAACTTCCTATAAATATTTGAGCCTTAAGGACCCTGATCTCCAACATCTAAACAGTGATATCCAGCACTTACCTTACATTTAATCAACTACTGCTTTTTGGTATCTTTTGCATTGTTTTCTTTTACTGGTATTTAATTTTTATTTTTGGATTAATTTTTTCTTTCCTTTTGCATGTTTTTGGCACTGACACAGTTATAAGCTTCTTGAAGGCATGAGCTATACATTTTTTCCTTGTGTCCCCCTAGAATTTGGCAGGTAGGAACTTCTTGGCACTTGAGAGCAGAATGAGATTTACTGTTAGCTGGGACTTTATTTTAATGAAGGAAACCTATTTTTAAAATAACTATTTTTTCCTCTACAAGATTATTTATTGACCTCTTCATCCCTCCCATCTTTCCATCAATATGTAAAATTTTACTCATCAAGAAAAGGGGTTGTTTCTTTTTTAAAAAATATTTATTTATTTATTTAGGGCTGTGTTGGATCTTCGTTTCTGTGCGAGGGCTTTCTCTAGTTGCGGCGAGCGGGGGGCACTCTTCATTGCGGTGCGCGGGCCTCTCACTGTCGCGGCCTCTCTTGTTGCGGAGCACAGGCTCCAGACACGCAGGCTCAGCGGCCATGGCTCACGGGCCCAGCCACTCCGCGGCATGTGGGATCTGCCCGGACCAGGGCTCGAACTCGTGTCCCCTGCATCGGCAGGCGGACTCTCAACCACTGCGCCACCAGGGAAGTCGAAAGTGTCGTTTCTTGCTTGTGAGCTTGATGATCTGTGATTGACAGCTGAGACGTACTACTACACTCCTTCTTTTTCACGACATGTTGTTGGCGCCTCTTCCCCGATGAGGTGGTATGAGTGATGCTCAGGGTGGAATCTTGCTGGGGGTCATGTGTTTGAACCCCAGAGAGGGGAGGAAATAGTAACACTGCACGCAGAGACTGCCAAACCTAATTCAGGCACTGCTTGACCTTGATGGCTTTTGTATTAAAGGATATTAAAGAAAAGAGAGATTAGCTGGCTGGCAAATGAGGCTGAGCCCGGTTCTCAGCTTGGCAAATCCAGAAACTTCATTTAACAGTTCACCACATTCTCTGAGGAAGAAATTGGTATTTACCAGATCTAAAAACACTGGTTATAAAACCAGCATTCCAATGTATTAATTTATAATTAAACATTTTAGGGATTGATGTATTTATATCCTTTTTCTAGGGTGACTTGGGGAGTATGAAGGCATCTAGGCAACCTAATTCTAAATCAGAGAGTTGAACAATGACTGTGAGAGAATCAGAGCAGTGGTTCCGGAGGAGTCTTGAACTCTGGGGAGGCCTGGAGAATTGCCTCTGGACGGGGTGTGTGTGTGTGTGTGTGTGTGTGTGTGTGTGTGTGTGTGTGTACTCATATACACATCATATACACACACACATTTCTCCCCCACATCCTGCATATTCACACCTGCCATTTGCAAGTATTTGTTGAGCACCTACTAAGTGCTTGATGCCATGTGCTGAAGACAGAGGCACTATTCCTACTCCCCTGGAGTGCATAGACAGGCATCTGTCCTTTGGACAGTAGTGAGTAAACAGTATCGATCTCATTCATCATCCCTTTTTTTTCTAACTCCCTATAGATGACCATTTCCTTTGGATCTTAAAAATCATTTCTGAAGTTGGTGTGTTTATGAAACTGGCTGATGTGATCAATTTCACGTCCCTTTATTTTTTGGAAATGACATTTTCTAACCTTCCCTCCAGTTTTGGATGACAGTCTTCTCGGGGTGGGTAGACCCACGCATGTCCAAACACCCCAGGAACAGGAATGGGGAGCTATGGGTAGGCATTCGCCACTATTCCTCAAGCCTGCCTCTGGTGCTGCAGATCCTTGTTTTCTCAGGTGTATCTGAAAAGTTCTGGTGGAAATTGGTTTTCGGAAGCTCTTGTTAAAGCAGTCTGTGTCCAAGGTGGGCAGTGGAAGTTTTAGTTTGCTCCCTTGGCTGCTTTGAGAAGTGCCCTTGTATTTAAAAGCAGCGTCTAGTAGCCCAGCTTTTACTGGAGATGCCTACGGGGAGGGGACTTTTTCTTTCCCCTTAAGGAGGAGTGGGAAGTTTTCTTCTTCTCCGTGGGAGACAAGAGATGACAGGGTGTCATGGTGGCATAGAGAAAAAGCCCTACGTGGAGGTAATCCTACCTTTTCTGCTTTGCCCACTTGGCTGCAGGTGTGTCAGTGAGAATGGCAGACCTTTTCTAGCTGGTGGGGAGACGAGAAGGGCAGACTAAGGCTGTGTTTTTAATTAGCGTGAACAAGTAAAAGCAGGTGACAAGAGCACTGGAACCGGAGACAAACTGCTGGTACCTATGAGACGTGGGGGGACTTTTAATGCCAAGATGACCTTTAGTCCTGGAGCAGAGATTCCCAGGATGTCTGCCCAGGAATGGTCAGATGCCAAGATAAAGAGTCTCCGTGTGATTTAGGATGATGTGTTTTAATCAGGCTTTTGGCACAGAACTGACTGGGAACTCCAGAGCCATAACCCAGTCCCAGAAGCTATTTCATTCCAAGATATGATTCAGAGTTGGAAAGGAGCATTTTACCAGAGTCTAGGGATCAGACTAAAGTTGTCCGTGTGTGCCAGCAGTTAAGGATTAGTGATGAACTATGTGGACAAAGGATGTCGCCTGCCATATCAGTAAACACAGGATGTTGCAGCCATGGCGCCGTCAGCCACTGTAGCCGTACCCTGACGGTGCACTCTGAGAGGATTCAGGATGGGCAAAAAACAGGATCCTGGCCCTAGATAGTTAAGGTGCATATCAAAGGAATGATTTCAGTGAGCCCAGACTCTTGCGTCTTCCCTCAGTTAGAAAAGCGCCAACTTCCTTAATTTGAGATGTCTGGTTTTCTTTCATCTTTTGATGTTCCAACTACATGGAGTTTTTCCGCAAAATCTCCTATCTATCCTGTCTCCTCCCTTACCTCTTAGGGGCAGTCCCTCAGTGCTCTCTGAGAGAGCATCTTCTGAGCTGAGGTCCTCAGTTTGTCCACCGAATAAAATACAATTCTCAGCTTTTAGGTTGTACTTTCTTCTTTTTTTCAGTCAACAAGTATTAGATTTCACTTGTTATATTTTGAGCAATTAAAAAAACAGCAACTGTGATGGTTGAATAGGGTTGTCAGAAGCTGCAGAATATGGCTATGCCAACATCCACAAGTGTGCAGTGTCAGGATTTCTCTACTGTCCATAGTTTCAAAAAATTATTTTATTAGATTTTGGCTTTTTAAAAGAGGTTAGGTACTTGAGAGGGATTACAGGTTTATTTTAAATTTAGTTAAAACACCTCTTGTTGAATAAGCTTTCTCAGACCTTCTGGTTAGGACTTTGGTATGATCACAATGTGGGGTGGTATGAGATGTCCATCTGTCTGTCTGTCCATTTATCCCTCCAATGACAATTCATTGAGCCTACAATATGGTATCCCCTACGTGAGTGACATACAGACTCAACATCCGATACATTTGTAAACAATATGCGATGATGGCTGGCCATCCTTTCTTACAGCCTATTTTCAGGATGGAAATGGGGTTGAAAAATCAATAATTGGGTGTTTTAACAATAAGAAGCTTGTGCACCCATATATCTAAGTTGGCTTGAATTAATTTAGTTGGGGGAAACACCCCCAAGTGTGTGGATTCATTAAACCATTCAAGTCTTTCTTTAGCTTCCACTTATTTGAATAAATGCTTTGTCTGAGTTTAAAAATTTTTCATTCAGAGTAGGACAGGCATCCCTTGTCACTCAATGGAAAATGGAAATGTATTGGGGACTAAAATGTGTCTTCCCTCTTCAGACCTGTTCCATGTTGTCCGGTTGTTTTACAACCAAAGCTGAGCCCACCCTTCAGAAGCCTGTACAAGACATCTGGAACTTCGCTACTTTAAGTCTGTCTGATTCACAGCGCATCTTGATTTTACAATATCTGTTACCTTATAGAGAGCAATGCACCAACTCTACCACATGTGCTAAGAATAATACTGTCAAATATTGTTAAACTGCTAGAAATCAACTTTTGGAAATGGGCTAAATGAATGTGTATTTTCCATGCTGTCTTAATTCAGTTAAAGAGATATTTTTTTTTTAACCATATGTGCCAGAAATGCTTACCTTGGATCCAAGCTTGAATATGAGATACTGTGCCAAAAAAAAAAATGAACAGTTTTTACCAAGTTTTAAGCAATTGCAAAAAAATGGTGACTGTGATGGTTGGAGAGAATTGTCAGAGACTACAAAATGTGATTCTTACTCATCTCTAGAAAATAAAGTGCAAAGCAGCAGGCTTGGAAATAGCATAAAATCAAGAGATATGGTGATCCTAGTGGACCACTGTATTTAGAACGAGAGCATAGGAGAGTCACTCTAGAAGTAAATTGGCATTTGAGTACCTGTCCCAAAATGCAATGGGTCCCGTTAGGTTTTCTTTAGGAAGAGAGACCCTCGTTGACAGACTCAACAGCCTTTCCTCTGAAGCTTCTGGTCTTTTGTAGCACGGAGCTTGAGCTCACAGCTGGAAGACTTGGGTGTTCCCTCGAGTCCTCAGAAGGCTTGTGAGCTTGACAATTGCAATGTTTGTGCCCATTTGGTTAGCCTTTGGTCCCTAAAGTAGTTTGAACTTTTTGCTTAGTATCTTGTCAAGAAAAGGGGGAACTAGGCATTTTTTGATGGTGAAAAGATCCAACAGAGAGGCCATCTTCTAAAGAATGGGATGAAACAATTGTCTTTCTGACTGTGTCATTGTGTTTGTCTTCTCACCATCAAGGTTAAGAACAATGAGCTTTAAAGCCCATTTAAAGCCCACTTGGGATGGGATCTATGCATTTCCACTTACTAGCTGTGAGACCTTAGGCAAGTTTCTTAGCGTCCCAGCGCCTCAGTTTTTTCCCACCCGTCCAAATCTGGCAAACCTGACTTAGAAGATTGGTGTGAGGACTAAAGGTATTAAGGGACTCAGCACAGAGTTTGCATTCACCACCTGTTGACTCTTACTCTGGTTAAGGGGCCTCTATCAGGCATGCGTATTTGAGCTGGAAAAGTCGAGATGACTTCTGTGGCTGGAGTGAGCTCTGGGAAAGGAGAAACATGACTTAAAACTTCTGAGCCTTGTGAGAGATAAAAGGGTCGTGCCTCTCCTCAGTCCTGGGTAGCCAGCTGATCCCACCCTGGGTCCTTAGACTCCTGTCACCTGGAGCCTCAGGCCATTCTCAACCCTGAGTGAGTCTCGGAATCCTTTCCTTATTCAGTCATTCAGCATGTTGCTGCCATTCCATTTGTTAAATGCTTTGACTCTTACCCTGTGTTTACTCCTCAAACAAATCTATGATGGAGATATCCTCATCATCATCCCCATTTTACAGAAAAGGAAACTAAGGCACAGAGAAGTTAAGTAACTCGCTCAAGGTCACACAGCCAGTAGGTAGCAAGGGAGTTGGACCTGGGAGGTCTAAGTCCAGCTCCTGCTCTTAATCTCCAAGCTGTAGCGCCCTGTCTGTGAGGCAGCTGAAGGGCTGGCTTTCCCCGTGGGGCGAGGCTTCCAGAGTTGGAGATGCTTTTTACAATTTGCTTCCCATTTAAGCTCACCTGGATTCCCTCAGAGTCCTTGGTTGAGAATAAGCCTCATCACAGTCAGTGGTGAAACATTGTCACATGCACATGCTTCTTAAGAAGATGAAGTCAGTCGGCATATATGACTCCTCTCTGTAGAGAAAGGAACTTCTGGCCGTTAAAAATACATGGAAAGCCTGTGCCGTGGTGCGTGAGGCCCAGCGTCCAGAAGCAGCCAAGACCACGTCTGCAGCCCTGAATATCTCCAGACAAACGACACACTCACCAGCAGTGTGGGTCGGCCGTTCTCGCCCATCCTGTGCAGCAGGGCAGACATTTCCCAGACGCCAGTGGCCTCTCCTGAAGCGGTTTGTCTGCCCCATCATCTTGGGCGTCTCTGCCATGTGTTGCCACCGGTGTGAACAGTGGAGCCTCACTGACTCCTGTGGCAAGTCACATTTGTTGGGTGTCATGCATGCCCACACTGCGCTGGTCGCTGAGGCCCCGAGGACCAAGATTAGGCTTCACGAGGAAGCCACGCCAGGGAGGGGGGCAGAGGTGAGAGGAAGTGGTCATTACTCGTGCCCTGCAGCCACACATTCAGTTTTCCTTTCCTCCCCGATGTGCCACGGTTCCTTGAAAGTGGCTAAAAGGGGCTCAACGCTGGTCCCATGCCTTGTGATTTTGTTCCAGGCCTGAGTAGGGCACGGAGGAGGAGGGAGCTCTCACACTTGCTACGTGGCCAAATAGCCTTCAGGCCAGAGCAGTGGTTCTCAGCCCTGGCTGCCGTTGGGCCACCTGGAGAGCCTTGAAAGAGGACCAATGCCCGGGCCCCAGTGAAGTTTCTGCTTTACTTGTCTGGGTCCTAATTGTCAGCATTTAAAAAAAAAAAAAATGCTCCCTAGGTGAGCCTCATGTGCAGGTGGGAATGGAGAAGCTCGGGCCCCAGCTTCAGCCCTCACCCCTGGATCTAGGGGGCTTTGATTTAAACAGATGTGGAAGCCGTTTCCCACTGATTGGAGGCAGCCTGGTCTCATCATCATTATTGGCAGCGTCCATTTGTGGAGTTCCTCAACTGTACAAATGCTCTCTGCTTTGTGCTGGGAAACAGGGAGATTGAAATCAAATTAGACGTGTACTGACTGGCTGGGAATCTGAAATGATCCGAGGCCCAGGCCCAGCCTGTCTCATTCGTCTTATGCCTCCTCCCTACCTGCCCTGTCATGGGAGCAGAATACACATTATTGTTTATGTTGTTATTAAAAGCAATAAGCACGACAACCAACAACGCCAAGGGATACATCCTCCGTGTTAGTTAGGAATAACTAGAAGCGTGCATTCGTGGGAGTCGGGGGTCAGAAAGCTTCGGGGAGGAAAGGGGATTCTAGCCTGCCTAGAAGGACAGGGCATTCAAGGCATGGCCGTGACAAGCACAAAGGCATGGAGGTGGGCTGTGCATGGGCATGTCAGCAAACTCAGTTACCTAACCTGACCGGAATGAGGCCTACAGGTGAGGTGGGCTGGCCAGGTAGAAAAGGGGCTTTTGCTCTGAGGACCCCCTTTGTTCACAAAATATTAATGAATGAGCTAGACTTATTTATCTTTTATCATTTCCTTACATGTGCTTTTGTTGTCAGGGAAGGGCATAGATCTTCCTTTGGAATTCTGAAGAGCATGCTGTCAAATATATTCCGGAGGGTTGGACTGAAAGGGTTTGAAGGTTGCTGTTTATGGGATATTACGTCTAGTTGGGCTCTTTGCAGGTAGCTAACCCTTGGTAAATGTTAAAAGAGGAAACTCCCCTTACAAAATTCTGTTTAAAAGCTGCTCATTGTAGGAAATCCAAGGCATAAAGAAAGCAAAAATCTTCTCAAATTCTTCTATCATAATTGTTTGAGCTCTTTTCTCCTCTTTCTCTCTCTCTCTCTCTCTCAACCATCAATCTAGCCACACAAATACATGCACAAATGGAGTTTTATGATATAGGTGATGCATACACACAATATTTATGTAATGCCTTACACCGCGATAATACTGTACTTAACTGTTTTGCAGTCTTCCTGTTTGACTTAATAGGTTGTAGTAATCCTTTCACATTAGTGAGTAATTCTACATCATTATTTTAAGGGCTGCATCGTGTATCTTTTTATGGCTGCAGCATTATCTAACCAGTTTCACGTTCATAGGCATTTAGGCCATTTCTAATTATTTTCCAATTACGTTTTGTTTTTAACTTGTAATTAATGGAGTGCTGATTACTGTATTTTCAGAGTTCATAGATTCAACAAGTGTTGAGTGCCGTGCACTGTGCTAGGCACTAGAGCAGTGATGCATTCATGAACGAAAGGGACAAAAATCCTTGCCCTTATGGGGCTCACGTTCTATTGTGAGACATAGATGATGAACAAGATAAATGATGAAGTATGCTGGGTAGTGATAAGGGCTAAGTGGAAAAAATAGTGTGGATAGAGATATGAAATATTGTGATGGGAGCAGAAACTGAGATTTTGAGAAGGGTTGTCAGGAAGGGCTTCAGTGAGCAGGGGACATTTGGAAATAGTGACAGGAGAGAGCCAGCCATGGGAATATGAGGGGAAGGGCATTCCAGACAGAAGGACCAGCAAGTGCAAAGGCCCTGAGGCTTTGAGGTGCAGGCATGTTCAAGAAACTCCCTGGAGGTCATGAACTTGGAGGAGAGTGAGTGAGGGAGAGCTTAGTGGGAGATGATGTAAGAGAGACAGGAAGAAGGCAAGATTATTTGGGGCTCTTGGTTCCTGGAAGGGAAGCCATGGGGAAGTTGATCAGAGTGATATGAAATGACTTTTATCTTAATAGGATGTAGCCTGAGGGCAGAGCAAAATCAGAGGCAGAGAGGTGGGTGCGGGTATTTAAACATTCTGGGTTGCAGGTGGTAGTAGCCTGGATTAACATGGTGGCAGGGGAGAGGTAAGGAGTGGTAGGACTTTGAATGTACTTTGACGCAGTCAAATTTGCTGACAGATCAGATGTGGGGTGTGAGAGCAGAGGGGAGTGAAAGACACGATTTCAGGGTTTTTGTCCTGAGTAACGAAGATCAGCATTGCCACGAACTGAGAATGATGGGGATAAATGCTCTGTCCATGAGGGCAGTGGGTGGGGAGGGGGTCGGGAGCTGAGTTTGACTTAATGTCCTTTGAGATGCATTCTGCCTCGAACAAGTTCTTTTTACAGCTGTGGCTCATTTAAGGTACAAGTTGGCTTCCAAACAGTTTTGAGAAATGCAGCTGTTAGATTTTAGGGGATTTTCTCATCATAGTTTTGAATCGGGGTATAACGTCCCTTTAAAGAATCATCCGCCGCTTTTTGGTGTGCGAATTTGGAAGCACACATCTCATTTTAGCCATAAATCTGTTTATCGTAGATTACAGTTTTGGTCATTATTTCTGCAGATTCTTTATGTGCATTTGCATAAAAACAGGGCCTTTTGTTTCTGAACCGATGAGTAGCTCTTAGCTGTATCCGGGTTTGAAGTCGTAATCCTCTTTGTGACAGCATAGTGGTTGCTCTTGGAAATGATTAGGATGTCGTAATTGGTTTAGGATTCCAGGTGGGGAATAAGCGAGAGGGGCAGGTGATCATTTTCTCAGAAGCAGAAAATTCCTGCTTCCTCCCCATGCTCTCAGCGATAAGAGAGGGAGGCCAGAAAAATGCATGATCTATAAATAGAACTGTGTCTAGGGAGGCTGCTTTCCTAAAGGTGTCATTAGGCATCAGAAAGCCCTTTACTCTTAGCAATTAATTGCACTGATTTGTCTGTGCTCTATTGTGAAGATGCAGAAAAGAAACCTAAACTTGCTTCCTTGGGGAAGAGATGCAGGTAAAATGCCTGAGAGAACTCTAAATGGGTTTCTATAAATCTCAAGTCATTCTTCCAGATTATCAAAGCATTCTGAGGAAGATAACTTGCCCCGTGTCTCTGTGTTAAGTCTTCATCGTTGACTGTAGCTAAGAGGATGCTGTGCCTTTCTCTGCCTTCCCAGACACTGTCTACCCGCTGCGAGGGCATCCCCAGGAGGGTCCCCCAGAGATAAAAGAACCATGTTTGCTGCTGGACCTTAGGCAGACCAGTGGGGGCACCTGTCTCTTAGCTGGTCGTTATAGGGATTGGGCTTATGGTCTGACCTCATTAAAATCACACCCAAGCCTCCTGAACTGACAGGGCCCAAAGAAGGTGAAACAAGCTTGAACTTCTTGGGAAGACCACAGGAAATCTTTTTCTATATGCTGGGTCCATGTCTCCAGGCTTAGAAAAAGACATAAGAACTTCCTTCCCCATTTTTCTTGAGTGAATTATGTTAATACCCAGCAGCAGTTCCACCTGGGATACTTTGAATTCAGATAGATGGGTTTGGTTAGTTACAGAAGACTGCCCAGGGAAAAATATCTGCTTCTCTAGGGAGTTCAGCCATTGATGGTGAGAAATGTGAAGGCCTGTGGGTCCAGGCCTGGGGATAACTGAAGGGTTCTCCACTTTTTTAGGTCACAGATAACTTTGATAATCCTTCAAAAACTATAGAGCATGCCACAAAATCTCACATACCCCCAGCATTACTAATGTAGTGAAGTCATAGAATTCCTAGTCTGTTCATGAACACACTGCTATTTGGAATATTCAGTCATTTTTTCATTTGACAAATATTTATTGAGCACCTATCACGTGTTCAGCACTGTTCCAGGTACTAAGAATATAGCTGTGAACAAAGGAATCATGTATTTATATTTATCTACTAACAGTGGTTAAAAAAAGTCTCCTGCGGAGAAACTCAGATGATCTCCTTTTCCTCTCTTATTTTTTTATAATTTTGCTTTTTCATTTTTCTAAACCAAACATGCATTACTTGTATTAGAGAAACATGATAAAAGAGATAAAATTCGTGGTTCACTTCTTGAGAATAATACACAACGACAAATGCTCCTTTGAAAGAAGTTATGGTTTTAAATGGATTTGTATTTTATCAGTCACGATAATATAGAGACATTCTGATAAATGAAGGTCCAGGTATATGGCAAACATATTATTTACTTAGTCTATAGCTACTGCTTTTGATGCCTGTGGATAGATGCCCTGCAGTAACTTAAGACCTCCTGGGCGTCAAATGTCCCTAGATTAGGAATGGTTCCTCTAGACCAGGGCTTGACAAAATTGGCTGCAGACCAAATCCAATTTTTGTAAATAAAGTTTTATTGGAACACAACTGTGCCCATTCCTTTGCATATTGTCTATGGCTGTTTTCCCACTGGAAAGGCAGTGTTGAGTAGTTATGACAGAACACCATTTCTTTGTGGTGGCCCACAAAGCCTAAAACATTTACTTTCTAACCCTTTACAGAAAAAGTTTGCAGGTACTTGCCCTGGACTAGTGGTGGCTCTTTCTGCAGTGATGGAAATGTCCTGTATCAGTGCGGTGCTGTCCAATACAGTAGCCACTAGCCACGTGTATCTCTTGAGCCCTTGGAATGTGGCTAATGTGACTGAGGAAGTGACACTTTAGTTTAATTGAATTGAATTTACATTTGAATATAAGTAGCCACATGTGCCCAGATTTACTGAGTTGAGCAAGGAGACCCTAGACCAAACAGCGAGGTCCATAGTTTACATGAGGGTTCGCTCTTGGTGTTGTGCGTTCTGTAGGTTTTGACAAATGTATAATGTACAGGTGTTCAAATCCCTTTTGGGAAGAGAATGACACAGTGTGTAACCCAACCATTAGCCTTTCATTTCTAGATAAAGCTCACAAGGAACCTGTAAGATCCTAAATGAAGACACAGCTTTGGGGATAGAGCCAGGAAGGCAAGTCGAGGATGATGGAGAACGTGCTGAAAGGAGATGGAGGAGAATAAAGAAACACGTAATTGCTTTACCATTTTGACACTTTCTCTTTCTCTCCTGGAAGCTGGAGGTGGGCAGGTAGGCATACGTGAATGTGAACTTCATGCACTCAGGCATCCTCCCTCCATCATGTGCAGCCATGATCAGAAAGGATGGGATCCCAGTTTCCGGCTCATTTCAGGTGATTCCCAGAGACAGCTGGACCCGATAGAGAGCAGTGCTGGTGATGCAAATGGCCAACCTAAGTTTCCTTGGGAGACTCATGTTCTCAGGGATGCTTCTGGTTCTAGTGGCAGCTCACAAAGCTCTTATTTTCAAACTGAGAGTGTGTTCAGTGCAACTGACACTAAAACATGCTGTAAGGTCTGTGAACTTTGTTCTTTGAACTTGACCTCTTTCAGTTACTCTCTGTGTAGCCCAAGATGAAGTTAAGATTTGCTCTTTTGCCATGACATGTATAATGTGGCTTCAGGATGAAATTGCCATTTTAGGCAACATGCTTTGACATTTTGGTCTTTCAAAGAAAGCCATATTTATTTTATTCAAAGTCTCAGATTTTGGTGATGATCTAATACGCTGAACTTCCAACCCCTCCTCTGCCTCTGAAGTTTGACATTATTAATGCACACACTGGAAGGGCATTTGAAGAATCTCAGTGTCTTTCAGGGAATGATCTTCAATTATATTTTAGCACCAGCACAGATCGTGGTGGTTTATTGCTCAGTCTTTAATGCATTTTGCAGTTGAAATGAGAAATAGAGAAGATGAGACTGGCATAGGATATGTAAGATGTGGTCTGTAAAATGGGGATAAGTTAACCTGCAGCTAACGTCATGGAGTATTTATGAGGCTTATATATCCTAAATTGTGGCATAACTGGGGCATAATGTTAAAAAGTAAAGTAATTTCAGGGGTATCGTCTGTTCAAGTTCTAGTTGAAAAACGTTTCTAAACCAACACTACACCCATATAAAGTAGAGTGTGTGTAATTCAGCATGGTCACTAAGTGAATGCTTTTTTTTAAATTAAAAAAGATTTTATTGACGTATAGTTGATTTACAATGTTGTGTTAGGTTCAGAGCAAAGTGATTCAGCATATATATATATATATATATATACACACACACACACATACACACATATACATATACATATAGTTTTTCAGCTTCTTTTCCATTATAGGTTATTGCAAGATATCGAGTATAGTTCCCTGTGCTATACAGTAGGTCCTTGTTGTTTATCTGTTTTATACATAGTAGTGTGTATCTGTTAATCCCCAACTTCTAATTTATCCCTCATTTCCCCTGTGGTAACCATAAGTTTGTTTTCTATGTCTGTGAGTCTATTTCTGTTTTGTAAATAAGTTCATTTGTATCATTTTTTTAAGATTCCATGCATGTGATATCATATGATGTTTGTCTTTCTTGACTTCACACTAAGTGAATGTAAATAACACTTTAGAGAAACACTGAGTCAAGCCCCCTCTGCCTGGCCTCCTCATGCATTCCGGGCCCCTGCAGACCCTGAGTTCTACTTAGCACTGAGAGTACGGAGCCAGCTTGGGAAGTGGAAGGCTGAAGCCTTCAAGGACGACCAGATAACGTTGCATCTTAACTTTGGACCTCACGTCATTCATAAGTGTGGCATAAGCCCTTCAGTTGCACACTCACTTATGTTTCACAAGTGGAGAAGGAAGGAGGGAGGCCAGCTCCTGAGGGAGAAGGTACATATTTTCCTTTCTGGTCATCACTTTTCTTCTGGAGGCATAGGCACTGTTACTGCAGTGGTGGAGAGAAATGCCCGTTTGGGATTCTGTCCAAACTTCACACAAGTGGTATCTTGCATCTAATACCTTTTTTGATGGGAGGAATCTGAGAAGGGACTGTGAGACACAGCATCTGCGGATAGGAAAAGAAACAAATGGCGTTCTTCCTCCCTCCCTCCCTCCAGCGAAGCCTGGGGGCTGAGGGAGGGAATTCCAAGCCTAAAAGTCAGCGTGATGTGGCAGGAAGAGCTCTGGCCTGGGACATGAGACACCTGGGCCACTGAGCATGTGACTGGCCACTTTGGGTCTCTGGGTCTAGACCAGTCATAAAAAGAGAGTTTTTCCTGTTCCTACTGTCCTGTGGCGCATTCTGGCTTATAAACGGCTCTGTCTTCACCCGTTCCTGTATCCCGCTGCAACACCCCGCATACAGTTTTTATTCTGCTCCGGAGAAGAGGTTGAAGCTGTTGTTGTGAATCTCCTCTGATGGGCAAGGGGCCTGGTGGTTGTCGTGTACCATCCCCAGGTTGAACGATCCAGGCCGAAGATGCCTTTCATTTTGTCTTCTTAGAAGAAATGCTAGGCTCACAGACCTGCAGAGGTCTCTGAAGACCAGCTAGTATAAGATCACCTTTATTTCCAACTCCTTCTTTCTACAGAGGAGGCTCAGAGAGTTTCTGTACCCAGCTCAAGGTGACTTAGGAAATTAGTGGTTAGAATCAGGTCTCATGACTCTCAGATCATTTTGATAAGCTGTACTTCTTCCCTGGTGGGTCCTCTTTATATATTGTGTGCCCCACTCCTCCAATCTACGACGTCTTTAGGTTTTATTGCCTTCATGTCCTTAGAGTTGACCTCCAGGGTTTGGAATGAAGGCTAGGCACTTGAGGCATTGACACTGGATGTCCTAAAGCTCCCCAAGGCTGTGCAGCCTCTGTTACCACCATCCAACCAGTTCATCCTGAGATGTCTACCAAGAGATTGTATGGAGTTTTGTTAAAACTTGCCATGGTAAAATGAGTGAAGTAACTGTGCCCCTCAAACTGTCACTCCATCCCCCCCACCAGGCATCAGGGGTTCAGATGTGGAGCAGTGTCTGTGGGCAGAATATCAGGCACCCACCTGTGTAAGGCAGGAGGGAGGAAAGCTGGGGCTCTGGTTGGTCTGGCCACTGTGCTTACCGTCCTCATTGTCAGTTTCCTCCTGTGACTGGGTAGCAGATTCTGCAAGCCAGCGGACAGCCTGTTGAACCACTATATCAAATCATCATCCTTTTGTCCTGATACTTATCAGGTCAGCAGAGCTGCCTTTTATTCTTGTCCCAGGGGATAAAGCTTTCCTGTCATTGCAACATATTCAGGTAAAGTCATCTGTCCTTGGCGTTTTTGTTTGACGGAATTGAAAAATGAGTTGTACCGAACTGCTAGTACATCAACCATTCTACAGACCATTCTATAATAGCCATTGCAGATGTGTTAGGGGAAGGAAATGAACCCCATGGCCCAGAAATACTTAGGAAGCATCCCTTTATACAAGTTACACTGTCTTTTCTTCCCCATTAATTAAACAAGCATCAAGTGACTTGCTATCATCAGGGAGCTGATAAGGAGACAGAAAATAAAATAGGAGACGCAATCCCAGCGCACAAAGAGTTAAAAACAATCTGGTTAGGGAAATCAAACTCACACAAAGAGGGCAACTCTTCAGAAAGTATTCTAATGGCAGGTTGCTAATACAGTGTGCACAGAATCAGCGGTAGCTGAATGGGCTCCTCAAAGCGCATGGCCAGG
Organism: Delphinus delphis; assembly: GCF_949987515.2. Taxonomy (NCBI): domain Eukaryota; kingdom Metazoa; phylum Chordata; class Mammalia; order Artiodactyla; family Delphinidae; genus Delphinus; species Delphinus delphis. The sequence goes on from NC_082691.1 coordinate 94,404,625, forward strand.
AGATAGACTAGGACCACCACTGCACAGCAAAGTGAAGCTGGATTGAGCTTATCAAGAAGGTCATGGCATGCCTGAGGAACTTAGACTTTATCCTGAGGTCGGTAGGACCACATTGAAGGGCTTTTTATTGGAGGGTACCATGATTAGATTTCTCATATAGAAAGATCATGGCTGCCGGGTGGAGAACGATATGGCGGCATGTGGGTATTGACACAGAGGGAAGTAAAGGCGTAGATCAAAAGAAACTGATGGATTTGAGAGTAACTCTCCAGTGGGAAGCCATTGGAGGATTTTGAGCAGAAGAATGACATGATCTGACTTACTAGAATCACTTTAGCTCCGAGGTTGAATACATACCGGCGGTTGGGAAGAGGGCAGTAGCAAAGGGAGCAGCTATTGCAATAATCTAGACGAGGGATGGTAGGCAGTGGAGATTGTGAGAGGTAGTCAAATTCTGTCTTGATTTTGAAGGTTGAGCCAACAGGATTTCCTGATAGGCTGGTTGTGAGGTACGAGAGAAAGAAAAGTCAGGGATGCCTCCAAGACTTTCTGGTCTGAGCAACGGAAAGGGTGCATTGCCATGAATTGAGATGGAGAAGACAGAAGAAGGAGTTAGATTGATGGGGGAAGTGTTGGATGTGTTAATATATCCAACTGGAGATTCTGCATAGGCAAGTAGATGACGAGTCTTGAGTTCACTGTGAGCTCTAGTGGAGACTCTAGAGACTGGAGACATAAATTTGGGAGTCTCTGGCATGTAGATGGTATTTAGAGGTGGATGATCTCACCAAGGGAGTAAACATATGTAAGTAGAAGAGAGAAGAGTTGGACTCACTCCTGGGGCACTCCAAAGCTAAGAGGTCAAGTTGATGAGGAAGCAGCAGCAGAATAGACAAGCTGTGACCACTGAGTTAGTAGGAACCTGACAGTGTGGTCCTTGGAAGCCTTGTGAATATGGTGTTCACAAGGGGAGGAAATGATGAGCATGATAAATGCTACTGATGGGTCAGATAAAAAGAGGACCGATGAGTTTCCATTGAATTGAGCAGCATGAGATGCAATGATGAGCTTGATGAGAACAGTTTGGGGAAATGGAGGGAGCGGAAATCTGATTGGACTGGTTTCAGGAGAGAATGAGAGATGAGAAATTAGATATAGTGACTACAGATATTTCTTTTGGAGAATTTTGCTCTAAAGGGAGGGAGAGAAATGGGGAGGGTGAGTTGGAAATAGAAGTGAGGACAAGGAAGTCACTGGTGCCTCTGATGGAAACAGTTTCAGGGGATGATGCTCTGGGGGAAAGAGGGCATTGAATGTCTGCTTGCTCGTGCTTAAAAACACGGTGAGTGCTTTGGGCCGGTTGGTGCATGTCCTCAAAAACCAGTGGCAGACCTCGGGGTTCTCTCGGTGGCCTCCTTACTTGTGATACTCGATGTGCCTGTTCACATTTCACTGCTCTCACCCATGTGTTGTCTTATTCAGGACCTCCTACTGCTCCCTTTGGAATATTCCCCCATGAGGTTGTGTCCTCTGATTGGGCTTTTCCCTGTGTTCTCAGGACACGTACTTGTACCCCTAGAGCAAGGGGATGACCTCCTGCCTGCGCCTCTAAATCTGACCTTCACATCTGTCATTCCGAGTCAGTCTAACCCGACTCACGGTTCTGAAAAATCTTGTGCTACTGCCCAAGATCCAAGACCCTCTTGCAAACCTTTATGCATAGTTTTGTTCATTAATACATTATTCAGGTACCCATTATCCAGATTCACATTCCAAATATTTTAAAACTCCTGTTCTTTTAATGGCCTAAATACTACATTGCATTGTGAAAAAATTAGAATATACCCATGAACAAAAAGAAAAAAAATTCCCTCGTAGGCCCACCACCCTGGTCTAGCTGTTGTTACCATCCTGTGGTTCCCATGTACACTGATACATGCACCTGTAAACACACACACTCCATTGGTACAGTCTGTTCACTCAGACCAGCGATCGACGCGACCCCCGTGACCCGTGGGAATGGTTGCCCTTCCCCTCCCTGTGCTTTTGTTCTCTTCACACAAGTTCCCTGCCTCCTCCACCCCTCGCTCCTCTTGGGGAGGAATCATCAATTTAGAGATGCACGTGCCTGTCACATGATTGTCCACAAGGTTTTCAAGCATCTCTTTTAGACATTCTTTTCAAAATCCAGAAAGCAACAGTGTGTTTATGGGGAGGAGGGTGACGGTTGACTTTGCCCAGAGAAATGCAAGCGTGAAATGCAGATGAGTTTGTCTCCTGCCTGCAATCCTGTCCTTCCCCACGGGGGACACTCTCCATTGCCCCATCCATCTGTCTCACCTGGAATATGCAAAATGTGTCAGCCTTCTCTAGTGCCTCCTCATCTTGCAGTGAGTGTTGCGGATTAAGTTCACACCAACCAGCCCAAGTGCTTCATTCGTCATTTTGAGAACGGATGTATTTTGGTGCTTTGCAGCTCACTCCCTCCCAGTTTTCGTAGGGGTCTCCTTGGTGAGCGCCGAAGAGCACGTGGCTGAAGAATTGTCCCCATCCATTTTGAATCCACCATTTTAATGAAATTTCCAAGTTTTTTTTTTTTTTTTTTTTTTTTTTTACCACCCTGGGATCAAAGCAGTTTACTGAGGGGCTTCGGGGGAGAAGGTGGAAGGGCTGGGAGGACAGTGAGATTTGATGTTCTTGGCCGGGATCTCCCTGGCTTAACAGTTGCTGAAAAGCCCATTTCTTTATTGTCAAATCCACTCTACCTCACCCCTCCACTGCTCCTAGGGGGTCAGCAGTCCCGAGGGGCGGCCCAGAATGAACACCTACTTTTTTCCAGGTCCCAATGGCATCTCGCTTAAATACTCAGCTCTAAATTTCTGTGGTGTTGGAAACACCATTGGCCACAGACATTCGTGTGACTCCATCACATGTCGGTTGGCAGACCTTAGCCAGGCTGGGACCCCTTAGGACTTGTGTAGGTGTTGGGGTGTCCATTTTCCACTCTCTCTCCTTCCCCAGCCCAGCCCCTTGTCACAGCCAGGCACAGCTACTTTGGGTCCCTCATTCCCTTTCTGGTCTCAGCAATGTCTTATTTGGCTTTTCTGCCTGTGAACCAACTGTGCCCACACAATCGTTAGCAAGTGTGGGAATGGTGATGAGCTGCATATTTATTGTAAACCCACCAATTTTTAGGTGCTGTGCAGAATACAATTGTCAGGGGATTGCTTTTGTCTAAGATGCCAAAGGAAGTTCATTAGCATTTGAGAGAAATGCCCACATTACAGATGGGGCTCCTGGCCACAATGGGCCAGAGCCGGACAGAGGCTGGACCGAGGCCTCGTCAGCTGTACTGAGTAGGGGGAGGGCATCCTCCCAGGGCCTGGAAAGAGGCAAGCTGGAGGAGGACCCATGCCTAGGAGGAGGAGGCCACAGAGGCGAGGAAGCCAGTCTCCAAAACTGTCTGGCATGTGTTCATCCTAACTCCACACAGCCCTAGGACAGAAACTAGGTCAGATTTCTGGAGCTTTTCTGGGAATGTGTGGGCCTTCCTCAGGACTGGCTTGACACGCAACACAGTGTTTCACTCAGACTGATGTGTGTTTGAGTCCTGGTTCAGCAACTTACTGGTAGGTGCCCGGGGGTAAGTTATATAACATCTCGGAGCCTCTCTTTTTCTCATCTGAAAAATGGGCATGATAACACCTCCATGCAGGCTTATTATTATACGGCTTAGAAATGAGGTATATTAGGAAGCGGGAGCCACGTTTGACCTATGAAGGTGTTTCGCACCTGTTACTTACTGTCATCGTTGTGGTTGTTGCCGTGATCAGTTCTCGATTGTATGCTTTGTCATATGTCCTCGGGTCCTGAAGAAGACGGGTGCCTGGGAGCCAGCTACCCCAGGTGGAGTCCTAAGGAAGAGGCACAACCTGATTCCTTGGAAATGGGGAAAAGATGCGTTGTACTTGAACATGGGAAAATCTGTTGAAGGGAGTAGAGAAGAAAGCAATGGTAAAAAAGGGAAGAGCATTTCTGAAATTTCCACTAGGAAAAAATCACTAGTTACACCTGTGGCTCCCCTTCCCTCCTCCCCATGTGGAGGTCACCATCTCAGGGACCGTCCTCTTTACAGATCACTGGGGAGAAGCCCTGGGAAATGTGCATAGTTGGCATTCCAGCCACGTGTATGCCATGTCCTATAGAGGAGAGCACTTGATCCAGGTAATTAAAAGTGTCAGCTCCTTATCCAGGAGAGGGTTCTATTAAATTATGTAAATATTTTTGCAAGTTGGAACTCTGAAGAAGACTTACTGATCTGGGGCAAGCTGCCAGGCGGCTGGTAAAGATTGGGAAGATTGTTCTCAATCCAAGGCAGGTCCTAGGAGGGGTGGGAACGCGCACGGTCCGGAGACTCTTTTGTTTCACCTTTATCTTTGCCTCCCTTGAGGAAGCTGCAGTTTCTCCCAGGGCTGCTGAATCAATAGCAGACAATGACGTGAACTGCTTGGTTACCTCGGTGATTCTGATACAAGCCATAGGCATGGTTGCTCAGGGGGGCAGCCTGGATGAGGGAGGGGAAGTCGGTGTCAGGGGATAAGAGTCTGATCCAACTGGAGGGGGCAGGTGGCCCTGTTGGGAGGTGAGTGGAGGGGACAATGCTTCCTGGACCCTCGGCTCTGTCCTGTCCTCCAGGATCTCCTGAGTGGCACTAACCCCCACCCGCCGGTCCTTATCTGCCCTTCCTCCTCTCTCCTGCCTCAGCCCCTGGCTCTGCCCTGAGGATGCTGGGAATGGCGTTGGCCGACTGATATGTGTAGTCATCTGGGTCTTGAGAACAGAGACACAGAGATGGGAAGGGGAGGGCTGGCGTGGCCAGGAGATCTTTCCTCATGCTTTTGGTCCTGTGCAATTGGACAGGCACCCCGAGGAGGGGCCAAGGGTGACAGCTGAGAGGGCTGCCCAAATGCCTAGCGCTTCTAGAACCCCTGCTAGCTAAACTAGCACTACTAGTTTCCTGGTGTATATGGTGTCTCTCTCCTTCCTTGTCTTCTTCATGGCAGTATTCCCAGTTCTTAGAACTCTTCCTAGCACTTAGTAGGTGCTCAGTAAATATGCACTGAATAAATGAATGATTCCCACCTTCTTTGTCTTGATTTACTTCTCCTGTGAAGGTTCCCAGGGGTGGAGAAAGGGCTATTCTAGTGATCGGAGGTTTTGGAAAATCCTACTGACCCTGTATGCCGAGGAATGCAGTAGGGACTGCTCCAGGACCGGAGTCCAGGTGCTTCCTGTCATTTGGAAGCTCCTGGCAGCTGGGCTGTACGGCAGAAGGAGTGACTAGAAACAAAGGGACAGGTGTTCAAGGAAAGAGGCGACATTGGGAATAGGTAATATACACGATACCTGCAAGTGACGCTTCCTCTCTCTGTCCCGCTCCAGCCCTATGTGTTCAGCAGCTCCTACCTCCCCACTTCCCTCTCCTCTTGATTCCTGTTGCCAGTGGTCTTGGCATGTCTCTGGGGTCCTGGCACGGGCTGATGTGGCCTTTTGGGCTCCCTTAACCCTCTTTCTTCCCACTGCCTGGCATTTTGCAGATTTTTGGCTCATTTGCACCTTTAGTGGTCATGGACGAAGCGGAGAACAGAACCCAGAAATATACAGTTTTGCTGTTTGTTAGTAGCTTCTGTCGGGGGAGAGAAGCCGAACTGAGTCGTAATACCGTGTGCAGTTTGGGATTGCGCCTTTTTTTCCCTTTAAACTTAGCATTGCCTCACCTCTCCCCATTAGTACAACATGATGGGGACTGCCTGCGTTACAGACATGCTTGGAGCAGAGACACATTGGTGGTTCCGTCAGGCTGGTTCAGCATTTCAGGTGACAGTCTGAGCAATACAGTAGAGAGAGGGCTGCAAAGATGATGCGTGTGTGCACGTGTGTCCTAGATGGTTCTGAGGCCATGCTCTCTTTCCTAAATTTGAGGAAACTTGCTAATTTTCCTCCCAGTGTCTCTGGGAAAAGAGAAGCCCCACTCCGTGCTTGAAGTTTCGTTCTCTGCAGGGAGCCGTTACTTCGCTGTTTAAAGAAGACTTTAATGCCTTGCAGCTTCAGATCGCTTCACATGCTGAAACACCATCTCGCTACTGACAGTTGTAATTTAAAATGTTTGACGGTCTTTTCAACTGAAAAAGAGTAATCGTCACATGCCACAGGCAGACTCGGAGAGTCGCTGTTACCGAGCCAACTGGGAGAATCTCGCCGGCTCCCCGTGGAAGAATCGAGTCCTCACTGGGGCCTGCGCTGCCTCACGTGCCCCCATCCTTGCTGTCTTTTCACCCCCGCAGCGGCGCTCTGCCTCAGGGTCCCACCACCGTCACCACGCACGCACAGCTGGCCTTCTGTTCGCCGGCCTCCATGTCTATCTTCATCCCCTCATCCATGGAAGACTGGTGGGGTGAACTGGGAGATTGGGATGGACATATATACACTAATATGTCTAAAATAGATGACTAATAAGAACCTGCTGTGTATAAAAAAAAAAATTCCAAAACAAACCCCCAAACACTGGGAATCTGAGCCCTGGGCTGCTGGTTGCAGTGGAAGGAACAGGCAGTGGGAAGTGCTGAGCTTTGGAGAGAGACTGGCGGGGAGGAGAATGTTGAATGACAGAAAGCTGGGTCTACCCCTGTCCACTCTGTGACCTTGGGCGGTACTTATTTAACTGTTGTGGGTCTCTGTTTTCTCATGTGTCAAATTACCTACGTGTTTGGACTGTTGTAAATTTTGGAGCCAATGTTACAAAGTTCCTAATCCAAGGGTTGGCTCAGTGAACCTGTTTTCTCAGGAGGATGATATCTGTAGGACAGTGTATTTAGAAAATAATGTAAATCGTGTAAATGTGTGGTTTTACTGCTCATGCTCTCTTGCTCAATGAACTACATATCCTAAAACTTCTACCACCATTACTTCTACCATCACCGCCGTTACCACTGCCCCATCACCAAGCCTACCCCCACCAGCACCACCGCTGCTGTTAACTCCACCATCACTGTCATCACCGTAACCTCCACCACCACCAAAATCAGCCACAGGGAACTCTTGTTGGACTGACTTACCAAGCACAGTTATAAGTGCTTTGCACGTATCTACTCAGTTCTTACAAAAACTCTGTGATGTATTCAGATATCATTAACCTCATTCCCAGTGTTATTACCTTCATGACAGATGACAAATCTAAGTCTCAGAGATATTCAGTAATTTGCCCAAGGTCATAGAGTTATTAATAAGTGGTGACGAAGCCTCTGTTCTAGCTATACTTTCGGCTACATCATTCCGATGATTTACACGTGTGCTTTTGTGTCTGTGTGTCTGTGGATATGTGTTTTTATATAGGTTGGTACATACGTTGTCGTTTTGACATTGAGGAGGCCATGGTGGCCTGATTAAAGATTTTAAATATTAAAATATATTAAAGATACAAATATATTAAGATATTAAATCTTATTAAAGATTTTCAGTCCATTACAAACAACAGGGGTAGAAAAAATTCAGGAGATATCTATCAGATACCACGAGATGGCTTGGTATGTTTAAAAGCAAGGTTATTTTTGAAACTGTGATAGAAATTAATTAGAGTAATAAAGGTGTAAGAAAGGGGAAGGAAAGTAGAATTTTGATCATAAGGCAGTTAAAATCTTCACTAATAACCTTTTCTTTAAAAGTGATTATAATCAGTGGAGAAATGCTGTAAATGAGTCAATTATATAATTGAGCTTTCTCTCAACCTTTCCTTTTATTCTCTCCCAACTTTGTTTTCTTCCCTGGAAATCAAAGCAGCATATAAAAGTAGTCTTTGGGGTTCAGGTTGGAGGGCACTCACTCTTATTCTGGCCAGAAACATCTCATTAAGACAGTCAATAATGAAAACACCTGGAACCCTACAGCACCTGCCCTCTGTTTGACCTTGGATGGTGATTGAAGGAAGGCAGGGGTAATGTCTGTTTTCTTACATAGTTTAGAACAAAAGAAAAAAGACATCCCCTTTTCAGTGATTTCACCTGCCAGCGACACATTGCCCGTGAGGTCTGGACTGCTTAGCCTTGTGAGCGAGTTCGTGACATTTGATTCCGTCTGGACATGCAGGGAAAGCAGTGACCGAACTCTCACCCTGGTAGCTACTAGCCTTGTGGCTGCGGTCTACCCTGTGTGCTGACTTGATTCACTCTACCTCTCACAGCTGTCAAATCCAATCCAATCCTGGTTGGTCAGGGGTGACATCTCTGCATAAAACGTCACTTTATTTTGTATGTTAGAAACAGGTCCTTGGAAGGATGTTTGCTTTGGGTGCACTTCGTTCCCATCACAAACAGTTGTGCATTGGGGAGTTATCTTACTGGTAGGAAACTGGAGTCATCTATTAAAATGGAAATACATAGTTACTTCAGAAAAGTACAGGGACTTCCATGGCAGGTGTCAGGGAGAGAAGATGGGAGAGTGTGTGTGTGTGTGTGTGTGTGTGTGTGTGTGTGTGTTGGGGGTAGGGGCATGCACTGTGACTTTAACATGTAGACGTGCATTGTAAATCCCTGAGGGGGTCAGTTTTTTCAGACCCAGGTTGGGGAAGGCTCTAGCAACCCCCTTGGGGCCACCTTCCTTCTCTTTGGCTCTCTTTGCACTGGGGAGTGGAAAGAGGGTCCCTGCAAGGAAAGGGGTCTGAAGCCAGTGAGGAATCCTTTCAGCAGTGGACAGCCTCGCACAGCTGGGGAGGAGAAGGTAGCAGTCTCTGGTGGAACTCAGTAGACGGATCCGGAGAATGGGCAATGCGCTGCAGCAGCCAGGCCCACGACGGGGCCCCTCAGCCATGCAGGCAGGTGGGGTGGGACTCGTGACGGCTCAGGAAACCAGCTGGGGGGCAAGTATGGATTTCAGAAGGCAGGCCAAATAGGAGGTCAGAAAACCAAGACTGCACTTCAGCAAGAGATCTAGTAAAAGGGGTTCAAATTAGCAAAGGAGATTTGTTTTTTAAATAAGGAGTTTTGTAAAGTTGAAGGTGCAACTATAAAATCAAATAGAAAAGCAAGGGCATTCACGTGCATCACGAAAGAAAAATCGAACTTTAAAGCAGATTCTCTCCCCATCTCGTCACGTCTCACCCTTTGCGGCAGAAAGTATTCCTCGATGCTGTGTATGGGGGCAGGTACCTGCTGGACACCCCCTGTCTGAAGGTGGGGGGAGGATGTAGGCTGAAAGACAGGAGCAGGTAGAACCTGGTACAGCCAGGCTGCCCTTGAGTGAACGGACCGCTCTGCCAAACATCTGCTGTCAACCTGGCTTGAAGTTACAGAGCCAGACAGTCGGCTGCCCAAGAGGATTCTGGCCAAGTTGGAAAAGGTCGTTTTGTCAAAGTCTTGGAGTAAGACCAGGGATCAAATGAAAACGTGATGATTGTTAGGCATGATTTGTTGAGAGTGGTGCTGTGCTAGACAGAGAAATTGCCTGTGAGATGTCTACATCTTCATCTCTGAAACCTGTGAGTATGTTACTGTCCGTGGCAAAAGGGTCTTCTCAGATGTGATTGAGTTCAGGATCCGGAGACAGAGCATTATACTGGATTACTCAGGTGAGACCAATATAAACACACTGATCCCTATGAAAAGGCAGGAGGGTTGGAGTTAGAGATTTGAAGATGCTGCACTGTTGGCTTTGAAGTTAGAGGAGGAGGCTGTCATCCAGGAAATACAGGTGGCTTCTAGAAGCTGGAAAAGACAAGGAAACAGATTTTCCCCTAGAGCCTCCAGAGACAGCACAGTCCTGTCGACACCTTGATTTTGGACAGGTGAAAACCATTTTGGACATTCCGACCTACACAACTATAATATAATAGATATATGTATTTTAAGCCTCTAAATTTGTGGTAATTTGTATAGTAGTAATCAGAAACTAATACACCTACCAATTTCTTCTGAGATATTTCTTTTAAAAGCTTGCTGTAGAATCTTCATCTGTAATTCCTGTTATTATAATTTGGCATGTATAGCTGCATTGACAACATTTAAATAAGGATTCACATTTTCAAAAGGAGTAAAATCATGCTTGTTTCAGTCTTAGTTAAAACTCATCAGGGGCTTCCCTGGTGGCGCAGTGGTTGAGAGGCACCTGCCGATGCAGGGGACACGGGTTCGTGCCCTGGTCCGGGAAGATCCCACATGCCGCGGAGCGGCTGGGCCCGTGAGCCGTGGCCGCTGAGCCTGCGCGTCCGGAGCCTGTGCTCCACAACGGGAGAGGCCACAGCAGTGAGAGGCCCGCGTACCGCCAAAAAAAAAAAAAAAAACTCATCAGAAGATGATGTGTGCTTCTCGGCACCCTAATTGTAGCCATACCACCACCTGTTGGCAGTACAATGTTCCCTTCAGGAAAAATATCTAAGGAAAACACAAGGTAGGCCGGGAGCATGGCAACAGGAAAACACTAAAGTTACAAAGCAAAAGCAAATATCCTGCCTTGACATGAAACTGTACCTAATAGATTGGTGGGTCGTTGATGGATTTTACAAATATTGCATGAGTCTGGAGCACTTTGAGAAAACAGTTTCTCTCCTCAGTGCATACAGAATACTGTAGGCTGTTTTTTTCTGCAAGATCATTTAATATTCCTTTTTTTCCCCCAATGATATACAATTATGTAGCTGTATGTTCTCAAATACGTGGCTAAATATGAAATTCATTGCTCCATCCCTCCAAATCAGAAACAAAGACAAGCTCTCAGAAATCACTCGCAGACAAAAATATTGAGTGAGATCAAAGCACAGAAACACATGTACGCACCATCGCAACAAATCCGCACGTAAACATCAATGAGAAGGAAGTGGATCTACTTTCTTTCTCAACGTAGAGCGGTTTTGACCCCGTTTGGAGTTATCTGTGCGCAAGCTGGAGAGAGGGGTGCAGGCTGCTTGCTCGTTGTTGTTGCTATGGAAACTGTCAGAGACAAAAGGCCACACAAATGAAGGAATACGATGACATCTGAGGACTAAAAAACACAACAAAACGGGGTTTTCTTTCTTCCCTTCTCTCCATTTTGCTACATGAATATATTAAATGATATGATTAGAGAGGCCAGAAGTTCAGGGAGGGAAATACGAAGAAGGACAAAAGACAAGGTTTTGCCTTCGGTCTCATCACTTGTTTTAACTGCATAATCCAATTAAGGTTTTTCTCTTGAATTCCCCATCACTTTCCTCTCCTACAAAAGAAAAGGATCTACCCATCCATCTGAAGATAGCGTGCAAAGCTCTCCTTTCTCTCTAAGGAAGGAAGTGTGACAGTTTCAACTCAGTGTGAGGAAGGTCTTTCTAATCAGTGGACTGCCTGCCTGCCTTCCGACTGGGGTATTTTCATCCCTAGAGGTTAAGGAGTGGCAGAATGGCTACCAAAGATCCCTGGCAACTCTTGTGTCTAGTGATTCAGGGGTTAGTCATTTCAGTCTTTTGACTGAAACAGGATTGAGTTTCAAATGCATCTCTCTTTTTCAATCTAGGGGGAAAAAAAAACCCCAAAAAACCCCCACATGTTTGCAAGGATCCTGTCCTGGGAAGCCCAGAGATCTTCCACTGCCTTTTCACTAGCCCCATTCTGCTTGATCTGGGAAATTTCCTACGCTTTGGGATTGCAGTGAGTTTTTTGCTATTTCAGAAATTAGCCTTGGGCTTCCCTGGTGGCGCAGTGGTTGAGAGTCTGCCTGCCGATGCAGGGGACACGGGTTCGTGTCCCGGTCCGGGAAGATCCCACATGCCGCGGAGCAGCTGGGCCCGTGAGCCATGGCCGCTGAGCCTGCGCGTCCGGAGCCTGTGCTCCGCAACGGGAGAGGCCACAACAGTGAGAGGCCCACGTACCGCAAAAAAAAAAAAAAAAAAAAAAAATAGAAATTAGCCTTAACTTCTACAATGTCTTCTGGGAGAAACTTACAAATTACATAAAAAAATACAACTGAAAAGCAAACAGTAGTTGAATAAAAGAGGAATAATAGATCTGTAGATGTCATTGGTTCCAACCCTCTGATGTTGGATGAGTGAAGCCGGTATTTCTCGACTGAACTAAGTCGGGACAGGTGGAGTCCTGTGTTAAGATGCATATTCAGAAAATTCTTACTCATGGAGCCCCTTCTCAAACCTCCTGAAGTAAGGAATCTCTTGGGATGAGCTTAAGGAATCTGCTCATTTTACTCTCATTTTATCCTTGAGATAAAGTTCCGCCTTCCAGCCCACGTCTTTCTGACGACGTTCAGGGTGGCCGGAGAGTCCGGGATGGTGTTCACTTAGCTGGTCACTTGGCTCCTTGGTTGATACGGAGTCTCTTTGGGGTAAGTTTAAGCAAGTCTTCGTCACTTGGACAGAGAGAAGAGCAAGCTCAGTATCCACTTTATACAAGACTCTTCTCACATATGCATGGCTCAGTCACTCCTGGTTTTTTCCATTTGATTTTCTGCAGGCAATGAGGTGTGAAAACACCCTGACCTATCTCATGTGTGTCCGTCTCCAGTTTCTCTGTGCTTGATTGGCTCTTCTGCCTAGCCTGATAGGTTCTTCATGCTGTGGAGTTTGTTATACACACTGTCTGTCCTGATGGAATGCCAGCTTCCTGTCATCATTTTGTTTGTCATTGATCCCATCTGGCTGCTCCCTTAAACATTCTATACTGTTGGTTCTCAAGCTTTAACTGCATCAGAATTACCTGGAGGCGTGTTAACACACGGGCTGTGGGCCTGCCCCCAGGGATTTCTGGTTCAGTAGGTCTGGGACGAGGCCTGAGAATGTGTGTCTCTAACAAGTGATTCTTGCTGATGCCCAGGTGATGCTGCTGGTCTAGGAACCTCACTTTGAGAACCGCTGCCCTATATTTTACACACATCGCTGGACCACGTAGGCCCCTTAAGGAGTCTGATTCATTCCTGTCCCACTGACACCGTGCATTGCATCTGACAAGGTTACACACAGTAAATATGCATTATGCTGAATTGGACAAATGAAACGAGACACCTCTCTGAACTCAGACTAGTCCTTGGATTCTGACTACAAGTTTCCAAAGCCAGATGGGCCCCCAGAGAGGCCTGGCTGGCACTCCCCAAATCCAGCTGGGGCCTATTGTTGGACTCATTTGCAGCCACAGAATCTAAGGCCAGATTGGTGCCAGGGCTGCTGACCTTCCCACAGCTGCCCGGCTCAGAATCAGGCTTGATATAGTTCGCAGCTGTGATGGGAAAACGTCCTTAAGCCTCTGTGCTCCGGCTCCTTCTTTAGAGACAACTGTGGGGCGAGCTGCCCAAGCCCTTGGACTCCTGTCTCACCCCCGAGTGTCCGTGGTCTCAGCCTGTGACTCCCAAGCCTCTTTGGGAGCAGAGTAAATCTACTTATTCCTACTGCAGAGGATGAGAGTTTGAATTGCAGTAAGTCTGAAAATACAGAGTATATTGACCCCTCACTATACACTGGTCTAAAGTTCTGTTCTCTGGTGTTAATGTGTAGGTGACATTGCCTAATAATGAACATATCAACAGCCACAGCGGTGAGCTTGGTTATGGCATTGATCTTCTATGCTGTAAAGTTTTGTAAGTCCCATTTCACAGACCAGGACACTGAGGCTGGACTGGTTAAGTAACTCGTGTGTGGTCACAGAGTTGGAGGCACTGGTCTCAGGTCTGTCTGACTTCAAGGCCCGAGCTCTGAACCTCTGATTCTGTGACCCTTCAGTCACCAAGCTTCAGATGGTGTTTTAAGGGATCCAACTTATATTGAATTCTACTCTGTAATGAAGAGTTATAAGCTTCCAGCATATTTTAGAAAATTTTTTTACTTTGAAAATAATTTTAGTGTGATTTTAAAACTTTTTTTAAGCCATGGATTTTTATTTTTAAATCAAATAACTCTTAGACAGAAGGCTAAAGTATGAAATCAATAAAGATGTACCCGGAAGGCCCAGAACTCCACCCTCTCAGACCCCTAGAGATTCATGGATCAGTTTGGAAATCACTGGAGAGAATAAAGATGGCAAAACATTGGGCATCAGAAGACCTGGCTTTTAGCCAGTGGCTGTGCCACCAGCTGTGAGACCTGATGCAAGTCGTCAAGCTCTCCAGGACTCAGTGGCCTTGGTTGTAAAGTCACAGAGATGGACAAGGGTCCTACATGTCTCTGATTATGACCTTGATTAATGAACTTGAACTAATGGCTAAAAAAAAATTTAAAAATAGGCTTTATTTTTATGAAGAGATTAAAGCTAGTCATAATTAGCACATTGCATACAACTGTATTATGAAAAAGAGTCTGGACAGAAATTATGTCCTTAAGTAAAAGGTTACAGATACACTCTGATTTATATTAGTACTTTCTCAGGATCCCTTCTCCCCACCGTTCTTCCATTTATACATAGAAGACAGCTTGGGGCTTCCCTGGTGGCGCAGTGGTTGAGAGTCCACCTGCCGATGCAGGGGACGTGGGTTCGTGCCCTGGTCCGGGAAGATCCCACATGCCGCGGAGCGGCTAGGCCCGTGAGCCATGGCTGCTGAGCCTGTGTGTCCCGAGCTTGTGATCTGCAACGGGAGAGGCCACAAGAGTGAGAGGCCCGTGTACCGCAAAAAAAAAAAAAAAAATAGAAGACAGCTAATGTTTCCACCTAACCCCGGTCAAATTGGCACAAATTCATTATCAATAGTAACTGAATTAATAACAGGTTATTAATTATCAGAAGCCCCCACTTTTACAAATACATTTACAGAAGGAGTTGATAATTCTGTGATAAAAATCTTTAAACCCAAATGTTAATGATTTGGGTAGTAAAGATTTTTCAGAGATTCTGGAGAAGTAGGGTGTTGCTTTCCGCCTTAATTTTGCTTCCTGTCCTCACTGTTACAGTGCTTGGCCTCTTTCTTTGACAAGCTACAGGGAAGATGACACTGTTACGGTGAATAATAGAGTTATCTTGGCGTAAGCTGTGATGTATGCATCAGGGTCCTGGTAGCCTTTTATAGTCAAGCATTAGGTGATTTTGTCATGAGCCTCACTAGACAATGGTTTGGTACAGATGGTTAGTGTTGCACAGAAAATGCAACAGGTAATCTGATGTGGCCAGTAAATTAATATTTATCTTGCAAAGAAGAGAAAAAAGCTGAAGAGATTGGTTTAGTGAATTATTAAACCAAATTATAGAGGATTATGTACAATGGAATATTACTCAGCCATAAAGAGGAACGAAACTGGGTCATTTGTAGAGATGTGGATGGACCTAGAGACTGTCATACAGAGTGAAGTAAGTCAGAAAGAGGAAAACAAATATTATATATTAATGCATATATGTGGAATCTAGAAAAATGGTACAGATGAACCGGTTTGCAAGGCAGAAATAGAGACACAGACATAGAGAACAAACATATGGACACCAAGGGGGCAGAGCGGGGTGGGGGGTGGGATGAACTGGGAGATTGGAATTGACATGTATACACTAATATGTATAAAATAGATAACTAATAAGAACCTGCTGTACAGCACAGGGAACTCCACTTCGCTGTACAGTAGAAACTAACACAATATTGTAAAACAACTATACCCCAATAAAAAAAAGAAAAAAAAGGATTATTTAAAATACCTTTACTAGGACTTCCCTGGTGGCGCAGTGGTTAAGCACCTGCCAGCCAATGCAGGGGACCACGGGTTCCAGCCCTGGTCCAGGAAGATCCCATATGCTGTGGAGAAACTAAGCCCGTGTGCGACAACTACTGAGCCTGCTCTCTAGAGCCTGCGAGCCACAGCTGTTGAGCCCATGTGCCGCAACTACTGAAGCCCGCGCGCCTAGAGCCCATGCTCCGCAACAAGAGAAGCCACCGCAATGAGAAGCCTGCGCACCGCAACGAGTAGTAGCCCCCGCTCGCTGCAACTAGAGGAAGCCCACGCACAGCAACAACGAAGACCCAACGCAGCCATAAATAAATAAATTTATTAAAATAAATAAAATAAAATACCTTTACTGGTTGTTTTATAGTAACTACCACTTACCACGAGATGGGCCTTTTAAAACTTTGAGTCCTTAGCCAGATGAGAACTACAAGTTGGGCATCCTGTCGCCAGGTGGTAGATGGTAGGAAACTTGTTTTGTGGCATGTGGTCCGGATCTCTTACCCATTTATTTATTAAAAGTAAGTCTTGGGCTTCCCTGGTGGCGCAGTGGTTGAGAGTCCGCCTGCCGATGCAGGGGACATGGGTTCGTGTCCCGGTCCGGGAGGATCCCACATGCTGCGGAACCTGCGCTTCCAGAAACTGTGCTCCGCAATGGGAGAGGTCACGGCAGTGAGAGGCCTGCGTACCACACACAAAAAAAAGTCTTTACAAAACTAGGTGATATGGAAAACAGTAAATCATGATGTAGAAAAATACTAAAAAGTACAGACTTAGGACAATTTGACATCCTTTTCAACAATTCTTGGGTGTTATCCATCAACCCTGGTACAAGCATCATAGTTCCTTCTTTCCTAATTTATCTAAAATGTCACCTGGAAGATCAGTCTTCCTTGGGACAGTACCCATCTCCAGGGCTTGATACCAGCTTTACGTAGGGCTGCTAGTTTATCAGCACCTTACGGGTAGGAATCCCATGTCACTATCTGTATGTCCTCCCTGCCCTCACTTCAGCCACCCCAGATATAGGCTATGAATACCTCTGTGTACACACACATGGATAGACTCACATTTTTTAAACCAGGAAGTAAATTTCCATTACAAAGTAAATTCCTCATAAAGAGAGGCGTTTCCTGCCCCATAAGGAATCTTCTAGACCAGGTCTACCTAGGTTTCTCACGAAATTTAAATATAGGATAGCAGAGAGTCATGCTACTCTGGGTGTATTCTAAAGTTAGGATGTAAAGTGGAAACCCGTCCCGTGGAAACTCCTTTGGGCGCTGCCACATTGGAGGTCAGCACACAGTCTCCCAGGGCGCCCAGCAGAGCCTGGTTTTCCTTCAGCCTGGAAAGAGACCACTGTTTGCTCAGCTGAACATCAGATGACACAGTTGGTTTGTGTTGAGAAGACACACTGTGCAAAAACACTTTCATTAAGGACCGGCATCACACTCTGTGCAGCTAGATGCTCATATGTGAGGGAGCCATGGTGACGGGATGCCTCCAGGGCCAGCAGGTTCCCAGCTCTGGTCCACCTCACCCCAGCTTGCTCTTTGCATGGAGGCTTGGCACATACACCATCTTTCTCTCTCCATCTCTCCTCTGCCTTCTCCCTCTCTCCCCTTCTTGTTCCCCTCCCCTCACCTCTTACTGACTGCCCTCCCCCTACTCCACCACCCCCGCCAACAGTGCAATGTGTGTATAATGAATGCAATCCCAAGACAAAATGCCCTGACAATCTTGCTTTGTCCCGGTTGTTACCCAGGAAAGATGACTTCATAAACAGCCTCTGTCATAAAACCTTTCAAAATGTAATTTCCAAAGGTCTGCATCTAATTACTACAGAAATTTTAAAAACAATATTTACACTAGTTGGAGGAGAAAAGGATTTTAAAAGCTCTAGCCACATTGAGCAACAAGCTCTATATTCTGTTGCATCCTCGTGAGATTTTTATTAACCAGGTCTTTGTTTTCTTTTTTACTTTTTATTTGTTTTATTGAGACATAATTGACATATAACGTATTAGTTTTAGGCATACAACATAATGATTCCATATTTGTATATATTGCAAAGTGATCACCAAAATAAGTCCAGTTCACATCCATCACCACCTATAGTTACAATATTCTTTTCTTGTGATGAGAACTTTTAAGATCTACTTACTTAGCAACTTTCAAATATACAATGCAGTATTTTTTTTAATTGGAGTATAATTGCTTTACAATGTTGTGTTAGTTTCTGCTGTACAGTGAAGTGAATCAGCTCTATGTATACCTGTATCCCCTCCCGCTTGGACCTCCCTCCCACCTCCCCTCACACCCCCGCCCTTCCCACCCATCTAGGTCATCACAGAGCACTGATCTGAGCTTCCTGTGCTTTACAGCATGTTCCCAGTAGCTATCTGTTTTATGCATGGTAGTGTATATATGTCAATCCTAATCTCCCAATTCCTCCCACCCTCCCCTTCCCTCCCTGTGTCCACACGTCCGTTCTCTACGTCTGTGTCTCTATTCCTGCCCTGCAAATGGGCTCTTTAACTTTTTATTTTGTATTGGACTGTAGTTGATTAACAATGTTGTGTTAGTTTCAGGTGTACAGCACAGTGATTCAGTTATACATATACATGTATCTATTCTTTTTCAAATTCTTTTCCCATTTAGGTTGTTACCTAATACTGAGCAGAGTTTCCCATGCTTTACAGTAGGTCGTTGTTGGTTATCCATTTTAAATACAGCAGTGTGTAACCAGGTCTTTTTATTTCGTTTTGTTTTGTTTTTAGTCTTAGCTAAAATCTTGGCTTTTGCTGTAGTGGGTTTTTTAAATTTATTTCTTATTTTTAAAATTTGTTTCTAAATTTTGAAGTTGTTTTGTTTTGCATAAAAATAAGATCACAAAATCAGTGAATCAAAGCTTCTTCTGTAATAAAGCCCAAATCATGTAAAAGTTTTCTAAGATCACATCTGAAAAGGTTATAAATTGCATTTAACATGTCTGTCAGCTGGGCGTTGTGCACGTAATTTGTTAAAGGGTGTTGGACTTTTCCAGGGCCTGGCAGGGCAGTGAGGGGGCTGTGAAGGAATGGCTTTCTGATTGGGGAGTCAAGTTTTAGAAGAAAGACAGGGTTTTGGAAGTAATAGACCATCTCTGGGCTATCTTGGCAAAATGTAATTTAGGGAGAGAGCAGCCTGAAATTAGTTAATCTAATTTAGACTGTGAGAAAAATGCAGCCATTTCAGAGAGCGTGTGGATAATTTCAGGCTGAAAGCAAATTTTAACTGACAAGAATATCTCCAGCCTTGTTAAGCTAGTGAAACCTTAACTAGGTTACAAAGAAATCAGAATATGAGAGTTTGAAATGGACCTGGGAAGAAAAGGAGCAATTTCAGATAATGTGTCTTACTCTGGGCGGAAGGTTGAGTTTTGTCTGAAAAAGAATAGCTTTAGCCTAGTTAAGATAATGAAACCTTAACTAGGTTACGAAGCCATCAGAGCATGAGTGAGCAGACCTGACCCCTAGGAACTTGTCAGAATCCTGTTAAGAGAGTGGCAGGCAGAGTTCATGACAGGCTACGGGGGGCAAGGAGCCACTGATGGACAGATCATGCTACATTCCCACATGACTGACACGTGGGCAAAGGAAAAAGGTCCACAGATAATAGTTTGAATATATTTTGTAATTTTCCCATCAGACTCTTCTTCTTCACTTTAGTTCATAGTTAATGTTGTTATTGGTTCATAGATGATAAACAATGTAGCTTTTATTTATAAACCGTAAGTGCTCTATATTTTTTAAGTATTTCTGATCTATATTTTCCCTGTGTATCTACCTTGCTCAAATTTTTAGATTGCCAAAAAAATTACATATTTTTAAGAATAAATTATTCATGGAGCCTGTCTCAACTTCTCTTTGGTGAACCTACGTTTGTGGATAGAACACGTAACTGATGGATCTTCCTAAAAGCAGACATCTCGCAGGAGAAGCTAAACAGGAAAGGGACCAAGACACACATTAGGTCAGTCTCCAGAGAAACTGAGATGGACAAGGTCACATTCAGACATTTAACGCGCATGTTTTCAGCTCTTACTATGTCCTGAGCATTGCATGAGGCATCTGGGTTATGCTAATAAGCAAAACAGGCAAAGATCCCCGCCCTTGTGGAGCTTGGATTCCAGTGATAGGAGACAGATGCTCAATAAACAAAGCAAGTAGGTCAGTTATCTGCTGTGTCAGAAGGTGTACATTGCTGTGAATCAAAGGAAAAATACAGCAGGGTAAGAGTTTGGGAGTGCTGGGTGTGGGGATGGGGCAGAATGGGGTTTGAAGCCTCGCTGGTGGCCCCAGTCAGCATTTACTGAGCAGCCGTTATTCTCAGAGCCATGAGGAAGAATGAATCTACCAACCCACCCACCTGTCTTCCATTCATTCAGTAAGATTTATTGGGTACCTGGCACTGGTCTGGACTTGAAGATACAGAGGTGAATAAGACATGGTCCCTACCTTCAAGATGTCACGGTGAAAAAAAAGACCTAGACGAGAAAACTAGTGATTACACAACAGCGCTCTGCCTCTCAGTGTCCCTTCATTCAGGCTGTGCTCAGATCCTTCATGAGTGAGGCCTTCTTTGCTCATCTCACCTAAAAGAGCCTCCTCAATGCCTTTCTATTCCTTGACAATGCATTATTTTACTGTATGGCACTGTTATGTACTTATTTGTATTTTATTCTCCCCCACTAGAATGTAAACTCTGAAAGGAGTCATGTCGTTTTGCTCATTGCTGTATTCTTAGTGCCCAGCATAATACCTGGTACATAGAAGATGCTTAATAAGGTTTGTTGAATGAATGAATAAATAAATGAAGTGCTATAGCAGAGAGGTATATTAAGTATGGAGCTGCTGACCTTGTATCTCCTAATAAAGTGGTGACTAGAAAAAGCAGTATTACATAGAATCCCCTGGAAACAATGTAAGGGATGATTAAAAATAATGTTATTATAGTAAGAAATGTAATACATTTCTTACCAGGTTAAAAACTTTTATTTTAAATTATGAAATATTTCAGACAAACAAAAAAGTACATAATATATCCATATACACCTTTTACATGGGTTTTTGTTTTATTTTTTCTGACATTCTCTCTCTCTCTCTCTCTCTCTCTCTCTCTCTCTCTCTCTCTCTCTCTCTCTCTCTCTCTCTCTCTCTCTCTCATTTCCTTGAAGGTTTTATAATGCTTCAGTCCCAAGACTCACAATAGCAAAGCTTAGTAACAAACAGTCCCTGGTCACTTGAAGTCCATCTCTCAAAGAACTTCCCCTACCCCCAGTAGTGGTGGAACCATACCTGGGCACCTCTGTAACATGTGACCTGTGTACCCTCTGGCATCCTTTTGAGCAAATCTTATCACCATGTGGATGATAGATGGCGTGGTATACAGCAGAGAGTGCTGTTAGTGGTGGACTCTGCACATCTGGAACTGATCTCCAGAGTAGTTGGGGCACCAATTTCCTTTGAAGTAGGGCGCCAAGGAAGAGTGTCTTACATAGTCCTTTTACACAGATAGTCTATCCATAGCTTTTGCTACACATAATCTCCAAACTCTAGTGGCTTAAAGTAACATGTATTTAACTCAAGTTTCTGAGTTGGCGATGTGGGCTGGGCTCAGCTGGGCAGTTCTTGTCTCCAGGAGCTCATTCAGGTATCTGCAGTCAGCTGAGGTTGGCTGAGGGCCAGCTGATCCGGTGGATCCAGCCACTGGAATGGCTGGTCCAGAAAGGCCTCAGCTGGATTGGCTGGTCCAGCAATGGCCTCAAATGGAATATCTGGTCTCTGTTCTATGGGAGTTTCCATCCTCCAACAGGCCAGCTTAGCTTGTTCAAGTGGTGGCTGGGCAGGGTTCTGAGAGAAAGCAGCAGTGTACAAGGTCACTTCTGCTGGATCCGGTTGCTCAAAGCAAGTCACAAGGTCAATCTAGATTGAAGGGCAGGTGGGGAAACAAACTCCACCCCTTGATAGGAGGAGCTTCAAAGTCACATTTTTAAGGAATGTGGTTACAAGGAGGAGAATACAATGATTGTTGCCATTTTTGTAAAGAATCCCCTTGAATTCTGACATCACTTCACCATTTTACCTTAGCCTGGATATCTGCTTTTGTTTCCCTTTTCGTGTCATTTTTTTAATCTGAAATTTTTTCTAATTTCATGACCTTTTTGAACACCCCCGACTTCAGATCCCTGAACCAGCTATTCCTAGAGATAGGAAATAAACACACAGGTAATCAGCTGATGTGTCCCACCCTTGAGGTGCTACTACAGAGGCAAATAAGAAACTTGAGAACACCACGATTTCATGGAAGTTTGTTGAGCACCCCAAATGTGCTAGGCTCGGCATGAGAAAAGAAAAAGCCAAGGATGAATATGACATGAACTCTGTTCTTAAGGCAGTCATAGTTGTTTTCAGATCACTTAGCGTTGTTTCAAGTAGCTCACTCTCCCTCCTCCCTATTTAAATGCAACGTCCTGCGGATTTTACTTTTACATGCCTTCCAGAGGCATCCCTTCCACCACCACCTCAATTCAGTCCTCTTCATCTGTTGCCATGACTACAACACAGCCTTCTTGCTGGTCTCCCTGACTCAATTCCTCCCCCTCTGCCAAGCTTGGCTAAGTCTAGATTGCTGCCAGAATGTCTTCTAACATGAACATTTGGTCATGTCCCTCCCCTGTGATGATGTTTCCATGGATGGCCCCCAGCCTAACGGCTTACAGCTAAAGATCCTTACGTGCCACGCAAGACCCTTTTGAGCCGGCATCCCATCACCCCACCATCTCACATTTTATGCTTGAGCAAAACTGAACCATTGTTAGTTTCATGAATACACCGGCCTTTCTCAAATCTTTTGCCTTACATATGTTGCTCCCTTTGACAAGAACAACCTCTCTCCTGCTTCACTGCCTGAAGATCTTGACTTTCTTTGAGCACAGGTTATTCTTAAAAAGATACCTACATTATTTAGAAGCTGTATATGAAACTCAAACTTATGCTCTTGCTGCTGTCTCTAATGACTTCAGACTTCTATTCCTACTTCAAGTGCAAGCCCCATTGCTCCACTCCTATTAGCATTATTTTGTCTCTTCTCATTACTATTGTTTTGTTTATTATCTGAAACCTCCTTTGAGACGGCGGCCTTTTCAACTTTTAAAAATCTAGCAACTAACACTTAATAAATATTAATTAAATGAATGAAATCAAACCAAAAAGAAGTGAAAATATTAAGTTCGTTTAAATTACATAGATGGACAGGCAGCGAGGTGTCGTGTACTGATCACCGGACTTGATGCTGGAAGACGTTGCTTTGCTACTTCATAGCCACTTGACCTTGAGGAAGTCTCATTCCTTCTTTGAAGTCTCAGTTTCCTCATTAGCTAAACAAGAATAAACCTACCCTTTCTACCTCATAGTGTTAGGAGGGTCAAACGAGAGAGCGAAATGTGAGCATCTTATTATTGGCGAGCAAAAACTGAGAACTAGCCCTAATCCTTAAGCAGGTTTTTAGGAGTCTATGGTCTTTCCCCCCTGCTTTGCTCCACAATGTATGGTCCATGACTTGTAAAGACTCTGGTAGGCAGTAGCAATATATATGCTTTGAATATTAATATATGTTATACTTTGGGTTTAATACAACCTTCTAAATTCTGTGGTTTTTTGTTGTTTTAGAATAAGCTATCCTCAAAGAACATTAACGAACTTCATGGTAACATGGAAATAGGTCATATTTGGTGGAAATGCTTTTGGTGCCGTGTGGTGATGTTATATGTAGTCAGTCCTTTTCCACTTCCTGCCATGACCCTAGAACTTCAAATTTGGTATGGCATCCAGTTCTGACAAAATAATGAAGCAGGCTACTAATCCCAGGATAGTCCAGGAAAGTGAGAAGTTTAGGAGTTAAAGTGTGTGTGTGTGTGTGTGTGTGTGTGTGTGTGTGTGTGATGGGGAAGGGAATTGTAGGTGCATACATATGTGCTTGAGAGTTAAATTATTTTCATTTATGGGGGGTTTCTTACATTATTTGGTATCGCCTTCCTACCTATTTTCCCACTTCCCTCCATTATTGACCTCCAAAATCAAATCTTTTTAAGCCTTAGGGGGTGTATTGTGGTAACTCATCTCTACGTTTCACTCTCTCCACCTAGTTTCGCTTTAGTGGTTTCTGTGGTTCTCACTTGTGCACCCCCTCCCATTACATTTCTATATCCTTTATTTATTTCTGAGCCATTGCCATTCACACCACCACCTTCTGAGACATTTCTCTGAGTTTCTCCCTCTTTCATCTCTTTGGGACATCAGGGCTTCTTCCTTCTTCAGCCTTGCTGTGAACTGATCATGAATATCCTTACAGGTTTCAGAGATTCTAGTTGCTCTCTATTTAAGATGATTTTTTTACCCTTTGAGTTGTTGTTTTGTTTTGTTTTGCTTAGAAGGAACAAATTTATTCATGTTAATGAAAAGAATTCGCTAAAAGCAGCCAGACCAAGTAAACAGCTTCCTCAGCCAGACGGCTGCTGTGATGAAAAGGGTGGAAGGGATGAAGGATTTTCCCTTGGGAAGGCAGAGAGAGCACCAGGGTGAATACTGATCATCTTTTTCAGGGGTATCTCCAGTTTTATGGAAGGGAATCAAATGTTCTTGCTAATTATTGTCAGGGATCTGACATGAATTGAGAGAGATGCAGAACAGATGAAGACCATTGATTCTCTTAAAGAGGGAGAGAAACGATGGTAAATATTTCAGGATCTTTTAATTCTTGAGTGGGGCAGAATGAGTATGTACTGTATGGGAAGGGCATGGTGGAGCCAGACAAGCTTAGGCATTCCACACAGGTTTAAAGTTCCTGTTAAAATAAAGGCTGGAGGGAAGATCACGCCTATGACTGAGCTGTCCACGGTGCTGACTTGCCTCTCAATTAGGTGACCTCGGGGCATTGATCTTATTCTCAGAGATTCTGCCTAAGAACTTAACTACTTTGAACCTTGCTGCCCTTGGCACTATGACCCTAGCCTTCGCTCCTTTCAACCTCTTCTCTGGGTCGTAAAATCACTCTCTACCTGCTTCCCTGCAAATATGATATTTTGTGATCCATAAAATACACCTTAAATCAGCAGGGAAAGCACAAGTTTTTAGTGCTCAGTACCTGATGCTGGGTGATGAAATAGAGATATGCAATCATTGTGGGTTGTATTATAATTTGTTTTAATCAGGTACAGAGGAAATGAAAAAAACTGATTCATTAGAACAAGGGTAGACTCTTAAAGAAGGAGAGAAATATAACATTATTGGTTCATACCCAGTGGTCTCCAACTTTATCTTCTCCATCAAATGATGTCTTCAGATGAAGGTTCTATTGTCTTCCCTAATGCCAACCGTAAAGGTTAAGTGCTTCCAGCTCTGCTCTCTTAGGAGCTGCTTATGGTTAAAATTGACAGGTTTGTCCAAACACTTTTTGAATCCTTTCACATTTCCAATCTGCTGAAATAGTGAGGTACACATCTTTTCAAGGCTTCTTGTAAACTTGCCTTTTGTGGTCCTAAACTCACTGTACTTGTGTTTCTTCTGCTTCCATCCCACGCATCTTCACTTACATAGACACGGGACATAAGTTTGTTCATCTCCATTATTCATTACATGTTAAGCATTGATCATATTATTTCTCAACCCTTGCTGTTATGACAGGGGCACTTAGCTTTGGGTTCCCAAACCCCCAGGGGGCCTATGAGAGAAATCCAAGGGGGTTATGAACTTCGATGGGAAAATTTTTTTTTATTTAATTTTTTTTTGTACACCACGTTCTTATTTAGTCATCCGTTTTGTACACATCAGTGTATACATGTCATTCCCAATCTCCCAATTCATCATACCACCACCGCTATCTCCCGCCGCTTTCCCCCCTTGGTGTCCATACGTTTGTTCTCTACATCTGTGTCACAATTTCTGTCCTGAAAACCAGTTCATCTGTACCATTTTCTTTTTTTTTTTTAGGGCTCAGTAGTTGTGGCTCGCAGGCTCTAGAGCACAGGCTCAGTAGTTGTGGAGCATGGGCTTAGTTGCTCCGCAGCATGTGGGATCCTCCTGGTCCAGGGCTCAAACCCGTGTCCCCTGCATTGGCAGGCGGATTCTTAACCACTGCACCACCAGGGAAGCCCCATCTGTACCATTTTGTAGGTTCCACATATATGCGTTGATACACAAGATTTGTTTTTCTCTTTCTGACTTACTTCACTCTATATGACAGTCTCTAGATCCATCCACGTCTCTACAATGACCCAATTTCATTCCTTCTTATGGCTGAATAATAGTCCATTGTATATATGTACCACATCTTCATTATCCATTTGTCTTTCAGTGGGCATTTAGGTTGCTTCCATGACCTAGCTATTGTAAATAGTGCTGCAATGAACATTGGGGTGCATGTGGCTTTTTGAATTATAGTTTTCTCTGGGTATATGCCCAGTAATGGGATTGCTGGGTCATATGGTAATTCTGTTTTTAGTTTTTGTTGTAGTTGTTGTTGTTTTGCGGTATGCGGGCCTCTCACTGTTGTTGCCTCTCCCATTGTGGAGCACAGGCTCCGGACGTGCAGGCTCAGCGGCCATGGCTCATGGGCCCAGCCGCTCCGCGGCATGTGGGATCTTCCCGGACTGGGGCACGAACCTGTGTCCCCTGCATCGGCAGGTGGACTCTCAGCCACTGCGCCACCAGGGAAGCCCTATTTTTAGTCTTTTAAGGAACCTCCATACTGTTCTCCATAGTGGCTGTATCAATTTACATTCCCACCAACAGTGCAAGAGGGTTCCCTTTTCTCCATACCCTCTCCATCATTTGTTGTTTGTAGATTTGCTGATGGTGCCCATGCTAATTGGTGTGAGGTGATACCTCACTGTAGTATTGATTTGTATTTCTCTAATAATTAGTGATGTTGAGCAGCTTTTCATGTGCCTCTTGGCCATCTGTATGTCTTCTTTGAAGAAATGTCTATTTAGGTCTTCTGCCCATTTTTGGGTTGGGTTGTTTGTTTTTTTAATATGAGCTGCATGAGCTGTTTACATATTTTGGAGATTAATCCTTTGTCCGTTGATTCATTTGCAAATATTTTCTCCCATTCTGAGGGTTGTCTTTTCGTCTTGTTTATGGTTTCCTTTGCTGTGCAAAAGCTTTGAAGTTTCATTAGGTCCCATTTGTTTATTTTTGTTTTTATTTCCATTACTCTAGGAGGTGGATCAAAAAAGATCTTGCTGTGATTTATGTCATAGAGTGTTCTTCCTATGTTTTCCTCTAAGAGTTTTATAGTGTCCGGTCTTACATTTAGGTCTCTAATCCATTTTGAGTTTATTTTTGTGTATGGTGTTAGGGAGTGTTCTAATTTCATTCTTTTACGTGTAGCTGCCCAGTTTTCCCAGCACCACTTATTGAAGAGACTGTCGTTTCTCCATTGCATATCCTTGCCTCCTTTGTCAAAGATGAGTTGACCATAGGTACATAGGTTTATCTCTGGGCTTTCTATCTTGTTCCATTGATCTATATTTCTGTTTTTGTGGCAATACTATATTGTCTTGATTACTGTAGCTTTGTAGTATAGTCTGAAGTCAGGGAGTCTGATTCCTCCAGCTCTGCTTTTTTCCCTCAATACTGCTATGACTACACAAGGTCTTTTGTGTCTCCATACAAATTGTGAAATTTTTTGTTCTAGTTCTGTAAAAAATGCCATTGGTAATTTGATAGGGATTACAGTGAATCTGTAGATTGCTTTGGGTAGTATAGTCATTTTCACAATATTGATTCTTCCAATCCAAGAACATGATATATCTCTCCATCTGTTGGTATCATCTTTAATTTCTTTCATGAGTGTCTTATAGTTTTCTGCATACAGGTCTTTTGTCTCCCTAGGTAGGTTTATTCCTAGGTATTTTATTCTTTTTGTTGCAGTGGTAAATGGAAGTGTTTCCTTAATTTCTCTTTCAGATTTTTCATCATTAGTATATAGGAATGCAAGAGATGTCTGTGCATTAATTTTGTATCCTACAACTGTACGAAATTCATTGATTAGCTCTAGTAGTTTTCTGGTGGCATCTTTAGGATTCTCTATGTATAGTATCATTTCATCTGCAAACAGTGACAGTTTTACTTCTTTTCCAATTTGTATTCCTTTCATTTCTTTTTATTTCTGATTGCCATGGCTAGGACTTCCAAAACTATGTTGAATAATAGTGGTGAAAGTGGCCATCCTTATCTTGTTCCTGATCTTAGAGGAAACGCTTTCAGTTTTTCACCATTGAGAATGATGTTTGCTGTGGGTTTGTTGTTTATGGCGTTTATTATGTTGAGGTAGATTCCCGCTGTGCCCAGTTCCTGGAGCGTTTTTATCATAAATGGGTGTTGAATTTTGTCAAAAGCTTTTTCTGCATCTATTGAGGTGATCATATGGTTTTTATTCTTCAATTTGTTAATATGGTGTATCACATTCATTGATTTGTGTATATTGAAGAATCCCTGCATCCCTGGGATAAATCCCACTTGATCATGGTGTATGACCCTTTTACTGTGTTGTTGGATTCTGTTTGGTAGTATTTTGTTGAGGATTTTTGGATCTATATTCCTCAGTGATATTGGTCTGTCATTTTCTTTTTTGGGAGTATCTTTGTCTGGTTTTGGTATCAGGGTGATGGTGGCCTCATAGAATGAGTGTGGGAGTGTTCCTTCCTTCCTCTGTAATTTTTTGGAACAGTTTGAGAAGGATGGGTGTTAGCTCTTCTCTAAATGTTTGATAGAATTCACCTGTGAAGCCATCTGGTCCTGGACTTCTGTTTGTTGGAAGTTTTTTAATCATAGTTTCAATTTCATTACTTGTGCTAAGTCTGTTCATATTTTCTATTTCTTCCTGGTTCAGTCTTGGAAGGTTATACCTTTCTAAGAATTTGTCCACTTCTTCCAGATTGTCCATTTTATTGGCATAGAGTTGCTTGTAGTAGTCTCTTAGGATGCTTTGTATTTCCGCGGTGTCCGTGTAACTTCTCCTTTTTCATTTCTAATTTTATTGACTTGAGTCCTCTCCCTTTTTTTCTTGATGAGTCTTACTAATGGTTTATCAATTTTGTTTATCTTCTCAGAGAACCAGCTTTTAGTCTTATTGATCTTTGCTATTGTTTTCTTTGTTTCTATTTCATTTATTTCTGCTCTGATATTTATGATTTCTTTCCTTCTGCTAACTTTGGGCTTTGTTTGTTTAACTTTGGGTGGGTTTTTAGATTGTTTATTTGAGATTTTTCTTGTTTCTTGAGGTAGGCTTGTATAGCTCTAAACTTCCCTCTTAGAACTGCTTTTGCTGCATCCCATAGGTTTTGGATTGTCGTGTTTTCATTGTCATTTGTCTCTAAGTTTTTTTTGATTTCTTCAGTGATATCTTGGTTATTTACTAACGTATTGTTTAGCTTCCATGTGTTTGTGTTTTTTACACTTCTTTCCCTGTAATTCATTTCTAATCTCATAGCGTTGTGGTCAGAAAAGATGCTTGATATGATTTTAATTTTCTTAAATTTACTGAGCCTTGATTTGTGACCCAGGATGTGATATATCCTGGAGAATGTTCCATGCGCACTTGAGAAGAAAGTGTAATCTGCTGTTTTTTGATGGAATGTCCTATAAATATCAATTAAATCTATCTGGTCTATTGTGTCATTTAACGCTTGTGTTTCCTTATTAATTTTCTGTTTGGATGACCTGTCCATTGGTGCAAGTGAGGTGTTAAAGTTCCCCACTATCATTGTGTTACTGTCGATTTCCTCTTTTATAGCTGTTAGTAGTTGCCTTATGTGTTGAGGTGCTCCTATGTTGGGTGCATATATATTTATAATTGTTATATCTTCCTCTTGGATTGATCCCTTGATCATTATGTAGTGTCCTTCCTTGTCCCTTGTAACATTCTTTATTTTAAAGTCTATTTTATCTGATGTGAGTATTGCTACTCCAGCTTTCTTTTGATTTCCATTTGCATGGAATATCTTTTCCCATCCCCTCACTTTCAGTCTGTATGTGTCCGTAGGTCTGAAGTGCGTCTCTTATAGACAGCATATATATGGGTCTTATTTTTGTATCCATTCAGCAAGCCCGTGTCTTTTGGTTGGAGCATTTAATCCGTTCACGTTTAAGGTAAGTATCGATATGTATGTTCCTATGACCATTTTCTTAATTGTTTTGGGTTTGTTTTCGTAGGTCCTTTTCTTCCCTTGTGTTTCCCGCTTAGAGAAGTTCCTTTAGCATTTGTTGTAGAGCTGGTTTGGTGGTGCTGAATTCTCTTAGCTTTCGCTTGATTTCTCCATCGACTCTGAATGAGATCCTTGCTGGGTAAAGTAATCTTGGTTGTAGGTTCTTCCCTTTCATCACTTTAAGTATATCATGCCACTCCCTTCTGGCTTGTAGAGATTCTGCTGAGAAATCAGCTGCTAACCTTATGGGAGTTCCCTTGTATGTTAGTTGTCATTTTTCCCTTGCTGCTTTCAATAATTTTTCTTTGTCTTTAATTTTTGCCAATTTGGTTACTATGTGGCTCGGCATGTTTCTCCTTGGGTTTATCCTGTATGGGACTCTCTGTGCTTCCTGGACTTGGGTGGCTATTTCCTTTCCCATGTTATGGAAGTTTTCGACTATAATCTCTTCAAATATTTTCTCTGGTCCTTTCTCTCTCTCTTCTCCTTCTGGGACCCGTATAATGCAAATGTTGTGTTTAATGTTGTCCCAGAGGTGTCTTAGGCTGTCTTCATTCTTTTTTCTTTATTCTGTTCTGGAGCAGTGAATTCCACCATTCTGTCTTCCAGGTCACTTATCCGTTCTTCTGCCTCCGTTATTCTGCTATTGATCCTTCTAGTGTATTTTTCATTTCAGTTATTGTATTGTTCATCTCTGTTTGTTTGTTCTTTAATTCTTCTAGGTCTTTGTTAAACATTTCTTGCATCTTCTCGATCTTTGCCTCCATTCTTTTTCCGAGGTCCTGGATCATCTTCACTATCATTATTCTGAATTCTTTTTCTGGAAGGTTGCCTATCTCCACTTCATTTAGTTGTTTTCCTGGGGTTTTATCTTGTTCCTTCATCTGGTACATAGCCCTCTGCCTTTTCATCTTGTCTGTCTTTCTGTGAATGTGGTTTTTGTTCCACAGGCTGCAGGATTGTAGTTCTTTTGCTTCTGCTGTCTCTGGATGGGAAAATTTGCGACTTTATTTCCACTAACATCTAATTGAAATTCAGGGTTTTATTCCATTACAGATACCACCAATAGATATCACAGATATTTTTGTAGCATGTCCAGGTTTGTAAGAGTTTCCTGTATCTTTTTTTCAATGAGCTTGAGTCTTCTCTCTCCCTACCAGTTTGTTGTCATCTGTGAGGCATACTTACGTCCTTTCTCCTAAACATTGTTTTTGGAGATGCTAAACAGCACTGGCTTGGTGCTTATCTTTGAGAAACCAGCCTCTTCATATTTTGCTTCTGTACTCAGAGATAGTTTCTTAAATACTCTGTTCCCTAACTGCTTTTTATCTGGGAAACCCTAACCCTACCCTGTCTCCTCAGTTCCATCACAGTTCATTCAATAAATTGAAAAACCATTGAGTGGAGAAGCTTTTATTAATGATGAAGAAATTCTGTTCCTCCTTATTTAGATTCCTTCTTCCTTTCTCGAGAATTCTAACAAGTAGGCAGATACCACTGTTCTCTTGTTTGAGCCATGTTACTTTCCCATTATAAGGATGCTTAGATTTTATAACCATCTATTAAAAATGAATATTTTAATAAATATTAAATCTCTGGGAGATGGAGTTCAGACAGATCATCAAAGGATGTGGAAGTTTTGATTTTCAAGAGCTTTATTAGTTACTAAGTCTTTCCCAGAGGTTCAGTCTTTCTCACACACACACACACACACACACACACACACACACACACACACTCACTCACTCACTCACTCACCACTGTATGTACTCCTGCACAGACAGTTCATAGTTACCTTAACTGACTCAGAGTGATCAGCTGCTTTTCATAAAATAGGTGCTACGTTTGATATTGAATGAAATGGTCCCAAGACTTTCTATTTGGGAGACTCTTCCATGCAAAATCCAGGAATCTTGCACTAGTGTCTTTTTTTCGAGTCCTTTCGCTCAGTGGTGTATTGCTGTTCTGTTTTCTTCTTGCCTTCCCAGGGTACATCTGGTCTTAGTGAGATGTACTTACCAGTTCTGCCTCAGGGTGCAGCCTGCCAGCTTGGTGCCCTCCTTGCAGTTGAATCTGGCATAATTAACACACTTGATGGGATTGTTGAAGTTCTGTATTGAATTTCTCTTTACCATTTTCTTATACCAACTGCCATGCTCTTATCCAGCCTCTCAGATTCACTCTATCCCAAGCTGCACTCCAGTCTCTCCTAGTTGACCCATTATTATTAACTCGATTGTTAGCTTGTTCTATCCATAATGACTATAAACAACTGTGATGATAACCTGTCCTTTCGAGCGCTACAGAGACAATTTGGCTTGTAGTGGCTCATAGCTTCTTATCAGAGAAGCCATCAGCCATTTCTTCAGATCCACCTTGGAGTTCTTCTTCTGAACAGGGGATACATTTTTAGGAAAGCGGTCTTTAGAACTGGTGGCCATTTATACGCGTGGGTAACATATTTTGGCCAGTTTTATTCTTCAGTTCCCTCAGAATTCTTGGGTGCGTGCCATCTCATTCTGATAATTAATGTATTTGTTTTGTAAATTGAGCTTGTGGCATACTTTGCCTGTAGAAGAGCTATATGACCATCCCTTCCCTGCTAACAGAACCCAGGTTCTGTTCACATAAGGATAAGGAGGGGAAGGTAGGTTCCTCGGACAGCCTTGGAGGATGGATCATGACTGATAAGAGCCAGTCATGCTCATGACATTCTGCTCCGACAGACACTCCCTTGGCGGCTTCTCCTGCAGCTAGGGGTGTCTATGGGACTGTTGTAGCTAATAAGAGGAAAGGAGAAGTCTTCTGGGGGTTTCTGGAAAGGATTTGGATTCCAAATGAAAGGTGAGCTCCTTGCGAGCAGCAAGCCTTTTTTCCTCTGCGCCTTCCTTCCTGCCTGGCATGCAAGCACGCGGCCATAATTTCTTCAGTGGCTGTAGCTGTCTTGCGAACGTGATGGAACAGTCGAGAGAGACCCAGAATGCTGACCCAGCACCCTAACATTTTTGAGCCCCTTCACTAACTGTAACAGCTCACTCCCAGAACTAGTGTTGTGTAGAATACTTAAACGACCTCAACTTCTCATAATTCAGATTTTCTGTTGCTTGCAACCAAATGCATTCTTAACTAATTTGGGCTTAAAATACAGTGTTCTGACTGCTTTCTCCATCTGGGATTTAGGTTAGGTTCTGGGTTTTAGATGTAGTCATAAGTAAGATCGAACATTTTAGAGGGCATTTGGGAACAGAACATCATCTAATCCTCCTCGGTCAAAGAAAAAAAAATGACAATTTGGTGACGCTTCTGAGTTCCAAGGGAAGACAGCAAGGAAAACATTAATCACTGTGGGCAATTTGGCCCCACAAAGAAAAGCCTCAAAGAAGGGAAACAGTGAGCGGAGCTTCTCTAGGCAGAGAGAAGAGAAGAGGTCAAAAAGGCATTAAACCAGGAAGGACGTGATGCCTTCTGTGGGTATCTTCCCAGGTAGTGTGCCAGAATAAGAGGCTATTTGAAGGGAGAGAATATGGTCTGGGGATCTTGACACTGCCTAGGTCCAAGGCACCACCCTGCCACTGGCTGGGCATGTGACATGGTGACCTCTCTGCTCCTCACTGCTTTACCTGGGACGTGGCAGAGTTTGGCACCAAGAGGTCATTTGTCTCTGCCATCCCTCTGGGTTTGAAGGTGAGGAAGCAGGGAGTGGAGGAACAACCCGATTACAGTGTCCAGTAACTCAGAGGACGTACGGTCCTCCCTCGGTATCCTCAGGGGATTGGTTCCAGGACCTCCTGTGGATATCACAAATCTGTGGAAGCTCAAGTCCTTTCGTCTGCCCACCGCACCTGTGGAATCTGCTTTTGCGGATTCAACCAACCCAATCTGCTGTTGGTTGGATCTGCAGATGCAGAACCCATGGATAGCTAGGGCCAACTGTACTGGAAAATCAGTTCTGTTTTTGAACGGAAGAATCTTCCATTTCTCTATATCCACGGCACATCTGGGGGGAGAGGGGAACAAGAACAAACGGCTTGAATGGAGCTTGCAAGACTGTCCCAGAGGTCTTGATTTGGTAAGACGTGCGTCGTTTCACCTACCCACTTTACATGTTTAAGATAATAGGTGCCGACATTTAATAATCAGGAGACTTTGCATAAAAATTCATGTTTCTGGTTTTAAAGCAAGTAGACATCTTGGCAACATTAGGCCTACATAACTGCATGCCACTCGGGTTGGAGCAGGGTAACCTTTGTCCTATCACGTGTTTCCTAGTTGGAGACTGTCAGCTTTGCTTTATGGTCTACATGACACCGAGGCCGAGGGTTAGTTTATCATCACTCTTGCAATGCTTTTTTTTTTTCCTCATAATAGAGACTGTCTTTCTCCAGAGTGGGGAAACAAAAGAATAGATGAAGTAGGTTGCATGTTTCTTACACCCAGCCCACTTCATCATTAAAATTAGCTGCCTACCAGCACTTGTAGGCCTTAGAATTTGCAAATTTGCAAACCCAACTATAACTGTAGTGCAGGCCACAAATGGAAATTTGTCTCTGTGACACTTTCATGCCCATCCTTCTTGGAAAAGGAGGTTGATTATTCTTACAAGGCAAAGCATCTTTAGTGCATGGCAATGGCTAAAAATTAATTCAGCTTTCCAGACCTCTTTGCCGCAAGACAGCTAGTCTGACAAATGCCATTGCTAATTAGTGTGCCAAGTCACAGGAGGGACCCGCTCTCTGGCAATCACAATTAGTGCTTTTCAATAGGCCCCACAAATGAAGACATAACGTGCAGTTTGGGCCTAGGTGGCAGCAGTAGGACCTTTATTTTGCTGTGGAAGGGGACATTCCCACCAGGGCCATTTGCTGGGACAAAAATCCCACCTCTGGTGCAAGGAAATAAATATAGGGCACGGCAGTCATGCCAAAGTGGACCGTTTTTGGCTTTGAAACGTACAGACAAGATGCCTGCAGCCTGATCGTCTTTCAGGCTCCAGGATAAGACGCTGGCCCCTCGGCATCTGTGAAACTGCTTGTTTCCTCTTCGATTCTCTCATAAGGGTGAAAGCTTAACACGTGTACAGTATTTTAAAAGACCTATTAATTAGCCAGACTATTCATTTGCCCACTAAAAAAAGCTCCATGGAACAGGGAGGTCTAGGTCATATTATGATCCAAGTGTTGATCTAAGCATATGGACATGGGCAGTTGGCTCTCGGGCTCAGGGAATGCTCCATTGGACATTGGGTGCTTTGAGGTCAGCATCGTACCTTTGCTGACATTCTGGGTGAAGGACTGGCTGAGGGTCTGGTTTCTGGACGTCAGTGAGCAATTGGGACAGCATCTGTGAGTTCCCACCTCCGCTGGGCAGAGGTGCTCTGAGCAGTTTGAAAGTTACAGGAGGTGGGCAGGAAGTCACCCACGCTGTATTCTTCCCTCCTCTAGCCACCAACAAATGCTCAGTGGGCAGCTCTTGCCATCCAGAGCAGGCGGCTAGCTGGCTGGCCATCTGGAGAAACCCTGGTGAAGTCAGACACAGCAGACAAAGAGGGATGTTTTTTGAGCAGACAGAGCAAGGGCTGGGAAGGCAAAGGTAGGCTTTCCTCCAGGGATAGAGCAGGCCATGAGTCCCCACGCCTGTGGGCTCTGGAGAGCTGGCAGGGCAGAAAATTCAGGGGAGACGAGACCATCGCAAAAGTCTCCAGGGCCTAAAACAGAGGAGCTTGTTAATGCTAGGAGAAGAGTGAGCAGATCTTAATGTGAGTCAGAATACTGTGACTCATGAATGGGGCTATCATGACACCCTCAGGGTTTGCCTTTGTGGGGTTCGTAAACAGCTAGGAATTCCTTTAGGATCTTGACGTCGAGAGCCAGATTATTTAGAGCAACATGCATGACACATAGTTCTCTTCCCTGAGTCCATCGTGTATAGCCTTTGGCTGGTCAGTTACTCAAGATATCGTGACCATGTCCACGAAGTACCTCCATGTATGGCCTCGGAGGACCTGCCAAGTAACCCCTTGGAGTTGACAGGAGGGTTTCAGTTTTCAAGGGAGGGAAACTGAAGATCAGTGGAGTGATTGGCCACGGTCAGGCTGATTCAGTGGGAGACCAGGACTTGCACCCGCCTCCGATTGCAGGGCTGCTGCCTCTGTTCAAGGCTGAATGGTTCCCCAAGATGAGTTTCTTTACGTGTCAATGAACTTTCCCTCCTCTCTCCTTTATGTGCAGGGGTGGGAAAAAGAGAGATTTCTGTGGAAGTTAGATCTCTTAGTGCTCTTCTCAATAAAGATAAGCCCAGGGCAAGGAGGGACTCAGCGGTGGCCAACCTCCCTGTGGCCTTTAAAGGGTGAAGAGGCTCCATGAACTGCCTCAACTCCCTCTGGATGTCTGTTTATGTTTTCATCACCCATGAAGGTATCCATTTTTGGATCGAGTTATAGCTTTACATCTTCTGGAGTTAATGGATTTATATGCCTTCTGCATCTAACAAATGTGACTTCTTTTGATTTGTCTTCTGATTCCTTTAAATCTTACTTTACAAGGTGAGCAGCCCCCCTTTCCTGTCCTAAAATAATTTTCAAGAGACAACTACCTCGGTACAGTCAGATAGTCATTCATTTTTTCTGCACTTCTGGGCTGTGCCCCCTTGCAAAGCAAATACCTCTCCCATGTAAGAACCCATTAAAAAATTGGGCCCAGGATCGCATCCTGCAACGTCTACTCTACAGACCAGGCAGGTGATCCGAGAGGGAAGTGGACAGGATGTAGGAAAAGCAGCACCATGAGAGAGAGGTAACAGGCAGCTGGCATTTGGCACCTGCAAGGATGTAGGCCTTGTGTTGCCAGATCTCCTGCTTTTTCCAATAAAAGCTGGGAATCAAGATTTGAAGGTAATGTCTCCTGGCATTTGGATGTCATAACTCATTAAAAAATTTTTTCTTTTCACTTTGTGGACTAAACAAAACACATCTGTGGCCCAGGGATGGTGCCAAGGACCAACCTGGGGAGACTGGAGCCCCTCTCTCAGAATTGCCACCACTCCTCCCTTCTTTGATATGGACACTCAGCATTTTCTCAGTAAAACCCTGGGTAAGTGCAGCTTTGAGAACCCTTGCTCTTTCCACCCAGATTGTTACTTTTAAATCCCTACCATCGACATTCTGGGTTCAACGTGACCCTCATGATGTGAGTTAAAGGTGCAGTCAGGGTGTGACCTTGGCAAAGATAAAGGACAGTTTCTTCATCTTAAAAAGAGGCAGTCAGGAGGGCTTCCCTGGTGACGCAGTGGTTGGGAGTCCGCCTGCCGATGCGGGGGACGCGGGTTCGTGCCCCAGTCCGGGAAGATCCCACATGCCGCAGAACGGCTGGGCCCGTGAGCCATGGCCGCTGAGCCTGCGCGTCCGGAGCCTGTGCTCCGCAACAGGAGAGGCCACAGCAGTGGGAAGCCCGCGTACCACAAAAAAAAAAAAAGAGGCAGTCAAACTTGGAGGCCCACACTGGAGCTCCGATTTGATGGAAGGGTGCCGGGGCTTGCGGATTAAGGCTCCTGGATTCAAATGTTGCCCCCTTGATGGCTGTACACATTTCCTTAACTTCTCTGAGTCTCTACCTATAAAATGGGGATAGTGACGATCCCTGGACTTGCAAGGATGTTTCGGGTTAAAGGAAATGTATATAAAGTTCTGGGCACAGAGTGCTGAGTAAATGCCACCATGTTTCTATTTTACACCAAAGGTTTACAGGCGTTAATATCAGCTTTTTTCCTTACTGACAGCTGAGATCACTGACCAACGAAATGGAATTTGTTGAGGAGAAGGGTCAAGAGAAGTGGGAAGAGGTTTTGGTGCTCGGATGACACTAGCGCCGTGTGATGGGGCGCCTCAGTGAGCCACGTGGGGTGGCTTGGTGGTTTACAAGGCGAGAGGAGTGGCCCGGCCAGGGCGGCCGGGGTGGCAGGATGGCCGGTGGGAAGATAAGCCTCACGGGAGCGCATTAGGGAATCCTGGGGGCTGCCGTGGCAGTCACACCCCACAGCTGTGCCTGAGTGAGTGTGTGAGTTTCCTAGGGCTGCCAGAGCCCCCCAGACTCCGGTGGCTTAAAACAAGGGATCGATTCTGTCACAGTTCTAGAGGCTAGAAGTCCAAAATCCAGGTTTTGGCAGGGCCGTGCTCTTTCTCCAGCTTCTGGTGGTTGAACGGGGCTGCAGTTGCCTCACCCCAGTCTCTGCTTCTGTTATCACGTGGCCGTCTTCTCTTTGTGTCTGTGTGTTCAGATGACATTCTCCTTTCCGGGTGTGTCTTTCTCTGTCTTCTCTTTTTATAAAGCTATCAGTCATATTGGATGAAAGGCTCACCCTACTCCAGTATAATCTCAACTTCCATCTTAATTACATCTGCAAGGACCCTATTTCCAAATAAGGTCCCATTGACAGGAACTGCGATTAGGGTTTCAGCATATCTTCTTAGGGGACACAGTTCAACCCACAGCAGTGACCTGGGCAAATCATTTAACCCTCAGAACGTCTCTTCCTTCTTTTGTCAGACAGAGACATGTCCATCTCCCCCATCACCCAGGGCTGTTTGGAAGATCAAATGCAATGTTGGGGGAAACCTTTCTGTAAAGCATTTAAGTACTTTATAACTGTTCAGTATTTTGTTATCGCCCTGGAAGGGATGTGATAAGGTCAGAGATGATGATTGTCGAGCGCGTGCCTTCCTCTGGAGCTATCATAAAAATAAAAGCTTGTAGTATTTATTATTAATAACCTGCGTGCTAGGTCCCTGGAGGCCCAGGAGCCCGCTGATGGAAGCCTTTGACACTCTTCTCATTTTTACTTCTGATCACCCCCTCCAGTTCCTGCAGACACTGAAAATGCAAGAGGGAAATAATTGTTCTCTTTCCTCTTCCTCCTCCAATAAAAATCCTCCACACGAGGATTCATGACAAACTTATCTCAAGGTATTTTGCTTTTCATATCCATGCTGACTCTGTGACCTGATTGCATATTACCCAGAGGGATCTATTTGTGTTTAAAACCTACTTGTTGTTAAGAATTTAACAGACTGCACACCTGTGTGAACTCAGAGGTGATTTATTTGGAGGAGGGAAGGGAGCCCAGATTTCTTGGCATTTCAGGCCCTCCATTCTCCTGACTGCACGCTCCCCGACTCCCTCAGCTTTTTGTTTATTCTCTTTATCACCATGTTGTTTGGTTTCCACTGCTTTTCTTTAACCCTCTCTTCACTCTGCATACTTCCTCCCCCATTTCTCTCATTTTTTCCTTCCCTTTTTCCTCCTTTGCTTCTGCTCCCTTTCTAGAACATTCTCTCTCCTTCTTCCCCTCACTTCCTTGTCTTCATCGGGTTGGACTAGATCTTTGGGTCACCTCCGCTTTATTTTCCTTCTAGAGACCCCTCCGATCGTCCAGGCCGTAATATACTCTGCCACTCTCCTGTGACAGTTTATAAGCTGCTTTGTGGACCTTAAAACTATTGAATCTTCTTGCTTCCGAGAGAGGGTGGTAGATAGTGAACGGACTCCAAAGGCGTTTGCAGGTGGGGCTGCTCCTTCGTGGACAGCTGCTGCTTTATGTCCCTCTTCGGGTTTGGTTTGTTGGTTGGGTTGCGCTGCTGCGGTTCTGGGCCTCAGTCCCGGGAAGGGCCACACACGTGCGGAGGAGGGGCGAGCAAAGGCTTCCAGCCCTGTGGAGGCAGCTACCCCCTGCCCAGCCCCCTGGACGGGGAGAGAGAAGGGGCAAGACGCTCTGTCGTGTGGTGTCTATGAAAGCTTGAACTTCTTCTACAAGCCAGTTATTTATAAGAGGATGGGGAGGTTCTCCATTCATTCATCCAACAATTACTTTTCAAGTTCCTCTTAGGGACCAGGCATCAGGCTGAGCGCTAGGGAGCATCGTGTTTGGTAAAGCCATCTCTTAAAACCAGAAGAGTTTATTGGTCAAGACACAGATGAGATGTTGTGCTGGGCACTAGCCTGGGCTCTAACCTGACCTACATGGTGGGAGGTGGAGGGAAGGGAAGGAAGGCTCTCCTGTGAGGCAGTGACCTTGAGCTGAGACCTGAAGGATGCACTGGGGGAAGACATGGGAGTAAGACAGCGAGGGGCAGAGAGGGCAGGGCTCTGGGCAAAGGCCTTTAGGGCAGGTAGACCTTGGAGCATCCAAAGATCTGAAGACCAACGGGATGGAGGAGCCAGGGGAGCACAGGGGCTGAGTCCCCAAACGAGGCAAGAGGTGGGGGGCAGAGGCCGTGTTCATTCTGGAAAAGCAGAGGAATGTTGAAAAATATAAAAAAGGAAAAATGATCTGTGTCATACTGTCTTTACACATTTTAAACTTTTTTGTGCCAGAACATACAGTAAAGTGCATAAAGGGTACTTAAGTGTGTATCTCATTGAATTTTTGCATGAATGGACTGGACTTATAAACCTTTTTGATGTAATTTCATATCACAAAAAATTTATGCTATTAAAAGTACGTCAAGATGAGGATACGGGGAGGGGGAAGGGGAAGCTGGGACGAGTGAGAGAGTGGCATGGACATATATACACTACCAAATGTAAAATAGATAGCTAGTGGGAAGCAGCCGTGTAGCACAGGGAGATCAGCTCGGTGCTTTGTGTCCACCTAGAGGGGTGGGATAGGGAGGGTGGGAGGGAGGAGATATGGGGATATATGTATATGTATAGCTGATTACTTTGTTATACAGCAGAAACTAATATACCATTGTAAAGCAATAATACACCAATAAAGATGTTAAGAAAAAAAAGTACGTCCAGAATTGGAAGCTAAAGACCAAATCCTGTTCTGTCATCGGGTGCGTTATAATTCCTCCATTTGTCAGTGTGTCTGTGTCTCTCGTGTCAGTGTTTCCTCGTGTACTGTGCACTGAACATTACTGTACGTAACTGGTGGTGCATGTCTAGTTATCTTCATAGTGATGCTAGAGGTAAGAAGGGCATGAACGTTGGTGAGGCTCTTGAGACATGCTGCAAGATCGCAGAAAGATTAATTTTCACTCCAGGGTTTCCAGCAGAGTGGGAAGCATCCCTGAATCCCCTCTGCGTGGCTGTCTTCTCCTCTATCTGGCTCTCTCGTGAGAGGATCCTGCTGCTTGTGCTTTCTGTTCCCCTACATCTGAGTCTGAACAAAGAAAAATTCTCAAGTCAGGGAACGTCAGTGAGTGTTTGACCTGACAGGGAGGAAGACCCCCATTTCCTTTGAGGTGGGAAAGCCTGAGCCCCGAGGCCGTGGGCCCCTCCTGGCGATGGGGCTGATCCCAGAAATAATGATGGGGGACGCTTCTCACTCCCCTCCCCACCTGCCTGGTCCCTCTAAGAGGTTTCCAAGCTGTAGAAAGGATAAACCTCCCTTCAGCCTCAACTTGGCTCTTCTTCCCCACTGGACCTACTCATTCCGCATAAGGTATAGATATTCAGATTTTGTTTCTTGAATCAGTGAAGAAAGATGTAATTTCTTCAAGTGATACTGTCTAAGAATTTCCTCTATTCTTTTTTTCCGTGTGTGTGTGTGTGTGTGTGTGTGTGTGTGTGTGTGTGTGTGTGTGTGTAAAGGGGAGAGAGGGTAATAACTTTATCACCACAAAGAAGGTAAAATTCTGTTGGTCTCTCTGGCACTGACTTTCTCTCAAAGCAGCAACTCCTTGCAGGGTTTCTGGGCTTCTCCAGCTGTTTAAAATGGCTAACCTCCTGTTTACTTTCTTGTTTATATGTCTGAGCAAAGTGGAAAATTCAAAGGAAGGTGTTTTGCTTATTCCCTGAGCTAGAATGCTGAGCAGGGAAGTACTTCCACCCGTGTTACTAATGGAGCTTGCTCTCTGCAGACTGGCTCTGAGCCCAGGTTTACGGAAATTCACTTCAGACAAATACATTCTGCCACTTTGTTTCTTGGGAACAGACATGGCAGAGTCCCAGTGGGTCACTCCATCTGTTCCCTGGAGCCAGGATTACTTCCTACATCATTCCACAACAGCTTTTTCCAACATAACTTTTAAATAAACCATAAAATAAAAATATGCCAGCAACTGGAGAGAGATTCTGCTGGTTGAGAAGGCTCAGGAATCCTCCAGCTTGAAGAAAAACAAAGAAAACAATATAAAAGCAATGAACAAACCTCTGCTTACTTTTTCCCTTTTTCTCCCGGCCCGAAGCACACCCAGCCCTCAGTCATCCCAAATAACAATGGATTCTGTGTGCGATTTACGCTCCCAGGCCCAAGGGATGAGCTGGAGGTCTGCCCCAGGTTAGAGGGTCCTGGCGCCAGATGGGGGAACCCCCAAGTGTATCCCTGAACCCCAGAGGTCCAGGGAGCGGTAGCAGGAGGGCCGCAGAAAGAAGAGGAAACTTGCAGAGAGATTCAAAGGGAAGATCCAGTCTTAGCCTATCAAGAGTGGTGGCCAAGAGACCCCAAGCATTATAGTTTTGTCTGGGTGTATGCCCAGGAGTGGGATGGCTGGATCATAGGGTAACTATATTTTTAGTTTTCCGAGGAACCTCCATACTGTTTTCCATAGTGGCTGCACCAGTTTACATTCCCACCGACAGTGTAGGAGGGTTCCCTTTTCTCCACACCCTCTCCAGCATTTTTCATTTGTAGACATTTTAATGATGGCCGTTCTGACTCCTGTGAGGTGGTACCTCATTGTAGTTTTGATTTGCATTTCTCTAATAATTAGTGATATTGAGTATCTTTTCATGTGCCTACTTGCCTTCTGTATGTCTTCTTTAGAGAAATGTCTGTTAAGGTCTTCTGCCCATGTTTCGATTGTTTGTTTTTTTGTTGTCGAGTTGTATGAGCTGTTTGTATATTTTGGAGATGAAGCTCTTGTCGGTCCCATCATTTGCAAAATTAGCACAACATTGTATCAGTAAATCAACTATACTTCAATTAAAAAAAGAGAGAGACCCCAAGAAAAGGGAGCGAGGATCCAGGATTTCCACTGGCCGGCAGCTCAGAAAGCGATGCTGGGGGGCGAGGGATACGTAGCTGGGCTCCGTTGTGGCCGCTGGGAGAGGCAGTATCGAGTGGGACGTGACTGAGCTGGGCTCGTATTCCAGGTGAGCGACCCCAGAACTTTGAGAAGTGTGATCAGAATGTACGGCTCGTGACCTCTGCCCTCAAGGAGCTTTTAATCCAGTCAAGGAGGTTGATAAATACAAGTGGTGGCAGAAAATAATGTGTGATGATAGTCTCCCAGCGTGCGTAATCGACAGGAAGTTCCTTTTGCGCTCAGCACCGGGAGAAACTAGCTTAGGCTGAAATAGTAGAGGGGGATTTCCTGGAGAGAGAATTTATGCTAAGTCTTGGAGGGTGAATGAGATTTGGACAGGAAGGAAGGGCAAGGTGTTTCAGACTCTGGCTCTGTGACATATGCTAATATTTAATAGGGATCGTTCTTGCCAGGCCAAGCCCTTGGAGGTTGGTTAATGAGCTCCTAGGTATGAGAAAAGAAGAGCCCTCCTGCTTGCACATGGCCGGTGTGGAAGATGAGCGCTTCTGTCCCCACTTAGGCCAGGGCATCTGTTACTCGGTCATCTGATGCCGCTCTGTCACATGCTCAGAAGCGTGGTGGTGTCGGCATTCTGGGAGTGGATCCATCTTTCCTGAGGGGATGGAGAGTGACCAAAAGCTGGACTGTGCACTCACAGAGACAGCTCGGTGGTTACATGGGTAGGAATAGCCAGTGGCTTGTATGACCAGCTCTTCTTTTCTCCCATGTAGGCAGAGATCTGTGAGCAAAGCAGAATTGTAACCGCCGGAAGTTACCATGTAAACGTGGAATAACAATAAGTAGGGCTGGACAGAAAGGGGGTATAATGGCACCAGGCTAAGACAAACTCGGCATCTCCATCTCTCAGATGCCTCTGATCTCCTCAATGACACCAGGATGCACGAGACCAGAATATTCAAGGTCTGAAGGCTGTGACCCCGGGCATACATCTCCGCATTATAGGTAGTCGGGCCGATGGGGCCAGGACACCCAGTGTCCACAGGCTAAGGCCATGTCAGCCCATGTGCCCAGCCAGCGTCCCCCCTCCTCCCACCTAAAGCTGGTCCCTCCAGATCCCATCTCCTCTTGACACCTCACGACACCGCCCCGCCAGTTCCTCGCTTCTCTCGTCTTTTTCTTTCTCTCCACTCCCTCCATCTCAGCAGCATACAAATATCTGTTACTTTTCTCATCTTAACCAAGTCTCCTCTTGAACCCATTTTCTCCCTGCCAATTAGTCCTTCACACCTTTTCTCCTTTTTGCGGCAGAGCTTGGAAGACGTGTCCAGTTCCTCCCCTTCCTCTCTCTCTCACACTCA
Organism: Delphinus delphis; assembly: GCF_949987515.2. Taxonomy (NCBI): domain Eukaryota; kingdom Metazoa; phylum Chordata; class Mammalia; order Artiodactyla; family Delphinidae; genus Delphinus; species Delphinus delphis. Next base: position 94,448,880 of record NC_082691.1, read on the forward strand.
CTCTAAGTTGGCTTTCGCCGCCTAGGAGGTGCTCCAGAGCTTGGGTGACCCTTCAGAGAAGTCCCAGTTGAGACCCAGGGACCAGGCGTTTCACCCCTGTGTTCACCGTTGTTGGATGCAGGCTGCCCCCAGGACAGGGGCATGACCTCCGCTGAGGCAGCCTGCGCCTGCCAAGAGCGACTCCAGGGGAGGGCCCAGCTGAGAGCCTGCAGGCGGGGAAAGGCGGGCTTGGTCCTGAGGTGAGCAGGGCGGAGTCCACCACAGCGCTGCTTTCTGTTACTGCACCTGAGTGCGGAGGTAGGGGATTGAAAATATTGAAACCTCTGCTCAGCAGTCAGAATGTGAACCTCCAGGTGTGCCGCTAAGTCCCCCCAAGGGCCAACATTTAGTTACGCATCAGACCCCTCTCTATGGGATGGACTTGCACACACAAGGAAGAAAACGGCCGTGATGTTGAAAGGACCCGCCCCTCCTCCCATTGTTTTTCCTTACAAAGTGGCTGTGAGGTGAAACGAAGGCCTGCCCCGCAGCCGATGGGAGCGGGGTCACCATGGTGAGCTTCATCCCTTTCCAGGGTTTTCGAGGGGAAGCCCAGGCCTGTAAACATCCAGGAGCAGGACCTCCCTTGCAGCCTCACAGTGTTAAAATGGTGCTTAATCCACACTTCTGGACTGAAAATCAGCATTTAAATGGGACTCCATCAGCAGGCTGCAGTGCCTCTAAGGGGAGAGCATGTGGCATCTCTTAGGGTTGTTCCTGGTGCTCTGGGGTGCCGGACACCCAAATGGCTGACCACCCTTTAAAATGATTACCTGTATAGGCGCACAGATACAGGTCGGCGGTGTAGACAGCTCTCTTCTGCACACAGTCTTCTTACACCTTCTTTGCTGGGTGCATCGTCAGTGGAGAGAAGAGTGAGTACATAGCTGGGTGAGAAAAAGTGACCGTTCCAGGGAGGGAGTGGGCTGACGGGTGGGTGTGGAGTGAGCGCGATAGTGCAGATCAGAAACCCTCACACTCTCTAGTGAAAGAGTCCCTCCCACCTGTGCAACCGCCGCGTTCAAAGTGCTCTCGACCGTGTCACCTCATGTGACAATTACTTCAGCATTCACGGGACCTCCTTGCCCTACCTGGTAACTTGTCACTTGATTTTACCCTGGTGTGTACTTTTCCAGGGCATTTTCTCTGAGTGACTGTGTATTCATCTCTGGCATTTGAACTAAATTTGTGAAAATTTAATCTGACAGGCTAGATCATTACCAGGGACCTTCCACTCCAAAGATTCCACAGATGCCAAATGCAATGAGGCAGAGTACCAGCTGCAGTTACACATTCCCAGGGTGCCTAACACCTTCTGCATCCTACCCAGTATTCACTTTGTATTTGTCTTAAGATATATGTCCCCATGTCCCATGTCTGGGACTTGAGGATTTGTCTCGCTATTTCCATCTGTTGCTTTTTCATAATTTAATGTATCCTTGGATACTGACAGATGCTTTCCCTTCTGGATTTTGCATATTTGATGGACAGGTCACCACCTCACTTTATATATTGGATGATGAGTGTTACTGTTTGCTTTCATTTGCTCCCTTATACATTTAAATGTTCCATCTCCCTGTGATTTTAATAATTAACATGAGTAAATTATGCCTATAATTGTATAACCTTGATGGAGTCTGACATCATGGAAAGGTCTTGGTGTGGCCCGTATTTGAAACTGCTTGTAGGCTGAAAATACTAGCCCCATCATTTCAGGGCCCTTGTGATGTGTCATGTGAATTGCAAAAAGTAAATCCTTCCATGACATCCATCTTGACTGCAACTGCATAGAGGTTGTCCAAGTCAGACTCTTATTTTTAAATGAAAAAGACAAGGAGTTAAAAGTACAGTAAAAACCTTTTATGATGCTGATTTTAGCAGACAGGAGTGACGTCTGTTAGAAGTAAACTGTATTACATCCTGTTTCTTATTACAGCAGGTAATAGTTGCGATTACCTATATAGGCTCAGAGACACAGGTCTGCAGTGTAGACGGTACGTCCAAACTCTCTTCTGCACAGTCTTCTTGCACCTTCTTTGCTGTGTGCATCATCACGGAGAGAAGAGTGAGTACATAGGTGGGTGAGAGAAAGTGACCGTTCCAGGGAAAAGAGTTTGACTCTGGGGGTTCTTCTACCATTTTCTCTTAAGGAAGCCACAAGGAAATGAACCCGCTGTTACTCTGTATAATTCTTGGTTATGGGAGGCTGTGGTTCTTGTAGTATATTTAAGAAGCCATGCTTATCGTAGTTTATTTAGAAATAGCCATGTTGATGGGGGAGAATTTAATATACTGCCGTATTAATTAGGAGGTGGAGGGTGGTCTCACTTAAAGGGAGAGATTATTCTTGGGGAAGAGGCCAGACTCTTAGACATAATATAAAGAGCCCAAGCTTCAGATGAGCACCAGAAGGGGACATCCCTTTAGACCTTAAGCCTAGAAGAGTTTAGATGGGACCAGCCCAGGGACAAAGGCAAGGTGACTTGAAATCATGCCAGTCCTCTGGGTACCTATCTTCATCTTTGTCAGCCAAAGCATCTTCTATTTTATATTTGTAATACTCTCAATATTTATCTGCACTCGTACTTCCTTAATGCTTAGCAAAATCTTTTAAATGCTTCAGCCAGCATTTCCCCTTGTCTTTTCTGTAGGAACTGTAGTTAAGGGTAGCTATATAGACCCAAATGATTAGGGAATGCTGTGCTTTATGGAAGAAAGCCACCTAATAAGAAGAAAGAATTTTAAAAATAAGTTCATGAAATTATTGATTCAGGGAAGTAGTATTAATTAGGATGAAAATCACCGGATAGCTAGCTATTCGGGAAAAGGATATTCGTTATACTACCAAAATTACACTGACTCACAGATTGGTCTCACTTTTTGGTCTCAAGAGGAAAACATAATTGCACAATATAAGGAAAAGGTTATCACCACCCTCATCTGGTAACCAATCATAACATCACTAATGGTGTAACAGCCTGAAGTTTTGTGTCTTGTGATGTAATTGAGCCGTGACTACATAATATCACTTACAATGTTTTCTAGAAAAAAAGTGTTTAACCCATCAAGGCTTTGGATTGATATTTCAGCTCCTAGGAAATACAGGGGTTAGAGGAGAGGAACAAGTTAAGCATCACCAGAAGGAAGTAATTACACAAATCCGGAGGCTGAGACATTCTGTAGGAGCCTCTGGCCTAATATCTTCACAAATCAGGGTCAATAAGGGAAGCTTACTAGGTTTAAAAGTATTTAAAGGACATAACAATCAGATGCAATCATCCTGGATTGGATACTGGTTGGAACAAAGAAGTTGTAAGAACATTTGGAGGGAAATTTGAATATGATAAAAAGTATTAGATGATACGAAAGTTTACTGAAGTGGAAATGAAGAAATCATTGATGAAAAAAGGCTGCAGGACAGCATGTACTGTAAAATCTCATATTGGTAAATATGTGTGGACATATATGTAAGAAAGAGAGCACACCCTAAAATAGTAACAGGTGATTTCTGGGTCATAGAAATACGATATTTTGATGTTTAGTTTTTACCTTGTATACATTTTGTAATTTTCTATAATGGCGTGGAGGCTGTTTTTATTATTTTAATAAATCACCGTAAAGAAAGCGTGTCAGAAAGGAATTAAGATTTCATTTTGTATTAAGATCTGTTGATTCTTTTGGAACTCAAGTATATTTTAAATAAACTTTTTATTTTGGAGTAGTGTTAGATTTAGAGAAAAATTATGAAGATAGTACAGAGCGTTATTTTATATCCTTCCCTCATTTCCTCTAATGTTACCATTTTACTTACAGTACTGTGGGTCATTTGTGAAAGCTAAGAAATTAATAGTGGTATATTAGTCTTTACTAAACTCCAGACTTGATTCAGATTTCACCACTTCTTCCACTAATGTCCTTCTGTTCCAGCAGCCACATTGCATTTAGTCATCATATCTCTTCAGTCTGTGCCAATTTCTGAGTCTTTCCTTGCTTTTCCTGACCTTGGCAGTTTTGAAGAATATTACTCAGGTATTTTGTACAATGTCCCTCATTCTGGATTTGTCTGATGTGTTTCTCACAGTTAGACTAGGGTTATGGGCTTTGGGGCAGGATTCCATAGAGGTGAGGTGCCTGCCTTGGTGTGTTACATGAGGGGCTGCATGATACCAACATGGCTTATCACTGGTGAAGTTAACCTCGCCACTGTTTCTTACTTTTCTTACTTTTCTTACTGTTTCTTACTTTTCTTACTGTTTCTTACTTTTCTTACTGTTTCTTACTTTTCTTAAAAGTAAGTTAAGAAATAGTAAGTACTTTAAAGTTTCTTAAAGTTACTATTTTTCCCTTTCTCTGTCCTCTGGAAGTGAGTCACTGAGTCCAGCCCATGTGTATTTGATTTTCACAAAATGCTGCTCTGTATTGACCCCCCCCCCAAAAAAAAACCCCAGGGCACTAGTTAATTTTAGCTGAGCTAAGGGGAGCTTATTTTTGTCTCCTCTTGAAAGAGCACTGTCAGATAATAATATACACTAGGGACATGGTATGGGTGGAGCTGGTGATGAAGTATGGGGACCCTAAGGGAAAGTAAGTGATACTCAGGGACAGAGATGGGGTCCCTTGATCAGCCACTGCTCCTCCACATTGTCCTTTGACCAACCTGGAGATTCTTCTCACACTCAACTTGAAAAAAATATCGGGGTTTCAAATGATCAGAGAGGTGGTCTTCCCTTGTAGAAGCTACTTTTGATTTCCAAGAATCTTTCATTGCTACGGGAGAATGGGTAGCAGGTGAATGGAAGGGAAGGTACCGAGAGTCAAAGGAAATAGCCAGCCAAGCTCTCTTCCCTGGTGGACAGCACTTTGGTGTGTAGAGAAGGACCCCACGCAGCCAGTGTAAGAATCTCTCCCATTTGTGTAACTGCCATTTTCAAAGAGGCACTCACAGGTTTTTTTTAATAGTTTTTCCAATTTTTTCCATTTTTGTTGAGAAATAGTTGACATGCATCCACTCTGTAAGCTTAGGTGTACAACATGATGGTTTGATTTACATATTGTGAAATGATGATCGCAATAGGTTCAACCAACATTCATCCTCTCATATAGATACAAAATAAGTAAAAGAAAAAGAAAAAAAATTTTTCTCCTTGTGATGAGAACCCTTCGGATTTACTCTCTTAACTTTTCTCTGTATCATTCAGCAGTGTTAATAACTATAGTCATTAAGTTGTACGTTACATCCCTAGTACTTATGTTTCCTATAACTGGAAATTTGTACACCTTCTTGATTACAAGTGTCACTGCATGAGAAATGAAGGTTTCAGCTCAGGCTAACAATGAAACAGTTCTTGGAAGATTTTTTATCAAACTGGGGGATTGTTCAGGTGTATTATGATTCTAGCAGAGAATTCTTTTACCTTTGGAGAATTTGGAAATGGATGTTAATTTACAGAATTTGACACTGGCTCTCTTTTTCTACCCATCATTTCTTACTATTCTAGATATAGACTATTCTAGATATAGCACTCTGCCCCCCACCCATAAATGTAGATTTGAAAACAAATTGAATCACATATTAAAAATGCATATTTCATGACAAAATTTTTAGGGCTAGATGTATATTTTGGGAAATAGTTGATTCAAGTCTTTATACATTTGTGCTGATCACCCCAATAGCCTAGAACTGATCATTCTGCAGTGGTTAACAGGGTGGGGCCACGAAAAGTTAATTATGTCAGTATTTGTTGGCTGTGCACAAAAATCTGGACACATGAAGTATGTGAATGTTTTGGATTGATAGCAAAACACTTGGAATAACTGATCTCTCAATTATATTCTTTGCATGTGTGAAGACCTTTCTAAGGCAGTTAGAAAGGACACTCCACCTTACTGATGTTCAATTGTAGGAACCTTTCTGCCCCTTTAGGAAATGATACTCCACATTCTCTTCTTTGTCATCTCTAAACTTTGTGGGTTTCATGTCAACATTTTTTAGGTTTTTGCCTTCCTAACTGGAATACACATTTTACCAGGCATCCTGCTCAAATAGAATATGTTATATACTACTGAGATTATTTTATGCTATGTAGAGTCCAAGTATTTTGATTAAACTTAAAGAAAAACAAAAGAATGTTATGTGCCTATCCCTTCTAACAGTAAAAATCCAACTTCTTGTTGTTGTCGTGTGTGCATGTGTATGTGTGTTTGGGGAAGGATTCTATGCTTTTCCACAAGCAAATATTAACTGATAGCATTTATCATCCTGATCCTTAAGCTTAATTATTCACCTAAATTGTAATCATCCTCAGCTGTATTCTATCATGACATTGTAAGTGAAGTAGTCTCAGCGTGCTGAACTCACAGCATTTTAGAGGCAGGATATCATCTCTGAAAAGAGACTTACACCTTTCTGTCTGTCTGGAAATTTCAGACTCAGATACTTACCTAGAAGAAATCAGACCTGTAACTGGGTATTACAGAGGTTAATATTGCAGATGACAAGACCCTTGTCTTGTCCATCACTGTCTCCCTACCCCTTGTCCCCTATAACAACACAGTCCATACCTTACCTGTGTACACAGCGTATTTCTTTTATATGCTTCCTTCAGTTTCCCATAATATTACGGGGAGTGAGGTAAGGTGTACGAAAGTGTTCCGGACCCCAGAAGTCAGGGCAAGCGTAGCGTCTATGTGACTGTGATCTTTTCGTGTAACTCAGTGACGTGCCCTAGCGCCCACACCCCCCGCATCTGAGTCTTGTAGTCAATTTAACAATGGCTTCTTCTGATTTTCCTCTGTGGCCTTGTTCACATTTCTTAAATTCTTGTAGACCCTTAAGCCATATAACAGACAATTCCAGCCCCCCATTCTGAATAAAGATGTAGACTCTTCCCTGTAGTCATACAGGAAGTAATTTCCATTTGATTTTCCTGTGCCACACTTGGTTTGTCAGAGAGCTAAGTGTTGTGTGAAATTTCTCCTTCCTAAGAAGGCGCAACTTTCATTTTTCATATTTTTTCCTTTTCTTTCCTGAGCTTCAAATACTGCTGTCTATAAATTATTTTAAAAGGCTATTTCTGTTTCTCTTACTTCTTTCCAGATAGCCCTCAAATCTTGCCTAATGAGAGACATACGGGTCTCAAATATGTTTAAGGAATATGAGGGTAGGTTGACAAGTGTGGGAGGGGCTTCCATTGTCTTAGGACAATGACAATTCAGACTCCCTTTTGCGCACAAAGATAATACATTTTTCTCTTGTAACTGAAGGGAACTGAATGCATTTACACTACTCTTCTATTCTGTCTTGGCTACAACTTTTTCCATTTAATACAGAGAGTAGGCCTCAGGCATTCATTTATTCGTTCTGGATTTAAATCTCCAATCCTCTTTTCCTCTCTGAGTTCTAGGATCAGATACCTTCTCCTGTCTGATTGATGTCTGATTGACATCTCCACACATATGTCTAAGACTTATCTCAAATTTCACATGCCCCAACGGAATTGGATTCTCCTCCCCTAAACCAGTTCCTTCCTCTGTCTTGCCGATCTCGATAGTGGTACCACTATCCACCCTATTTCCTCAAATTATGCTTGATTCCCCTCTCCCTAATCCCACACCCAGTCCATCAGTAAATCCATTGGCTCTAATCTCCAATTTATCTCGAACCAGTTGTCAATCCCCAAATCCAGGCCACCATGACCCCTCGCCTGATGTGTTCTAGTAGCCATCTCCACAGGGACACCTGGTCTACCTCCTACCAATGCTTTTCCCATCATCTGTTCTCTGCGTAGCAGCCAGAGTGACCTTTTAAAACTGAAATCATATCACTTCCCTGTGTAAAAATGTCCAAAGTCTTCCTGTCGCACTTAGATCAATATCCAAATGCTTCATTATGAACCACTAGGCACTGCGTACCTTCGTTGCTGCCTATCTTTCAAACTCCTCTGTGCCAGGCACCACTGTAGGCATTGGGGTTCAATGAAGTATCAGACAAAGTCTGCCTTCCTGGAACTGACAATCTGGTGGGATTCTTAAGGGATGGGTCTCAACCTTCGAGAATCTACCAATTTGTGAACATCACTACATTATTAAAAAATCCCCCATAAATTGCAGCTTTCGCACTGGCTGAAACACTCATAAATTACATTTCCTAATATCCCCTGTAAGTGAACTTGTTGGTTTCACATGTCTGATCTGCTGCCAAATTCAACATTCCACTCTTTATTTTATACAAGTACCACTTGCTAAGACCTCTCTCTCCTCATCTATCTCATCTATTACCAGCAGTAGCCGTTGGCTTCCTTTAATGGACTGTTTTTTCACAAGAAAGGCAATTTAAAAAATCACTTTAGGAATGTGAATGCACGTGTAACAACAAAGAGAAAACAGCACTAATACATTGAGTTGGGAATGCCTTTCCTCACTAGGTAAATGATTCAGTCCCACAAACAAACCGCACAGTGCACACAGTTCAAAGTTCTGCCTCAGTAAAGTGGTGAGCTCCTCTGTGCCTCTGGAGTCTAATGGGAAATGTACACATCACAGCAACATCTGCCCACGGGAATCCACAGACACCCCTTTACTTACCTCTCTTACATTCCAGGGACCCTTGTCAACACTGTCCTATCCTCCCACACCCTCTCCCCTTGAAAACTTGGGAGCCTGGAAAACAAACTCATCTTTCTGCCCCAAGCTTGTGTCATGCCTTGGGCCAGGGTGGGAGGCTGCAATCCAGCCTGGACTCCTTGGTTACCACTGATGTCCCCTCTTGGCCTGAGTTCACACTGGCATTGAACCGTTGCTCTTGGAATTGCTTTTATTTTTAACACGTGGAGGAGACTGTTCACTGACAGAGTTATTCATCTTCCTATGTGTGTGGGGTTTTGGGAGTAATTTCCCCCAGCTTTACTGAAGTATGTAATTGACAAAGAAAATTGTAAGATATTTAAAATGTACAACATGATGATACGTATACATTGTGAAAGGAATCCCTCCATTGAGTTAATTAACCCATCTCTCACCTCCCATGCTTACCCTTTTTTTTTTGCGGTGCGCGGGCCTCTCACCATTGTGGCCTCTCCTGTTGTGGAGCACAGGCTCCGAAAGTGCAGGCTCAGCAGCCATGGCTCACGGGCCCAGCCGCTCCGTGGCACGTAGGATCTTCCCGGACCGGGGCGCGAACCCATGTCCCCTGCATCGGCAGGCGGACTCGCAACCACTGCACCACCAGGGATATGCTTACCTTTTTTTGTGTGTGAGAACATTTAAGTTCTAATCTCTTAGCAGATTTCAAGTATGTGATACAGTGTTATCACCTTGAGTCATTGTGTCATCCATTAGATTCTCAGACCTTATTCAGCTTATAACTGAAAGTTTGTACCCTTTTACTAACCTCTGACTATTTTCCCCACCAATTTGTGAATATCTTATTTTCTACAAGTGATACCATGCGGTATTTGTCTTTCTGTGGGTTATTTCACTTAGCATAATGTCCTCCAGGTTCATCTATGTTATTGCAAATGGCAGTTTTCCTTATTTTTAAAGGTGTGTGTGTGTTTACCACATTTTCTTTATTCATTTATTCATCATTGGACACTTAGGTGAATTAGATGTTTCTTTGATATAATTCCTTTTCCTTTGGGTATATACTCAGAAATGGAATTGCTAGATCAATGGGCAGTTCTTCTTTAATGTTTTTGAAGACCCTCCATGCTGTTTTCCATAGTGGCTGCACCAATTTACATTCCCACCAACAGTGTTGTACAAGTGTTCCCTTTGTTCCAAATCCTCACCAGTATTTGTTATCTCTTGTCTTTTTGATAACAGACATCCTAACGTGTGGGGTGATATGAGATGGTGGTTTTGATTTGCATTTCTCTGATGATTAGTGATGTTGTGCACCCTTTCATGTAACTGTTAGCCACTTGTATGTCTTTGGGAAAATGTCTATTTAGGTCCTTTGCCCATTTTTTAATTGGGTTATGTTTATTTTCTATTGAGTTGTATGCTTATATGTTTTGAAATATGTTCTCACCACTTTCTGTAGGTCAGGTTTACTTGAGATCTCACTAATCATCTAGTATTGTAATAATCTATGTAGTGTGGAAATCCATCATATGTAATTAGTCTACTTTTTGTCCCTTATGGACAGACCATGCTGGCACTCTTATATTGTTTTTTCCCCATTTCTTTGTTCCCATAAACCAACCTTCTTTCTAAGTCTGTTGTGAATCCCTGAATTCAAAATTGAACTCAAAGCATTCTTTTTTTTTTTAGCATCTTTATTGGGGTGTAATTGCTTTACAATGCTGTGTTAGTTTCTGCTTTATAACAAAGTGAATCAGTTATACATATACATATGTTCCCATATCTCTTCCCTCTTGCATCTCCCTCCCTCCCACCCCTCCAGGCAGTCACAAAGCACCAAGCTGATCTCCCTGTGCTATTCAAAGCATTCTTTAATCCAAGTGACTGTCCTGACTTAAATTTATATGGGTCTTCAAAAACGTCCCCCAATTTTTTTTCCACCAAAAGAGATTCCTTTCCCTACTTTTCATATTTTTCAATATAAATCTCATGATCCTGTTTCTGACATTTCAAGGTCCTTAATTATGCCAGTTTTTCAGCACATGCAATATGTCCATTACTGAAATAGAAGAATCTGCTGCAAGAGCAGCCCTTAATGCTGAACCAGATCGCTGGAGTTCTGTCTGCGTCATTATGGTCCCTGCCATCAGATGGTCTTTCTAGGCGCATCCTCACAGGTGGACCGAATTTGTGTAGGCACAATTTGCCTTTAGCAGAGATACTCCAGTCAACCCAGCCATTCGGACTTTTATATGAAGATTTACATTTTAAAAGATTAGAAACACATTATGTATAACCTTGAACCCTATTTGCAAGTAACTCATATCTTAGAGTAAGTAGGGGAAAAAAGACTTCTAAGTTCCAAAAGCATACCATTAGTGCTTACTTAACTGTTAGCGAACAGTGTTTCAAATAATCCTTTCTGTTTTGAGGTCAACCACACATTGTTATCCAGCCCTACCTGTCTGTCTTGCTTGTTTTCAGCCAGATTTCAAGGCATAAATCCCTCTTACCTCATTAGAACTTTTCCTCTTATTCCCTGGCCGCCCATTGGTCTTAATTATCCCTAACCTAGGTGAGTCTAGGAACAACGGTTATCAGTTCCTCAGCCCCACTCCCATCTCCGCAAGCGCAACTCCCTGACAAATTACAAGGTGGCGCCTTCCTTCTACACCACCCTCTGCTAAAAAGCAAAAACAAAACAAAAGCAAAACCCAAAAGAAATCTCCCAACTCCTAGTTCGGCCTCACCTGAGCTTTGTTTTATTACCAAGAGAGCAGACTCTTCTTCTGGGGACTCTTTTGGAACTCATTACACTACATGGTGATTACAAGTTTTTCTTTGAGGCTCTGGACTTCCCACAACGTTCCTCTCCCTTTCAGCATCCATTCATCACAGTCACAAGGACCAGAAACTTTGGGTTTTTGAAGGGCTAAAGAGGTTTTTTAAATTTTGCTCCCCTCTTCTGGGCTTTGATTTGTCATGGATATAATTAGTTCTCTCTGTGTCTTCCCTTGGCTCCTTTCTCTCCTGGGTGATGACTTGATTAAAAATCGTATCTACTTGTTGGTGGCATTCTTTTTTTATTTTATTTCATTTATTTATTTGGTTGTGCCGGGTCTTAGTTGTGGCATGCAGGCTTCTGAGTTGCAGCACGTGGGCTCCTTAGTTGCGGCATGCATGTGGGATCCAGTTCCCTGACCAGGGATCGAACCTGGGCCGCCTGCATTGGGAGCGTAGAGTGTTATCCACTGTACCACCAGGGAAGTCCCTTATTAGTGGCATTCTAGTACAAAGGGTTATTTGGGAACTTTGCAGAAACTTCGGCACCATTCCCTGGACTCTGAAATATGGGAGAAGTCAAAAGCATTCAAATCTACTCTCAGGAACTTTGCTCTCCAGTGAATCCAATAAAATGCTATTCATTCTCCATAGAGCTACCTCTCTATTACTTTATTACATGAAGGTCTTGTATCTTGGAGTTTAATCATTTTGGGGGGGAAGTCAGGAATAAAACTATTATGAAAACTATGAATCTTCTTTCTGAATAATGTGATTATGCACATACCCGTGTGCACCATTGCCCTGTCCTGTGTTTGCAAGCAATGGAAACAGCTCTGGCTGACATAGACGAAAAAGAAGGATGTTAGACTAACTCACGGAGTTGAGTAAGAGAGAAGCATCCTAGATAAGAGCAGTACAGGAGCCTGAGCAGTCCCACGGTTTGAGTCTTCCTCCTGACTCAGCTCCAGTGACCCCCAGTGTCTGTATCTGCCCCAAATTTTAAAATCCCAGGAGAGAGAAGTTAATTGTCCTAGCTTGAGTCAGATCAGTCAGCTGCACGAGGAGGGCAGGATGCTTATTTGGGTCCACTGTGTGTAGCGTGAGGCCATTCCCAGCAATGGGGAAATCATTGTAAGCTATGCGGACATCTCTCCTGCGATCTAAACTTTGCACACAGTTTCAAGGCATTCACTGTCCTCCTGCTTTGGAGGAAGATAAAACCAGTTTTGACAGAATTCACAGAACCTCAGAATACTGGAGTGGAAGGAACCTTAGATAACACATCCTTTTATTGAGCATTTACTATGTGTCAGACATTAGGCTAAACACTTTACAGGCACCGTCTCTTTATTTCTGCAATAACTCCTTTAGACAAGTACATATTACATATTATTCTACAGATAAGGAAACCTAGACATTCAGCTTAGAAAAGAGATCATTTGAAATCCCCTATGCTCTTCGTCCCTGGTCCTCATAACTTATTACAGTCAGGGGAAGAAATTCTACTCCTAATTCTGAGTTCCTAGATACCCAAGTTTTATTTCTGGTTAATTTATGTAGGTCAGAGGTAAGTTACAGAATGACGTTTGTCCCTGCCTAAAATGGATTTGGTGGTAGATGCATCCCTCGTCATGCCCATCTTTTCTTACACCACTGCCAGCTAGGACTTAGAAAAGGTTTTCATGGACAGAAGCTATATCTAGCAGACCCCTTTTTAATAAAGGGAAAATGTTGAGCCTGCACGCATTCACCCATTTCTGTCACCCAGAGGCATGGACTCCCTCTGCCCGCCCACCACTGCCTGCTGTGTTTCCCTGTGGCCTGACACTTGTCTCCCATCACCACATGGCTCACCCACAACTGTTCCGTTTCTGGACCTCTCATCCACCCACTCTTGCTCTGTTATTCTGTCACACAACCCAAAATTCATGCATATTCTCCACCCAGCCCTCCACGGTCATCCTCCTGGACACTCTGTTCTAGAAGAAGCCCGTTCTCTCACCCAATACCCACCTGCTGTTTGAAACCTGCCTTCTTCCACTCACCTGTAGTTATTTGCTGAAGGGGCCAAGGCACACCCCCCTCTAGCTCTTCATCGGCTGACTCTGTGGGGTGTGTGCGTTCATGGCTATAAGGCTGTGATTGAAGCGCGTAGGTGCCTCTAGGTGACTATATAGGACGTTTCTGCTACGGAAGCAGCTTTCCTCGCTCATATGGTATCATTACGGCTTGAGCGTCTATCAGGTAGCCACGCAAGTTCCTGGAGGACAGCAAGAAGCGGCTTAGGTGTACCTTCGGCGCCTCTGGACCCGGCACAACGTCAGGCTCGTGGTAGGCACTAAATAAGAACTTGCCCTGAATGGCCTCCATCATATCAGTCAGACTTCGGGTGGAGATGTTTGCCTAAGATAAATAGTAGGCTTGCCTTTCTACTTTAAAGAGGGTGTCACTATTACGACCACCTGGCTTGCTGTGAGTGCAACTGGAAACTCACTGAAGATTGAGCCACCTTTCTTTAGGTGAAAAACATTCTCATCACCTTAATTGATTCAGGCTGAATTCTTCTAAACAATAAGGGAGCAAATTCATTATTTCTTCCTTCTGAGGTTGTCATGCTCCCTCCCCCTAAGCCCCTTCCTACCAGTCAGAAGGATCCTGCTGGGATATCGAAAACCTAATTCTAGGAACAGAATTAAGGAGTTAGTTTAAAAGGACTAGAATAATAACTACTTCAAATAGGCATTAACTTTTCCTACCATGGCAGGCTGGGTGATGAACAATAGTTTTCATAGGTCCAATTCCATTGTAGTTCTGAAGTTTCACAACGCTGGACATTTTATATACAGTTTGGGGCTGATTTAGGTAGGAGTCAGCAAGACTTTCACTCATTTCCAAGGATATACACAAGCAAACAATGGGTCAAAATAAAATAATCCAGTTTCTTGGAAGTTCTGTCAAGAATTGCAGATGTTTAATTGGTACAGCCATTATGGAAAATAGTATGGATGTTCCTCTGAAACTTAAAAATAGAACTGCCTTGTGATCCAGCAATCCCACTTCTGGGTATATATACAAAGAAAGTGAAATCAGTATCTCAGAGAGACGTCTGTACTCCCATGTTCATTGCACCATTATTCATGATAGCCAAGGTACAGAAACAGCCTAAACATTTGTTGAAAGATGAATGGATAAAGGAAATGTTCAAGGCTATATTATTCAGCCTTAAAAAAGAAGGAGATTCTGTCATGTTTGTGACAACATGGATAAACTGGGAAGATATTATGCTAACTGAAATAAGCCAGGGGCGAAAAAACAAATACTCCATGATCTAACTTATATGTGGAATCTAAAAATGTCAAACTCGTAGAAACGTAGAGTAGAATGGCGGTTACTAGGGGCTGGGGGAAGGCGGGATATGAGGCGATGGTGGTTAAGTGATACAAACTTTTACTTGTACACAAGATAAATAGGTTTCAGAGACCTAATGTACAACCATGTGACTATAGTGACAATATTGTATTGTAGACCTGAAATGTACTAAAAGGGTTGATCTTAAAGGTTCTCACCGCAAAGAAAAAGGGTAACTCTCTGAGGTGATGGATGTGTTCATCAGCCTGATTGTGGTGAATATCTCACAATGTATATTAACTTAGCAAGTTGTACACCTTAAGTATATATAATTTTTAATTGTCAATGGTAACTCAATAAAGTTCGAAAAAAATTTTAATTTGAGATGGTAAATAGAATAGCAGCCTATGCATTTACTGATACTAATTTTTATACTGATTATCGGATATTTTATATACATGATGTCTTTCCTTTCCATTCCAAAACAGACCAAAAGAAAAAAAAAAAACAGAATTGCAAATGTTTTGAATACACCGTTTCTGCAGACACAGCTACATTACTGTCCTGGGACTGTCAAAAGCCCCCTGGTGGTACCTTACTCCTGGCAGCAGTAAGGATTCAATAGATCTCCCTGGGCTGCGAAGTCAGGCTGAGTCCAGGTGTCACCACACCTGGATGAACACAGTCTAGGAACTAGGCCTTCCTGGATTTCTTTACACTGGCAGAAACAGACTCTTTACTCTGAACTCCAGTCAGCAGGAACATGCCAGGAAGTTTATCACTTTTTCCTGATACCAACTACTCTTATTAGGTCCAGGAGGTATAAATAGAAAATTCATAGTAAAAAACGTGTAGCTCTTCTGGGCTCTCCTGTGTCAATTACATGGGTAATGTATAATGTAAAAGGGAAAGAGTGTCTTTCTCTATTACCAGCTTGCCGTAACAAGTAAGTCATATCCACCCTCCTAATAGCCCCTTCTGGGTCCATGGAGTGGTCTCTCTAGTAAATTGGTTTTGAAGCTGGGTCATATCCAGGCCTGGACTTCCACTTGTACAGCCTAATGGAAGAAAGAGGGGGCGTCCATAGACAACTTCATAGGGTAGAGTAAAAAAAACAGTCATGAGAGCTGTTATGTATTCAACACTCAGAGCTGGGGTGTTTGGTGAGTGTGGGAGGTCCTTGTGTTCTAAGATCTTAAGATCTCTGATTAGTCAGTAATAACACACGGGCACACCAATTATACCAGCTGTTGCTAGGCAGCACCACGTAGCCAAAGTCATCAAAAGAGTGACAGTCCTGTTTACTGTCAAGACTGTCCTTGATCAGTGGCCAAACATGAACGGTGAGAGTTGTCTACATGAATCTGAGTGCAGACAGTTGTGTGGGGTTTGCAGTTTTACAAGAAACCTTTGGGTCAGAACAAAAGTCATTCAGAGACTTTGGGGAGAAAGGATGTTTCCAGAGACCTCCGTCTTTCAGCGGGGTACCTGCCGTGAGGCCCTCAATGATCTGCCTGGGAAAATAGCGAGAGATTCTCTTTTTTCTTTTAAAAATACAGCTGCTTTGGGAACTGAGCAGTGCCTTCAGAGACCAAGCACATGGCTGGAAACGCCTTGTCCTGGGCCCAAATAATTACTACTAAGGGACATTTTGGCTTCTCACCGAGAAATACTTCAAGCATTCAAATCCATTTCTTTTCGAGTTAAGATTCCCTTCAAACAAAGAAGAGAAAATCATTTAGGCTTAAAGGAGAGAATGGGAGAGGGCAAGCCCAAATTGAGTGAAAGGGTAAATCATCACTTCTCTCTCTGCCACCTTCCTCCTTTCTTTTTTTTTTAATAAATTTATTTAGTTAGTTGGTTTCGGCTGTGTTGGGTCTTCGTTTCTGTGCAAGGGCTTTCTCTAGTGGCGGCAAGCGGGGGCCACTCTTCATCGCGGTATGCGGGCCTCTCACTGTCGCGGCCTCTCTTGTTTTGCGGAGCAAAGGCTCCAGACGCGCAGGCTCAGTAGCTGTGGCTCACGGGCCCAGTTGCTCCGCGGCATGTGGGATCTTCCCGGACCAGGGCTCGAACCCGTGTCCCCTGCATTGGCAGGCAGATTCTCAACCACTGCACCACCAGGGAAGCCCCCTCCTTTCTTTCCTGGGTTTTGGGGGCAGTACTCCTCCTTTTGAGTCAGGAAGCGGTCACGTGTTATTCTTTATCATGTGCACCGTGGGCTCTATGCCCCAGCTGTGCACTTTATGAACAAGCTTTGATGGTTTCTGCCCTCCAGTGACAAACTTTTGCTTGTTTATTTGTGTTTTTATGTACTATATCCTATTCCACAAAAAATACTGCGGTTTGGGGGGATCAGCTCCTTCTTAGAATCAAGTGATTTTCACTTGTTGGGGAAATCAGAGCTCTCTGCCTGCTTCTCTCCATCTCCAGAGGGGGCCGGCCTCATCCCCCATTCTGACGGGCTGGCGGGTATCCTAGTGAGATTTTAGGGACACACGTTACATATTACAATTTGGTTTACCTTACTTTTGGGTTTTCAAAGCCAGAACTCCTCAAACTGCCTGGCACATCCTGAGATGACATTTGGTTGGAAATTTTATATGCAGCTGGGGATTGAAGGTAGAGATCATAATTTCCCAGCTACAACCTTTAACCCTCGTCCCGTGTTACCCATAACCTTTCTAACGTGCATGTTTCCTTGAAAGAAAATTTATGCTCCTGTACCTCTGCTGGGACTCTCAAATGAATTATATGCGCGGTGTACTCAGCCTTGGCCAGAATCTGAGCGTTGATTCTGTGTTTAAGGGCAAACGAATATTTACGGAGAATACAGACGAGATGTAGCAGGAATCAGAGAAGGACAGTATCGCTCTGGTCAGAACTGGGGAGGGTTTTAAAAAGAAGATGACAGCTTTTTTCTAAAGACGGGAGCTTGACTTCCGGAATAGATGGGATTTGACAGATGGAAAAGGAGAGAGAGAACTCACATGTCAGGACTAACAAGAGGAAAGGCGCAGAGAGGCTGGGTGGTGTTGGGTGTGCGCAGGGCCCAGTACAGAGCAGGAAGCACTCAGCAGACCCGGGATGGCCTTGAAGGCCGGGCTCGGGAAGCTTACTGTGAGTGTGCCTAGCTTCTTTCTTTCAGCTCTTTATTATGAAGCTTTTTAATTGTGGCAAAATATACGCAACATAAAACTTGCCGTTTTAACCATTTTTAAGTGTACACCTTTGTAGCCTTCAGCACATTCACGTTGCTGTGCAGCCATTACCCCCATCCGTCTCCAGAACTTTATCCTCCCCAACTGAAACTCTCCACCCATTAAACATTATCCCATTTCTTCCTCCCCCAGCAGCTGGCAACCACCGTTCCACTTTCTGTTGCTATGAATTGTCTACTCCAGCTATCCCAGATAAGTGGAATCATGCAGTATTTGTTGTTTTGTGGCCGACTTACTTCACTTAGCTGACGTCCTCAACGTGCATCTATGTTGAAGCATGTGTCAGAATTTCCTTCCTTTTTAAGGCTAAATTAACATCCCACTGTGTGAACGTACCACGTTTATTTATCCACTCACCTGTCTATGGACATTTGGGTTGCTTCCACCTTTTGACTATTGTCAATAACGCTGTGAACATGGGTGTACAAATATCTATTCAGATCCCTACTTTGACTTCTTTTGGGTATATACCCAGAAGTGGAATTGCTGGATCATAGGGTAATTCCATGTTTAATGTTTTTAGGAACCAACATACCACTTCTATTACGAAAAATTTTAAACATTAACAAAAGTTGAAAGAAAAGGCATATACTAACTTCTCAGATTCAACACAGCAGAAGTCTCAAACCACCTGGCCCTAGGCTGCCGTTTGATTAGAGATATTACTTAGCGTTTGGGATTGAGAGGCAAAGTTCAGAATTACGTAGTCTAGCCTTCAGCTTTCAATCCCATATCAGACATAAACTTCTGATACTTATTTCCTTGAAAGAAAATCTATGCTCCTGTCCTTCTGAAAGGAACAGATGACATTCATAGGTCCACAATCCAAATCTAACAAATGCTGACATTTTGCTCTATTTGCTTCATCTTTCTCTCTTCTCTACCTGTCCAAAATGTTTGATATCAAAAAAACAAACAACCCAATCCAAAAATGGGCAGAAGACCTAAATAGACATTTCTCCAAAGAAGATATACAGACTGCCAACAAACACATGAAAGGATGCTCAACATCACTAATCATTAGAGAAATGCAAGTCAAAACTACAATGAGGTATCACCTCACACCAGTCAGAATGGCCATCATCAAGAAATCTACAGACCATAAATGTTGGAGAGGGTGTGGAGAAAAGGGAACCCTCTTGCACTCTTGGTGGGAATGTAAATTGATACAGCCACTATGGAGAACAGTATGGAGGTTCCTTAAAAAACTAAAAATAGAACTACTCTACGACCCAGCAATCCCACTACTGGGCATATACTTGAGAAAACCATAATTCAAAAAGAGACATATACCACAATGTTCATTGCAGCTCTATTTGCAATAGCCAGGGCATGGAAGCAACCTAAGTGTCCATCGACGGATGAATGGATAAAGAAGATGTGGCACATATATACAATGGAATATTACCCAGCCATAAAAGGAAATGAAATTGAACTATTTGTAGTGAGGTGGATGGACCTGGAGTCTGTCATACAGAGTGAAGTAAGTCAGAAAGAGAAAAACAAATACCGTATTCTAACATATATATGTGGAATCTAAAAAACAAAAATGGTTCTGAAGAACCTGGGAGCAGGACAGGAATAAAGACGCAGATGTAGAGAATGGACCTGAGGACATGGGGAGGGGGAAGGGTAAGTTGGGACGAAGTGAGAGAGTGACATGGACATATATACACTACCAAATGTAAAATAGCTAGCTAGTGGGAAGCAGCCGCATGGCACAGGGAGATCATCTCCGTGCTTTGTGACCACCTAGAGGGGTGGGATAGAGAGGGTGGGAGGGAGATGCAAGAGGGAGGAGATATGGGGATATATGTATATGTATAGCTGATTCACTTTGTTATAAAGCAGAAATTAACACACCATTGTAAAGCAGTTATACTCAAATAAAGATGTTAAAAAAAAATGTTTGATCTTTAGTGAACTGCTCCAATGTAAGTTGCAGACTTCATGGCCCTAAATACCCCAGGGTATTTACCTATCCACGTTGTCATTATCACATTCAACAAAATGAGCAATAATTTCCTAACGTCACCCATGCTTAGTCTCATGTTCACTGTTGTCCCCCAGATGTCTTTTGTGGTTGAATTTCTTTTTCCAAACCAGAATCCATTAGCCAAGGGTCATATGTGGCAGACTTTGACTGTCCAGCAGATGGAACGGAAAGACTGGAGGTTTTGAGCAGTGAGAGAGGAGATTCAAGATGAAATCTGGTGTTGCAGACAGCAGCCTTTTTCCTGGGTCCCTCAGGGCCATTATCTAACTCTTGGGAATGGATTTAAGAGATTAAAGAGTGCCGGCTTCCCTGGTGGCGCAGTGGTTGAGAGTCTGCCTGCCGATGCAGGGTACACGGGTTCGTGCCCCAGTCCGGGAGGATCCCACATGCCGCGGATCAGCTGAGCCCGTGAGCCATGGCCGCTGAGCCTGCGCGTCCGGAGCCTGTGCTCCGCAACGGGAGAGGCCACAACAGTGAGAGGCCCAGTGTACCACAAAAAAAAAAAAAAAGAAAGATTAAGGAGTGAATTCTTTGCTCCGGAGAAAACCAGATACAAGTTCTAATAGGGCTTGCATCTGGCATCTATTCTCTCCAAACTTTCAACACGTCTGAAAAAAAGACTTACAGTCGGTCATTATCCAGCTACCAGAAGTTCTGCATATACAATCTCCAAGCCCTGTTACTTAAGGTAAATAACTCCCCAGTTCCAGCACTTTGAGCCTGTGCATTTGTGGTATGTTTAGACACTGGGAATTCACAAAACGTATGATGATTCATCTTCTCCTCTTTGATAAAGAGAGCTTGTTGCCGGGGGAGGATGCCGTCCTAGGTGCTTCAAGGGGTTTCTCTTCCCCAGGGTAACTCAGTCTTTGTCCTCCTTTCCTTCCCTCTATCTTCAGGTAACCGTGAATTCCTAAATCCTTCATCTGTTACCGAATCAGCAGGATATTTACCGAGTGACGGCTCTTTACTCAGCAGTGAGGAGTCGTCAAAGGAAACGTAAGCACTTGAGACCAGGAGAATGAGAAGTGAGACAGGCATGATAACTACGGAATCAGTGCTTTCAGTCCAGAGTGCAGGGTATAGTAGATGTTCAGATCAGGGAGGAATGAAGGAGCTGGAGGACTTCCAGGGAAATAGAGGAGTTGAAGGGTCTCGAAGGATTTGGGGGTGTGGCTAAGAGGTCAGGAGAAGGGAAAGGGTTCATCCCCTCAGCATTTTGGAGTCAGGGCTCAGCTCTAGCCCTGCTTCACCCTCGTTACGTAAACCTCTCCCACCTCGTTACTTGACAGCCACGCCTGAGGCTGGTACTCCCAGGAGCAGGGTCGCGGGAACAAAATGGCAGCCGTCTCCTGCAAAGGTGCTCTCAGGAAGACCTTCATTTTCTTCCCACTGCTTTTCGTGCACTTGGTTATCACAGGCCACACACATGCTTCTCTTACGGGCTCCGTGTGTGGGTTTGGAGAAGGTTAACTAGACAAGTGACTTCCAGGTGTGCAAAAATTGGGGGGGATTAGTATGAAGACATACTTTGCACCTTAATTTAGGAGGAATTTATTAGCCCCCAATTTTTCTTTTTGTCTTTAGACAAAGGGATGGCTTCATTCTTTGGTGTTTATCCTCTATTACTTATTTATGTTCTTTTTTTTTTTTAACCTTCTAATGACTGGACATGTTGAAGGAAACTTCTCTTCTTGTCTCGATAAATCACCGGCAAGCTCTGTTGCTTGACCTCTCCTTGACTTGCAGTTGCGTTTCTGGGGGATTTTGTCTGAAGATGGATTCTACCCAATTTAGTCAAGGGTTTTCTCTCTAACCACCACAGTAGCATCCTCTGCGCCTTGCCGACAGACCCTGGAAGGACTGGACAGACAGCAGCTCCATGGTGGTCAGCCCACAGCCTGACCATTGATGGTTTTGGTACATTCTTCTCGAGCTTCCAGGATGGACAAGGGTTGGGGTTTTCTAGGAGGAAATGGGTGTGATGACAAGAACTTAGGCTTTGAGCGTAAGAGAGCTTGGTTTAGATATGATCTCCCCACATCCTAGTTATGGGGGCCTAATGCAAAGTAGAGACCCTCCTGTCTACCATGAGAGGCAGCTCAGGAGTCAGATGTGGTTTGAATCCCAGCTCTGACACTTACTGGCCGTGTGGCCTTGGGCAAGATGTCTGTTTTTCTGCGCCTCCGTTTCCTGATCAGTGATACCTACTTCAAGGGTTGTTCAGGGGATTATAAATTATAAAATGCCTCACCCTCCACAGTGATACCAAAAGCCAAATCGTGGCCCCTCTGTAGAAATAATAATGTCCACGGCACCTCCGTCCCAGGGGTACAGCCCATGACACGGCTGTTACTTTCTACCACCACCACCAGTGTGAATGTAGATCTGTGGTACTTTGAGCAAATTCTGGCATTTTCCATTTTTCATCTATGCGTGGTTCAATTACAGATTCTCAGATTCTAAAATACAGATGAATTGCACAGTGTATATATTTATATATATTCTCCTTGGCCCCAATCCTCCGCCTCTCTGAATTCCCCCCACTGTGCTAGCCCATTTTTAAGTTCTTATTCCATGTTTTAAGTGTGTGCTCCCCACAAATCCTGGACCCACCTGTGATACCTCTGACCTTTCATTATCGTGAACCTTCTCTTTGTCCACCCACAATCCCCTGCTGCTTCTCACACGCAGTGCGTCCCCCTCACTCCCGCTTCCTGGACCTGAGCCGCTCCCACCTCTATCGACTTACTTGTATGTAATAATTCTGATTCTGTTTCCTTAGTTTAGTCAGGTTTCCAAAGCAACCTGGCTACAGATACGCTCCAGAAGACTCTAGAGAAGGAATTCCACAGACACATGGAACAGTAATGAAGAATTTAGCTGCAAACGTATATAGCATTTCACAGCTTCCCCGGTTTCGTTGTTTTTATCCTCGTAACAAGCTCGGGGCGAGCAGGGCTGGTTTGTTATACCTGTTTTAGGACCGGGAAGCTTCTCGGGTGGTTGGTGGTGGTACCAGAGGCAGACCTGTGACTTTTAGCTGGGTGTTTGGTCCACGGTGCTCCGCCCTCCCCCTTCCTCAGTAAATGGGAAACAGCACTGTGTGTTTACTCTGCTTGTGCACGCATATATGGCTTCAGGGGAATGGCAGAAGAGGACGGGGCTGGGAACTGGAAAGCTAGAATTAATCCTCTTTCCCACGCAAACCACTGAAATACCACAAATGAGAAACAGCATCACCTGCAAAATGCCACCATTACGCAGCATTGCTTTGTATTTGGGAGGAAAGGCGGGTAGTGCTAACTAACAGGTGGAGATGGAATGTTTACAGCATCCTATTACTGGTAATGGAATTATCTTCACCTTCCTAATCATAATGGAGATCAGGGCTCCTCCCAGCCAGGCGTCTGGCCGTGCCTTGTGCAAGAGGATGAAGCGAGAGCCTTGGGGGCCTTGATGCCGTCCCCTGGCCCCCAGGAGGGGCAGTGAAGAGCAGGCAGTGGCTAGGGTGGAGGAGGGGTGAGTCATTACACCAGGGCGGAAGCAGCTTTGCCAGCATCCCTCACCTGTGCATCCCAACTTGTTCCTGGTCGTCTGGCGTGCCTCACCACCCAGGAGTTTGCTGCCCAAATTCCAAAGGAAGAAAATGGAGAATCTGTTTCCAGAAGTCCAAAGAGGCAAATGCCCTACCACGTTTCCCTCCCTGACCCCGCACACCACCCTCCAGCCTGTTTCCCACAGGCATCCCTTGATCATTCAGCTGCCCTCCCCACGTGGTCCTGCTGCCTTTGGAGGTTCAAGTGTCTTGGGAGCCAGAATGATCTTCAGGGCTCACCTGGTCTGGGCCTCTCACGTGACAGAGAAGAAAACAGAGCATCAGAAAGATGCAGGTGACAGAGTGGGGCCGTTAAAGATTTCACCAGCACTCAGGCGAGCACTGTCTTCCTCTCCTCTTCATCATACCTGTATCTGTCCAGAGGCAAGAAGCCACTCCAGATGTGGCCTTAAAGAAGAGAAGATGGGGACAAGGCTCAGGGTACAAGGTTTTTTTTTTTTGCGGTACGCGGGCCTCTCACTGCTGTGGCCTCTCCCATTGCGGAGCACAGGCTCCAGACGCGCAGGCTCAGCGGCCATGGCTCATGGGCCCAGCCGCTCCGTGGCATGTGGGATCTTCCCGGACCGGGGCACGAACCCGCGTCCCCTGCATCGGCAGGTGGACTCTCAACCACTGCGCCACCAGGGAAGCCCAAGGTATTTTTTTTTAACACTGAGAGTTGGCATGTCTCCTAGGAGTCCACATGATACCAAGAGAAAGATCATAAAGAAGGTCACTGTCACAGAGTGACAGTGAGGGATGAACTACTGGTGGACTAGGAAAGAGCACTTCAGTGGCCGCCGCCCTTTAGGTGGTGGTGAAATCCCTTCATCAGTTCAGTGTGGGGACCATAACACTCTAAGACATTTGTGATTGTTGTCATTCATGGGAGAAAAAGAGAGAGCCAAGGGGACAAAATATCTTCCAGATTGCACTTTTTTTTGTCCCATGAACATCATTGAGCACTGAGCACAGACATTGTTTTAGCACCTCGGCCACCATCACCCCCAGGGGACCACGTGTCAGCTTCCCTTCATTGAAGGTTAATGGTTGCAAGAAAGATGAACTTCGATTGGTGCTTGAAGTAATGAGATCATGGAATTTTTATCTCCATAAAAAATCATAGTGATTGTTTCGTTCATTCCTTTCCCTTAGAAATAGTGCAGTGAGAAGAAAACTTAAGCATGGTCTTGGGAGACTAGAAGAGGTTCCCTCCCCAGTGGTTTTTGGACTCCCTTTAACACTGAGTCCTGAGGGCACTTTGCACCATGATGATCCTTCTGTGGGCAGGTCAGTCCAGGAGTAACATCATTTCCTTGAGTCTGACCCCTTCTGTAAGCCCTAATACAGACAGACCCTATACGGAATTGGTGGTCTCCAACTTAGAATGAGCCCTGTTCCAGATTTTCCCTACGATATGGTGATTGGGAACTCAGAACACAGTTTCTGATAGAAACCGTGCCATAAACAGTAGGCAGGTTTCCACGCCAAAGAGTAAAAGCCCATCTGTAACTGAACTGGGAGTTAGGAGCCCTGGGTTTCAGCGCTACCCTGTCGCTAGCTGCCTCTGTGACCATGGGCAAGTCATCTAGTCACTGCTTCTGATTTTCTCACTTGAATACTGATTATCTTTCTATATTGAATAATATAGAATTTAATCACCATTATAAATCCTTCCCTGGGAAGTTAGATTCCAATTTCTAATTTGCAATGCCAGGAATGAGTCTGCTCAGTCGGGGGCAGAAGCAGAGATGTCCTACACCTGTGCTTTCCAGTAAGCTCTTGGGCAAGTGGGACTCAGATGGGAAGGGCCCCAGCTCCAGCTGTACTAGGGGCTGAGTCAGGGTCATCTGCAGGGTCAGGAGACTGGGGAGGGGGGGGGTGGGTAGGTGAGAAGTCACCAATGCAAGATTGGGGGAGGGGTGCCACAGTGTATATCGGTGGACTTTCTAACACGCTGGGGACTCAGTAAGGAACCTTTGACTGGGGCTAAGGGTGGTATCAAAGACCAACTTTAGGATATTTGACACCTTTGCTTGGCTTTGGTCCTAGGCTTGGACCTTTGTGAGAACTTTGTAGCAACTCTTGGGGTTTAACCAGAGGGGTAGATTGAAGTTCTGGATTCCCATTTTGAAAAGGAGGAGACCTCTTCATGACTTGCTTCTGAAAAGTCTTCGTCATCTAGATACACTGAAGCTGCAGGGACCCCTGGTTTTGCTACACGGCTCGAGGAGCAGCTGTGACCCAGCCCCTTGCCTTGGAGCGTGGGAACACCCCAAGGAGGCATGGGGCTAATACATAGGGAGCTGGACTGACCAGCCTTCTCTACACCGCCCCCCCGCCCAACTCCCCTTCCCCACCACAGCGGGGTTTCTTTTCTATCCAAGGCTTGGAGCCTCAGACACCAGTGTGGACTTTTCTCTGGGCCATCTGCAGGAGCACATGGGGGGCAAGTTAGACTGTTAGGCAGGGAGCAGAAAATATTCTTTGCTAGAATGGTTTGAAGGAGAATCCTGGGCTTCCTGGAAGCAGCAGGAGGGGCTGCAGAGGGCTCCAACGAGCTATGTGCTACCGGCCTGGGGCAGGAGATCCCAGAGCTGGCAGGTGAGGCAGGCAGCTCTTTTCCACCCCTCTCTGTGTACAGATGAGGAATCTGAGGCCCAGGAAGGTGAACTGACTTCTCCGAGATCACAAAGCTAGGAGGCGACAGAGGCAAGAAATGGCTCCACTGTCTGTCATTGTTGAAGCTCCTCCTACACCTCCCGAGAAGGGACATTAAAGACAGAGGCTCCAAAGGGCATTTTCATCAGTAGAAAAGCACACCAGCTCCCCAGTCATCCCAAATTAGCAAGCATCACGCTGTAGCCAGTGTTCGGTGAATATTCGGACAGCCCAGATTCAGCACCTGTTCGCTTCCTTTGCTTTTTTAATCTTGGAAAGGTTTCCTATCAACGCAAATTCAGACCAGATTTATCTCCCCCATCCTGACTTCCCTCCCGTTTTCTTGTTTCTTATCCTCAGTTGCAGCACCACTTGGGCCTTTATCTCAGAGCCAGTTTAAGTGTTTTCCTTATTACTCCTGGATTGTGGCTGCTGCCATCTAACGGGATCCCTGGACCTCAGTTTGTCCCTGATTCGGGCAACACCCCGCTTGACAGAACAAGCATTTGGGGAAGGTAGCGGGAAGTATGGGATGTGGTGGAATCACATTTTAACGTATTAGCTGATATATGGTCAAGGCAGAATCATGATAAAAACTCAGGCCTTCTGACTCCTCTTTCCAGGTTATGGTAATAAAATGTTCTCTATACTCACACATGTCCTAAGAAGGTAACTGGCCCTTCCTGGGTTAGCTAGATATGCCTGAGCCTCTGCCCAGGAGATCAGTTTCACACCTGTTGTCCACGTACATGTCTTTGCTGTTTCTTGTAAGGTTTATAGGGGTCATTTGTTAGCCTTCTTTGCCTGCATATCGAACCGTATTAGAGGGAGAGTCAGATGACTTCCAGATTGCTGAATCATCAAGGGCATATCTACAACTCTATGAATTCTTTTCTTCTGCTGGTCCCAGAGATTTTCCATTTTACTTTCCTTTTTAAATTGGTGTCTTACTTTGGGTCTTGGGATTTTCACTGCCTCTTCTTTGCTCTTTTTGAAAATAAATGCACAGGTATTCTCCACTTGTAAAGAAAACTCAATGAGGAGCAAAATACATATTCAGGAACTTTTAAAATACAGCAAACTCTGTGTTGGGATCTGGGAACACAAAGATGAACTCAACCTGGTATCTGTTCCCAGTGAGTCCACGGTCAAGTGGAAACTACAGGCATAGACACAAATCATTATAACACGACATCCAAGGGTTATAGGTGCTCATGCACCCACTGGTAGGGGTTCTCCTGGTAGCAGGCCACCCTGACACAGTGGGAGTTCTAAAGTTTTGGACCAAGCTTGGTTGAGTTCACTGCTTCTGTTTTTTATCTTTCATGCATCTATTCACCAGATAAGAACAAAGATATGTGCAAATTAACTCAGACTGACTTTCGGAAGCACAGATTTCTATATCCCCTCCCTCCTTTTTTCAGTTCCCTCTGCCCTGAACTCCCAGAAGCCTTCACGCCTGGCTGCTCAAACACACCTGCATTTTTCTGCCTTATTCCGCTGCTTCAGCGCGGGCCCTGAGATGTCGCTTTAGCTTGTATCAGTTTTGCCCTTCCTTTCCCAAGTCTGTTTCATCTTTCCTAGAACCTCCTTTCTCCTCTTCTTTGTTCCAAGCTGGGAATACACCCACCCATTCCAGGAATAGTCTTTTACCCATACTCTTGTTTAAGGCAGCCGGCAGCTTTACATTGGAGCTAAGTTTCCTGCAATTCTGAGAAAAGATATTTAAGTTCTCTTGTAAAGCGAGGGCCTCTGTAACACTCTCACAAAGACTGCAGCTTATTCTCCCTGGGCACCGGGGTGAGGGGTGGTCAGGGAGGGCTTCAGGAGACAGTAGCCTTTGAGCTGGGGCTAGAGCGGGGGAGGTATTCTTTGCACGGAGGGTCACTGGTGGGACAGCATGAAAGCTGTGGAAGGACGTGGTGTGTCTTTGCCTCTGGCCTGTTCTCTCTGCCTCCAGATTAGATGGTGACCAGTTGTCCCAATGTCCTACTTTTATTCTCATTTATTCTCTGAAACCTCTGAAGGCCTGAGAAGCACTTCCTCCTGAAAGACCCCCTAGAAGGACTATTAGGGGGAACAAGAGTGAGCCGGTGACCATTAACAATACAAGACTCAGATGGCTAACTAATTATCTCAGGAAGCTACAGCCTGGGAGCCCAGCGCTCCTGATTCTATCCAGTGCCAAAGAGTAATTTTCAAAAAGTTAAAGACATGACTCCCATACAAAATAGAATGGACTTGTCTCAAAAATTTATTCAGGGCTTCCCTGGTGGCGCAGTGGTTGAGAATCTGCCTGCTAATGCAGGGGACACAGGTTCGAGCCCTGCTCTGGGAGGATCCCACATGCCGCGGAGCAACTAGGCCCGTGAGCCACAACTACTGAGCCTGCGCCTCTGGAGCCTGTGCTCCGCAACAAGAGAGGCTGCGATAGTGAGAGGCCCACGCACCGCGATGAAGAGTGGCCCCCGCTTGCCACAACTGGAGAAAGCCCTCGCACAGAAATGAAGACGCAACACAGCAAAAATAAATAAATTAATTAATAAACTCCTACCCCCACCATCTTCTGTAAAAAAAAAAAAAAATTATTCAGCTTACCAATTAATGAGGGAACCAGTAAGATGGTGAAGCTGGTTTGAAGACCATTGAAGAGCAGGGGGTTTTATGTTCTGTAGGGAAAGGCATTTAAAATATCCTAGCATAAGAAATAAGATTGCTAGGTTAGATACAAAACTGGTTATGAACCACAGGACAATAAACAATAAGCACTGACTGGGCCTATCTTTTCTTCAGGCTAGAAATCATTTGCATCTCTACAGGACAATATTCATTTGCGTTACCGTTGGCTGGAATCATTTGCTTTGCCATCAGTTTTCTAAGTTAACATCTACCCTGACAGAGTTGTAAATATCTTAATCAATAGTAAATAGCAAATCAAACTAAGGCACACATTTCTAAAGAATCAGCTCTAGGCAGCCAGCTGCCTGGTAAGTCCGTAAACGAACCCACGGTAAATCCTTTGTTCCATTTCCAAATCTTCCAGATTTTTTCTAACCCAAGGAAAGGTGGCCTTAGGAGTATCCTCATAGTAGTTTTGCTCTTTTTTTCCTTCATTAATAACAACAGCAAACACGTATTGAGCATCTTCAATGTGCAAGGTATTCTGCTGTGCCACGGCGGTCACAGTCCCAGGCGAAGCGTAAGGGTGAGCCCCACCCTTGAGGACTTCTCTACACTGACAGGCGCCACGAGAAAGGGTTAAAAAGAGAAGCAGCACAGGCCATAGGTATTATTTCAGTTCTGGGGAGAGAAAACTGCATTCTGGCATGGAAGGGCAGGAAGCCTTCTGGAGGAAGCTCCATGATGCCTGTGCGTTGAGCTAACCTGGTTTCCCCTCGTCTGGAGCGTGGGAGTCTGCCTGTCTGCCCGCGTGGGTGTGGGTGTCTGTCTTCGCATGTTCTGCGGGGCAGGGAGTCGGGGCTGTGCAGCGATTGATTTCCTCCCTCCCACCGGTGCCTGTCATTGTTGCCGACATTTCCTCTGTTGGAGCTGCATCGTGGTGGATCGAACGATGCGCTGTGTCTGCTCGCTGCCGCCAGCGCAGGATCAAGCGAGTCGATGCTCCGGTGTAAAGACAAAACCGAGCCAGAGGAGGACAGGAGAGCTGAGAAACAGGGGCAGAGTCAACGTCTGAGCAGTGGCCTGGAGATGGGTGGACAGGTGTGGACTGAGCTAGATGGACAGACTGGAGGAGACAAATGTAACAACCTCGGCTAGTTTGGGGCTGTAATTAGCCGAGCTCCCACCAACCCATTATTATAGGCACTTAGCCGAGCTGAGGAGAAGCCCGAGGCACCAAGCACTCAGTGGCCTGAGTGTTGACAGCAGCTGCACATCTGGGGACGGCTCTGGGTCAGAAGCAAAAGAAGGGGTAGAACCCAGAAACAAAGGTATCTACTTTCCTTTGTTTTTCATTTAACCCCCTTAAGGAGGAACCTACCACCCTTGGCAGGGCTCTGTCGAGAGCTGTTTTATGGTATCAGATGAAGGAAGGCTCAAACCAGAGCATAGGTGGCCTTCCCCACATGCTTGTATAAATTACATTTGCCCTTGGCTTGTGGCTGTTTGAAAGACTGGCCCGAATCCGCATGCAGTTGTCACCCAGGGCATTCTCTAGGCCAACATGGGCCAATAGGAACAGAATAGGAGCCACATACATAATTCTTCCTTTCCTAGTTGCCACGTTAAAAATAGTCTAAAATCAGGGCTTCCCTGGTGGCGCAGTGCTTGAGAATCTGCCTGCCAATGCAGGGGACACGGGTTCGAGCCCTGGTCTGGGAAGATCCCACATGCCGCGGAGCAACTGGGCCCGTGAGCCACAATTACTGCTCCTGCGGGTCTGGAGCCTGTGCTCCGCAACAAGAGAGGCCGCGACAGTGAGAGACCCGCGCACCTCGATGAAGAGTGGCCCCCGCTCGCCGCAACTGGAGAAAGCCCTCGCACAGAAACGAAGACCCAACACAGCCATAAATAAATAAAATTTAAAATAGTCTAAAATCAAACAGGTGAAATTAATTGTAATAATATGTCTTATTGAACTCAGTCGGTCCAAA
This sequence comes from Delphinus delphis, assembly GCF_949987515.2. Classification (NCBI taxonomy): domain Eukaryota; kingdom Metazoa; phylum Chordata; class Mammalia; order Artiodactyla; family Delphinidae; genus Delphinus; species Delphinus delphis. The sequence goes on from NC_082691.1 coordinate 94,479,720, forward strand.
GTACCATTTCAACATGTAATCAAAATAGGAAATAGTAGTGAGATAATCTACACTCCTTCGACTTGGTGGCCCATCTCCATTTGGCCCAGGCACGTCCTAGTACTCAGTGGCCACACTCGGCTCGTGTCAGCCGTCCTGGACAGCACACACCTGGGCAGGACAACGCAGGTGCTTGTGACCTGTGACATCAGGGCCGTGGCTCAGTTGGTCTTTACAGCGAGCCCCAGGAGGAGGGCAGGATGAGCTGTGTATCCCCAGCTCTGTTAGTTTCCTACGGCTGCCGTAACAATATCCCGTAGGCTCGACGGCGTTAACACGACAGGAATTTATTGTCTCAGTTCTCCAGGCCAGGAGTCCAAGATCAAGGCATCAGCGGGCTCTAGGGGAGACTCCTTTCTACCTCTTCCAGCCTCTGGTGGCTTCAGGCATCCTCTGATTGTGGCAGCATCCCTCCAATCTCTGCCTCACTTGTCACATGACCTTCTCCCCTGTGTCTCTGTGTGTCACATCTTCCTGTCCTTTCTCTTCTAAGGACACCAGTCGTTGGATTTCAGGTCCGACCTAAATCCAGGATGATCTCATTTTCAGATTCTTAATTTCATCTGCAAAGAGCCTATTTCAAAATGAGGTCATATTCACAGGTACTGGGGGTTAGGACTTGGGCATACCTTTTGGGGCGGGGGGACACAATGCAACCCACTCTGCCCATTTTACATATAAGGATATTGGGGCTCCTGTCTTTTCCAGGGTTGTGTGGTTGCTTAGCGACACAGCTGTGATGAGGACCTAGACCTTCTGTGTCTGGTCCAGTGTCCTGTCCACTGCTCTGAGCAGCCCTCTGACCACACCCAACACCCCAAGGGCGAGGCTACGGGCGATGTTCCCCTGGGCAGCCTCTCCTGCGGCACGTGGGCACACGGTGCTTCTGCTTTGGGCCTTTCCAACCATCCTTCTTTCCTCTCACATCCAGGCTTTCCTCTGTGACCTGCCGGGGTGGCTGCTTCCTGCTAATGCCTTACAGTGGAAACCGACATGTTTCTGTGACCCTCCCCAGTCTCATTGGGGCACTTGAGCATAGCCAGATCCGGAGGCCTGGAGTCTTAACCCCGTGAAGGGAATTTGGACACAGGAATTGCAGTTCCTCTGACAGTCTGGTGCCATTTGGGCAGTTGGGCCTTCGGGTACCTTGCACTGTACCATGGGCAGCTGCACACTGGTATCCACACCAGGCCAGACTAGGGCAGTGCCGTTGACCTCATGTCCCTGGGACAGGGGAGGGACCTCCTCCATCCTGGAGGCCTTTCCTCAAGCCCAGAGACAAGGTCATGGTCTCTCTATACAACTTTCTTGACATTACCTAACCTTGACCCTGGGACCCATTTCCCTATCTATCTCGCAGGTTGAGGAGCAAATGAACTAAGTTATATAAAAGTACTTTAGGGCTTCCCTGGTAGCACAGTGGTTGAGAGTCCGCCTGCCGATGCGGGGGACACGGGTTCGTGTCCCAGTCTGGGAAGATCCCACATGCCGCGGAGCGGCTGGGCCCGTGAGCCATGGCCGCTGAGCCTGCGCGTCCGGAGCCTGTGCTCCGCAACGGGAGACACCACAACAGTGAGACGCCCGCGTACTGCAAAGCAAAACAAAACAAAAGTACTTTAACGCAAGTGGTGAGGATTAATCGTATTATTATCCTTCCACTTCCCTCTACCCCACCTGCAAACTGAAACCCAGACCCCAGGGCATACCCGCCCCTCTGCCCAGAGGTGGGACCAGCAACCCAGACCTTTCAGGAGCTGCCCTCCTGGGGCCTGGGGTCCAGCCTAAAGGAGGAGGCATGTGCCATGACAACGGCAGCGGGCTCCTTCCCCCACTGCGTGGAAACCTCTGGGCCTCTTCGGAGTAGGGTAGGGATTGGGCTTCCTGGTGTCCTGAAGCAGCTGTGACAGGCTCTACAGACAGATTTCCATTTTAATGGATGTGTCAGGGTGTCAAAATGTCTATGTTGCCTTCAATCCTCATTAAAATGGAAGCCCACTGCCACCAGCTACAGAGAAGGTGTGCTGCATTATTTATTGTTTTTTACCTGTTTTCCTAAAACTGGGCTGTTCAGGTTCAAATGGCAGATAAAATTGCCACCCACTTCTCTCCAGCCTGTCATTTTCCGGCTCACATCTCTTCAGTGCACATTGTATGTTAAATGTTACGTTACCGGCGTGTCAGAAGCCCCGAGTGGTACCCTCCGAAATCTTATTTGTTTAGCTTCCTGGCAAGTTGTAGGGGTTATTTCTGCGCCTTCCTTTCTCCGCAAGGTCCCTGGCTCTGGTTTCCATCTCTCTGCATTCGGGCCTCCTCTCCATCTTGTGCCCTGCGAGGCCCCTGCCCTATGCTGTTGGGAAGTTTCTGCTGTTCTCTATTCATTGCCTTGTCCCCCATTTTCTGTCTTAACCCTCTATTTGACCCAGCCCCTCATCCTACTCCCACATTACACCAGAGTGGGATGTAAAAATGAGAACTTCCACCACCACTCAGGAATCCGAAGGACTTTTTTATTTTTAATTAATTAATTAATTTTTGCCTTGCGTTGGGTATTCGTTGGCTGCGCACAGGCTTTCTCTAGTTGCTGCGAGCGGGGACTGCTCTTCGTTGCGGTGCGTGGGCTTCTCATTGCGGTGGCTTCTCTTGTTGTGGAGCACGGGTTCTAGGCGTGTGGGCTTCAGTAGTTGTGGCTCACGGGCTTAGTTGTTCCACGGCATGGGGGATCTTCCCGGACCAGGGATCGAACCCGTGTCCCTTGCATTGGCAGGCGGATTCTTAACCACTGCGCCACCAGGGGAGGGGAGTCCCCCTAAGGACTTTTAACAAAACAAAACTACTAATCCAACCCCACATCACTTAGAGATCGATGTCTAAGTGTATTAAGATTACTTATCACAGCACTGATGCTCTTACACTATTACTGTACACATACCCTGGGTCAAAAGGACGGACTGTCTTTCTATAACTTTGATCAGCTCCTAGGAAAACACAGATTGGCTGCAATGCATGTAGTATACTAAAGTTTTCACTTAATAAAATGCATCATATTCGAATTAGGATGAGAGAGAGGCAGACTGTGTGGGCAGACATGGAAATAGGGTTTGTTTTTTTTTTAATAACTCTGGACCTTCAATGTCATTTGTTGAGATAAAAATCCCATAATGAAATGAACTCTGTGTAACTCAAATTCTGAAGTTGAAGTGGGATTTTGCTACAATTTATACATTTCTAGAATTCATACCCTGGGGCTGCATGAACTCGAGATAAAATGGAGTTGATAGCCAGTTTCTCTGTAATGAATTAGCAAAGAAAATGAAGTGTTTTGAATGGGGCTGAGGAAAGGAGGGACCATGATTCTATCACTTCTAGTTTCTTGGTTCTCTAAGCCAGAGGTTGGCAAACTATGGCCCGTGGGCCAAATCCAGCCCACCTACTTGGTTTGCGTGTCATCTACTGTGCCTTTGTACTTCAGCGGCAGAGTTGAGTAGCAGTGGCAACAAAGACCCCATGGCCTGTAAAGCCTGAAATATTTACTCTCTGACCCTTTAAAGAAAAAGTTCACTGACCCCTGTCTTAAGTTATTGGACACTCTGTGCTGCTTAGCGTCCATGGGTGGACTTCTTGGCAAGGATGGTCCCTGAAATAGTCAAAAGGTTTTGAAAGGCTGCCCTGTTTGATGTCTGAACCAACCAAATAAGACCAAAACAAACCAAAACCAATGAAACAGTACTCTGTAGCCTGGAGCACAAAAAATATATACAATTCAGTGTCACATAATCAGAAGATTGTATTGACTAAGACTCTTCTTTATAGATTGTGTAGCACCAGATGATCTCTTATTTTGTGCTGTTCCCCTCAGGAATGAACATAGCGCCATTAAATACAGCAATAGTGCATTAGTAACAAGAGTCCCCAACGTTTTTGAATGCTTCCAGTACACTTCCAGCATCTTACATATATTCAAACAACCCTGTGAGGTGAGTGGGAGTAATGACCCATTTTACAGATGAGGAAACTGCAGGAAGGGTAAGTCACTTTTCCATGTCACACACTTTTGGAAGCATCAGAGCTGGTTAGAACCCAAGCTTGATGCCTCAGCCTGCATCATGACCCACCGCTCTCTCCTCATGGACCCTGTCTTTTCTTAGTGTTTGTTGAAGTGGGATTTTGTCGAGATTTCACAGAATCAGAGAATTTTAGAGCTGGAGCACTTTTGCACTCATCTAGCCCAGTGTATCTCATTTTGTCATGAGGGACGAACGCTTCGAGGATGCTTTAGAATTGAGGAGGCACATTCACGAAGAATCTCTTACTTGACGTTTATGCCAATCCCCTGAGGTAGGCAGGTTTCCTTTTCAGAAAAAGAAGGGAGGACCAGAGAGGACACGTGTCACCCAGGAAGAGCCAGAGCTGGCCTGGTCCCTGAGTTTCACTATATTTCCAAAAGGCTACGTGACCTGAAGATTGATTCGTTTTGTTCCAGTCGCCTCTCTAGTTGTCAGCTGCACCAGCGCTAGAATAGGATTGAAAATGCGGTGATCCCAGCATCACTGGGCAAGACAGGGAAGCTCACAAAGAAAGTCTCATCCCCTCCCCAGGGGAGGATGGAGCAACCCTGAGGCCACCAGAGGCTCCAGGATAGCTGGTTTCTATCAGCTATCCCATTTATTGTGACAGTCCACAGTTATTGAGTACGATATGCCAGGCGTTGGTTCCCAAACTGGATGGCTTACTAAAACGGAGACTCCATTCAGTAGGTCTGTGGTGAGACCTGAGAATTTGCATTTCTAACAAGTTCCCAGGCTGACCAGGCTGCTACCCGGGACCACACTTAGAGAACCACTTTACTCAAGGCTGGAGACGCAGTGCTTACACCAGAGGTGGTTGTAGTTCCTTCCCTCAGTGGAGCTTACATGTGTGAGTGGATGAGTGGATGAATACATGAATGAATGAATGAGTCTCATGGGGGAGAGGGGGTAGTGAGGAAAGATACCATCGAAATGCAATGTGGGAAGAGCTATAGCAGGATCAGGATGGAAGGTGCAGGGAGCAGAGAGAAGAAGCCAGCACAGTCTGGCTGGGCACAGGAAGCTCGGTGGAGGAGGTGGCCTCGGCCGACTCTGAAGGTCCAGGAGGGGGACCGGGCAGAAGGGGGAAGCGATTTTACACCCAAGGAGCAGCAGGGGAAAAGGCCCAGGGTTAGGAGAGCAGGAAGCCGGAGAGCCCAGGATGAGTTGGGGGGGTCCCTGTTCATCAGCATGAAAGGTTCACTCATGGGCTACAGATGCTGGGGTTGGGGCCAGGAATGGAGGAGATGAGGCTGGAGAGGCAGGGAGGAGCCAGACCACAAGAGGCCTTGCGTGGCATGTGGAAGAGCTGGGATTTCATTCTAAAGGCGGGGGGAGCCACTGAAGGACTTTCAGCTGTGGGGTGGCAAGATGCGACGTGCATTGGGGGAAGCTGCAGAGACTCCCAAGCGGGAATTGGGCCACCACGTAACACTGCCAGGAGCGATGGCGGAAAGCCTGTGAGAGATGGGGGCAAAGCCACTACAGAGAAGAGGGGCAAGAAACTCTTCTCAGCTGCGTCTTATTGGGGACCCTCGCTAACTCCTTTTTAGGCAGTTTTTTTTAAAAAACATTATGAGATAGCTATTGAGTGTCTCGGGAAGGAAGATGAAGTGTTTGTTTTGATTCCATTTTGTTGTGTGACCTTGGGCAAGTTAGTTATTTACTTAACCTCTCTGCGCGGCTGTTTCCACATCTGTGAAATGAGGATGGTGGATTTTTGTGAGGATTTTATGGGATACTGTTTAAGTAAAATGTGCCCCCCACGGGTTTGGTATTTTTATTAATTTATTTGAGTTAGTATTTTCTGCTTTCCTAGGAGAGATGATAAGGTTGGATATTTCTGTTTTATCTCTGGTCTCTGTAATTAGCCTGTTTCCTTCAAGAAAGAGAACAAAAGTCTCCCCAGTACAGAAACGTAAGTGACTGTCTTTGTCTTTTTATTTGTTTTAGAAGTAATTTCATGGCTCTGTGCACTTGAGAATCCATCAGGAAAGCAGGCCTTCTCTATCAGGCAGATGATCGCCCCTGCTGGGCGCTCATTGGCAAATCATAGCTCTGTTAATTAACACAACGTGGGATTCAAGCTCTCAGCTCCTTTCACACTCGCCTTTTCTCGCTTGGGGTTTGGTCGTGGGCTCTCCTGAGCCCTGGGGACCTGCGTTCCTTGGGGCCATCCCTGTGTCCTTGCTCCGTCCTGGGTGCTGCAGCCAGGAGCACGGGGCAACGTGCTCCCCCACACCCACCTGTCTTAGGCATCTTGTTCTGCTGCTTCCTTCTTCTAACACCAACATCCCCATCACCTACTTTCCGGAAAATTTCCTGATTTCTCCCCGGTGTCAAAAGGGACTTACGTTTCTATTCTGAGCACTTTGTTTGACTGGGCATGCCTTCCTGGTGTTCAGCAAGGCGCCTGGTCTGTGTAATGAGCCTCTCTCTGAGCCTCAGCTGACAGCCCCTAGTAGCGCTGCTTTGCTGTTGCACTTGCAGCAAATTCCCCCAGGTGGAACCCCCTTAACAGATGCGTTCACAGGTCAGGTCTCCAGCTCTGTTATCACTCTCGTACTTCCCTTGAGACTGTATCCTTGGGCATTTTTCTCTTTTATGAATATTAACCAGAGCTAGTAATGGGTTGTAATAATCCCCCCTGACAACTCTGACCTGGGACCATCACCAGAGACCTAAAAATAGCCGGCTCAGGAGATGGGTGACTTGTGAAGTTCTCAGCACAGCCAGGTTCTAATCCAGACCTCCTGACCTCTCTTCTGATACCAGCTCTGAAAGAAATTTGAAAAGTGAGGAGGGCTGTACTGTGCAGTCTGTTGTCGCTGTTGCTACACCTATCATATTACAAATGAACCACCGTGACCACTGAACTGGATCCTTAAAAATGGTCACAATGGTAAACTTTATATTGTGTATATTCTGCCGCAGTTCTTAAAAAAAGGCATGAAATCCTCACGCCTGCTACAACGTGGCTGGACCTTGAAAATATTATGCTAAGTGAAATAAGCCAGACACAAGAGGACAGATGATTGTATGGTGCCACATATATGAGTTTCCTAGGTCATCAAATTCATAGAGGCAGAAAGTAGAAGGGGGTTGCCAGGGGGAGGGGGGAGGGAAGAACAGGGAGTTAGTGTTTACCAAGTGCAGAGTTTCAGTTGGGAGGATGAAAAAGTTCTGGAGACGGAGGGTGGTGACGGTTGCACAACAATGTGGATGTACTTAATCTCACCAAACTATACGCTTAAAAACAGTTTACATGGTAAACTTTATGTATCCACACAATTTTAAGAGGTGGGGGAGGGAACCACCGTGAAAACATTTTTAAAGCACAAAATGCACATTGGTGGGAAAACAAAAATATAAAAGTAACTTTTTTGAAAGCCCCGTTTATCGATTCAAAGACACTTGCTTAGCTTCGGGACATACAGCTTATCCGTGTATTCAGTGCATTTGTGGAGCCTTTGTGGGGGCACAGTGCTCAGCGCCGAAGAAAACAATCAGTGCAAACTCACTGATTGAATTTATTTTTTTATAACTTTTTAAAAATTAATTTATTTATTTATCTTTGGCTGCGTTGGGTCTTCGTTGCTGCACGCAGGCTTTCTCTAGTTGCAGCGAGCGGGGGCTACTCTTTTTTTTTTTAACTTTATTTATTTATTTTTGGCTGTGTTGGGTCTTCGTTTCTGTGCGAGGGCTTTCTCTAGTTGCGGCGAGCGGGGGCCCCTCTTCATCGCGGTATGCAGGCCTCTCACTGTCGCGGCCTCTCTTGTTGCGGAGCACAGGCTCCAGACGCGCAGGCTCAGTAGTTGTGGCTCATGGGCCTAGTTGCTCCGCGGCATGTGGGACCTTCCCAGACCAGGGCTCGAACCCGTGTCCCCTGCATTGGCAGGCGGATTCTCAACCTCTTCGCCACCAGGGAAGCCCAGCGGGGGCTACTCTTCGTTGCAGTGCACGGGCTTCTCATTGCAGTGGCTTCTCTTGTTGCAGGGCATGGGCTCTAGGCGCACAGGCTTCAGTAGTTGTGGAGCGCAAGCTCAGTAGTTGTGGCGCGCAGGCTCTAGAGCGCAGGCTCAGTAGTTGTAGCGCACAGCCTTAGTTGCTCCGCGGCATGTGGGATCTTTCCGGACCAGGGCTCGAACCCATGTCCCTTGCATTGGCAGGAGGATTCTTAACCACTGCGCCACCAGGGAAGCCTCTCTAGTTGAATTTAATGTAAAACGGTCGACCTTTTTCTTACACGTAGCTCAACAAGCTGCTGAACTTTTGGAATCTAGCAACTCTTGGCTTTTGTGGATTTTACTGGTGAGTCTCCTTCACGTCGCAGCAGAGAGGCAAGCCCAGGTTGTGTTTGCTGACAGGCTTGTGTTGCAGAGATACAAGGAAATGAAGTGAGGGGAGCTGGCGGGGTAGCGGGGGAACCATGTCCTTAGCCCCACCACTTCCCTGGGTCCCAGCGCTTCCAAGGCTGGGCTCTATGGCAACAGTGACTCCACGGTTTTGGATTTCAGGCTGAGCTCGAGTGACCTGTCCTTTCTGTATGCCCCTCACATCCCTGTATCTCCAAAGACGATCTGTCTGAGCTAGCTTGTCATTTTTTTCAGTAAGAAGTGACCCCCCCCCCCACATGGGGCAGGATGTTCGTCTGAGTCATCTCCAAAGCATCAGGTTGTTATGACAATTAAATGACTTAATAAGTGCACAGTTTTTAGGACAGTGCTTTATTCAGTGCACGGCAAGTGCCAGGAATATGCTGTCCGTATTATGAAGCAAGGCATGGTGTCAGAACCTAAGGATGAGAGCGGGGAAGGCAGAGACTAGGTATCAAATCTGACCAACGTTTGGATGCTCTGACTCGACCTCATTCAAATAGAAGTTGTCCGACAGTCCTGCTCTAGATTCTGCTGCTCTAAATGTGCCCTAGGCTTTCGAATCGAGGCAAGTGCAGGAGCAGCTGGATCTTCTCTTATATTTCTGCTTTGGAATCACGAGCCCAAGAGATTTGCAGCAGCGTGAGTTGGTTGACAACAAGATTCATGCTGTTCATTGGCAGAAAAACTTTCACTTAACTTCTGCATTTAGCTTCTGCAACAGGTTGGGTTTTACTTTATCTAAGCCATTTGCAGAAGAGTATTTGGGCAGAGTCAGATGAGGGAGTGGAAAGGAACCACTTTGCCAACCACACGGAGTGTTCAGTGGAACCTGGAGTGAAGCTCAGCCAGTGTCCAGTGCCCCACATAGCTCCCTTTCATGGAGCATCTAATAGGTATCATGCGTGATCCCCCCTAACCCTCAGGTTCTAAAGGAGACACTGTTATTAACCCCATTTTACAGGTGGGAAACTGAGGCTGAGAGATGCCCAAAGTCTCATGGCTGGCAAGAGCCAATGCTTAAACCCAGGCAGTCTGACTCCAGACCCTGAGTCTCAAGCTTTAACGTTTCCACTCTTAATGAAAAAGCATCACTGTCATTGGTAAACTCTCGTGCTCTCTTTAGATCTTTGGAAGAACACTCAGCTTCATGATGTCACAAAGAAGCACAGATGGTAGCACTCTACTGCCATGTCATGATGATCTTTCACATTAGAAAAATTGTCAGGGGATCAACCAAGAATATTGCCTGAGCACGTTCTATGTGCCAAGCATGGTGCCAAGTTCAAAGCACTTTTCTGCTGGCCCATCCTCTGTCTGACATTCAGGATTTTACAGCTGATACGTTCCTCAGGGCTTATATCTCCTTGTGTGTAGAAAACTGATTTCATATCCCTGTGTTTTTCCCGCCCCAGTCACAGCACGTGTCCATCAATCTGTAATCATTTCAAGTCTCACTGGCGCTTTCGGAGATCCCTGTGCATGTTCTGATCCTTGAAAGAGACCTACAGAGAGATTGCTTAGTGCACAGATGCATAATCGTCTTAAGAATCTGAACAACTCAATAAATAAAATAATGCCTTCTACCAGTATGCATCGTCAGTCACGGACAGAGGTGTTACAGAAAAAAAAAAAAAAAAAAAGGTCTGTCCTTTTGCGAGACCTTGACTCCTTTGCCTGGCATTCTTGGGTCATCTTACCTGTAGGTGAAGTCACTCCTTAGTGTGCAGCTGGTCACAGGTCAGAGGCTGTTGATGAGGAAACCTTTGTGATTAGGCTGTGGAAACCAAATGCCTCCAGGGGGCGACAGCTTCTGGCTAGAGGATGCTGAAAGGGCTGCTTGAACTTCCTCTATCCTGCCTTATATTGCCTCATCTAAGCCCAAGGACATTTTTTTGTTGCTGTATTTGTTTTCGAATCATGCTTTGAATATTTTCCTCTCTGACTGTAAAAGCAACACATGCTTATTATTGAGAATTTGGAAACTACAGAAAAGGATAAAGGATATAAAAAACAACCGTAATCTTCTTCCTGCACAATTAACCTTTTGGTATATTTTCTTTTGGTCTTTTTTTCTTGCTTACTATTGTTATCATTTTCGATTATATTCGTCATTATTATATGTCCAGGAGCAGACAGAATATACAATTTCTTATCTTGCATTTTTCAACATCATTTAATTTCTTCAAAAACGTCATTTTTACGGCTGCATAATAGCCTCTAATGTGAGCATACCATAATTTATTTAACTGTGTCCCAATTATTGGAGTAGTTTAAGTTGTTTTCAGTTTTCACAGCTGGGTTTTTAACGTCTGCAACACTTCTTACATAGAAGGATATGCCTGGTCAGCTTATAACGTTCGGGAATTAATAATACTTCACTAGAGAATATCTGCAAATGACTTTTATTTCTCAAACTAATTTACTATCTAGAAATATGGAAATCTCTATACCGAAAGCTAGTGTCTTAGCTTTCATCTCTGTCTATCCCCCCCACACCCACAAAACACACTAAGCTACTGTAAATTTATATACTTAGTAATGGCATCTCCTTAACATAAACATTATTTAACTTTGACAATTAAATGATCCCTGCAGAGTGCTAAAAGTTGGGTAAATGACGTGTGCGTTATTATTTATTTTGGTTTTTGCCACAAATCAAGTATCAGGAAGACTTTCCCAAGGGTTGAGCTGAGCTGGATGGGTCAGAACTGGACACATAGACACGGAGCAGGTGCCTTCTCTCCAGCATCAGGAAAGGAAAGAGGCTAGGAGAGCAGAGGGCAATCTCGGAGATGCGTCAGCCATCCAGGTGGCCACAGCACAGGGGATGTGAAGGAGAGAAGGCAGAAAAGTGATTGTGCTGGTAGTGAGGGTCAGATATGAAGGGCCTAAACTAGGCCCTCGGTGTGGACTTTACTCCGAGACACAGTGGGGAGCAGTTCAAGGTTTTGAGCACAGAGGTGAGAAAGTGAGTTTTGCGTTTGAAGAATTAATCTGGCAGCAGAGAATGAAATGGATCGGAGCAGAGAAACGCTGGGAGGAAGGACTCTGGGGGGCAGAGCAGCAAGTAGAAAAGGAACTGCTGCTCCCTGGGCTCCAACTAGGGGCCGGATGCTGTGCACACATTTCATGTAAATTCTCTCATTTTATCTCCTGTCCTTAGAGGTGGGGAAACTGAGACTTGCTGAAGGTCGTGGGGCCGGAAGTTATGGAGCCAGTAGTTAACCCTAATAACGAAGTGCAGGCTCCTTTGACTGCACCAGGGGTGGGGTGAGGTGGGCTGGACCAGACAGTCAGGAGGAGAGGGGAATCACGTGGGTTAATTATCATGGAAGCGAAATCCGGGGAACTTGGCAACTGTTCAGAAAGGAAGGTGGCAAAAAAGGGGATTCAGAATGCTGCTGGAGTATGGGGGACAGAAGGTTATGAGGTTGGTGATGCCATTGGCATCGGTAGAGGAGGAGCCCTTTGACAGTGAAGATGAGGAATTGGGGGTTAGAGGTTCAGAATTAGAAGCACAGGCAGACCACCCTTGACGAGGTGTCCAGAAAGCCCAGGGGAAAGGTCTGCACCTTCAGGTAGCATTAATAGATATCAGACATTTAGCTCTCATTTAGGCAGGTTACAAGTATATTGGAATGCAGCCAAAGTACAGTTTAATATAAATTCAGATACACTCTAACTTTACAATAAAGGGGAATGCTCTCTTTTAAATTCTTTGGTGGGTCATAAGGTCCCAGAGCCTGAAGGAGCCAGGTTTCAACCTCCTTCCTGTTCTAAAACCTTAAGTCTTCTTGCCCTGTGCTCTCTGGAGCCTTCTAAGCAGGCAGGACAATGAATTCTTTGTTTTTAACCTGCCCAAGCACATCTAGGTGACTCTGCCAGCAGAGTTCATTCTACCCACAGACCCATGAGTTCCAGTCCAGGGGGATGTTCCCCCCACCCCTGCATCCAAATGCTACAAGGCCAGAAGCCCCTGACTCTTTTTTCCCTTTTCCAGTGCCAAGGACAGTGTCCCCAGAAGGCCAAAATGAATCTTGAACTTGAGAATTGCTTTGTGCTGCTGGGCGGGAGGACACGGGAAGCGTAAAGACCTGATGAGCTAGCGTAGGCTACACAACTTGGTTATTGTTCCTTTAGAAGTCATTGGAGGGGTAGAAAAGATGGGCTACCAATATATAAACATCTTGCCTTCAATATTTTGGCCATCATGATTTAAAAAAAAAAAAAAAATCCGGGCCTCCCTGGTGGCACAGTGGTTGAGAGTCCGCCTGCCAATGCAGGGGACACGGGTTCGTGCCCCGGTCCGGGAAGATCCCACATGCCGCGGAGCGGCTGGGCCCGTGAGCCATGGCCGCTGAGCCTGCGCGTCCGGAGCCTGTGCTCCACAACGGGAGAGGCCAGAGCAGTGAGAGGCCCGCGTATCGGGAAAAAAAAAAAAAAAAAAAAAAAATCCACGATCCATTTATTTATTTATTTTTTCTGACTTGGAGGTAAACCAAACACACTAGTTCCCCTGGAAGAACCGAAAAAAAATGTTTTTGCCCAATGATTCCTGTTTGGTTCTGGGTTTTCACTCATCTGCCGATGACCCTGGCCTTACTAATTAGGCACATTGCTGGAACGGGCTTTGATAGGCTGCCACAGAGCAAAGATAACGTCGAGGGCAGAGGGAGAGAGTGTGCACGCGGGGCCAGAGGGGTGGGCTTGCTCTTGTCTTGCAGAACCAAAGTACATAACAAGCATTTACTTAACAAAAGACCCAACAGCCAAACACTGGCAAAATCCCAAAGCGACTGACTACACGTGAAGCATGAAAAATGTTTCCAGTCACGTGAGACATTTCAAGCATAGAAAGCAAACCACACATAATGGAAAACATTTGAAAACATAAGAATGAAGCCATTAGGCATCAGTTTTCAACAAAAGGAGTAGGAAAGGCTTTTTCTCACCCACTGGCTGTAAGTGAGTAGTGTACTGTCAACGGTGCGTGGCACGTAGTAAGGGACAAAGAAGCGTCAGCTCCTTTCTCCCTTGATAACTCATCGTCTGGGAGACGGTGTGGGCTCCTACTCATTCGGGTGCCTACAGAATGGAATAGACATTCATTCCTTCATCCTGTGGGGTTTTGGCGCTCCTACTGTGTATTAGATGCTCTGAGAGACACAGAGAAGAAATGATGCTGTCCCAGTTCCTGAGCGGTTGAATGACCACACCACACATGGCAGACAGCAGGAGAGAAGACCCAAGGCTTTCTGGACCAGCAGCCTTCTCGAGGGAAGGGCTAGTGTCTTACCCATCTTTGTAGAACGATACCTGGACGAGGGATGGAGCTCTGTGGGTGATGAACAAATGAATGAGTCAGTGAATGGATGAATGTGCCCTAAGTAAGAGGTCGGCCCACAGGTATGCTCCATGCTGGGTACTTCCTACAGAATGTGTCATTCTGGGTCGAACTCCCCAAGAGAGTTTCAGAGAAGGTGGGGTTCTGAGCTGAGCGCTGCATGGCTTTGGAAGAAGAAAGATATATACTCACCCGTGTGCTCACCCATTTTCTAACCCTCCTCCCATCTACCAAGCTTCGTATGTGTAAATCGTGTGTCTGTTTCTAGACTTTACTTTCCCAACACTTGCATAGCACTTACTTTGGGCCAGCCTCTAAGTGATATAAAAATATCATCGTCATAACAGTCTTTGAGGATAACTGTTATTATCCCTGCTCGCAGATGGGGAAACTGAGGCACGGAGCCGTGAAGGTCACATGGCTAGTAAGTGGTAGATCTGGAATTCAAGCCCAGATCGTCTGACCCTCAGGCTCAGCGTTTCTCACCGCCAGGCTCTGCTGCCCTCGTTTGTCAAGTGGAAGCAGGGACTTGGCTGCGTTTGGGTGCGAGTCTGCTCTTTTGATCTGGATAAGACTCAGAGCACATGAATGGGTGTTGCCTCTGATACCTTCGGGTTCATCCTCTCTGCTAATTCTTTCTCCTCTGCATAGAAATACAGGCAAGTCTTAAAGACTTTAGGAAAAGAAAAGTCCCCCTCACTCCACATTCCATCCTAAGCGTCTCTCCGTTTCCCTCCTCTTCACTAGAGTCAGGCCACCTGAAAGCAGAGTGTCAAAGAGTGACTTTTATTTCCTTACCTCCTATTCGTTCCTAGGAACTCAGTGAGGTCGACTTCCACTCAAGGAGCCTATGCCAAGGTCGCGGGGACCTCCTAGCTGTGAACCTAGTGAGCTCTGTGTGGAAGAGACCATGCCAATCTTGTGAATTGCAGTGTTCCGTGTGGCTGGCACAATGCCTGGCACACAGTCGGTGCTCGGCAAGCCTTTCTGACTGTTTTCTAACATAAGGTCTTATTTGATCTCAGCATCATTAGCCATCGTTGAAACCTTTCTTCCTTTCCCTCCCGGGATGACCCTTATGCCGGATTTTGCCCCGCCCTTCTTAGGCACCCATTCTCATTCTTCTTCTCTTCCTCTTCTCATCCCTTAAATCTTGATGTTCAAATTCTGTCCTTCACCTTTGTGTCTTCTCACTTTTATGAGAAGTACCATAAGGGACATCTCCAGTTAGATGTCTGTTAAATGCTTAACAAACTGACCTTAGCATCCTCTCTTCTCCTACAAGACCTGCCCTTCACATTCTTTCTCCCATCCCCCTCCAAAAAGTGAATAAAAATAAAACTGAATTCAAACAGAGGAGCAACACTCTCTGCTTCTTCTTTTACTCTGTATCTGGGTCAATGACATCATTATTTTCCCCCTTATCTAAGCCAGAGACCTGGGGATCATCAGTGATGTGTCTCCTTCATCTCTCATATTTAGCTAGTCACCAATTCCTATCAATTCTACTGCTTTTCTTTCCCTAAGTTGAAAGAGAACTTAGCTGGTTATACCAAGTACTTCTTTGCTTCCAAACAATCACTAGGATTATCACGTGGCTCTAAGTCAGCATGTTACACTAATAATTGGGAAGAGAAAGATATCCTACAGGATTATGTAGAATGTGTCGTCTACCTGCTGTTCCTCAAGTGTGCTAAGCAGATTCCTGCCTGAGTGCTTTTGCTTCTCCTATTCCCTCTTCCTGGAATGCCTTTCCCTCAGATATCCACCTGTCTGTTCCCGCACTTCCTCAGGTATCTGCTGAAGTGTCACTTTATTAAGATCATTTCTAACCTCCCTCTGTTAATTAGCGACTCCCCCACTTCTGCCCCATTACATTTCATCCCTGTCACCTACTTTATTTTTCTTTCTAGCATTTATCACCACCTGCCATGGTGTGATACGTATGCGTATATGGAAATCATTTGTCTCTCTCCCTGGAAAGTACCTTTCATTGAAGCCAGGGACCCAGTTTTGTTGTTGAACATAGCTGCTGCTTGCTAAACATGCAATGAATGAATAAATGAGTATAAGTTGACCCCAGAGAGGGAATTTCTGTTGATGAATTGTTTTTAGGTGGAGGGTATGATATACTTTTAGTTTCCTTACAGAGGCCCTTTTCTTGGCAAGATCTTTATTTGAATGAGATTTAACCATTTGCCAAAGAAGCCTGGGTCACAGGAAGCCTCCAAAAACAAGCCAAGGGAGCCACAGAGGAAGGCATAAGGGGAAAGAGAGGTCATCCAAGTCCACTCACTCACTACTGATCACTACCGAGCATCCCCTTACCAGGGAGAGACCCAGAGTGGGGGAAGGGAGGTTGACCACACAGAGGAGGCCGCTCTGTGTCTCATGCCCGGGACTCCCAGCCTTGTGGGAGGCGTACAGCCTCCCTTGATTTATGTTACCTGCTTGAGTTATGATCATTCAGCACTCCCCAGAAATGGCCCCAGGATGTAGTATTAGTGTTAGTAATGTACCCATTGTTTCTGAATTGTGCTCCGTGTCTTGAGCTAAAGACAGGCTGGCATATTGCAAAAATGGGGCTGAGTATCACAGCTGCTAGAGCAGAATCATCTGGTCTACCCCAGACCTCCAGGCAGGAAAAGTATGATTATCCCCATTTCAGAAAGTAGAGGAACCCTGCAATTATAGGACTTACCTAAAGTAATAGAACTAGTAGCAGGGGTCAAAGACCAGATCTCCTGTTGCCCGGGGCAGTGCGCACCCACTCTTCCATGGTCCTTACTACTACAAAGCACCCTTTTTTTTTTTTTCTGTCACACTGCCTGTTCCTGCCACCCCATGCACATGGGCTTTGGAAAACCTCTCTGCTTATATGTGGCCAGAGGCAAGCACACACTTCTTAGGCCCTTCATTATCATACTTCTAAATTAGAAAACAAAATTTGCCTGGATTGCAAATTTAAAGACTTGGGGAAGGGCCAGGGAGGGGGAGAAGTTATTTGTCTTGGATTTCCCGTGTTGTTTGTAATGACCAGTGTGTCCTGAGACTGCTAACTACACATTAGAGGATACCAGTAACGCCCCCTGGGTGCCCTGTGTTTGTTCCTCTGCCTTGCAGCCTGCCAGTGAACATAAATGATCACTGGTATTTATGGTGGTACTTTACAGTTTGCAAAGGGCTGTTGTCACAGATGTCACTTGGTCAATGACTCCAAGAGACTGCAGAGCAAAGTGACTAAAAGCCTGGGTTTTGGAGTCTCCTACTTGCAAGCTGCCTGACTTGGGGCAAGTTACTTTTTATCTCATCAATAAAAGGAGCATTATAAACTCTTCAATTTGTTGGGAAGATTAAATGGGATAAGGTATAGGAAGTGCTTAGGACACGCCTGACTCATGAAAAAGGCTGGCTGTATTGTGATCATTCTTGTTTCAGATATGACTTGTATAAGATCATTTTTAACCAATTTATTGAAAAGGCTGCATCTACAACTTTTATTCTCACTACCACCCTTTTAGCCCCATTCTGTCTGATCTCCCGTTCTTAGTTGACATCTATAGGAGATCCCACAGTTTCTTTGGGTAACCTTCAGGTATTAGTAAACTTGCATTTGTAGATGTTAACATTTGAGTCGGATCTAGTATCAGAATGTCGGTCTTGTATCTGGTTTAAATCTTCTCCCTTCCCCAGGGCATGGGCTTGACCCCCTCCTGGAAACGTGCAGTAAGAAAGAAGGTCTGTTCTGCTCCTTCTTCAGCATTGTTCCACCTGCCCCCCTTTAGCTATACTACTACTGCTTCCTCTAGGGTTGGGGCAGGCCGGGGGGGGGGGGGGGGTCGAGAGAACGATGGGTAAAAGGCCCGCGGGGTCTTGTTTGCCTGGTGGCGTTGCTGTCTCTTGGTGCCCTGCATGCAGCAAGGCCCAAGTGCTGATCTGTCTCTTGCAGGGCACCTTTGTGATTCCTTTGGAAAAGCTTCTCAGTGACTGACCACACCTCATCGTCTCCTGATGTGGGCAGTGCACCTTCCAGCTGACCTGGTCCCACTCCTTCCTCAGCCCCCAATTTTGACGCTACCCCTCATAGGACTCTGTGGCAGTCATCACACCCTACCAGGTGAAGCTCTTGGGTCGCGTCTTTTCTAGGAACCTTTAGTCTTCGTTGGCCTCCGCTTGGCCCGTGGAGAAAGCACAGGATCGTTCCCCAGCCAGACTCTGTATGTGTAGCTTCGTCTTTGCTTTCATGGGCAACTCTAACCGGCTTCTCGCCTCATCTTTTCGGGCCACACGTAGGTACCATGCCCTGTGTCCTCTAAACTCTAGGGTACCTGTGTGCCGCTCTCCAAATGGTTCTCTCAAGGGCCCTTTTCTTGGCTTGAGGAGGTGGTGCTGGGAGTGGGGAAGCTATCGTGGGAGGAAGGGAAACACGCAGCCCTTTGCTGACTCTCTTCTAAGAACCCTCCCTCTTCAGTCTCTGCCCCCTAATCTCCTTCTGTGTGTAAACTGAAGGTGGAGAGTACACTTCAAGTTGCAAAACCCTCGTAGCAAGTTCTGCCCAATGTCTTACCCTTCTCTTTAGAAAATACTGGGCTTCCCTGGTGGCGCAGTGGTTGAGGGTCCGCCTGCCGATGCAGGGGACACAGGTTCGTGCCCCGGTCCGGGAGGATCCCACATGGCGCGGAGCAGCTGGGCCCGTGAGCCATGGCCGCTGAGCCTGCGCGTCCGGAGCCTGTGCTCCGCAACGGGAGAGGCCACAACAGTGAGAGGCCCGCGTACCGCAAAAAAAAGAAAAAAAAAAACGAAAAAACAGAAAGTGCTGTCCAGTATATGCACTACCAAATGTAAAATAGATACCTCGTGGGAAGCAGCCGCATCGCACAGGGAGACCAGCTTGGTCTTTTGCATCCACCTAGAGGGGTGGGATAGGGACGGTGGGAGGGAGACGCAAGAGGGAAGGGGTATGGGGATATACGTATGCATATGGCTGGTTCACTTTGTTATACAGCAGCAACTAACACCATTGTAAAGCAATTATACAGCAGTAAAGATGTTAAATAAATAAATGCTGTGTTGCCAACACAGCAAATTCAAAAAAAAAAAAGTGCTGTCCATTGAAATATCATGCAAACTGTAATCCAATTTAAAATGTTCTACTAGCCCCATTAACTGTGTAAAAAGAAATAATAACACTAATTTTCATCACATATTTTATCTACTCCAGTATATCCCAAATACTGTCACATCAGCATGTAATCAGTGTACAGATTATTCCGGTATTTCATGAAAACTCATACCGTCTTGGACAGCTGGTGTGTATTGTACATGTACGTGTCTCAGCCCAGGTGCTTGATGACGATTTCAAGTCCTCAGCTCCGACGTGTAGCCCTGGCTGCCGTACGGCCCACGCAGCTGGAGAACGTGGAGGGAGCAGGGCGCTCGCCATCCACTGTTCTCTGCCCCATTGTTGTTCTCTCTGTATCGTTCTTAGGCCTCAGAACTAAGAGTTTGGTGTGACCTGTACGCTGCATCCCAGCCAACACGGGGAGAACTGGGCCTCAGAGGCAGGTCTTCTGACATCAAGTTCAGTGTTTTGTTTATCTCTACACCATCGTGTCATTCAAACAGAAATTGCTGTGCTTGTTCCTGGGAACCTCATTAGTGGAAGGGACGTTTGAGGGTGAGAAGATTGCTATAGAGACATCCGTGTGAGCCGTCTGAGGTTCTCGGGTATCTGCAAGGTGCCTAGCCCCTAAAGCACGGGATCTAGTCAGACAGAGAGTACTGAGGGGCCCTGCACACCTCTCTGACGGCATCCCATGTGGAAAGAATGGCAGCGGAGGGCAGCGACATCTTAGAGCCCCGTTCCTGTGCTGGCCTGAGCTGGAGCTGCCAGCTAAAGGAAGCACTGCCCTCTGATGGCAAGTATTCCACAGTCCATACTGTTGGCCAAAGAGCAGCTTGGCAAGTCTTGCTTTCACTGTTGAAAAGACTGAAGAAACTACTGAGTGGCACTGTGTCTTTAAGAAGGGGGTACTCATGAGAAGGAATCTGCGGCCAGGCCTGAGATCAACGTCTCCTATCAGTTCGGTGTGCCTCATTATTTGTACTTAGAACTTTAAAAAGCAGTAAAGCTCACATCTCCCAGAGAACTCAGCGTTTCATTGTTAAAGGAATTCATTCTCATTGGAGAAAAGAACAAACAAAACCCCAAACATCACAACCCAGAAAGGCTCCCTGTTAGCATCTGGGGTACTTCTCCCTTGCGTCTCCCACGTGGGTGTACGTGCGTGGATGCACGTACGTACACCCGCAGCCTAGGGGTTGTATGGAATAGATAGGCTTGTGCATTATTTTTCATTTAATATTCTGTTGTGAACTTTTCCCTGGTCATTGACATTCTCCACGAGAGTAATTTTAACAGCTGAATAATATTCCATTACATTTTACTGAATGTTAAATTCTCTTCTGGGGTTTGAAGCAGCACGGAATCGAATGGAAAGGGCATGGGCAGAGGGAGGCCGTTTCCCAGGCCTGCCTCTGCCTGGCTGTGTGACCTTGATCGACTGAAATTCCATTGTCTCCATAGCTAAGTCTACAAAATGAGAGAAATAGTATCTTCCTTATAGAGCCATTGCGAGGCTTCACAGGCGTGTCCCGTGTAAATTGCCCAGCCCAGCGCCTTGCGCATAGTAGATGCACAATAAACGCTCATTCCTATTTATCTTCCTCTTCCCCAGGCCTTTCACATTCTTTGCAATCAACCGATTCTCAGGCGCCTGCAGCATGTTTCTGGAAAGCATAGTGCTCTCTAGGGTGCCCACGTGTCTTAAAGCTCCTATCTTCTCATTGCCTTGTGGGGACCCTCTGGGGACACATTCTTGCCACCCCGATTTCTGTCCTCTGCACTCAGAGCAGCTGTCAGTGACACGTGATCTAGAGGAGGAGAGTTGGGAGCTTCTCTAGGGTGGAATAGCGACTGTATTGGTTTAGCTCGTCGTTCCCGGCTGGAAGACCCCCGAGGACAGAGAACTGGGCACCCAGTGGGTCTACTCGCGTGTATCTGGCTGGCTGCGCTGTAGTTTCCTTCTCATCATTCCTGTCTGCAGTTTCTGCTGTTGGCTCAGCAGTGTGGCAGCAGGGAGGAGGGAGTCATTCTTGAGGGTTTTTTTTGTTTGGGACTCTGCCTCTCGGTTCTGGTTTTTTCCCCCATTCTTTCTTCTCTCCAGGCACTTGCTTTAGCTGCTGACCTAGCTTTCTTTCATCAGGCGGGTACAAATGTTGCAATTTGCCTTCCCTTGTCTTGACAATGGATGTGATTTGTATATGCTATATCACATAATGTCCCTATTTATGGCAGCTCTCTAATCCGGAGGTAGGGTTGAGGAGCAGGAAGCGCCAAGCCCGTCTTCTGACCCAGAAACCACTTCTCGTTTCTACAGCAACTACCTTCCCCCACGATCTCTTCCTGACTTGTGGGGACAGCACAGAAAGGTCTGTTGGAATCGTGATCTGTGGGGTTTCACATGTGCTCATTAAACTTTATGGTAAGGAGTCCCCATGTTGCATGGCTCTGTGCGATCGGAAACCTAACCTATGTTGATGATGTTTCTTTTCTTTGTGTACACAAAAAAAAAAGCAAAAAATTACGTTGAATTGTTAAGCAATAATTAATGCTGACTTTTAAAAAATAAGGTTGGAGGAGAGAGAAGTTGGCTTCAAGTCACAATGACGTTTGAGTCACTGGAGTGGGTTGAGTTGGGTGAGCGCGTCCTCTTCATTCTGCTTTAGTCCATGGTGCATACAGTTTTAGCAATCATCACAGGGTGGGATGGTGATCTCACTTAGCAGACATTTATTGAGCACCTGCTTTTGCCGGGCAACGCGCTGGGGACTGGGAAGGCAAAATAAACCGGACACGACCACAGCCCTGAACAAGCTCACATTTGCTGGAGGAAGGGAGACATAAATAATTACAGTAAGACGTGGTAAGTGTTGGAGGAATGATTATCAGCCACGTGCTACAGGAGCCTGGAGCACTGGACGCCAGTGTCGGCTAAAGCACCTTAGAAGCCTCCCAGACATTTACTTTTTAGGGAAATTTTAAGGATGATGAGAAGCTTGCCCGGTGGAACGTGTGGGCAGCCATGTTGGCAGAGAGCACAGCATCATCAAGGAAAGGGAGGAAAATGCCAAGCCTTTCAGAGAACTGCAGTGTTTTCATGACTGGAACACGGGGCTCTTGGAGAAAGGTGGAGGCACAGGGATGGGCAGAGGACACTTTCTTATGGAAACCCAAGAACTATTTTGTTTTCACATAAAAATGGTTTCTTAACTACAACTACATCACGATGCTGAACCGACTTATACTCTGGAAGAAAGCCATAGGCAAAAACCTTTTAATCACATATACAAAGAAGACATCAACATAGGTTCCTACTCCAGATTTGTGCGCTACTTCTCTGTTTCACTGTTAACTAATTAGATCACTGAAAAGTTAGGGTCTTGCCCCATGCCTCTTCCTTTTAGATCAGTACAGTGCTCAATGCTAGAGCCCAGGTTTCAAGCAGCCTCTATGGCCCCCGGCACCTCTGCTATTAGCTGCCATGGCCTCTAGCTGTTTTGGGTCCCCCAAGGATAAGGAGCATCACCACTCCAGGGTGGATGCATCTCAATATTAACAAATAGATGCATAAAGCCTTCACCTCAGCCTCTCCTGGTACCCGAGAGAGGTACAAGAACAGACCCCAGAAACCTGTTCCCTCTGGGTACCAATCCTTAATTAGGGGCTAACCCCAACATGCCGCTTAGCTCTTGTGTGCTCTTGCACAACACGTGTGAGTGATGTGGTGTATGAAAAAAGAGAACAGCTTTAATTTAAGTGTCTTCCATTTCTATTTACATCTGTATAGCTCTCGCTTTGTGCCAGGTACTATTCTAAGCAGTTTATACATAATAACTTATTTAATCCTCTTAATAACCCTTTGAAGTAGGCACTGTTATAACCTCCCATTATAGATGTGGAAACTGAGATCCAGAGAGAGGGACTAACGTGCTCAAGTTCACGCAGCCAGTACACGGCAGAGCCAGGATTTGAATCAGGGCAGCCTGATTCCAAGAATCCGTGCTTGCATCCGCATCTGTTGAATCTCTGTGTGGTTACCCAGAATCAAGCCCCACTTCCTTCAGAGATGGTTGCTGTGCAGTAATTGGTTCCTGGAATATTCCTTCCCCTGTGAATCAGTTTGTCCTGAGTTGATCCCACGGCTAACATGTTCATCGCCCAACTATCTCTCTCCACTTCTAACCTTCCAGACTGATCCCTTGGGGCCAAAGCACTGAGTTCTGTCCTCACCACCTTGCTCTGCCCTCCAATTCTTGTGACCTTGAACCCCAAAGGGACTGATTAATTTGTGAATGCATGTCCAGCTACCAGGGCAGCTGACACTCTTCCATCCTTATAGCCAAGGCAGTGCTCATCTCAGGCAGAGGTGCCTCGCGTGGCCAGCAGAAGAGGACCATGACCTTGTTGGTTTCGCCATACTCTTCACCCTGGACCGTTAATACAGTGTCTGCCCTCCCCATCACCTGTCTTTACTGACACAGCAAGGTCTAACCCATACTTATCCCGACCATCTCTGTTTTTTTAATGAGAAGAAAATCCCAGCCCTCATCAGTTTTTTTGTACTGAGTTCTTTAAAGAGCAAATAGAAAGAAATTCAGAGCCCATATATATTTTCCTTCTCTGAATGGTGTTTATTTAAATGCAGATATCCTGGTTTCCTAGGTAGAGTTGCAAGCAATACCTTTCAATTTAAATGTTAATAGGAGTGTAAACTTCAAAATAAAAATTTTTCCACGAGGGAGAACGGCTTTTTTCTGCTTCTGTTTAATGGTTCTCCTGGTTTTCCTCCTCCTCTGTCCTCATCATCCACCCGCTTCTGCCCGCTCCTTTCCACTGCACTGAGCTAAATTCTTTTTCTAGAAAGTTTAGAATGCACCTTTCTCATTTCGAACATTAGAATGTCAAACATTACGGTCGTGGAATACAGATATTAGACTCAAACCCAACACAATTCATGAGAAGATTTTTCTTTATCTCAGCCTTTGCCTGCCCAACTCACTATTCCAAGTTCTTTCCAAGGGGATTATTCTTAGGCTGACCCTGCAGAATATTTTCCCATGGCTTCAGATAGTTGAGTTAGGTTTTCTTTTTCCTTTTCTTTTTCCTTTCCTCCCCCCACCTCACCTCCTTCCCTCCCTCCCTCCTTGCCTCCTTCCTTCTTTCTACAAAAAGGCAGGAAAAGACGGGGAAAGAAATAACAGTTGACCCTTGAACAACACAGTTTTGAACTACATGGGTCCACTTATTCGCAGGTGTTTTTCAAGAGTACATACTACAGTAGCACAACATGCGTGGTTGACTAAATCCACGGATGCAGAACCGTGGATTCAGAGAAGCTAAGTGTACAGAGGGCCGACGATAAGTTATACGTGGATTTTCCACTGTGCGGGGCGTCGGTGCCCCAACTCCCCTCTTTGTTCAAGGGTTAACTGTACAAGCTATGTAAATTCCTGGGTGCAAAGTACTGCTGTGAGCACAGTGAGAAATCACAAAGAGTAAAAAAGGCAGATTCTTACTCCTAAAGAAATGAAATTGACACATGGGCTAATGCAGGTAGGCAGGAATGGGGCCATCTATATGTGGGTCATTCCATAGGCAGAGTGGCCTTCGGGATTTTCTCAAATGCAAATAAAAAACAACAAAGATGTAAAGATAATCAAAATAATATCTAATGCCTTAAATCCAAATATGGTGACTATAATAACCTTTCTAAAGACATCGTGGACCAAATTTTGTGTGTGAATGTGATATCTGGCTTCATCTTCTTTTTTTTTTTATTTTCTCTTTCCTTCATTTCCTTGTTGATTATTTTTATCCTGTTATACTGTGTGCATTTTGTAAGACTCCTAAATATTTTGGAACAAGATAGGACTGTTAATCCATAAATTAGAATTGATTTTATAATATTAATTTCAGTGATTTTGATTCCATTATTATAAGGTATTATTTTTGTTCTTCAGAGAGTTCTTTTCAATAGTATCCTGTTCGTATTTCATGGAGGCAAACTGTGTTTCTTCTCTTGTCTCTTGGGGATATTAATAATTTTTTAATTTATTAAAAAAAAATTTTATACAATTCTTAAAGATTACTTTCCATTTACAGTTATTATTAAATATTGGCTATATTCCCCATGTTGTACAGTACATCCTTGAGCTTATCTTACACCCAGTAGTTTGTTTCTCCCACCCTCACCCCTGTATTCCCCCTGCCATCCCCCCACTGGTAAGCACTAGTTTGTTCTCTGTATCTGTGAGTCTGCTTCTTTTTTGTTATATTCACTAGTTTGTTGTATTTTTTAGATTCCACATATAAGTGATGTCATACAGTATTTGTCTTTCTCTGTCTGGCTTGTTTCACTTAGCATAATGCCCTCCAAGTCCATCCATGTTGCTGCAAATGGCAAAATTTTGTTATTTTTTTTATAGAATACTGAGTAGTATTCCATTGTGTGTGTGTGTATAAATATATTTATCACATTTTCTTTATTCATCTGTTGATGGACATTTAGGTTGCTTCCATATCTTGACAATTGTAAATAATGCTGCTCTGAACACTGGGGTGCATGTATCTTTTCAAATTAGTGCTTTTGTTCTTTTCGGATATATACCCAGGAGTGGAATTGCTGGGTCATAGGGTAGTTCTAGTTTTAGTTTTTTGAGAACCCTCCATACCGTTTTCCACAGTGGCTGCACAAATCTGCATTGCCACCAACAGTGCACAAGGGTTCCCTTTTCTCCACATCCTCACCAACATTTGTTACTTGTGGTCTTTTTGACGATGGCCATTCTGACGGGTATGAGGTGGTATCTCATTGTGGTTTTGATTTGCATTTCCCAGGAGTAATTTTTAATTATTGTTTCTTTTCCCTGCAGTTTGTTTCCTCAAGCTCTTCTCCCAGCTTATAGCTTTTCTCAGGTATTTGGGGCTGCCTGGAAGCCCTGAGTCGGGGGTGGGCTTGCCAATGGGAAGCTTCGCTGTGGCTGCTGGGAGTGGCTGCTTATGCCTCCCTTGCGACACACGGCGGCAATGTGTCTAGATATTTTCTCTTGTGCTGGTCATCACCAGAAAGGTCTCTCCCAGCTTCCAGGCTATAGGGCAAAGGCAGGGCAGTCTGCTTCTGAGAGCCACGCAGAAGAGGTCTGGGGTCTCAAGGGTAAGCATTCAACGTTCTGTATGTGCACAGACACCTGCTCTGTGCATAATGACCCTCAGCTGTGCCGGCCAGCCCTCACCTGAGCTTGTCAGCCCCCAGTCCTAAGTATGCCCACTCCACCCTGGGGGGTGCGGGAAAGGGGGTAGCCCCAGAGGTGTAGAGTGGGTGAGGGGAGCTAGGGTTCTAGTTCCAGCTCAGACAACTTGTACCAAATCCTTGTTTTATCTCCCTCCCCTCTGCTTAACTTCCTGATGCCAGTTCCTGAGCCTTTTGGGGATTTGGCAAGATGGTTTCCAGCTTCCCCCCTGCTGGCTCTCGCCTTAGCTCTGTAGTTCTGCTGAGGCGATTATACTGTCTCTCAGCTTTACGGTTTCCAATCTTCTGTTGCCGCTGTCTCCTTTCCTAGTTTCCCCTTCTGTGTGAATTTCTGTCTTAAAAAAAAAAAATCTTGTAACTATAATCCTGGCTTAATTTGGGAGGAAGAAATACTAGATACATTAATTACATTTTAACTTTACTTTCCCACACAACTCAATAACCCAACTCACTCCTTTTTTTAGTTCACGGGTTTGAGACTGTTAATAAATTATGTAACTTCTTTAAATCCTGCAAAATAGGAATATTTCTTGTCCTGCCTACCTTATAAGTTGTTGCTGCAGCTGCCCTGAGTTACCACGTGGGTCTGAGGGCAAAATAACCAGCCGTACTTGCATGGCTCTAGCAAAATCAGGCTCATAAGGTGATGGTGAATATCCTCCCAGGTCAGTGAAAATACTCAGACCTGACCTCTGGTTTTCATCCTTCTTTCCAGATCAACAACTTAACGTGACCCTCAGCTTTTGTTGACCAAGCCTTTGGGAGACAGCAGAGTGTACCTAGTCTGTGTTGGAGACACAGCCCTCCCTGACCTGGGACACAGATGACTACTATCTGTCTCAGGACTTTTGGAAGAGGAATTATTCTCTCCATTTCCCTTCCTGCCTTTTGCTCTGTTTTCTTCTAAGTAAAGCACTCTGCTTTCGTTCACCAACAGCAATACGCTTCCCTCTTTTAATGATTTGCATTTCTCTTTTCCTGCCCAGCGCGCTTTTCCATCCCTGGCCCAAGTGCACACACCTTACAGGACCCCGTCTCCATTCAGTTCCCCAGGCAGTACCTTTGCTCCCATGGGTCTGCACAGCCCAGGGGCCGGTACCGGCCAAGTGCAGCTGGAAGGGGCTCTGGGGCTTCCGCAGGTTGGTCCTCTCTAGTGCTGGCAGAGGGGCCGAGATTTTTCCTGGAAACCCTCCAGTTACTGAAAAGGGAACCATTGGTTTCACAGGGGTATAGAAGAAAAATTTCCTGACCTGTTTAAGGGAATATAAATCTCCTTTAGACTGAAAATACCCTGACCTCTCTTTTCCCATTCCCATCACCTGCTTGCCCTTGACTACAGTGGAGAGTGGAGGGAGCCCCCAGAGCAAAGAGTAACGGATGTGACTGCTGCCTGGCTGCGGCGGGCACTCCGGGTCGGCAGGGGTGGGGAGGACCAAGGAGAACTCAGTAAAGCAGGAACGGGCTCTCTGTGGATTTCTGCCTCTGTGACAGGGCCCTGTCAGGTCCCCCCGCCTCCTCGGGGAGGCTCTGCTGCTGTTCTCCTTCCCACCCACCCCCACCCCCCAACCAGCTTCCTCCCTGGAGGGCGGGGAGGCGGCTTCCAGTGTCTGATATTCAGTGTCAGGGCAAGGCTCGTGGACCACATCCTTCTCCAGCGTGAGGGTGGCGGCAGGGAGGGCAGGAGGCCTCAAGCCAAACTGTGCCAGGGACCCTCTGTTTGCTCTGCACTGGAGTGGGAGAGAGGCAGAGAAGGGACGTGATGCCTGTGAGGTGCTCCCCATGGAAACCTGGGTGTTCGTTTCCCGGGGGTGAGAAGAGACCGTCCGTGCTTGCTTGGATGCGGGGGGTTGGGGGGGTGGGGATTGGTGTAGCGTCACACACACACATTCCTCCCTCCCTTCCTCCAAGAGAAGGGAACGCCCAGGGGATCTCCAGGCTGCTCTGAAATCCCCACCTCCCACCCCTTAGGGCAGAGGCCCAGACAAACGGCTCCTGTTGGGAGCCCCGTTGTGGTGTGTTACCCAGGAGGGCGGTAAGAAGGCCGGGCTCCAGGGGAGGCAGGTGCAGGGGGAGGAGGCACTGGAGGGCGGGGCTGGAACTGGGAGGAAGCCAGGCCCAGCCAGTTGCTGAATGAGGCTGACATGGCAGCAGCTCTGCCCTCTCCCTTCTGCTAAAAATACCACCTTTCCAGACGGCCCTCCTCCCCTCTGTGCCTACGCCAGGCTTTGTCTGGCGGGTCAGTGGGGCGCAGAGCGGAGAAGGGCCTGATCTGGAAAACCGGGTTGACCTGAGGAGGCCTCCTCGGGGGTACAGTCTGAGAACAGGAAGCATGGTGCCCACCCTGCGGCCTCACGTGCACAGGGAGCTGAGACCCTGGGGGCCGGACTGGAGAAGGAGGAAAGCGATGCCGCCGGCAGCTTCATGCTCACTCCTGACCTCCTGGGAGACCAGCAAACCCTGGAGGGAAGGGAGGGAGTCCTTTGGCAGGTGCAGCCAGACTGCCAGGACCCGACCCAGCCCAGCTCTAACGGTCCATTCGTCTGGTTCTCCCTGCCCGGAGAGGTGACTAATGCTGGATTATGACTGGGGAGCCGCACAGATCTGGGCTTGTCGCCCTGTCCTACCACTCACTGTATGGCTTTCCGCAACTTGCTGCATTTTTCAGATAGGGATAAAGACAGTACATATCTTAGAAGGTTGAGAGAGAAGCCTGGGGAAGAACAGTGCTGTGCCTGGCACAAAGGAGATTTAAAAGAAATGACAGCTATGATGATGATCTCTCCCTGTGCGAGTGGACCACGCGGCCCCAGCATGTGTTTGCACGCGAGGAGACAGTCACCACTGGGGGCTCTGTCCTCTGCAGAGGAAGCTTGGTTGTACCAACCTGTCTGTAAAGGGCAGGTGGCCTCCCTGCCCCCTCGCCCGGGGCCGGGGTGCACTGGACCCTGAGTTCCGGGCTCTGATGCTAACTGTTGTCTGCCTGCTTCCCCGCAGACCTGCGTAGGATGACGGCCGGCTTCATGGGCATGGCGGTGGCCATCATCCTCTTCGGCTGGATCATCGGCGTGCTGGGCTGCTGCTGGGACCGAGGCCTTATGCAGTATGTGGCAGGGCTTCTCTTCCTCATGGGAGGTAAGACTTGGGGACTGCGGGATTGGGGGGGGGGCTCCTGGTTACTGGGATTCCGAGAGAATGGCTGGTGGGCGTGTGGGCGAAGGCCCAGGCTCGGCGGGGCCCTTTCATTCACTCAATCAGCGAACATGTTTTGAGCTCCTCTTAGCCACTCTCCACTGCTGGTCTTTGCACTCGGGCGTCTGCCCACCTGGTGTGGGAAAGACTGTGGCGATGGCGTTGAGCGAGGTGTCAGATCTGGGGCAAGTGAGAACCCACGTGATACTCGGGCGTTTTATGCACGTACTATACTTTGGGGTGGGCGGCAGGTGCTATCTGGGCAGTTTCCCCTTCAAAAGCGTACCTTTACCCTTGATTTATGGGTCTTAATGCCGCTCCGTTTCCCAACGAGGCTCTAAAGGTGGTAAGACGGGGCTAGACCTTCGTCACACGTCTCCCTTACCCTCTATTACTGTCAGGGCCATAGAACCGACTGCACCCTTATAAAGGGCTGTATATGAGCAGAACTGTGTAGCTATGAGGGAATAGGTTCCAGTCCACGGGAAGTAAAGGTTAATCCACTATCTGCACGTGCCTCTTTTCCCCTGAGGAGCTGAGATGTGCTTTTTGGTCTCCTGGTTTGAGTCTCAGTCTGAAGCCAAAGCTAACGGGCGGCATGCCCATCACAGTACACTCCTCGGGGAGAAGTGGCCCATCACAGTACACTCCTCGGGGAGAAGTGGGTGGATGACTTGCATGGAGTTAGGAAGAGGGGGAATTGGGCTTGGACAGAGGGAGTTAGAAATATGTGTGGGGAAAAAGGACAGTGAGTCCCATGCGTGGAAACCACCATCAGGTAGATGGTAGACACCACGTGAATGGCCCGACTCAGGGTCTCAGCAGGGGCAGGCGGTGGAGGGGTGGGTCTGGCTGGAGAAAGGAGGCGGCTATCCTTCTAGGTGGACGGAGAGATCTGGGGTTCAGTGAGTGAGCTGTGGGTTGGGAGAGGAGGAGAGTTGCAGGATTCCACCTCGTGCCTGACCGCTTATCCTTGTTCCCCCAAAGCACAGACACCCTGTGCCTCCCGGATCCTCTGCCGTCAGGGTCAGCTGCCCCTGCCCAGCACTGCCTCCCTGTGGGTCCCACAGCGGCACTTAGGGCAGAGGCTGGGGAGGGAGGGGCACGGTGGCTCCTTCACCCCTCCTTCCGGTCTCCCGCTGAGACGGGGGCCCCCAAAACCAGCCGCACCACCTTTTCTGCACCCGGGTGTCCTCCTCACTGAAGCGAGGGTCACACTTGGCCCGGGATTTCCATACTTGGTGTTAGCAGCACGGAGTCTTTTTTGTTTCCACCTTCCAGTCAGAATCTTCCGTGGACCCCAAAAAGTGAAAAGCTAAAAGTGGAGTGGCTGTGTTTGTAGTGAATGTTCTCTCTAAGACTCTTGTGGTTGTACAAAGATGGGCTCCAGTAAAACGGGGCTTTTCTAAGGCTCTAGAGAGGGCTCCCAGGGATCCGAGAAAAGCTGAGCAAACAGGCCTCGGGCAGAGCAGAAATCCAGGAGCCCTGGGAGCCGATACTCTTTCTCTTCCGAGGCGATCGTCATCCCCTGCACGTTCCCCTCGCCAGGCTGGCACTTGGCTCACATCCTTCCCAGGTGCTAAGTAAGCCTTCCAACTCTGACAGCTTCCAGAGAACGAGTGATGGGCCCAGTGATCCTCCCAGGCCAGGCCACACATCACTGTGACCTGAAGAGGGGGTGGTCCCTGAGACACTTCCCACTCACCTGAGACCCTGGGTAGGAACTCTCCCAGAAGAGGGTGTGGGGCAGACAGTGGGGGGCAGGAGGGTGCCTGGAAGCCCTGTCTCCCATTTGCTAAGGTACCGCCCAGGAGCCCTAGGGCTCTGGGGACGCCAGGAAAGCCCTTAGGCTGGACTGGGGACCTGAGGCCCCTCCCCACGGGGAATGAGTGAGGGTGTTGCTTCCCTTCTGCCTGGTTAGTGGTTCTTAATCACCACACAGTCGAATCACCTGCAGAACTTTTAAAAGTACTGATGCTAGGGCCTCACCCCAGACCGATCCAAGCCGAACTTCTGGGGGTGACGCTCAATAAGGGGTGAGAGCTGGGGGAATAGGTGACCTTTAAATTTCCCTCCAGCTCTGAAATGTTATGTTCTGGGGATGAATCCGTTGGGCAAGACCTCTCGTGATTTGTTTTCTTCCTTCCCCCGATGCCCCCCAGCCGCCCCATTTTATGACTACCTTAGGCAGCATCAGACAGGGAAGTGCTGTCACAGGGCTTCGATTATGACTGTGGAGGCCTGTCCGAGCCCTGATCACCGAGGGTCCCAGCTAAACCCACTTCCCCAGCACACGCACTCCCTTTCTTTTTTTTTTAATGGAAAAACCATAGTTCATAATAAAATGTTAGCGTCCAGAAGAACTCTGGGGAAGCTTGCTGTCCTAAGAGCTGTTTCTTCCTGACGGGAGTCTTGTCCTGGTTGGAGTGGGGGCATCCATCCACCATGGGGCTTGTGTCCATAGGTAGAACTGTCCTCTCCCCAGAGAGGCTGGGGAGGAAAGTGGTGTCCACACACCTCATGGGTACCGTCAGAGAGGCCCCAGTAGGAGAGGAAGAAGGACAAAGCCGCTAAGAGCTGACCCCTTGAACCCTGGTCTTTTGGGGAAGATAAAGCTCTACGCGGGGGAAGGCACCCTCTTCCTTTTCAAATTAGTGCCCTTTCCAAGGAGGCCCGACACAGCTTCAGGGGGTCCCAATGCCCAGGGCAGCTGCAGCCTGCTGACCCCATGAGTGTGGTTTAGTTGGAGGCTGGGAGGAAGCAGACTCAGTGTAGAGGCTGTGCCTCCCCCCATCCCCGCTCAGCACCGAGAGCTGCTGAGAGGTTGGGAGCCAAACCCCAAAATGAAGTCTTGTCCTGTAGAGCCCTGTGTGTCAGAGAGACATGTCAGCATCAACCCCTCCCAGAGCCCGACCGGTGCCTGCCCTCCAGGGCAGCCCCTCTAGGGCTGACCTTTGAAGGGCTTGGAGAGTCAGCTGCCTGTGACAGGAACCTCCTGAGCACAGCAGAGCAGTCACTCAAACTGTAGATATTTGTGACCGAAAGGCCCCACGGCCTTAGCTTTCACCCAGATTGGCATTTCAGGCACCCGGAACTGAGCACAGACTAGGGCCCAGGGGGTTAGACTGGGCAGCAAGTGAGAAAGGTGGTGGGCACCAGCTGTCTCAGTGCTGGCCGGGTGTGGGTGTGGTGAGCAGCTGGAAAAGGAGGGGTTGGCAAGAGTGGAAAAGGTGAATTTAAAGTCGGGAGTCTGAAGATGGAATTGCAGTTGACTGCAGATGAACCGGCCGAGGCCGCAATACAAACAGAAGAGTTCTCTTCACAACCTCTTCTCTGTTCCCACACGAAAGGAGGTGGCCCACACTGGGTGCTTCTCTTCTCGATTTAACTGTTTCCGGGGTTAAAGAGAGGGCACCCCACACCTCGTGAGATGACTAGCAACAAAGTGTTCAATTAACGCTCAGCCCAGAAGAGGCGCTTAGTTAAGTACGGCAGCTCTGTGGGGCCAGGAGGCTGCGGGTGGTGAGTGGGATCCAGTTTCCCCTTTGGCGTGGCCTCCAGGGGAGAATCTAGTCCAGACTGGCACAACGGCGTTTGGGTGCAACTGCCGGAAACAAGTGTCTGGATTCGTCATCAGTGAGATTCAGAAGCACAGGGACAGGATGACATGGGGGGCGGGGCCGTGTGGCAGGGAGCGTGTGACTCCTACGATTACTTGTAATTCACTCGCCGGGCGAACCTAGACCCACCTCGTGGGCACAGATCCACAAGATGGGTGTGAACATCCAACACCCGTGCCCCGCCCCTCAGCACCCGCTCACATGTCCTCGTCCTCCCACTCTTGGGAGGCATCCGTCACCTCTGCCGTGAGCTTTCACCTAGGCTAATGCTGGAGCCGCCTATCTAGACAATGGCACCGGGCAGTCAGCCCTTCACAGGGCAGTTGGCATAATATTTTTGAAACTATAAATCAGATATTCACTTATCTACCACTGCTCAAAAAGCTTACACTTGAACTTAAAATCCAAACTCCTTACCCTTCTTTAGAAGCTGTGTTAGTTAGCTTGGGCTGCTATAACAAAATACCAGACACTGGGCTGCTTAGAACAGAAGTTTATTTCTTGCTGTCCTGGAGTCTGGAAAGTCCAAGATCAAGGCACTGGCAGACTCGGTGTCTGGTGAGAACCTGCCTTCTGGGTCATAGATGTCATAGATGGTACCTTCTTGTGTGTTCTCATACGGTGGCAGGGCCAAGGGAACTCTCTGGGGCCTCTTTTATTTATTTTAAAGTTATTTATTTTTTGGCTGTGTTGGGTCTTTGTTGCCGTGTGCAGGCTTTCTTTAGTTGCGGCGAGTGGGGGCTACTCTGTTGCGGTGCGCGGGCTTCTCATTGCGGTGGTTTCTCTTGTTGTGGAGCACGGGCTCTAGGCACGCGGGCTTTAGTAGTTGCAGCACGCAGGCTCAGTAGTTGTGGCACGTGGGCCTTAGAGCACGTGGGCTTCAGTAGTTGTGGCACGCAGGCTCAGTAGTTGTGGCTCATGGGTTCTAGAGTGCAGGCTCAGTAGTTGTGGCTCACGGGCTTAGTTGCTCTGCGGCATGTGGGATCTTCCCGGACCAGGGCTTGAACCCGTGTCCCCTGAATTGGCAGGCAGGTTCCTAACCACTGCGTCACCAGGGAAGCCCTGGGGCCTCTTTTATAAGGTCACTAATGCCATTCACGGGGGCACCACCCTCATGACCTAATCACCTCCCAAAGGCCCCTCCATTTAATACCAATGTCTCGGGGGTTAGCATTTCAACATATGAATTTGGGGGCACGCAAACATTCAGTCCACGGTGGAAACCCTATGTAATCTGGCTCATTCTGCCTCCCCCACCTCCTTTCCTATTCCTTCCCCTATGCTCATGTCACTCCAGCCACACAGGCTGCCTCTCTCCCGGTACACGCACAGTTTTACTTCAAGGCCGTGCAGTGGCCTGATAGCTTTGCCCACCGTGCTTTCCCCGCCAATACCTCATGACTGGCTCCGCTTAGGATTCAGATTCCAACTGAAAAGTCACCCCCTCGGAGAGGGCTTCCTCAACCACCCAATTTAACAGAGCTACCCAGTTGCTCTCTACATTTTAATTAATTTTCTGCAGCACACCCACTACTTTATGACATGTTTATTGTTGTTGTGTTTTGGTTGCTTTTTTTTTTTTTTAAAGCAGCTTAAAACAAACATTTGTTACGTCACAGTTTCCATGAATCAGAATTCCAGGCAGGCTTAACTGGGTTCTCTGCTCAGGGTCTCACAAAACTGCAGTCCAGGTATCATCTAGCACTGGGGTCTCGTCTGAGGCCGGGATCCTCTTCCAAGATCATGATGCCGTTGGCAGAATTCGTTCCCTGCAGCTGTAGGACTCAGGGAAGCTTGCTTACGCAAAGCCAGCAGGAGAAGAGGGTCTCTGACTTCCTCCATCTCTGACCTCCAGATTCTTTTTTTTAAATCGACTTTCTTTTTTGGAACAGTTTTAGGTTTACAGAAAAACTGAGCAGATGGTACAGAGAATTCCCATATTACCCTTTGCCCTTGCACACAGTTTTCCCTATTATTAACATCTTACATTAGTACAGTACATTTATTGCAATTCATGAATAAATATTGGTACATTGTTATTAATTAGTGTCCGTAGTTATTTAGCTTCTGAGTTTTACCTGATATCCTTTTTCTGTTCCTGGACCATCCAGGATCCCCCGTTACATTTAGTTGTCATGTTTCCTCGGTCTCCTCTTTCTGTGACACTTTCTCAGACTTTCCTTGTTTTTAGTGACCTTGACAGTTGAGTACTTGAAGAGTACTGGCCATCCATACTGTAGGATGCTCCTCTGTGGGAACTTGTCTGATGTTCTTCTCGTGATTAGACTGGGTTATGGGTTTGGAGAGGCAGATCACACAGGTAAGGTGCCATGTTCATCACGTCATTTCAAGGATACATACTATCACCATGACCTCTGACTGTGGCTACTACCCTTCATCCCCTGGCTGAAGGAGTATGTGTCAAGTTTCTCTACTGTAACGTTACTCTTTTTGCCCCTGTTTCCATACTGTCCTCTTTGGAAGGAAGTCGCTAGGCACAGCCCACACCTAAGGAGTCGGGGGTTACGTTTCTCCTCCTTTAGGGTAGAGCAGCTACATAAATTATTTGGAATTCTTCTGCACAGGAGATTCGTCTCTTCTTCCCTGTTTATTAATTGATTCAATCATTTATTTATATCAGTGTGGACTCGTGAATGTTTATTTTATACTTCGGGTCATAATTCAATACTGTATTTGTTGTCCAGTTCTGGCTTTGGCCACTGGGAGCTCTTTTGGTTGGCCCCTGTCCCCCTTTGGTGGACTCTTATCAATGTGGGGTTTTGCTTTTGCTTTTTTGTGAGTACTTCCTTAGTTTGGGGCACTACAAGGTGTTCCAGGCTCATCTCGTGTATTTCCTGCCCTACTCTTAGAACCGGCCACTTCTTCTAGGAACCTGGTTCCTTTTATTGGAGAATGGTATTAGAAACCGAGATCTGGACACTAGGTGTCTGCAGTGTTTCTAACATTTGGTATGTTTTCATTGCCTCCCACCACCAACATAGATATCAGCTCCATGAGCTCCAGAACTTTGCCTTATTCTCCAAGGCACCCCCTGTGTCTGGAACAGTGTCTGCAGCCTCAAATATCTGTTGAATTCATGTATCAGAAAAGGGAATTATGTACAACAGAGGAAGTGTTTTGTTTTTTCTTGATAGAGCAGCAGTCCTTCAAGAAATTAGCCTGTCTTCTGTTCTTGGTCTGAGCGCTTCTTCCATGGGGCTCCTTATTCTCTTTTCATCTTTATTTGAATAGTCCTGGGGTCTGTCCCAAATTCCTTTTGGATGTAGGGTATGAATTATACATGACCTCATGAAGAACGTTCTGCCTTTAATTTGGACTCCTAGAATGTTAGAAATGGCAGGGGCCTTAGAGACCATCCAGTTCAACCTTCTTGTGTTTCCAGATAAGAGTAGTTGTGTCAGTTGTCCGAGGTCATCCAGTCTAGTGAGTGGCAGAACTGGAGCCAGAGCCCAGCCCATGACAGCAGCCTGGATCCTCATAGCCCATCCTGCTGCCTCTGCTTTCAGCTCCCCGTGATGGAGATCCCCCTGACCCCCTGCACCACACACGTCTTCCCACGCTAGCATACCTCCAATTCTGTGCTTCTAAGCAGGTGCCAGTCCCAGAATCTTGCTCTATTCCCTTTCTGTTCCTCCCTTCTCAAAGCACGAAGGGACATATGGAGGAGACAGCGGCCAGAATTGAGGGCACAGGTGGTAAGGTCCTTTTCCTCCCACCTGTGATCAGTGTAACATTTTCTACCTTCCCAGTCAGTCAGGAGAGCAAAGAGAGTGCCCCAAAGAAGCTCAAGCTATCCACTTGGAGTGATTGCAGTCATTTGCAAACCAGTGATGCCAAATGGCTCCCCCTCCGCCAGGCTCACCAGAGAGCAGTTCAGCTGTGTGCTGAACCCCCAGATACCCCTCTTCTGGTAGACAAAGACCTTGATAAAGGCCCAGCGATTATGAAAACTTACAAACCTAAAATGAAAAGGCCAAGGCATGGATGTCTTGACTGGGTGACTGTTTCTTCCAGGCAGTAGAGTGATTTTAGGGATGCTGTAAAGTAGGGCAACATCCATCAGCTTCTCCTTACCGTCCTTCCGAGCTCCAGCAGTGCTCAGTGACTAGGGCTGCATTTCTGAAGGTCCAGTAGGGACTGTGCCTCGAAATTCATGACTCGTGGGTAAGAGTCATGTGGGCAACCACCTAAGTTAGATACTATTCTAGGGAGGGAAGGTAGAATCAGTAAGCCAATGACTTAACATGATGCAAGCTTAGAAGAAACCCTCAGTAAATCATAGCTATTACTATTATATGTAAATGGTAGTAAAGTGGTAGTGAGTATTACCAAGTGAAATCCATTCCAATAGGCAGAAGAGAGCCCATAATCTATCATGACCAAACGAGGGCATAAAGCCCGTCTACCTACCCCGCTAAACGGCTTTTATAGTTTCATGTGGGATTTCACTAGAACATCACAGCTCTTCTCTTGACTTTTTTGTCTCACAGTCTTTCTTTCAAAATCCTAAGCGGAAATTCACAGACTACTTCCGGCCCTGGGGTATGTCTCGCCCTTTGGAAGGTGCATGTTTGAATATGTATTAGCATTTGATAATTACATTCAAAACAAAGACCTTTGGGGGAGGAGACACATCGTCAGGAGGAATAGGAAATAACATCCATGCTTGCCTAATGTAGAACCAGTGGCCAGGACCGATCACTCCAGCAACCCGGACAGCAGGGGTGGGGCTTCATTTCTGTCTTAAGAGCCGAAATAGACCTCAAAGCGGTTTCGCCCTTGCCACCCAGTGGGACCTGCCTCTGTTATAGATTTGCACTTTGGAGGAAAATAGTAAGCAGCCCTGGCCCAATGTGGTCAGTGAAGGCCATGCCAGAATGACTTATAACCTGTCCACCAAACACTCAACAAAGCCACACTGCTTACATATTCTCCAGGGCAGAGGCTATGACAGAGCAGACTCTGGAAAGAAATGGAAGGTGGGGGGAGGGTGGTCGGTGGTTTGGGAAGAACCAACTCTCGTCTCAGATGTCCCTGCCCACACTTGCCCTGAGCCACCTTCCATTCCCTGCTACCTGACTGGGGGTTAAAGTCCTTCTTCAGGAAGTAGAATCATCCAGCTAAAAGGGAGAGTTACGGTTTTATCATGGAGAACCTGTCGAGGACCAAAGGAGTCTTGGACTAGCCCTGTGACACTGGGAATGTTACTTAACTGCCTTTCATGTGTTGCTTCAATTTTCTCACCTGTAACACAGGACTAATAATAGTACCCACTTGAGACCTAGTAGTGAAAATTATAGTTCACTCATGTAAAAGGATGAGAACAATGCCTGCTAATGTTCTCAATAAATTTCTCGATGTTATTATTTTTACTACTGAGATGCTTCTTTTTTTAAACAACCACCTTCAGGGACACTTTAAGCAGCCCCGTACCACGACCACCAACACCACGCAGACACACACGCTACGGGGTGATGAAGACGGAATTGCTCGAACAGATATTGTTTCTCTGGCTAATCGCCACCCTACCCATTCATTCATTCATCCATTCATTCAATATTGATAGCCTATTAGGTTCCAGACACTGTTTAAGCACTTGGGCTATAGTAGGGAATAGAATCAAGTCCTCACGAAGCTTACATTCTAGCTGGAGAAACAGACAAGAAGCAAGTATCATAAACACATGATCTGATGTCAGGGGATGAGAACTATAGAGAAAAATTAAGCTAGGCGGAAGATAGGGAGTTCTGGGGGGCCTTATTGTAGATGAGGGACCACTGGGTGGGCACGGAGGCCTCTCAGAAGTGGTAACAGTGAACAGAGGCTTGAATGAAGGGAGGTGGTGAGCTGTGGGAGGACTCGGGCAAGATGAGTCCCTGCAGAAAGAACAGCAAACGCAGGGGACCTGGGATGGGAATGAGCTTGTTGAGTCTGAAGAAGTTGCGCAACAGGAAGCTTGTGACAGGAGCAGAGTGAGATGGCGGTATGCCCGAAGCTGGGTAGATTGCGTAGGGCCTTGGAGGCCATGGGCTGGGTTCGACTGATTCTGCCCTGCCCTCTCTCTGTTTCCACATTGCTCTGGGGTTCTCCCCTGGGTGATCCTTTGATATCGTGTGGCTTTTATCAGCCGTCTGGCTCCCTTCAGGGGTACCTATAGCTGGGGCTTCTTCAACCTGCCATGCCCAGTTCCAGTGAGTGAGGGCATGGTATCTATGCCTGGGGTGGCCGGGTCAGGGTAGGGGGACTGCCACGCGCCCCCTGAAGGTGTTGCATTGCCACACACCCGGTAGCATCCTTCCCCTCCAGTCAAGACCAGCAACATAATTGGTGGGGCCCAGTGTAAAATGAAAACTTGGACTCCTCATTCAAACATTATTAAGAATTTCAGGGGGACAACAGCAGAGCCTTAGAGTAAGCACACGGCTGCTCAGGTGGCATGCCCATGAAGCCGCCTCTGCCTCCAGAATCGTTCCACACCCAGACTCCCCGATCCCAGGGCACCACAGCCTTTTGCCACAGGGGCTCGCGGAGAGCTTGAGAACTCAGGTCTTCTCCCTATTCTGCATGCAGCTCTCCTTCTCCCTAACTCAGGCTGAGTCTGCTGTGTTTAAAATCACCCCTCGTCTTGGATGACTGAATAATCACATAGAACGTGTGTTCCCGCCTGCCTCAGGTCAAAAGCTGGCTCCGCAGACATTGCCAGCACAACCCGCTAATAAGACTAGACTGAGTTCATCGCTTACTGCCATCAGGGAGAACAGCAGCTTCCAAAACTGGTGGGGTCTGAGAGGGGGCAGGTTAAGGGTGGGAGTTATTGAGAATTGGAACCTTGGTTTAAGCCCTTTGTTTCTATGCAGGTCTTTGATTAAGACTGGGTGAGAATACTGAGATTATCCAAGGTCGATGGAAACAGCAGGACCGAAGAAGTCTTAGAGCTCACACTGTCTCCTCATGCTCTCAATGGGCGAGTTGATGGCTCTCGCAGGAAGTTCCTGTAATGCAGTCAAACCACTTGCGTGGGCAGGGCAGACCCAGAAGTGTAAAGGTGTAAAGGAGGGAATAGCAGAGTTAGGTTACTATAGATGGTAAGTTATGGTTATGGTTCTGCGTCTAGGCTGGGTGTGAGTGGGTGATTTGGTGTCCACTCAGGATGAGTGATTTCTCCACAGCCTCGGTGCATTCCTGGCTGGCCTGTCTCCACCAGGACAGATACGCTCAGACATAGTCGAGACTCAGGCTGGGCTGCTGACAACCTGAGGTCTCCTCCTGTCTTTCCTAGAAATACTAACATCGCTGCCCTAAGTTGGGGCCTCTTGCTTCCGGACAGTAGACTATCGGCAAGAATGGGATGGGGAAGGGCAGCCAGGAGAAGGGAGAGGGGGCAGGGTAGCCAGAAGCCCATCTCCGTTCTTGGAGTGGTTGTTGAGAAAACAGATTTCTCCAACAGCCTTTTCACCGGAAACAGAAAGACCCAGACGGTGGTGGTGACTCCACAGTGCTTGACTGCCATGGAAACTTAGGTAATTTCTAAAGCACCTTCAAAATCCTCCCTCCCTGTGGCTCTTCTAGGATGTCCTTACAGAGGTGAGCAAGCTTCAGAAGAAAGGAACTTGTTTGGCAAGTTCTTGGCCTCTTGAAACAAGTCATACATCAAAGAAA
Source organism: Delphinus delphis (assembly GCF_949987515.2). Classification (NCBI taxonomy): domain Eukaryota; kingdom Metazoa; phylum Chordata; class Mammalia; order Artiodactyla; family Delphinidae; genus Delphinus; species Delphinus delphis. The sequence goes on from NC_082691.1 coordinate 94,520,406, forward strand.
AACGCTCATTCCTGAAGTAAATGCAGAGACCCCTCCGATGGGGCTTAAAACCTGCTCCTGGGGGCTTCCCTGGTGGCGCAGTGGTTGAGGGTCCGCCTGCCGATGCAGGGGACGCGGGTTCGTGCCCCGGTCCAGGAGGATCCTACATGCCGCGGAGCGGCTGGGCCCGTGAGCCATGGCCACTGAGCCTGCGCATCCGGAGCCTGTGCTCTGCAACGGGAGAGGCCACAACAGTGAGAGGCCCGCGTACCGCAAAAAAACAAAAAAAGCTGCTCCTGGGAAAAACTTAAGAGGGAGGAGCTGGTGGAAGTGAGGAGGAATTGCCTCTCTCCTGCCCTGGGGGCAGAGAGGAGTCTGAGGAAGGGGAAAAGTGGCATCAGAAATAGGCACGCCCAGGGAAGGGGAACAGGGGGTTCTGCTCTCAAGAGGCTCCTGTCACCCTCACTCCTTGGACGGCTGGGATGTGCTGTGTGTCCAGGGACTGAAGCCAGGGTACTCGACACCAAGGAAAATGGCCCAGACCAGACACAAGGGCCCCCTGGATAGACTCAGAGGACATCACCAGCAGATGAGTTGGGGTATGTGCACGGGCGCAGGGCCCCAGCTCCCCCTGGGGACCAGAGAGCTGATTTGGAGAGGCAGCCCAGATCAGAGAGCGGGGGTGAGGGAGGGTGGGCAGCCGGCCCCCACAGTGTGCAGTCAAGCACACCCTGGGCCCAGGTCTGCCCCCCACCCCGCCCCTGGACCTCATTGTGGACGATGCCCACTGTGGGCAGAGGTAGAGAGGCGCTTAGCAAGCCTGTACCGATTGCTGTGTACACCATCCGGGGTCTGGTGGTGATGGCCTTGAAGGCCTAGGTGCTGGTGGGGAATGATTCTGGGGAGACCTTAAAGCATTACAGCCCCAGAGGTGTACGTGAATTCTGCTCTCGTGGACGTGCCTCTTCATCCCAATAGAATTTGGGCTTTTGGGACAAATGGGGAGTCACTTGCATTTTACCTCCCGGTATAAAATAATTAGAGAATGAGTGCCTGTGTAGAGCTGTTCTTTCCCTGACATTCTAGAAGTCTCCTGATTTCAAATACACTTAACCTCTTATTAGATCATGTCTCATTCCATGTGCCTTGATTTGGGGTTTGAAAACTACACTCACCCTATCTGTAGAAGCCATCAGAACATCTAGGATGTCCAAGACGTGGCTGTGAGAGACAAGAGCCCATCCCCACGTTAGTAAACCATTAGAATCTGCCCAATGCTTATAATTTACTCAATAAACAGCCGGTTAAGTACCGGCCAAGTACTAGGTGGTCGGAGGATAAAATAAAATAAAACTCGTCGCTGCCTCGGTGTTGCCCACAATCTTAGAGGAGAGTCAGACACCTCGACCAATTAGCGTGATAAATGAGCCGTTTTCCTTTTAATGACTGACACCTTTAAAATGCAAGATATTAAAAACAAAAGAATTCCGTGTCATTGCAGCAGTCGGGAGGATGAGGATGTCTTCAATCTACCTGTCTACCATTCCTGGGGAAGGAAGGTGCTGTTCATCCAGAAAGGATTTTAAAAGGGTCAATTACGATTTAGCTGACAGTTTTTAGTTCACAGAGCTCCAAAGGGGGGGGTAAGGGCGTATTTGACCTTCACACCCCCTGAGAAGGCAGGTGGAAGAGGCAGGCAGGAAGGTAAGAGCTCACTTTTTGGAGTATCAATGCTGTGTCAATGGTAGATGCTCTTCAAACGGTATTTCCTTTCATCTTCCCAGCAGCCCTTAAGGTCGCCATTACCACCCTGATTTTGTGGATAATGAACTAGACCCAGAGAGCCATGAAACAAGCTTAGAGTCATGCAGTTAAGTAAATGGTGGAGCCTTAATCTAAGGCCTTCAGATTAACCCCCGACCCCTTTCTTCTCTGTTCCTAGAAACTGTGGGAGGAAAGAGAAAAGGGTACTGGGCAAGGCCACCTGGGATAAAGAAGGAGGCGTGAGAACCGAACCAGAAGTCAGATGCAGGCTTACCCACCAGCTTCCGTTAGTATTCGTAGGCCAGAGGGGTCCGCCTCTGCCCCCACCAGCAAGGGGCAGGTAGATGTCTCTTTGGGGCAGGACAGGAGGAAGACAGGCAGAGAAGACACAGAGGGGCCACCTCTCCTACATTAGGTCTAGATGTGTGGAGATCAACCCTGGAGTCAGGTCTGAATCTAAGCTCTACAGACTTAGGCAAATGTAGCCTTTATATACCTCAGTTTCACCAGCTGTAAAATAGTACCTACCTTGTAGGGTTGTCGCGGGAATTAAATAAGCCAAGATGGGTAACATGCTTAGTACCGTGCCAGGCACGGAATGAGCACTTACTACATTCTCGTTCATGGGTGCTCCGTTTATCACTGGCTATTCCCTCCTTTGCAGTTCCTAGCTCTTGCTTAGAAAGTTTAAGTACCTTGCCCGAGGTCACATAGTTCCCAGATCAACTCAAATCTATTTAACTCTGAAGACTGGGTTTTTAATCACCAGGCAGCGGTATCTCCCAAATAATAATGAACTTGCTGACATCTTTATGAATCTCAAGCAGCTTCGTGACCTGATAGGGTAAGAGACGACCCCACACGGACGTGTCATCGTAGTGGACAAATGGCATTGTTCTCGGGGTGGCAGAGAACATGAGGCTGATTCTGTTCAAGGAGTGTTTCCTAGAGAAATGGGAAAATGAGGACCTTATCTTTCCACATGCTCTGAGACAAAAGACGAAGCTTGCGACTCGTGTAGCAAAAAGAATAATCCTTACTTATTACTTCTGTGGCTCGGCTACCAACCCACTTCGCCTCTTGAAGTCTGGATTCTGTTCCCACCACGTCACAGAAGCTGCTTGGAGACCTGCTAACTTCCGGCTGCTCACCTGTCCTTGAACCCTCTCTTCCTGAGCTCCCTCAGATTTACCTATCTCCATCTTTCCTGAAACTCTCATCACTTGTCTTCCATGATAATACACTCATGATTTTTGCTTTTCTCTGTGCCCTTCGATTTTCTTTGCTCTTGTCTCCACCTGTAGATATGGTCTTCAATACTCTTCTTTTTCCCTATAAACATGCCCCCCTTGTCAACAACACCTACCTTCACAGTGATCACTGTCTCTGCACAGATGAGTCTGGAACCTGTGCATGGAACAGTCTTTTCTGAGCTCCAGCCTCATGTTTTTCATTGTTCACTAGACATCTCCCCCTTCTGGAACCTCAAGCATGCCTTGAACTAGGCTTGTCCTTTCTCTACATACATGTGCTTTATGTTTTTTGCATACATACCAAACACCTGGCTTACTCTGGACACCATCCTTTCCCTTCCCCCAATGAAATGAGCTGCGTTTCTTGACTTCCTCAGCACGTGTGTCTGTCAGTTACCCCTGGATCATTTTTCACTTTTCCAGTTTCATCCCACACCTTTCCATCAATTATCAACATCTGCTAATATTCCCTTTGCAATAATCTTTGGGGCCCATTCACTTGTTTCCAACCCCTGAGCAGCACGTGGGCCTCTATTACTATTGTAGAGCCCCTAGTGGAACTCTCTGTCCCACCACTTAGTTGCTAACCTTTGAGCCTCTATTTTCTCATCTGTAAAATTGAGATGTTGCTGTAAAGATGAAATAATACATAGGAAAAACATCTGGCCGAGGATAAACATTCCTTAAGTATTCACTTCCCTGCTTTCCACTAAATTCCATCTTTGCACCATACCACCTTTCTAAAATACACTTATTACCATGTCATTTGTCTGATGAGAAACATTCTGTGGTTCCGTATGGTCTGTAAAAGCCCATGTCCCTGGCCTGGAGCTTAATGTCGGCCACAGTCCCATCTTCAGCCGTACATCCTGTGTTCCCTCCCCTTCAGACCACCTGTCATTGTCTGCCACCATGCCACCTTTCTCTGCCTGTTGAAGCCCTGTGCTTTCCTCAAGGTTCAATTTATAGTCAGTGTCTTCCAGAAACCTTTCTGAATCAGCTTAACTAAAACCAGACTCTTCCTCTGGACTCAGACATCCCTTTGTAACATTTTGATGGTACTTACCTCATTGTGAAGACCTTGGAGAGCAGAAATCTAGATCACTTCCTGCCTCCCCTCTGGGTCAAAGCCTCTGTGGTGGCAGGGGGCCTCCTTCTTGCTGACTTTGCCAGTTGTCATTTTGCTCTTTTCTATTTTTAAACCTTAATATGGGGATTTCCCCAGTGGTCCACTGGTTAAGGCTTTGCAGTTCCACCACAGGGAGTTTGATCCCTGGTCAGGGAACTAAGATCCCACACGCCACGTGATGTGGCCAAAAATTTTTTTTCAAAGATTAAAAAAAACAAAACCAACCTTAATATGGCTTCTGGTAACTGACTTACTGGACTTGGGTCCTCTCTGCTAAAGTAAGATCAATTAAAGTCATTACTTTCTTCCTCCAATGATCCTTAAAGTATTTGGAGACAATCCTATTGCACTTGCTAATTATTTGCTTTACAAACTAAATTCAACTCAATAAACATTGATTGGTGCCCACTGTTTGCTAGGCATTGTGCTAGTACCCAGGACACACATGGTCCCTGCCTTAAGGACACCCAGGCAGAGTGATCGGTGCTGTAACAGAGGGGACTGTGGGTGCAGCAGAGAAAGGGAGCGTCTCTCTGCTGGGTATCAGGAGCAGCCTCGCAGGGGAGCTTATGATTGAGGCTAAAGGGAGAATTGAGTAAACTTGCCTGGTTCTTATTGTTGCCCCTTAAAGGCCTTTTAATGTTCGTTTATCCAATGAAACTGCTCCTAGACTTGGAGTTGGCCACTCTTCAGAAGAAGCATGCCAAGTCCTTATTTATTCATTCTCGTTTAGGATTTCACATGTCATTAATACATATCTGTTTTTATACATCTCTGTGTAACTAAACTCTATTGTGAATGAGGAAAAAAATCCATTTCATCTTTTATTTTATTTTTTTTTATTTTTCCAAAACCCATCTTTAATATTTTACATTATTTGCCAGTGATCCCTGATTTCAAATATTTTCCCCCATGTACACTCACTTCATTTTTTTTCTTTTTTTTTAATTTTTAAATTTTATTTTATTTATTTTTTTTATACAGCAGGTCCTTATTAGTCATCAATTTTATACACATCAGTGTATACATGTCAATCCCAATCTCCCAATTCATCACACCACCATTCCCACAACCCCGCAGTTTTCCCGCCTTGGTGTCCATATGTTTGTTCTCTACATCTGTGTCTCAACTTCTGCCCTGAAAACTGGTTCATCTGTACCATTTTTCTAGGTTCCACATACAAGCGTTAATATACGATATTTCTTTTTCTCTTTCTGACTTACTTCACTCTGTATGACAGTCTCTAGATCCATCCACGTCTCAACAAATGACCCAGTTTCGCTCCTTTTTTATGGCTGAGCAATATTCCATTGTATATATGTGCCAAATCTTCTTTATCCATTTCATCTGTCGATGGGCATTTAGGTTGCTTCCATGACCTGGCTATTGTAAATAGTGCTGCAATGAACATTGGGGTGCATGTGTCTTTTTGAATTGTGCTTTTCTCTGGGTACATGCCCAGTAGTGGGATTGCTGGATCATATGGTAATTCTATTTTTAGTTTTTTAGGGAACCTCCATACTGTTCTCCATAGTGGCTGTATCAATTTACATTCCCACCAACAGTGCAGGAGGGTTCCCTTTTCTCCACACCCTCTCCCTCAGCATTTGTTGTTTGTAGATTTTCTGATGATGCCCATTCTAACTGGTATGAGGTGATACCCCATTGTAGTTTTGATTTGCATTTCTCTAATAATTAGGGATGTTGAGCAGCTTTTCATGTGCTTCTTGGCCATCTGTATGTCTTTTTTGGAGAAATGTCTATTTAGGTCTTCTGCCCATTTTTTGATTGGGTTGTTTTTTCTTGACATAGAAACTGTTTGTATATATTGGAGATTAATCAATCCTTTGTCCGTTGATTCATTTGCAAATATTTTCTCCCATTCTAAGGGTTGTCTTTTCATCTTGTTTATGGTTTCCTTTGCTGTGCAAAAGCTTTGAAGTTTCATTAGGTCCCATTTGTTTATTTTTGTTTTTATTTCCATTACTCTAGAAGGTGGATCAAAAAAAATCTTGCTGTGATTTACGTCAAAGAGTGTTCTTCCTATGTTTTCCTCTAAGAGTTTTATAGTCTCTGGTCTTATAGTTAGCTCTCTTATCCATTTTGAGTTTATTTTTGGGTATGGGGTAAGGGAGTGTTCTAATTTCATTTTTTTACATGTAGCTGTCCAGTTTTCCCAGCACCACTTACTGAACAGACTGTCTTTTCTCCATTGTATATCCTTGCCTCCTTCGTCATAGATTAGTTGACCATATGTGTGTGGGTTTATCTCTGAGATTTCTATCTTGTTCCATTGATCTATGTTTCTGTTTTTGTGCCAATACCATATTGTCTTGATTACTGTAGCTTTGTAGTATAGTCTGAAGTCAGGGAGTCTGATTCCTCCAGCTCTGCTTTTTTCCCTCAAGACTGCTTTGGCTATTCGGGGTCTTTTGTGTCTCCATACAAATTTTAAGATTTTTTATTCTAGTTCTGTAAAAAATGCCATTGGTAATTTGATAAGGGTTGCATTGAATCTGTAGATTGCTTTGGGTAGTATAGTCATTTACAAAATATTGATTCTTCCAATCCAAAAACATGGTATATCTCTCCATCTGTTGGTATCATCTTTAATTTCTTTCATCACTGTCTTATAGTTTTCTGCATACAGGTTTTTGTCTCCCTAGGTAGGTTTATTCCTAGGTATTTTATTCTTTTTGTTTCAATGGTAAATGGGAGTGTTTCCTTAATTTCTCTTTCAGATTTTTCATCCTTAGTGTATAGGAATGCAAGAGATTTCTGTGCATTAATTTTGTATCCTGCAACTTTACCAAATTCATTGATTAGCTCTAGTGGTCTTCTGGTGGCATTTTTAGGATTCTCTATGTATAGTATCATGTCATCAGCAAACAGTGGCAGTTTTACTTCTTCTTTTCCAATTTATATTCCTTTTATTTCTTTTTCTTCTCTGATTCTCATGGCTAGGACTTCCAAAACTATGTTGAATAATAGTGGTGAGAGTGGACATCCTTGTCTTGTTCCTGATCTTAGAGGAAATGCTTCCAGTTTTTCACCATTGAGGATGATGTTTGCTGTGGGTTTGTCGTATATGACCTTTATTATGTTGAGGTAGTTTCCCTCTATGCCCACTTTCTGGAGAGTTTTTATCATAAACAGGTGTTGGATTTTGTCAAAAGCTTTTTCTACATCTATTGAGATGATCATATGGTTTTCATCCTTCAATTTGTTAATATGGTGTATCACATTGATTGATGCGTATATTGAAGAATCCTTGCATCCCTATGATAAATCCCACTTGATCATGGTGTATGATCCTTTTAATGTGTTGTTGGATTCTGTTTGCTAGTATTTTGTTGAGGATTTTTGCATCTATATTCGTCAGTGATATTGGTCTGTCATTTTCTTTTTTGGGAGTATCTTTGTCTGGTTTTGGTATCAGGGTGATGGTGGCCTCATAGAATGAGTTTGGGAGTGTTCCTTTGCAGTTTTTTGGAAGAGTTTGAGAAGGATGGGTGTTAGCTCTTCTCTAAATGTTTGACAGAATTTACCTGTGAAGCCATCTGGTCCTGGACTTTTGTTTGTTGGAAGATTTTTAATCACAGTTTCAATTTCATTACTTGTGATTGGTCTGCTCATATTTTCTATTTCTTCCTGGTTCAGTCTTGGAAGTTTCCACCTTTTACGAATTTGTCCATTTCTTCCAGGTTGTCCATTTGATTGGCATAGAGTTGCTTGTCGTAGTCTCTTAGGATGCTTTGTATTTCTGTGGTGTCTGTTGTAACTTCTCCTTTTTCATTTCTAATTTTATTGATTTGAGTCCTCTCCCTCTTTTTCTTGATGAGTCTGGCTAATGGTTTATCAGTTTTTGTTTATCTTCTCAAAGAACCAGCGTTTAGTTTTATTGGTCTTTGCTATTGTTTTCTTTGTTTCTATTTCATTTATTTCTGCTCTGATCTTTATGATTTCTTTCCTTCTGCTAACTTTGGGTTTTGTTTGTTCTTCTTTCTCTAGTTCCTTTAAGTGTAAGGTTAGATTGTTCATTTGAGATTTTTCTTGTTTCTTGAGGTAGACTTGTATAGCTCTAAACTTCCCTCTTAGAACTGCTTTTGCTGCATCCTATAGGTTTTGGATCGTTGTGTTTTCATTGTCATTTGTCCCTAGGTATTTTTGGATTTCCTCTTTGATTTCTTCAGTGATCTCTTGATTATTTAGTAATGTATTGTTTAGCCTCCATGTGTTTGTGTTTTTTACGTTTTTTACCCTGTAACTCATTTCTAATCTCATAGCGTTGTGGTCAGAAAAAGATGCTTGATATGATTTCAATTTTCTTAAATTTACTGAGGCTTGATTTGTGGCCCAAATTGTGATCTATCCTGGAGAATGTTCCATGCACACTTGAGAAGAAAGTGTAATCTGCTGTTTTTCGATGGAATGTCCTATAAATATCAATTAAATCTGTCTGGTCTATTGTGTCATTTAAAGCTTCTGTTTCTTTAATTTTTTTTCATTTTGGATGATCTGTCCATCGGTGTAAGTGAGGTGTTAAAGTCCCCCACTATTTTTGTGTTACTGTTGATTTCCTCTTTTATAGCTGTTAGCAGTTGCCTTATGTATTGAGGTGCTCCTATGTTGGGTGCATATATATTTATAATTGTTACATCTTCTTTTTGGATTGATCCCTTGATCATTATGTAGTGTCCTTTCCTTGTCTCTTTTAACATTCTTTATTTTAAAGTCTATTTTATCTGATGTGAGTATTGCTATTCCAGCTTTCTTTTGATTTCCATTTCAGTGGAATATCTTTTTCCATCCCCTCACTTTCAGTCTGTATGTGTCCCTAGGTCTGAAGTGGGTCTCTTGTAGACAGCGTATATATGGTTCTTGTTTTTGTATCCATTCAGCAAGCCTGTGTCTTTTGGTTGGAGCATTTAATCCATTCACGTTTAAGGTAATTGTCGATATTTATGTTCCTATGACCATTTTCTTAATTGTTTTGGGTTTGTTTTTGTAGGTCCTTTTCTTCTCTTGTGTTTCCCACTTAGAGAAGTTCCTTTAGCATTTGTTGTAGAGCTGGTTTGGTGGTGCTGAATTCTCTTAGCTTTTGCTTGTCTGTAAAGCTTTTGACTTTCCATCGAATTTGAATGAGATCCTTGCCGGGTAGAGCAATCTTGGTTGTAGGTACTTCCCTTTCATCACTTTAAGTATCTCATACCACTCCCTTCTGGCTTGTGGAGTTTCTGCTGAGAAATCAGCTGTTAACCTTATGGGAGTTCCTTTGTGTGTTATTTGTCATTTTTCCCTTGCTGCTTTCAATAATTTTTCTTTGTCTTTAATTTTTGCCAATTTGATTACTATGTGGCTCAGTGTGTTTCTCCTTAGGTTTATCCTGTATGGGACTCGCTGTGCTTCCTGGACTTGGGTGGCTATTTCCTTCCCCATGTTAGGGACGTTTTCGACTATAATCTCTTTAAATGTTTTCTCTGGTCCTTTCTCTCTCTCCTCTCCTCCTGGGACCCCTATAATGCGAATGTTGTTACATTTAATGTTGTCCCAGAGGTCTCTTATGCTCTCTTCATTTCTTTTCATTCTTTTTTTTTAATTCCGTTCTGCAGCAGTGAATTCCACCATTCTGTCTTCCAGGTCACTTATACGTTCTTCTGCCTTAGTTATTCTGCTGTTGATTCCTTCTAGTGTAGTTTTCATTTCAGTTATTGTATTGTTCATCTCTGTTTGTTTGTTCTTTAATTCTTCTAGGTGTTTGTTAAACATTTCTTGCATCTTCTCCATCTTTGCCTCCATTGTTTTTCTGAGGTCCTGGATCATCTTCACTATCATTATTCTGAATTCTTTTTCTGGAAGGTTGCCTATCTCCACTTCATTTAGTTGTTTTTCTGGGGTTTTATCTTGTTCCTTCATCTGGTACATAGCCCTCTGCCTTTTCATCTTGTCTTTGTGTGAATGTGGTTTTTCTTCCACAGGCTGCAGGATTGTAGTTCTTCCTGTTTCTGCCGTCTGCCCTCTCCCCTTTCACCTTTAAAAAAAAAAAAATGCTTAAGCAGCTTTGTGTCAAGTTAAATGTAAATTTAGTATGATATTTGACCCCATAATTTTGGCCCTGGGGAGGAAGAAATGCCAATAGCTGTGTCCTTCCTACTGCCCATGTAACAAAACCTAGGAATCCCTTAAACATTCCACCACACTCCCAGGCTACAGTTTATTTTAAATGATAATTAATTAAAATATCCCTTCCAATTCAGCTCTCAACATTTTCAGACAAGTTCTACTGAAATCACATTTCCAGGAAGCCTCTGGGTCACAGCTCTTTAGGGTCCCTGAGTTAGTACAGCCAAGGGAAATCGGATGGCATTTTCTCTTTATCTCAGCATTCCCATCTGGGCCCATAAAGTAGGAAACTTCTCTCCTCTCTTTAGAAGGGTACCAAGTCTACCTTTTAAGGCCCTGCTTCTTTTTTTTTTTAATTTATTTAATTTATTTATTTTTGGCTGTGTTGGGTCTTCATTGCTGTGCACAGGCTTTCTCTAGTTGCAGTGGGCGGGGGCTACTCTTCGTTGCGGTGCACAGGCTTCTCATTGTGGTGGCCTCTTGTTTCAGAGCACGGGCTCTAGGCGTATGGGCCTCAGTAGTTGTGGCATGCAGGCTCAGCTGTTGTGGCTCGCGGCCCTAGGGCACAGGCTCTAGCAGCTGTGGTGCACAGGCTTAGTTGCTCCGCGGCATGTGGGATCTTCCCAGACCAGGGCTCGAACCTGTGTCGCCTGCATTGGCATGCAGATGCTTAACCACTGCGCCACCAGGGAAGCCCTAAGGCCCTGCTTCTACAGGAGAAGGGGTGACTGACTTCTCCGATTGGTGAGGTTGCCAGAGGAGGCCAAGCCTGGGGAGCCCAGCAACATCTGGGTCTTCTGCCCGTGCTTTGCTCCTCCAGGTGGTCAGTATTCCCAGGGTCAAGGCTCAGGCCAGCATCAGGAGGCCAGGTTGGAGGCCTATTTTCCCTTTCTTCTTCTGGCCCACCAGTGTGAGTCACTTCTGGGTGAGTGTATCTGCCCTGCAGGCCCAAACATTCCCTTGGGGAAACCATCCTAAAATGTCAGCCTTGCGGGGCAAGTGTTACTCAGCTTGATTGTGGCCAGGGGCCAAGCCACAGTTACCACACTTGCCTCAACAGTAAGAAAGCTGGTATTTCCCATCCTGTCTACCTCCTTTCTGGGACTCTCTTCTCATCAGAGTTTGAATTCAGAAAATGAAGAGCAGTGAATAGTGATCATTCCCTAAATCTCCCAGACAAAAGTGGAGCTAAAAGGGTTGTTAGGTGGAGGCCCACTGACGAGCCAGGAGCACTGTGGGGAGGAGCCCTCTGATGGGCTGCGGTCCGTACCGAGCTCCTTTGGGTCTTCTGACCACCAGCTTACTCTGCCCACTGGGGTTGGTGTCTGACCTCCTGGGAAGCTACTAACTGCCTTACTGTAAGAGAGTTAATGCTCTGATCTTGACTCCTTTCCTTCCTCAGCCACACCATCCTGCTCCTCATAGGAAACTCATGTCCCTCTACAGGAACCCACCCTTTTACCCAACACAAATAGGAGTGAAGTTACGTACGGTTGTGATAGGGTTTCCTAGTTCTCTGGAGAATTCAGCGACGAGATTTTATTGACTGAGCCTTGAGTCTGAGGGGCACCCAGAACCTCCTCAGGACCACGTTTGATAAGAATAGGGCCTCTTCTCCCAATCTCACCATCTAGTGGATAAATTTTTTTTTTTTAGCGGTACGCAGGCCTCTCACTGTTGTGGCCTCTCCCGTTGCAGAGCACAGGCTCCAGACACGCAGGCTCAGCGGCCATGGCTCACGGGCCCAGCCGCTCCGCGGCATGTGGGATCTTCCCGGACCAGGGCACGAACCCACATCCCCTGCATCGGCAGGCGGACTCTCAACCACTGCGCCACCAGGGAAGCCCAGTAAATCTTACTTAAACACCACTGGGTATAGGGCCCTACTGGGGAAAAGAGCTTCTCTGCTTACATTGCTTACAGTCCAGCTCTAGAGGTAATACGCATGCACGTGAAATAACTGGAATGAGAGAAAACAAGTGGCGAAAACATGGATTTGAATCCTGGCTCCAGTACAGAGCAGCTGGTGATCTTAGGCAATTTACTTAACCTCTCTGTGTCTTTCCCCATCTAAATCTCATAAGGTTGCTTTGAGGATTCAAAGAACTACCATTTTATTTGTAAAGCATTTGGGACAATGCCTATCCTATTAATAATAGTATATGTAAGCGCTTGATCCATCTAAATCTATATATGTGTCCAGTGACCCAGTGATGAGGTGACAGCATGCCAGAATCACTTGGGTCCAGATTCTCATCTCAAGGAAAGGCCAGGCCAAGCTGACGAATGAGCCAGGCATATGGAAACATACACCAAACCAGGCGGTAGACTCTCCTGATCTTCTGGCTACCACGCCAAGCGTCTTCCTCTGCTAATGAACATGGCATTGGCTTGGATCACATAGGGCAGAAGCCAGAGAGATTTCTTACAGGAGCCAAGTTCTTCCAGACACTTAAACAGCTGGGTCCCAACCTTCCATGTTTCAAATCAGGGCAGTTTTGAGCTGAGCCTCCTAGGCACGTTGATGGTGAATAATGACATCTAATGGTCCCATGCACCAGCCCTTCTGTGCGTGTCAGGAGGTGAGAAGCAGTATCTTCTCTCCAGGCAGCTCACGTCTGACGAAATAACTGACAGCAAGTTCTAGAACAATTCAGAGAGAATGGTACCTTTTTGTCCCGATACCTAGAGTCACAGGATCATTTAATTGGAAGGATCTCAGAGATCTGGTCCTACCCCCTGTATTTCATGGTTGATCATAGCCAAGAGAGATGAGGTGGTTCATCCACTTAATGGGAAAGAATGGGACCAGAACCTGGATTTTCTAATTCTTGGTGGAGTTGTCTCTCCACTAAGCCACATCCCCATTGGTAGCAGCTCTCCTCCCAGGAAGCTGTTGCAGGCTGACTTGGTGGACCTCTGGGCGGGCCAGGAGAGCCTTATGATGACCAAGACAGGAATTCAAACATAATGATAGATTTACTTGTATTGGGCTTCATGCTGGCTTTGGGGGGTGGGGGTGGCATTGGTGACGTGGCTTTCTCTGCAAAACCCTTGTATCTACTTAGGAAGATGAATGTTAGAGCAAACAGAGAGCTGTAGTATCTGAGATGGTCTGCAGGAGGTTTTGTATGACTTCAAACCTTGTCCCTAGCAAGAAACCCAGGGCAAGATTGCCCTCTGCCCTAAAGGTTCTCAAAGTTTGCTCCATGGACCCTTGTCCACCAGAAAGTGCTGGCCTAGAAAGAGAAGGAGAGAAAAGAGAAGCCGGGGCAGGAATATGGCCTGCTCTAAGTGGCCTTACGCTTGGAAGCTCGCTCTTCACAGCTTCAGAACGTTCCTTTCTACACAGCTGCAGATGCCACACTTGGTCTAGTTAAGAAGCCAGTTGGATCCACTAACTCTCAGCTCTGAACCAAGGCCCAGATGGATAGAAAACTGCAAAAGTTCGCATTGAGAAAAATGTGTTGCTGCACTCTTGATTCATTTCCTCTCTAGAACTCTCTGTCCTGCCCTATTTGGAAAGGTCTTAGCTCACCACAGACCACCAGGCTCAGATGTTCACAACTTTTCATTCCCTGAGATGTCCAAGACCAGGTGGGCAAGAGTGGAGTGGGCCAGTGATTGCTTCCCCTGGGGTATATTGTGTTTTAATGGGGCCAGTGGAGGCAAGTGTGATGCGTAGTTCTCATGTGTTTCCACAATCAAATAGTTTGACTCTTTACAGCGAAATCACATATTTGCTCTGTTCCTTATACTTTGGGACCTTCAGCAAATTATTTAATTTGGGATTATGATGTGAATTATATAATTTATAGGATGTGTGTATATATATAGATTAATGCATAGACATAGATGATTTACGTAAATGTATGTAATCTCACAGCAACCTCAAGAGGTACAGAAGAGACAGAAACTGAGGCTTGGCTTGAGTCAACTGCCCCTGCCTGAATTAATCCTTGTGGTCACAGAAAGGCTTTCCTGGGAGAAAGAATGGTGGTGGTGCTTTAACAAAAGAAGAAAGAAGGGAAAGTGTATTGTGTAGACTGAAAACAAAACAAAACATTATAAAGCAGAAACTAACACACATTGTAAAGCAATTATACCCCAATAAAGATGTTAAACAAAACAAAAAAATAGCTCTCACAGTCCACTAGGCAATAGGTGTTTAATAAATGAATTTTATAATAATTTAATAAATGCCGCCTCTACATTCCAGGGGAGTCACGGTCAGAGCCTCTACAGCACTTATAAAAGGTCCCCAACTCATGTCACCTAGCTATTCCCAACCCTTCTCTTAGAGCTGCTTCCTTTTACCCGTCCCAGTTGAGCCACAGGCTTCTTTGCAAACCCAGCGATGTCATGATGTGACTAACCCCCACGGGATGCTGCAACCTGAGCCCAAAGATAGGTTTCCTTACTAAGGAGGGTCTCAGAAGTGTATTCGGAGATCTTCCAAATTCCATGGTTGGAGTGCCAACAAAGCCCACAGAACGAAGGGTCCTGAGGGAGCACTGTCTCTGGTCCCTGCTGAGAGCAAGTGCTTCCTGGTTTGGCACTTGCCCTGCGACGGGGCCGGGAGAGAATGGAGCGGGTGATGGAGGTGAAAAGCAACAAGCACAATTTTTCTTGTCCTCCGGAACAATTTGTCTTCACCCTCGCTTAAAGCTTTCCATTTCTAATATCATACCTTACATATAGAAAGCAATCTTAACTTCTCTCAGCCTTTTCACACTTATTATTGTCGCTCTTCAAAATAATCCTAAGGAGAGGGTATTATCCTGATGCTGAATTTCCCTAAAAATAAAAATGCTTCCTGAAATCCAGGGCACCCATTGAAACACAAGGTAGGTAGGCATGTACCTGTGTGGGCACACGCGTGAACGCACGCAAAAACACCTCAGCAACCGCAAAACGATTTAGGAGAAAGGAGGGTGAGAGGGCCAGCCGTGATATCGCCTTCATTCCCTTCTGGGTTTCAAAGCCCATATTTTCATTTAAAAGCTCCACAGCCCAGAAATCCATTTCCTCCAGTGATATAGATTTACTGGGCAGTGCTGTATCTAATATGAAGGGAGACACCACTACCGTAACCAATTCTGGAGAAAATTACAGTCTAGCTGAACACAAACTAAAACAGAGAACAAGAGAAGGTTCCTATAGCTCATTGTGAGATTGCCTGTTCCAGACCAGAAAGTTTTAGGGCTTCTGAAAAAAAATGTGGATTATCTGGTGCTGGGCACACTCAGAGAAGACTTCTTGGGCCATTCGGGGCTTGGACTGGGCCGTACAGGTTAACTGCCAGGATAGCTGCAGGGACCCTGTGTAGACCGGGTAAAGGATGGAAACGGCAGAGTCCAGTTAAGGAGACTGGACAGTGGCGCTTTGACCTTAGTAAATTCCCATGACAACATTTGAACCCACTGATGCTCTCTTCCATTGGCTCAGCCCTTTAGGTGTTTCCCCGAGTTTGAAAAGGCTCAGTCTTGGGTGTAAAGGTCACCAGGGCCAGTGATCTTGTGATCAAATCTAACATACACCCAGAAGAATAAGTATCGTGATGGGGCTTGAGGGGGAGTGAGCGTAGATGCGTTGATGAGACGGAGAAAAACCCACACGATGCCCGGCAGCTACGTTTTGTACGGCTGTGTTCAGATGCCTGTTTCAGTTACCGGTAGCCATAAAGTCTGGAAACAGAGCCTTATTTTATCATGTATTGTAACGTTCTGTTAATAAGCCAGTCATCATATATCCACCTGTTGTATCAGATTGCATTGGCTGCCAAAACAAAATACGACACACTGGGCGGCTTAAACAAGAGAAATTCATTTTCTCACAGTGCTGGAAGTCCAAGATGAAGGTGTCATCAGGGTTGCTTCCTCTGAGGCCTCTCTCGCAGCCTTGCAGATGGCCTCCCTCTTGCTGCCTTTTCATGTGGTCTTTCCTCTGTGCGTGCAGCTGTCTCATATCTCTTTGTATGTCCTAATCTCCTCTTCTTACAAAGACACCAGTCACATTGGATTAGGGCCCACCCTAAGAGCCTCATTTTCACTTAATTAGCTCTCTAACAGCCCTATCTCCAAATACAGTCACATTCTGAAATATTGGGGGCTTAGGGCTTCAATTTAGGAATTTTGTGAGGAGATATGGAAAACCAAGCGATGAGACTCCATGTGCTATGATAGGAACGCAGAGGTTTCTTCTTTAGAGTCAATGCCAAGCTATTTGAACCAGCCAGTCCCTTTCGTCGCTTGAGTTGAGGATGTGGCATTACTGTGGCATAATCATGCCCGGACGTAGACCAGCCTTGCAGTGTGCAGACACAGGCTCGGGGATACAAAAGCCGCTTGCCTTGGGGGTGAGGTGGCATTTATGCAATGACTGCCTAGAGCATCTGCAGAGTTTGCAGGATGATGGATGGTTTTGTCTTAGCTCAGGGCCCCATCCCCTGCAGTGTGTTCTCCCCCAGAGCCTGTCACCACCCCCTGCCTCATCCCAGTGAACCCCTAAGGCACCTTGGCTGTAAAGCCCCACATGACCTGCCTGCTGGCTGCCGCTGATGCAGTGGTGTATAATTCAACAGTAATTTATATTCCGTGCAGGTCTGAGCAAAGCTATAAAGTGCTATCAAGAGCTAAATGCTGCTGAGGCATTTAATCTAAGCAAAGGATGGGTTTGTATACATCAGCTTCCTGGGGTGCATACCACTGTTAAAGGAGGAGGGATCCTTTTTCTGCTTGCCGATTTGCTTCTTTACGGTTTTAAAGATCAGAGGGGGCGCAAGGGAGAGAGTCTTAGAGAGAGGATTGGGCTGCTTCCTGACCTCCCTGACACACACGTCCACCAGGGCACTTCTGCAGAGACAGCTTTGCGGCGACCTGTGGGGCTGGGGTCAGGACAGAGGCCCTCTGGCCACCATAGCAATAAGGCACCACGTGAGGGTCAGGGATAAGCAGGCGTCACTCCTTATTCCCAAGAGCAGAAAATGTCACACAGATGGATTTCTGGCCCTGGAAAGCTGCAGAAATTATACTCCAGTGAAGTTTTGGGTACAACCTGGTCACAGAAGGAACAGCTATTTGGGAAAATGCCTCTGCACACAATATGTGACCGCCCTGGATTCCCGTGAGAACCTTCTCGAGGCCCTCGGTTGCCTAGGCAATGAATTAGTAAGAGCCCTTCGCTGCCTTGCCTGAGGCCACAATTTTGATGCTGTTTCTCCACAGGGTCCGTGGCTGCGGTGTTACTGCGTGGCTTCTCCAACAGTCCCTGAAAGAAGTGGAGACGTGTTCTCCCCTCCCCTCCTGTGGGCGCTAAAGCAGCAGCCACGCGGGAGGCCCCATCTCGCCCGCCTTACGTACCTGCAGTCACTGCTCGGAAGCGGGCTGAGCAGAGGTTAACGCCAAAACTCTGAATATCAGCTTAAACATACCTTGGTAATCAACCTACCAGGTGGTACTGGGATAGAACCATTTGGGGTTGCAGAGTAAGTGCTCCCTGGTGACACTTCAAGGTTGCAGAAGAATTAACTACCCCAAAACAGTGCTCTCCTGGCCAGGCATTTCTTAACGTGGCAACAGACCTGGGGATCCAAGTTTCTGTGCTTCCACTGGGTTAAGGCTTTAGGTTTTCTGTAACTTACAAGCGAGGATTCATTTCTGTAGTCATTGCAGTGTCACCGATTGGCCCCAGAGTGCAGGGCAGGAGGGAACGTGTAGGAAGGGTGACCAATGTGTACTCCTTAGCCCACATCTTTCTAGTTTTAGGACCAAAAGTCACCCTTACCAGGGACACACCCTCTACCCTCACCAGCTCCCAGGCAAACTGGGATGCTTGATCACCCTTCTAGGGAAGGAAGAAAGAAAACAAAAGTCAGAAACTGAAGGGAATTGGAGATTATGGGGGAAGCAGTGGAAATCCTGTGTGTAGCCAGGGAGTGCCTCAAACATACCGTGTCCCTGGGGATGGGGACACAGAATTACATAACATGTGATAGCGCACACTATCATACAATCCTATGAAGTGCTCATGTTCTGGTGGTAGTTCAAATCAGAGGAGAGGGTGAAGTGGCCAGAAAGAGTACGGAATGTGGTTTCAGAGGAAGACTGACAAGCCCCAAGTCTGAAAAGACAAAGGAGGAGACAGACAGGGACATCTAGGGAGGGGGACCAAGCCTGGATCAAGGGGCAGCTTGGAAACTCAGGGAAGAGATAGCCAAGCAGGAGGAAGTTGTCAGACAGCCCAGAAACTAAAAGTGGGGAGAAAACTAGAATCTAATATCGGCACCAGAGAAACGTTAATTAGAAACGGCAACAATGCGAGGAGCTTGGTGAGGGGGCTGTATTTGGCGCTGGGACAAGAAGTCGGCCGGCTGGGCATGGAAACCCTTCTCTCGGTCTCACCCTCACTCAAGCCTCAGCGGTGCCTGGAGCGGAGGGGTGGGGGGCGGCCGGTGGGCGTGCGGCCAGTGATCCCAGAACCCCACGCAGCCCTCGCCCCTTCCAGCTAGGCGCTGACGGGACACTCAGACACCGGTGACTGGGGCTGGCCCATGGGTTGCCAGGTGACATCATGGGTTTGATTCCTGAAAGAGCTCCAGGTGGGGTTGGTCATCCAAGGAAGCAGGTGCTGTGTTGGAATCAAAAGGAAGCATTTATGTTTGCAGAGTGCGTTCCACTCCTTGGCCATGCCTTCCCGCTCACAGGTGGAGTTTGCAAATGGGGACACCAGAGGGTTCTGGATGACACTGTTCCCTCTGTGCCAGTGGATCTTGTTAGCACTGGCTCTCAGGCTGCGGGCACATGGGATGGTGTGGTCTCATCTAACTGGACTTCCTGAGCTGAGAGTCCTGGCACGGAAAGGGTAACTAGGTGTCATTTCTCCTTGCAACCCGCTGCAACTGACTAGTTGCGGCTGGCTGCTGGGGAGGGCTGGGCTCAGTCGGAGTCTGAGGCCAGCAGGAATAAGGGTTGAGATTGATTAGCTATTTCGGCCAAAGGCATGGACTTGAAACTAATAGAAGAGCCATTGCACTTTGCTGTCCAGAGCTTTACAGTTCCTGCAATGACAGGCCTTACGGTCCCCTTGTGAATGGACAAGGCTGGTGCTTTTCAAAAATGTTTAGATCAAGTGAAATTTCACGTGGAAACAGATCAAAGCAGGGCTCTTCTGGCCACAGAGAGGAGAGAGGGCTGGGAGGCTCTTTTACTCCCTCTTCCTTTCCCAGTGGGAGCTCCTGAGGCACCTCCATGGAACGGGGTTTGAAAACCACTGGAGGAGGGACTGCTTTAGGAGAGGGTCAGGAAGGGTCTCTGAGAGGATGGCGTTTGAATTGAGATCCCAGAAGATCTCAAGAAGGCCATTCTTCTTAGCTAGAGTACAGGGAGTATGGGGGTCAAGGTAAGAAATGAGGTCAGATCGGTAGGAAGCGTCCACTCAGGTAAGCCCATACAGGCAGGGTAAGGAAGGTGGGATTTAAATGTGTTTAAATATCACTGGAAGAAGAAGGCAGGGAACCCATGCTCTGTTACCAGAGGTTCTGTGGGAGATGATGGAAGCCTGACCAGGATGGCAGTGGTGAGCATTTCAGAAGTTAGAGGCACGATGGGAGTGGGATGTGGACATGCCTTCTCTACTCAGGCTTAGAGACCTAGGACACTGGAGCACTGGGGTTGAAGGAGGGATGCTCTCCAGGCCAGGTGCGGACCCCGTTCTCTTTATTGCCTGCGGACACCCTGCTTCCTCTGGGAAACCTTCCCTGGCCCAGCATAGTTGTCTCTTACCATTTACCTCTGGGTATTAGCCCTTCTTTTCCTAAACGTGGCTAGATATAGGAGCCACCTTAGAGCTGTCTGCCCCAGCGCCCTGATTTTACAGATGAGGGGACCAAAGATTCAGAGCTGATACTAAACTCAGGTCTCTTAATCCCCAGTCTGGTGCTATTTTCACTTCATCCTCAGCTTTTCAGTTATATCTGTCTCATATCCCCAGCGAGATTATAAGATTTTTTTTCATCTTGTTATTTTAGACTTTATTAAAAATTCTTAAGAACAGTGATCCTATCTTATTCTCCTTTTTATCCTCCTAGCATCTAGCATAATGCTTGGCACAAACACAGAAGTTCAACAAATATTTGCTGATTGGCCGTTGGGTACACCGTGGAGCCGGCGGCCACAGGAGTGTCCCCTTCCGCCTGCCCCATTGCAGTTAACCTGCCTCCCCAGACCTGACGTCACTTAGGTCTGACAGCCGCGCTGCTGCTGTCCCTACTTGCCTAGCCAGTGTTACAGCCAGTTCTGGCCACACAGCAGAGCCTTGCTCCAAAGGGAAGGGCTTGGGTAGTTCATTTCACTTAATTGCTAACTGTGACTACAGTTAGTCTTGGAGGCTGATTGGAGTGAGGCTCAAATCCCAAGCCATGGGGGGGAATTACTGAGAAGATGTGACCATGCATTATTACGTTTGCCTTTCTGGATCCTCACTCACCAATCGATAAGTGCTCCTGAGAAATAAAATGACCCAGGCCACGGCCTGTTCCTTGAGGGGAGAGGAGAGCCTTATACTTGCCCAAAGGACCACTGTACTTTTGGGTGAACGGAAGGAGGCTGCAATCCCCCGTGCTGTAATATCTGTTACCGCCCTTTAATTGAGGATGTTTTCTAGCAGAAACATTTAGAATCTCTATTAGTTCCCCAGAGAACCCGTCAGAGTTGGTGGTGGTAGGGGGAGTTCTGCACCCCACCCTTCCCGGTTGGTCACCAGTCCACAGATCTGAGAGCTGGGCTCATCACCTGAGACAGAAAGCTGGGTCAGGTAGGGTCCCTGCATGCCTGTGCCCCTCGTCCCCCCACACTCCGGTACTCCTGCCGTGTGTATTTCCAGTTATTAATGCACGTTTCCAAACTTGAATTTATAAGTGCAGAAGTACATAAAAATATATAAATCCTTGCTCCGAATGGAAAACAGCCATGTCTATGGTAGCTGGCAGAAGCTGCTTCAACTCTTCTCTGTCTCAACGGGCTTTCCCGACATGTTGTACAGATGACCTGCGTAACAACGCGCCGTCTTAAGTGAGAGCCCTCAGAGTTTTTTCCCATCTACGGGGATATTGACGGGAGCTAACAAACTACAGAAATCTTTAAAGGTTCCAGAGTCACAGAACAACTGACAGGAAGTGGAGGCAGGAAGATATCCCAACTAACCCTATTAACATGACAACAAGATGGATGTTACCAACAAGCTGGGCCACTTCCAATTGGTAGCTAATTAAGTCCGTATGGTAATTAAGTAATTAGGTCTTGATTTATCAACCACATCTTTGTGTCCTGTCTGCTCTGCTTGCAGAACACCCTTAAAATAGTGTCTGTCAAGCTTTTTCAGCTACTGGTAACTTAGGAAGATCAAAACTTCCTTGAGATCGACCTTCTCTCCCGGAACAAATCACTGTGCACAATTTGATGAGAAGAAACGTCTCCATTTTTAAAAGTATCCTATGTGGATACAGTTTATAGAGAGCCCTTGGGTGACCTCAGTCCCATCCAGAGCTTCAATCTATAAGATGATGACTCAGTCCACATCTCTAGCTCAGAAATTACTACCAGGCTCCAGACCCACGGTGCCAAGTGCCTTAACATCCCAAGGGCAGCTCAGATTTGAACTCAGCACGCGTGCACACGTGTGCGCGCTCTCTCTCCCTCTTCCTGTCCTAAATCTAAATTTTAGTAGATGACGTCATCGCACACTCAGGTTTCTGAACCAGAAATTGAAAGCGTACTTGAGGCACGAGCAGGCCAGCTCTCGTTTGTTGGAGTTTGGAGTCTTTGAAACTGGTGTCAATACGAAGCTTTCTTCAGTTCAGTGATGGCCAAGCCATCACGCTGTCCTTGGCCAGGGTCCCACCGGCTGCCTCCTTCCCTGTGGCCCCCCCTCGGCTTCTTCCCTCACCTGAATCTGTGCCTCAAGGTTATACAAAGAACCTCTGCCCTAACACAGGGTCTCACCCGGCCGATCAACAGAAATCATATGAGGAACTTTTAAAAAGGAGAGATTCCCATCCTCTCCCTAAGATTCCGATTAAGAAAGTCTGGGATGAGCCCTAATCCACCCTGGGTGCCGTCTTAGAATTCCATCTGAACCCCAGGGCACAGCAGGAGAGACTCGGGGTGCTTTGTAACCCCCCCCAGTTTTCCCAGGTAATGATGGTACCATATCTGTTTGTACACGATGACTGTCGCTGCACGCACATGCACAAGCATGTACACGCACACACGTGCACACACACACATGCACACATATGTACACCTACATGCTTCCCACCCACACAATTTTATTTTTGTGGCACCTGTGCCCAGGTCGCCCCTGACTCGCTGCTTTCCATTGCCTCTACCAGCCATCATTCACTAACAGTCATTCAGCCCTGCCCTGCTCCCTCCTTGCCAGACCCCTCCTTCCTTCTCCCCTTGACTACAGCTCCTAACTGGTCTCCTGCCTCTGGACCGCCCTCTGCTCTGCTCCTGAATTAGTGGTCTTTGGAAACACAGATCACAGCCCCTGAAGAGCCTGGACCCCTGCAGTACTATCGACCCCACCCAGCCTTTTCCAGACTTTACTTCTTCAGGCCATTGCTCTCCTATCTGCAGTGACAGAGGAAACATTAGACATAGCAAATATCGAGAAAAGGTCTTAAACTCATTTTAGGTACATCAAATATCTATTGGCTAAAAGTGGACTTATAATTCTGTTCTATTTGATAACATTGTATCTCTTGTAGCAGCCTTCTCATTGGAGGTTAATTTGAGCAATGGTTTTTTTTTAAAGGAGCATCATTGAATAAGTTTGTGAAATACTTCGTAAGACTAGGCTGGACAAGTTAACTTATGTTACTGTGCATCATGAATCTTAGTGGGTGAGAAGTGACGTACAGAGTTTCCCAGAGTTATCGACTCTGCTGCCGCGTCGTGAAGGAGTTATCTCCTAGGCTTAGTTTTCCACAGAAAACGCTGGGAAATGTCTTACGGGAAAAGGCTTCCAGGATTTGGATGGCTGGTTGGTAAATGGATTAAAGGAAAACCTAATATCGTATGAGACATTGTGTATGGAAAAGAAAAGAGTAAAAATGTTTCTCTCTTTAAAGAAGTAGCAGTGGGGGGTGTTTTCTGCATCTCCAAGGAAAGACTGAATTTTAAAGGCTTTCGAAAAATGAGCTGAATACTCTCCTGCTTCACTGCTCCCTACACAAACTTTCATGTGATATATTTTTAGTATTTCCCCAAAGGAGAGACTCCCCGAGTTTATCCAAGACTGGGTCGTTATTGAAGCATGAGGAAGCCTTGATACTATTCCCTTCTCCGTGAATCCTTCCAAATATTGATCTCGTTAGCAGGTTACTCTTACCTGGATCTCCTCATTGTTTCTACTCAAGAAAATCGAAAATGTAGTAAACCTCACTTCTCTCTTTCTCTCTCCCTCTCCTCTTCCCTTTCCTTCTCTGTTACCCCACCCCTGTTTCTTCCCTTCTCCTCCAGGAACTTTCTGCATCATTTCACTGTGCACCTGTGTGGCCGGGATCAACTTTGAGCTGTCACGCTACCCACGCTACCTGTATGGACTCCCCGACGACATCAGCCATGGCTACGGATGGTCCATGTTCTGTGCTTGGGGGGGCCTGGGCCTCACGCTAATCTCGGGATTCTTCTGTACCTTGGCCCCTTCTGTCCAACCTGTCCCGAGGACCAACTGCCCCAAATCCAGACCCGAGAATGGGACAGTGTGCTAAAAAAACAAACCCATACATATATATATATATAAATATATATATAATATACATATATACAACAGAACTCAATCAAGATGGCGCCAGTGCCGAGGCAGAGTGGAGCTGGCTTAGGCACCTGCATCTCGTCGGACTTTGTGTTGCCTCATCACCGAGATGGGGAAAGCGTTCCCATCACGTGGCTCTTCCATCAGTTCTTAACTTTTGGCTCCGTGGTTTCTTGAAGACATCACCACTCGAGACAGTCCCGATTCCCGCCCGTCACTCACGAGGATGGGGTGGTGGGCTGGGAAGGGACGGTGCCCGTGGTCTGGGGCGGCACGGGTGTAGACAAGGAAGCACCCTCCGCTGGGCTGGCAGAAGGGGACGATACCCCGACACCGATCATATCAGAGGAACGACGCCCTTAGTTCATAGAATGGAACCAGATCTTTGAGGCCATTTCCAGAAGCATTTTCTTCTCCTGCTCTTCCCGTCTGATTTCCTTCCTGGCCGACCAGTGACGCACAAGAAGTGGAAGAGAAGACACACCGCGAAGGGAGTTTTCTCTTTGCTGCCGAACTTTGGGACAGAGTTTCGGAGGTGGGGAGGGGGAGAGCACGACACGCTGAGAGACAAGGTCCGCCTCGATGAGAGGACACTTCAGTGGATGCTCAGAAAACCCAGTCTTACCTTCCAGCTGCCTTACACCCAGTTAAGCAAGAGGCCGCCCTGCCCCGAGCCCCATCTGCACTCCCCGGGAAAATCGGAGCCTTGGAGTAACGCTGTAATGTGTGTGCATGCGTGCGCGTGTGTGTGCAACAACTTCAGGCAGTTTCCTTTTTTTTCTTTTCCCCTTTTTAAATGGCAATACTGGGTTATGACTGTTGTCTGTCATTTGGGGTGGTTTCATGGCCCAGGATGGAGGGCCCAAGACCTAGGAAGCATCATGAGGGGGGGGCTTCTATGGGGGCCAATTTTGCAGCTTCAGCTCCCTGGAGTGTGTGTGCGTGCGTGCGTGCGTGTGCGTGTGTGTGTTTTCTGAGTGTGGGGTTTTATCATTTGTGTTGCGTTTTTCTGTTATTTTTAGTGCACCTGAAATTCCCAGAGGGCAGAACCAAGGACAAAACCACTGGGCAGAGGACCTGTGTGCTTCACATCCTAGTTCTGGGATGCCACAGGATTTAGTCCTCTGATTTTGGAAGTTCAAGACACAGCTGGGTACACGAGCCATGAGCGAAGAGGGGGAACACGGTTCAAGAGGGAGAAGGAAAGTGGCCTCTGTTGCTGTTGGAAAGTCCACATACCAGACAAGACCTTTCACTTCCCATCACAGAAGCTGTCCTTTGTCACTGGACATCCACCCCTTTTGTAGGGTTGACCTCTGTACAGACGAAAGAAAATGGGTCACCTGCAGAGAGCCGCCATGTCCCATGGACTCCAGTTTGTATGATATTGTGTAAATTCATGGAGAACTCCTGACGCTTGCCCTCTTCCTGTTCCTCTTGGTATTCAAGGCCATGAATCCCCAAGTAGCCATCCTGGTGGCTAGCACCCAAACGGAAGTGGCCTCAATCCAGCCCGGTGTCTCAGGCTCGGTTGAGCGCATTGGCACTGCGGGGGTTGGCGAGCTATGGAGTCAGCCAGCGGGTTGTGAAAGCTGGGGGGACAGGAGTCTGCCAGCAAGAGTGGGCAGCAGCAGCTGACCGTCACCTCAGTGACCCCGCGGGGGCCGAGCAGCCCTGGGGAGGCAAAGAGAGAATTCCCCGAGCCGTCCAGCCGTGGGTCACCCGTGTAGCCGAGAATTCAGTTGCTTCATAACTGAATGTGCTCTGGGAACTTTGCCACCCACTCAGCAGCCTTCCTTCCCAGCCATGCCCTCTGTTTCATCTACCTGTCCTCTACCCTGCCTCCCCTCCAGCTCCCCCCTTTTCTCACCTGTGAACCATTTCCCTTCTCCCTCTTCCATCCACCAGGCTCCAAGTCCCGCCTCTCTCCTCATCTGCTCTTTTTGACTGTGTGTGTGTGTGTAATTCACAACCACATAGGACATCTGATGTGCGTGGACGGGTCTGACTGTGGGGCTCTGTGTGTGTGTATCTCTCTGGTGCATTTTGTGTACATTTGTGTCAGTATGTACCTGGACGCAGGTGTGGGTGTGTACTACTCAAGACTTCCTTGCTGGCGACACGGATTAGCTTCTGCAGATAGGCTCACGTGTGAGTGAGTGCCCTGTGCATGGGGAGCTAGGAGACGACGGGGCAGGAAATGCTGTTAGCTCCTAATTGCACTTCTAAGGATGGTTTTTAAAACAAAGGATGTATTCTGTGAGAAGGGAGATAATTTTCAGGAAAACCCAGTGTTTCAATTGTACAGGGAATTAAAAAAATAATAATTTGCTTTGAAAAGTTAGATTTCCCACTTCAGGGGAAGGGCATACTTGGGCTTGAGGAAAAGTGAGAAGTATCTCAGATTGTGTCTTCCTTCCAAGCATCTCGACTGGGCTCCGCCTAGCAGGGAGAGCTGGGCGTCCACCAGCATCTGTTTGGGGCGGGAGGCTTGTCTGTGACCACATCCAAATTTCAGCTGTTTCCCAATTGTAGGAAAATGCGGAAAGAAATTCCAAATGGGGCAATTTGTAATCAATCATTTAAACTTTTCCTAAGGAACCGGTACTGTTCACCAACCTGTAATTTATACCCTCTTTTTTAATCCCATGCTTGCCGTAAATAGATCATCCACTCTCTCCAACTACTAATCTTCATCATAGACCTTCATCACAGATTGCTGCATCCCTTTGAAATGTTCCTAAATGCTAGGAGGACCCCTAGGAAAGAAGTAAACCACCTGGGCCCAACTCACCATCAGCAGAGCAGGAGCTTAGAGCCGCTTTCTTTGGTAATGGGGCCAGAAATGTACAGACACGCACACTCTGGGTCTGACCCTGCTCGGGGCCAATAAAAGCCCAGCCACGTGGCCAGGACGGAAGCCCTGTACAGATGGCAAGTGGGAGAACTGCTCTGGTCACCTTGATCCCTCCGGCCTAGGGACTTGACCGCAGATGAAGACGTGTCACTCCAAGCTGTCACTGAAGCTTTCGTGCTGTGAGCGCTGAGGAAGAAAAGGCAGAGAGGGAGGAGAAGGAAGGAGGAGGCTCAACCTTCGGGACTCTTTACATCAGACTCTGCTAACCCCAGATCCGAGTAGAACCCAGCCTTCCGACGGGATTTAGGGTCCACGGCCTCACCCACCAGCCCCCACCCCGGGTCAAGTTCAAATTCCCTACAGGTGTGCAGGCGAGGCCTGTGACCGTGTATGTGTTTTGAGCTCCGTGAAAGTCGACCTTGAGCACGGGCCCTTTTATTTCCTTCCCTGCCCTAGGACCCTGGGGATTCAGGAAAGTGGGGTGTCTGCCTTAGAAAGAGGTCCTATTTCTTCCCCCATCTGGAGAGTTTTGGTTTCTTCTTCTGATTTCTGTTCCTTTCTGTGCACTCACTTCCACCTTCTCCCTGCATCAACTACGACCCATTAAAATAGTTAAGGAATCTGTCTTTAGAGACGCTCATCCGCTCCAAGCAGCCCCCTTCCTTGTTCGTTGTGGCTGTAGGTTTCATAAGCAGTTCTGTGACTCCCTGCCATCAAAGTGTAAACCAACTTCAGATGTGCCTGTTCCAGCTTCAATCCTCCTCCAAGTCCCAGCCTTTCAACGATAACACCCTTTCGATTTCAGGGATCACAAGGTCACAAACACTGGACAACTCCACCAAATCAAGACAAAGCCTCCCTCAATCACACGTCCCTGTGCGGCACCCTGGGCCCTGGCGCCATCTGGGGATGTTCTCTTGTCGGGAGTGAGTGGTTTCACCTCGCAATGCTTGCCTTTCTTTCGATAAGGGAAGAAGATGTCCTGAGACTCTTCCGTCGGTGCCCCACGTCTTAGTGTTCATCCACTGTCACCATGAGAGGTCTGAAATGAAAGAACCACGTGTAGTTGTCCTGCTTTAATGGGAGGATGTGCTGCTTACGTCTCCAAAGCTGCCCACCTGAGTCGGAGGCGTTTAGAATTGACTCTGTCTTCACCTGGCTTATTCTGAGAGCATTAACGAACTGATTTTCAAGTATCGTGGGGGAAGGAGTGGGAAGAAATACACTCTGGTCATCTTTGGTGTGATGCGTGGGGGATGTTTGCTTGATTCTTGTAGCTAAAGGGAAGCTGCTCTTCTGAAAAGGTCCCCTCTGCTCTAGGGACGAACCTTTCCCGTGGACATATCCAGCCCTTTCCAGGGAAAGGTGATGAGTCATGGAGTGATTTCACCACAGATAGAAATAGTTCGTGCATTAACGGCCGGGTTGGCTTCTGTGCTGTCTTCCAGCTGTTATACCATAGGGTAAGGGGACAGATTTTTAAACAAGACCCCCTGAGTTGATGGTCACAAAAGTTTCTGGTTTCCCTCAACGTGGTCACCTTGGTGGGCTGGGTTTTCCCTCTTTTCATCAATGTCTCCATGGTGCAAAATATTTCTTAAACATTATGGTTAGTTCTTAGACTGCATTATTATTGGCTATTTGATTTTTTTTCCTGAATAATACATGTTCATTGTAGAAAACTAGAAAAATAAAATACAAAAGAAAAAAAACCTTAGAAGATTGTTCATAATCCCGTGGCTCTGGGCATCACAACGATCATAGCCCCAACACTTCATCAGTGGTTGTCTCTGGGTTGGCAGTTGGGGCCAGGGGTGCAGCCCATGACCACAGAACTACATTGGGCTGCGTGGAGTCGACCCCATGTTCACGGCAGTGAGAGCACAGAGCCCTGAGCCCCCAGAGGTAGCAAACAGCCCTTTGAAGAGGCCAGAGCTTAGGGGCAGGGTGGAACAGAGCTAAAAGATTCCAACTTTGGGATTTCT
This sequence comes from Delphinus delphis, assembly GCF_949987515.2. NCBI lineage: Eukaryota > Metazoa > Chordata > Mammalia > Artiodactyla > Delphinidae > Delphinus > Delphinus delphis. Next base: position 94,549,314 of record NC_082691.1, read on the forward strand.
TTCCTTTTTCTGTTTCTCCTTCCTTCCTTCCTTCCTTCCTTCCTTCCTTCCTTCTTTCCTTCCTTCCTCTCTCTTTTTTTTTTTTGAGTGCCATCTCAGTCTAATGATAGGTGTGAGAGCACTGAAGCCAGAGTAACTCACTAATTCAGCTACACCTGTATAATGCAATTACCGTACATTTCATTTCAGCTCTGCACTAAAATGATTTGTGACTCTGGGCACTGTGTATTCTCCATACTTGAACTTCCTCATCCACAAAATGAGGATAGAGATAACACTTTACCTCATGGTATATTAAGGGTGACAAAGAAATTGCAAAGTGATTTGCAAACATGAAGCGTCGTATGAATTATGCGCTGTTCAAATCCTCCTGCAGCGGCCGAGCCCCCACCGAATGGAATTTTTCCACGTGATTTCTCAGTCTCACCGCGGAAAGGATAATCTAGAAACGAGGGGTCATCTTGGCCACTGAACAGGACTGTCCTCTCCAACTTAGGCACATAGATTTTATTTGATCATCCAGGTTCCTCAGAGAAGTCGGCTCCTTAATTTACCCATCCCCAGCCTTCCTTCCTTATGTCCAAGGCCAGTGCAAGAGCACTCTTAATCGTCTTTATTATTCCCAGAGGTGATGGAATAAGTAAACCATATGTGGCAAATGGCATAAGTGAGCTAAAACAGTTAACTGTTAAGGCACAGAGTCGAGGCCTCAGTTATTTACTGTTTTACCATTCTCCTCACGTCGTTTCTAGCTGTCCGGGCCCAAGTGGTGGGGCAAGTCAGATTCCGAAGCATTTTAATGGTCTTAGAAGTTTACGATGGGAACGAGCTTCAAGGAACTGGGATCTTCTTTCCCTTGGCCGTTGGTGAAGCGGATGGCTTCATCAAAAGCACGTGGGTTCTTATAGGAAGGCCTTTGGAGGGTGCATTCACTAGGAGTTGTTCTGGGCATGATCCTGTTTGGGAAAAGCTGAATTCTAGGTTCTAAACAAGACAAGAAAGCATTTCCCAAAGGGTCTGCACGCTTTCCACTTTGCAGTGGATCAGCTTAAGTGGTATGGCGAGACCTTCTCTAAGGGAAATCCAGGTCACTACTCCCGGTATGGTTGGAGCCCAGCCAGGGATGGGGCAACCACCCAACCGCAGAGGGTGGTTGTTCACTATTGAAAAACAGAAAACTGGGTGTAAGTTACACGGCAGTAACTCAAACCTGGCCTCGCTTTGACAGACAGCAACCTCAGCCATTGCAGCTCTCTTCACTTCCAAGGACCGGGTGTCTGTTCCTGGAGGAACTCTGTGTCCCGCTGTCCTCTCCTGGCTACACATTTCCCTTCCTTTCCGGGTCGCCCGTAGACCCTTTCTAGGCTGAACGTGTGTGTGTGTCTGTGTCGCTGTGACTGTAATGATGTCTTTCACATGAAGAGCTTTCACCGACTCCATCTCCTCCCTTCCCCTTTCCACTCATGGTGTGACTGTTTTGCCAGTCAAGACTATCTGTAAAAATGTACAAATAAAAGTGGAAACTGAAAATAAGGGGGAGGGAATTGAGACTAAACAAATGCATTGCTGTAGCCCTCGGTTTTCTGAGGACTTACGTGGACTGCCCTAAAATCCCAACTCTGGGTGGGATTTGAAGGGAGGGAGGCCATTGGCGCAGGAATTTTGTTGGGTTTTTCTTTCTGGTTGTTTCTCTGACAGTCAACGAGTGTCTGCTTGGAACTCTCTTTTCTAAAGGTTTGGGCCTTTAAAGTATATTTTCCAAAAAGTAAAAGCAAGTCATCCAAGTGTGAAGGGTGAAGGTCATCGTGAAGGTCAACACAGAGACCCGATCTGGGGGCGGTAGTAATAGCTTTGTCACCGGCTCGCTCGGGGCCTTGGGCGAATGTGGTTACCTCACCAGGTCTCTGCGTCCTCTCAGCCAGACGGGGCTGGGGGCTCCTGGGGCTCCCAGTCTCCTTGGCCATTCTGCTGCTACTTTGGGAGAGGCTTCAAGCCCGTGCTGGTACGTGTTTACTGCAGGAGGTGCGTTCGGAGAGTCCCTCCTGGCTGCTCTCGCCCCACGCTTTCACTCCTCGGAAAGTAACCTCGAGCTAACAGCCATTCTGTGCTCAGAGTCCAAAGCCTTTTATCTACCTTTTCATTCTCGGATGCCTTTCCACCCACTTTGATGATGTCATTTTACTGTGGTTACGGACAGAGCTTTGCTGTGCTGGGGTAGGAGGTAGAGTTTCAAAGGAGATGATGTATGTGAATTGCTTTGGAATCTGTGACTTACTCTGCCACCCCAGCTTGTACTATCAGAAGCAGGGAGTCTGGCCCAGGGATGCGACCGAATCAGAATGAAGAAAGCCTTGGTGGGGTGTGGGGGTAGATGCAGTCGAGGTAAGGTAGAGAAAGCTTTCGGAAGGGGAAGTGGCAGAATCACAGGGCATCCTCAGCATGGCAGCAGAGAAGGACCCCCAAAAGGCAGGGCACCCAGAAGAGGAAGTAGAAAAGAGAAACGGGGGCAGGTAATCCTATAGCACAAGGAGCTGCCTCCCCACAGGATAGAGAAGACTAGCTGCTCCAGGGGCAGATTCACACCAAGCTTGGCCAGTGACCTAAGCCCTCCTCCTTCATGGCACCTTCAATCCAAACCTTTCTCCTCTCTGATGGTCCACAGTGATCACCTCTAGGGTCAGCTTCAGGAAGGCAATTCAGAACAGTGCTGTCCAGTAGATACAATGCAAGCCACATATGCAATTTTAAATATCCTAGTAGCCCCCTTTTTAAAAGTCCAAAGAAATAGGTGAGATTAATTTTAATACCTATTTTAACCCAACATATCAAAAATATTATCATTTCAACATAGAACCGGTATAAAAATTACTGAGCTACTTACGTTCTTTTTTTTTTTTCCAAATGAAATCTTCGAAATCCAATGTGAATTTTACTCTTAGAAAACACCTCAGTTTGGACCAGCCACATTTCCAGTGTTCAGTAACCACACGCGGCCACTGGCTGACGTGTAGGACAGCAAAGATTTAGTCTCTTCATTAGGGGATGGAATGGAATCACCCTTACCTGTGAGTCACACAGATCTCACGGCAGGCAGATGCTGGAGGTCGGTGTTGGCCCCGGGTAGAAAACACAGGAGCAATGTCCAGGCTGCCATCCTGGCGTCTGGAAGTTGCTCACCTGCTTAGAGGAGAGGACCGCTGCTTGTCAAATACATAGCACATCTGCCCCAGAGGGTCAGTGCTGCCCCTGGGCATGGCCCTGATGACCTGTCAAAGTTCTAGAGGCCAAAGCAAGTCACTTTCTTCAGCTGTAGGAACACCAGCTTATCCCTTATCCAGACGTCCTTTATCTTAGGATGGAAAGGGGCGGACGGACCTTCTCTTCGTCAAGAATAAAGATCTACACAACTTCTCGTCCCCTGGTCCAGTCACCTGCTAATAGCATCTCACCAATATTTGGAGCTGTTTTCTCAATCCCTTACTTTCCTTAAATGCTAAAAGGGGCTATGCTGTAAAGAGCAGTGGCCACAGGCAGACTGGGTCTCCTAGGAGGTGGCAGTGACAAGCTCTGTCCCTTACACTAGGACTCAGTCCACTATTGCCCACCACTCCTTCCTGCCCCAAGGCTTTCCTTAGATTTGAAGAAACCTCTTTCAGCGGGGCAGGGACAGAAGCAGGGTGGAGACAAGAAGTGAGGTCTTAGTGCAGAGAACAGAATAAAATGCGAGCAAACAACCCCTGGGCATTCTCAAAGCATTTCAAAGAGCCAATATGACAAGGTTGGATTCATTTAAAATATTGCATTCTGAGCCCTGTGTTACGGAGCAAAAGAGAATGAGCTGATTTGGTGAGTACATTTTATATATGGTCATTAGACAGGGACTGTAGCCGTAAAAACTCAGTTTATGGTCCACCAGATTATTATTGCTCAGTCAATATAAATTGATTTACCTTTAATTTGCATAGTGCGTTCTGATTGGTTAGACAAGGAGTGATGTGTACTGCAGGGTTCCAACACCGCCTCTGCCCTGAGAGGTAGCAATTCCTGTGGTTATTGGTGCTAAAATAAGATTAAATGTTATGTTAATTTGTTCTGATACGATGTGAATAAATGTGTTGTTTAATCTTAACAAGAATGCTACATCTTATCAGATCTATTGTACTGTCTGTTCCTTCTCATAGTTAATTACAGGAAAGGTGATCCAAACCAGATCTTGAAACTATTGTGCTATTCTGAGAGGTGAATTTAACAGGGAAGTGGGAGGGGGGGATGAAAAGGGAAATTGCCAGGTTCCTGTGACTTTGCAAGGACTGAGGAAGCAGAGAGCATTTGGGGGCTTCACTGACACTGACTGCATCTTGCAATTTTCTTTTTCAAATTGGCAGAAATATTGTATTTCCATCGATTGAAGAAATAAAGTGTCTGGTAATTAAATGACTTGTTCATGGAAAAAATAAAAATAAATAATCTGTCAGTTGTGGAATGTAAACTGATTAAAAATTAAATAAAGAAGATCATGTTGTGTGTTTTAAGTAATTGTATCTACTTGGGGAAGAGGGGTACACCCTGCAGTATTTGATGGAGAACTATAGTTTTCCCTCAGGCTTTGTACAGAAGAAAAACAGAACAACTTTTATGTAGATAACAGACTGAAAACTCTAATCCTGAGGGAAATAGACAGTAAACATTTCAAGCATGTGTAAGCCGAAGGTAAATGCTTTTAAAGTTGCAGGGCCGGGTGGGGTGGGGATGGAGAGGGACTCCGAAGAGAAAAACAAGGAAACTATTGTTCTTTTTCTCCTAGTGTTGGCATTCATAACATTTTTTAAAATGCTTTATAAGAGGCTGAAATTACTGGTTACATTCTAACCTCCCACCCTATTTCTTAGCTATCAGTAAGGAGAGACACTTCTCTCACAGTCTTCATCATCTCTATCCCTACCTTAGAATCCCAGTTCCTTTCCACCCATGTGCCTTTTAAACATTTCTGGCTCATGCCTGGGTAGGACATCTAGGGAAGAAGTGAAGATGACAGGAGGTAGGTGCTTTTTTTTTTTTTTTTAATTTTATTTATTTATTTATGGCTGTGTTGGGTCTTCGTTTCTGTGCATGGGCTTTCTCTAGTTGCGGCGAGCGGGGCCACTCTTCATCGCGGTGCGTGGGCCTTTCACTGTTGCGGCCTCTCTTGTTGCGGAGCACAAGCTCCAGTCGCGCAGCTCAGTACTTGTGGCTCATGGGCCTAGTTGCTCTGTGGCATGTGGGATCTTCCCAGACCAGGGCTCGAACCCGTGTCCCCTGAATTGGCAGGCAGATTCTCAACCACTGCGCCACCAGGGAAGCCCAGGTAGGTGCTTTTTAAGGATAGTGTCAGTCAGCATCTTGGGTTTTAAGCCAAAGAAACCGGCTCTGTCTGGTCTAAGTGGGAAAGTCATTTACTGAAAAGACATGGGCAGCTGGAAGCCCGCAGCGCAGGCAGGAAAAAATGAGCAGCTAGCTAGCCAGAATCACACCCAGTCCAGTCTGGACTCTCCATCACAGTTGCCTGGTTGCCACTGTCACCATGGAGACCATATGTTGCTGCGCTGCCACTGTCAACAGGATGAATCTCCAGGTACCCGCTTCTTTCAGTCGGTATCCCCAGAATCCCAGGGGTGTGCACCATCTGAGGGGGACAGGCAAACAGGTCTAGAGCCCTTAGCTTCTCTCTTGAATGGTGAACCCTGTCTCCTGCCAAGATTCATAGAGTAGGCAATTCCCCAAGCACTGGAAGAGGCATAGGTCCTGGGCAGGCAAAAAAGGGGAAATGTTCATTAGAGGTGGGATATCTGAGTGAGAGGAAGGATCCCTGAATGAGAGGCACGTTGCTGCATCTCTTTATGGTGCATCTGAATAGTGTCCAGTGGGTCTGTGTAGGATCTTCATGACAGTGATTAGCACCATGGCTGGCAGCCTGTGTTCCAAGATATGCACAAGTGTTAGGCATTGTACAAGAAGACCTGCCTAGAAAGTCTCAGAGGATACTGACCAGATGTCCTACAGTTCAACTCAGTTCTGACACTGTCAGCCTGGAGATAGTGTCAGATCTCATAGGTTAAGGACTCAGTCCCACAAGGCTGTCCCCATTTTGGACACAATCAGAAGTCCAGGTTATCACCCGTGCTTCTGATCGACTGGATACAAATTGGAGGTTTCCACGACCCCTCCTAGGGTTCAGTTAATTTGCTAGAGCAGCTCATAGGACTCAGGAAAACAATTTACTTACTAGATGAAGAGTTTATTATAAAAGGATATAACTCAGGAAGAGACCCTTGGGAGAGATGCATAGGGCACGGTATGGGGAAGGAGGCGTGGAGCTTCTGTGCCCGCTCCAGGCACCAGTTTCCCCGAATCTCTGCATGTTCACCAACCGTGAAGCTCTCCAAACCACATCCTCTGGGTTTTTTATGAAAGCTTCATTACCTAAGTACGTTTGATTAAATCGTTGGCCATTGGTGATTGAACTTGATCTCCAGCCCCTCCCCCCTCCCCGGAAGGCTGGGGGATGGGACCGAAAGTTCCAACCATCCAATCACCTGGTTGATTCCCTTGACAACCAGCCCCCCATCCTTAGTGACTTTCCAAAACGACCTCATTAACATAAACTCTGGTGTGGTTGAAAAGGGCTTGTTATGAATTACAAGACACTCCTTACACCTTTACGGAACTGGAGCTCTTTCAGGATTTCAGAAACTTAGGACAAAAGAACAAATATTAGAACAAAAGATGCTCCCCTTGTTCTTTCTGCTTAGGAAATCCCAATGGCTTTAGAAGCTCTGTGCCAGCAATAGGGATGAAGACCTAATGTATATCTCTTATTATAAATAACAGTATCACAAGCGGAAATTTTTTTTTTAAAGAGGAATCCTGGAATTAATGGAAATAAACAGTAAAATACTTCAAAAGTAAGTACAGGCCAAGGTAAGTGCCTTACAGAATGGGCAAGGGGATGTTTAACTTGAAGAAGTGGGAGACCAGAATCCTAAGGGTCCCCTGCCCTCCTTGTTGGTGATGTCCCTTGGAAGAGAGAAAGTGGAAGCACCACTGATCCTAAGAAATGAGCAAGGCCTTTCAGCCCAGGTACCTTCAGGGTCAGGTGAGGAGCATTGGGAGGAGGCTTCTGGGATGAGGCTCCCAGAAGTTCCTATGAGTTTGTGCCGCAGTGTTCCGACCTGAAGGGTGGGCAGGGTCACCAGCAACTATCTGAGGCATAACACAGATGCCCTGGAGACAGCCTGGGCTGAACCACAAAGAGGTAAACAGCCTGCTTCTCCTTTTTCCAAGGAAGAAGCACAACTTTGATCTCTGTGTCTGTGATGAATTATGCAGTCCACTGGGTATGTAGGAAACACACTTACTTCATTTCAGCACTTGTGCCTCCAGGCACAAAAATCCGCACAGCGAGAGCTGTTAAATAAGGAAAAGCAGCACCAGAAACTGTGACCAGGTCCCCCCAGTAGCTGGGATGTCCACAGAGGGGTGCCCTCCTCTAGGAAGCCTTCCTTTCCCGAGTGCCCATGCTGCTAAGTGCCCTTCTTCAGCCCCATGGCATCACGTTGTGTCTCTCTCATAGCACTTACACTTCCAGATGAAATGAGTGTTTTCCTTTGGACCCCCTCAGGAACTGGGTTGTCTTGAGGAGCAGGGCTTCTGACTTACTCATCTTCGTATTCCAATGACTAGTAGTGGCTGGTGTGTAGTAAGTGCTCAGTAAACACTTACTGATCTGAATCCATCTAAAGTCTTCCCCCATCCACTCACTCAAGTTGGTCCTTAATGCTGGTGTTAAATTCCTGTTTAGGTAAGTGTTGTTGGGGGTTCTCAAGACCGCCCTCAGATTCAGTGATTTGCTAGAAGGACGGACAGAACTCAGAAAAGCTGTTATACTCAGGATTATGGTTTATTACACTGAAAGGATATAGATTAAAATCAACAAAGGTAAAAGGCAGGTAGGACAGAGTTCAGGAGAGATGAGACAGCTTCCAGCTGTCCTCCCGCCGTGGATTTGTACAGACAGTGCTTAATTCTCCCAGCAAAGCTGTGTGACAACAGGAGTATTGCTAACCAGGGGAGCTCCCCTGAGCCTTAGTGCCCAGGCAGGGACTTGGGGGAGGTCAGTAGGGTGGGCACGGAACACCCATATAGCTGACCTTAGTTACCCAACCTCCAAAGGTCAAACAAGGTCTCCACCATACATCACATTGTTAGCATAAATTATCCAACATGGCCCAAGGAAAACCAGGTAAACAAAGACACTGATCAGACAGATATACCAAGGGCTTGAAGGTTATCTCCCAGGAGCCACGCAAAGGCCACATCTTTCTTTGGAATGTGCAGAGTTTGGGCACCCCAGCCCTGCCGAGTGAACCCTTTACTGTGCACTGTGCTACATCTTAAGTTAGATCAAACATGACATAGTTCCTCTCCACGTTGAAGCCCTCCCCCAGATATCCTAGCTTCCCTCCCCTCCCCCTGATCCACTACAGACAAGCCCAGCCCTGGCCTTCTTCTCAGGTCATTGGCTAAAGTTCTCTGTCTAGTGGACTCCTTTCCATACATGCTTCTTCTCAAGCAGCTCACATGCCCTTCACGAGAGATGGGTGTGGGTGTGGGGTGGAAGGAGCACAGATCTGTATTCGTATCTTTCTATATACAGGTTGTGTCACTTGGCCCCCTCAACCTGTGTGCCTGTGTGTTATGTAAGTGGGTTTCCACCATCTGCCTTCCAGACTGCTGTGGAAGATGAGAGAGTTGCCCCCCACGAAAGGGCCTGCCCAGAACTGTGATCAGTGCTCATCAGGCTCCCTTCCCTGCTCTGCACAGTTTGTCCTCTTCCGTTAGTAAGCAGGCTCTACCTCTTACCCTCTAAGACGGGTGTCTGAGCAGAAGCCCACCCAGGTGTTAGAGTCCCACAGGCACCCTGCTCACTCACCACACCCAAAGCTCCGTGGACGCATTGACAATTTAAATGCAAACTCGCATGTATTGTATTCACCATTCTTCAGTCAATACAGCTACCCTGTAAAGGTATGTGTGTGTGTGTGTGTGTGTGTGTGTGTGTGTGTGTAATAAAATCATGCTTTGAAATACTTTTATTTCAGGAGAGGGGAAAACCTGGGAATGAAAATAGTCTTTCCCTTTGCAGAACTCTTCCTTTTCTAGGAGAGAGAGACATGCTCTAGAACCTTGCTACTCACTGTGTGGTCCAAGGGCCAAGCAGCCTCCACATCACCCGGGATCTTGCTAGACATGCAGAGTCTTTGGTCCAACCCCAGAGCCACTGAATCGGAGTCTGCATTTTAACATGAGCTCCAGGTGATTCGTATGCACTGATCTGGAAGGGTCACTTACTAGCTGTGTGGTTTGAGCGTTCGTTTCAATGCTTCTGCTAATATCTTTTATCTAGGATCATGATCACAGGAGGATTTCAAAGGACAATGAAAACAGTTGTCCCCATCTGAGGTCTCAAAGCCAATTTGGAACAGGTATCATTTTTTAAAATTTTATTTTATTGAAGTATAGTTGATTTACAATGTTGTGTTAATTTCTGCTGTACAGCAAAGTGATTCAATTATATATTCTTTTTCATATTCTTTTCCATTATGCTCTATTACAGGATAGTGAATAGAGTTCCCTGTGCTATACAGTAGGACTTGCTTATCCATTCTATATATAATAGTTTGCATCTGCTAACCCCAAACTCCCAATCTACCCCTTCCTCACCCCCTTCCCCCTTAGCAACCACAAGTCTGTTCTCTATGTCTGTGAGTCGGAACAGGTATCGTTTTTAACTAACATGCCAAGAAAGATCCCTTCTGCTGGGTGTAACGCTGGTTTTTAGGGTCACCACTGGGAGAACAAGGCCAAGTAATTAGGTTTTGTTTCTCCCAGTGAGCAGGTTTGAACTCTGCATCAGCTGCCCCGGAGCAGGTGTGTGTGAGACCACGAGGTTTCAGCCACTGTGGGAAAGTAGACATGGGGTGGCTCTAGGGGGAAGAGTTCACTTTTGCCTCTTCCTGAAAAAGTCTAGACCACAAGACAGAGTAGATCTGGAGTGAGGGGACTTGGAGGCCCTTCACCCTGATATCCCTTCTTTTGTGTTTTTTGTGAGCTAGATGCAAAGCTTTAGTTCATGACAGTATACCTTCCTGGTTATAAGCAAGGACTCTAGGGTCAGATGGCCTGCGTTCAAATTTGGCCCCTTCTACTAGCGGTGTAACCTTAGGCAAGATGTTTACCCTTTCCATGCTTCACTTTCCCCCTCAGCGAATGAGGATGGTACCAATAATATCTACCTTGTAGGGCTGTTGTGAGGATAAAATGGGTTCATATTGGCCAGGTACTTAAAAGAGCGCCTGGCATATACTAGCTGTTATATACATATTTATCATTAAATAATTCAAACTTTAAATGGTCTATGTGAAGTTCCACTGACTAATGAGACATGATCAGAAGGTGTGACTGGTACTAAATTGTGGAACGGAGCCTTTGTAAAGAACGGTAATGGAAAAGGATTTTCTGCAAGGCGTCACTTTGAAGGTGATGGTGATTCCAGCCGTCTGGACACAACAGAAGGCCTGTCTCCGTGAGCATCTGTTGGCATCACTGGTTGCAGCCTGACCCTTTCCATGTCCGGGTGTTGCGACACCGATTGGGCTGTGGCCCCTACAGCAGTGATGTCCACAGTTCTACCTCCTGCTCCGTGGCAGGGACTACAGCGGCCCCTCTGTATTTTCTCTGGGCCGCCATCTCTCTACTACTTGATGGGGAGGGTACAGAGCCCTGCCTCGGGAACCCCCTTCCTCCCACCGATGAGGTGGAAATGATGTGAAAAGAGTCTTCCATATGTCTTCAGCACCCTCCTTATCACTGAGGTTTGTGACAAGGCGGTTTACCTTGGGAGTGGAGGGTCATCCTTAGCTTTTCCTCCCTTATGTCCCTAAACTACTCTTTAAATTTTGGCAGTGTGCCATATAAGACTGAAGACCTTTTTTTTTTTTTCTTTTTAAAATATAAACTGGGGACTTCCCTGGTGGCACAGTGCTTAAGAATCCGCCTGCCAATGCAGGGGACACGGGTTTGATCCCTGGTCCGGGAAGATCCCACATGCTGAGGAGCAGCTAAGCCCATGTGCCACAACTACTGAAGCCCACGTGCCTAGATCCCATGCTCTGCAACAAGACAAGCCACCGCAGTGAGAAGCCCGTGCACTGCAACAAAGAGTAGCCCCTGCTGGCCGCAACTAGAGAAAGCCCACACGCAGCAGCAAAGACCCAACGCAGCAAAAAAAAATAATAATAAATATATATATATATATAAACTATTTTTAGAACACGTTTAGATTTACAGAAAAATTGCAAATATACTTCAGAGAATTCCCATGTATCTCTCAGTTTCCTCCATTGTTAACATGTTACATAAGTGTGGTATATTTGGTACAAGTAATGAACCAAGATTGACACACTATTATTAATAAAAGTCCATTCTGGATTCAGCTTTCCCTCGCTTTTACCTGATGTCCTTTTTGTGTTCCAGAATCTCATCTTATCCAGGAAGCCACATCACATTTAGTTGTCACATCTCTTTAGGCTCCTCTTGGCTAGGACAGTTTCTTCAACTTTCTTTGTTTTTGATGACCTTGACAATTTTGAGGCATACAAGTCAGGTATTTGGTAGACTGTTTCTCCACTGCACTGGGATTTGTCTCATGTTTTTCTCATGATTGGACTGGTTTTTAGGAGGAAGACCACAGAGGAGAATTGCCATTTTCTTCATATCATATCAAGGGTACGTACTGTCACCTTGATTTATCACTTCTTGATGTTGACCTTGATCACCTGGCTGAGGTCATGTTTGTCAGATTTCTCTTCTCTGAAGTTGACTCTCTGTCCTCCTTTCCATACTGTACTCTCTGAAAATAAGTCACTATATGTAAATCACACTTTAGTGGGGAATTATGGGCCCCTTCCCTGAAGAACTAATGGGCCTCTGATCTACAGGAAAAAAAACAAACAACCAACCAACACAATACTACTAATAACTAAAACCAATTAATTTTACTGTTCTCAGTATACTACACACCTAACTTTAAAAAGTAAACACTTGAAATTGCTTAAGTAAATACAGTAAATAAACATTAAAAATTACTTTGGATCAGCTCCAACAGAGGTGGTAACCATTTTTCTCAAATTTTAGAGTGCACCACAATCATTTGGAGGGTTGTTTTTTTTTTTTTTAACTTCTTTATTGAAGTATAATTGCTTTATAGAGTTGGGTTAGTTTCTGCTTTATAACAAAGTGAATCAGCTATATGTATACGTATATTCCCATACCCTCTCCCTCGAGCATCTCTCTCCCACCCTCTCTATCCCACTGCTCTAGGTGGTCACAAAGCACCGAGCTGACCTCCCTGTGCTATGCAGCTGCTTCCCACTAGCTATCTATTTTACATTTGGTAGTGTATATATGTCAATGCTACTCTCTCACTTTGTCCCAGCTTACCCTTCTCCCTCCCTGTGTCCACAAGTCCATTCTCTACATCTGCCTCTTTATTCCTATCCTGCCCCTAGGTTCATCAGAACCATTTTTTTTTTTTAGATTCCATATATATATGTTAGCATACAATATTTGTTTTTCTTGTTGTGACTTACTTCACTCTGTATGACAGACTCTAAGTCCATCCACCTCACTACAAATAGTTCAATTTCATTTCATTTTATGGCTGAGTTATATTCCATTGTATGTATATGCCACATCTTCTTTATCCATTCATCTGTTGATGGACACTTAGGTTGCTTCCAGGTCCTGGCTATTGTAAATAGAGCTGCAATGAACATTGTGGTACATGTCTCTTTTTGAATTTTGCTTTTCTTAGGGTATATGCCCAGTAGTGGGATTGCTGGGTCGTATGGTAGTTCTATTTTTAGTTTTTTAAGGAACCTCCGTACTGTTCTCCATAGTGGCTGTATCAATTTACATTCCCACCTACAGTGCAAGAGGGTTCCCTTTTCTCCACACCCTCTCCAGCACTTATTGTTTGTAGATTTTTTTGTTGATGGCCATTCTGACCAGTGTGAAGTGATAACTCACTGTAGTTTGATTTGCATTTCTCTAATGATCACTGATGTTGAGCATCCTTTCATGTGTTTGTTGGCAATCTGTATATCTTCTTTGGAGAAATGTCTATTTAGGTCTTCTGCCCATTTTTGGATTGGGTTGTTTGTTTTTCTGATATTGAGCTGCATGAGCTGCTTGTATATTTTGGAGATTAATCCTTTGTCAGTTGCTTCATTTGAAAATATTTTGTCCCATTCTGAGGGTTGTCTTTTGGTCTTGTTTATGGTTTCCTTTGCTGTGCAAAAGCTTTTAAGTTTCATTAGGTCCCATTTGTTTATTTTTGTTTTTATTTCTATTCCTCTAGGAGGTGGGTCAAAAAGGATCTTGCTGTGGTTTATGTCATGGAGTGTTCTGCCTATGTTTTTTTTGTTTTGGTTTGGTTTTTTTTGCGGTACGCGGGCCTCTCACTGTTGTGGCCTCTCCCGTTGCAGAGCACAGGCTCTGGACGCACAGGCTCAATGGCCATAGCTCACGGGCCCAGCTGCTCCGCGGCATGTGGGATCTTTCCGGACCGGGGCACGAACCCGTGTCCCCTGCATCGGCAGGCGCACTCTCAACCACCGCGCCACCAGGGAAGCCCCAAAGATACTTTTGAATGGAGTTAACATATCTGGCACTGTGGATCCCAGACCAACAAAGATCTTCACCATCCATATTATAACATAAGGTTCTCCATCTATGGCAATATATTTCCACTGTTGTGTCCGTTGAGGGGGTCAAAAATCATTTTAGTGGTTTAATAGACTTGGGGACATCGAGACCTCTCTAAAATTTTATAGAGTCATCAGTTGCCTTCTGAGGCTCTTTTTCACAGGAAGAATTATCTCTTCTTTTAGAAGAAAAAAGAAACATTCCAAAAGATGTGAAAATACGAGGATTCAACCAAGACACAGAGCTTTTCTTGTCCCATGTGTCCCTTCCCCCCAGTGGAATATTTGAAGTTGGTTTTCTTAACTCCTCCAACAGTCTCTAAATTCCTTGGGTATTTAATACCATAATTGGTGGCTTTAATAACTTGATAAATGTTCTGAAATTGTGGGCCTTAAAAGATAATTATCTCTGAGGTTCATAGACTAGCACAGTAATGGTTTGGGAACAGAAAAAAAAATCTACTTTGATAATCTATATCTACAAGGTGAGTGGAAGAATCCCCAAAAGGTACTGTTTAGAATATAAAATGATATCTATGCAAAGTAGTTCTCATTAATTCTGAACCAAATGGTCATAAAAACAAATTGGCCTTCAGAAAGGACTCTAGCTATCCAAGCTTGAGAATTTGGGTTCTAGCCCCTAGAGGTCTGCCTTTTAATATAACTTTCAAGTGTTGAAGGATTGAACTTCATCTACAGTAAAATTAGGACTAAGTAAAAATAAAATCTGTCCTTAGCTATTTTGAAGGCCAAGTGTGGATTCATCTTACTGAATATTGCATATCCAGGCATATATATTTTCTTCTAGAATAACCCAGTTCCTCCAACACTGAACACTTTTCTGGAACTAAAATACGCAATGGCTTTTAGCCATTGTAGAGGAAAAATTTTTGAATCGCCACCGTGTCTGCACCAAGAACTTAAAGTTTAAAAAGGGGATTCTTACCCTTAAGAAATTGTTTTCATTGAGAAAAATGCAAATAAGGAAAACAAAACGAACAAACAACAAGAAGTAGGAGGAGATCTACTACATCCCACCAGCCAAAGAAGACCATCACCAATAACATCTGACATACTTACTTTCTAGCTGTTATTTGCTAAAATCATGGTAAGCCTGCTGGTTATGCAGCACAAGTGACATAGCAGCTTATAAAAATCAGGAACATTTTCTCCCGTGCACTGAAGCTTCATTCTTCAATCCTTCATCATCTTCTGCTTCAACATCAAAATGCTGTTGAAATGAGGCCAGACTTCAAGCACCAGCTCCAGACTTGATCTGAAAATCTGTCTCAGTTTTAAGTCTTACACATGGCCTTCAAGTACATGACAGTGAAGCTCTGCTTTTCATTTTGCCCCTCTTTTATCCCTTAATAATTAGCACAATGGTTCTGCCAATTGCTAAGCTACTGGTTGAATTGTTCTCCATAATTTAATGGATTTTCTTATAAGAACTATCAGAACTTAGAGTATTATTTTTCTTGTTATTAGCCTTTTGAAGGATTATACACAGAATATTTTATTGTGGTCTGTTGCATCCCTCATTTCTCTTCTCTTCCTCCCTCCAGTCTGTCTTTCTGTCTCTCCCCTTCTCTCCCTCTTCCTCTCCTTCTCTCCTTTCTTCTCCCCTTCTCTAAACACATACACACATGTGCACGTGCACGTGCGCGCGCACACACACACACACAGACACACACACACACACACATTGTTGAGTCCCACCACTAAGCCCGAATACATAGCTGGAGATGGGGAAAAACAGTTGAGAAGAACAACTAGAGTGTAGGAATTGGATGTGGTCTCAGGGTTTCTGCATATTTTTGTACAAAATAGACTATAATGTAAATGGCATCCTCTAGATTTGTGCAGTGCACACCTGGACAATATTCACGGCGGCCCAATCGTGCAATATCAAGGCTGACTCATGACAAAAGTTGAGACATAGCATGTAGAAAGCAGGGTGGATGCTCACTTATTTGTATAGGGGCTGCTACGAATTTTATAGAGGAGATATGGGTGTGATTGTTGGGTTGACTGTAAGCAAACTGCTGCTGCCTGTTTGGGAACATTTGACGTAGTGAGAAGGGGCCTCCCAGGTAGTATGATTGGCAGAGGCTGTCTCTGAAGAATCAGCTCCCCTCCCGCCTTCGCAATCTTCATACTAGCTGTGGAGGCTTAGATTAGTCTCTTAATTTGATATGGTGTTGGTATACTGACTGTTGTGAGTTGAATTGTGTCCCCACCAAAAAGATATTGAAGTCCTAAACCCCAGTACCTGTGAATGGAACCTTATTTGGAAACAGTCTTTGCAGATGATCAAGTTAAGATGAGGTCATTAGGATGGTCCCCTAATCCAGTTTGACGGGT
Organism: Delphinus delphis; assembly: GCF_949987515.2. Taxonomy (NCBI): domain Eukaryota; kingdom Metazoa; phylum Chordata; class Mammalia; order Artiodactyla; family Delphinidae; genus Delphinus; species Delphinus delphis. The sequence continues at coordinate 94,565,480 of NC_082691.1, forward strand.
GTCCTTAGAGGAAATTTGGATGCAGAGACACGAACACGTGAAGATGAAGACACAAGCCAAGGAAGATCACTCATCTGCAAGCCAAGGAGCAACAAAGATTGCCAGCAAGTCGCCAGAGCTAGGGGAGAGACGGGAACAGATTCTCCCTCAGCCTCAGAAGGAACCAACCCTGCCAACACCTTGATCTCAGACTTCTAGCCTCAAGAACTGTGAGAAGATACATTTCTGTTCTTTAAAGCACCTCATTTGTGGAATCAGCACAGTAATAGTCCTACTGAGGGTCAGAGAAGCACAGTGGAAATAGACTCTCATTTTCCAGTGACGTCCTTGTCATTGCAAAGGAGCATTACCTTCTTTGGACATGGATCTTCTGACCCCCAACACATTAGCATAAATTCATCCCTTTCTGCAGCAGCTTCCATTGATCAAGTCCTTGCTAGGTCCTAGGCGTCATGCCAAGCAAACCTTTTAATGTATTCACTCCTCGCCATGACCCTAGACAGACAGCATGGCCATTCGCCACCTTTGTATTAGAAATGGGCTCAGAGAGGTTAGGTGACATCCCTGAGGTTCACACAGCTAGGGTTCAAAATCTAGATCCAAAACTCATATTCTTTTTTTTTTTTTTAATGCTTTTCTGAGCTAGGGAGAAGGTGGTAGTGGTCTGGGACTTCAAAGGGGAGAAAGACAATTCCCAGGGAGATGGGAAGAGCAAACGTTTGGTAAACGAACATTTGCCTTGCCAATCTGAGAAGTCTTCCTTATATAAAACAAAGTTATCTTGGGTGATGGTGCAGGCTCCCTATCTAAATTCTTTTTTTAACTTTTTTGTAATTGAAGTATAGTTAATTTACAATGCTGTGTTAGTTTTAGGTGTACAGCAAAGTGATTTAGTTTTATATATATGTAAACTTTCAGATTCTTTTCCATTATAGGTTATTACAAGACATTGAATATAGTTCCCTGTGCTATACAGTAGGTTGTTGTTGGTTATCTATTTTATATATAGTAGTATATATCTGTTAATCCCAAACTCCTAATTTATCCCTGCCCTCCCCCCACTATCCCCTTTGGTAACCATAAATTTGTTTTCTATGTCTGTGAGTCTATTTCTGTTTTGTAAATAAGCTCATTTATATCATTTTTTTTAGATTCCACATACAAGTGATATCATATGATACATATGATAATTTGTCTTTCTCTGTTTGACTTACTTCACTTAATATGATAATCTCTAGGTCCACCCATGTTGCTGCAAATGGCGTTATTCCATCCTTTTTTATGGCTGAGAATAAAGAAGATGTGATATACACATGCATTGGAATATTACTCGGCCAAAACTCATATTCTTAATGACCGTTATGTACTTTCTTTCTGCCATGTAGCTTGTATCTCCAAACCCTTAAACATCCTGCATTATCAGTCCCCTCTTGCCATAAGTGCAAATCTTCTTCCTATTTTGTTACAGGTTCATAGTTTGAGTTGAAGGAAAGCACTCCCTGTTCTCGCCCCCATGATAATTTTACTTGACCAGAAATTAGGCTGCTTGGTTTGGAGTTTTCAATGACCACTAACATTAGCTTCCAATTTTTGAGCATTTTGTGTACCTGGCGTCATACTTATCACTTTACATTAATTATCTTATTCAGTCTTTATAAGAACTCTCATCTTCCATACGTGAGTTTGGGCAACTTGCCAAGGTCACGCAGGAAGTAGGTGTCAGGACATAATTACAGAGCCTGCCTCTTCACTACTTTGTTTTATTGTATATTGTGTTTTTCCTCCTAAAGGGATAAACAAAGTGCAAAAGAACTTAAAACCTGGGTCCTGTTTTAGGAATACATCCTGTATTCTTTCACCTGGCCCCCATCATCTCTCACCTGGATCAGCTCAATAATCTACCTAGGGGTCCATGTCCCTCCTCTCTGGTGCCCTCCCATCTGGTCTGTACCGGGCAGGCCTACTGAAATGAAAATGTACATCTGATCACGCCACTCTCAAGCTTAAACCCATTCAGTGGCCTGCTGTAGAACTAGGAATAATATCCAAACACCTTCCATGGCCTCTCAAGCCCTAGTTCGTCTGACTTCTCTATTGATCCCCATCTGCCTAACTTACACACTAATCTGAAGCCATGCTGGTCTAATTCCAGTTCCTCCAGCAATGCCCAGGTGTCCCTGTCTTTACAGCATCCCCGGAGGTTCCCCTGCTGAGGACAATCTCCACCTCTTTCCCTTACTCCCAATCACCCTTCAGGTCTTGGTTTACATGACACCTCTTCATAAAGGCCTTCCCTGACCATCTAATTAAAAGTAATCTTAGTACTGTTTTTGCTGCATCCCCTAAGTTTTATTATGTACACTGCAGCACTATTCACAATAGACACGATGTAGAAACAACTCAAATGTCCATCGGTGGATGAATGGATAAAGAAAATGTGATGTGTATATACTAAGGACTATTATTCAGTCTTAAAAAGGAAAGAAATCCTGCCACTTGCAATAACATGGATGGGCCTGGAAGATATTTTGGTAAATGAATAAACCAGTCACAGGACCAGTGCTGCCTGATTCCACTTATTGAAAATAATCAAACTCATAGAAGCAGGTGATACCATAGTGGTTGCCAGGACCTGGAGGGTGAGGGAAATGAGGAGTTATTATTCAATGGGTACAAAGTTTCAGTTTTGCTCGATGAATAAATTCTAGAGATCCGCTCTAGGACAAAGCGGCCGTAGTTAACAATCCAGGATTGTGCACTTCAGAATAAATTTGTTAAGAGGGTAGGTCTCGCGGTCAGTGTTCTTACCACACACACAAAAGGGACACAGGGAAATTCTGGAAGGTGGTGGGTATATCTGTTATCTTAATTGGGGTGATGATATCACAGGTGTTTGCAGATGTCCAGACCCTCAAATTGTTAAATGTGTGCACGTCTTTATAGATCTATTATACTTCCATAAAACTATTATAAAGAACACGAGGGGAAGCTGGTATATATAAGAACTCAACTCTTCTGCCCAAAAATATTTCAAAATAAAATTTTCGAAAAATAAAAAACAAACGAACAAAAAGTAAGTCCCTTCCTCTTAGGCTTAACCGCAAGCCCTTGCTTTGCGTTCGCTCTTGTTTCCCATCACTGCATTTTTATTCTAATTTTCAATTATTTTGTGAGTCTGCTTGTTTTGGTCAGTCCCCTCTGCTAAACACTTTAAGTTCCAAGAGAACAGAGATAATGTCTGTCTTTAATTTTGCAGCCTCAGAGCCCAGCACGATGCCTGACCCATAGTTAGGCACAAAATGATGTGTGTGGAGTGAATGAATGAAAGAAAGGAGGCCAGTGCCCGCCGGATAGGAACCCAACGGGCTTAAAGGCAAGTTTCTATGATAAGACCTCCGAAAGGAGACGGGGAGGGGCAGAAAGGGAAATGGGAATGGGAATAAACTCTCCCCTCTAATCTTGCTCAGTTTTCATGGTCTCTGGAATCAATGAGCAAATAAACTGCCTGATATTCTAGCTTTGCTGTTCGCCACCCCATGTCCCTCTTCTCCCTGACCCCGGTCCCATCCCTCTCTCTCCAGTCACCAGTGGGAGGAGGTCATTCAAACTGCATCCTCCCACCTGCACTTAGAAAATGTTTTCTCTTTCCCGACGTCTTGGATCTCTGTTTTCCTCTTGTCCCCTCGTTTCCACGCGTACAAAGAATCTCGTGATCTTCGAGGCATAGCAAAGTGGAGAAAGAGTGTGTGAGCTGCACTGGGAGAAACAGAGAGTGTAGCGGGGAGGGGAGGAGGGGTCTAGGGGGATTGCCAGGTAACAGCTTGGCCTGTGATCTGGTTGCCTAGGTAATTGTGAATCTTCCTCGGGTTGCTTGGATCAGTTCTGGGCAGCCGAGGATAGTGGCCCTGCACCTAGCCGCAGAAGCCACCTGGCTTCTCCCAGGCTCGCCTCTGTGACGACCCCCCGCCCCAGCTCCCCCATATGCAATCTCTCTCTCCCTCCCTGACCCGACAGTAAGGGGCACACTCTTCACCTTTCAACAGAAGGGTGGCTGGTCAGGGTCCCCTGTATGTTTAGGGGAAGCAGGTATCACAACTACATGTGTGGGCGTGTGTGTTCAGGTGAAGGACAGAGATTGTACCCCGCAGACGTTCAAATAGCAGAAATGCAGCCTCTTCAAACCCTAAGTGCTGTTGTCTTTGAAAGAGAGAAAAGGTGTCCGCCCCTCATCCTTGCCAAGCCGTTTTGCTGCTAAACGATCCCTCTCGTTGAGAAGATAGACGCACACAGCTTTCCTGGCAGCCACGGTCCACCAGCTCGGGAAGGAGTTCTCCGCTCTGCCTTCACCAAACCACGATGAGAAATGCAGATTCTTCTTTTGTTCGTTTCTCTTTCCCTCCCTTTACACCACAGGCTCCATCACCTCCCGTGCCCCCGCACATACACAGAGCGAGGAGAAGGTACGTGCAGTGGTCTAAAAAAAGACCTTCAAGAGTTTTTAGCAATATTTTCAGTGTCCTGTCAATCTATGTCTTTATTTGGCTACTTCCCTTTCCTAGATTTTATAGAGAATTTTTCTCTGGAAGAGAAAACCGATTGCTGCTAATAGAAATTCAAAGGGGAAAATGCTAGGAGTGATTCAGGACCATCTGGAGACCCTCATTTTTCTAATCACAGATTTATGACGCTTTCTAATTTATATAGGCATACATTAACTGGCTGGATAAGAGAGTTCCCAGTGGCATTGCTTGACGTCCAGAACCACCGACAAATCTATCTTCTTTCTTCCTCTCCCCTTGCCCTATTTCCAGACTCCTAAAAGCAGGGGGATAGTTTAGAGGAATATCTGTGGGTTTAAACAAATACTGTATTAAGATTATGTGCTTTAAAATGAAAGCAGCTCCTATATCTACTTCATTTTGAAAAGCACTTCTCTGGCAAGAGGAAAAGATGAGGCCCTCCTGACCCTAACATCTCTTTCATGGGATAAGAGTAGACAGATTTTGTAAATTTTATTGAATTTAGCAGACATTTATTGATCTGGTCACTATTATATAGAAATTCAAACTTGACTCTAGTTTCAATTTTTACCATTTTTTCTGGTTCCTTTCCTCAAATCATCAGCATCATCTGAAAGTGGTGAGATTTGTATTTTCCAGCCCCCAAAGTCCAAGAAACAGAGGCAGTGGCAGTCAGGAGAATTATCTAAAGTCACCCAAGGAGAGAGGGACAGATCTAAGACTTGAACTCAGATCTCCTGGTCCTCAGTGTTTGCTTTTCTAACATTTAAAAATCCTGTTTAAATCATTTTATGAGGCATTTGGAAATCTGAACACCGACTGGGTTATTTGTGTATATTTTAATATATTGTTAGTCATTTTAGGTGTAACAGTAGTACGTTTTTTTTAAGTTCTTACATTTCAGGGGTGGACACTGAAACAGTTATGAATGAAATGATAAAATGTCTTGGATTTGCTTGAAAATGATACAGGAGGTGGGGAATTGGTTGGTGTATACATAAACAAGATGGTCATGAATTGATCACTGAAGCCGAGTGGTAGGTATATAGGGGTTCATCACACTATTTTCTCTACTTTTGTATATGTCTGCAATTTCCCATAATAAAAGTTTGAAAATTAAATAATAAAAATAAAAACAGGTTTTACCCATGAATGCTTCCCAGACAAATAACGGAGTGTAAGACTCTATTTTGGGGTTTGCATCCACAGTGTTTGCTGGACAACAACCTATCAAATCTCAAAATAGGCTGTAGACCAGACATCAGGATTGAGAGAACAGCTAAATATTCAGCCACAAATAGGTCATTGTTGAGGGAAGCCAAGAATCCCCTGGAAATGCAGGGAGCGTGTCACCCAGTTGCCAAAAATAAGCCTGGTTTCTGGCAGATGTCCCCTCTGGGAAAAGCACAACTGGGTTCTCATCTTCCATGGAGTCAATGGCCAAGGACCCCCCAAATAGTAGCAACAACGCTTTGTTGGAGAGTAGAAGAATAACAAAAGACATTGTTAGTTCATTCACCCTCATGCCCATTGTCCCACCTTCAGAAAGAAGACTTCTTGGGCAGCATCAGTGGAGGCACTGTAGAGGACAATTTGACAATATCAAAATTGTAAAGACATTTGCAGCAATTCTCTTTCTGGGGATTTTCCTCCAGCTGTATTCGTGTACAAATATTTGTAGAAGGATATTCGTTGCAGTATTGTTTGCTGTAGCAAAAATCAGAAACACATTGACTTTAATTCTTGGGAAATGACAAAAGTGAACATGGCCATAGAGTGGTATGCCATACAGCCAAGAAAGCGATCGAGGTCAGTCTTGGTGGGTTGGTATAGAAAGAGGTACAAGATAAAGCATTAAATGAAAAACACCAGACATGTGGTTTAATCCTATAGGAGACCAGCAGTTTCTGGAAGGTGTGTGGGTTTGTCCTTGGACACAGTTGAGACTCACCCTGTGCTGGGAGAAGGGATTGATATTCAATCCCAGGTCTGTCTGACCACAAAGCCTATGTCCCCAACCTTTCATGGCCTCTCTGTGTTGGCACACTTGGTCTTCTGCGAGTCAGGTGACATGTACTTGAGGACTAGGCCACTTTCTGTTACATTCCCCACTTCCTTGGCCCCTCTCACTAAAAGAGAGAACCTTGGGACCAGAAAGAGCAAGCAGGGCCCACGTTCCTATGGAGAAGCAAGGACAATCTGGCCCACAGCATCAGCCATAGGGGACTTGGCTTCTCGAGGTCTTCCATTGCAGGTGGGAAGCAGTGGCCTTTTATTTATTTTTTCAATGGAAAGTGATGGGGAAAGCCAGCACAAGGACTTTTCTACTTGTATTCTTTGGCCTGCAAGAACCTAGTATGTGATATCTACAAGGGTCTTTCTCCATCGTGTGCCTTTCTTTTTCTTTTCTTTTTTTTTTTTTTAAGGAGAGATTAAATGAAGCTTAAAATCTCTGTAGAAGGGCAAAGGAGACATGACAGAGGATTGTTTTAAAGACATCACCACCTTTCTCCAAAATATGGAATTACTGCATAAGATATGTCTGAAACCAGAAGAATCCTATGTTTTTAACTTCAGGAAGTCAGGTTGAGGCTCTGAGGTTGACCTGTCTATTCCATCACACTCAACATGCTGTTACATAAAGCAGTTCTTGTACAGAGGAAAGGCAGTAGTGATGTAGATGCCCACAGCTTCAGATTTGCTTAAGACTGAGTGAGAATACACACTACTGTATATAAAATAGATAAACAACAAGGACCTGTTATATAGGGACACAGGGAACTATACTCAATACCTTTTAGAAACCTATAATGGAAAAGTATCTGAAAAAGAATGTATACGTATAACTGAATCACTTTGCTGTACACCAGAAACTAACACAACATTGTAAACCAACTATACTTCTATTTTTATAAACTTCTTTTTGAAAGAGAAAATCTTTCACATACAGGCTGAGAACTAGTCCGAAATCAGGTGGAGGCCACGAGGCTGCTGTGGTCAGCGTGGGGTTCCAGTGATGGGCCTGAGTCTCCTCAAGCACTTTGCTCTTGAAGTTCCTGTAACCAGCATGTGGAAGTGGTGACTTACTCGGTGAGGGCTCTGTGCTGGTAAGGAAGGCATCTTTAATCCATAAGAGCTGATGATGCTAGGCCTTCAACTCTTTGCAGAGAGAGAACTCAGGCAGGGGATCTTAACCTTGACTGGAAGGAAAGGAGACAGAATCAGCCTCTAAAATTCTATGCCGAGAGACCAGCAGTTTAGAGGGAAATTTCTGGCTGACTCTCCTTCCCCTTCCCTCTCTGTCCCCCTACCTGCTTGAGCAATCAGGCAATGGGTGGGATGGGAGCAGGGGTTGCTTTCAGCAATCCAGATTCCTTCACTTTTACTCTAAGTAATGATTTCCTGTCCCTTTTTATCCCCCCACCACACCGGGCTCTCACATTTCAAAGTGTGACAAAATGGGCATCATATTCAATAGAGATCTGACTAATGTAGATTGTAGCCTAATGATTGCTTCCTGGGCTTTGCATGTCATCCTTCTATAAATACATCCCAGTATCACATTGGCTTCTCAGCAGTAGCACTCCACTGCTGCCTGCCTCCATCTGTGGTCAGCCATGACCTCCCTGGTCTCTTTGTGTTACACCTGTGCCTCCTCATTCCCTACCAACCCTGTTTTTCCATTACTGGCTTATCTGTCTCTACATTTACCACCTTCCACATTCTCACTCTCAGAAAATGCTGCATGATATTAGCAGAAGCCAGAACTATTCAAACTCTGCTCTCTTTAGCTCTTGTCTAGGAAAAAAAAACATTTTCGAATTGAAAAGAGCAGAAATAAAGGGTAACAGAGAAACTACAACTCGTGTGCAAGAGGGCGTCAGCAAGTTGCCCTAAAGGGAGCCCTGAGCTGCAAAGCTCTGGGTTCAAGGGCCAGCTCCATCTTTTGTAACTTTGTGACCTTCGGCAAGTCATTGAACCTCTCTGGACTTCAGTGTCCTTACCTATAAAAGGAGACAGTTTGACTACTTTATTTCTAAGCTACCTTTTAAAAACCTAAACTTTAATACTCTTCCATAAAATGAGTTTGTTACTGGGTCACTTTTTGAAAGCTTATGGCTTTTTGGAGTTCCAGAGTCAGGTGGAAAAGACAAAACCTGGCGTATCCTAAACCTTAGGATATTTTATTGATCTCATTGTTTGACATATTATGGAAGCAAGAACATGGATATCCCCCACCTCATTTCAAAGCTTATAATCTGAACAAGGAGAGTAGGAGCGAGAGGAAAACTCCTGCTCCCATCAGGATGGTTTCCTGTTACCTCTTGGTTCTGTCATCTTCTACTCATGAGAGCAACCTGAGGTCTTATCAGGGAAGGAGTGAGCCTGCCCTGTGACCTCCATCTCAAATTCTGACATCTTTTTTCCTAGAAGATCTTCTAAGTTCCTGGCATCTTGTGCCAATCAGCTTGGCCTCTTGATACTGTGGGTACCACTCACGGCTTTCATGTGTTCAGCATTACAAGATCAGAAGCTGAAACTAATACGAGATTGTAAATCAGCTATAGTTAAAAAAAAAAAAAAGACCAGAAGAATACCAACACATATAGATTCTTCATATCAACTAGGGAAAAGATGTAAAGTGTCCTGAGATGCGGAAGAGCAGCTTCTCAGCAGGTGGTTGTGTATAATAGTGGAAGATGTTCAGGGTGACAAAGGTCTGTGCCATTGCCTCGCCCTGCAGCATCAGGTGAAAATCAGAAGGAATAATCATCGATCTCTTTGACTGAAGACGCTTGTCACTTAAAAGTGAAGGATAGTTCCGCACATGTGTTAAGGCCACCCTCCACAAGGTTTGTTTTCAAGTCTAAGTAACCCTGTCCTAGGATGTGCAAAGAACTTGTACTCTGATCTCATAGTCACAGTGGGTAATTTTTGAGGACTCATGGAAGATTGGATGTGCCGTCAGATGGGATCCCAACCATGGAAACTCAGCTCAGCGTCAATGCCAGGCCATAGTCTAAATTAGATTTACTTAAAAGGGGCGGGGATTGTGAGACTTAGAAAAGAGCGCCATTGGCACCAGGGCCAGCACATGCGTGCTAAGGAGTTGTGCCATACGAGCTGTGTTTTATTTATTTTAATGGGTTACTTGGCTGGCAAATTTCAGGAGCTGTAGATAAAGTATGTGTGTACCTTAGAAAACCTTTTTAAAATGGCAACCTCAAGATTTTTGTGGATAAGATGGAGAAATAATGGCGCTTCCCTGGTGGCGCAGTGGTTGAGAATCCGCCTGCCGATGCAGGGGACACGGGTTTGTGCCCCGGTCCGGGAGGATCCCACATGCCACGGAGCGGCTGGGCCCGTGAGCCATGGCTGCTGAGTCTGCACGTCCGGAGCCTGTGCTCCGCAACGGGAGAGGCCACAACAGCGAGAGGCCCTAGTACCACAAAAAAAAAAAAAAGATGGAGAAATCAGGTATGTCTGGTAGTGTTTTGGAGTGCATTTATCAGTTTATGGTTGATTGCTCATAAGTTTCAGTGATTCTGGATCAACGTGGAAGCGGGTGATTACTACTGGGGCTCTTGTCCTAGCCCCAATCCTTTCAACATTGTTGTCACACAGTGGGATAAAGGCAGAAAAGATCTGCATGTCGGATTTGCCAGTGACCCGAATCCAGGAAGTATTGCTAATGTAGTCACTGATAGCATCAAATTCAAAGTGATTTTGATTGGATTTAACCTTGAGCCAAAACCAAAAAATGTCAAGTCCTACATTGGGGGTTCAAGATCAATTGCGCATGTGCAGAATGTGAGCGCTGCAGCGTGGCAGAAATCCACGGGAAAACATCATGGTATTTCAGCTGACCACAAGCTTAATGTGATGTAGCTTTAAAAATAAGCCAATGCAGTCTTCAGTTTCTCTTATCAGAAGTAAAATGTCCAGGTATACAACGTATGTTTTTCTCCCTATATTTTGTGCTGGTCAAAAATGTGGTGAGTTGTGTTCAATTTTTGACCTTTACAATATTAAGAGAGTCACTGAGTTAGGCTGTGTATAAAGGAGAGCATCAGAGGTGAGAAAATATGAAAACCGTAATACATGAGCAAATGTGCAGTTTCTTTTGATTATTATTCAGCCAAAATTTATTGATCATTAACTATGTGCCAGGCACCATGATAGACCTTGGAAATGCAGAGATACACAAGACATGATCGCATTGTCAAGATGCTGATAATCTAGCCTGGGAATCAGGAAGGTAAACCACCTGAGGCATCTGAAGGAGGTACTATAGGGTGCTGAGCATGGCCCTGTGGAACTGGAGGAGCAGGGGCAAGGGATTCTGATGGAGAGGATGGGAAACTGGATCAGGGGAGCTCAGAAGACATGAACTTGGAGAACCATAACCTTTCAAAGTTGGGAGAAACCTTTTTGTCTGATGCATATAAAATGGGGGGGGTGGTGGATGACTTCTCAAAGGTCCCTTTGGCTCCAAAACTCTTTGGTGTGGCACAACTCATATCTGAGGCTTGGTCTCTGAACTACAAGGTTATGATATAGCTAGTTGCAGTCCCAGAGTTAGAATTCTAGGCCCGTGTAGTCCTACTGAATTTCATCCAATTGTCTTCCCTGTGGGCCAATTTTCCCCCAATTGCTAGACATTATTTTGCATGATTTTCTGCTAGAATTCAGCTGGCCCACCAAATTTAGTATCGCCTGACAATTGGACAGGCACATACTCAATTCCTTTGTCCAGATCACAAAGCCTATGACCAGAATAGATCCACGCTCAGTCCAGGGCAGGTGGCTTCCCACTAGGTATGTCTCCAAGGCTACTCTCCAAGGATTCTTGCCAAGGACAGGATATGAAAAGACCTCAGGCTTATGAATGAGGGAAAGAATAAGCTCAACTAGAAATTCTATTGAGAAAAGGCAGCCTTGAAAATAAATAATCACACTGATCTCAATGAAATAAATATATATACCTTTGACCCATGGTGAAAATAGAAGAAGGAGAATGAATGAAAAGGTAACTCCTATATTTTGTTATCTTGAAAGCACCTGTGTCCTGGGGCTAGTGTGACAGGAGAGGAGTCCTCAGCAGTTACTGACTGGGACTTACAGATCAGAATTTGCATATAGAAAGTTTGCTTTCACAGGGTCTATCCTTCTATGCCGAGATGGCGTCTCTCCTCGAAGGTGGGGTGGGTGGATTGTCCCCCATGACTCTTCTGTGTTGTCATCTTCAGCTCTGGCTCCATCAGAAACCCTGGGGTCCGTAGAGCACCTACTGACAATAAGAACCTCCTAGAATCCGGAGGATTCTCTCCACATTCTACAGTCTTCTCCTTATCTACATCGCCTCATGGTTTTGCTATGGATATAAATGAGATCATTAATACTACTTGCAATGGTTAATTTTATGTGTCAACTTGGCTCAGCCACAGAACCCAGATATTTGGTCAAACATCAGTCTGGATGTTGCTCTGAATGTATTTTTTTTTAGATGATATTAACATTGAAATCAGTAGACTGTGAGTGAAGCAAATTACCCTCTGTAATATAGGTGGGCCTCATCCAATCAGTTGAAGGCTTTAAGAGAAAAGAGAATGAGGTCCCCAGAAGGAAGTGGGAATTCTGCCTTATACCACCTTTGGACTTGAGCTGTCACATCAACCCTTCCCTGGGTCTTCAGCGTGCCAGCCTACCCTGCAGATTTTGGACTTGCCAGCCTCTATAATCATGTGAGTCAATTCCTTAAAGTCTCTCTCTCCTCTCTCTCTTTCTCTCAATAGGTATATATACATCTTGTTGGTCCTGGTTCTCTGGAGAACGCTAATACACTCTTTGAACTGGAGAACCAGTAGTTCAAGCCTGCACTCACTTTTTCTCTTGGCCACAGATATAACTTCACCCCTTACTTGTCAAAGGAAAATCAGGCTTCAGACATGAAATCCTTCCACTTTCCACTCTTCTACCCAAGAAAGTTCCTGGGCTTGGATATGCCCTCACCTTCTACCCTCAAACTAAGAAAAGTTGACCCTTTTCCTCTTCTGGGTTAGATCTCCCGCCTGTGCTCTTCACCGGAACACTCTTCATCTTCCCCAAACTGGGACCTTGATCCATCTACTGTCACCCCCCTGCAGTACTTACCAGCATCCAGCTCCTTCCCCAGTGTCTAAAAATATGTTCTAATGTCTCCCATGTTTTACAAAAGAATGCAAAACAAATCTCCCTGAAACTTAACTCTCTCCTTTACAGCCAAGCTCCTCAACGCTGTTTCCACAGTGTCATCTCCCATTGACGGTTCAAGTGCTGCATTCTGCCTCTCGGCCCTCACTGTGCCATTAAATCCCCTCCGCCAAAGACACCAGTGAGCCCTGGTTGCCAGGTTCAGAGGGAGCTTTTCAGTCCTGACTTTGCTGATCCTTTCGCAGCCTCTGAAAACTAACCACTCCCTGGACCTTTCCACCCCTGGAGGCCATGACTCCACCTCTCCCGGTTTTCCCAAAGGGAGGGATTCATACCACTGATGGCAGAGGGATCATTTTAGGTGGTACAAGGTCACAACCAGGGCTTTCTACACCATGTAAGATGGCCCCCTCTGGATCTGAGCCCTGCCTCAAATGTGAGTTGTGTAGTGAGAGAGTAGATTCTCTCTTAATTCTCTTTCAATTCTTCTGAGTTAAACAGAGAGTCTCAGTTTGGAATCAGTACGTCTTTAACACCTCTCTAATGATAGCTAATTTTCCTCTTCTAAAAAAATAAAAGGAAAGCCCTCTCAGGCATACAGCCTTTTCCAGCCGATAGTCACCAGCTAAACAGGCTTTTGTTTATCTCCATTCTTACTTATTTTTAGGAGGACTTGCTACTGGTGACAAGTGATACTACTCTCTCATTTATTACAGTGCAAATATGTTTCCTTTCTAAATAATCTCTAAAAATTAAAGTTGAGTTAAAGTGAGAAAAAGTCTAAGAAAAATCACAGTCCGGGTGACACAAGCCTGGGGTACACAGATGCCTGCGGTTTGGGAAACACCGTCTTCCACGTTGGTGTTTCTCAGGACTGACCTCGGTCCTCACTCCTCTCACATTACGCATTCTTCGTGCCATTTCTCACTAGTCACGTAGGTTCAGTCACCGCTGACACGATGTTGACTCTGCCTTCTCTGTCTGGAGCTCTCTCCTGAGCTGCTATCCTACCTACACCCTCGCATCCCACTGGTTTTACAGTGGCCAGTGTGTTCAGAGAAGATGCCGGGGTTGGTGTCCACAGAACAGAGTCAGACCTAATGCTTGAAGGTTCCCAAGAGTTACAGAGAGACTCCCCAAGGCATCACAAATCCAAGGTCAGGCTACATCTGAGGGAATTCCGAAGGGAAAGGTTAAGAGAGCTGGACCAGAGGCATCAAGAAGACATGGAAGGGAATGTAGCCAGAGCTAGTGCCATAGCAATGCTAATAATCACTACCATTTACTGAGCACTTACTGTGTACCAGCTACCAAACCGAGGAATTTACGTTTAAGCCTCTCAACTATGGAAGAGACCAGATTCTTTTATTTTTTCCTCCTGGACACACAGACCCTATTTCTTGCCTGCCTTACAATTGGAGTAGCCACGTGACTGGTTTCTGGGTATTTCAGTAGAATGTGTGTTGCTTCTAGGTCTGGTCCATAACCCGTCTCTTCTCCCACCCAGCCCACCCCCAATTCATACCTGTCTTCCTAGCAGTTTGCACAGTCACAAAATAGAAGAAACATGAGTCCCTACATTTCCACGTGGAAGGCTGCCCATCAAACACGCACTTGGACTATTACCGTTGTGGAGGAAACCTTTATTAAGTTAAGCCACTAAGATTTGAGGGCTTATCTGGTCTAATAGCAGCTACAGTTCCCTACCTAATTCCACAAGCCCATGACTAGTGCTATTACTATCATTATTTTCAAATGAGGATCTTCAAACAGATAAGTAACTCTCCCAAGGCCACAAGTGGTAAGTGCTGGCGTCAGGGTTCAAACTTAAGCCATTCAGCCCCAGAACCCATGCTGGCAGCACCAGTGCTTTCCTATGAAGCCTTGTGGGAATTAAATGAGACGATGCGTACACACTTCTAGCTCGTTACTGATGCCGGGTCAGTGCTCACTAAAGGCAGCTGTTCTTACTCTTCATGATTGTGATGAGTATGCTGGGAGCCCACTTTCAGTCCCACCCTGCCACCCTCCTACTGCCCCATCCCACGTTGACCCTAACTCACACCCGCTATGTGTCTCTGACAGTGTGTAACAAATGTATTTGCTCCCTTTCTGCCCTCTTTTTTGGTGCAATTACAGGTGTCCATTGTAAGCCGGGGCAGTGTACCCATCACCCGTGAAATAAGTCTGATGGTGATGCAGCCAAGTTACGGGTCTGTCCCGGTCCAGGCTTTTCTCACCAGCTTCAAAGAACCTCTTCACAGGTACGTGAATCAAACTGGAGGGGGAATCAAAATTGGGGGAATCACTAAGATGCTAGAAGATAAAACCAAGCCCCTAAATGTTCTCAGCAGGCTGAAACAGTGAGCCAAAGCGAAGAATAAATTTAATAGAGAAAAACAAATGGCAGAATCTCAGAGGAAAAGGATCTGAAAGGTCACTGACCGCAGCCTCGGATTAAATCCTTGGCCGGCTAGATTCCCTCCCTCCTGGTTTCTACTATTCTAGTCACACCTGTTTCTATCTGATTAGCTCTGGATGTGTGAAGAAATTACCGTATCTATTTAAAAATCTTGTTAAATTCCTATTAAATGGACTGGGCTAGCATAGATTTTTAAACCCCAAGCTCTTAAGCTGACTTGTCTCTAATCCTGAGTGTGTGATCTTGGCTTGGAAACTGTTCAGTGAATAAACTTCAGAGGTGTTTGCGATTGACTGGGGCAGTGGTTCTGATGGGGAAACCACTGCGAATCTATGGTCTAACTGGCCATTTTGTTTGTTTCCGTCACCCAAAGAGAAGGGCGGCCAAAAGGGCAAATATATATTCCAGGAGGTAAACTAGGAGGCAGGTAATTAGAATCAATTTACTAGTTTTCCATACAAGAGAAATGCTAGTAGGTTTGACATTTGGCAAAGTTGCTAAAGCCTACGGCCTCCAAAATGTTAAAACTTTACATTAAAAGATTCTGGGTAAACTAATAGTTCCGCTCATGTCTAGGGAAAAACAAAAGGTTAGGTTAAGTAACTAGTGGCAGTAGATCGCAACTAATTAAAACAATGTCTTAAGTTGCGATAGGCTTCAGAGTCGCTAGGAAGGCTTATTAAAATGCAGATTCTCTGGTCCTGCCCCGGGTAGGACAGGGCCTGGGAGTCTGCATTTTAACAAGGTCCTAAAATGGTTCGTATGCACACGTGAGTCTCTGGATTAGAAAAAAATATCTAGATATTCCTATTTCATTATAGAAATAGATGATTCATCTGTTGAAACAGTGATGTTCTACTAATACTAGTTTATGCTGATCTGGTTTTATTAAAGATTTCTATTTTTATGTAAAAAGTATAACTGAGCAGAAAAGCATGTTATTCATGACTCTATGGAAAGCCTAGTGGTTTGGATTATAAACCCATGATCAAGTCATCTCCTCCCATCCCGCTTCATCGGGTGGCAGGGTACCTAATGGAAGACACGTACCTGGAAGAAAATAAGAGAAGCATCGTCACTGCTGGGGGTGTGAGCCCAAACTCCATCCATGAGAAGCATCATGGTGGGAATGACCAAGTCAAAATATATACGAGGTCCACATCCTTCCTGAGTATTCTTACTGTAGGTCAAGTAATGGTTGGATATATCCTTATCTGTTCAACTGTCATCCTTGTCTGGGTGCCAGGATGTGTGCTCATTACGCTGAACAAGAGGGACTCAATTCCTCTTGTGCCCCTTTGCTCTGTGGACTAGCTTTTGCCTTGGGGGAAGTCCTGGGCAGGTCTGAAGCTTTCCCCGGTCCTTGTAATCACAAGAACAGATTTCTTTTGGTAGTGAATATGTCCAGTCCCACATAATAATTTACACCATCTAGGGCTTTGCCCCTCCCGCAGGTCTGTTGCCTGCAGTACAGGAGGGGTCAGGATGGCTGCTTTTCTCTTTTCTCCACTGGCTCCTTGCAAGCTGCTATGTCTGGTCCTGGGGAGGGTTAGGAAAAAGGAACAGTTTCTGGCTGCTGTAATGTTGGTGGTCTCTGGCTCTGGCAGAATTTCAAAGCTGACTTCTTACTCGAGGTTTCCTTCTCTGGTTTCTCTGACATTCCCCACTAGAACCTCCCAGTGCTGTTCCAATGAATCAGGCAATAGCTCCCCCCACGGCCGCTTAAACCTCCAACACTCAGGCTCTCAACTCCAGGGATCCACCCTTCTGCTGGGTCAGTTCATCCTCCCAGGCAGTGCTCACGGGCGAGGTTCCTGGGAAATGGCCCCAGGTCATTTCCTTCCAGCACGTGACACATTTGGTTGGCCAGGACAGGAAACATCACTGCTCTACTGTTACTTGTGCAAATGCCATTGCTTCTAAGGCACCTCTCTTTCTCTCTCTCCCATCACCTCAAGCCTTTTCCCCTTGTATTTTTTAGGTTCATATTACGTACTAATTCCCAGTATGCCCCCAGAGACATGCCAGCCTCTCCGAGGAACCCCAGCAGTCCATGATGATTTGAGAGGAGGGCAAAGCATCAGAAATTTCTCCAAAGGAATGGTCTCTCCTTGGTTCTCTGTCATAGGACGCAGGCGGGTAGTGGACTAACTCTGACTACACTGGTTTCTCAACCTTACAAGGTGTCCTGCAAGTGGTCTGACACCCATTAGGATGTAAGAGGCATGACACCTGTTATACTGTTCTCCACCTTTGGGGATTCCCTCTGAACACAGAGGCCTCAGGAAGAGCAGGATTAAACGTCCTGTTATGTGTGTGTTTGTACAGATGGGTCTGTGTTTGCCAACTGGGCACAGGATCGAAGGAGAACTGATCGGGATGGTGTTTTCTTTAGGAGAAATGAACAGGAATAGGTATGAAGGCAGGTGGTAAATATAAAGTGATAAGAATGTCCACACTCTTCTGTGGTGTTTGTGTGGGACTCAAGTTGGTGGGTGGAGAAGCAGAGGATCTTAGGAAATACATTGAAGAGGAAGGAGAAAACCGCCGAAGGTGTAGTAGGGTGGATGGAAAATGTCACAAGAACAGGTGGACAAACTGTTTCAAGAAATTAACATTTTAAAGAAACCCAGGGGAGAAGGAAGCCTGTGCCCAGCAGAAAGGGCCCAGCTCAGCGCCTCTGTGATCCTCGTGGTCAGCCAGGCTTGGAGCCCATTTCCCAGTGGAGCTGCCCGGATGTCACAGCTGCTTGGGTGCAGTGTTTCCTGCCACTGGCAAGTTTCAGCTCTCTTCATCCTTCCCAGCTCCTCTGGGAATCACCGGACTAGGTGATGTCTAAGGCCCAGTCCAGCTCTGAGGGTCTAAAAGGCACTTTATTATTTAAAGACATCCCAGCTGCCTAGCCTTCTTCCACAGTGGCTCTGTCCTGAGTGGAATCTGAGATGGAGGAGAGAAATGGGGCCGTGTCTCTGGGAAAGCAAACGGATGCAACTTCTTAGGAGTGTTTATTTGCAAGGCAGAACGCAGCTGGGACTTGTGAACTCTGCGGCCTGCCGATCCGTATCAGTCAAGGTAAAGCGGAACATCTGTGTCGGCCGGGATTGCCAAGGCCGGGCCTGGAGCTGCGGCAAGCTGAGGGAACTTTCTAGTGTAACTGCTCCAGACGCAGGCTAAAGAGTCACTAACATAAGCCGAATCCGAGCGAAGGGAGGGCCAGGGAACCCTGGGAGCAAGGACACAAGGAAACAGAGGGAGAACTGAAAAGGACAGATCTGTAAGAATGGAACACAAACGTGCATGGTAGTCCCAGGCAGCTCGGAGAACCTACAAGCCTTGGTTTTGAAGCCTTGGAGAGACAGGCAGTAGAAACAGCAACCAGCCATCACCTTCCCCCAGATCCAGTGAATCTCGCCAAAAGGACCCAAGAGAGGGGTGATAAGGGATTCCTGGGAAGGGCGTTAACCCACGTGGAGATAACTGAGTGAAGCAAGATGGCGCCGTTACCACCACAGTTCAGATGTAACTGAAGTGATGACGTGGGATTCCTATGTGGCCTGTAGCCTCAACGTGATTACTTTCAAACCGCACTGTGTATATGAGCAGTTCCTTTCCGTTACTTAAACAGCCATAAAGTTAATCGTGCGCTTTAACTGACAGGTTTGGGTGGAGCTTGGCAGCGAGGGGGCTTGGTGGAAATGCAAGTAAGTTCCCCAAGGTGCCTGGAGGAAAAAAAAAACCTTCATATGGGGGTGGCCTTGGGTTGCCCTCTTATTAAGTGCCCTGTAGACTCAGTAACGTCCACGAGAAGTCTCAGGTGTGGCCCACAACGAAGGAAAGGAAGAGACAGGAAACGCAACGGAGAAAACAAAAGGAGAGAGCAAAAAACAAAATCCAAGCAGATCTGATGGAGTGAAACCAATGAGGGAAGGTGCAGGTTGCCCAGCTGTGGGCAATTGCCCCGAGGGGCGCGACCTGCCCACCTGCGCCTGGAGTTGAGCGGGACCTTTTCTGCGCATGCTCTGCCTGCTAATAGCCGGCAGTCTGAAAAGTATTGCCGAGCGAAGGACAGAGGCCAACGTTCAGAGAGGAAGCGGGGCCAGTTCGATCCTTTACGGCTGATTCTGTGGCTGTTTCTGCGCCTCGGGCCGGCCGCCCCCTCGAGTACCGTAATTACAGCCCACGCACCCGCACCCCACGTCGCACTTCTTGACCTCAGGCCCCAGCCCTGAGATTTTCCTGCAGAGCAGTAGAAAGTCCCAGAGGCAGCCTGCACTCCCGGCGAGAAGCATACAAGTGCGGCCAGGTAAGGCCCAGGCACGGGCAGCTCGGATGGGTGGGAGGCACCAGCCTCAGTCCCTTCGTCTAGGTGGGCAAGTGTGTTTATTTCAAACTGAGACTGAGAAGCGGGAGCTTTGAGTGTCAGCGGGAGGTAAAAAGCTAGCCTACCAAGCACAGGGCACTTACTTGTTCTTTCCAGCAGGGGCAGCATTCCCCGTCCGTCTGGCATGTCTCTGCCTGCGCTCAGATCCATCCTTACCCGCCCCTGCACCTCCCCCTCCTTCCTGCTTCCCGCTCCCCCATTCCCGGGGGAGCAGGTTCTGCTCCCAAAGGGGATGCTCGTGCTCCTTGGAGCCCAAAGGGCTTCGCCGCTGCCGTAGTAACAGCTGCACTCGGTTCCCAGGCTGCCGCCCCAGGGTCTCTTAAGGGCGCCCTTCCCTGCGTCCGCCTGCCTTTCCCTGTCCTCAGGCTCCTGCAGCTCTCGCCCTCTTGCCGGGTGGCCCCCCCAACCCTTTCTCCCGAGCAGGTGTTCACCCTTGACTTCCCTTCCTCCCTCTCAGGTACAGGGTTTTTTTTTGTGTTTTTTTTGCGGTACGCGGGCCTCTCACTGTTGTGGCCTCTCCCGTTGTGGAGCACAGGCTCCGGACGCGCAGGCTCAGCGGCCATGGCTCACGGGCCCAGCCGCTCTGTGGCATGTGGGATCCTCCCGGACTGGGGCACGAACCCGTGTCCCCTGCATCGGCAGGCAGACTCTCAACCACTGCGCCACCAGGGAAGCCCACAGGTTTTTGTCTTCACCGTTTAGCTTACTTCCTCCCTTACCCTGTCCTTTCCCTCCCTTCCTCTGCCTTGTTTCTTTTCAAGTCACTTTCCTCAGCTCCCTCCCTCGCCATGGGAAGCATGTGAGGGCAGTAAAACCGGGCCTGCTGGGTAATGAGGAAGAGATCCTAGAAATAACTAAATTTAGGACACACTTCATTGACATATTAAACAGAGCACAGAGCACAGGTAATGTACTTGGGCCTTTCTGATGACTCGGGTGGGCAGTGTTGTCCCAGCTAAGATGTGCCTGAGGGAACTTTGCGGCTTGAGTGCGCTTCGGGTCAGTGCGGTTTGGTCCTCAACTCTGCTGATTCAGAAGCTCGATCTTTTGGGTTCACTGGGAGGAATCATGCACGGCAGAGTAGAATCACGCTGTAACATTCACGAGAGAATAAGGGCAAAACCGAAGTACCAATGTATTCATCACTAGGAGGGGGGGAAAACCTTTTGGTGTCAGAGACTGGAGAGGTGCTCACCAGTCCTGTTGCTTCTTCCTGGGCAGGTGGGGAGACTAGATTCCCCAGCCTCACCTGCTGTTAGGTGGAACCATGGGATTGAGTTCTGCCCAATGTGGGCAGAAGTGACATATGCCACTTCCAGACCTGGCCATACAATGTCCCAAGTGCTGGAAGTGAGGGACTGCAATGGAGGAGACACACAATGGAAGGGTCTGGGATCCTGAGTCACCACGTGGAAGAGTGCCACCAGGAGAGATGCCTGACTCACACCAAACTGTGATGTGGGTGAGAATTTAACTTCTAGTGTGTTCAGATACTGAGCTTTAGAGATAGTTTATTTCATAAGGTAGCATTAGTATATCTTTCTAGGGGAAAAGTAACTTGTTCCCACTGTTCCAAAAACTCTCTCCCTCATCCCAGGGCACACGAGAAACCTCATCCTCAGAGGCTTCCTTGGTGAGAAGGACATGGAACAAAGGCTTCAGAGGTAGTGTGTTGAGGCTGCAGTGCAACTTAAGCATTTCTGCCTTTGCTTAGGAGGTGCTGGAAAGGAATTGACAGAAGATGGGGAAGGCATTCAAATGGTTGCTCTCCAAGCATAGGACATGTCCTGATCGCCTGTTCACCTTTTGATTTAGGAGTAGGGAGTGGAGTAGTGTGAGAACCAGGGAGACATTGAACCTAGTCGGAAGTGTGGGATGAGGCTGGAAGTGCTCAGATATAAAGACATCATGCAGTGTCATGCCAAGACAGAGAAGACGCTGGGCTGGCTAGGAGGGAAAGGACAAAGCTGGGGGTCAGGTCAGCATGAGTTAAGTTCCAGGTGTACATATCCTGTTGCCTGATGCCCATCTCCACGTGGGTGTCTTCCACTTGGAGACATTCCAAGTAGAACAGGTCCCAAACGGTTCCTCCCTAAGCCCACCCCATCTCAATAAACGTCTCTTCTATTCTCCCATTTTAGAGTTAGTCTGAGCTCCTCTCTTCCTCTCCTGCCCCACATCTAATCCTTTGGCAAATTCTGTATGCTCTTCCTTCTAAATATACCAAGAAATCAGCTACCTCTTGCCATCCAGCTGCTACCACCCTGGGCCACACTGCCATCATTTCTTGCCTACGTCATTGCAAAGCCTTCCTCACTGGTCTCCCTGCTTCCATCCTTGCTCTGCTACTGTATATTCTCCCCACAGCAGTCATAATATGTTTTTAGATTTAAATTTTTTATTAAAGTATAGTTGACTTACAATATTATATTAGTTTCAGGTGTACAACATGGTGATTCAATATTTTTATAGATTATACTCCATTTAACGTAATCATAAAACAATGGCCGTATTTCCCTGTGCTGTACAATATATCCTGGTTACTTATTTTATACATAGCAGTTTGTATCTCTTAATTCCATACTTCTATCTTGCCCCCTCCCTCTCCCCACTGGTAACCGCTCGTCTGTTCTCTTTATCTGTGAATCTGTTTCTGTTTTGTTATACACATTCATTTTATTTTTTTAGATTCTACGTATAAGTGATGGAGTTTCTGTCTTTCTCTGACTTATTTCACTAAGCATAATACCCTCTAGGTCCAACAACATTGTTGCAAATGGTAGAATTTTATTGCTTTTTTTTTTAGGTTCTCTAGAATTTTCTTTTTTTAATTTTTTTAAAATTTTATTTATTTTTTTATACAGCAGGTCCTTATTAGTCATCAGTTTTATACACATCAGTGTATACATGTCAATCCCAATCGCCCAATTCATCACACCACCTTCCCCACCCCCTGCCACTTTCCCCCCTTGGTGTCCATACGTTTCTACTCTACATCTGTGTCTCTATTTCTGCCCTGCAAACCGGTTCATCTGTACCATTTTTCTAGGTTGCACATATATGCGTTAATATACGATACTTGTTTTTCTCTTTCTGACTTACTTCACTCTGTATGACAGTTCTAAGTCTATCCATGTCTCAACAAATGACCCAATTTTGTTCCTTTTTATGGCTGAGTAATATTCCATTGTATATATGTACCACATCTTCTTTATCCATTCATCTGTCAATGGGCATTTAGGTTGATTCCATGTCCTGGCTATTGTAAGTAGTGCTGCAATGAACATTGGGGTGCATGTGTCTTTTTGAATTATGGTTTTCTCTGGGTCTATGCCCAGTAGTGGGATTGCTGGGTCATATGGTAGTTCTATTTTTAGTTGTTTAAGGAAACTCCATACTGTTCTCCATAGTGGCTGTATCAATTTACATTCCCACCAAGAGTGCAAGAGGGTTCCCTTTTCTCCACACCCTCTCCAGCATTTGTTGTTTGTAGATTTTCTGATGATGCCCATTCATACTGGTGTGAGGTGATGCCTCATTGTAGTTTTGATTTGCATTTCTCTAATAATTAGTGATGCTGAGCAGCTTTTCATGTGCTTCTTGGCCATCTGTATGCCTTCTTTGGAGAAATGTCTATTTAGGTCTTCTGCCCATCTTTGGATTGGGTTGATTGTTTTTTTAATATTGAGCTGCATGAGATGCTTGTATATTTTGGAGATTAATCCTTTGTCAGTAGCTTCATTTGAAAATATTTTCTCCCATTCTGAGGGTTGTCTTTTCGTCTTGTTTGTAGTTTCCTTTGCTTTGTAAAAGCTTTTAACTTTCATTCGGTCCCATTTGCTTATTTTTGTTTTTATTTCCATTATTCTAGGAGGTGGATCAAAAAAGATCTTGCTGTGATTTATGTCAAAGTGTGTTCTTCCTATGTTTTCCTCTAAGACCTTTATAGTGTTCAGTCTTACATTTAGGTCTCTAAACCATTTTGAGTTTATTTTTGTGTATGGTGTTAGGGAGTGTTCTAATTTCATTCTCTTACATGTAGCTGTCCTGTTGTCCCAGCACCACTTATTGAAGAGACTGTCTTTTCTCCATTGTGTATCCTTGCCTTCTTTGTCATAGATTAGTTGACCATAGGTGTGTCGGTTTATCTCTGGGCTTTGTATCCTGTTCCATTGATCTGTATTTCTGTTTTTGTGCCAGTGCCATATTGTCTTGATTACTGTAGCTTTGTAGTATACTCTGAAGTCAGGGAGTCTGATTCCTCCAGCTCTGTTTTTTTCCCTCAAGACCACTTTGGCTATTCAGGGGCTTTTGTGTCTCCATACAAATTTTAAGATTTTTTGTTCTAGTTCTGTAAAAAATGCCATTGGTAATTTGATAAGGATTGCATTGAATCTGTAGATTGCTTTGGATAATATAGTCATTTTCACAATATTGATTCTTCCAATCCAAGAACATGGTATATCTCTCCATCTGTTGGTATCATCTTTAATTTCTTTCATCAGTGTCTTATAGTTTTCTGCATACAGGTCTTTTGTCTCCCTAGGTAACTTTATTCCTAGGTATTTTATTCTTTTTGTTGCAATGGTAAATGGAAGTGTTTCCTTAATTTCTCTTTCAGATTTTTCATCATTGGTGTATAGGAATGCGAGAGATTTCTGTGCATTAATTTTGTATCCTGCAACTTAACCAAATTCATTGATTAGCTCTAGTAGTTTTCTGGTGGCATCTTAAGGATTCTCTATGTATAGTAGCATGTCATCTGCAAACAGTGACAGTTTTACCTCTTCTTTTCCAATTTGTATTCCTTTTATTTCTTTTTCTTCTCTCATTGCTGTGGTTAGGACTTCAAAAACTATGTTGAATAATAGAGGTGAGAGTGGACATCCTTGTCTATTTCCTGATCTTAGAGGAAATGCTTTCACTTTTTCACCATTGAGAATGATGTTTGCTGTGGGTTTGTCGTATATGGCCTTTATTATCTTGAGGTAGGTTCCCTCTATGCCCACTTTCTGGAGAGTTTTTATCATAAACAGATGTTGGATTTTGTCAAAAGCTTTTTCTGCATCTATTGAGATGATCATATGGTTTTTATTCTTCAGTATGTTAATATGGTGTATCACATTGATTGATTTGCATGTATTGAAGAATCCTTGCATGTATAGGATAAATCCACCTTGATCATGGTGTATGATCCTTTTAATGTGTTGTTGGATTCTGTTTGCTAGTATTTTGTTGAGGATTTTTGTATCTATATTCATCAGTGATATTGGTCTGTAATTTTCTTTTTTTGGAGCATCTTTGTCTGGTTTTGGTATCAGGGTGATGGTGGCCTCATAGAATGAATTTGGGAGTGTTCCTTCCTCTGCAATTTTTTGGAAGAGTTTGAGAAGGATGGGTGTTAGCTCTTCTCTAAATGTTTGATAGAATTCACCTGTGAAGCCATCTGGTCCTGGACTTCTGTTTGTTGGAAGATTTTTAATCACAGTTTCAATTTCATTACTTGTGATTGGTCTGTTCATATTTTCTATTTCTTCCTGGTTCAGTCTTGGAAGGTTATACCTTTCTAAGAATTTGTCCATTTCTTCCAGGTTGTCCATTTTTTTGGCATAGAGTTGCTTGTTGCAGTCTCTTAGGATGCTTTGTATTTCTGTGGTGTCTGTGTAACTTCTCTTTCATTTCTAATTTTATTGACTTGAGTCCTCTCCCTTTTTTTCTTGATGAGTCTTTCTAATGGTTTATCAATTTTGTTTATCTTCTCAAAGAACCATCTTTTAGTTTTATTGGTCTTTGCTATTGTTTTCTTTGTTTCTATTTCATTTATTTCTGCTCTGATCTTTATGATTTCTTTCCTTCTGCTAACTTTGGGTTTTGTTTGTTCTTCTTTCTCTAGTTCCTTTTAGGTGTAAGGTTAGGTTGTTTATTTGAGATGTTTGTTGTTTCTTGAGGTAGGATTGTATTGCTATAAACTTCCCGCTTAGAACTGCTTTTGCTGCATCCCATAGGTTTTGGATCGTCGTGTTTTCATTGTCATTTGTCCCTAGGTTTTTTTTTTTTTTTTCTTTCCGGTACGCGGGCCTCTCACTGTTGTGGCCTCTCCTGTTGTGAAGCACAGGCTTCGGACACGCAGGCCCAGTGGCCATGGCTCACGGTCCCAGCCGCTCTGCGGCATGTGGGATCTTCCTGGACCGGGGCACGAACCTGTGTTCCCTGCAACGGCAGGCGACCCTCAACCACTGCACCACCAGGGAAGCCCCCTAGGTATTTTTTGATTTCCCTTTGATATCTTCAGTGATCTCTTGGTTATTTAATAACGTATTGTTTAGCCTCCATGTGTTTGTGTTTTTTACATAATTCATTTCTAATCTCATAGTGTTATGGTCAGAAAAGATGCTTGATATGATTTCAGTTTTCTTAAATTTACTGAGGCTTGATTTGTGACCCAAGATGTGATCTCTCCTGGAGAATGTTCAGTGCACACTTGAGATGAAAGTGAAATCTGCTGTTTTAGGATGGAATGTCCTATAAATATCAATTAAATCTATCTGGTCTATTGCGTCATTTAAAGCTTGTGTTTCCTTATTAATTTTGTTTGGATGATCTGTCCATCGGTGTAAGTGAGGTGTTAAAGTCCCCCACTATTATTGTGTTACTGTCGATTTCCTCTTTTATAGCTGTTAGCAGTTGCCTTATGTATTGAGGTTCTCCTATGTTGGATGCATATATATTTATAATTGTTATATCGTCTTCTTGGATTGATCCCTTGATCATTATGTAGTGTCCTTCCTTGTCTCTTATAACATTCTTTATTTTAAAGTCTATTTTATCTGATGTGAGTATTGCTACTCCAGCTTTTTTTGAATTTCCATTTGCATGGAATATCTTTTTCCATCCCCTCACTTTCTGTCTGTATGTGTCCCTAGGTCTGAAGTGGGTCTCTTGTAGACAGCATATATATGGGTCTTTTTTTTGTATCCTTTCAGCAAGCCTGTGTCTTTTGGTTGGAGCATTTAATCCATTTTCGTTTAAGGTAATTATCGATATGTTTGTTCTTATTACCATTTTCTTAATTGTTTTGGGTTTGTTTTTGTAGGTCCTTTTCTTCTCTTGTGTTTCCCACTTAGAGAAGTTCCTTTAGTATTTGTTGTAGAGCTGGTTTGGTGGTGCTGAATTCTCTTAGCTTTTAATTGTCTGTAAAGCTTTTGATTTCTCCATTGAATCTGAATGAGACCCTTGCCCGGTAGAGTAATCTTTGTTGTAGGTTCTTCCCTTTCATCACTTTAAATACGTCATGCCACTGCCTTCTGGCTTGTAGATTTTCTGCTGAGAAACCAGCTGTTAACCTTATGGGAGTTCCCTTGTATGTTATTTGTCATTTTTCCCTTTAGCTCTCAACAATTTTTCTTTGTCTTTAATTTTTGCCAATTTGATTACTGTGTGGCTCGGCGTGTTTCTCCTTGGGTTTATCCTGCCTGGGACCCTCTGCATTTCCTGGCCTTGGGTGTCTATTTCCTTTTACATGTTAGGGAAGCTTTCGGCTATAATCTCTTCAAATATTTTCTTGGGTCCTTTTTCTCTCTCTTCTCCTTCTGGGACCCCTATAATGCGAATATTATTGTGTTTAATGTTGTCCCAGAGGTCTCCTGGGCTATCTTCATTCCTTTTCATTCTTTTTTCTTTATTCTGTTCCACAGCAGTGAATTCCACCATTCTTTCTTCCAGGTCACTTATCTGTTCTTCTGCCTCAGTTATTCTGCTATTGATTCCTTCTAGTGTATTTTTCATTTCATGTATTGTGTTGTTCATCTCTCTTTGTTTGTTCTTTAATTCTTCTAGATCTCTGTTAAACATTTCTTGCATCCTCTCGATCTTTGCTTCCATTCTTTTTCTGAGGTCCTGGATCATCTTCACTATCATTATACTGAATTCTTTTTATGGAAGGTTGCCTATGTCCACTTCATTCAGTTGTTTTTCTGGGATTTTATCTTGTTCCTTCATCTGGTACATAGCCCTCTGCCTTTTCATCTTGTCTATCTTTCTGTGAATGCGGTTTTTGTTCCACAGGCTGCAGGATTGTAGTTCTTCTTGCTTCTGCTGTCTGCCCTCTGGTGGATGAGGCTATCTCAGAGCCTTGTGCAAGTTTCCTGATGGGAGGGACTGGTGGTGGGTAGAGCTGGCTGTTGCTCTGGTGGGCAGAGCTCAGTAAAACTTTAATCTACTTGTCTGCTGATGAGTGAGGCTGGGTTCCCTCCGTGTTGGTTGTTGGCCTGAGGCGACCCAACACTGGAGCCTACCGGGGCTCTTTGGTGGAGCTAATGGCGGACTCTGGGAGGGCTCACGCCAAGGAGCACTTCCCAGAACTTCTCCTGCCAGTGTCCTTGTCCTCACGGTGAGACACAGCCACCCCCTGACTCTGCAGGAGACCCTCCAACACTTGCAGGTAGGTCTGGTTCAGTCTCCTACAGGGTCACTGCTCCTTCCCCTGGGTCCCGATGCGCACACTACTTTGTGTGTACCCTCCAAGAGTGGAGTTTCTGTTTTCCCCAGTCCTGTCAACGTCCTGCAATCAAATCCCGCTAGCCTTCAAAGTCTGATTCTCTAGGAATTCCTCCTCCCATTGCCGGACCCGACCGGACCCCCAGGTTGTGAAGCCTGACGTGGGGCTCAGAACCTTCACTCCAGTGGGTGGACTTCTGTGGTATAAGTGTTCTCCAGTGTGTGAGTCACGCACCCAGCAGTTATGGGATTTGATTTTATTGTTTATTTGTTTATTGCCCCTCCTACCATCTCATTGTGGCTGCTCCTTTGTCTTTGAATGTGGGGTATATTTTTTGGTGAGTTCCAATGTCTTCCTTTTGATGATTGTTCAGCAGTTATTTGTGATTCCGGTGCTCTCACAAGAGGGAGTCGGTTCTCCTCATTCTTTTTTAATGCCTGAGTAATAATCCATTGTGTGTATATACCACATATTTAAAAACATTCTTTTAAAATTTTATATTGGAGTACAGTTGATTGACAATGTTGTGTTAGTTTCAGGTGTACAGCAAAGTGATTGTTATACATAGAAATGCATCTATTTTTTTTTCAAATTCTTATCCCATTTAGGTCATTACAGAGTATTGAGCAGAGTTCCCTGTGCTGTACAGTAGGTCCTTGTTGGTTATCTGCTTTAAATATAGCAGTGTGTATACATGTCAACCTCAACCTCCCAGTCTATCCCTCCCCCCCGGCCCCCATAATATTTTTATTTAAAAGTGGAAATCAGATCATGTTGCTTAAAGTCTCCAAATGCTTGCCACCATGATGAAGATGAAGTCCGCAGTTCTTATCGAGGCCAAGCAGGCCTGTCTGATCTGGGCGGCGCCGCCTCTGGATCTCATCTCTTCCTGTTGCCTCCTCCAGCAGATGGGGTCAGTGCCCTGCCCACACCCCTGGCTTGCCCCAGACGCCACCTGGTAACACTGGCCTGGGCTCCAGTGGTCTTTGTGCATCTGCCTGGAAGTCTTCTGTGGCCTCAGGGGCAGCTTCCAGAAGCCATCTTCAGCAGTGAGGCAGGAGTGGGAAAATACCCAACTTCCTGACTGGTCACTGGGGCAGTTCTGAGGCATGTCCCATGTATTCTCAGAGGTCCCCAGCAGGACTGAGCCTCAGTGGCCCACACTGAGACACCCACTCATTAATGTCCCATTGTTAGCTTTCCTTCCTTCCCTCTCTCTCTTTCCCACTCTCTCTTAGTGCTTCCTAAGATCACCTCCAGAAACCCCTTGTACCCAAATCCTTGTCTCAGGAAGTATGAAAACTAAGACACCTCTCACTCCACTCCAGCCACACCAGCTTCCTGTTTCTAGAACACATCAAACACCCCACCACCCAGAGCCTTTGCATATTCTGTTTCCTCTGCCTGGAACACTCTTCCCCTCGAGTCTTTCCAGTCTCTGCTCAAATACCATCTTCTCTGACTTCTGTACAAAGTAGGAACTCTGACCCCCATGAGTCACTCTCTATCTCCTTTCTCTGCTTTCTTTCTCTTTTTTGTCATCAATGGCTAACAGACTCATTGCATGTTAATTTGTTTATTTATTGACTGTCTCCCTCCAGCAAAAGGTAAGCTTCACGAGAAGAGGGACTTAGTCTGTTCTGTTTTGTTCATTGCTATATTCCCAGCCAGTGTGAAGAATGGTCCCTGGCACACAGTAGGTGTCTAGGAAATGTTTGCTGAGTAAATGGTCATGGAGATGGATAATAGGGAGAAAAGAATGGAAAGAATATTTGTAACCATAGCGTAAAACTTGGCTTTATTGATCTTTGTTGGTAATTGCTCGGAGTCTACCAGATGGGAATGTTACGACTGTATAAGAAAGATCTTGGGACACACTCAATTTCCAATTTTCTATAAAAGAATTTGAGGCTTTCCCAAATGAAAATGTAGAGAGTTGATTTCACAAGTATCTCTGCTTCCTGACTTTTGATATAAGAAGGATTTTAGATCCTTATTATAGCATCGTTCACAAATTCTTTCAATTTAGAAAGTCCTATTTTAAAAGTAGAAAATAGCAGACTTGTACCACTATGCACTTAACATGGTTCTGTCAAGGGCAGGAGACATTCAGACACTGGATTTCTAGGTGCCACCTTACAGGCTGGTGCTAACGAAGAAGTGAATAAGCTTAAAAAATGTGGAGAGTAGCTCCTGAATCTGTCCTACCAGATGAGGGGTCAACTGGAGCTCTTTTCCTCATCATCTGTTGGTTTCCTTGGCAGTCTGTCCCCGTGGGTGTGACCTGGGTCCCACCTCCATTTTATGTCATCCTTGTGGCCCTCGCTTAAATGTCTCAGAGAGAAAGCTGCCCTGACCGCCAACTGCGTGGTGATTCTCTTCCATGGTGTGCGGTTGTTTTGCTCGGTGGCATTTAACATTACCTGTAGGCACATATTTATTTCTTGCCCTTTCTTGAATGTCCTCTACCTTCCTAGAGTATAAGCCCCCTGAGGGCAGGACCGTGTCTGTTTTGTCACGACTGCATGAAGAGTACCTAGCACACAATAGACACTCCGTTATTTTTTGATCGATGCCAGAGTGAAAGCGCACGTGAAGGAAGGGAGGCAGGAACCAGGGAGCCGGGTGGCGATGTGCTCAAGGTCAGATCATCAGCCGGGCTCAGGGCCCAGGCCTTCTGACTCCCGCTCTGAGCCCTCGTCCGAGTCCTGATCTGCACTTCAGCAAAGCTCTTAATCACACTGCTGACAGGCAGGGTCATCTAAGAAAGCAGAAAGAGGAGAAGAAAAATGAGGCACAGGAGGGTGGAACGGAGAATCCAGACTCTTTTAGCAGCCACTCTTCCTTATTTCTGGCTGGAGTATTGGCACCTTTAAAAGCCTTGGCTGTCCTCCCCAACCTCCCCACTCAATCACAAACCACAGTGACTAGAAAAAAATAAAGGGGAAAAAAATCAATGTGCTGAATCTTCCTTGGGCTCAGTAGCAGCTCCTTCTGCAGCTTCCCTCGCTGGCCACAGAACTAAGCTCTCCAGGGCTTGGACTTGAATCCCGGGGCGGGGACCTTGCACATTAAAAATATGCCCCCTCCCAACCCATTCCCAGCCTGGAGAAGACCGGGAGGTGAGCCTCAGGACTGCCCCGCCTTCCCAGCTCTGAGTCTCTGTCTGCTGGTTCTCACCTGCCCTCTCGTGCAGTCTGCGCTCTACTTCCTTCCCTCTCAGCCCTCACTATAAGGTTTTCCATTCACAACTCACCTCTAGATCCCCCTCTTTTTGGTGAGTAGGGAGGGAAAGGGAAAGGGAGAATTGTTATCTGCAGGTAGATGGGTCGAGAAGAGAATCCTATTTGGAAAATATTAAAAATGGCGTATTTTCATTTCTCCTTTAAATCATATTACTTGCAACAATCTCCCCTCAAGTCTGAGTCACAGAGTTTACTGCACCAGGGAAGGAGAAGGTGGGTAGAACTGAGAGGCAACTTGATTACCTTTGGGTATCGAATCCTCACTACTTTGACCTCTTAGTCAAGAGCTTGATCTTGAAAGCTAGGATTTATGGAACCAGAAGAGGATTTTCTAGATTCTAGAAACCTGGATAGGTCTTCTAACATATGAAGAGCCATGCCTGGTTGGATAGATGGGTGCGTTTTAGAAAAGGGAGGTCCACATCGGAGAGAAGACCTATCCAGGTTGAGGGGAGACTGAGCTAGGATGAGGAATCAGGTGGGTTCTTGTTGCCCGTTTCTAGGGGTGGAAAGCCTTCAGTGTGTGTGTGTGTTTGTGTGTGTGTGTAGGTGGAGGACCGGGGAGAGAAACAGGTAGTTATGGGGGAGCTGAGAAGGTTAAAGTGAAGGGTGGCCTTGTGGCACATGTACCCGGACACACCTTAGAGGAGGCTACCTGTTCCCAGTCAAAGACCCACCTGTCCAAGGTGACAAAAGAGAGGTCATGAGGCATTGACTGAGGAAGTGGCTGCATGAAGGACCCTGAGGCAGCACTTCTGGGTCCCCTTGGCCGGCTCAGGAAGAGCAGAGCATCCGGAAGTTCTTCCCTGGCCAAGAGGGGATGCAGAGAGTGCTGGGGGCAGGTGGAAGCTTGGGATTGGCGGAAGACACTGCCCTGGGCAGAGACATTGAGACCAGGGCAAATGGCTGGGACCCGTCCTCTTTCTCAGTCCCCTTTGCAGATTCCTCTTTATCTCTAAGCTCTGGAATTCTTGTCTATACTCAACTCCTTTAGTGATATCATGCATTGGCACGGCTTTAAACGCTTCCCATACACAACAAATCTCAATCGTATGTCTCCACTCTTTGCTCTTCCTTGAACTCAGACCTTTAAAGGCAGTTCCTTCCTTAACACTTCTGCTTGCACAAAACTGAAGTCCATGCCCTCATCTCCCCTCAGAAAGCCTCCCCCTCAGCCTTCTCTTCTTCTACAGGGAAATGCCAGTCTTCCAATTGCTCAACCAAAAGCCATGGAGTATCCTCGACCTCTTTATCTCTCATACCATTCATGCTACGACCCTGGGCCATGCGCTGTCATCGTTCACCAGGAGTTTTGCAGTTGCCTTCCAACTCACCTCTCTTCGCCCACGCCTGCTCCCCTGTAGCCTGTTCCCCACCAGCAGCTGTACTGGGACTTTTAAAATGTATGTCTCTTCTCTGCTCGAAGTCCCCAAAGGCTTCTCATCTCACTGTGAAAGCAAAACTCCTTCCCCCGGCGCACCAGGTCTGCCACACTCTGGCTGCCTCTCACCCTTGCCCCCTCCAGCCCAGCCGCCCGGAGTCCCTGCCCTCCCTGCTCCACGTCGTGCCCGCTCTGGCCTCCAGGCCTGTGCCTTGGCTCTTCTGCCTGCCCGGAAGGCCCTGCCCCCAGAATCGGTCCTGCACTTTCTTCAGAACTCAGCTTCAAATGTCTTCTTATTAGTAGGCTCTTCCGTGGCCACTCCACGTGAAAGAACAGCCCCGCCCTGCACTCTCAGTCTCCCTTAACCTGCCTCTCCCGCCCACATAATCACCTATCTCCCCCTGACATATTGGGAGTCTATATATCATCTGTTGCACATCCCACAGAATATAAGGTCCATGAGGCCAGAGGGTAGGGACTTTGTCCACTGCCATCTATCCAGCCCCTGGAATATAGTACTGAACATAGTAGGAGCTCGATCAGTATTTTTTGAGTGAAATGATTCAGTGAAGGCTGCCCCCCGATCTCTGCTACCATAAGGCCCTGAATACTCTCTACCTTTCCACAGAGCATCCTTGAAAGGAACTAGGTATGGAGGAAATCTGAACTACTGAGCTTCACACCACAAAGAGGATGAGTGATTAAAACAAAGAAACAAACAACCCAGCAAAATAAACTATGAAGCTATACACTGCTCAAATTTTAATTTTGTTTCTCTTCAGAGTTACCCAATAGGATGGGGGCTGACGGTGAAGAGCAGATCAGTTACAGGAAATAAAAGAGCTGCGTTTTCTTGGCACGTCTGTGTGAAGGTAGAAATCAGCATCTCTCTGCACACATGGCCCCTTCCCCCTAGTTCAAGGGCGCGTGTGATGCTACAGAGGGTGCATGAGACAAATTCTGTGTCTCCAAAAGCCCACGAGCTAGCTAGGGTGCTGCGATACGTATTATGGAGTTTGGAGACATCTGTGGGAACGTGTGCAGCCAGATTTCGTGGTAAATAACCACAAAGTCTGTCAACAGGTTTCCCTGGAGTAGGAGGACCGCTCCTGCGCGCTGGGCTGTGGAGGGCGCAGCTGAGAAGTCATGCAGCCAGTGACAGAGCTCGGTCACTTGGCTGGGTGGCCGGGCCTGGAGCAGCTCAGGGGAGGTGTGACGTCACAGGACTTCCCCGTTTCCGTTGTTTGGAAGCACTCCTCAGCACAGCTGCTCTGGGGAAGGCTTGAGCAACCATCATAGGGGTTGAAAAGGCTCTGGGGACCACTGGTGCTGTACTTGGAGGAAAAGAAGGGCTCATCTGAAGTCTTGCAGGAAAGGAATCCATGCCCTGGACGCCATGTCTGGAGTGTGTCAGAGTGTCAGCCAATGGGACCTTTATCTCTCTACCTAGTGTTTGTTCCGGGATGTCTAGGCCCAGGCGTTGGGACACACCGTCGCTGTTTTCTGTCTTCTGTCATGCAGGTGTTGCCCTTTGCCCAACTCATGTGGGCTGCACCCTACACCTCTTCCTTGTGCTCCCTGACAGGGCACTGACTTATGGGGCTGACTTTCTGATCAGAGCTGCACTTACGCTTTCACGTGGATATGTGGACCGCACAGGCCAGGCCTCTCCCCAAAATCTCTGCAAATGTGAAGCAGCCCTAGGTGGTTCCCATATTGGCAGTCTATTGCTGAGTAACAAATTACCCCCAATACTTAGCGATTTGAAACAGCAAACGTCCGTTGTCTCACAGTTCCTGTGGGTCAGGCCTCTGGGAGTAGTTGAGCTGGTGTCCGGCTCAAGGTCTCACAGGCTGCAGTCAAGGTGTCGGTCTGGGCTGCAGCCTCATCCCAAGACTCCAAGGGCCACTTCGAAGCTCAGCTGTGTGGCTGTTCATAGGCCTCGGAAGATGTGCTTCCAAACTCAATCACGTGGGCCTCTCCACGGGGCTGCCCAGCGACGTGAGACCAATAGTTAAAGACATTTAATAAGAAAAAGTAACGTAGGTGGGTCATTTTAAAAACCTTTTTTTAATCAAAGCATAACACAGATACGAAAAGTGTACAGATCTAAAGTGCACAGCTCAGTGAATTTTCATAAAATGAACACACCCATGTAACCACTCAGGTCAAGAAATAGAACATGACCTAGAATCATCCAGAATCATCCAGAAGCCCTAGTTCTTCTCCCAGGCATCACCTTTCTTCTCCCTCCGTAAGTGTAGCCGCTACCTAGACTCTGGTACCACATCTGCCTGGGTTTTTTTTTTTTTTTTTTTTTCCAGCTTTACGGAGGTATAATTGACACATTTGCCTGTTCTTAAACTTATATGTAAATACAATCCTGCAGTACGTGTTCTGCGTCTGGCTTCTTGCTTAACATATGTGTGAGGTCCATTTAAGCTGTAGTATGAAGCTGTAACTCAATGTATTTCATTACCATAAAGAATTCTGTTATATGAATATACTACAATATACATTATATAACAATCTATTCTACCACTGATATACATTTGGGTTATTTCCACTTGGGGGCCAATAAAGACACTACCTACACTAGGCTCTAAACCTCCTTGTACACGTCTTTTGATACACACGTGCATGCATTTCTGTTAGCCATTGTGGTAGGCAGGTCCACAGAGATATCTACATCCTAATCCCCAGAACCTATGAATATGTTACATTTCATGGCAAAGTGGAATTAGGGCACCAAATGGAAGTACATTTGATAATCATCTGACTTTACGATAGGAAGATTATCCTGGATGATCTGGCTGGGCCCAGTGTAATCACTGTGCAAGTCGGAGAGGGGGCAGAAAAGGAGGTCAGAGGGATGCCTTCTGAGACCCACCCACTGTTGCTGGCTCTGGGACCATCAGCCGAGGACTATGGGTAGCCTCTAGAAGCTGAAATGATCAAGGAAAAGGATTCTTCCCTAGAATCTCCAGAAAGAACATAGCCTTGCTGACACCTTGATTTTAACCCAGGAGACCCATTTTGAACTTCTGAACTACAGAACCATAAGATAAAAAGATATGTTGTTTTATTCCACTGAGTTTGAGGTAATTTGTTACAGCAGCAATAGAAAACTAATACAATGATGTTCTTGTAAGTAGAATCATTGTGTATGTCCATGTTCATCTCTTCTAGACACTGTCAGTTTTCCAATTTGGTTATGCCAACTTTACTCCCACCAGGAATGTATGAGTGTTCCCACTGTTCCGCGTCTTTGTCAATGCTTCGTCAGCCAGTCCTTTTAACTCTAGCCTTTCTGTTAAGGCATCTCATTTTCATTTCCATTTCTCTGATTACTGAGGAGGTCGAGTACCCTTTCGTGTCATTACTGGCCATTCGGATCTCCTCTTTTGGGAAGTGTCTGATGAGATCTCTTGCCATGCGATTCCTTTGTGCTGCTCTAGTAAAGGAGGAATAAGGAGGAATAGAATTTAGAACATAGCTCTCTAGTTTTCCATTCATAAAACCATTCTGCATTCTCAAGTCACAAAATTGGGATTTTCTTTAATGTTTTATAAGGCTTTCTTCTTTTCTTATTCTTCTTTAAAAATAAGAAAGATGGGCTTCCCTGGTGGCGCAGTGGTTAAGAATCCACCTGCCAATGCAGGGGACACGGGTTTGAGCCCTGGTCCAGGAAGATCCCACGTGCCGCGGAGCAACTAAGCCCGTGCGCCACAACTACTGAGCCTGCACTCTAGAACCCACAAGCCACAACTACTGAGCCCGAGTGCCACAACTACTGAAGCCTGTGTGCCTAGAGCCCCTGCTCTGCAACAAGAGAAGCCACTGCAATGAGAAGCCTGCGCACCACAACAAAGAATAGCCCCCGCTCACCACAACTACAGAAAGCCCGCGCACAGCAACAAAGACCCAACGCAGCCAAAAATAAAAATAAATAAAATAAACTTACTAAAACAAAAGATCAATGGAATCTAATAGTGTATTAAAAAAAAATAAGAACGAGAAGCAGATTCTAGCCTGCATATCACAATATGGCTAGTTTAGCAAGTTTACCACACAACACGCACACTCACACACAGTTACAAACAGATATGGGACACTGAAAAGAAATATGCAGCAACCATTAAAGCCACTAGCAAATATTTTTAAAAACAGTAGTTGTAAATCCCAATAGACCATCAGGGTTTTATTTATAGATTAATAATCTCTGCATGAGGCTATTTCATTCAGAGGCTCTGTGATGAGGGTATTAGGACAAGCCTCAGTATTGAATGTTGAGATCAAAATATGATCTTCCTCAGCTGATGTAACTTCCAAAATAAATCATTCATACAGTCGGTGACTCATATAATCCATTCCAATGTGCTCTGCTACTTGTTAGGAGATTTTTATTTAATTTAAGCATTTTCATTATTCCAGATTTTTATTGTGCCCTGTGCAGTTCTGAGTCTTGGGCAATCGTTATAATAAGGTTGCTAGTCAGAGACTGCAGATAAAGAACAGCAATCCAATAATTAAAAGGCAACCAAGGGCTTCCCTGGTGGCGCAGTGGTTGAGAGTCCGCCTGCCGATGCAGGGGACACGGGTTCGTGCCCCGGTCCGGGAAGATCCCACATGCCGCGGAGCGGCTGGGCGCGTGAGCCATGGCCACTGAGCCTGCGCGTCCGGAGCTTGTGGTCCACAATGGGAGAGGCCACAACAGTGACAGGCCCGCGTACCACAAAAAAAAAAAAAAAAAAAAGGCAACCAAGAGTATGATCTGTTGAGTAGCAAAAAATCAGATCTAAAACTGAATGAAAGTGGGCTAAAAGAGAAAACTCTTAATGCAAAATATTATTTCCAGTAGTGAACTGATACATGTTGGGGCTTCTGTGTTACAAAGGGGATTTTGTAAGGTAATCAGACAAACAGATTAGGCACAAGAATCTTGACTTTCCTCTTCTTACAATATCACCCCTCAGAATTCCATTTTTAATACTTTCAGGATTCTATTAGACCAGGTTCTATTCCTTCCTCTTCCTATTTATTCCTTATCTACTACCATTCCTACCTTCGGCATGGCTTTCCATCCTCAGAAAAAGTAAGGTTTTTGAGGGCAAAGACCTGGTCTTTTTCTTTTTTGTACATCTTTCTAAATATCTTTTGGAATTACCCGCTCATCTCTGCTTCCATCACCCTAGTTCAAGCCACGGTTTCGCACTTTGCCTCCTGTGGACTCCTGGTCTCTCTACATCTATCCTCACCTCCCCACCATCCCACCCCACCCCAGCCCCATCTTACAAACTCTCCACAGAGCAGCCAGATGGATCTTGTTTCCACACAAACCTGATCCTGTCATTTGTGTCCTTAACATGGATTGCCCTTACTCCAAACTCTTGCATGTGGCCTGAGAAGCCCTGCCTGGTCTGGCTCTGGCCTGCCTCACCAGCCTCTTCTAGAACCTCTCTCCTTGTTCTCTGAGCTCCACCTTTCAGATCCTAAAATACACTGTGCTCCTCTCAACCTCAGGGCCTTTGCATACACTATTTCCTTCTGCCTGGCTAATGGCCATCAGTCCTCAGGTTCCCCTGTCGTGGTCTCCTCTTCTTTCAAGGATGCTAATCATATTGGATTAGGACCCCATCCTTATGGCCTCATTTAGAACTTTAATTACTTCTTTAAAGACCTGTTATGGACTAAATGTTAGTGTTCCCGCAAAATTCAGATGTTGAATCTAATTCTCATTGTGATGGTATTTGGAGGTGAGGTCTTTGGGAGGTTATTAGGTCATGATGGTAGAACCCTCCTGAATGGCATTAGTGCTCTTATAAGAAGAGACCAGAGAGCTAGCTAGTTCTCCTTTTGCTGTGTGAGGATACAATGAGAAGTCGCCAGTCTGCAGCTTGGAAGAGGGCTCTCATCAGAACCCAACTGTGCTGGCATCCTGATCTCAGACTTCCAGCCTCCAGAACTGTGGGAAATAAATTTCTGGTTGTTTGTAAGCCACCCTGTCTATGGCATTTTATCATGGCAGCCTGAGCCAAGACAAGGCCCTATCTCCAAATTCAGTCGCTCTGGGGGTTAGGGTTTCAACATATGAATCTTGGAAAAACACAATTCAGTCCATAACAGTGCCCAATACTGAATATATTCTGATACACAAGACACAGAGGTCCCTGTCCTCAAGGAGCCCATAGTCTGGGCAGGAGGTGAACAGGTGGAACAGACAATAAATAAGAAAACTAAATGAATATATAATAACAAATAATAAGAAGTACTCAAAGGAAAAAGCAGGGTATGTTGAGAGAGAAGTGTGAGCACCTATTGTAGACTCAGGAGCTAGGAAGGGCCTCTTTGAGAAGATGCTTTGAAGTTAAGACCTAAAGGCTGAGAAACAGCTAGCCATGTCAGCGTCTTCACGTGTGCTGTTCCCTCCACCAGGGGCAGGCAGTCAGGTGGGAAAGAGTTTGGCATATTTAAGAAGAATGAAAGAGGCCAGGATGATTGAAATGCAGTGAGTGACGCAGAGAGGAACCTAGGTGAAGTTGGAAAAAGTAGGCAGGGGAAAGATTTCACAGGGCCATGTGGCCCTCATGAGGATTTAGGTTACAGTAAGGATATTAGGAAGATTTTTAAAGATTTTAACCAGAAGAGCTATGACACAACTGTCACTATGTGAGAATGGACCCTGTAGAGGCAACTGTGAAAGCAGGGTTTGCAATCAGGCTACTTTCAGTGAATCCCACGATGGGACTGTAATAGCTTAGATTAGCGTGGTAGCACCAGAGACAGGGAGAAACTGGTTAGAGAGGAAAATCCAGAGTTCAGTTTTGAAGATGCTTGTTTGAGATGTTTGTGAGACATTCAAGCAGATGTGTCTAGTGGTCAGTTATACAGGCTGGGAGTTGAAAGATGACGTGTAGGATGGGGATATATGGAGTCTCCTCTGACCTCAGGGTTAAGGTGTAAAGTCAGCATGTAAAGCCAAAGTGTAAACAATTAGAAACTGCCTTTGGAAAACTCTACTGTCTCTTGAACCTGAGCCTTTGGAAGCCAGAAGCCGGGGTCCACTTCTTTTGCTCTTTGCACTGTGGCCCCTATTTGCATCTCCCTCACCCCCAGCAACATCTTCTCTGGGTTACCAGAAAGCAAAGTCTGGTTTGCAGAAATGGGAAAAATGGAGGAAGGAAGACTTTTTTCTTTGCCACGTGGGTAAAGTTGAAATCACTGTTCACGTAATACGGCTTTAGTGTATAAACTTGGGAATCATCAGCAACCGGATGGTTTTTAAAAATATGGAAATGAACAAGGTCACTCAGGGTGAGGGTGAAGCAGAATGGGGGCTGTATTCGTTTC
Organism: Delphinus delphis; assembly: GCF_949987515.2. NCBI lineage: Eukaryota > Metazoa > Chordata > Mammalia > Artiodactyla > Delphinidae > Delphinus > Delphinus delphis. Next base: position 94,605,469 of record NC_082691.1, read on the forward strand.
CTAGGGCTGGCGTCACCAAGTACCACAAACTGGGAGCCTTAAAACAAGAGAAATTTATTCTTTCATAGTTCTGGAGACTAGAAGTCAGAGATCAGGGTGTTATCAGAGCTGTGCCCCCTCTGAAACCTGCAGGGCAGAATCCTTCTTCGCCTCTTCTAGCTTCTGGTGTTGGCTGGCAGTCCTCGGCATTCCTTGGCTTGAGATGCATCCCTCTGATATCTGCCTCTGTCTTCACAAGGCGACCTCCAGGGACTTCCCTGGTGGCACAGTGGTTAAGAATCTGCCTGCCAATGCAGGGGACACAGGTTCGAGCCCTGGTCCGGGAAGACCCCACATACTGAGGAGCAACTAAGCCCATGCGCCACAACTACTGAGCCTGCGCTCTAGAGCCTGCGAGCCACAACTACTGAGCACGTGCACCACAGCTACTGAAGCCTGCGGCCCTAGAGCCCATACTCTGCAACAAGAGAAGCCACTGCAATGAGAAGCACGCGCACCGCAACAGAGTAGCCCCCGCTCACCGCAACTACAGAAAGCCCGCGCACAGCAACGAAGACCCAATGCAGCCAAAAATAAATAAACAAAAAAAACAAGGCACCCTCCACTCACATGTCTGTGTCTCCATGGGACCCTCCATTTCCTGTGTATCTTTCTCTCCTCTTCTTTGAAGGACACTAGCCATACTAGATTAAGGGCCATTGCTATTCCAGTATGACCTCATCCTAACGAGTTATATCTACAAAACCCCTGCTTCCAACCAAGCTTACATTCTGAGGTGCTGGAGGTTAGGACTTCAACACACCTTTTGGGGACACAACTGAACCCATAATAAGGGCCCTGGGACAAGTGCTGAGGAACAGCAACATCAGAGGTCAGGAGGGCTGGACAAGCGTGAAAAAATTACCAGCACGATACCTGTCTTTTCCAGTGGGTCTGTGCTCCTGTTAACATGTCTGTCTTTCCCTTCAGAATGTGAGACCCATGAAGACAGAGGCTGCCCCTCTCATGCTCACCAAGGTCCCCCAGCTGTGGGTCAAAAATGTTATTTTTATCGTGACTTCCTAAACCACAGTCTTCATTTCTTATAGGAAAGTTAAAAATTTCCAGAGACATTTCACCAACGATCTCATAACTTTCCAAGTTGGTCTTCTCCTTTCTGACCGCATCTATATTTATTCAGGTTCCATTGGCATTCCTGAGGCAGGAGAGTACTTAGTGTGCCAGGGACGGTCACCATGTAAGAATCACAAACATGATACCTCCATTTTACCCTCTTTTCCCTGGTCATTTTACGGACATTCCCAATACACTTTCGTCCTTTTGAAAAGGTCTCTTTCCAGATTACATTCCTTAGTGCAATTGTTGTGAACCACTCCACAACCTCGGGGTGCAAGATGGTCACACCTCTTTTCTCTAATTCATTGCTCAAGTGTCTAAAGGACGACTTAGCTGAAAGCAGGTGACTCTCTTAGGAATTTTCACTCCCCTCCCAGGGATTCTGGAGGTTTATACAGTGTCAAGAGGAGACAAAAGTTATTTCTTCTGATTTCTACTGCAGTTGAGTCTCGTGACCACAAGGTGTCGCTGTTGAGGACCTGTTCTGAGCCATCTGACCACAGATGCTGGTTTGCTCTGGACCAATCCTCCTAGAAGGCTCAGACCCCATCACCATCTGCTGTGGGTTCTTATGGAGAACAATCCCACGTCCTCAGTGCTGTATTCTATAAAAGGGTCCCCAGCCTCTTCTAGCTGGTCTCTCTGCTTTCATTCTTGCTCTAATGAATTATCCTAAAAGTGGAGAGGAAACAAAGTTTCCAAGACTCTGGAGGAAAGAATTGGTGGTAGAGTTGGGTGAAAAAAGTACGTTAAAGATGCTCTTTTATTCATGAAACTTTTGCATTAAATTGTGTCAAATAGCCATAGAGTGAAGTCTTGAGTTATAATTTATGGTGTATATCTCTATCAAATTGGGCTCACCCAGAACCTTGGGAGAAAAGAGAATAATCATTAGAGAGCATAGAGGACTATTACCGACTTCCCTGTTTGCAAGAGTCTAGAATAGAGAAACGAGCTCCGGATGTGGGATAAGAAGACCTGAGGTCCAGTCCTTGTTCTGCAGTATTTTAGCTACATGAATTTGAAAAGTCACTCAGTTTCTTTGACCTTGACGCCCAAGTCTGTAAACTCAGGACAATGCCAGTCCTTTTCATCTTATGATGCTCTTCTGAGAATCAAATGGATTGATTCGGAAACTGTAAAGCACTATATAAATATAAGGTCTTTCCCAGCAGATGTTTTAAGAAAATAATAGATTTTATTTTTTGAGCAGTTTTAGGTGTACAGAAAAATTGAGCAGAAAGTACAGAGTTCCCGTAGGCCTCCCACTCCGCTTGCAGTTTCCACTATTATTAAATTCTTGCATCCATTTGTTACAATCGATGAGCCAATACTGGTACATTATTATGAACTAAATCCATAGTTTATATTAGGGTTCATTCTTTGTGTTGCACATTCCATGGGCTTTGACAGATGTTTAATGACATATATCCAGTGTTGTACAGAATGGTTTCACCGCCCTACAAATCCCCTGTGCTCCCCTGTTCATCTCCTGTCTCCCCAGAACCCTGGCAACCGGCGATCTTTTCACTGTCTCCGTAGCTTTGCCTTTCCAGATGTCATAGAGTTGGACTCATACAGTGTGTGGCCTTTCACGTTGGCTTCTGTCACTTAGTAATATGTCTTTCAAGTTGCTCCAGGTCTTTTCCTTGAGAGCTCTTTTTCATTGTTGAAAAATATTCCATTACCAACGTATTCCCAGCAGACATTTTATTTAAAAAGAAAGACCAAAGACCGCATTGTATTAGAGTTAATTAAATATCAAGAATTCCATGAAAGAGAAAAGGAAGGTGCACAGGGCAGCTTGATGTGGAGGTGTGTGGGCAGAGAGGTTGCATTTCCCCTCTCGTCGCGTTGATGCAGGCGGTGTGTCTCAGAGGGGGCAGGGATTATGGGCTGGTTGTAAATATGAGAACCTGGTTATTGCTCTTCTTCTCCCTCCTGGAAACACAGCTCAACTGCCAGCAACTTGGTCCCCTAAGCGCAGGGCCTGGTGCACAGTACCTGGGCCTGCTGCTGATGGCCGACTAAGAAAAAAAATGCTCAAGTCTTGTATCTCAAACCTGACACGTAAGAGCATGCAATAAATGCTTGAATGAATGGGTGAGGAAACACAGGATAGGCCCCCAGACTTGGGGACTCAGGGAAGATGCCAGGAGGAGGCAGGAAGATCCAGTCATTAATGATCTTGTGATAAGGCCAGGGAGATACGACTGCGGAGACCAAGATCCCCTTTACAGACTGCTAAGCACTGCAGAGGGACTGTTTGTATCAGATTCAGGCCAGGACATCCCCAAGGTCTCTGACAGTAAAGAAAAAAGCAACCTGGGGCCAGCCAGTAGACCCAGAGGAAAATTGGTCTCTTGTGGACCTGTTTAGCCCCAATTCTCCTTCTCCAGCCAGATCTTCAGCGCCACCTAGTGATGTGCCCTTCAGGCTGGCTGTGCTACCAAAGCAACCGACCAGGGAGGGCTTCAGGCCCTGGCTTAAAGCTGGAAGGATTAAAGCCTTCCTCTTAAGGTTCAGGATAAGAGACTATGTGGAAATAATGAATAAATGGAGAGCTTTAGAATTAACGTCAGAGAATTTTAAGTCACAGAACTTAATCTCAGCAATTACATGCATACAGTTAGGAGCAGGGTTTTGTATTTGTGCTTATCTCTCTGCAGCTTGGGATATTGAGCAATTCTGGTCAATGAGGCCAAGATCAAAAGTTAAAGCTGTGCAAAGAAGTGCAGAACTGAGAAGTAGAAGAGAGAACCCGACCCAGCCCCTACCCCCAGGCAGAGCAAGTGTTATCCATTTCTCAATTAGAGCAGGTAAGGCTCCATTAAACGCCCAAGGCCAAGTGGCCAACAAAGGAAGCAAGGACCTGGATTGGGTGGAATGATCTTTTCCTCTTGCTGTGCTGCTTCTTAGGGCCCCCTTTCTTTTGATATTCACCTAGTTTTGCCACAATTGCATTGATATTCTCCTACCAATGGGCAAGTCAGCTTTGTTCTATCCTATTGCAACAAACTGTACTCCTAAAGGCTTGGATCACTCTGTCCCTAATGCAAGAACTACAGTTCCTGAGAATTTTTATAATGCAGATGGCAGGTTATTGCATTTGTTATATACATTAAATATCTTAACTATAATGTCAACTCCTCTCTCCTTTGTCCATTATAAAATTTAGGTCCATCTCTGTATGTAATATTTTTAACCTAATTAATGCAGATCACAGTGGATTTTTTAAATCTGCATTTTCTTTAAGAGCATGTCATTCATAGATTTAAAGTAACCACCCCCAATGACATAAGTAAACAAAGGAGCTGGATTTCCTATCTCAATGTCTAGGAGTATTTCTGCCACATGACCTGACTGCACCACACTTGAGGTCAAGAAGTCTTTTTTATTCCCAACTTAATAATACATAAAACACTATATACTGTATCACCCTTTTGGAAATTTGTATGCTCATTTGTATATCAAAGGTTCTATTGAATCTAATATAAATACACATGTTTAGCCTAGTGATTCCCAAGCTCATGGAATCATTGTTTTGTTGTTGTTGTTTGGTATGTGTGCATAACTGTTAACTTTCCTCTGACATAACACGCTATAAAACACACCATGAGAAATGCTGGTCTGGAAGCTAATATGCTGGACAGTCTGATTGAAGAGACCTGGACTTGAGAGATGATTTTGAACTGAATGAGGATTCAATCTTTGCAAATAGTCCTTGGGCATAAAACAAAAATGGAAAAACAGCTCAGAGCATAAGTTTGCTTCAAAATTCTTACTTGTAACCTTCCTTGTTCAAGAAAGAATTAATATGGGGGAGCAGGATTTCAATGGTACAGTGATTGTCTCCGGGGGTCTCCATGAAAATGTAAAATGTACCCATGGTATGGCATCTTCTCCCTTCCTTTCTTCGACATCTTTCATCTTTTTCTTGGATTGCTACTCACTCTAGCTCCCCATCTTTTTCATCTCTCTCTCTCTCTTTTTTGTTTTTTAACCTTTTATTTACTTATTTAGTTTCCAGCTTCATTGAGACATAAATGACTCATAGTCTAGCGGCCCCTTTTAACCTCTCCATCTCAGCATACAGCAGGTTTCAAAGTTACCACTCACACCTACTTTGGTTTCCTCAGTGCCTATCAGTTTGATGTTAGCAAAACAATCTGATCAAATTAATATTCGCTATATAATCAGTTCTTAGTGCTTCAGAAGCATTGGTAATTGGAATAAATAATTCTGTAAGTGAAAAATTTCAATTAGCCTTGGAGAGATTTGGAGAAAAGAGTTGACGGATCCAAGCTGAATATTTAAAAGATATATTTCTGCATAGTCTATATTCTAGAAACAAATAGTTCTATATTGAAATTTAAATAGTACCATTTACAAGAGTACTAAAAACCTGAAAAACATAGGGATATATTTAACAAAACGTGTCCAAGACATGTACAATTAAAACTTAAGAAACATTACTGAGATAAAGAACACCTAAATAAATGGATAGAAATGCCACGTTCATGAATTGGAAGACTCAATATTGTAAAAAAGTTGTCTCCTCAAATTGATCTATGTATGTCTTCATTGTGGCCATGACAGGAATGTATATATTTATCAAAAGTCACCAATCTGGGTGCATTTTATTGTATGTAAATTATATGTCAATAAAATTGATTTTAAAAATTGTAGTGGGGAATGCAAGATCAGGAAGGAATAGGTTTGGGTATATCTCTGTGTTGAGGTGGACACATTTTGAGTAGGTTTATATGCTAAAGAGGGAAAGACAGTGCAGATGGAGGGAGAAAACACGGGAGGGAGGGTTTGACTGATAAGGCAGTTTTCTCAAAGAGAGGGAGAAGGGGGTGCCTGGCAAAGTACAGGTGGATGCATGAGCCTTGAAGGGGAGGAGGGAACACTGTGTCCCACAGCCTGCAGTCGAGGAGGGTGCATTTTCACCTTTGAGTCATGTTATGTGAGTAATTTTGTGTGTGGGAGGGCAGAAGATTGAGGAAGTTCAGGGTTCATTCAACCCTAAAATAGTATTTATTTTATGACAGGCACTATCTATATAAGGATGAGAGTATTCTATAGGAAAAAGAATAACATTATCACTGTCCTTATGGAATTTAGAACATCATAGTTGGGGGAGGGGTCAGGCACTAATACAATTACAAACTTGTATTATATTACAATTGCGAAACATTCAGATTATTAATGAATTCCACGAAGGCTAAGGGAGCTCTGGGTGAGTGTAACAGGAGGAACCTAATTTAGATGAATGACCCAGGGAAGGTCTCTGGGGTGAAGTGACCATTGAGCTGAGAGGAGGAAGATGAATGGGAGTGGGTTAGGTGACGAGTGAATGGACCAGGCTTGGTGAAGACCTTGACATTGGAAAGATTTTGGTATATTTTGATATGGAAAAATAATTATGGGTGAATTTTAAAACATTAATATAAAAAATGAAACCACAGAAAATTCCTAGGAAATAAATACAGGTGAATTTCTGATGATTTTGATAGAAGGCTCTCCAGTAGTATGACTAAAATTCAACTGCATACCATAGAATAGGTTTTTTGTTGTTTGTTTGTTTTCTTAAATGTAAAACATATCATAAACCAAGTACGAAGGCAAATAGACCATGAAGGTATTTGGAACAAATAAAGGATTACGGCTCTTAATCTACAAAGAGCATGTACCAAACTGATGAGAAAACCACTAAAATATTCACAGAATCCAGTTACTATAATATCATCCTTCTAAAATGATTTAATACTTTCATCATTTAGATAAGGTTATAGAATTTTAGAGGCAAAAATAAACATAAAAAGCAAGTTGGGAAAATATGATAAAAATACAAGTAAAAAACAAGCAATTATTTTATGGAAGGGAAAATTAAAATGGCTAAATAGATGAAAAAGCATTTTTACTCATAATCAAATGGAAGTTGAAAAACGAAATACCATCTTCCCAGCAATTAAATAATTAGACATGGGAGGGAAAAAAAGTTACTTACTGCTGGTGAGAAGGCTATCCTATACAGATGGTGAGAATATTAAATTGGTTATAAGCTTTTAATAAAACAGTTTGGGAATATGCATCTGAAACCTTAGATATTTTTTTCCCCTGATTCCAGTTTTTAAAATTAACCCTAAGGATATAATCCTAAACGACTTCAAAGATCTTCAATTTTTTTTTTTTAGTTAAAATCTTAAAGCCCAATCTTTCCACAATGAAGGGATAAAGAATGATGTATCCAAATGTTGAAATATTATGTATTAATTTAAAAGAATTTAAAAAACATTATGTGGGCATCCCTGGTGGTTCAGTGGTTAAGAATCCACCTGCCGATACAGGGGACATGGGTTCGAGCCCTGGTCTGGGAAGATCCCACATGCCACGGAGCAACTAAGCCCAGGTGCCACAACTACTGAGCCTGTGCTCTAGAGCCCGCGAGCCACAACTACTGAGCCTGTGTGCCACAACTACTGAAGCCCGCATGCCTAGTGCCCGTGCTCTGCAACGAGAGAAGCCACATTAATAAGAAGCCCGCACACCACAACAAAGAGTAGCCCCCGCTCACCGCAACTAGAGAAAGCCTGCGCGCAGCAACAAAGACCCAACGCAGCCAAAAATAAACAAATGAATAAGTAAGTTAAAAATATATATATATTATGATCTGTGGTCACCTGCAACCATGTGGCCACTGAAGGCAAGAGACTTTTACTGCCACACTACCCTAAAAAATATCATATTGGCTGGTCCACTACCTTAACGCTACCACAGCGAAGGAAGCGCACCACGCACTGCATCCTCCACCAAAAGAAGGCACCCATTTTTGAGGCAACAACTGTGAGATGCACGTGTGCTACAGTGACCCATTTCACAGGTGGGCAAAAAGCTGTCAGGTCTGAGTGGGCTTGGAGCAGGAGAAGTTTCCTCTGCTGAGGGCTACAATTGATTTTGTCCTTCAGCCCTTAAGATCTAACAGATCTAACCATGTTCCTGGTGTCTGGGGGCAGATCAGGATGTGGAATGGACGTATAGCAAGACCCTGTGGATTCACAGGTTTGGTTTTATTTTCCCTGCCTGTCATGCCTTGCCAGAGCCACCAACTGGGGACTCAACAGGGGCCTTATGAATGATTGCGGTATCTTGCACAGCATTGCTTCACACCAAGGAACCCAAGTTCGGTAGAGGGCCATGAGCATCACTTCTCAAGACAGTATGGTATTGGCAAAAGAACAGACAAGTAGATCAATGGAACAAGATAGAGGGCCCAGAAATAGACCCTCATAATTAGAGTGAACTGAGCTTGGACAAAGGAACAAAGACAGTACAATGAAACAAAGATAGTCTCTTCAACAAATAGTGCTGGAAAAACTGGAAATCCACTTATAAAAAAAAAATTAATTTAGACACCTTACACTCATCACAAAAATTAACTCAAAATGGATCATAGACCTAAATGTAAAATAAAACTCTAAAATTTCTGGAAGATAGCATAAGGAGGAAACCTAGATGACCTTGGGTATGGTGATGCCTTCCTAGACACCACACCAGACATGACCCATGAAAGAAAAAAATGATAAACTGGGCTTCATTAAAATGAAAAACTTCTGCTTTGCAAAAGATAATATCGAGAGAGTTAGAAAACAAGCCATAAACTGGGAGAAAATACTTGCAAAAGACACATCTGGTAAGGGACTGCTCTCCAAAATATGTAAAGAACTCTTAAAACTCAACAATAAGGAAACAAACAACCTGATTTTAAAATGGACCAAAAACTTTAACAGACACTTCACCAAAAGTGATATACAGTTGGCAAATAAAAAAACATATGAAAATCTACTCCACATAATATTATCAGGGAAATGCAAATTCAAACAACAAGGTGATACCACTACAAGCCTGTTAGAATGGCCAAAATCTGGAACACTGACAACATGAAATGCTAGTGAGGACGTGGAACAGCAGGAACTCTCATTCATTGCTGATGGGAAGGCAGAATGGTACGTCCACTTTGGACGACAGTTTGGTGGTTTCTAACAAAACGAAACATACTCTTATCATATGATCCAGCAATCACACTTCTTGGTATTTACCCAAAGGAGTTGAAAACTTATGTCCACACAGAAACGTACACATGGGGCTTCCCTGGTGGCGCAGTGGTTGAGAGTCCGCCTGCCGATGCAGGGGACACGGGTTCGTGCCCCGGTCCGGGAAGATCCCACATGCCGGGGAGTGGCTGGGCCTGTGAGCCGTGGCCGCTGAGCCTGCGTGTCCGGAGCTTGTGCTCCGCAACGGGGGAGGCCACAACAGTGAGAGGCCCGCGTACCGCAAAAAAAAAAAAAAAAAGAAACTTACACATGGATGTGTATAGCAGCTTTATTCATAACTGCCACAGCTTGGAGGCAACCAAATGACCTTTAGTCGGTGAATGGGTAGATAAACTGTGGTCCATCCAGACCATGGAATATTATTCAGGGCTAAAAAGAAATGAGCTATCAAGCAATGAAAAGACATGGAGGAAACTTAAATGCGTATTACAAAGTGGAAGAAGCCAATCTGAAAAGGCTGCATACTATACAATTCTAACTATGTGACAGTCTCTAAAAGCAAAACTATGGAGACAGTAAAAAGATCAGTGCTTGCTGGGGTGGGGATTGTGCGACAGAGAAATAGAAAGCACAGTGAGCACAGTGGTTTTTTTAGGGCATTGAAATGACTCTGTATAATATGATAATGATGGATATATGTCATTATGCTTTTGTCTAAACCCATAGAACATTTAAGACCAAGAGTAAACCCTAAGGTGAACTATGGACTTTGGGTGATTATGATGTGTCCATGTAGGCTCATCTTTAGATTAAAAAAAAAAAAAAGGCACCATTCTGGTGAGTGATGGGATAATGGGGGTAGGCTAGGCAAGTGTAGGGGCAGGGGGATATATGGGAAATCTCTGTACCTTCCTCTCCATTTTGTGATAAACCTAAAACTGCTCTAAAAAATAGAATCTTTAAAAGAACACCTCCTTAAAATTCATTATGGATAGAATTTCCTCCTTGTTTCAGAATACTTAGAAACTGGGTTACTCTGGGAGACTGGGTTTTGCAAAACAATATTGGAGAACTTGCTTGATACAATCAATGTGAACCCTGTCTTTGTCCCTTTTCATGCCTATGTGAAACAGCCACCTGGAAAGTGCCAGCTAGGGCCCAGATGTCGTCAGGAGGAGAAGGTGGCAAAAGACAAGGAGACACAGTAACAAAAGAAGTCACTTTCGGGAAAAGGCAGGGCCCGTATCGATCATGGGTGAGAATGGGCTTTGCAGAGGGTTCTTATAAAATCCCATGTTCAATGTGGAAGATATTCTCTCTCCTGGCAACCTGCTGGTTTCTCGAAAGGCCTCATTTACATGTTTCCAATCTGTTAGTTACTACTAACCGTGGATATTAAAGGTCAAAACAAAGAAGAGATTTTAAGCCTAAATACCACAAGATCTCCACTTCATACTTTTCTTAGTGGAAACAAAGTAGTCTAAAGAAGAACCTGTGTGCATCAAATATGTAAACAAACCAAAATGAATGTTAAAGGAATTTGTACATAATTTTTGAGGGTCAAAGTTCTGGTGGAGGAGCGTCTATTCCCATAAGAAGCAGATTCCATCTGAGATGCCTCATGTAAGGCTATTTGCTGTGATATGAATGTTATACCGATTTTTCTGAACACTTAACTCTATTTTAATGTCAATGAATCTATAGCAAATGAGCATGGCCCGGGTCCAGGGTCCAGGGGAATGGTTGGAGAATGATTTTAGGAACAATTTAAGGTTAGACATACCAACTGATGTCAACTAGCTCCTTTCTGCCTTCTGTTTTCATCTGTTTTTCCCTTAAAATTTCAACATCATCTTTTTAAAAACATTGTCCTCACTGTGTCTCCTACCCACCAAGAGCCTATGGCTTGTGCTTTATCAAGTCAGTGCTCTTGGCTTCAAGAAGCAGAAAACCTTGGCTCTGACTGGCTTAGACAATAATGGAATTTATTATTTCACATTACGGGATGTCCAAGTTTTTTTTTTTTTTTTTTTTGCGGTATGCGGGCCTCTCACTGTTGTGGCCTCTCCTGTTGCGGAGCACAGGCTCCGGACGCGCAGGCTCAGCGGCCATGGTTCACGGGCCCAGCCGCTCCGCGGCATGTGGGATCCTCCCGGACCAGGGCACAAACCCGTGTCCCCTGCATCGGCAGGTGGGCTCTCAACCACTGCGCCACCAGGGAAGCCCGGATGTTCAAGTTTGAGCAAACTCCAGGCATAGTCCAACCATTTGCCTCAACGATGTCACCAAGGACCAAGTTCCTTCCACCTCTTCCTGCTCATCCCCTGTGAGCTGGCTTTGCCCAAGGGCTGGCTCCCTTCATGGTTGAACAATAGTTGTAGCAGTTTCAGGTATTATGTACACATATGACCCTATCTATGGGAAAAAGTGGGACCATCCCTTTCATTTTTTTCAACAGCATTATTGAGGTGTAATTCACATACCTTACAACTCTTTCATCTAAAGTTTATAATTCAGTAGTTTTTAGTATATTCATAGAATTGGGCAACTCTCACCACAACCAACTTTAGAACGTTTCATCCCCCTAAAAAGAAATCTCATACCCATTAGCAGTCATTTCCTATTTTTCCCCCAACCATCCCCAACCCCAGCCTCAGGCAAACTCTAATCCACTTTCCATCTCTATGTATTTGGCAATTCTGAATGTTTCATATAAGTGGAATCATACAATATGTGGTCTTTTGTGACTGGTTATTTCATCTAGCATAATATGTTTAAGGGTCATCACCATATCTTTCTTGAATGTCCCCTTTTAAGGAGAATGAAATCTTTCCTGAGATCTCTCAGCAGACTCCCCCTAAGACTCACTGGTCTAAAGTGAGCTACATGATCACTTCCTAACCCAAGCACTGGCAGTGGAAGAGGAATTACTATGAGGACCTTAAACGGATGTGAACTAACTCCTAACAACAGGGATGGGGTTATCTAGTCACCTGCAAAGTTGTCACAGGCAGGCAGGGACTGTGAAGGTGAGAAGCGTATACCTGAGCGAAATTTGGTTCCTTTTAGGAAAGAAGAATGGGGGAAATGGATGATGGATAAAGAAAGAAAGTGTGTACTACACTTAGTACAACATACTTACAAGTGGAGCCAAGAATCAGTGGTGAAAGAGGCTACACTTTTCTTGGGTTTATTTGTTCTATTGGTCTTCCTTTCTTTCTGGCTTTTTGTTCTGCATCTGTAAGTTTCCGACTCTAGGACACTCTGAAGGTTCTTTTGCTGTAGGTTTACCATGGTCACTGCCTGAAGTCACTCCATATACCACCCCTGCAGTAGATCCTACCGTCAGGCTTAGCTAAGCTGACCAAGTTCTGGAGCTTCAGGGAAGTGGCGAAAGCAGGGAGAAGTAAGTGAGAAGTGAGAGCCACACAGCACCCTCTCTAGGGTAATCAGCAGCCACCTTTGCTGTTCTAGGTTGATGTATATAACTGGGAAGGAGGTTGCAAGTATAAGAGTATTAGATATAGGCATTCGCATGTATATGTGTATATCTTGTCAGTGAGCATAAAAGTAAAATGTGGGGCTACCTTAAGCCTTGAGTCTCTCTCCCTTGGTTTAGTCTCACATTCTCTCACTCTTCCACATTAGGGAGCAATCTGACTGGTGACTTAAGTGCTTCTTAAATCCCCAGTGATCCGTGAGTGATCTTCCTGTTTCCTCTTACCCTGTCTTCCTGTTTCCTCTTCCTGTTTCCTCTTACCCTACTTCTAAACAGAGGTTGTTTCCGTTCAAAATTCTTTTTGTTTTTAAAAATTAATTAATTAATTTTTGGCTGTGTTGGGTCTTCGTTGCTGCGCGCAGGCTTTCTCTAGTTGCAGCGAGCAGGGGCTACTCTTCTTGCGGTGTACGGGCTTCTCACTGCAGTGGCTTCTCTTGTTGTGGAGCACGGGCTCTAGGTGTGCAGGCTTCAGTAGCTGTGGCTCACGGGCTCTAGAGCATAGGCTCAGTAGTTGTGGCGCACGGGCTTTGCTGCTCCGCGGCATGTGTGATCTTCCCAGATCAGGGCTTGAACCCGTGTCCCCTGCATTGGCAGACGGATTCTTAACCACTTTGCCACCAGGGAAGCCCCCCTTCAACATTCTTAATAACAGATTTTGAGCCAAGAGAAAGTCACCTCAGGATTGGTTCTGGACTAATGGGAAGCTACTGGGTTTCCAGATGGTCTGTCATCGTGTTAGGAAAATACTGCAGATTTAAAAAAATTTTATATTGGGGTATAGTTGATTAACAGTGTTGTTAGTTTCAGGTGTACAGCAAAGTGACTCAGTTATACATATACTTGTACCTATTCTTTTTCCATTTAGGTTATTACAGAGTACTGAGCAGAGTTTCCTCTGCTATACAGTAGGTCCTTGTTGGTTATCTGCTTTAAATACAGCAGTGGGTGCATGCCAATCCCAAACTCCCTAACTATCCCTCCCCCTGCACCCTCCCCCGCATAACCATAAGTTCATTCTCTAAGTCTGTGAGTCTGTTTCTGTTTTGTAAATAAGTTCATTTGTATCATTTTTTTGGATTCCACATATAAGCAATATCATGTGATATTTGTCTTTCTCTGTCTGACTTACTTCACTTAGTATGATCTCCAGGTCCATCCATGTTGCTGCAGATGGCATTATTTCATTCCTTTTTATGGCTGAGCAATATTCCATTGTATATATGGTATGTACCGTATCTTCTTTATCCATTCATCCGTCGATGGACATTTAGGTTGCTTCCATGTCTTGGCTATTGTAAACAGTGCTGCAATGAACATGGGGGTGCATGTATCCTTTCGAACCATGTTTTTCTCTGGATATATGCCCAGGAGTGGGATTGCTGGATCATGTGGTAGCTCTATTTTTAGTTTCTTAAATATTACAGATACTGAGACGTAAGTAAGACTCTTCCAGTACTAGGGGCTATTGGCTATCTGTCAGCACGTTCTTCTAATGCCCTCAGGGAAACATGACTTCATTTTATAGGCAGCTGAGTTCACAGTTTCAATGTGTAGCTTATTTCAACATGTAGCCAGTACCATGTGTGGCAATGTGTTGTGTGAAAGAGACACAAATCCCTATCTTTGACGGTGCAGAATGTTCTCCAAAGATCCCAGGCAAGAGTTGGAGACCAAGGAAAATTCCAAAGGACTACTGGGAATTAATTTTCTGCTGTTTAGGAACCTCACTTAACTGTCAGCAATACTGAACAAAGAACATGGGAAAGGGAGAGCATGAGCCATGCCCTTGTCTCTGGCTGTGCACATCTGGATAAATCTTTGGCCTCATCTAAGACATGAATGTGCCAGTGAACCTCAGGGACGCTGCCCAAGGGGCTGCTGCAGGCATCTAAGGCCTGTGGCGTCAGACCTGAGTCTTCTTCTCTGGAACTAGAGATGCTCATCATGGACCAGCAGAGGAAAATTTCCAGGACTCTCCCTAACTATGAGAGAGCACCAGGCTCCAGTCCTTGACTAACAGAAGGTCTTGGGGCTGCCTAAGCCAGAGTGTCAGATTTCTGCTGGGCTGCAGGAAACCATTCAAGGCTGGCTAGCAATGGAGCCTGATTATTTTGGGATCTGTGTACATCCTAGTAAAATAGAGTTTGGAAGAGAGTAGAGCTGGTGTAGGTCTCCAAAAACTCCAACCTCTATATCTACCTAGAGGAATGCATACCGGGATTCCCTCATTAACTCTGATGTCGCCCATTTGTCCTATTTTTGTACATGATTAATGGCTGAAGTGAAAGATGCAGACTAAAAACATTACCCTTGTTCGAGAAAGGGGTAGATCAACAGGGGTGTAGCTCTCAGGAAAGGCTGCAGGAAGGATGTGATTTGGATGAGCAGAGAGAAGGAAAGGGGGCACTGCAGGTTTGCTCTGGGGATGGGTGAGGGATTGCACAAATGGCCCTAAACAAACAAAATGGCAGACAGAAAAATAATTTTGTTTTAATTTTGATTCACTGAAAGTATTGAAATATCAACCTGTCTAGATTGGATTCTCCAGGAAGCATATTCTATGACAGTGTATATTAATTTCCTATTGGCTGCTGTAACAAATTACCACAAACTTAGTAGCTTAAAACAACACACATTTCTTATCCTACAGTTCTGAAGGTCAGAAACCTAAAATGGGTCTGTAGGGCTGTGTGCTCTCTGGCTCTAAAGGAGAACTTATTTTCTTACTTTTTCCAGATTCTGGAGACTGCCTACGTTCCTTGGCTTGTGACCCCTTCTTCTACCTTCAAAGCCAGCAGAGCGACATCTTCTCTCTCTCTGATCTCTGGTCTCCTTCTTATAAAGATGCTTGGGATTATACTGGGTCCACCTGGATAATGCAGGATACTCTTCCTATCTCAAGATCCTTAACTTAAACACATCTACAGAGTATTCATAGGTTCTGGGGATGGACACGGACATTTTGGGGAGGGTTATTACGCTGTCTGGCATACAGTGTTTAGCGTTCAGAATCAACACCTGCAAAAAGGGAGAGAAGGAAGCAGGATGGAGTAGAGGGAGAAGCCGAGCTATGATGCAGCCTGACAGCCGCAGCTGACCCCATGAGGAGCTCTGGGGCTAGGATAACTGGTCAGAGGTGTCTTATTTGGGTCTAAAGTGACAAAGCTGTTGTACTTTCTCCTGGGTCAGGTCATTAGATGTGGGTCACTTCCAGAAGGGCGTGACACTGGTTAAGATGGCTCGCTGCATGGAGGCTGCCCCTGCAGGGGCTGTCTATCACAGTGCTCCTGGCAGCTGGGACAGCAGGTCTTTCCTTGAAGGGGGGTCCAGGTGGCGCATCTCCATGTCCACTGCTCAGCCCTGGTCATGATGCCTGAAAAGAGCCTCTGAGAGGTTTCCATGTTTTAGTGTCATTTGTGACCTTACAGACTACATGTGTAGGATGTGGCTTCCACTCTATCCCCCCACAGGATGTGGGTGGGGTTAACTTCTGTAAACACAGATAATGTTTTTTTTTTTCTTTCAATTTCTGATCTTTTTTTTGGGGGGGGGTAGTATAGTTGCTTTACAATGTTGTGTTAGTTTCTGCTGTATAGCAAAGTGAATCAGCTATACGTATACATATATCCCCTCTTTTTTGGATTTCCTTCCCATTTAGGTCACCACAGAGCATTGAGTAGAGTTCCCTGTGCTCTACAGTAGGTTCTCATTAGTTATCTTTTTTATGCATAGTAGTGTATATATGTCAATCCCAATCTCCCAATTCATCCCACCTCCCCCTTCCCCCCCCAACCCCGGCATCCGTCCATCTGTTTTCTACATCTGAAACAGGGATAATCCTTCACTTATTTATTTACAACTGTGTGCCTCTAGAAAGGATACGAAGGGGCAATCATTGGCTTAACCAATGTGGCCCAAACAGGGCAGTTTCTACAGCAAAAATATTAATAGTATAAATTATATCATTTCAAAAATAAATGGGCTGCTTCAGTAATGCTTTACAGTGTCAGGAAATACATGTGTCGTGTGATGGGTACAGTTAATTCCTCAGAGATGAATTTATGGCTCACTCCCATTTTGATGCAGGTATTTTCCCATTTGCAGGTGACCTATCTGAGCCATATGACCTATTGTTCCTGTTTATACCAACGTGCAATTTAAGGAGGGAACACAAAGGTCTCTCTCAGAGACATGCCCCACACCATGGCTACACTCCTCTCTTTTGCAGATGTAATTCTGAGGCTTTATCTTGCGGAGATGTCTTATTTTCTCTAGTCTGAGAATCCAGATAAAAACCTGGGAGACTTCTCTGCTGGGAACTCAACAGCCTGACACCAACATTCCCAATTACTGCCACACTGGCCACAATGAATTAAAGCCTTCATATTAAAGAAATAAAGTAAAGAAAACTAACAAATATTCCCTAATGGTCTCATGAACACGACTCGACTAGTCCTGAGTGAGGTGGGCTGTGAGACACACGACCCTCCACACGCCCTTGTTCTCCCTTCCCTGGAGGGACTGCCTCCCCCGCGGGGTGCTCTTTTCCCCCTGGTGGCAGAGGCCTGTCACCCTTCTCGACAGGCATTCTGGGCATCTGCCTTGTGATGCCTGAGCTTTTCAACAGTGCGTGGCTCTAACTCAAATAAAACCAGAGTTTTCTTTTCCCACAGCTCAACCCCATCCAGATGTTACCTTCCGGTGAGACCCTCACGCCCTCTCCCCGGAGCTTTGGGAGAGTCAAAGCTGTGACCTCCGTTTTGAACAGGGGATCTGAAATCTCATCCCAGCCCTGGTTCTTTGGCATCAGCCCTCTGTGAGTTAACGTTCCTGTCTCCTGTCTTCAGTGACCCTGGGGGGTGGATTGCGGAGGGGTCGGTACTCAGAATTCTCGCCCTGGCCGACTAGCACTCCATCCATGTGCACGGATGGCCTGCTCCCGGTGGGCTTGAAACTCTCAGCTCATCCCAGTTTTGCCAAATACATGTTCTTCCTTCCAGGGTACCTGGTGGATCCCAGGGATTTTCTGGTTAGCTGGTAGTTGCTTGAGGTTTAGGCAGTGGCTACAGGAAAAAAACAAAAACAAAAACACCACAAGTATTTATTGAGTGTTAACTCTGTTCTATGTACTTTTCTAAAGGATTTACATGTATGGACTCATTTACTCCTCATGACAATCCATTGAAGTAGATACAGTTATTATCATCATCATTATAGAAACTTAGGTACCAAGCAATGAAAGGTATTGTTCAACTCCCTCAGCTAGTATGTGGCAGAGCTGGAATTCCAGTCCAGGCACCTGGTTCCAAAGGTGCAAATACATTTACCTACTGGACAGTGCTGCCTTCCCGCACTGGCTAAGTGCAGTGTAAAGACCACACTAAATGCCCATCTGCAGCCTGGGCAGTGCTGTGCTCTCGTCCAATTGTGCCAATAAGTCACAGACCACAGAGGGAGGCCTCTTTTCACTGCCATAACACTATCCGCACCGTGTGCACAGATACACGGCCATGCTTGCACAGCTGTCCTCACAGGGGCGCTCACAGGCCAGCATGCACACGAGCACATTCAGCGTGGTCAGATCACATCCACACGTGATGCAGGTGTCCCAGCGAGACTGGATTCTGTTCTTTGTTGACCCTAAAGACAGAAATGAGTGTAGAGCTCCCAGTCACTGTGTAATCCAAAACAAAAATAAAATCAGCCCTAAAACAACAAGAAAAGATATGCATATATAAAAAGTATACATACACAAAATACACATCTATATATAAAGTATAGATATATATTTTAAGAAAAAGCTTCTTTCTATATTTCTTCATTTTCTGATTGGAAAATTATGGAAAATTCATTTAAGCCAAACTTTTCTCACTTTGCTGAAACCCTAAAGCTTAGTCTGCCCATTGGACCATGCAGCATCAAGTTGCAGATTTTTATAGCCTGCAGGCAAGGAGTTCAGCAACTCATTATCAAATGCAAATGTTTTAGATGGTTGGAAAAGGAGAGTTGAAAATAACTGTCTCTCATACCTAGAATATCACAACATCTTATAGCTAGAAGAGATTTTTTTTTACGGTGATCCAGTCTCCTAATTGACAGGTGGAAGGGCTAGGAAGTTCACCCTACTGGTAGTGTGGGGTCCTGAGGATTAGAACCCGACCGAGTATGCTTTACTGCACCATAATCTCGTCGGTGGTTCTCATTTCTCTTAAAACATTCATCTGGGGGGGGCGATAGTAAGGATGCGTGTCTTTATGCAGTAAATGGGGAAACTAGACTGCAAGCTGTATGAGGGCAGGGACAATGGGCGGGGGTGGGTGCTGCACAGGAGTGCATCCCCTGTGCCTAGCGCATGCGCAGCACTCAGCAAATGTTGGTTGATCCAATGATGGATGGGAGAGGAAAAGTAAGAAAACTTGACTGGTATGGTCCCCACAGCACACGTGCGGGTGGGGGAACTGGTGGGAGGCGGACAGAGAATTAGAACTGCCCTCTGGTGGTCAGCATGGGCCCTGGCTTCTCTGCAGCTCTCTGGCTCTCTAGAATCTATTCACTACACTGTGGCCAGAGGTGTTTAAAATGCAAACCAGATCAGGTCATTCCCCTGACTGAATCCTCTCAGGGTCTTCCCATCCCATTCCATATAACGTCTTCACCATGGCCCGTCTTGCCCACCCCTCCGGCTTCATCGCTACCTCTTATTGCTTAGTTGTCTCTGCTTTACTCGCACTGGCCCCCGACTTGGTAAGCTGCCTCAGGCTTTACAGATTTTGCACTGGCCGTGCCCTCCTTCAGGTTCTCTTTTCCTCTGGATCTTTGCTTGACCTGCGCCTTCTCGCCTTCAGGTCTCAGGTTAATTGCCCCTTACTCGGAGAGGCCTAACTTAAAATAGTTCTCCCCTCACCCCACTCCTTTTCTATCACCTGTTTTCGTTTTCTTCGTGGTACATAGCACTACCTGAAATTGCCCTGTTCATTTAGTTATTCTCCGATTTAGTGCCAGGTCCTAAAACAGTGTTTGTCTCGGTAGGCTTTCCATAAAATATTGTTGAGCGACAGAGGGATGGATGATAAGGCTGAATGGATGAATAAATGAGCGATCGAAAACTGAAGGCACCGCCCCCCCCACCCCCACACACACACAGACACACCGGCGCGCCTCGGGCGGCCGCTGCAAACCGCACCCTCCTTGCGCGCCAGGAACCCGCTGCGGAACCCAAGGGCGGCGGCAGCGGTTTCCCTTCAAAGAGCAGGGGAATCTTGAGCGAGCGCACAGGAAAGGCAGCTTGCGCGCTGGACCCGTCTTGGTGAGTGCTGCAGTGCCGGGGCGGGGAGCCGGGAGCGGGGCTCGGGGACCCCGCCCGGGCGGGCGGGGAGGGCCCCGGGGCGTGGGGTGGGCGTCGCGACCCGGGTGCGGGCGGAGGGTGGGAGCGAGGGCCGGACGGAACCGCGCGGGGAGGGCTCCCTGCGGACGGCGGGGTTCCTGGTGCCGCTGCGGGAGGCTGGTGGCCTGGGGTCTAGCCCCAGAGCTGCCTTGAACTTGCGTGACCCTTACCCACTTCTCTTGGAGCTGGGGGGAGCGATTCAGCTAACTCATTTGCAAAATGGGGCGAATGGTTGCTGATCGCTTGATGGATTGGTTGATTGGTTCGTTCATTCCAGGTGCTTTACAAGGTTTTGTTTGCTAGAGATGCACAGACAGAACCTGCCCATTGTGGGGTCCCAAGTCTCGTGAGAAAAGCCCCGCCTCATGGTGAGGAGGGTCGAATACAATCAGAATTGGGGAGTTCTTGGGGAAAAAAAACCGAAACCCATGCATTTCGGACGAGACATGCAACAGTTATTTATCGAATGGCTATTATGTGCCACATTTTATTTTTTCAGTAGAAATTTAAGTTTTTACTGAGATTGGGGAATAAGAGTTCTGTTGGGTACTTAGAAGGCATATACACTGCTAGCTAATATATTACATATTTGATGATGACTTAAATCCGGAAAAATTTACAAGGTGCATCTATACCCCTCACAGATGTGAACTTTACAGCCAAATGAGTTAAGCAGAGCAGGTGTATCCTCATTTTACTAAGGAGGAAAGTGCATTCACAGCCCCATCAGATGTGATCTTCGCAGCCAAATGAGTTACGCAGAGCAGGTGTATCCTCATTTTACTAATGAGAACATAGAGACAGGTTAAATGATTTACCCAGGCTCTCACTGCCAGTAAGTAACAAAAGTAGGACTAGAATCTAGGCCTCAAGACCCTTGGACCAGCGCTCTTTCCACGACACTAGGTTGCCTGCATGTTTCCACAGTAGTTTTGTAATACGCAGACCCATTGACACAAAGGGAGTTCCAGTGGGTCATGGGTGGCCTTACAACAGACTCTTAACGACTGTTAGATTGTTCTCTTAACTTCTGTCCTTGCCTTGGATATTTCACCTGTACTCCAACTTTATCTCCTTCACACTGATGAGTCCCAAATCTATATCTTCCATCCAGACAATTTCTCCTGGCTTCAGACTGCTAAGTCCAGACATTTGATTCATTGATCATTTCCATTGGCTGCCCCACAGGCATCTCAAACTCAATATCTCCAACACTTTTCTTCATGAACCTACAATCCAACTCTCATGATTGAAATCACTATTCAGTAAGTCGCCCAAGTACAAAACTGGCTTGGTTCCTCTTCTCTCACCTCCTACAATCAGTTGATCTCCAATGGCTGCTAGATTCTATTTTCTAAAGATCTGCCACATCTATCCTCTCTCTGTCTCCTTTGCTTCTTCCTTCGTTATGTGCCTAGAGATTGTGGTAGAACTTGCTACCGGCTCTCTGTAGCTTTTAGCTCAGCTTCTTCCAGCCCATTTTCCATTCTGCTACAAAGTGATCTTTCTGCAGTCCAAATGTGATCCTATCACTCACTTGCTTAAATCCCTTCAAGGTTTTTCATCATTTTCAATGTAACATCCAAAGTCTTTAGCGTGGAGTCAAGGTCCTTCCTGATCTTTTCTGAACCTCCCCGACCTTCCCCATCCTTTGTCTCCAGACTACTATTTCTCAAAGTGTGGTGCTGACCTCCACTAGAAGCATGGGAGTACTCATTAATAATGAAGATGATGATGCCAAAAACTCGACCTCTGTGCACTGGTGCCGAATTGAATCTTGGAGACAGAGTTTTGGGTGAAGTAGAAAAGAATAGCTTTATTGCTTTGCCAGGCAGAGAGGGACACAGCAGGCTCATGCCCTCAAAAACTGTGTGTCCCAACCCAGGGGGATTTGGGGAGGAGTTTTATAGCAATGGTTCAAGGGCGGGCTTGCTTATAAGGCTCAGGGTGTGCGCAGGGCCTGCGTTCCTTTAATCTGGCCTCAGGTGGTCTTCTGATGAGCTTCTGTGATTCTCGAGGTTATTCAGCTGTGACCTCTCTGAAATGAAGATCGCTTCATCAAGTAGTTACCATCTTCCATTTGTTGGGGGTTTTAGTTCTGTGGAAGAGCTCAAAGATATTGTTATGTGTATCCCTTGAGGTGGAACCAGGACCCTGCCCCAAGGCTGCACTACTGTTTTTTGACTGTTCCTCCCTTGTCTCTGTATCCCTTCCCTTCCCTGATTAGCAACTGTTTGAACCTGCCCTTTGGAACTCGGAAAGTCTAGAAATGGGAGACACAGAAAGGCTTTTGTGCCCAGGAACCCCACAGGGTCCTGCTTGGTTTCACTAACAGCCCAACCAGAACAAGTCAGAGTCTCAGGGGGTAATGCCCAAGAATCTGCATTTTAACAAGTTTTACACTAGAGTTTGAGAGGCCTTGTTCTCACCTTCCATATTTACACTGCTCTTTATACCTGACTCCCCACCTGTGTTTCCCTGAACATACCTTGCTATCGTTTATGCCTTTGTGCGCATCAGTCTCTTTAGCTTCTCATTTGGTATTCCTCATTCTCCAAGACCCAGGGTAAATGTCACGCCTTCTGGGAAGACTTCCCCCAGCCATGGACCACCGTGTCACCTCCAGTCTACACTGGGTCATTCTTGTGGCTTCTGACAGAGCCATGACTTACCCCTCAACATCCTTCCCACTGTATTACAATCATAAATTGTGTAATTGTTTTGCACTTGTGGGTTTAACAGTTGCCAGCACTTGAGAATAGAGGCTTGTGCTTCTCTGCCTAGCACCCAGCACAGAGTCCAGCATGCTGAATGAACGCGTGCTTTAGGGTGCGATGGGGAGGCAGCTAATCATCACATGTGCCTTTGGGTTCCTTTGTGTACCATCCTGGACTGTGGCTCTGATTCACAGGAAGGTGGGCTCCCTGGCACTGGCTTCATTGTTGCTGGTGATAAGGATGTGTCTGGCCTCGAGAGGAATTTTAAGCAATGGTAGTGTTAAAGAAAAAACTATGTAGTGACACTTGTTGAAGAAGGGTCAGGCAGACTTTACTCAAGGGTAGGGAGAGGCATCTGGGTGGATGTAGAGACCACTGCAGTGGTGGTCTTAGAGTGGGGGAAGGAGGTTGGACTCAACTCTGACTCCAACGAGGACAAATCGGGGTTTATAGCCAAGGGGCAGGGTGGGCTTCAGTGGATGGAAAATTACTAAGAGGGAACTTCAGGGTTAAGGGGAATTCTTGTTAGGCTGACTCAGTAGAGTTCTTGCTGAAGGCAGACCAGGGTGATAAGATATCCAGGGTGGTCAGATACCAACGGTGGAGGTGGGGGATTTTCACTAAACTAAGTGGGATTCTTGCTCAAACTGGATTCTACAGGGGCGGAGAGGGAAGCCCAAGCTAGGGCCTTGTCCAGCAGAGCTCAGAGGAGCCTGATTAAAGTTAGGTCAAGAAGAGAGTCTTCGTGGTTAAAGGGAGTAATAAAAGAACTAGAATCTTCACCAAAAGCTGAAGATTTTTTTTTCTTGGTCTGTTTACCTCATGCACACAAAGTCATAAAAATTTTCTGTATCTGTTTAGAAAATTTTATATTTATTTTTAGAAAATTTAGAAAATACATTGCAATTTAAGATGTAAAATAAATGTCACCCATTTTCTCACAATCAAGAGGGAATTCCTTAAAGTTTCTGTGTGTTTATTTATACTGGTATTTTTTTTTCATTTATATTCATGTTTGGACATAATTGGTAAATACCAATTCCATAAGGCTTTTTAATCCTGCTAATTTTACCTAACATTATATTTTTAGTTTTTTCCACATCAACAAAAATTCTTAGTGAAAAAAAATTTAATGTAGTGGGGGGAAAAGTGTTCCTTAACCTTCATAGGGTCCCTAGCTAGGTCTGGAAATTAGACTGACAAAGACTGATCGACAGGAGGAAAGCATACACGTTTACTCAATATGTTTTACATGATAACGAGAGCCTTCATAGAGAAATGAAGACCCAGGGAAACAGGCCCGAGTATTTTATTTTAGACAGTCGTGGAGGAGCGTGATAGGGTGAAGGGTGTGAGGTAATTAGAGCAAATGGGAAACAGCAAGGCCTGTGTGTTAGGATTCTTCTTGGCATCCCTTTTTCTTTGGAGACAAATGGATCCTTCCTGCTGGGTATAGGGCAGGCACCTCTCACTGGAGGGTTTTATGATCTGTTTCAGGGAAGAAGGGCAAGGTGGGCAGGTGGGCAGGGTGACCTTCCTGCTTCTGCCATTTCCCCGAACTCCTTCCTCTTAAAATATCCACTCTGCAAGGTGCCATATTTTGGGGTAGCATGTCTTGAACCCCATCACATTCAACAGTTATTTACCGAATGGCTGTTATGTGCCAGGTTTTATTTTAGACACAGGGATACTGCAGTGACCAGACCAGTCAAAATCTTTACTCTCACGGAGTTTACATTCCAGGGGGGTAAGGTAATAAACAAACTAGCACATAAGGATCATCACAGGATAAGTGCTGTGACGAAAAGAAACAGAATAGGTTTATACGGTCGCTTTGTTTTTGAGTAAAGTTATGCTAGTTTGCCTTCCGTATAGGAGTGTGTGTCTATCTCATTTTGTCATCAGTGAGTATAATCATTTAAAAATTTTGGTAATTTTATAGGTGAATAGTGATAGTTCTTTGTAATTTGCATGTCTTTGATTACTCAGGAAGTTGAGCATTTTTACAGAGCTATGTGCATTTCCTCTTCATTGAGTTTTCTGTGAATGTTCTATTGAGGGCCTAGTGTTTTCTCCTATTTTGAATAATCCCTTTACATTACTAGTTTGATTACTAATTTGATGATATACACTTTATATATAATGGATAAGCAGACACTCTTTTTTTATTTTTCCTTTTTTTTTCTGGCCGTGCTGCATGGCTTGCGGGATCTTAGTTCCCCGACCAGGGATCGAGCCCAGGCCCTGGCAGTGAGAGTGCCGAGTCCTAACCACTGGACGGCCAGGGAATTCCCAGATAAGCAGATACTCTTAAATAGCGGTATAATGACTGTAAGGAGAAAGCAAAGACAGGACACCTAGAATTCCCTTCTTCTCTTCCTGCTTCTCTCCCCCTTCCTTCTAAGAAGAAGTGATGAGAGAAGAAAAAAGTGTAGTTTAGGTGGAAAGAAGTGAAGAAAGAAAGAAAGAAAGAAGGAAGGAAGGAAGGAAAGAAAGAAAGAGTAGGTGGGTGGGTGGGTGAGGAGATGAAGAAGGTGATGTAACTAGGAAGGAGAAGGAGGGAGGAAGGAAAACATGGAGAGGATGAAAGAACCGAAGACAGTCATAGGGACTCTGCACGATTCCCTTGGACAATTATATTTTTTTCTTTTCTGCCTCTACTAATCTAGCAAATCCCTAAGAGAAGATGACTGTGTTCTTTAAAACACTTCGAAATCATTGGAAAAAAACTACAGCTGGGATCTGCCTGATGACATGGGGAGGCCACTGGCTCTATGGAAAACACTGGTAAATATCTGACAGCCCCCATACCCCCCACCTTCACATGCAACAACAAAACAGTTCAAAAGGGCCTACAGTTAAAATCTTGTTTAGCTGTGCTTGTCTCTGTAAAACAGTGTGTTGTAAAAGGAAAGCAAATGTTAAAACCTCAAAGACAAAGGCTTCTTGTTGTACCCAGTTCTGAAAGATGGAAACTGTATAGAGCTATTAACACTTGTACTTCAGTGGACACAGATTACTGCAGCCAGATCAAAACGGGGAGAAATTGAGGGCCGCCTAGAGAGAAACAAGGGACTTCCCTAGTAATAGTAGAGGGTTGGAACTCACACGTGTCCTTGGGTGGTCCTTCCGTTTTCCACTACGGTCTCTCAATCTCTAATAGTGCCCATTGCTAGACACTGAGTCTGCTACCTGCAACCCCTGTGATTTTCCTCATCTAACCCATTAGCAACAACAAAACTAATGAACCCATTAGTTCATTTAAATGAAACAGACTTTCAGACTTTTTGTTTGAATAAGGAATTCCAGGCAGTCTTGGGTTTTATTAGCCTTGCAGGTCTGTGGGGAGAAGAAGGTGCCAGAGGTCCTCTTCTGGATTCACATGGTAATAAGATTTAAATAAACAGCTTTTATATAAAAGTTATACAGATTACTAAGAGAGCCGATCAAATTGCAGTCTTTTGGGGATTCAGGGCTACGTCTTAAATATATAGCAACATTCTCTGACATCCGAGTGTCCCGAATAACTGCTTTGTTAAACAGAAAACTGAACAGGCTTTATAATGGAAGTCTCCACGTTGGAAAGGAGAGTCACACTGGTACTTCTGTGAACGTTCTCAGTTCACCACTATCAGAGATAATTTATGATGCTCATGGTGTCTACTTTTTGCAGGTGTGGAGAAGGTGGAACATTCCCCCCTTTTCTTTCTAAGTTTTCTCAAGGCTAAGCACTTGAATTCCATTAGCTAGCGTATAAAGAACAGACCTAAGAATCTTAAAATTTTAATATATAAAAAAGAGAAGGGCAGAGGAAATGTTTTAACAAATTGTGTACGGAGCATATAATGTTTGGCTTTTCCTCCCTTTTCAAACTATTGGGCTGGCCAAAAAGTACGTTCGGGTCTTTCCGTAACATTTTACGGCAAATTTGAGCCGTAACATTTAAGCCCTCGAGGAAAGGCTCCTTATACCTCCTGCCAGGGTAGGAACCAGGATTTCCTATTTAGGAGCACCCAGTCCAGGCCACAGCTGGCTTAAGGTGGGAGAACCTCCCACCTGCTGCGGATTATTGCCATTGCTACTGCTGGGTGAAGATGTGAGGAAGTAACCGTGTCCCCTGTTCAGGATGTCTTTAAGGTACCATAATAATTTCTCGCCAGCGTAGTCTTGAGACTTTAAAAAAGGCCCATTAAGTTTGTGGCACGTCGGAGGCCTCATTCTCAGTTGGATCTGAAACAGCTTGAACTAGAAGTGTAGCAGGAGGCTGGAGGCATCATTTGCTCTGTCTCTACCCTTGACATTCAAGGTTACTGCTCAGAATGCAACCCCCCATTGTCCTGCATAGCTTCCTTTTCTCAGACTTCTCTCCGCATGCTCTGGTGCTATTTAGCACCCCTCCCTCCCCCTTTTAAAAAATTGTAAAAAAACAGTAAAAGAAAATTTACCACCTTGACCATTTTTAAGTGTACACTCAGTAGTGTTAAATATATTCATATTGCTGTACAGCAGATCTCTAGAACTTTTTCATCTTGCAAAATGGAAACTTTATCCCCACTGAATACAACTCCCCATTTCCTCCTCCCTCCAGCTCCTGGCAACCACCATTCTATTTTCTGTTTCCGTAAGTTTGACTGCTTTAGATACTTCGTATGAGTGGGATCATGTAGTACTTGTCTTTTGTAACTGGCTTATTTCATTTAGCATAATGTCCTTATGGTTCATTGATGTTGTAGCATATGGCAGGATTTCCTTCTTTTTTTAAGGCTGAATAATATTCCATTGTATGTATATACCACATTTCTTTATCTGTTTATATGTTGATGGGCATTTGGGTTGCTTCCACCTCTTGGATATTGAGAATAATGCTACATTGAACTTGGGTGTGCAGATATGGCTGTAACATCCTGTTTTTAATTCTTTTGGGTATATACCCAGAAGTGGGATTGCTAGATCAGATGGTATTTCTATTTTAAAATTTTTGAGGAAACTCCATACTGTTTTCCATAGTGGCTGCACCATTTTGCAATCCCAATTTCTCCACATCCTTATCAACACTTGTTATTTTCTGGGGTTTTTTTTTTTTTTTTTTTGATATTGTCCATCCTAATGGGTGCAATACGGCATTCTGTGGTTTTCGTTTGCGTTTCTCTTAATGATTAGTGATACTGAGCATTTTTTCATATGTTTGCTGGCCATTTGTTTATCTTATTTGGAGAAATGTCTGTTCAAGTTTTTTGCCCATTAAAAAAAATCAGGTTATTTGTTGAGTTGTAGGAGTTCTTTAACCTTTTATGAGATACATGATTTGCAAATATTTTCTTCTATTCCATAGATTGACCTTTTTCTCTCTGTTGATTGTCCTTTGATGCACAGAAGTTTTTTTTTTTTTTTTGCGATACGTGGGCCTGTCACTGCTGTGGCCTCTCCCGTCGCGGAGCACAGGCTCTGGACGCGCAGGCTCAGCGGCCATGGCTTACGGGCCCAGCCGCTCCACGGCATGTGGGATCTTCCCGGACCGGGGCACAAACCCGTGTCCCCTAAATCGGCAGGCAGACTCTCAACCACTGTGCCACCAGGGAAGCCCCTACACAGAAGTTTTTAAGCTTGACGTAATTCCATTTGTCTGTTTTTGGTTTTGGTGTCACATCTAAGAAATTGTTGCCAAATCCAGTGTCAAAAGGCTTCCCCGCTATGTTTTTTTCCTAGGAGTTTTATAGTTTTAGGTCTTAGGTTTAGGTCTTTAATCCATTTCGAGTTCTTTCCCCAGTGTGTCTCCTAGGTGCCCTTGTCAAACATCATTTGATCATATATGTGAGAATTTATTTCTGGGCTCTCTGTTCTGTTCCACTGATCTATATGTTTATCTTTATGCCAGTATCATACTGTTTTAATTACTGTAGCTTTGTAATATGTTTTGAAATTAGTGCTAGGCCTCTAACTTTGTTCTTTTTCAGTATTCTTTTGGCTATTCAGGGCCCTTTGAGATTCCATATGCATTTTAGAATGGTTTTTCCTATTTTTTCAAAAATGCCACTAGAATTTTGATAGGGATTACATTGAATATGTAGCTCATTTTGCATAGTATGGTTTTTTTTTTCCTGCAGTACGCGGTTCTCTCACTGTTGTGGCCTTTCCCACCGTGGAGCACAGGCTCTGGACGCGCAGGCTCAGCGGCTGTGGCTCACAGGCCCAGCCGCTCCGCGGCATGTGGGATCCTCCCGAACTGGGGCATGAACCTGTGTCCCCCGCATCGGCAGGTGGACTCCCAACCACTGCACCACCAGGGAAGCCCAGTATGGACATTTTAACAATATTAAGCCTTCCAATCCATGAACATGGGATGTCTTTCCATTCATTTGTGTCTTCTTTAATTTCTTTCAGCAGTGTTTTATCATTTTTAGTATACAAGTCTTTCACCTCCTTGGTTAAAATATTTATTCCTAAATATTTTATTCTTTTCAGTGCTATTGTAAATGGGATTTAAAAAATTTTTTTCCCCTTTTTCTTGAATTATTTTATTTTTTATACAGCAGGTTCTTATTATTTATTTCATACACATCAGTGTATACATGTCAATCCCAATCTCTCAGTTCATCCCACCACCAGTACCCCTGCCCCTGCTTTCCCCCCTTGGTGTCCATACGTTTGTTCTGTACATCTGTGTCTCTATTTCTGCCTTGCAAACCAGTTCATCTGTACCGTTTTTCTAGATTCCACATATATGCATTAATATACGATACTTGTTTTTCTCATTCTGACTTACTTCACTCTGTATGACAGTCTCTAGGTCCATCCACATCTCTACAAATGACCCAATTTTGTTCCTTTTTATGGCTGAGTAATATTCCATTGTATATATGTACCACATCTTCTTTATCCATTCGCCTGTCGATGGGCATTTAGGTTGCTTCCATGGCCTGGCTATTGTAAATAGTGCTGCAGTGAACATTGGGGTGCATGTGTCTTTTTGAATTATGTTTGTCTCTGGGTATATGCCCAGTAGTGGGATTGCTGGGTCATATGGTAGTTCTATTTTTAGTTTTTTAAGGAACCTCCATTCTGTTCTCCATAGTGGCTGTATCAATTTACATTCCCACCAACAGTGCAAGAGAGTTCTCTTTTCTCCACACCCTCTCCAGCATTTGTTGTTTGTAGATTTTCTGATGATGCACATTCTAACCGGTGTGAGGTGATACCTCATTGTACTTTTGATTTGCATTTCTCTAATAATTAGTGATGTTGAGCAGCTTTTCATGTGCTTCTTGGCCATCTGTCTGTCTTCTTTGGAGAAATGTCTATTTAGATCTTCTGCCCATTTTTTGATTGGGTTGTTTTTTCTTGACATAGAGCTGCATGAACTGTTTGTATATATTGGAGATTAATCCTTTGTCCGTTGATTCGTTTGCAAATATTTTCTCCCATTCTGAGGGTTGTCTTTTCGTCTTGTTTATAGTTTCCTTCGCTGTCCAAAACTTTTAAGTTTCATTAGGTCCCATTTGTTTATTTTTGTTTTTATTTCCATTACTCTAGGAGGTGGATCAAAAAAGATCTTGCTGTGATTTATGTCAAAGAGTGTTCTTCCTATGTTTTCATCGAAGAGTGTTATAGTGTCCAGTCTTATGTTTTGGTCTTTAATCCACTTTGAGTTTATTTTTGTGTATGGTGTTAGGGAGTGTTCTAATTTCATTCTTCTACATGTAGCTGTCCAGTTGTCCCAACACCATTTATTGAAGAGACTGTCTTTTCTTCATTGTATATCCTTGCCTCCTTTGTCATAGATTAGTTGACCATAGGTGCGTGGGTTTATCTCTGGGCTTTTTATCCTGTTCCGTAAATGGGATTTTTTTTTTAACTTCCTTTTTGAATTGTTCACTGTTAGTGTATAAAAACACAACTGGTTTTTGTGTTTGATTTTGTAAACTTTGCAAACTTTTGCAACTTTGCTGAATTTGTTTATTCTAATAGCTTATTTGTGTGGACTCTTTAGTGTTTTCTACTCACATCATCTGCAAACAATTTTACTTCTTCCTTTCCAATTTGGATGCTTTTTATTTCTTTTTCTTGTCTAATTGCTCTGGCTAAGATTCCCAGTACTATGTTTAATAGAAGTGGCAAGAGTGGGCATCCTTCCCTTGTTCCTGATCTTTTTTTTTTTTTTTGCGGTACGCGGCCCTCTCACTGTTGTGGCCTCTCCCGTTGCGGAGCACAGGCTCCAGATGCGCAGGCTCAGCGGCCATGGCTCACGGGCCCAGCCGCTCCGCGGCATGTGGGATCTTCCCAGACCGGGGCACGAACCCGTGTGCCCTGCATTGGCAGGCAGACTCTCAACCACTGTGCCACCAGGGAAGCCCTGTTCCTGATCTTTAAGGAAA
Organism: Delphinus delphis; assembly: GCF_949987515.2. Taxonomy (NCBI): domain Eukaryota; kingdom Metazoa; phylum Chordata; class Mammalia; order Artiodactyla; family Delphinidae; genus Delphinus; species Delphinus delphis. Next base: position 94,636,617 of record NC_082691.1, read on the forward strand.
AGCTTTCAGTCTTCTCTGTTGAATATGATGTCAGCTGTGGGCTTTTCATATATGTTCTTTGTTATGTTGAGGTAGTTTCCTTCTATTGTCTTTACAAAAAAAAATCCCAAACTTTTCACATAACAGTCCTCACATTATTTTTTATAATACTATTTTAGTTTTTTCCCTGCAAAAATCTTGCCCTGCAGCTGTCTTGAATAGAAGCTGCCCTCCTCTTCAGATGGGTTGTGAGGTGGGGTTGCCATTCTCCTAGCTCCTCGGTACCTATTCCAAACCATTACTCTTTCATCTTCTTATAAAAGTCTTTTCTCCTTTGAGGCTCATAATATCTGGCTATATTATAAAACCGTAAACCACCCAGCTTTCTGGGATCTCATCTACATTAGACTTAGGCTTTGGTGCCTGGCTTATCAATGTCCTTTTCTCTTTAAGAGAAAAGGGCATTGTTATCTTGTTATCTTTCTGAATGCCCTGAGTGTTTATGTGAACATCCCACCTAACAACACCTTGTCTTTCCTGTCCCTGACTTAATCTATTCCTGGGACTTTAATACTTTGCCCTCTTTCAACTCTCCCCATCCTCACTGGTTGAATGCTAAACCTTGTCATCACTTGTCCTTGTTCCACTTTTGAAAATGGAACTTAAGCATCTGACTCTCTCATTTCGCCCTTCTATTATTCCAGTTTTCTTCCTTTACTCCTCTTTTTCAGTGTTATCAAGACTTCTTGTCCCTTGGGACCTCCATTTTCTTCCCAATCTATCACTCACCCCTGCCTTCTTCACTTTCTTCCTGTCCTAGATTCCTTGATTCAACACATCACACAATTCATCACAGTTTTTCGTATGTCCTCCCTGGCCTTTTCACTCTCATTTCCTCCTCCTATTTTAAGTTAAACTTTTTGAATAGGTTCTCTCTGCTTCCCTGCCTCCTACCCATTCTACATCCTGTGTGGTCTTCTTTTAAGTTAGTCGCACCAGTTTTATTACTCATCCTTTCTGACTGCTCAGCTTTAGACACCGTTGACTCTCCTTGAGACACCTTTTTTTCCCTTGGCTTCTGACTGCCAGGTATCTGTTTTCCCTCCTACTCCTCTGGCCATTCCTTCTCACCTTTTACTTCTCCCTTCTACTCAGGGGTTACAGCAGTAGTTCTCTAAGACTCTGCCCTAGGCCCTCTGCTCCCTTTATACCCTCTCCCTGTATGATCTCATCTGCTCGCAGTGGCTTTATTGTCAGCCGTAGGTAGACAGACGGCAGGTTTGTATTTCCATAGAGCCCTCTTCTGAGCTGCAGACCCATCTGTGCATTCGGCTGCTTGGTTGTCTCCTTGGTTGCTTCCTAGGTGCCTCAAACTCAACAGACTAAAAATAAAATCAAAAGCTTTCCTGTCAAACCGGTTCCTTCTCAGTGATTAGTACCACTCACCATCCAGTTTCCCAGACTAAAAATTTGAACGTGATCCTCCATTCGTCCTTCATCCTTATTTCCCACATTCAGGTTATACGTTCTAAGTGATTTTACTTCTTTTGTATCACTTACTTTGTTCGATTTCTGTTGTCCTTCCTCACTGTTGCCACCTTTGTGCTCACTACCATCATCTCTGGCCTGGATTCTTACTAAATGCTTTCTGACTGTTCTCCTTGTATCTACTCTTGCCTGTTTCTAATCTGTTTTGCACAGCACTGCCAGAGCAGTCTTTTAAAAATGCAAATTGCTATTGCTTTTAGACTCAAATCCCGAATTCTTACCAACTCTCCATGACTTGGCCCCATCTGTAGACAGCTATAGCCCTGCCACACTCCACACTTTGGCATGTAGAACTCTCAGGCCTTCCAAAGTGGCATGTCCTTTCTGTTTCAGGGTTCCTTAGAGGGCCTTCATACACGTTCCCTCCTGAAACTCTCTTCCCTTCTCTTCTTCCCCAGCCAACTACCATTTCTCCAGGTCTCAAATGTTACTTCTTCCCTGTCCCCTCCAGTCTTGGTTAGGCAGACTTTCTACATTTTCTCATGGTACTGTGAACTTCTACATAATACTTATTACTATTATAGTTTTTTGTTCTGTGTGTTTTTTCTCTTATATTATAAGACTCTAAAGGCAGGGGCCCTGTTTGTCTTTCTTCGTGTTGTCCCCAAGACCCAGCACATAGAAGGTCCTTGAGACATACTGTATTTATGGAGGAAGGAACAAACAAGAGAATGAAAGTCTCAGAGGGCAAAATCTCAACCCTGTTGACCGGCCACTTGTGAATTCACAAACCCAGGCTGTTGAATCCTCCTGAAGAAAATGATACACTAAACCCATAGTCAGGTGACTCTTCCATTTTCACAAACTTATTTTGAAATAATCATGAATTTCCTCAGTTTCCTGCTTCACCTTCTCCATATTCATTCTTGGACAACCTTAACTCCTACTTCAAAAACAAAATAAAGAACACTGGGCAGTTACCCCTGCACACACATTCCTCTTCTTTTTGTCTCATTGGATGAGGTTGCCATCCTCCTGCCCAAGGCCGACCCCTCCAACCCTGATCTGCATCCCATTCTTCCTCCTTCATTGGTTATCCTTTTCCTCGCTTGTATCTTGAATCTCATCCTTCCTACTTCTTTCCCCCTATTTGTCAAACTCTTCCTAGCTTAACGTGTCATCTCAGCTGTGGGTCCCCATTTATTTACTGCTCTCTCTGTTCCATTTGTACCATTCTTGAGATCTTGCCTCACACTTGCAGCCTCTACCTCCACTTTAGAGTAAGCTTAGTAAAATCTGGTTTTGTTCCCATGATTTGATTGACCCTGTTCTTGACGAGGTCGTTAATAGCCTCTTAGTTGTTAAATGAAGTGGATACTTTCAGTCCCTATCTGCCACATTTGATTCTCTTTGATCATCTCCTCTTCAGTTACCTTTAGGGTGTCTTTTTGTTCTGCTTGTCCCTTAAAGCTTGGTGTCCCAGGTCCTATCCTCATTCTGTAGACTTCTTAGGTGATCATAACTACACTAGGGTTTTCAGGTGTGGTACTTAAGATTTCAGAGTCATAATGCTTTTTAGTCCATGTCTTGCTTCTCTTGACATCCTATGTGAGTCGTGTCCCTGGAGTTGTACCATGCAGCCAGCCAGCAGAATATTCTTTCTAAAAGAGAACTCTGATCATGTCACTGTTCTACTGACAACCTGTAAGTGACTCTCCATTGCCTGGAAGAAAAAGACCCAGCTGCTTAGCATGGCATAAAAGGCCCTTCATGATCCTGCCTTGTCTTCCTCTCAGCTTTTTTCTGATTCCTTTTCATCCTCCCTCCATCACCCTTACACTCAACCTCTATGTTCCAGAAGTCTTTAGAAAAAGACCTGTTTCCTGTTGTCCCTCTCTCTCCCTTTGCTTGTGTTCTTCCCCCAACCTGGAACACTTGCTCTTCTTCACCTGGCCAACAGCTCAAAAATGTCACAAAGCTGTGTTAATGGTGGCATTATTAGAATAAGAGGAAAGGAAAACAACCTGTGTTAAATAATTACGCTGTACCTGGTGCTGGGCTAGTTGTTGCCGTGTGCATACATGGTCTCATTTAATCCTCAAAATAGCCCTGTGAGAGAGGTAATGTTATTCCCATATATAAATGAGGAAACTGAGGCTCAGAGAAATTAGTAGCTTGTCTAAAGTCATATTTCTGCTTACTGGTGAAACTGGGATTTGGACCCAGGTTAATCATGTTCTAAATCCTATGTACTTTCATTGCTGCTGACAACTTTGAAAAATAAAGCTCACTTTAATATATAAATCCTGCTGTAATTATTAAATGACATTAACTTTTAAATGCCTTTCATAAAACTTTATTAGAACTGTTCTATTATGTTCTCGTTTCATTTTTCACTGGATAGAATAAAGCTCCTTTATTAAATAGAACACATTTATTAGCATTTAGTAGAGACAAGGTGAAAACTGGACACATCTGCCCAGGGACCAGAGCCCTCGTTTCAGAACCTCCCGGGTGCTCTTGGTTGTTCTTTCGTGCTCTCAGCTGTTCTCTGTGGGCCTTTCATATACTGGTCTGACTCCCCTTCTCCTTTTCTCCCTTTACTCACTGTTCTTTCCCTTTCACTCTGCCTTTCACTTTTCTACCCCCCCCCCTTTTCTTAGCTTCCTTACCTGTTTGCAATTTATAGATGAGTACATTTATTTTTCCTCTATTCTACGAAAGTCTTCAAACATACAGCAAACTCGAAAGAATTTTACAGTAAACACCTGCCTACCTACTACTTGGATTCTAGATTTTACTGTATTTGCTTCATCACTTATCATCCGTCCATCCTCCTCTCAGTCTTACTTTTTGATGCATTTCCAAGTATTAATAATTTGTCGACATCAGTGTACTTCCACCTGAATACTTGACCATGCATATCAGTAATCAGAGCTCAGTATTTGCTTATAGTGTTTTTTCCCTTACTATGAAATTTACATGCAATGAAATATACAAATCTTAAGCCTGCTTTCACTGTGTTTTGTCAGATGCACACACCTGTGTAACCCAGACTCCTAGTAAGATAGAGAGCGCTGCCACCCCTCCAGACGTTTTCCTCATGTCCCTTCGTAGTCAATCCCTGTCCCCCACACTCTGAGGCAAGCATTGTTCTGTTTTTTTCCCCACCATAGATTCTTTTTTTTTCACTTCTAGAACTTTATATAAATGGAATCATATAACGTAACCTGTATTGTTTTTTGTAAGCCTTCTTTCTCTTAGCATAATGGCTTTGAGATTCATCCATATTGTTTTATTTATCTGTAGTTCATTCCTTTTTTTTGCTGGGTAGTATTCTAGAAGATAAGCATAAAATAATTATAATTTTACACTTATAGAATTTTAAGTTCCTTGTTCTTGATTTCTAACAAGCACATAATAGTGAACATAATATTTTATATTTCTAATTTTAAAAAGCAAGCAAATTATTGTATTATATGTATTTGACTTTTTCTTTCCTTTGAGAGGAAGATAGTGTCTCCTGATACAGGATTCACATGCCAGTAGTAATAATTGGCTGTATTTCAGTGTTGATTTTAATAAGGACCATGGTTTGATAGAGTAAATTTCCATTTGCTTTTAAGGAAACAAGGCTCTTTCTGCAACAGCTTTGGAAGAAATTGCATATGTTATTGTATCTGCCCCAGTTTTGGCTGCTGTCTTTAACTTGTCTTTTGGCACAGGTATTCTTTATCTGCAGGCATCATTTCATGTTGCTGTATTTATAAGTTTTCTTCTCCTGTGGGAATTCCTCTCCTTTTTTTCTCCCTTCCCCTCAGTTTCAAGGAAGAGAACCTGTGAGATTTTTTTCTCTGCATCATCTCCCCCACAGCAGGTCGCAGCAGGAACAGCAGAGGCTGCTCTCAGGACTCTGGTAAGAGCAACTGAAGAGGAGGAAATGACCCTCTTTGCTGAAAGTAAAGAGAATTTAAGTATTGCTCATTCCTCTTCAACTGCTCTTCCCAAGCTTTCGGGGTTCCCTGGGGGAGATCGAGTTTCAGGTTGTTCAGTTCATCATGTCAGCAGTTACCTGCAGTGGTCCTTCTCTCATTTGGAGCCCTTTCAGTAGCAAGGAGCCTGCTAACAGAGAGTGACGTAAGAAAGGAGGCACTTCTAACAGTGTGACCTTGGGCGCTCTAAGCCTCAGGTTCATCTGTAAAGTGGGGATAATACCAGTTCCTCACTGGACCATTGAAGGATTAAGATAACTGGGAAGCTCTTAGCGTAGTGCTTGATTGATACCAGGGTTCAATACACGCTGGTAATTGTGAATTAATTTGATATAATGTTTACTCAGTTACTTTGGGAGTTAAAACGAATTACTGCTGGTAACTGGGCAATGAGTGATTCGAGAGACAGCCAATGGGGAAGGAAGACCAGGATCTGCCAGATGGTGTAATGAGATCTCAGCCTTTTGTTTATTTCACCTTCCATGGGTAACAAGACAGCTTGGAAAAGTGTAATTTCAAGCGTGACAGAACGTAACCACAGAAGAGGCGGGGCCTAAGTAGTTAAAAGCCGCGAGCCGTGTCGGAACCCTTTTCTGTCTCATTTGAGCTCAGAGTGTTCTTTTCGTCACTGGGGGCCTTGTCCTTGCGCACCCTGGCTCTGGCCTCTCTGCTTGTGATTTTGGCTGGTGAGCCCTTCCGCAGCTTCTCAGCTCATCCTCGTGGCTCAGCAGTTGGCCGTAGCTCTGCTCCTGCTTAGTTCTGGCTCCTGTTTCTCAGCTTCAGCCTTTGGCTCAGTGCTTCTGGCACCACTTCTGCCACCCGCCTTGGCCTGTGCCCCAGGACTCCCTCCTGTTTATTTCTGTGGAGCGTCTAGCCTCTCAGCCAGAACCCCTGGTTCCTTCTCGGAGAATCTTAAATCCCACAAACACTATACCTCCCTTAACGTGAAACTTGCAAAGCAATTGTGATACTATAGTAAGTCCCCTACATATGAACCTTCAAGTTGCGAACTTCCAAAGATGCGAACAAGCATTCGCACGTTCCGTCATGTAAGTGAGTTCACGAGTCTGGCGTACATCGTCACATGCGTGCGTCCTCTACAAGTGGCTGTGTTTTTGTGTACTGTACGGTACTGTATAGAGTACAGTAGTATAGGATCTTTATTTCAACCCCGGGATGTCCGGAAGGAAGTGTAAAAGCAGTGGTATAGAGTGGATTGTATTAGTTGGGTACCTAGGCTAACTTTGTTGGACTCACGAACAAATTGGACTTAGGAACGTGCTCTCGGAACGGAACTCGTTCATATGTACGGGACTTACTGTACAGCAATGGTCCTGGGCCATGGGTCTCTAGGTTTTTATTAATACTGGAGTTTTTTTTTTCCCTCTGAACAGAGGAACATTAATCTTGATTACTATATTGTAAGCATTGGTGGGAGCCCACCTTTCAAGTTCTGTGATCAGACAGTTGCTTAGAAGGAAAACTAAATGGTTATGAGTTGGCCTGAGGGGTGTGTTCAGTGTCATTCAGTTTTACTGAGAACGTAGTGGCAATAATGATGATAATCACTAACCCTTAATCAGTGCTTGCCGTGTGTCAGTTCTCAGCAATTTACATTTATTAGCTCATTTTGTCTTCCAAACAACTTCGTGAGATGGTTGTTAATCTCATACTAGTGTGAGATTAATAGCCCTACAAAGATGAAGAAATTGAGGGACAGCAAGGTTGAGTAATTTGCCCAGGGTCACACGGCTGGTCAGTGTCAGGGCCCCGATTCAAAACCAGGGCCTCCTCGTCACCTCTCAGAATGGCTCCTGTGTCTTAGGTAGCGTGAGAGATGAACTATACACTGAGGTTGTCTTAGGCCTCCAGCCCCATAGGGCGTAAGACGGATGATAGAATGTCGTGCTTCTAATCGGGCTTCCTTCTGAGTCAGCTGGGTCTGGGTTCAAGCCTTGCCTTTGTCACTTGCTGATGTGTGACTTTGGGCAGGTTCTTCAAGCTTGCTAAACGTCACTCTTCTTCATCCACACAGTATCTCACAACATTGTTGTGACGTTTAAATGAGATCACCACAGGTCCTGGCACACATTAGAAAGAGCAGCTCCTTTTATCATGGATGAATAAGGCACTCCGTGCTGTGTCCTGTTTGAGTGGCACAAAGTCAGTGTTAGGGCGCCTAAGGCAAAGAGGGCTACTTAAACATTGTTTTATCATGGAAATTTAAAACATAAAAATTCGAGTAGTGCAACGAATCCCCCTGTATTGTCCCCCAGCTTCAACAGATACCAGCATTTTGCTAATCTCATCCCATCTCTCTCCTCTACTTTTTTTTTTTCTGGAATATTTTAAAGCAAATCCCAGATATATCTCATGTCATTTTACCCATAAATACTTTAGTATCTTATCTTTAATAATTAATGAATTTTTAAAAATCACAATACCATTAACATGACCTAACAAAATTAAAAATCCTTTACGTCATCTAATATTCAGTCTGTGTTTATATTTTGCCTGTCGACCCCAAATTCTCTTTTATGGTTTTGTTCAAGTCAATATCAACACGAGTTTCACACATTGCGTTTGATGTCTATTCTTTAGCCTCGTAAACTCTAACCTCCTCCTCTTTTCATAGTATTTACTTGTTTTAGCAACCAGGCATGTCTGCATTTGCCCTTTAGAATTTTTCATCCTCCAGATTTGGCGGTTAACTTATACAGTTCAGTGCTGGGCAGAGCCGTATAGGAATCTGAGCAAAAAGAAAAATCAGTAATACTGAGTCTGCCTTTATTTAAAACTCTGATATTGTGTTCATCATGGGTCTTTACGTTCATTTTGATTTTTTAAAATACTGTATTAAAATGTTTCTCTCCATTCCTATGTCTTCCGGTGCTCCCTTAAATTTTGCACGTGAGGCAAGTGGTTCCTCACTCCCTTCGTTCCAGTCCCGGCCATGAGTTAACTTGTTTCTCTGTCTCGCCTGTGTCTTGTCCACCGGTGATTATGTCTGGCTTCTGAAGCTTTGCTATTCAAAGCGTGAGCCGTGGTCCAGCAGCACAGCTCACTCCTGGGAGCTTATTACAAAGGCAGAATCCTAGACCCCAACCCAGACCTGCTGAGTCAGAATCTGCATTTTAACTGGATCCCCAGGGGGTCTGCGTGCACAGTAAAGTTGGAGGAGCGCTGCTCTGGAGGTGTGATTCCATTCAGGGTTAGCTTGTTTGGCAAGATTTCTTACTGTATCACATCAGGAAGTACGTGGTGTCTGGTTGTCTTGCTTTTGAGGATGTTAAGCTTGATCAGTGGGTTCAGATGTGATCAGCCTGACCCACCTGTTAGAAAGTTGAGAAGTCGATTCCGAGCGCTCCCTGGGGCAACATGGTGAAGAGGAGGGCAGCTAGATGGATTTGAATGTCGACTTACACTTACCAGTCTGCGACCCTGGACAAGGTGCTTCAGCTCTCTGTCTGTAAAATGGGCATCATGGTGGATGCATCTCATTGGGCTGTCATGCAGATTTTCTTAGAACCGGACCTGGCACAAAGCAGGCTCTCCATCAGAGACAGTGCTGCCTTTCCACTTTTCCTTCCTCATTAGAGAAAGCATCTTAACAAAAATGTCTTGAGTGGGGCCTTGCAGACTGGGTGGGACAGTGTTCTAGGTGACATTCATGATTTGAATGTCACTTCTAGGTGACATTCAGAAGTGCACAGTGTATTTTTGGAGATTGGCGAAGAATTTGACTTCACTGGAGTTGTTTTTTTCAGTAGAGTGTGGGGAAAGCCAGATTGGGAAAGGCTTTGACTCTAGGAAGTTTGTAGTATTTGGTGAGCAGTGAAGACTCAGTGAAGATGCTCAAGGAGAGGAGAATGTTGTGAAGTGGAGTTTAGGACATTGAATCCGTCTCCCTGCGCAAGAGACATGGGAGGGAGAAAAGTTCGAAGACTGGGAGGGCATTTCAGTGGTTCACGTAGAAGGTAGGAAAGGCCAGAGCCAGAGTGGTGGCATTAGGGGGGGAAAATAAAAGGGCGGTTATGAAGCTGTGGCAGTGTGAGCAATGCCCGAGCGTGGGCGCTGTGGGCAGACAGACTTCTGTTTGGTCTGGGTTTCGCTGCTTACTGGCCACGTCAAGTTACTTAATTCCCTTAACCTCAGAGCCTCATTTTCCTTATTGGTGAATGGGGACAGTGACGTCTTGTTTAGCAGGTTACCTGTAAGGATTCAATGAGATGGTGCATGTCACGTGCCCGGCTTAGAGTTGCCACTAGATAAATGCTGACCGTAATTATTACTAGATGATTGGGTATCTGGCTGAAGGAGAAATCGTTTTTTAGCTTCAAGTCTAGGATAGTTGGTGATACAGAAAGAGGAAGGTTGCCAGGGAGAATTGGTTTAAGGAGGCGGTATTACATTCCCTTTTAGATGTGTTGAGTTTGAGACCCTGACAGCATGTCCAGGGGTAAGTGTGTCAGATTTCAGGGGGAAATTATGCGGGAGCCACACTTGACTAGACCTGTGCTGTTTCTTTTGGTACAGATTATGGTTCCAATAATGCCTTGTGCTTTATTTCTCAGGATCTCTGCGGTTTCTGACCAAGCAGATGTTTTATTTTTACTTGGACATCCATTCACATTAGCCTCTGACTTTGCAGTCAGTGGTCTGGGACCCGGCTGGTTCAGCAGCAGAAGGTAGCAAGGCTCTTCCCCCTCATGGCTTTTCCTCATTCCTGATTTTGTTGCAATTTGAAGAAAGCAGTTTGTTTTGCATTTTAGCGGTTTCAGGTTTCTTCTCTCTCTGTCTCTTTTTCTGAGCACAAGCTGATGCTGAAATTTGGAGTATTAATAGGTGCTATTTAAAGAAGTTCATTTATGGGCAATTAAATAACATGCCTGTCAGCCCAGATTTGATAGGGAATAGGGGAAGCTTTTTTTTTCCCCTTTTTTTTAAGTGCAGTGAAGTTTATTTTCCCTTTCCTTTTAACTCTTTGTCATATTATTTAGAAAAGAGATTTCTTCTTTTAAAAAAACTGTTGTTTATTTTGCTTCCTTTCTGTGTTTTCCATATGTTTACTAGTGGGAGGTAGAGCGGGATGGGGTTGGACTGAGATGGAATGGCACAGGTATATTTAAGTTATATTTTGTTTTGTAGATTTTACATAATTTTTAGGGGTATTTATATCCGTGGTTTTAGCTGCTCCAAGCACTGCAGAGAGAATAATCATAGCTGATGCTAAAATTAACCCTTCCCCAGGTAGTAACTGACATCTCAAATATTGCATGTGCTGGAACTGCAGAAATACTGACAATAGTAGCTACTAGTTTATGTGTCTATAGGTCAGAAGTTATCCAGATCTGTCCTGAATCTTGGAGCTCAAAGTAAATAATCTCTTTCTGCATGTGATTTATACAGAGCACATTGTCGGGTGGGAGGAAGATCGGAAGGGACTCTCCCTTCCTGTGCTTTCTCCCTGAATACCTGTCATAATCTCTGTGTTGTTTGTTTTCTGTCTTTTCTTTTCTTTTCTTTTTTTTTTTTTTTTTTTTGCGGTACGCGGGGCTCTCGGGCCCAGCCTCTCCGTGGCATGTAGGATCCTCCCGGACCGGGGCACGAACCCATGTCCCCTGCATTGGCAGGCGGACTCTCAACCACTGCGCCACCAGGGAAGCCCTGTCTTTTCTTTCTCTATGCAAATAGGTGCAAGGACCTTGTATATAATTGTTACTTAATTGTTACTTTGTTTGTAATTGTATATGCAAATGTATAATGGTTGACAGAACAGAAAGAACTAGTATTTGGGTTGCCTAGTAAAGTTAATGTTAATACAGTATGTGAAGAAAAGTATGTGGCATAGAATGTTTGAGTTGGCATGTAGGCTAAAAATGAATGGATGGAAAAAAGAGCAGAAAGTGGAAGAAGTAAATGAACCATAAGACAATGTCAGAATACTTGTGAGAATTAGGTAGGGGTAGGAGTCATTGAAAAAGTGGCTAGTGGTAGCATCTCAAAGAACGATGCCCTTTAAAGGCAGCCAAAGCCCGCACTTGAGCGTAACCTAGCAGCTAGCTGGAGACGGTCCTCAGACCTCAGCTCCTGCGGATATTAATACGGCAGTGGAGTCGGAACGGAAATTGGTATTTTAGGGAAAGCTGAGGCTCGAATAAGAGGGTGAAAATAGAAAAAATTCATGTTCTAAGAGGAGAAAGAGAGACAATTTAGGCTTCCTACATGTCCATTTCTCTTGGTCAATGGAATGAGGGAATAAGCGGCAGAACCCATTTCCATCTCTCTGGCTGATGGAAAGTTCTACAGAACAGACCCAAATGATTGGTTTATTATGTGAGAGGAGCCCTCAGGGGATGCCATTTTTCATTAAGTCACTTCCTATCCTGAACTGGAGAGAAGTTTTGTGGAGAAAACCCGAGGAATTAGAAGGTACTTGAAATATTTAGAAGTAGTGGCGTGTTCCACTTAAGCACACATGTATAGACTAAAATGGCTGGGAACAGGTGAGATTGGAGGAAGATAGCTTTTGGATTTCTATATTTCAGAGAGAAAGAATAAGCACTGGTTCAGCTAGAGCTTTGTGCAGCTGCTAGCCATTATTATAGACGGGGCCTTCCTGCTGGGGACAGAGATTGAATCTTTGTCTGGCTAATAAGTGTTTTTGAATTAATGCGTAAAGAGTGGGGTCAGATTTAGTTGGGCTTTTTCCTAAGCCTACTTGCAGGAGATAAGGTAATCATTATAGTTATCAGTCGTGAATTGAGGTGACCATAGCAGAGGCACATGCCTGCGTGTGTGATTAAAGAGTGGACGGAGATTTATTGACTGCTTTTTGTGGCATTCGGGGATGCCCGTAGAGAACAGAGTAGAAGCAGAGTGTTGCGAGAAAAAAGGCCGTTGTTGAGAATGAGAAGGCTTAAGTTCTCCTGCTCAGTCTTTGAGTAACTTCTGTCTAACGATGGGCAAATCCCCAGGCCAGAATTTTCTCAGACTAGATCAATTGGGTATTTTTTAGGAGCTCAAAGGAGATGGCACTGTTGAAGGATTCCCTCATTAAGTGAACGTACCAGAATCACGTGGGGTTTAGGGATTGGCACTACATAAGAGGTGTGCGTGGGTGTGGGTGTGGGTGTGGTGTGTGTGGTGTGGTGTGCGTGTGTGTGTGTGGGGGGGGTGTGTGTGGTGTGGTGTGTGTGGTGTGGTATGGTGTGGTGTGGTGTGTGTGTGGAGTTGTGTGGTGTGGTGTGTGTGGTGTGGTGTGGTGTGGTATGTGTGGTGTGGTGTGGTGTGGTGTGGTGTGTGTGTATCTCTTGCCAATGGAAAGTCGTGTCATTTGATTGGTGGGGATCAGCCTGTGTTGGGGGAGGTTGAAAAGCACTGGACTAGATAATTTCTGAGGCCCTGCCCAGCCTTAAACATGTTCATTGTCAGCAAATGGAACTTGGGTTTGGATGCCTTTGATAAAGGCATTTTATTTAGCTTTAAATAAAATACCTTTAAAGCTGTAGAACTTTAACACTTTGACAAAGAAATAAATAAAGATAGTAAAAACAGGGATTGTAGACTTGAAAATTAGTGTAAATGTTCAGGAAGCCATGGTTAAATAGTGGGTAAATTGATATCTCTGGGGTAAATCACACATCTTACGTATTAAATGGGGTGAAACATATTTTGACAAAGGCCTGCTGGGAGGACTGACTTTATTGAGACAAGATACAAAAGGGGTTGCTGTATCAGCTCATTCCTCAGAGAAGCTACTTTCTCTAGATTTTTAATTTCATTGGTGACTTATTCATTCTTGCTAACCATGGATTTGACTGACTCCTTCCCTCCCTCCCTCCCTCCCTCCTTCCCTTCTTTCCTTCTTTCCTGTTTTGGCAAATAACAGTCTTGGGAAAATGTTCTTGACTTGCTTTATATTATTATTAAAAATGTTTATCTTTGCATTGTTAAATATACCTAAGTACAGAAATCTATCTGGAAGGATATTCCACTCCTGGATATACATCGAAAAAAACAGAAACACTAATTTGAAAAGGTACAATGCACCCCAGTGTTCATAGCAGTATTATTTACAACTGCTAAGGTATGGAAGCAACCTAAGTGTCCATCAACAGAGGAATGGATAAAGAAGATGTGGTGTGTGTGTGTGTATATATACTTACATACATACAGTGGAATACTGCTCAGCCATAACAAAGAATGAAATTTTGCCATTTGTAGCCACATGGATGGACTTGGAGGGCATTATGCTAAGTGAAATAAATCAGATAGAGAAAGACAGATACCGTATGATATCACTTATATGTGGAATCTAAAAAATACAACAAACTAGTGAGTAAAACAAAAAAGAAGCAGACTCACAGATATAGAGAACGAACTAGTGGTTACCAGTGGAGAGAGGGAAGGGAGGAGGGACAATATAGGGATGGGGGAAAAAAGGGTTATGGGATTATATGAAATCGTGTGTGTGAAACTTGAAAATTGTAAAGCACTGTAGAATTTAAAGAATCATTCAAAAAAAACCTTAAAAAAATCATTACTGTTTTCATTGTTGTCTTGGAGTTTCTAATCAGCATACTATCCATTTTCTTCTATCCAAATGAACATTCTTCAGCCCTCAAAGATCAAGCATTCTTGTTTAAGGGGCTGCATTGCTTCCGGCTTTGTCACATGCCTTTCTCTTAGGCAGGGACAGTCAGCATTTTCCCATGAATGACAGGCTCACTGCAGCAGCCCTTGGGTGGGGAATTGGAGGTGGCATGGGCTTGAGGAGGAATCTGTAGTTTGAAACCTTTGCCGTCTTGCACACAAGACAGTCGCTTCTCAAAGGTTCATTTTCATCTTTGCTTCCGTTTCCACTCTATCCCTGCTGACAAGCAGTGGGTGCCACCACTGCAATATAATGATTAATTATTCTAGTACACTTTGATTAGCAGAAGTAGTTGTTACAAACATCTACACTTGAAATCTGTTTTGTGTAAAGCAAAAGCTGTGTTTGCGTGCATGAAGGGAAAAGCTGGTGGTGGAAATTGCTGTACAGTTTGCCTCTGGACTATAGCGGGAAGTCTTTTTTGGGAGATAGGATGGACCCATGTGATTTTTCTCTCCGTGTAGAGTTGTTATTGAAATAACAACTTATCTTATTTTGCAGTACTAAAGTAATAAATAAAACATTTACGGCTCGGAATAAATTGAGCGCAGCCCACTTCCTGTGGTAGCAGGCATTGTTCATATTCTATTAAAGCCCCAGGCAGGGTGACATCAGCAGATTTTTTCATTTTCTAATCCAGAAGCTTGTAATTTCTTTCTGTCAAAGAGCCCGCATTTTAGTACTGAGCAGACCTTCAAGGACTCTTTTTGATATGACTACATTTTGTGGCACCTCTTTTAAATTGTGTTAAGCTTCAATTCTCTCAGGAGGCAGCATGCTGTCGTGGAAACAGCATGGGCTTGGAATTTATATACAGTCCTTTTTTTTTTTTTCCTGGTCACAGGGTCTTCGTTTCACAATCAGATTCTTGACTCATTAGCAATCTGGAATTTCTGACACCGAACTCAGCCACTGGGACAGTTCTTACGGTGCCTCCTGGTGTACCAAAAGGAGTTCTTGACTTAGCCTTTCCAGAGGGTTCTAGTTCCATTACCCTCTCTGGCAAATATACACACGTGCGCGTGCGCTCACACACACACACCTCCCTGGGTCTTCTTGATCTAGTAAAGTTCCTGTGACTGTTTGAAGTTTCCCCTCCTCTCCTGTCCTGCCCCACAGTGAGCCCTCCTCTTGCCCTTTGGTGGTCATGACACTGAAGAAGCATCCCAGCTGATCTCTTGGTTCAAGAATGCCAGATACTCCTACAAAGAATAACCTTCAGTTTATCCTCCAGAACAGAGGCTGCCTGTCTGGGCACAGGGAGTCAGTCTCTCGTGTTCAAACACTTGCCACTTATTTATTAAACAGTTATTTATTGAGTATCTTAGATTACCTACAAGAGTCTGTGCTCTGTGCTGTGGAAGAGAAAAGGTGAATTATCCATGACTTCAAGACAGTTATAATCAAGGAGGAAAGATACGACAAGCAGCTTTGTGTGTGGTGAGGTAAGGGTGTGGGTGGTATTGTTTGGCCTCGATTTGTTTTAAAGGGAGAGGGGATAAAATGACCACATCCTTGGAGGGGAAAAGTGCAGTCCGCTGTGTCTTTTAGGAACAGCAAGGCATGCAGTTTGCCAAGAGTAGAGGCAACATCGAGAGCATGATGGGAGATAAGGGAGAGGATGCTTAGCCTCTTTCCTTGCTTGTCCACCACATCTTTCCTTTGGCTTTGAGATGAGGTGCAGTCTCCGTTTACTTGGGAGTCATTTGGTGTTCTCTGTGGAGGGTCCCAACGTGCAGGGTATGTCTTCCTGCTTCTGCTTCCACCTCCTCATGGAGATGATCTTATCCCCTCTCACCCCTCTTATTACCATGTGTATCTTTAGTCAAGAGCTCTGTCTGGAATTCCAGATGTTCCAGTTGTCCCCTGGAACCTTCCACCTGCTCTCTCATCACTGCCTCAGATCGACCAGTCCAAAACTAAACTCAGCTTCCTCCCTCCTCTACCTGTCCCTCCTCCTGCCTTCCATCTCTGTGACTTTTACCACCTTCCACTGCCTTCCACTGGAAGAAATGTGGGCCCCATCTTTGACCCCTCCCTTCTCATTGGTTCCCCCGAACCAGCCCTTAAGTTTACCTCCAAATGTCTGCTGAGTCTGTCTTCTCTCCGTCCCCACTACCTCCATCCTGGCTCTAGTCCTCCTCGCTGACCTGCGTTCCTGAAGAATCCTCCCTGGCTCCCTGGATTCAATCTTACCTTTGACCCTTGCCCTCTTGACACTGCAGCCAGAATGATCCTTCTACAATGTAAACCTGACCATATCAGTTCTCTTCTTAAAACCCTTTAATGGCTTCTTATGGCCCTTAGGATGAAATCCCCATTCCTTAAATAGGTTAAGAAAGGCTCTTGGTCTGGCCTGTACCTGGCTCCTCCGTGGCTTCCTGCCTGCAGCTGTCCCGAACTGCTTTCAGTTTCCTACCTTGGTCGTGATCTAGCGCTTGCAGGCTTTTCACATTCTCTTTCCTCTGCCTGCATTCTCCTCCCTATTTTCGCCTGGCTACTTTTTATTTATCTCCCAGATCTCAACTTCACTGTCCCTGTAAAAAGTCTTCTCTAATTCCTTCAAGGCGAGGTTAGATGCCCCTATTATATGCCTCTTTCATGGTGCACATAAAAGTCACATCATTTGATGATCGCCAGTCGAATTGCCTTTCTTCCCTTCTAAAGTGTAAACTTCACGAGGATGGGGAATGTTGGGCTTATTCACTGGTATGTCCCAGACATCTAGCACAGTGCCTGGCATGTTATCTATCAAGAAACATGTCTTTTACTATATCACTGGTATTTAGCAAGAGCTATTCTTTGCCAGTGGATCCTACGCTTCTTCAGGTCAGGACCAAATCTTGTTCATGGTGCTGTACCTGGCACCTTGTGTTAAATAAGTTTGTTTCACCAATCACTTTTGGGAGCTTTATTCCACCTGAACTTATTAAAAAAAATTATATGGTTGTAAATCTTAAGAGTTATATTAGATGAAACTAGGAAGTAATGTGATAAATTTAATAAATGTGCTATAATGTATACATCCAAAGGAGTATTGCCCATTCAGTATTGTCTGAAATTAAGAAGAGAGAGCCTTAAGGCACTTACTGTAGGGTTAGGTTGGCGTGGGTTTGAAACCCAGCTCTCCCGCTTCTCTGAGCCTGGACTTCCTCATCAGTAAGATGAGACTATAATGCCTGCCTTGGCAAGGTTGTTGCAGAGATTAAAGGTTTATGAAAAGAACTGCCATAGTGTCTGGCACACAGTAGTAGTTCTGTGAATTTTAAGTTACTTTCTATTCCACCAATGCAGCCGTTACAGAAAATGTTTTTGAAATTTCTTTTTTGAAATAGTTTTTAGAGCTTTCTGTAGACCATCAGAATATGTCAATAGGAGAAATATTTTTTCCTCTGAGGATACGTTTGATTTTTAGATACAGTTTGGTTCAGAGAGCGTGATCAACATAGTTAATACCACTTTTGCTATTTAAAAAATTAAGTGTGATTATAACGAGGATTTCTTTTCAGTGTCTAAAGTGGTACATATTCTGGCTTTCTCACAGGTGGCATCGGCAGCACGCACGTTCCATTAGACACGGTAAAATCCAGGGAATTAACGATCAAAAAATCGATTGATATTGAATAGCCGGCTGATCAGGCAGTATCAGTAAGCTCGAGAGAGCTGAGATCTTGAATAATACACTTCATCACAAGTTTAACCATCAAAATTTTACTCCTAGCAAAAAAGAATTGAGGAAAAAAATGATCCAAGGTGCTACCCATATTCTTGTATATGTTTGGGAGTCTTGTGTTTTCAGCTGGGTCCACAGGCATCAGCGTGGCTGATTCAGTAAGGAAGATGGTATCTACTAGTGACCCAGAGGAGCCTGGCGCCCTCGGAGGCCTGTCCCTAGTAGGAAGAGGAGGAGCTGGCTGGGGGAAATGGACAGGGGTGTAGAGATAGGCACTCAGCTTTTATAGCAGCATATACTTGTACAGGATAATCCACAGGATGTCTTTATAGGAAAAGAGTGGAGGCACAGGTCATTCTGTCTACTAGGAAAAACACTTTGAGGCAGGTGGTTGCAGGAAGACAGTCCTGTGAGGCTGGAAGTGGTGCCCCAGGCAGTATGGAAGCTAGACTGAGGGTTAGCCGAGCCCGGGGGAATCTGGTGACAATGCTCAGCTGACTACAAGGAACCCGGTTTTATTTTATGATCTGGCAGTCACTGAGGGCTCAGTATCTCACCTCGTCATTGTGCAGAAGGGCATGAGCATGAGGGATCAAGTCAACTGTAAAGGGTGACCGACATGTTAATTATTTTTAAATATTTTACTAGTTTGTACCCTGAATTTACCTCATCTTACATGTGTGTATATTTTGTTGATGTTAGAATAATTCACCGGGAGCAGCTGATGGAGGGGCATGCGAAGAGAAGAGCAGAACGTGAATATTTGTGACTCTTGGGTGGGGGAGGGGAGGGGAGCTTGTAGGACTCCCTTTGCCATAAGGTAGTAGGGAGCAGTGTCACTCAAGCAGGGGACTGAACCTGGCTGTAAAGGCGCCTTGTGGGGTAGACCTCACAAGGGATCGGTCCCCCTCAAATCTTCGTTGTAAAACCGTAAGTGCTTTTGAGGTACTGGTGTCATTATAATTGTAATGGGACATTGTCATTGCCCTTAGGTTTCAGGTGGGCAGCAGAGATACTTCCCCTTAGGGAAGAGACACCTTCTCATAGAAGCTGACTGCTCTGTGAAATCTAGGGGTCCTCTTCCAGCCTGGCTATGGAAGAAAAATCCATAGCCTTGGACGGCAACCATGGCAGAAAGCAAAAGATTGTTTAATTTTTTTAGTTCAAATTTAAATGTCAAAATTAGATTTGAATTACTATAAAAATGCAAAATTCAAGGTCTTTGATGTTATGAAAAAGGTCTAGACAGAAAATTTAAGTGAAATAACACTTTTCTCCTTTTAATTGTTTCCTATAAATTGTTTATTGGTCATGTTTTCTGGGTATTAGTTTTCTTAACTGTTGTTAACCAGGCTGAAGGCATTATCTTAGCAGTGCCAGCAACATGCATTAGAATTGACTCTTACAAGGAGAAGACTCTGGAACCCAGTAGGCAGTCAGCCATTTAAAGTGCTCTTAAGGTATAAGTGGCACAAACATTTTAGAAAGCTTTATGCTGAATAGATGAACATGTTCTGATAGAATGTTTTCATTTTTGCAAGGCAAAATTTTGCCTCATGCCCAAATTTTCTGTTTATGATATAATTGAGTATCTGACTGTGATATAAAAAATGAGAGATTTAGATCAGCGGTCCCCAACCTTTTTGGCACCAGGGACCAGTTTCGTGGAAGACAGTTTTTCCAGGGACCGGGTGTGCGTAGGGGATGGTTTTGGGGCGATTCAAGCGCATTACATTTACTGTGCACTTTATTTATTATTACATTGTAATATATAATGAAATATTTATACAACTCACCATAATGCAGAATCAGTGGGAGCCCTGAGCTTGTTTTCCTGCAACTAGATGGTCCCATCTGGGGGTGATGGGAGACAGTGACCCCCGACGTGTGTTGCTTATGTCCAGTCTGCTCCGTAAGATGCAGCTTAATTGTCACTTGCCACTCACTGATAGGGTTTTGATATGAGTCTGCAAGCAGTTGACTTATTATGGTCTCTGTGCAGTCAAACCTCTCTGCTAATGATAATCTGTATTTGCAGCCGCTCCCCAGCGCTAGCATCACCGCCTCAGCTCCACCTCAGATCATCAGGCATTAGATTCTCATAGGGAGTGAGCAACCTAGATCCCTCACACGTGCAGTTCACAGTAGGGTTCGAGCTCCTATGAGAATCCGAGGCTGCCGCTGATCTGACAGGAGGCAGAGCTCAGGTGGTAATGCGAGCGATGGGGAGCGGCTGTAAATACAGATGAAGCTCTGCTCGCTCACCCACTGCTCACCTCCTGCTATGTGGCCTGGTTCCTAGCAGGCCACAGACTGGTACCGGTCTGTGGTCCGGGGGTTGGGGACCCCTGATTTAGATAAAACACTAGCAGAAGCAACTACATATTAAATTTATCTCTGGCAAATGACCTGAATAATTTCTACTGGATAAGAAAAATGCAGGGTATGTGCATTCATTTTCTACTGCTGCCCTAACAAATTACCACAAACTTAGTGATCTAACACAGCACAAATTTATTATGTTATGGTTTTGTGGATTAGAGGTCCAACACAAGTCTCACTGGGCTAAAATGACGGTGTTGGCAAGGACAGCGTTCCTCTGGAGGCTCTGGGGTGAACCCATTTCCTTGCCGTCACAGCTTCTGGAGGGTACCCACACTCCTTGACTTACGGCCGCCTTCCATCTTCAAAGCCAGTGAGGTTGCATCTTTCTGACCATCCTTCCATGGTCATATTTGCTGCTGAAGTCTCTCTGCTTTTAAGGACCCTTGTGGTTTGATTGGGCCCACCTGCATAATCCAGGATTCTCTCCCTATCTCCAGATCCTAACTTAGTCACATCTGCAACATCCCTTTTGCCACATAAGATAACATTTTCAGGTTCTGGGATGTGGACATCCTTTTTTTTTTTTTTCTTTGGCCGAGCCACGCAGCTTGCAGGATCTTAGTTCCCCAGCCAGGGATTGAACTCAGGCCCATGGCAGCGTAAGCACTGAGTCCTAACCACTGGACTGCCAGGGAATTCTCAGATGTGGACATCTTAGAGGGAGGAGGGATTATCATGCCTCCCATAGTACGGAAACGTAACGCCGGGTTTCATTCAGAGAAAGTATTTTTCAAATGTGCCCATGATTTGTTACAGGTCTTAAGAAACTTTGACTTGGGTATTTTACAGGGAAGAGTTATACATATTTCTAAAAATGATGATGATTTGCTTGGATCTGAACCTACTTATTAAAGCTAACGTTCATTCTGTTTTGTTTACTTTGATAGTGATAACCTACTAAGGAGAGCAGCCTGTCAAGAAGCTCAGGTAATGCCATTTAATATGAAACAATTAAAACCCGCCTTATCTCCACTGTGCAGAAATCTCAGGCTGTTCCAGGGGGACTTGCACAGTGCCTTGCATCAGCGCAGCTTGGCTATTTTTTCCCCACTATCGGGGTGAATCAGGCTGCCAGCCAACTCTGAATAGAACTGGAGGAGGTTAACAATCTGGTGAGGAGCAGTTCCGACGCCCACCCCTTTAGACTTGTTTACTTCTGGATTAGTCCAGAGAACACAGAACTGGACTGGTTGGCACTCTGGGAATTTGTTCATGTCTGCAGGTGTCCTTGAAGATCTGGCTAAAGCCCGAATCATCCCTAATCCGAATAACCCCCAAGGATATCAGTTCAGAACAGGTGTTACCTCTCAAAGTCAAATCTTCTTAAAACTGTTGATTCATATTTTTAAAGCCTGTCTCTTTAGCACAACTGATTCAGACCCTCTCCCATGATATTGCACTTAAATATTCATCTATCTAGTTGTAGCTGAATTGTTAATCCTTTCAGGTTTAAGGCCACAATTTTGTTCTTCCCTCCCCTCCAAACGTGTGCGTTATACCTTGCAGATTAATTTGCACGACTGAGTTGCCTTCTTGTTACGTCATTCAGGCATACGATGTCAGAAATACCAAAAAAGAAACATGAAACTAAAAAATGACAAAAGACATGATGCATTTAGTAGGAGAGGTGGGTGGCAGACCTCATGTTTGTTTTTGAAATGTTTCCGTGGATGACAATGACAATAGATACTATTAATAAATTCCTCTCTTTAGTGATTCCCTAACTGTTCTAAATCTTTTCAAGAATTCAATTGCTTTGTTGTTTTTATCTCTTATGGCTCTAAGCTGTTTTGGAAATCAATTCAAATAAACTTTAATATTAAATTTGAGGTGATCTTTACCCCAAGCTAATTTTCCACTAGCAACTGGAAAATCCTCTTGGGAGGGGAAGGCTTTCCCCCTTGAAGGAAGAGTGGTCATGGGGTACTCCCTTTCTTGTGCAAAGTAAATACCTCCACCTCTGTTCTGAACTCCATCTCCTCTTACTTTTCCCACTGTTCTAACTCTCCACTTCCCGACACCCATTTAGCTCCTTCCATCTGAAAAAAGGAAGCGAATTCATCCTTATAGCCTCCTCCCTCTAGTTACTTTTCCTGTCTGTGTCCTTCCCTTTTCAGTCTAAATTCTTGAAAGAATATGATTTTTTTTTTTTTGCGGTACGTGGACCTCTCACTCTTGTGGCCTCTCCCATCGCGGAGCGCAGGCTCAGCGGCCATGGCTCACGGGCCCAGCCGCTCCGCGGCATGTGGGATCTTCCCGGACCGGGGCACGAACCCGTGTCCCCTGCATCGGCAGGTGGGCTCTCAACCACTGCGCCACCAGGGAAGCCCGATTTTTTTTTTTAATCTCACATGAACTCACCTCATTGTAGTCTCATGTAAACCTGAGACATGAGTTGCAGGTAGATAAGACTTCTAGAGGCTAAAAACCCAGGACCAGGAGGAATAATCTAGAACTGTAGATCTGGAATCTGGCAGGTTAATTAAATCATTTCTGGCCAAATTCCAGAAATAGTATGGATAGAAAAAGAACAAATTACGATATTTAGAGATTTGGCAGCAAAATGTTAAGATCTAACTCAATAAGAGTGAAAACAGAGTAGTAATTATAACGTACACAGAAACTTTTTACAAAGAAATAGTGTGTCTTTCTGAAGTATTCAGAAATAGAAGTTTATTTTTTTTAAAGCAAGAAATAGACAATGGTGACAAAGGATCTCCAGTGGGCTGTCAGGGAGGCGGTAGAGTTGGGGTCAGTTACTTAATAAAAATCTTGGTGTAACTGCCATTTTTCTCCTATATTTACTTTGTGCTTCTGTACTCAATTCTACCTCCTTGGCCCAGACCTACTTCCCACAATCTAAGACTCGCAATTTTGCCCTCTTTGGGGTTTTCCTATTCTCATTCCTTTTATTGACCACCTTCTCCTCCCGTTACTTCCCATTTTCACTCCTCGCATCTAGTCCTCTGGGTGTCGTAACTCTGCCTCATCATTTATTAGCTCTTTAGAGCTGATAGAGTAGAAGTTTGGAGTTAGATTCATATAAATTCTAGGCTTGTAATTTATTAACACTTTGACTTTGACTGACTTAATCTCTCTGAATCTTGGCTTTCTCATCTATAAACATGGGAATATTTAATACCTCCTTGGTTTCTAAGAACTAAGAATTAATATGTGTGGAAGTGGCAAATACTAGGTGCTTAGTAAATATTAATTACATTTCTTTTCCTGTACCAGTTGATGCTACTTATCAAGGTTGCAAAGAAAGGAGGCAAATTGAGTATTAGATTTATTTTTTATGTGTATAAAGATACGAAGATTAACTGGTAACATGAAGATTCTTCATGAATGAGCTTTAGTAATAAGTTAAAAGAGAAAAAGGTTATATTCTGAAAACTGAAGACAAATTAAACTTCCCTTGTGACAGACTACGGACTTACTGGTTGTAATGAACCTAGTCATATCTTACAGAGAAAAGAAAAGTTACTTACCTTTAGTAGGTGAATGAAGCAGGGCGTTTTATTACAATATAAAATTCAGCTTATTTTCATTAAATAAAGGTGCACTTTTATTGTTGTTGTTTATGGTGGGGTTGTCAACATGAAATCCGTTTCCCCAGGGTAGACACCGTATCTGCCAGTAGTAAATTCTTTTGGAATGAAAGAATATCTGTGCTCACTAACTGAATAGACGGACATTTACTGAAAACTTCTCTTTTTTCCTTTTTAGGTGTTTGGCAGTCAACTTATTCCTCCCAATGCACAAGTGAAGAAGGCAACCGTCTTTCTCAATCCTGCCGCTTGCAAAGGGTAGTTCAGTCTGTGACTTGTTATAGATTTGGTTTTTCTAAGGGGAAGAGAGTCACAGAATACTAGGCAGCTGGTTGGATTGTGTGGAATTGGAGCTACTAGGTTCAGTACCCTTGTAGCAATAAGATTCAATTGTAATGTAGAAATCACGGTTAATCAGATATAACTGTAAAGCTAACTGATGCCTAGCTAACTGGTCTAATTGAAGTTTAATAATTATTCCAGAATTAACACTCTCAAATCAGTCTTATCTGCTTGGTGGTAGCCCCCTTGGGAACAACTTCTGCTGCTGTGATGTAAATTATGGGTCCATCTCTGTTACAGGATGTTCAGAGATTGCCGAAAGCACTGTGGCCTTGTGAGGTCAGAAGCATTCTTTCCCAAAGTGGTGAATGTAGAGTTAGGTCTTGGAGGTCAGTCAGGGGAGAACACTCAGTGTTCCCGACTGACGAAATGGCCCATGGGGCAGGGGCCTACAGACAGGAGTGCCGACTAATGTCCTTTGCTGTGTCACAGGAAAGTCTGTAAACTGGTCTGGTTGGCCTCGAGGGGTCATGTGAGGCAACTCTGAGAATTAAGATGTGAAGAATAGTTGGGACCTTGGTTGACAGTCATGTGTCCGTGTTCATTTATTGTAACAAATGTACCACACTGGTGCAGGATATTGAAAGTGAGGGAGGTTTTTTGTGTGTGTGTGTGTGCGTGTGTGTATGCATGTGTGTAGGGGAGCAGGGGGTATGTGAGAACTCTCTGTATTGTCCACTCATTTTTACTGTGAACCTAACAACTGCTCTAAAAAATAGTCTATTAATTTTTTAAAAGTACTATAAGCAAAATAAAAACTTTTTTTTTTTTACATTGCTAGTTAGGTACAACTCTTTCAGTTGGAAAGGTAAATAAGACTTTTGGTGGCTTATAGAAGAAATCATTTAAAATTTAAAATTATTTTTTAAAAATAGTAAGAATTAAAGGGTTGAGGGGGAGAAAAAAGTGATACCTTTTTTTCTATCTAACGGCCAGAACAATTCTTTTTGTCCTGACTGAGGAAAAATTAATAAGTATGTATTAGATTGGATTCTCTAAGTTCGAAGTCAAATGACATTAATAAGAACAACAACAAAAAGCATAGTTGGGAGTAGCTTCTAAGTGGTGAGGTTAACACTGGAGAGAAACGCAGGGGCTCTGAAATAAGTTTCTCTAGTCATTTCTTGGGAGGTAGTGTGTGTGGCTTCACAGATGTGAGGGCTAGTCACGCCTTATTTCTTTTGAATTCAGCAGTTTAAGATATTTACCTACAGGTTGTCTAAATCGGCTCCATTACTCTAATTGAATCATATTTGCCCACCTTTGTTGGAACCACTTCCCGCCCCCATAAACGTACCAGTCATAAGGCCTCTTGTTCATTCTTGTTTAAAACCAGCGCTGAACAAAAATATCAACAAAGGTTCTAACACAACACAATCAAAATACCCAAGATAACTAGTCACTGGTGGCCTGTGGGAGAAGCTAGCAGGGAACTGGGTGTATCCTCTGTATACTCTGCTCTGCTCTGTGATACGGTCGGTGTTGCTTAACTTCTTAAATCCTCAATTTACTCATCTGTAGAGTGTGAAAAGTAATAGCACATGCCTTATAAAAATTACCATGTAATTCTTTAGGATTAAATGAGGTAATGCCTATAAGGTATTCAGCATTCTTTCCATTTCATAGTTAGCACCTGATAAAAGAAATATAAGCTGCTGTTCTTGGTATTACTGACCTGTAGGCTGGGTCAGAAGGTTCTCTACTTGGCTCTCCCACCCTGGGATCTCTCCTTTTGCCTCCGTTGTTGTAACTGCTCCAGGTCCTGTTCCTCTAGAGATCTAGTAAGTTAGTAACTTGCTAATTCTCTTGAAATATATGGTAGTTTGTTTAAGCTATAATCAGTCATTTTGAGTTCCTACTTGAGATATTTGCATTTTTAAAAAATGAATAAACTTTTCTTTTAGAGAAGTTTTAGGTTCCGTTTACACGTAAGTGTATTTGCGTTTTTAAAGGTAGGTTCTTGTTGAAAAGTGTAATACCTTTACCTGCAGGCTAGGGTAAGGAAAGTGTTTCTTTTCTAAAGTCATGGTCCCCTTTAACAAGGTGAATCCCTGCAAGCTTCTAGGAAGCAGCCACTTTGGAACTCTCCAGCATCTTTTTTTAAAGCTTTCACTGTACTATTTTTGTCATCTTGACTCTGACCTGACACATAATTTATAATTTATCATGTAGCTATTTCATTATGTAGTACTGGTTTAAAACTACATTAGAGCTTTAGGAAATAACTGTTTTGCATTAATAAATGATACATTAAGGAGTAATTATTTTGTGTGTGCGTGTGAACCTGCAAATTGCTAGAGGTATAGAAAGTTTTATTTAACTCTGGTGCTATCTCACCCTTAATTATATAATAAATAATACATTTATTACTGGTAACACTTGCTGTTCAATCTTTTATATGGAACATTAGAAGGAAAAAAAATGCCTTCACTTCCACTTTAGAGATTTTCTGTACCTGTGGCATCACAAAGATGTGAATAAAGGCCCAAATGTTCAAATCTTTTTTCTTTCTTTCTTTTTTTTAATTGAAGTATAGTTGATTTACAGTCTTGTGTTGGTTTGAGGTATACAGCAAAATGATTGTTATATATACATACATATATTTTTTTCAGATCCTTTTCCATTGTAGGTTATTATAAGTTATTGAATATAGTTCCCTATGCTATACAGTAAATTCTTATTGTTTATTTTATATATAGTAGTGTGTATCTGTTAATCCCATACTCCTACTTTATCCCTTCCCCCTTTGGTAGCCATAACTGTTTTCTATGTCTGTGAGTCTGTTTCTATTTTTAAATAAATTCATTTGTATTATTTTTTAGATTCCACATATAAGTAATATCATATAATATTTGTCTTTCTCTTTCTGTCTTACTTCACTTAGTATGATAATCTCTAGGTCCATCCATATTGCTGCAAATGACAATATTTCATTCTTTTTATGGCTGAGTAATATTCCTTTATATATAATGTATATAATATATTCTACACACACACACACACACACACACACACACACACACACTTTATCCATTCATCTGTTGATGGACACTTAGGTTGCTTCCATGTCTTGGCTATTGTAAATAGTGCTGCTATGAACACTGGGGTGCATGTATCTTTTCGAATTAGAGTTTTCATATTTTCTGGATATGTGCCCAGGAGTGGGATTGCTGGATCATATGGTACTTCTAGTTTTAGTTTTTTAAGGAACCTCCATACTGTTCTCCATAGTGGCTGTACCAATTTACATTCCTACCAACAGTGTAAGAGGGTTCCTTTTTCTCCACACCCTCTCTAGCATTTATTCTTTGTAGACTTTTTGAGGATGGCCATTCTGACTGGTGTGAGGTGATACCTCATTTTACTTCTACAAATCTTATTTTTTTTTTTAAATTAATTAATTAACTTATTATTTATGGCTGAGTTGGGTCTTCGTTGCTGCGTGCGGGATTTCTCTAGTTGCAGCGAGCGGGGGCTGCTCTTCATTTCAGTGCATGGGCTTCTCATTGCGGTGGCTTCTTGTGTTGTGGAGCATGGGCTTTAGGCGTGCGGGCTTCAGTAGTTGTGGCTTGCGGGCTCTAGAGCGCAGGCTTAGTAGTTGTGGTGCACGGGCTTAGTTGCTCCACAGCATGTGGGATCTTCCCAGACCAGGGCTCGAACCCGTGTCGCCTACATTGGCAGGCGGATTCTTAACCACTGCACCACCAGGGAAGCCCAAATCTTATTTCTTAAACTAACTCAGAGGAGCTTATAGATGTGTTGTAAGTGATTAATACAGCTGATTGAGACTTCACCAGAGTTTTGCTTCGCAGAGATAGATCTAATCCACTTCCACTTGACCCCTTTCTTATCAACCCAGAAATGAAAGCAACCCTGCAAGGAGAAATGTTTACAGTATCACCAGCTCACCTTTTATTGTTGGGTTAAGCCCCAGAAATGGTGATCTGGAAAGGAGAAATTTCCATTTAGCCTTTCATGTTCATTCTTACAAGCATTCAGAGCTGTAGAAGAGGGAGGATATGTGTGTTTAATTTGCTTATTACGTGCTCAGGTGTGCCCTTGGTTCAAGGTATTTTTTTGGTTCTTGTAAAAATTTGCTCAAGCTTCTCAGTTTCTATTTTAATTCATAATCAGAAATGTTTTATGTTCTGTGTTCCATTTGATAGCTATTTCTTTTTAGTTTAAAGAATGTTGAAGTTGGTCTGTGCATAACTCTACATGTTCCTCATTCACTACCTTTGTGTCTGTTTCTAGTATAAAATATTCTTAAGAAAGTTGAAGCATGCATCACTGATAAAAAATAATAATCTTTCTGAAAGAGGACTGAGTAAATGTGGATGTAAAAGTTAGATGTTTGGTGTTGATTGTTTTGAAAGTACTAGTTTTTATTTTTGTTTTGTGATGTGATAGTTGAAAATATTTGGGTAAAAGACAAGTCAGCTGATTGGTATGTTTTAACATTTATTCAACTCTGAGACTCTGCAATTGGGGACTTTTTTGCAACTTCTGTATCCCTTGATTTCTAATACATTCTCAGTCAACCACTGGAATGTAAATAAGTTCCGTGAGGGCTTATTACATTATACCTCAGTTACATGTATTTTTGTCTGCCTTGTCCTGTTGTTTGCCCAGTTCCTAGATGTGTCTAGCACACAGTAGAGGCTCAGTAAGTGCTTGTTGAGTGAATCAGACATTGTTGCCTGAGTGGAGCCATATCCAGTGTACACACTTCCTCTAGAGGAACTAGATTGTGCACTGTAAGCATCCCACATGGGTGAGAGCTTATTGTATTAGACAAGGGGCAAAATCTTGGAGGCCCCAGAGTGAAAGAGTCCACGTTTATATCCAGAGAAACTCATTACTCTTCACCAGCCTTCCTGTCCTTGAACAAATAGAGGAAACGTGTTCTCTACGCTATTTCTTGTTCTCTTCTAGAGAAGGTGGTTGGGCTTTTTATATTTCCTCTTGAGAACTTGTGTTAAAATATTTGTGTTTTTTTCCTTTGTCTACAGCAAAGCCAGGACTCTATTTGAAAAAAATGCCGCCCCGATTTTACACTTATCTGGCATGGATGTGACTATCGTTAAGGTGAGAACTGCTCTAGAATGTTGATTTTATCCAAGCTACCCCTCCTTATAACATATCCTCTTCTCTTGACTTCTTAGCAAAAATCACTTATCACTTAGAAGATAAGATTAATAAGATAATATTGTTTTTTCCAACCATGGTCAGCTTTTCACTTTCAGAACAAGATTAAATGGGGCCATGAACTTGGCTTCTTTCATCTGACAGATAAGACGTGGAACTATTGTCTCTTGGAAGATGAAAGTTGTTACAGCTGTAAGAATTCTTTTTCTGACTATTAAAAAGAAATTTCAAGTTTGAGTAATTAATTTCTTGGTAGTTCTGCAGACAGGTAAACATTTTCTTTCTGGTGAGGAGTTATTTCAGGTGAGGAATTTTAAGTGGTAAAGCTTTAGAATTTTCGAGATTTGGGTAAGAAGAAATGGGGACAAAAATAAATGAGAGGGAATTGTGCTATTTTAGAAGATGCCTCAAGACTCCACTTTCTTGACTTTAAGTGCTATGTGTGTGGTATGTACATAGGTGTGTGTACTTGGTGAAAGTCACTGTTACCATGTTTGTAAATCTATGGTATACCAATTTTTAATATTACACACTTTCATTAAATCATAGAGATTGAACGGTCATTTAGTCCAGTTGACCATGCAATGTTGATGAACTCTCCTCTCCAGCTTGTCCGAGGTGTGGTCTTCTAGTTGTCTGCCTGCAGGGATGGGAGAGTGGGGAAGAAAACTGACATTTATTTCAGGACCTGTAATGCATATTGCAGACTCTACGTATGAGAGATCTGAGAATGGTTATTTAAGACCGATATTTGTTTGTTCCTGGAGTGTTTGGTTGAACTCACAAGGAGAACCATCTGGGCCTGGAGCTTTCTTTGAAGGGAAATTTTTTTGTATATTAACTTTCTTTAATGGCTGTAGAAGTACATCAGGAAGTTCTGTTTCATCTTGAATTAATTTTAATAAGGTAAATTTTTTAAAGGATTTTGTGAATTTCATCTAAGTTTTCAAATTAATAGGCATCAAGTTGTTCATAATATCTTCTTTTTAACTTTTAAATTTCTGTGACATCTGAGATACATCATTTTCTTGCTCAGTATTGTTTTATTGTTTATTTTTCCTTTTTTTTTTTTTTTTTGCCTGCCAGTCATGTGAGAGATGCGTCAATTTAATTAATCCTTTTTGCCGAGAACCATTTCTTGGCTTGTTGATCCTTTCATTAACTTCTGGTCTGTCTTTATTGTTTCCTTCATTCTACTTTCTTTGGCTTTTTTTCTGCTGTTCTTTTTGACATTTTAACTTGGATGTTTATTTCATTAATTTTCACCCTTCTCTTCTGGTGTTTTCTTAGAAAGCTATAAACTTTACTGCTTCAGCTGCATCCTAGGAGTTTTGGTATATAATATTTTCATTATCATTCATTTCTAAATGTTTTCTAATTTTCATCATGATTTTTGTTTGACCTATGAGTTATTTAGCATGTTTTAAAATTTTCAAATCTAAAGTTTTCCCACATCTTTTTGTTAATGGTTTCTGATTTAATTGTGTTATGGTCAAAGAATGTAGTCTATATAATTCCAGTATTTTAAGTTTATTGAGATTTGTTTTGTGGCCTAGCATGTGGTTTGTTTTCATAAATGTTTTATGTAGGCCTAAAAAGAATATATATCAGCTATTGGGTACCATGTTCTATATATGTCCATTCAGTCAAGTCTGTTAGTTGTGTGGCTCAAATCTTACATGTCCTTACTGATTTTTTTCTTCTGTTTGAACTATAGATTATTCAGAAAGAAGTGTTAGAAATATCGCACTAGATAGATTTGTCTGTTTCTCTATGTAGTTTTATCCACTTTTGCTTTTTTATATTTTGAGACTGTCAGTAGATGCATTCACATTTCAAATTATTTCATTTTTCTTGCATGTTGACACTGTCATAGAGTTACTCTCTTTAGCACTAATGCTGTCCTTTACTGTAGTCTATTTTATTTAGTATTGTTAGTACCCATACTAGCTTGCTTTGATTAGTTTTTACCTGGTATAATTTTTACTTATCTTTACTTAAGCCATTTTGTATCCTTATATTTTAATGCATCATTGGTAAAGGCATGAAAACAGGACATTTTAAAGATCCAATGCTTTTTGTGTGTGTG
This sequence comes from Delphinus delphis, assembly GCF_949987515.2. NCBI lineage: Eukaryota > Metazoa > Chordata > Mammalia > Artiodactyla > Delphinidae > Delphinus > Delphinus delphis. The sequence continues at coordinate 94,667,920 of NC_082691.1, forward strand.
CCTTTTGACTGGACCATATAATCCATTAACATTTATTGTAATTGTTAATGTATTTAGATTTATTTCTATACCAGTTATCTATTGCTACATAACAAACCGCCTTGACAACAGTTTTTCTGCTTACAATTCTGTTGGTCAGCAATCCGCGTTCAGAGCTCTTCTTGTGTTGGTCTCACCTGGGCTCCTCAGTGGCTTGTCTTTTCATGACTTGATAGCTTATTTATTTCCTTTTCTCACCGAATAATATTCCGTCATGTAGATGTACAACAGTTTGTTTATCCATTTACCTATTGAAGGACATCTTGATTGCTTCCAGTTTTGCAGTTATGAATAAAGCTGCCATAAACATTTGTGTGCATGTTTTTGTGTGGACATAATTTTTCAGCTCATTTGGGTAAATACCTAGGAGTGCAGTGACTGTGTTACATGGTATGCTTAGCTTTGTAAGAAACTGGCAGACTGCTTTCCACAAGTGGCTGTACCGTTTTGCATTCCCACTAGCAATTAAGGAGATTTTCTGTTGCTCCACATCCTCATCAGTATTTGGTGTTCTCAGTGTTCAGGGTTTTAGCTATTCTGATAGGTATACAGTAGTTTCTCATTGTCTCAATTTGCAGTTCCCTAATGACATATAACATTGAGCATTTTTTCATCGGTTTATTTTCCATCTGTATATCTTCTTCAGTGAGGTGTCTGTTCAAATCTTTGCTATTTTAATTGAGTTGTTTCTTCTCTTATTGTTGAGTTTTAGAGTTCTTTGAACACAAGTTCTTTATCAGATATGTGTTTCAAAAATATTTTCTCTTATACTGTCTTTTAAAGCTGTGTTTTCATTCTCTTAACAGTATTTTCACAGAGCAGAAGTTTTTAATTTTAAAGAAGTCCAGCTTATCAGTTTTTTTCTTTTGTGGCTCTTGCTTTTGGTGATTTATCTAAAAACTCATCAACAAACCCAGGATCACCTACATCCTGTACTGTGTGATTTTCTAGAAGCTTTATAGTTTTTTATTTGACATTTAGGTCTGTGATCCATTTTCAGTTAATTTTTGTGAAAGGTATAAGGTTCACGTTTTCTGCATCATCAGGCCACTCTTTATCCTTTCTCTTTGTTGCATTTGGAATTTTCCTCTTAAGATCAGAGCCTCAAATGTGTCATCCCTATTAATGTAATCTTTTAAATTATGGTCTGTTAAATCTGTCAATATCTTTTTGAATTTTGGTTCTTTCATTCATGTACTTATCCATATTTATCAATTTGTCTTGCAAATATTTGAGTACCCACTACAAAGTAAGCTCTGTTCTACCTGTTGAGGATACAGTCTGAACAAAACAAGTTTTCCCTCTCTGTCCTCAAAGAGCTTCCACTCAAAGTGTGAAAAGGAGGGATACAGATAAAACACATATACAAATAAACATATGATTTGTCAGATGGTGATGAGAGCCAAGAAGAAAAATCAAGCAGGGTAAGGAGACCAAGAGTAATGGCGGTGTTAGTTTAGTTCAGGAGGCCAAGGAAGGCCAGTCTGGTAAGATGACCTTTGGAAGAGACCTGGGGGAAATGAGTGAGTCATGCTGGTAGGTTGGGGAGAGCATCCAGGCCGAGCGTACTGCACGTTCAGAGGCTCTGCGGAGGAGTGTACTTGGGGCTTGAGGAAGAGTGAGAGGCAAATGCAGTTGGAGGAGAATGAGCAAGGGGAGACAGGAGAAAGGATGAGGTTGAAGAAGTTAGGAGGGGCAAGATTGTCAGGTTTGTATCGTTTATGCATTCAGTCAATTACCTTTCCTCTCTGTTGTTGATAAAGTGTTGTGTAGGAAAAGGCTGAATGGAGAGCCCTAAAGAAATGTCACCAGGAATCTACCTACAATTTGATGTCCCCCCACTGAGCATCTTACTTTGAACGTAGACATTCAATTGCTAATCAGTTCACCCAGTTGTATTCTAGTGTATTGTTCCCACCTATCTCCGCCTTGTCCCCAAGGATATTATCAAATAACTTGCCAGGTGCCTTGCTGAAGACCCAATAGAATGTCTGTCTGGATTTCCTGATCTTCTGATCTAGTAATCTGTCAAAGATGAGGATACTCTGAAATGCCTTGTTCTCGGTGAACCCATGCAGATTCCCAGTGATTTCGGGGTGTTCACAAAGCATCCTTTTAATCAGGATCAACATATATTCTCTCTTTTTAAAAAAATATTTATTTATTTTTGGCTGCGTTGGGTCTTCATTGCTGTGTACGGGCTTTCTTTAGTTGAGGCGAGCGGGGGCTACTCTCCGTTGTGGTGCACGGGCTTCTCTTGCTGCGGAGCACGGACTCTATGTGTGCGGGCTTCAGTAGTTGTGGCATGTGGGCTCAGTAGTTGTGGCGTACGGGCTTAGTTGCTCCGCGGCCTGTGGGATCTTCTTGGACCAGGGCTCGAACCCGTGTCCCCTGCATTGGCAGGCAGATTCCTAACCACTGTGCCACCAGGGAAGTCCCTATATTCTTTTTTAAAAAAGTGAAATATTTGGATTGATTGAGCTCAGTCACCAGAGGGCAGTGATTTAATCAACCATGGGTATGTAATGAAACCGACACAAAAACTCAGAAGGACAGGGTTTGGAGAGCTTCTGGGCTGGTAAACCTGTGGAGATCTGGGGAGAGGTGGTGCGCCCAGAGAGGGCCTGGAGACTCCACACCGCTCCCCCACACACCTTGCCCCATGTACCTCTTCATTTGTCTGTTCATCTGAATCCTTTCTAATAAACTGATAACTGTGAGACAAAAAAAAAAAAAGAAATATTTACAAATGTATAACTGCAAAGCCAGTCATTTCATTTTTCAGGATAAAAGTAGAACCATTCATCGTAAGATTAGATGGTGTTAGTGCAGGACTTTGTTTTTCGTGTGTTGACTGTGACTTAGTGGCCCAGGTGCTTTAGCCCATCTGACATCCAAATCTTTAATTTTTGCCTATTAGTGTGTCTAGTAAAGTGTCAACAGGAGAGAGTGTTTCCTTATTTCAGTATTAGTTGCATTACATTTGTTAAAATTCAGTGTTTGGTTTTAGAGGTGGTGGCTTAGATCATTCATTTAAGTCTACATACGTATCTGAAATGAGGTATCCTCAATACAAATGGTGAGGCTTACATACCATTTAGTCACCATTTTGTGACTGCTTTGAGCCATACCTGTATTTCTTTATGTACAATCATAGCAAAACCACAGTAACCGTTTATGTAGTACAGTGCCAGTTAAGAACAGTTACCTTGCTAGTCGCTTTTCATACTGCTTTCCAACAGTATTAGGAAGAAGCGCTTTTCCCTTCCTCCAGTACACATGATTTCATTGATAAGGAAATTAAGATCCTGAGAGTTTAAGGCCACTCAGCCAAAAAGTAGCAGAGTTGGGATTTAATCTGGGTCTCCTGGGCTCTCAAATCTGTGCTCTTTTTATTACATCTGTTTCTCCTTATTTGCACATACACTTGACTTTCTGCTTGCAGATGAAAGTCACTGGGTAAATGATGTAATAATAGAACGTGCACTGGACTAGAAATGATTCCTCTGACTAGCTGACTGTATAACCGAGACAAATCACTAGGTTTGAGTTTTATTTTTAAAGTAAGGAGCCGCCTAGATGGTTTCTGAGGTCCCTTCCAGCTCTAAAAATATAAAACTATAAAAACCATACATAGTTGCTTTGATAGCTGTTTAGTTTCTCATGTATATCAATTATGTAGAATTTAAGAAAAGGTTCAGTGTGAAACTTTAAAGAAAATATCCCATATTTTTAGACCTTTGGGCCTGTGGCTCTAGGATGATAAATTTACCAAAAGCTTCCTTTGTATTGCAGACAGATTATGAGGGCCAAGCCAAGAAGCTCCTGGAACTGCTGGAAAACACAGATGTGATCATTGTTGCTGGAGGAGATGGGACTTTGCAGGAGGTGTGGCCGCTCTTCTCTTTGAAACCATTTTGAAAGGGAGGAAAATAGAAATTAGGTCTTGGAGCAGTGGCGTAAAGTGGTTATAATTTAAGGAAATTATTTCTTTGTAATCCATTCTTTTTAGGATTGTTTCTCTCTGAAACAAGTATAGCATTACATTTTTCTCATGCACTTTTATTTCATTGCTTCGTATAAATTCTATACCCAGCACATAGAAGGGTTTTTGTTTGATCAGATTTAAGTCGGATAAAATGGAATAAAACAGGGTACAAAATGGTGCTGGGTGTGAAACGCTTTTTATATTTTGAAGACTCTTATGAAGTAGCCCTGTTTGTTAGGGAATCACTGTTTCAATTATGGGAAGGTTTCTTATAAAATAAACTTAAATAACAATTGCCTTTTTAAAAAATGCATCTGTCCATTCTCACTTCATTTCCATCCCATGTAATGTTATCTCCTAATGGTACATTTAGAGGCAGAGGTCTACATGTTCCGATGTATGCGTTGCTTTTGTTCTGCAATTCCATTTCCTTAATGCTTGCTTTGGTCCAATAAGGACAGTAAGTATATTGCCCTGGAAATGCTCTTCTTTACCAGGGCAATAGACTAGAACCTACATTATGTATTGGAAACCCCTAAAGGGCCCAGTGCAGGTGCCCCTCCCACTCAGTCACCCCATCCTGTGTACCATAAGTCACATCCATACCTTGTTTCTCATTGTCTTTTGCCTCTATTTTGGTGGTTTCATTGGTGTTCAGGGACCAGGAGCTATAACAGCGGACAGGGCACTGTCCTGTGTTTGAGTTAGCAATCATGTAAGCCTTAGTAAACTTCTTTTAAAAAGGCTGTGCTAATGATCTTGTAATTGTGTTTATGGATTTTTAATGAAGTGTGAAGAATACGGATAGCATGCCAACAAAGTAATGAAGTGGAACTCACGACAGCCCCATTTAATCCCGAAACTCAGTGAGGCGGGAGATGCGGGAGAAGATTGGCTTTTGCCTTGACTTCACAAAATGTTTTTAAGAAAGAAACCAAATTGTGTATCTGGTATAATCTAGTCATCAAAATATGCCCTGGTTAAAAAAAAGAATTGGAGGGAAATATAGCAAAATATAAACAACTGACTAATGATGTCTGGTGGGTTTATGAGGAAGTATTTTTTCTTCAGGTATTTTTCACAGTTTTTATAAGACCATGGGTATTATAGTTTAAAAATAAAAAATAAATTAAGTAAAAATTCAAATTAAAAATGTCTTTTTATAGAGGGAATACAGTCTCCCTTGTCTTCATATTCATCAGTAAGAAACATTTATTGAGAGCAGGCTTCTCTCTGAGTGTAGCAAAGTGCTGTTTTTTTCCCGATATGTGTACTTCATAGTAGGAAACCAGGATCTTTAGTATAATTGATGTGTACATCACATTTATACCCATCTTATAGAACTTAAAATGTAATTTTACTAATATAATGTGGAAGTTTTATAATTATTTTATCTTAGCCTTTATAGTACTATTGTTCCTAGGTGGAGAATAAAATCTAATCTAGCTCTGATCTTATTGGAGAAAAGTTTGTGCTTTAAGAGCCAATACATCTTTTGACATAGTTTCTAGGAAGAAAACAGGAACAAGTTTGTGGTCCATGAAAATTGAATCCAATTCTTTTATGATAAAGGAAGTACAAGTTGTTCATAATAATTTTTTTAAAACATTTGTAGGTTATAACTGGAGTTCTTCGAAGAGCAGATGAGGTGAGCTTTAAAATAAGAATCATTGCATTTTGACTTTTACTTTCCTGTTTTAATCTCTCTTTATTTCTTTCTTTTACCCTTTCTCCCCTTTTTATATTTTAAGATGGGCACAAGTTGTGCTTCCTCAGACTTTAGAAAATAAAGTACTTCTGCCTATGTCATAGAACACTTTTATTAACTCATGGTGGACTTTTCTGCTTTGGGGATCCAGGGTATCCAATGGCTTTTACCAAGAGTTGTTTAAAATATAAAATTTCCCCATAGAATCTTTTCTTCAAAGGATTCCTTCATTAATAAATTGTGGTATATTCATATATTGGGAGCCATACAACAGTTAAAATGAATGAACTAGGTTTATAAATATCTACGTGGTAAATCTAAAAAATATTCAATAAAAAAAGGCAGGTTGCCAAAGTATTTTATGCATTTCTATAAATTTTTAAAATTCAGAAAACAAAGGTACTCTTAATAGATGCCTAAACTATGTAGTAAAAGGGTAACAATGTGAATGGAAAGGAATCACACCCACCTCACGATAAAGGCTTCCTCTAGGAAGGGAAAGGGGAGTAGGATGAGAAGGGACTTGAGTTGTATCTGCATCACTTTATTTCTTAAAACTCTGAAGCAAATATGGCAAAATGTAATATTTGTTAAATCTGGGTCTTGGGTACATGGGTATTCGTGAGATTACTTTAAATTATTATAGAAAAATGTGATAAAATATTTTATAAGTAACAACAAGAAAGAAGATCCTTCACAGTCCCTTTAGTAATAGTAGACTGAGCTCAAGATAATCTTTAGGAACCTTGCGGTATCTGTTTATTTGTGGCCTTTAATTAAGTCCTCTACTATGCCATTCTTCTGCTACTTGACCTTGCTTATTCTCTTAGCCTTGTTTATACTTGAGGTAGTTTATAAGGCACTTTCACCTGTCCTCAGTCACTGTACAAATGTTAGACATTTTTAGTTGAATTCTATCTGCAACTTTGTCAAATAGTGTGGCAACGTAATACAGTCTGTCACAATCATGCATTTATCTAATATCTAAGACCCTCATTTTCTTAACCAAATTTCTTTCAACCAGTTGCCATTAGTGAGCACCCAAATATTCCTTCCAAATTTGAAGGTATGTTGTTTTCATGAACTGCCTTGTTCTAGAACCTGCTTCCTCAGTATTACCTGGTTGCTTGTCTAGGGGTGTGGGAAGGAAGGCTGGGAGGCAGGCCCAGGGTCAGTTACTTTGTCATAGTGGACACACCTGTGCCTCTCTGTTCAACCTCATTTTCTGACCATAACAATAAAACTTTGCTCTTGTTTTCTTCCTCGCCAGGCTACCTTCAGTAAGATTCCCATTGGATTTATCCCACTGGGCCAGACCAGTAGTTTGAGTCAGACACTCTTTGCCGAAAGTGGAAACAAAGTCCAGTAGGTTGTCAATGTGGGATGGTAGCATTTGTGGGTAAGCGAGCCTGGGAATGGAGAATTCACACGTGTGATATAATTTTCTTTTTGAGTTTTGATAGCCTGAAACTTCAGATCATTAAGAGGAAGAGATCAGAGTTCAAGCGTTGGGTTGATTGGGAAGTTTCTCTGTTGGGTTGCGGGACCCTGGTGATCTCATGTTAAGTCCTCAGGTCAGGTATGGAGATGAATACTGATGTCCTTCTGACACTTATGAAGGTAGCTTCGCTGATCCAAGCATACTGTTTGTGTGCTTTTGTGTTGTAAGATTCTCTGGTGAAGACATACTTGCTGTGATCATTTGTTTGCTTTAAGTGTGTATGATGACAAATAGCAAGTTCCCTGCGGAGACTGGGCCAGCAGCAGCCTTGGCTCCATTACCTTGATAATATAAGTAGCTAAAACAACCAAATATAGTTACGTCCTTTAGGGAATGCCAAAAGTGGAAGGCAGTGTGGATAAAGTAGACAGAGGAAGTAGTGCAACCCTGACATTAAATTAAATTGTTGTGAGTCTAATAGTGTCCTCAGGAGTCAGGCAAGTTGCTGTTATTGCTCTTTTCTTTCAAAAGCATTATGTAAACAAAGATTTAGTCTTTCAGGAAGATGGGAATCTTGAATTTGAGTCATGGCTTTGATAATGATTAAAAATATAATCTTGGACAAATCATTTTCAGGCAGGTTCTCATTGTCAGTTGCCTGATCTTTAATGTAAGCTTTGTGATACATTGGGGGAGGTCAATAAAAAATATTTGTTGAATGAATGAATTGAAATCTTCTCAAGACATTTCTTGTTATAACCTTCTAGAATCAATAACAATAATAATACTCAGGTGATTTTCTGTTTTGGATTTTTTTTCTGCTTTGGGATTTTTATTTTAGATTGAGGTATAGTTGACATAAAACATATTAGTTTCAGGTGTATAACACAGTGATTTGATATTTATATGCCACCACAATAATTATAGTTAACATCTGTCACCATTCAATAGTTACAGAATAGTTTTTCCTTGTGATGAGAACTTTTAAGATATACTCTGTTAAAAACTTTCAGACATGTAATACAGTATTATTAACGTTAGTTGCCATGCTATACGTTCCATCCCTATGACTGACTTATTTTTTATAAATTTATTTATTTATTTATTTATTTTTGGCTGTGTTGGGTCTTTGTTTCGATGACTGACTTATTTTATAACTTGACTCCCTTCGCCCTTTTTACCAACCTCCCACACCCTACCTCTGACAACCATCAATCTGTTCTCTGTATCATCTATGAACTCGATTTTTTAAATTTTTAATTTAATTTAATTTATTTTTTGGCTGCATTGGGTCTTCGTTGCTGCATGCAGGCTTCCTCTAGTTGCTGCGATGGGGGGCCACTCTTCCTAGCGGTGCACGGGCTTCTTGTTACAGTGGCTTTTTGTTGTGGAGCACGGGCTCTAGCGCACAGGTTTCAGTATTTGTGGCGTGTGGGCTTCAGTAGTTGTGGCTCGCGAGCTCTAGAGTGCAGGCTTCAGTAGTTGTGGCGCACTGGCTTCAGTAGTTGTGGCTCGCAGGCTCTAGAGCGCAGGCTCAGCAGTTGTGGCGCACGGGCTTAGTCGCTCCATGGCATATGGGATCTTCTCGGACCAGGGCTCAAACCCGTGTCCCCTGCATTGGCAGGCGGATTCTCAACCACCACCACAAGGGAAGTCCCTTGTTTTGTTTTGTTTTTTTAAAGATGCCACCACATATAAGATATCATACAGTATTTGTCTTTCTTTGTCTGACTTAACTTCACTTAGTATAATACCCTCCAAGTCCATCAGTGTTGTTGCAGATGGCAAAATTTCATTCTTTTTTATTGCTGAATAGTATTCCAGTGTATGTGTGTGTGCACACAAACGTATATATATATATATATGTATCTCACATATATATCACATCTTCTTTATTCATTCATCTGTCAATGGACACTTAGCTTGTTTCCATATCTTAGCTACTGTAAATAATGCTGAACAACAAACATGGGTGCGTATATCTTTTGAGTTAGTGTTTTCGCTTTCTTCGGATAAATACCCAGAAGTGGAATTGCTGGATCATATGGTAGTTCCATTTTTAATTCTTTGAGGAACCTCCATACTGTTTTCCATAGTGGCTGCACCAATTTACATTCCCAGCAACAGTGCAGGAGGGTTCCCTTTTCTCCACATCCTCTACGATACTTGTTATTTCTTATCTTTTTGATAATAGCCATTCTAACAGGTGTGAGGTGATGTCTCATTGTGTTTGGATTTGCATTTCCCTGGTTGTTAATGATGCTGGGCATCTTTTCATGTACCTGTTGGACATCTGTATGTCTTCTCTGGAAAAATGTCGATTCCAATTATCTACCCAGTTTTCAAGTGGATTTTTTTTTCTGTTGAGTTGTATGAGATCTTTATATATTTTGTATATTAACCACTTACCAGATATATGACTTGCAGATATTTTCTCCCATTCAATAGGTTGCCTTTTCATTTCATTGATGGTTTTCTTTGCTGCACAGAAGGTTTTTAGTATCATGTAGCCCCACTTACTTATTTTTACCTTTATTGCTTTTGCTTTTGGTGTTAGATTCAAAAATCATTGCCGGGCTTCCCTGGTGGCGCAGTGGTTGAGAGTCCTCCTGCTGATGCGGGGGACATGGGTTCGTGCCCTGGTCTGGGAGGATCCCACATGCCGCGGAGCAGCTGGGCCCGTGAGCCATGGCTGCTGGGCCTGCGCGTCCAGAGGCCGCAGCAGTGAGAGGCACGCATACCGCAAAAAAAAAAAAAAAAAAAAAAAAAAAAAAAAATCATTGCCAAGTCTTATGTCAAGAAGCTTACCTTCTATGTTTTCCTCTAGAAGTTTTATGGTTTCAGGTCTTATTACATTCAATTCTTTAATCCATTTTGAGCTAATCTTTGTGTATGGTGTAAGCTAGTGGTCTAGTTTCATTCTTTTGCATGTGGCTGTCCAGGTCTGCTTTGGGATTTTGAATAGGCTGGTTTTGTGGATTTGTTTTTGCTGTTGTAGTTTTAGGAGTCATCTTTTATCTTTTAACTTTTTTTTTTAGATAAAAACCTTGCTCCATATATCAAACACCAGGCATAAGCATAGACATATATCAGGCCTTTATTAAAACGTCTCTCATGCTTCAAGCCTTAGTCTGATGGGGAGGGTTCAGCTCTTTACCAATCATCCTGCAGCCTAATGTGGCATTTCAGTTTGCCATATTTTTTTCCCAGTTTAGAATTTCTGAGGGGCTATAAATATGACAAACAATGAATCAAACATCTTTTCTTATCTGAGACAAATCCTATCTGGTTTGGGTCTTGGTTACTTTAGATAGCTAGTCTTTCCCCCTGTCAGTATAGATTATTAGAACTGCTTGCAAGCATTACCAGATATGCCAGTGATGCAGAGGTAGGACATGTCCCTTAGAGAACACCTCACCTATCCAAAAGCCAGTGTCTGTGCAGTGTGGCTGCCCTCAAGGTCTTAAATAGCCTTCAGTTTTTTAGGAGCTGATTTTCCCTGTAGTTAAACTAATGTTGTTGCTGCTTCTATTTATAATTTAAAGATTTATAAGACTTAATTTATAAGCATGCCCCAGGGCTCTTAGATAATTAAGTCAGTCTGCCCTGGGTTCATAATTTTGTAGACCTCTTAACATGGCAGATGCCTGAGGCCACCTAAAAGAACAAGGCTTTGCTTTTTGCATTGCTGTCGAGATTTGTTGTACCATAATTACTACAGAAGAAAAAGGAATTTTGAATTTGGAATGTTGCAGATAAATAATCCTAAAAAATAGCTGTTTCGTGCTACAGTGCTGCTTTATTTAGAACTTTCAATTATTGCTGGAGAATGATAAATTTAAGGTTGCATTTTAACCATCTTCTGCCAAGGAATTTTGAAAAAGAATTAATAGAAAAAGGCATTTTTCATTTGGAACATTTTTTAAAGGTCAGCCTCTCAAAAGCACTTCTTAAACCTCTTAATGTGCTAGGTACTACTCAGAGCGAGCACAAAGCTTTAGGATTCTTTCTAATAACTTCCTTTGAAATTAATGTATTCATATCAAATTAATCTAAACTGGTGAACATGTGTCTTGCTTTCTCCTAAATTGAATCTCATTTTCTAAACTGCTGCCTACTTCCCAGATAGCAACTGTATTGGAGGGAAAATGGGATAAAGATATGTTGATAGAGAAATATGAGAAAGTAAAGTAGGCTGTTTCTTAAGTTTCAACTTGCTTCCTAGGGAACCCAGAATGTAATCCAAGCATTGGAGTTAATGTGTATATTTTGGGGATTTATTATATTTTGCTAAGATAACTCCAGCAAATCCTGTCCTTTAGCTATCCTTCAGATTATTAGAGTAAAAAGGAATATGGTTTTTGAAGTGCTTGACTTTCATTCTCTTACAATGAATGAAAGATGTATTATTATTTATTTATCATATTTTCCAGTGATAAAAGTCAGACACAATGTAGAGACTCAATAAATGTGAGGTAAATAAATGATTGGTGCCTTGCATAAACTTCTCTTTGCCAAAGCCTTCTCTTTGAGTCTGTATCAGAGCCTTCCACTAGATTTGTATCAGTAATTATTTTATACACCTTTGTTCTGCTTTCTTGGAATATTTTGAAAGAATTTGTCTTTTTCTTGACCCAGCTATTAGTTCTCTGGGTAGGAGTGTGGTTGTGTGTGTGTGTGTGTGTGTGTGTGTGTGTGTGTGTGTGTGTTGGGGGAGATGTTGCTTATTTTTCACAACATGATCATTTCCTTCTTGTTATCTTTTAGACATATTACAGATGCTACACTTGCCATTGTGAAAGGAGAGACAGTTCCACTTGATGTCTTGCAGATCAAGGTAAGATCTTTTCATCAGAGTTTGAAAAAATTAACAAAGTAATACACACTTTAAAAAAAATATAGTAGTTCAAATAAGATTGTAAGGAACACAACTGTTCTTCTTCTTACCCTTTCCTATGTGCAGTATAACCCCCAGAGAAGATAGTTTTACCTGTTTGTTCTAGTTATCACTAATTAGTATGCTCGTGATGCTACTTTTAAAAATTGTGGTTAAAAAAAAAAACCCACAAAACATGAAATTTACGATCAGAACCATTTTTAGGTGTATAATTCAGTTTAAGTATATAATACTACTTTTTGGTTTATCAGTTTTAGACCTTATCTCTTGGCCTCTTATCAGAAGTCCTCTGTATCGCCTCTCAGTATGGTTGTATCATGATTTTTAGTTCCTCTGATTACCTTTGGCCCACAAGTAATTTTCCTGTTTTATATGGTTGTTTTGAGTATTAAAAGAGCTAATAAATATAACGCACTTAGGACAGCACCCGATTTCATCTCACCTGTTTGCATGGTGGCCACCTCTCTATCTCATGCCCTGCCAAAGGCTCTGCCTTTCTCGTGGCCCATCTGTCTTTTCGAGGGCCTTCTCTTTGGGATTCAGGTTACTTGGTTGTCTTGCATTGTCAGCTCTCTGATGGGCTTGAGAATAATTATGATTCTGTAGATTATCAGGCTTTTCCTCATTTTTAGGGTGGGAACAATGTTCCTTGTTGCTTCCTACATCCTAGAGAGGAGCAGAACTTCCCATTTTTCTATTGGGTTGTCTAACATTTTCTTACTGATTTGTAGATGAGCTCATGAATTACTCTAGAAAGACATTTGCTCGCTTTGCCCACTGAAGGGGCCTAAAGGCAGTGACACCCAACAACAACGAGCATATCTGGCATCCAGATTTTGGTCTCTAAGTACCATTCCCTAATAAAACTTAACAGGATCCTGTGAAAAGATGTCTTTCAGAGGCAGGGCAAGAATAAGGCAAAGAACTACTCAAAAACTGATGAAGACAACGCAAAATAGGAGGCAGCCTGATGGTACCCTATTGGCCAATTTTGGGCTGGTTTGGACATCAAAAAGAATAATGCTAGTGGATTATAATACATTAAATAAGAATGATGAATCTATAGTTATGTTACAGAAGAATTGCCAAATTGTAAATGTATAAGATACGACAGAGTTAGAGAATTACCATTGGGCAATCACTGATGAAATCACTAATTCAAACAGGGATCATGAATGGATGCTACACACATTGGATAAAAGGTCGTTGAGAAACAAATATCCACACAGTCTCAGATGATCGCAAGTTACTTAATAATTACAAAGGGAAAAAGTACCTTTATAGTAGAGAGATCTAGCATACACCACCTTAACCAGGTGATCAAACAGCATCACCAATCATGGGACAGATGGACATTATCTGCCTCCGGATGTGATGTATTGAGAAGGGTACAACATCACCTACGTAGTTTTCTGCCCCAAACATTAGTCTTAATCTAACTGACTCTAATAATGAGAAAACAATCAAATCCAAATTGTAGGACATTCTAAAAACAACCATTGATTTGGCTTCTTCAAAAATGTCAGTGTCACGAAATCTAAAAGAAGATAGTCTGTTCAAGATTAAGGGAAACTAAAGAAATATCATAATGAAGTCCAGTACGAGATCCTGGACTGGAAAAATGAAAAACAGTGTCAGCTGTAAAAGACATCAGAGATATTTTAATATGGATGATATATTAGATGTTATATGCCAGTGTGAGAGTTCTTGAGAGTGACAGTGGTGTTATGGTTATGTCTGTGTATGTCCTTGTTCTTGGGAGATACATGCTGAAATAGTTAGGAGTGAAAGGTCATGAAGCCTGCAATTTATTTGCAAATGATTTAACAATACTACAAACTATACACACAGAGATAAAGCTAACGTGGGGAAATGTTGGCCTGGTGAAGCTGGGTGAGAGGTAAATATGGTGTTCATTGCACGTATAAAAGGTTTTTTGGTTTGACATCTTACCAATATTAAAATTTTGGAGGGAAGAAGACCCAATAGCCATTCCTGATTCCTGATCAGAATCTTCTCTCTAAAAAGGGTTTAATTCCTAGGGAAAAGATATTCTCGCTTGATGGTAGTTAAGTATCTATTCCTTCTTCATCTAAGTTTCTTCTTTTTCCCCCTGGAAAAGGCAGGTTCGTAAGAAGGCTGAGCCATAAAGCCAAATAATCCTATAAACAGCGAATCCTGCCTACTTTACTCAGGTTCAGCCTCAGAATGTACCAGCTGCATTCAGGTTGTCCTCCAAAGGCTATGCACATTGTATATGCATGCAAGTTTCCTAGTATCTGTGGAAGAAGCCTCCGTACTGTGTCATGATTCCAAACTTCAGTCCTAAAATGTCGTTCCTAGTTATATGGCATTTGCTATATGCACGTTTACGGTTGATGAACCCGTGAACTTGCAACCCATTTCCCTTTTATTTTCCTTTGTGCTTTATGCAGTGATATCTGGACTCTCCACCATGACCTTGTTGGTCAGGGTAAAAGCGATTTAAGTTGCAGTTGATTCTTTAGCATCTAATAAAGCTTAATCGTTTTCACAAAATGTGCTGAAAGGTATGTTAACCTGGAAAAGAGACTACAGATCAGCATCCATTATTTTATTGTTGCTGTCAAAGGAGTGAATCAGGGTAGGTCTCTTAATAACCGAGTGATTTACTGCTTCTTATATATGTGTGAGAAGTAATACATTCTAGAGTAATTAGGATTTAACTGAACATTCTTGACTGTGCTTGCATTTAAATGTCTCTTGTCTCCTTTATCTTTTTCTTTCAAATATACTGATTCTGTGAATTGATGAAACCAGTGTCAAATTTAACACAGGCTCTGTATATTGGTAACACACCCCAGGAAGCAGAAAACTTTTAAAATCAATTCCTAGAAAACATAGTATGGTAGCCTCTACTGTAGTTTCTGAGGCACCCAGCTAGGCTGAATTTGTCTTCTCTTTTTTCTTTATTTCTGGAAATTGCTTTCAGAGTGTGGTGAAAAGCATTGCAGATGAAGCCTGATACCAGATTCCTCTTCTTTTAAAAAACAAACTGAAACACAATTAAACATATAATGGAAGATTCTCCAAAAAGAAAAGAAATAGTCCTTGGAAGCTATAATAGTGCTTTATGTTTTCATTGTATAGTGTGAGTTCGCTTCTCCTTAGGACTTCTGACTCAGTGAGGGAGGCAAGATGTGTATTAGTATCTTCATTGGACAGATTTTTTAAAAAGGGTTATCTGATCATGTGACTAGTTGTGCTGTAGACAGAAGTAGAATAAGGATTTTCTGTCTTACAGTCCATTGCTTTTTCCTTCACTGCTTTGTCTAGGTGGGATCACTCTTGGCCTGTCACATGATTTTTAAAGGGCAGTTTTCCCACGTGGACATCTACAATGCCTGGAAGTTGACTTTAAAGTAACTACTGTAAAGATTTATGGAATTCTTCCTAGTTCTTTCTTTTTGGTCTCTCAGTTCGACTCAGACCCTGCCGACCCAGAACCAAATGAGGAAGATAGGGGAGGTGGTGAGAGTGAGACTCTCCCCCTTTCCCCTGTCTTTCATTCCTGGATTCCTTCTGTTAAAGCCCCAGCTCTGATCATTCTCATACGACGATGCTTAGAGCTGCTCCTGAGCTCCTTCTGCCTTGATTCTTTTTCTTCATCTAGAATCCCTAAAATCCATAGGTCGGGCAGTTGTCTAGTTGACCAGGATCGTTTTCTTGTCACTGTTCCTTAAATTCTGTTGCACCCAGCTCTCCCAGTTGTTTTCCTCTGCAGAGCATGAGGTCATTTCCCCTCAGGGATTTGCTCTGTCCAGGGGAGCCTCTGACTTGGAGCAGCATATCTCCTTTGCTGCTAAGGCCTGGCTGCATGCCTGTCTTTCTGTACAGTACCTGTTCTTGTTTTCTCATCTCTCCATCTCATAATCTGACTGTTGCCCAGAACTTCACTGGCCTAAGATACAGTGGTGCTTTGTCTGTTGGCTTCCACTCTGTTCAGCTGACCTTGCTTATTTTTCCTGTGCTTGTGTGTCCTCCAGCTGGGACCAGTGTCTTCACTACTGGCCTCTGCTGAATCCTGAGGGCTCCGTGCCCATCTGCTTTTCTAGACTCTTCACATTCTTCACACTCCTTTCCTACCCCTTGCTGGAACATAGCAACTCAATTCCGTGGAACCTTAAGGTTGCAAGGCTTTTCGGTTAATCTTAACAGAAGAGTCCCAAAATTCTTCCCCCTACATGAAGAAAGGGAAAATGGTTTTAGAGCACCAGTCAGGAAATCTTGAGTACTTAGCTCAGCACTTCTCGCTTCCACTACATGCTTTAGAACAGCATTTCCCTAAGGAATATTACTTATGCAAGATGTCTTCCCAGAGGAGGGCTGAACAGTTAACAACTCAGGAAAGCTGTATATTGTATTTCTTCTTTTGGACATTTATAATGTACATTAACATATTAAAGACTCTAAAAAGAATTGCAGTAAACATAACTTCTTTCAAACCAAATAAGTTTGATATTTCCCAACTTATTTCAACATGGAATCTTCTATCATCATCATCATCATCATATCATCATCATCATCAGCTGTAACACTTAACATCTTAAGAAACATTTGGGAAATGTTCCCATTGATACAGCAAACTATTCACATAGTGTTAATTCTCTCCCTTAGGCTAGAGCGCCTTTTCTCCTCGTTTCTTTTCTTTCTCTCTACTTTCTTCCCACCCTCCCCAATCTCGGTGCTTTATTTAGTTTTCCTTTTTGGGGAAGGACTGGGGAAATCACTGTAGTATGCACTTATTACTGTAATATAGTGTCCTTCCTCAAGGGACCTGATTTCTCTCTCTCTCTTTTTTTCTAATTAGCATGCATCTTCCCTAGTCCAGTACTGTATGATTCAGCCTTGTTCCTTCTCTTTCAATACTATATAGTGCTTAGCTCACTCTTGGGAACCTCCTAGGTAGATCTGAAAAAATTATAATGAATAAATAAAAGAATGAATCCAGGAATTATACAGATATAGATATAGATACACATACATATAAATGCTGGATCAAAAAACATAGTTAGATTGCAATAAAAAAATTCCTCCCACCCCCTATTCCCTGCCTCTGGCAACCACCAATCTGTTTTCTGTATCATCTATAAGCTTGTTTTCTTTGTTGTTATGTTTTGTTCTTTTAGATTTCACATGTAAGAGAGATCGTACAGTATTTGTCTTCCTCTGACTTACTTCACTTAGCACAGTGCCCTCAAGGTCCATCCATGTTGTCCCAAATGGCAAGTTTCCATTCTATTTTATGGCTAAATAATATTCCTGAGTCTCTGTGTGTGTGCATGCGTGTGTGTGTGCGTGCCACAGTTTCTTTATCCATTCATCTGTCGATGGACACTTAAGTTGTTTCCGTATCTTGGCTATTGTAGTTAATGCTGCAGTGAACATGGGGGTGCATGTATCTTTTTATTTAAAAAATTTTTTATACAGCAAGTTCTTAGTAGTTATCCATTTTATACATATTAGTGTATATATGTCAACATCAATCTCCCAATTCATCCTACCACCACCCCACCACCACCACTTTCCCCCCTTGGTGTCTATAGGTTGTTCTCTACATCTGGGTCTCTATTTCTGCCCTGCAAACCGGTTCACCTGTACCATTTTTCTAGGTTCCACATATATGCGTTAATATATTTGTTTTTCTCTTTCTGACTTACTTCACTCTGTATGACAGTCTATAGGTCCATCCACGTCTCTACAAATGACCCAATTTCATTCCTTTTTGGGGCTGAATAATATTCCATTGTATATATGTACCACATCTTTATCCATTCATCTGTTGATGGACATTTAGGTTGCTTCCATGAGTTAGATATTGTAAATAGTGCTGCAGTGAACATTGGGGTGCATGTGTCTTTTTGAATTATGGTTTTCTCAGAGTATATGTTCAGTAGTGGGATTGCTGGGTCGTATGGTAGTTCTATTTTTAGTTTTTTAAAGAACCTCCATACTGTTCTCCATAGTGGCTGTATCCATTTACATTCCCACCAACAGTGCAAGAGGGTTCCCTCTTCTCCACAGCCTCTCCAGCATTTGTTGTTTGTAGGTTTTCTGATGATGTCCATTCTAACTGGTGTGAGGTGATACCTCATTGTAGTTTTACGCGCAGGCTTAGCGGCCATGACTCACGGGCCCAGCCGCTCCGCGGCATGTGTGATCTTCCCACGAACCCGTGTCCCCTGCATCGGCAGGTGGACTCTCAACCACTGCGCCACCAGGGAAGCCCCTCATTGTAGTTTTGATTTGCATTTCTCTAATAATTAGTGATGTTGAGCAGCTTTTCTTGTGCTTCTTGGCCATCTGTATGTCTTCTTTGGAGAAATGTCTATTTAGATCTTCTGCACATCTTTGGATTGGGTTGTTTGTTTTTTTAATATTGAGGTGCATGAACTGTTTATATATTTTGTAGATTAATCCTTTGTCCGTTGATTCTTTGCGAATATTTTCTCCCATTCTGAGTGTTGTCTTTTTGTCTTGTTTGTAGTTTCCTTTGCTGTGCAAAAGCTTTTAAGTTTCATTAGGTCCCATTTGTTTATTTTTGTTTTTATTTCCATTACTCTAGGAGGTGGATCAAAAAAGATCTTGCTGTGATTTATGTCCAAGAGTGTTCTTCCTATGTTTTCCTCTATGAGTTTTATAGTGTTCGGTCTTACATGTAGGTCTCTAATCCATTTTGAGTTTATTTTTGTGTATGGTGTTAAGGAGTGTTCTAATTTCATTCTTTTACATGTAGCTGTCCAGTTTTCCCAGCACCACTTATTGAAGAGACTGTCTTTCCTCCATTGTATATCCTTGCCTCCTTTGTCATAGATTAGTTGACCGTAGGTGTGTGGGTTTATCTCTGGCCTTACTATCCTGTTCCATTGATCTGTATTTCTGTTTTTGTGCCAGTACCATATTGTCTTGATTACTGTAGCTTTGTAGTATAGTCTAAAGTCAGGGAGTCTGATTCCTCCAGTTCCGTTTTTTTCCCTCAAGACTGCTTTGGCTATTCGGGGTCTTTTGTGTCTCCATACAAATTTTAAGATTTTTTGGTCTAGTTCTGTAAAAAATGCCACTGGTAATTTGATAGGGATTGCATTGAATCTGTAGATAGCTTTGGATAGTATAGTCATTTTCACAATATTGATTCTTCCAATCCAAGAACGTGGTATATCTCTCCATCTGTTTGTGTCATCTTTGATTTCTTTCATCAGTGTCTTATGGTTTTCTGAGTACAGGTCTTTTACCTCCTTAGGCAGGTTTATTCCTAGGTGTTTTATTCTTTTGGTTGCAATGGTGAATGGGAGTGTTTCCTTAATTCCTCTTTCTGATCTTTCGTTGTTAGTGTATAGGAATGCAAGGGATTTCTGTGCGTTAATTTTGTATCCTGCAACTTTACCAAATTCATTGATTAGCTCTAGTGGTTTTCTGGTGACATCTTTAGGATTCTCTATGTATAGTATCATGTCATCTGCAAACAGTGACAGTTTTACTTCTTTTCCAATTTGTATTCCTTTTATTCTTTTTCTTCTCTGATTGCCATAGCTAGGACTTCCAAAACTATGATGAATAATAGTGGCTTGTTCCTGATCTTAGAGGGAATGCTTTCAGCTTTTCACCATTGAGAATGATGTTGGCTGTGGGTTTGTTATATATGGCCTTTATTATGTTGAGGTAGGTTCCCTCTATGCCCACTTTCTGGAGAGTTTTTATCATAAATGGGTGTTGAATTTTGTCAGAAGCTTTTTCTCCATCTATTGAGATGATCATATGGTTTTTATTCTTCAGTTTGTTAATATGGTGTATCACATTGCTTGATTTGCATATATTGAAGAATCCTTGCATCCCTGGGATAAATCCCACTTGATCATGGTGTATGATCCTTTTAATGTGTTGTTGGATTCTGTTTGTAGTAGTTTGTTGAGGATTTTTGTATCTATATTCATCAGTGATATTGTTCTGTCATTTTCTTTTTTTGCAGTATGTTTGTCTAGTTTTGGTATCAGGGTGATGGTGGCCTCATAGAATGAGTTTGGGAGTGTTCCTTCCTCTGCAATTTTTTGGAAGAGTTTGAGAAGGATGGGTGTTAGCTCTTCTCTAAATGTTTGACAGAATTCACCTGTGAAGCCATCTGCTCCTGGACTTTTGTTTGTTGGAAAATTTTTAATCACAGTTTCAATTTCATTACTTGTGATTGGTCTGTTCATATTTTCTATTTCTTCCTGGTTCAGTCTTGGAAGGTTATACCTTTCTAAGAATTTGTGCATTTCTTCCAGGTTGTCCATTTTATATTGGCATAGAGTTGCTTGTAGTAGTCTCTTACGATGCTTTGTATTTCTGCGGTGTCTGTTGCATATATCTTTTGAGTTAACGTTTGTGTTTTCTTTGGATAAATACCTAGAAGTGGAATTGCTGGATCACATGGTAGCTCTGTTTTTAATTCTTTGAGGAACTTCCATCCTGTTTTCCATAGTGGCTGCACCAATTTACATTCCCACCAGCATGCCCAAAGTTTCCCTTTTCTCCACATTCTCAACAACGCTTGTTTTTTCTTGTCTTTTTGATGATAGCCATTCTAATAGGTGTGAAGTGTTATCTCATTGTGGTTTTCATTTGCCTTTCTCTGATGATTAATGATGCTGGGCATCAGTATGTCTGTTTCTATGCTTTGCCCATTTTTCAAGTGGATTGCTTTTTTTTTTGTTTGTTTTCTATTGAGTTATATGAGTTCTTTATATATTTTGGATACTAACCCCTTATCAGATATATGATTTGCAAACATTTTCTCCCATTCAGTAGGTTGCCTTTTTATTTTGTTGATGGTTTCCTTTGCTGAACAGAAGGTTTTTAGTATGATGTAGCCCCACTTATTTATTTTTGCTTTAGTTGCTTTTGCTTTTGGTGTCAGATTTAAAAATCATTGCCAAGACTTATGTCAGGAAGCTTACCCCATATGTTTTCTTCTAGGAGCTTTATTGTTTTAGATCTTATACTGAAGTCTTTAATCCATTTTGAATTAATTTTTTTATGTGGTGTAAGATAGTGGTCCAGTTTCATTCTTTTGCATGTGACTGTCCAGTTTTCCTAGCATCATTTATTGAAGAGACTGTCCTTTCCCCATTGTGTATTCTTGGTTCCTTTGTCATAAATTAATTTACCATATATGTGTGGGTTTATTTCTGGGCTCTTTGTTCTGTTGATTTATGTGTCTTTTTTTATGACAGTACCATGCAGTTTTAATCACTATAGCTTTGTAATATAGTTTGAAATCAGGGAGTGTGATACCTCCAGCTTTGTTCTTCTTTCTCAGGATTGCTTTCGCTGTTTGGGGTTTCTTTGTGGGTCCATACAAATTTTAGGATTATATGTTCTATGTCTTCGAAAAATGTCTTTGGAATTTTGGTAGGGATTGCAGTGAATCTGTAGATTGCTTTTGGTAGTATGGACATTTGAACATCATTAATTTTTCCAATCCAGGAGCATAGAATATCATCTCATTTTCAATTTCTTTCATTAATGTCTTGTAGTTTTTAATTGCACCTCCTTGGTTAAATTTACTCCTAGATATTTTATTCTTTTTGATGCAATTGTAAATGGGATTGTTTTCTTTATTTCTCTTTCTGATAGTTTGTTATTAGTGTATAGAAATGCCACAGATTATTGTGTATTGATTTTGTATCCTGCAACTTTACTGAATTCATTGGTTCTGTCATGTCATCTGTAAGTCATGATAGTTTTACTTCTTCCTTTCCAATTTGGATGCCTTTCTTTTTCTTACCTAATTGCTCTAACACTTCCAATACTATGTTGAATAAAAGTGGTAAGGGTAGGCATCTTTCTTGTTCAAGATCTTAGAGGAAAGGCTTTTTACTGTTGAGTAGGATGTAAGCTATGGTCTTGTCATATATGGCCTTTTATTATGTTGAGGTATGTTCCCTCTATACCCACTTTGTTGAGAGTTTTTATCATAAATCAGTGTTGAAGTTTATCACATACTTTTTCTGCATCTAGTGAAATGATCATATGATTTTCATCCTTCATTTTGTTGATGTAGCATATCATACTGACTGATTTGAAGATGTTGAACCATCCTTGCATCCGTGGAATAAATCTTACTTGATTTATGGTGTCTCATCCTTTTAATGTATGGTTGAGTTTGGTTTGCTAATATTTTGTTGAGGGTTTTTGCATCTATGTTCATCAGGAATATTGGCCTTTAATTTTGTTTTCTTGTATTGTCCTTGTCTGGTTTTGGTATCAGGGTAATGCTGGCCTCAAAAAATCAGTTTGGAAGAATTCCTTCCTCTTCTGTTTTTTGGAAGAGTATGAAAAGGATTGGTATTAATTCTCCTTTGAATGTTTGGTAAAATCTACCAGTAAAACTGTCTGGTCCTGGACTTTTGTTTGTTGAGAGGTTCCTACTGATTCAGTCTCCTTACTAGTAATCAGTCTGTTCAGATTTTACCTTATTCTTTAAAATTTATGGTTTGTCTTAAAACTTACATTGTGTTTTCCCTGACCATCCATCTCCTTGGCTCCCTCACTCACTATACAGTTGCACCTGCTCTGTACTTTCATAATACTTGATACACATCTCTGTTCTTTGAACCTACTGCATTGTGTTGTTATTGTCTGTGTCTTTCTACCCTCTATTATACCTTGAGCTCTTTGAGGACATTTTTTATCACTAGTTCCTAATATATAATATGTATCCGTTAATGATGATTCATGAAAAAAAAAAGAATGAATGAATGATTAGCTTAGTATAGTCAGGATGGCTCAAGCCCTTCTGTCTTCCACGGTATGCACTAGGCACCCAGGAGACTAATACATCCTTGCTGTGCCAGTAGTGGGTTACCTTACCACCACCTCTTTGCTCTGCCATTTCCCTCTAGCTCCTTCTTCTCTTGCTTAAGCAGGTGGAGAGAGCAGAAAAGGAAATCTGCTTCAGCAGATACACAACCAAGGAATGAGAGGCCAGTGTCTTTCACTGGTAGGCTGGCCCTATTCATGTGTGATTTGCCTAGAAAACCCTCACTTGTTTCAGGGTAGAGGAGTGGAACAGGAGTGAAAGTGGGACTGAGCGGGGAAGGACTACGTCTCCTAAGAAGACTTAGACGCTTTCTCTAGGCCAACAACTTACAGTGCCAAGGATTCTCCTCCAGTTCCTAATCTTCTGCTTACACTGGTTCTAATGATGGCATGGTGGAAACCGAGCTGGTTCTGTGCCTGTTTAGCAAATTCTGTGGAGTTGTGTCTGGCATTTGGCAGCTCTCTTTAGAATGTGGGTACCCTTGGGCTTTAGCTGCAATTCTGAGCTACCGGGAAAGTCCCTTTCAGAATCCTGTTGTATATATTTTCATATAGGAAAGCTCATCATGAAGTGTAAACTCTTGAAGGCAGCGGCTCAATTGTGTGTTTTCTATATATTGCTAAATAAACTCACTGATTTATTAGAAGCTTGCTGATTATAATATGCAGTATTTGGCCATAAAGCACTGGGCTAAATCCAAGTCACTTTTCATCCTGATTTGTTATGACAAATATCTGGCTGTATTTTCAGATATCCAAGTGAAACATTCTGGAGTACATACCAGGACGCTGATCTTCCTTGGTAGCTCTTGGCCCTCCAAAGAGAACGCAGGCTTAAATTATCTTTGCCTTGGACAAGTATAAGAGAGAGAAGAAATTCTGGCTGACCCGACTGATTGGTCCAAGAATCAGCCTAATGATTATTACAGTCTGAAGTATGATACTATGTTTTCTTGGCAGCGGATTCATGAGGCCTAATACATGAAAGTTAGCTTCATTTTACAGGACAGTTTATTTAAGTACTCTGAGCACTCACAGAATTAATTTCTTAAATTTGGAACATTCCTTTTAGAATTTTGGTTTGATGAAACGTAGGCCATGAACGTTTGCTGGTTACTTGCCTGTAGAGAGTTCCAAGTTATTGTCGTCATTAATTTAAATTAAATGTGTTTAACTTCCAGGGTGAAAAGGAACAGCCAGTGTTTGCACTGACCGGCCTCCGATGGGGATCCTTCCGAGATGCTGGCGTCTCAGTTAGCAAGTAAAGGGGCACTGTATTAACGTGTGGTGATTTTAAGACACCTTCTTATTTCTGTCCCTGTCTTTGCGGTTTCAATATGTAGTGATCTAGGAGTTAGTGAGGTTGAATTATGTGTGAATAACAGAGGTAGAGGTTTAAGTTCTTACGTGCAGAGAGGCTGCGGAGAGTTCCGGTTTCCTCCACGCTAGCTTGGCGGAAGATCAAGACGAGCAGCGTGCATCTTTCTTTCTAGACGTCGTATTTGAGCGTGGGTGAGGCCACGCTAGCCCGGAGGGGCACTGGATGGCCTCTCCTCCCGCGGCCTCCTTAGCTGGGTACGAAGTCAGAGGCACCGCTGGGGCCACAGCCTCGTGGAGCTTTCACAACCCTGGTTGGAAGACCCCCCGACGAGAGGTGTTCTTTCTGAAAGCCTAGCAGATCCACAGAGCCCAGGCCACCTCTTTCAGAGGAGGAAGAAAGGCAGATGCCTGGCTATGTTGGGAGATGAAAGAAACAGGCCTGTGGAGGAGGTGATTAGAGGGCCGCTGCTGGCTTTTCATGCGAGCGGGCTTATTTTTGGAGAATTCATCGTGTAGAATAGGCTCCTGGCTCGGAAAGAGGGTGTGTCCTGTTCTGTTGCAGGGAGAAGCTGCTTGGGCAGGGCTTCCTGTGGTGGGGCTGAGCAGACGCGGCGTGAGGTTCCCTCCTCGCTGGTGGGCGTTTTAGTTTTTCTTTACCTCTTCTTGAAAACGGGCTGACAATTTTAGTATGGTTTAAATGAATTAGGATTGATCTCACACACAGCTTTTATCAAGAAACCCCTCTTTCACACTGTAGGCATTCCTGCTCATTTTCTTTACAGAAATTTCTAAGTTTTTGGGTTTTTTTGATGTGGACCATTTTTAACTTTATTGAATTTTTGTTATAATATTGCTCCTGTTTTATGTTTTGTTTTTTTGGCTGTGTGGCCTGTGGGATCTTAGTTCCCCGACCAGGGATCGAACCCGCACCCCCTGCATTGGAAGGTGAAGTCTTTTAACCATTGGACTGCCAGGGAGGTGCCTACAGAAATGTCTCTCTTTTGTTTCACTGGTTATTCCTGCTAATGAAGTTCCTGACAGTGGACTGTCAAAAGAGAGATATCACTACGTTATATCACACACTGTGTTCTTTAATATTTCACAGCTTTTATTTGCAAGTATGCCGTGGTTATCTTGATTC
Source organism: Delphinus delphis (assembly GCF_949987515.2). NCBI lineage: Eukaryota > Metazoa > Chordata > Mammalia > Artiodactyla > Delphinidae > Delphinus > Delphinus delphis. The sequence continues at coordinate 94,693,290 of NC_082691.1, forward strand.
CACAAGTTATCTTTGTGTCTGATCTGTAATCTCAAATGCCAGCAATTTACCAAGAGGAATTGCTTGGTTTCCCCTGAGAAAATCTGATGAGAGCAAATTGCTTTCTAAATGTATTGAGCACAAGCATAGGTCAGCCCTTTAGGAATATCACACGCGGGCCCACATTCTGTTTGATTTCTGAGCAGTGAATTTTAAAATTCTGGTTGTTGTTATACCTGGACTAGGACCGCGCACTGAGTCGCTCTGTGTGTCATGAGAGAAACAATCGGGATGCGAGAAACCGATTCCTAGCTGGCCTCGGGAAGACTGCAAGCGCAGTGTCAGAACTTGCTATTGATACAGATGGAGGGAACTGCAGGCAGTGTAGAAATAAACTGCCTTGGATGGGATGTGTTTCTGTCTGGCTAACTGGGAAAAGAAGCAAATCATTGAGTAACCTTTGAAACAAAAGAACAAAACAAAAAAATTAGTTGGTCCAAGCCCTCATGAATAGCATCGCGGTACTTACCTGGGTAATAGAGTGGTTCCGCATTGCTCGTTGGATAGCTAAACTCCTTATTTGGGCATTCAAGGCCCAACTTAATCCGTCAGCACCCCTAACTACAGAGTTGTGTATCTTTGCTTTAAATAAACCTTTTGCCCTGGCTATTACTCTCAGTGTTTCCCGTACTTTTACTACTCCTTCTGCCTAGAATGATCTCCTTCCCTCTTTTATGTATCTAAATCCAACCCATGTTTCTAGGTCTCATGCCCTTACTTTATTCTTGTGTCATTCATTATGCAAGTGTGGCTGCTTCAGTGATTTTAGGCCCTTAGTGATTTCTTGTGCCTTCTTGACTCTCCTTACCAATGAATCGTGATCAGTTTATACCATGTCATGTAAATGTTTATTTATTTGTTGTTTTCTGTTACTTTGGGGGAGGAGCCCTCAAAGGCAAGAATTTTATATTCATTATATTGCTTCGTTTCCTCCATATACATAGTAAGTGCTAAATAAATACATATTGATCCAAAACAAATGGGGAGCAGTTAAGATGGGCTGGTAGGTGACAGAGATGAGTTTTAAGAGAGAAGTCTACTTTATGCCGCTTTCCTAATTCCAACTAGGCATCTTTTTCTCTTCAGTGGCTTTTAGGTTATTTAGCAATATGAAGCAGACCCTCTTCATTCCCAGATTTCACATTTGCCATTTTCAAGCTGCATAACATAAGTAATGCGAAATTATGCTGATTTACAGATTTTAATTGTATGCTTGTGTGTGAGAGAGAACACGGTGTACAGAATGCAGCCATTTAGCTCATGAGTAATACATCAGCACCCAGCAACTGCGTCTCATTGTGGCTTTATCCCTCTCCACTCATTTGGAATGTATACTCAGCTGTATTCCATGGTGGAAAGTATATATTACGGTGATACCTGTGAATTTAGAGATTCAAGGAGACTCTGATTATATATCCCTTGTAGATTGCAAGGATCTAGCTGCTGTATAACTAATTATGTACGGTTTGACATGGTATTCAAATGCAGATTAAAAACTTAACTGCAATACTTTTTTTTAATACTAAACCACAGTCTCCAAGCCTCCAGAGCAGACACTCATGGTAAAGGTGTAATTCTAATGCATTATCCGTCATGAGTGGTATCTAGCACATTGACAGTTCTTTTAATATTCTAATTACATTTTTGTCTTGGTCTTTCTCAGGTACTGGTATCTTGGGCCTCTGAAGACCAAAGTAGCCCACTTTTTCAGCACTCTTAAGGTAAATACAGTTTACAGTGTGGAAGCTTGACTTCTGGTATTTTGTTGTTCCTCTGTGATGTGTGTATTTGGAACCCTTAAAAATTTCTTGCTACAGATGTATATAGCGTGCTCCAGCACTGAAATGGGGCATATTTACTTATATACAAATGCAGAAAGCATTCCTGTTGTGATTCCTCTCATCTACCAACTTACCCTCTCCATTACCAAGCCCAGATTTCATTTCATTTTATATTTTACTTCCCTTTGTCTATTCATTCACTCACTCTTACCAGACAAACCTTGAACACAATGACCTGTATCTCATTAACTATTTGCAAGGGTGTCTATATTAGCATCTGGAAATGAACTGAAGTTGTATATCTAATCATACAGGCTTGTGTATAATATAGGAGGTTTCAAACTATGCTTCGTGCTTCCAACTGTGCTTTTTCAAACTAGCCAGATGTGGGTAGTGGTTGCTGTATTGGACAGCACAGGTATAGAGACAGTTGCCATCATGAGAGAAAGTTCTATCAGGCCATGCTGCTGTAGACTATACAATGAAAAATACTGGCATAGAGAACAGCTCAACAATGCATATTAATGAAAATGCTAATAGGAAAGGCATACTTAATCTGTGTACTATATACTGTGTTCCGCTTTTACGCAAATCAAGGTAGTATATTTACAATTCGACCAATCTGAAAATTGGCAGATGAAGTTTGAATGTAGTGAAAAGTTTGGTTTTAATGTTAACATTCAGAGTATCGAGTGTTTTTCGAATTACAAAAGTAATATATGTCCATTGCAAAATGTTTGGAAAACATAGCTCCCTTTACCTTCTAAATAAATTCCGGATGGATAACAAAACCATTAAAGTACTAGGGGTGACCAATCTACATGATTATTAAAATGAACTTGGGGGGCGCCAAGGACTTTCTATACCTAAGGCAAATTGTGTGAGTAAAATGCATGACTGCTGTTGATTGAGGGGATAATTACATTGGTGGAGTAGGGATTGCATTCAGGAAGAAATAGAGTAACTACATATTTAAGTTGTAGAATCTGGGAGCATGTAAACTGTTTCCATCATTTCTTCAGCAAACAATTGCTGCATACCTGTTGTCTGGCAAGCCCTGCTATATATTTGGAATGCAAAGTCAAATAAGACAGGTTTCCTGCCCTCAAGAAGTATTCAAGTGCTGGGGGTGAGGTCCAGGTATTCAAGTGCTGGGGGTGAGGTCCAGGTATTCAAGTGCTGGGGGTGAGGTCCAGGTATTCAAGTGCTGGGGGTGAGGTCCAGGTAAATCAGCAGTTTGGCAAGTGCTAAGAGAGAAATACGGAGAGAATAAGATGGAAGCAGAGAGGAGGGGCCTTTACCCCTGACTGAAGGTTGGTAAAGTCAGCCCAGGGAAGGCGACACTTTTGCCAGATTTTGAAATACATACAGGACTAGATAAATGGCATTCCAAGTGGAGCGGTGAGGATGTGTGAAGTCACAGTGGTGTAACACGGTCTTTAATTATGGCCAATGCAGTAGCATGGCGGGAAGGGGACTTTGAGGGTCAGGTCAGGACCACTTTTGGCAGGTTTTGATGTGGGATCTGACATTTATCACTAAAGCACTAGAGGGTTATTGAGTCTTAAGCAGGGGAGTGGCAAGAGCAGATTTTCCCTCTAGAAAAATTGTTTGGCAACAGTGTGGGCAGGAGATTGGACACGGGTAGTTAAAGGCAAAGGCATCAGGTAGAAGATTGTTAACGTAATCCAGTTGAGAGGAGATAAGGTGGTAACAGTGAATATTTGCCACAGAGGATGGATTAAAGAGGTACAGCCCTCAAAAGTTGGAAGGAGCTTGTAGTAGTCCCAGATTTCTGGTTTGAGGGACTGGAGTTTGGTAACTAGAGTTTTCCCTTAATGCTGATAATATTAGAGTAGAATGAAGTTTGTGAAGAAAGATGAAATTTTCAGTTTGGCACATACTGAGCTTAACATACTGTGGTGCAGACAGGTGGCGATACAGTCGTGACTTCGGTCTGGAATTCAGAGAGATCTGGGCTAAAGAAATAGATGTAAATGTCATAAGTGTATGAGTGGCATTGAGCTATGGATTTGATAAAGTTACTGTCGAGAATAGATGGCCAGGAATAGCCTTCATTTAAAGAGGCAGAGACGGTGCCTGGGAACCGCCAAGAGAGACTCCAGGAGGAAGTACCGACATAGAAGCCAATGGAAGAGAGAATTTCAAGGAGAGAGTGAGATTTCAAGAAGCAACGGCAGAGTCTAAATAGAGGCCGGCAAGCGAGTGCCCTCTGAAGGTTCAGTAGCCTGTGGGTGGAAGAGCTGAAGCCGCACTGAAGAAAGTTCAGGGGTAAATGGGAGCAGAAAGTAGAGGCAGTAGAGCCCCTCCCTCAAGGATCTCGACTCTGAAAAGAAGGACATAAAAAGACAAAAGCTAGTGAGAAGTATGGGGCCACTGGAGTGTTCTGTTTTTTTTTTAATTGGAGAGATATCTGTGTCTTTATTTCCTGAAGCAGAAGTGAAAAAGAATGGGAGGAGAAGAGAGAAAGGACACAAAAAGCATGACTGACTCAGCTAGTTCCATGAGCACATGGAAGCGAGTGGGATCCAGAGTCCTGGACTAGCCTTGGATGGGGGAGGGACGCCTTTTTCCTTGAGACAGGAGAGAAATAAAGGAGAGGTACAGATGAAAACATACTTATAAAGAGGTAAGGCGGTTCTTACTGATGTCTTGATATTCTCACTGAAGTGCAGGAAGCAAGTGATCTTTTGAAAGTGAGGTGGTGGTGGTGATGGTGATGGTGATGATGGTGGTGGTGTGGTGGTGGTGGTGTGGTGGTGGTGATGATGGTGGTGGTGGTGGTGATGGTGGTGGTGGTGGTGATGGTGGTGGTGGTGGTGGTGGTGGTGGTGGTGGTGGTGGTAGTAGTAGTAGTAGTACGGGGAGTTTTGAAGCAAGATGAAAATAGGTTTAGAAGGATTATCAAGTGGCGTGGACAACCTTAGACCAAGAATTTGTTGACATGGATATGCTCGTTTGGGTGATTGTTTTCCCTGTGTCAGTCCTCAGCAGGAGTGTTTTATTTCCCCTTCTAATAATATTGAGCCACGATGTAGAAGTACAGACACCTAGTGACAGATTGATTAAGAATAGGGGCTTTTCAGGGCAAACATTACGGAAGAAAGAAGACACGAGGGCCAAAAGCAATGGGAAAAGAGAGTGCTGTAAAGTAACCCACTGTTCATCTGGTTGGCCTGAGGACAAATGGCGTGGTCAGGGGCTGGGATTCTCAGTGCGACTGAGAGCTTGGTGTGGTTAGGGTCTCCACGGGCCCCCACATCACACCCCTCTCTTCCTCCTCTGACTAACCAAATGCAGGAACAAAGCATATGGAAATCAACATGCCAGCTTTATAAATGTCAGCAGGAGTGAAGGACACAGCTTGGATACGCGGTCACAATCTGATTTCCTAACACTCCAGATTGAATTTATCCACTTAAAACATCTCCTTCGGGGCACAGACTGCTAAGTAAGCTCACTGCGTGAGGAAGCAGTGGACGCCTGAGTCCGCAGGACGGCCACTTCCAGAGTGAGAAGAGAAGGGGTTGGGTCTTTCTGGACTTGGGAAGGAGTAAGAGGTGGAGTGAGAGGAGTTGGAACTGTTACTCTTTTGTAATTCACCCCATGGAAACTGGAGAACAAGGGAGCAGTTCACCCTAAGAGCCACTGGGCACAAAAGAATATGGGAAGTGATTAGATGGTAGGATATCAGGGCTTTAGATTTCTAAGATGGAGTGGCTCTGGGTACCGCTAAGGACCGGGACGTGGCCATGGAAATCGGTGGCTGTGGTGGGTTAGAGGTGACGTCAAGGGCTGAGAGGCTAGGGTGTTGTTTTCATCATCCCTGGGGACACTGATGGGACCCAGGATGGCACTGGACTCGGTGCCAGGAAGAAGACAAATCTAGAGTTGAGAGTGATGGCCTTTGAAGCAGGAATGAGAGGCCTTGGGCTGGATTTCGAGGCCGGACTAAACCAGCCTGGTCTCTGAGTGGAATATGATGACAGAAGCGAAGAAGGTATGTGATACAACTGGATTTCATGTTTGTGTCACCGTCTCTAAGTCAAAGTATCGGATGACTCTGTGCGTGTTCATACTGAGGTTTTCTTGGACAAGTGTAAGCAGTGGTTGGTTGCTGGTCCACTTTGATCTCCTCTCTGCTCTGTGTCAGGAGAGCAATGGAGGCCGCAGTCACTGGGTTCCTATAGGCCTTCAATAGGAAAAGCAAGCTTGAGGATTCCACACTCCAAATTAGAGATAATTTCATCCCATGAGAGGAGGTTACTAGTTAGCTTTCAAGCAGATATGGGTGGAATACTATCCTTTGTAGAGAGAAACCCCAAGAGTTTGGAATCGTGCTGCACGATAAAGGTTTTTGTCTCTTTACATTGAAAGGAGTGGCCTCAGACTCATCAAGCCTCTCTCACATACACGGGACCTGCGGAGCGACCTCCCAGTGGAGCAGAAGAGACCCCTCCACGGCCCTCTTTGTACAGGAGAATATTACGAAGGCTCGCATCCTACTGGGTACAGCCGCAGGACGGTGAGCAGCGTGGGGACTGACGATTGGAAAGCCCTGGTCAGCTCAGGCCTGCCTGAAGCAGACCCCACCTCAGTGTTTGACTCTCCTAGAGCAGGGGAAGCCTTTCCAGCATCACTGAACTCGGCCCTCTGTGTGCACAGCTGCAGGCCCCAAACGGCAGCAGCAGTGTCCCATGAATGGGAACAGCCTGTGTCAGTTGTGACTCCGTCTTTCTGTCACCAACCTTTATGTTATTGTGGCTACTTTTATAGGGATGTCTCAGGCATAGAGATTCCATTTTGAGCCTGGCCCTTTAACCTGTGTATCAAAAGTATGAGATAAAGAAAACTAAGCAGGGTGCGGGGGGTGGGGGGCGGTGAGCAGATGGGCTCGGGAGGCCATCTGAGCCACTGGTAGCTGGCCGTGGTGGTGGTGCTGAGATGTTCATGGGAGACACTGACCTGTATCGAATGCATTCACACAGCCCCCCAAGAGATGAGCCCAGAGGTCTGGAAAGAAGTGCAGCTGTCCACCCTTGAACTGTCCATCATGACCCGGAACAGTCAGCTTGACCTGGCAGTAAGTGTGCCTTTTTTTTTTTTTTTTTAAAGTAGAAAAGCATTTGGGAAAAAGTGACAAAGGCTACATGCTCTTCCACTAACTTGGTGTTTTTATTTTTACCCTGTGGGGATAGAGAGGGAAGGATCAGGGCAGGAGGATGTGGGGTGCCTTTGAGGAATAAGCAGTGAGAAGAAACAGCGAGTGAAGTGCCTCAAAGCTTAAGGGGCTCTGATCGAGCATCTGTCACCAAGCCTTCTGCCTGAGAGAACTGAGGGCAAAAGGCCTTTAGAGATGAGTTAGCCTAATCCCATCCGTCACAGGAATAAAACTGTGTGGAACTTTTACTTGAGTAAATAGCCATTATTTTTGTGACTATATTAAATATGTAGATTTAGGCCTCTAGGGGAGAAAACCATATAAACATCTACATTTATATAGATGTATATATGTATACACACAAACATCTCTATTTTACATATTGAGTCCAATCTGTTGACATGCACGACCAGTATGGTAGCCACTAGTCACAGGTAGCTGCTTAAATTTAAATTAATACAAATAAAATTTAAAACTTATTACTTGTGCCACATGACAAGCGCTCAATAACCATATGTAGCTAGTAGCGACCCTATTGAAAGGCGCAAATATAAAACACTTCCATAGTGCAAAAAGCTCTCCTGGATAGTACTGATATAGATAATACGCTAAAAATTTTTTGAACTAAAGCAGAGGTTATTAGCAAACTGGTCTGCCACCTGTTTTACTATAGACTGCAAGCTGAGGATTGATTTTACGTTTTTAAATGGTTAGAATAAAGTCAAAAGAAGGATTATATTTTGTGACAGGTAAAAGTATACGAAATTCAAGTTTCGACATCCACAAGTCAAGTTTTATTGGAACATAGCCGTATTCATCCATACCCATGTTGTCTGTGGCCACTCAAGCGGCAGCGGCAGAGCTGAGTTGTTGTGACAGAGACTGAATGGCCCCAAAGCCTAAAACACTTACTATCTGGCCATTCACAGTAAGGGTTTACTGACCCCTGGTCTAGAGAAAACTTTAGTAGTTTATGTTAATGAGAATGCCAGTAGGAAAGCTATCCTTAACCATGGACTAATATTATGTTCAGCTTTTATGTGAATCAAAGTAGTATGTTCACAACTAACCTGGTCAGTCTGAAAACTGGCACATGGAATTGAACATATGATTGTAGTAAGATGAATGAGGGGGACAAGTGTAGGAGAAGTTTGATTCCAATATGAATATTCAGAGTATTGGATTGCTTTTTAATTATAAAAGTAATGCGTGTCCATTGTATAACATTTGGATCACATAGCTCTTTTCACCTTCTGAATTGATTCTGGTTGGATTAAAAGGTTAAATGTAAGAAAATAAAACTATTAAAAACACTAGAGGGCTTCCCTGGTGGCGCAGTGGTTGAGAGCCCGCCTGACGATGCAGGGGACACGGGTTCGTGCCCCGGTCCGGGAAGATCCCACATGCCGCGGAGCGGCTGGGCCCGTGAGCCATGGCCGCTGAGCCTGTGCGTCTGGAGCCTGTGCTCCGCAACGGGAGAGGCCACAACAGTGAGAGGCCTGCATACCGCATTAAAAAACAAAACAAAACACTAGAGTGAAATCTTAAGTGATTATCAATATAAACTTGGGAGGACAAGGCCTTTCCAAGACTGGCATCTAACCAAAAATCATATTGATGCATTTACTTCTAATAAAAAAGAAACTATAAACAAAAATTTTAATGACACTCATTTTTAGATTTCCTTTAAAATTTATCAACCTTTAAAAAAATTTGTTTTAATGACACATTGGGAAAAATATTAGGATGTGATATACCAGGAGTTAATAGCTTTCCTTTATACTTAACTGTTAGGATAATCAATAAGAAGTGGGCAAAGGACTAATATAAACAACAGGCAGGCGGCATAATTAGAAATTCACAAAGGAAATAAATAAACATGAAAACAATCGCTTATATTTACTACATGATAAGCACTGTCCTAAGAATTTTACACAGTGTCAGCTCATGTAATCCTCATAACTACACTATCAGGTAGATATAACTTCTATCTGAATTTCATAGGTAAAGAAACAGAAAAAGTGCTCAGTATCAAAGAAATACAAATTAAAATATTAAATATTGAATTGCCATAGATTAAAAAGCCTGCTAGTGTTCACTGTTGGTGTGGACAGGGAAACGGGCTGTCAGGTTTTCCTGAGGGAAAGAGAAATCGGAACACTTTTTCTCCAAGGCATTTTGGCAGTATATATTAAGCATCTGAAATGTAAGCATACCCTTGGCCCTGTTAAGCATATTTCTAGAAATTTATCCTTCAGAAATAATCAGATGATACATAATGTAGAGAGTCTGAAAATGTTGGTGAAAGTGAATGTATTAAGGTTAAAAAAAATACTCTGTTAAAAAGAGGAATCTTAAAAAGAAAGATAAGATTTCTAATTATACATTTCCTTTATACTCAATCTCTGATGATATGTACTTCCAGTGTTTTGTTCATGTTCTTTAACCTTGTTCTTCGCTCTGATGACTGAATACCAATGAATGGATTGAGTTCAGTGAGTATGTATGTGATCGTGGCTCGAGATTAGCCCCATTCAGAGTGCCGAGAGCTTTTTATCTTTGTGACAATTATAAAAATATATGATCCTGTGCTGCTTATCACTAGCAGCAGCAGCACATTCATTTTTTTTCTATCCTCTTTGTAAAAATAAAAGCAAATGCAATAAAATATTCAAAGACAGTGAAGCTGCCATGTAATAGCTCAAAATGTTCATTTATCATTAAAAAAAGTCCATTCAGAGTCTGAAAGAGGCCTGAGGGGTGTGGAATGCTTGAAAATTAGGATCTCTTGTAGAGCTACGTTCACTGTATTTATAATAGCAAAATATGTGAAACAAACTAATCAGGCCACTGATGAGAAATACATTTTGGTACATGTATTTAAAATGTTCTCTATTTATTGACATGGGAAGATGTTCATTGTATCTTGTTAAATGAAAAACCAGGTTAACGTGATTTGCAGCAAATGATTTCATATTTACTTAAAAAAGAGGTACTCCCACCTATAATTGAGTTTTGTGAATGATGGAGGTAAGGCTCCAGTTTTATATTCTTTCTATATAGAAAGCCAGTTGTCCAAGCACCATTTATTGAAATGTCCTTCCCCCCAACACCCCACTGATCTGCAGTAAACCTCTGTCATACATCAAGTATCTGTATACATGGAGATGTTTCTAGTCTATTCTTTTGCTCTATTTTTCTATATTTGTACTAATACTATGTTTCTCTTAATTATTATAGTTTTATAGTAAGTCCTTCTATGTTTTTCTTCTTAAAGAGTCTCTTGGCTGTTCCTGGCTCTCCGACTTCTATAAATCCTTTAGAATGTTTATTAAGTTCCACATAGAAATCTGTTATAATATTGCTCAGCATTACATTGAACCTGTAGATCAATCTGTGGAGAAACGACATTTCTACAATATTGACTCTTCTATCATATGCATACGGCGTATCTTCATTTATTTAGGTTTTTAATGTCTTTCAATGAAGTTTTATAGTTTTCTCTATAAGATTTTGTCTTGCTGGGTAGATTCCTAGTTATCTTAATTTTTGATACTGTTGTAAACAGTATCTCTTAAATTGTTATTTTTGTAACTATCCGATTTAGTTGATGGACATGTAATGATTTCTTATATTGATGCGGCATCAGCAACCTAACAATTATTATGTTAAGTTTATGGATTCCTTTAGATCTTCTATAGATTCAGTCATATCAGCTGCAAATAGTGCAGTTGATACGATTTTTTCCTTTCAAATACTAACCTTCTTCTAATCTTTTGTCTTATCGCATAGGCTAGGGCCTCAGTACAGTGTTGAACAGCAGTGATGGCAGGCGTCCCTGTCTCATTCCTGATGAGAGAGAAAGGCTTCACTGCTTCATTCTTGAGTTTGATGGGGTTTTTTGTAGATACCCTTTATCAGATTAAGGAAGTCCCCTTCCACTCCTATCCTAGTTTGCTCAGAGTTTTTATCATGAGTGGATCTTTAATTTTATCAAGTATCTTTCCAGCCACTACTGAGATAAGGCTTTTTCTCGCTGAACCTGTCATTGTAGCATAACACATTGATTTTCGCACTTGCACTCTCAACAAAAGTCAAATCCTTGACTTGCATGTATATCTACTTAGCCCCTTCCATGTCTAAGATACATTTCAGTCTTGGCATGTCCAAAACTGAGCTACTGGTCTTCCCTTCCACCCCCGAAACCTGCCTTTTCCTCTGTCTTCCTGCAGCGCAGTCGATTGTAATTTCACCCTTTTCATTGTTCAGGCCAAACATCTGGCTCCTCTTTCTCGTGGCATCAGATCTCAGAGGAAGTCCTGGCGGCTTCACCTTCTAAATACTGCCAGCACATCTCAGTGTCCGCTGCCAGCTGGTCCAAGCCACCATCGTCTTTCAGCCCGATTATTACAATATGCTCCTAAGGGGTCTCCCCGCCCCTTTCTTGCCCCTTTTCTTCTCCTTTAAACACAGTAGCCAGAGAGACCCTAATTTAAAAGAAGCCAAATCATATTTCTCTGCTTAGAACCTTCCAGTGGCTCCGCACTTCACTCAGCCTAACGGCCAACTTCCTTGTAGGGGTGCACAAGGCCCTACTGCTGCAGTGCCTGAACCCTCTGATTCCATCTCCTCTCATCCCCTTTTCTCACTCTGCTCCCACCATACTGGCCTCCTCGCTGTTCTTTCCCACGTCAGGCCTGCTCCCACCTGAGGCCCCTGCCCTGGCAGTGCCCTTTGTGGGGCCTGCGCGTCCCTAGACCGGTGGTTCTCGAAGTGTGGGCCTCGGGTCAGCAGCAGTAGCATCGCTTGGGACCTTGTTAGAAATGAAGATTCTTGGGACTCGCTCTAGATCTACTGAACCATAAGCTCTGACCTGTGTTTTAACAGGCCCTCCAGGTGACGTTTGCTAGAGTTTGCCCTGGATTTCCACAATGCCCTCACCTCCTTCAGGTGTCTGCTCAGAGGTTACCTTGCCAGTGAGGCCTACCTGGACCCCTCTTTAAAAACGCCACCAATCGTGCTCGCTTCGGTAGCACATATACTGAAAATGCCACCAATACCACCTTCTATCTCATTTTTATAATATACTGTAATACTTCTAATATATTCTATAATTTGCCGTTTATGCTAATATACATACACAGTCCACAATTTACTATTTTTATACGGATATACTCTAACATACTTCTAATATACATGAAGTTTATTATTTTATTATGGTTGTTTTGTTTATCCCTTCCACTCTGTCTCGTAGAATGTAAGTTCTTTGTAGGCAGAAATTGTTTTTTTCATTCATTGACACAACCCTAGCACTTAGAAGAGTTCATGGTACATAGGTGACAATAAGTCATTTAACAAATGGTGACCCTGGAGCAGAGTCATTCCTCTATGTTTTGTAATTCCTAGTTGAGATGTGAAGTTGTGCTTTGATAGTGCCCTTTAATCTCAGGCACAGGCTGTCAGCTCTCAGAGGCCTGGGGGTGATCCTGGGGCTACAGATTTTGAAGCTGTCCAAAAATAAACAAACCTCTATTTGAAGCAGACACAGAAGTGCTGGGATTGATTTACAGAGGGCCAGGTTTGTACTGCTAGCCACCAACTGGTGGTAAATTGTGGGGAGACGGGGGGAGGGTGGGGAGTGGCACGGAAACCAAGTCTGTTTTTATAGCCACTTCCTTGTAGCTCAATTCTTCCAGAACGTTCTGTGGTTGGGAATGTAGAGTTTTAAAAACATTGCCATGGCATAAAAGGATTGCTGCTCTTCATCTCTGGTCACATACCAAGTTTGCATGTAGAGCATTTAAAAAAAACACAGATACTTGGGGGCTCTCCACATCAAGAAGCTGGTCCAGCCAGTGCGGCATGATGACGACGTACAGTGAGGGTGGAGACTTGCCGGGAGAGAGGGGCTGAAAGCTTGGCCTGCCAGGGAGGGGGCCCTAGAGACTACAACAGCTACGATTATTAGTGAGTGACAGAACTTGACAACCCTCCAAGCCTGAGTGTTTCCCTAGCTTATGTATGTAGTAAAAAAACAAGCAAGCAATAGAGATGGATTTTATGGTATGGAAATACCACTTCAATAAAGGTCTTAATGTAAAAATAAAGGACTGAGGATATATTCAGGATAAAGTCATTGAAAGTAAAGTCCCCTCCGTAATACACAGCTCCGACCGCGACCCTCTAAGGCTAAAGGAGGGCAACAGGCTGCATGAGCCAAAATTTAGAGCGTTAACTTTCGTTTTCTAACCTTTTTAGAGCAAAGAAGACTTTATGAACATCTGCATGGAGCCCAACACGGTCAGCAAAGGAGACTTCATAACTATAGGGTAAGTGGACTGGGGTTTGTAGGCTGTGAGGCTTTAAGTAGTTTGTGTTCTGACTCACCAATCTGAGTGCCCATGCGCTCCAAGACAGAGATCCAACCGAGGGCTTGTCTGCTTTGGGAACCACAGCATCCCCTTGTCATTTTAGCTGGCATGTGTAGTAGTGCACCTCTCCTACTTGGCCTCCCCCATTCGTTTCAGGAAGATCAGAGTATGGGAGCCGTCTTTGTCTTTCGACTGAAACGACAGGATTCAGGGTAGTGTGGTATCATGCCCAGAATTTTGGCTTCAGGGTCAGAACTACTGGGTACACATCTTGATTTTGCCACTCACTGGCCTTATGACTTGGACAAACCCTTCACCTTCTCTGAATCCTCTTCCCTGTGTATAGAATGGTGTGGTATAATCACCTCCATCAGGATTGTTCTTGAGTCTCATACAAGGGACTGTGTGGGAAAACTCTTTTTCAGTGTGAAGCACTTCACAGCATCCGTTACCATTCATGTCAGCCCACCTTGCCCTCTTCCCAGGGCATTGATGGAAAGGTGTTGAGTACCTTGGACATTTTCCAGGCTTTTTTCCCTTTTCCACTACAAAATACCCTTCCAGGTCCTGTCTGATTTATTAAGCCCTACCTCTGCCAGAATTTTATTGGTTAAGGATGCCCTCAACCCTCTGCCAGCCTTCAAAGCATCTGAGGAGGCTGTGTGTTACCATGCCAACTGGGAATCTTCTCAGCTTTTTATGAGCTCTGTCTCAGAGCTCCCTCTGGCGCCCATCTAAGGATCAGACATTTCTGCTGCCGCTGCCGGGTCTCCATGGCTACTTCATTCTCTGCACCAGCACCGGCAGTACAATGTCTTTCATCAGTTTGTGTTATTCTTGCCTTTGGTACCAATTCTTCAGTTGCTGAATAGCTGCTTCTGCAGCCTTTGATTTACTTAACTGTAGTATAAGGAAGAAGGGAAAAGTCTTTCTTCTCCTAGGAAGGGTCCACAAACCACAGTGTCTTAACTGAAAGTCTGGCCAGTGGGACCAGCTATATTTGAATCTCCTTCATAATACTGGCATCCAAAAATAGGAAGAAAAACCGGTGATACTGCTTAAATTAGACAAAGTCATTATGTTCTGCGTTGTTGCTGTCGTCATCTTCAGCAGCAGAAATAACATGGTTTCCTTTTGGTCTCTACAGGAAGTGAAATCAAGTAATGTCCGTTTCCTCTCGGTATCTGATAAGAACATTGTAAAGCTGCTTTAGAAAATGGATGAAGTTTCATAGATGAAAGAATTACTCTTGTTAATTAATGATAAAGAATGGACTGAGATTAGCTTTTACCCCTTTTCCACTGACGCTAACTGGCTGAAGGGTATATACACGAGGGGGAGTGTGTGTGTGTGTGTGTGTGTGTGTGTGTGCGTGTGCGCGTGCGCGTGCGCGTGCGCGCGGACAGGCTGATAATTCTACTCTAAAGCCATGTAGTCAAAGTAAAGATGCACTATGCTAAGTAGACTGTTTATATCAATATGGAGAATCATTCAAGAACTACTAAGACTGGTTGTTCATATAAATAACTAGTTTAAATTAGAATAAAAAATTTTCTCCTTTAAGTAACAGACTCACAAGAAGTACCAAATATCAAAAGTTTAGTACTTTTTTCTAAAGAATTTCATTTCATTCCAATTTTTAAATTTGAGTTTTTTAAATAGCCCAAGAATTAGGTATACATGGAACTATTTACAAATGAAACACAATTCAGAGAAAAATCAGTCTTAACTTCAAGCACGGTTCTCTGCAGTAAATAAACCTGCTCAAACTAGAATGGATCTCAACACTAAGCAAGAATCACTGGGGGAAAAATTATTCACAGAACCCCATGGTTCAAGAGATTATGAGTCCATCTATTTCATATCATCAAAAGACAGGCAGAACTTGCTATGTGCTTGCAGTTGAATGCAGCTGCCAGCACTGGTTTCCAAGCTTGCTTTTTCCTGTACCAACAGAAGTAAAAAGGTGAGAGACCCCAAGGTGCGTGCTGACGGCACCGAGTGTCTTCAGGCCAGCCGCTGCACTTTGCTTCTTCCTGAGGTGAGCGGGGGTGAGCTGTCCCAGAGCTTGTGGTTCTTTCCCGGTCTGTCTTCCTTCCTGTTTTCTTCCCCCTCCTTCCTATAAACAGACCCTTTTTTAGGTACCTTATACGTGCTGAGCACTGTGCCAGGCTCTGGGCTACATTAAGGGAGACCTGAAAAGATGACGGAAGCCCCTTCTGAGTCACGGGTTTAGAGTTGGACTCCTGAAGACTTCCGGTGTTGTCAAGCCAAGGTTCTGTAAAGTGACCCTTAGGTCTCCCGAGCTTTTATTTTTCTGAATGTAAATTATGCAGATAGCTACTATACCCACAAAGTTCTCCAGTTAGCAAATGTTAATAGTGGATTATGGCTTCACTTTTTTTTTTTAATTTATTTAGTTTATTTATTTATTTTTGGCTGCGTTGGGTCTTTGTTGCTGTGTGCGGGCTTTCTCTAGTTGCTGTGAGCGGGGGCTACTCTTCATTGTGGTGCACAGGCTTCTCACTGCAGTGGCTTCTCTTGTTGTGGAGCATGGGCTCTAGGCGCAGGGGCTTCAGTAGCTGTGGCACGTGGGCTCAGTAGTTGTGGCTCGGGGGTTCTAGAGCGCAGGTTCAGTAGCTGTGGCACACGGTCTTAGTTGCTCTGTGGCATGTGGGATCTTCCCAGACCAGGGCTTGAACCCATCCCCTGCATTGGCAGGCAGATTCTTAACCACTGTGCCACCACGGAAGTCCTAGCTTCACATTTTTAAAAAAGGATCTGGAAGCAGTTTTCAGGATGGCAGTAAATTTTTCTGTACTGGGAAATACCAAGCTTAGTAGAATAACCTATAAGTGGAAAAACACTTACTACAGGTGGCTTCTGAAGACCTGTGGCTCTTAAACTAAGGTGTTCAAAAAGGTAGGTGTCCCCAGTGGCTGGCACCATAGTTTCAACACAGCAAATGTTGAATTAAATGCATGAGTTACAGAAGGGTTTTATAGAATCTGTAATATTAATGTTGCTATACCTTAGGTATAAAGCTAAGCGAGTCCTAAAGAACCATGAGAATCATCAAGTGGCTGTAATGGCTTTCCTCCGAGAATTGGCTGTGTTTCTCGCTTTTCATTTGAGAAAGATTAGGGCTGAGGACATACACGTATGTTCTATGACTTCCTTAAAGACGTGACAGGACCCTGTCTTACAGTAAGCATTTGAAAATGATAACCTTGTTTCACAAATCCCAGAATACTCTGGGAGGAGACAGAGGCCACTGAAACCTTTTTCATGGTGGTAGAATAGGGCTATTTCCAGAACCAGCCCCGTGTCTGACACAGGCACCGAAATACTCTTTTCAAAGAACATTAGACCAGAGCCTCAGAGAGGAGGACCTTTTCCCTAACAACCTGCTCCGGTGCTCTAGTGATGACGAATTCCAGCCAGCGTGGGCGTGAGCTGTTGTGAATATTCTCTTCTCCACAGGGAACAGGCGGCTCCTTCAGCATCGACAGCGAGGAATACGAGGCGATGCCCGTGCAGGTGAAACTGCTCCCCAGGAAACTACAGTTCTTCTGTGACCCTCGGAAGAGGGAGCAGCTGCTGCAAAGCACGGCCCAGTGAGCGGGCTGCAAGTGGGCGCCCGAGACTGCACTTTAGGCTACCCTGGGACCAAAAGGCAACCAAGGCCTCCCCGTCCCTGCAGCGCTGTCAGAGGATCCCAAGGGCCCGTTCATGGCAAGTACCCTCCACCCTCCTCTCTAGTGCTTCCCAGCTTTGCAGCCAGCTTCCCAGCAGCGCATGCTTTGACTCTGCTGTGACAGCCCGTCCCTTCCACATACTGCTTTTCCTCAGGCTAGTTCCAGGAAATCCCCACCCTCAGTGGATGGAGAAGGGCTAGACCTTGTTCGCTCCCCTGAGTGGGAAGCAGGGTCCTGGGCTGAGTGGCTCGTCCTCTCCTGGTGGGCTCTGTGGCCGCCCTGGGAAGTCTAGGGAAGCACCTGCCCTCTGCGGCCTCGTCCCGTTCCCCAGGCTCCTCCACGGGTGCTGCTACTCTTTGAGCTCCAATTCTTAGCGTCTTTCAGTTCTCTCCTTAATTAAAAACATACCTGAGGTGTTTCCCTCTTCAGCCATGGCTGAAATACTGTAAAATACGTTTTTTCCCCTGAAGTAGTGCTTCTTAAATGTTGGTTTGCATGAGAACCACCTGGGGTGCATGTTGAAAACTGACTCACTTGGGGCCCAACCCAAATCTAATAACTCAGTCTGGGGCTGGAGCCCAGGAATCTGCATTTTTAAAAAGGTGTCCACCTTCCCCAGGTGGTTCTACTACAAGAGGTGTCCCCCAAACTGAACAGGACACAGTCTTGTAAAGCAGCGGTCCACACACTACTCTGCTTAGGTATTTCCTAAAAGTATTCTGAAAAATCATGTATCCCCTCAGTTTTAAGTTGACAGCTAAAATTTTTCATGGAAGTTAGTTGCCAAAGTATGTACTTTCTGGTGTCATGTAAATATTGATATTTTAAAATAAAACTGTTACATCACTGTCTTAAACATATTCAGTGTAATTGAAATACGTAACAATTTAACAGTCATCCTCCATTTACAAAAGTAAGTTTTTTGTCATTGAAAATGTCGATTATCCTTGTATGGTTATCTCCAAACCACTTTCAGCAAATACTATCATAATGTAATGTTTTTATGCTTGAAATTTTCTTTCCATTGGACCTGTCTTCTTGCCACCAAAAAATGTAAGTGGAAGTAACTTTTTTTTAGTTCTTCAAGTGTTAACTCAGTACAGAATAAATGTTATAAATTACTGAAATACAATTGATGAATATTATAAATTTTTGATAATTAAAAAATCAACATTTTATTAGAATGCTCTTTATCCTAGAGTTCATTTATCAAAAAGCAGTTTTTCTGTGTTGTTTATTCAAGTTTTTTTTAAATTTTTGTATTGGAGGTTAGTTTCAGGTGTACAGCAAAGTGATTCAGTTATACGTATACATGTATCTATTCTTTTTCAGATTCTTTTCCCATTAGTTTATTACAGAGTACTGAGTAGAGCTCCCTGTGCTATACAAGCAGGTCCTTGTTGGTTATCTATTTTAAATATAGCAGTGTGTACATGTCAATCCCAAACTCCCAATCTTTCCCCGTCTTTCCCCCTAGTAACCATAAGTTCCTTCTCTAAGTCTGTCTCTGTTTTGTAAATAAGTTCATTTGTATCATTTTTTTTTAGATTCTGCATATAAGCGCTATCACATGATATGTCTTTCTCTGACTTATATCATTTAGTATGATAATCTCCAGGTCCACCCATGTTTCTGCAAATGGCATTATTTCATTCATTCCATTGTACATATGCACCACATTTTCTTTATGCATTCCTCTGTTGATGGACATTTAGGTTGCTTCCGTGTCTTGGCTATTGTAAACAGCACTGCAGTGAACACTGGGGTGCATGTATCCTTTCAAACCATGTTTTTCTCCAGATAATATGCCCAGGAGTGGGATTGCTGGATCATATGGTAGCTCTGTTTTTAGTTTTTTTGATGAACCTCCATACTGTTCTCCATAGTGGCTGCACCAGTTTACGTTCCCACGAACAGTGCAAGAGGGTTCCCTTTTCTCCACACCCTCTCCAGCATTTATTGTTTGTAGACTTTTTGATGATGGCCATTCTGACTGGTGTGAGGTGATACCTCATTGTAGGTTTGATTTGCATTTCTCTAATAATTAGTGATGTTAAGCATCTTTTCATGTGTCTGTATGTCTTCTTTGGAGAAATGTCTATTTAGGTCTTCTGCCCATTTTTGGATTGGGTTGTTTTTTTTGATATTGAGTCGCATGAGCTGTTTGGAGATTAATCCCTTATCAGTCACATCGTTTGCAGAGATTTTCTCCCACTCTGTGGGTTGTCTTTTCATTTTGTTTATGTCTCTCCTTCCTATTTTGTTCTCTTGTGATTTCATGACAGACTTTTAGTGTTTGGATTCCTTTTTCCTTTCTGTGTGTGTATCTATTGTAGATTTTTGGTTTGCAGTTACCATGAGGTTTTGATAAAACAATCTTGTTTATATATCTGACTGCTATAAGTTGGTCTTTTAATTTCAAATGTATTTCCAATATCCTGCATTTGTGCTGTCTTCTTAGAGTTGCTGGTTTTGATATATTTGTGTGCAGATGATTTCCTCCCTTTTCTGTATGTTTGCCTTTACTGGTGAGCTTTTCCATTCATAATTGTCTTGTTTCTAGTTGTGGCCTTTTCTTTTCTGCCTAGAGGAGTTCCTTTAGCATTTGTTGCAAAGCTGATTTGGTGGTGCTGAATTCTCTTAGCTTTTGCTCGTCTGTAAAGCTTTTGATTTCTCCATCAAATATGAATGAGAGCCTTGTGGGGTAGAGTATTCTTGGTTGTAGGTTCTTCCCTTTCATCACTTTAAGTATATTGTGCCACTCCCTTCTGGCCTACAGAGTTTCTGCTGAGAAACCAGCTGATAACCTTATGGGAATTCCCTTGTACATTATATGTTGCTTTTCCCTTGTTGCTTTTAATACTTTGTCTTCAATTTTTGCCAATTTGATTGCTATGTGTCTCAGCATATTCCTCCTTGGGTTTATCCTGCCTGGGACTCTGTGCTTCCTGGACTTGGGTGACTGTTTCCTTTCCCATACTAGGGAAGTTTTCAGCTATTATCTCTTCAAATATTTTCTCAGGTTCTCTCTCTCTGCTCCTTCTGGGATCCTTATAATGCAAATGTTGGTGTGTTTAATGTTGTCCTAGAGGTCTCCTGGATTCTCCTCATTTCTTTTCATTCTTTTCTCTTTGTTTTGTTCCATGGCAGTGATTTCCACCATTCTGTCTTCCAGTTCACTTATTCGTTCTTCTGCCTCATTTATTCTGCTATTGATTCCTTCTAGTGTATTTTTCATTTCAGTTATTGTATTGTTCATCTCTATTTGTTCTTTTAACCTTTTAGCTCTTTGTTAAACATTTCTTGTACCTTCTTGATCTGTGCCTCCATTCTTTGCTGAGATCTTGGGTCATCTTTACTATCATTACTACGAATTCTTCAGGTGAACTGCCTATCTCTTAGTTGTTTTTCTGGGGTTTTATCTTGTTCCTTCATCTGGGACATATTCCTCTGCCATCTCATTTTGTCTAACTTTGTGACTGCGGTTTCCATTCTGCAGGCTGCAGAGTTGTAGTTCTTCCTTGTGCGGTCTGCCCCCTGGTGGCTGAGGCTGTCTAAGAGGCTTGTGCAGGCTTCCTCGTGGGAGGGACTGGTGCCTGCCCACTTGTGGGTGGACCTGGGTCTTGTCCCTCTGGTGGGCAAGGCCAGTGTCAGGGGTTGTGTTTATCGGGCAGCTGTGTTCTCAGCAGGACTTTAAGTAGCCTACCTGTTGATGGGTGGGGCTGTGTTCCCCACCCTGTTGTTGTTTGGCCTGAGGCGTCCTAGCACTGGCTGTTGGGTGGGGCGAGGTCTTGGTGAGAAAATGGTGGCCTCCAAGAGGGCTCAGACCAATGAATACTCTCCAGAACGACTGCTGCCAGTGTCCTTGTCCCCACAGTGAGCCACAGCCGCCTCCCACCTCTGCAGGAGACCCTCCAATACTAGCAGGTAAGTTACAACGTCTCTGCTTTTTCCCTGGATCGTGGTGCACACGAGACCCTGTGTGCGCCCTTCCAAGAGTGGAGTTTCTGTTTCCTCCAGTCCTGTGGAATTCCTGCAATCAAACCTCGTGGGCCTTCAAAGCCAGCTTCTCTGGGCACTCCTCCTCCTGTTGCCAGACCCCCAGGCTGGGGAGCCTGACATGGGGCTCAGAACTTTTACTCCTGTGGGAGAAGTTCTGTGGTATAATTATCTTCCAGTTTGTGGGTTGCCCACCTGGCATGTACGGGGTTTGATTTTATCACGATTGCACCCCTCCTACAATCTCATTGTGGCTGCTTCTTTGTCTTTGGATATAGGGTATCTTTTCTGGTAGGTTCCAGTGGTTTTTTTTGGTCAACGGTTGTTCAGCAGTTAGTTGTGATTCTGTTTCCGTAAGGAGAGGTGAGCTCACGTCATTCTATTCCACCATTCTGTCTTCTCCCAAAAGCACGTTATTTACAGCTAAGGTGAAACAAGGCTTAACCTTATAGATGTAAATACATAAGTAAGCAGATGGGATAGAAAAAATTCTGTTATCACGACAATGTCATGCAGTTCTCTTGAGTCGCATATCAAAAATCACAGTGACCTATCAACAGCTTGATTAGATCCCCCTTTAGTTTGCTGAAGACCGAGAACCAGAAACTTACCCACCTTGCTAAGGATTCAGTAGCTAGGCATGATAATCACCTTGGCGCCCCTGAGGTTTTTATATTCCAGAGGGCAGTGCACCACAGTAAGCTGGATGAGACGTAAGGTTTTCTTTTTGTAAAGAGGAAGGAAAATTGCACAAGCAGGAAGAGGGAAAGGAGAACTGGCTGGCTCACCCTCGGGTAGATCAGTTTTAGGGCAGTGCATGTGCCGGCACCCACGAACCCCTTGGAGAGTGAAGATCAATGCTTAAAGGATTATAAAGCAGCTATGAAAAGACCATGACTGAAAAGCCCATAAAATAATGCTTACCTGTTTACCTCTGTGTTCTTCAGAGTGGTGTTAAAAGCTGTGCTTTTGCAAAAACAACAAAAAGCAGGCAGGTCCAAGCATGCAGTCTAAGGAGCAGCTGCTCCATACTGCCCATGGAGGGGAGAGGGGGTGCTGTGGTGCAGGAAAATATGGTCTACGTAAGCCAAGAGAGGAGGGGGGAGGGGGTGCTGTGGTGTAGGAAAATATGGTCTACATGAGCCGAGAGAATCCGGCATACATTGGTTCTATAAGAGAGTGCAACAGACCAGCACAGAATCTTGGCTACCAGCATGTATGTGTTTTAGTGATTCTAATTTTTCCATAGAAATAATGGAACATATGATTGGGGAAGGAGATTTAATTCAGATGCGTTTTTATTCATTTTTAAATGTAAATATGTCCTAGTTCAAATTTTGTTTTCTTGATTCAGACTATTTACTGAGAACATGGTTGCCTTACCATCTATTGCCTTCTTTCTGTTGTCCTTCCATATAAGGGCCACGTACAGGATGTTTCAGCAGCTATGAGAGACCCTCGTCAGCTAGACCTGGAATGCTGAGGGGTGTGAGGAGAAGCCGAGTCCCCCCTTCTTGTTTAGTACAAACCTTTTGTCAGACTAATTTCACTCAAAAACCAAGAGTATTTCTATTAAAAACAGAGCAGATATTTTATATTAAATATAGTTCAGTATAAAGCCTTTTGCTTAACCCCACGGCCAATTCGTATGCATGGGTGTAATTACTATGTGCCAGTGCTTTACACGTGCGACTGCTTAGCTGTCTGTGTTCCCACAACCCTAGGAAATAGGTAATACGTGGTCATGTCACTTGGAAGGTAGGAACCTGGCTTGGAACACAGAGCTAACAATGTTAGGAACTGAGTCTCTACTGCCTTAAAATAACTCACTCCCCAGAAGGGTAAAAATAAAGTGTGTGTGTGTGTGTGTGTGTCAGTATATGATGTTTGTTTTAAAGTAAACTTAAGTAGAAGGAAGATGTGAAACAAAAAAGCTTTGGTCTCTGTGGGGTCCTTCTCCAGAAGTTGTCTGATACGATGGAGGGTGCACAGTCCTGGCTTTTCTGATGGAACGGGGACGGTTATTTCCAACTTCGGTTTCCATTACCTGGAGAATGTGTATCCAGACCGTGGCCTCAAGGAGGACAGGCACCAGCTCTGGTTTCTTCCATCATCACCGTAAGCGAGGTCAGTGCTGAGCGCCACGGATTCTGCTCGTGCCCTGGGCTGTTGCTGCTTCCTACCACAAGCCGTATTTCTTGGACCAAGTGAAGGACTGCAGCACACATGTTCATGTTAAAATGTGAATTTTAATTGTAAAAACTGTCTTCTGTAAATATAGTTATATCAACCTCTCTGCATACAACTTGGTTCAGATATATACACATATGATATACACAGATGTTTATTTGTACCACAGAACAAAATCAATTCAAGAAACATTTACTCTTCGGGATGAACCCCAGCTTCCTTTAGGCCTTTAAAATGATCACCATTGAAGAGAGAGAACAACACACCCAGATGCAGTATATTCAGGGTGAGATCTATGAACTGTCTTACTAATTTCATACTATGAGGTAAACACTTGAAACAAAAACAGATTCCGTTTCTCTTATTGCTGTAACTCTTGCACTGGGGTATTAATCAAAGTAGGGGTTTGACGTTTAAGGCGACAGGGAGACTATGCTGATCCTAACTTGGCAAAAACAGAACTTTTCCCGAGGCTTACAACTGTTTCTTTTTCAAAAAAGTTTTCTCTCTCAGACCTATACAAAATTTAGCCAACAAGCTTGGGATAAACAAGGAGGTTAGTTTTGTTCTTCCTCTACTCTGTACCCCTAAAGTCTCCTACCCCGTCTGTTCAGAAGCACAGAATCTACAGCTTTCCTCACTGGTCTTGGAGGGCTAGACCGAAACTCATTTCCTGATGCTGCCTTCAAAATGTTTTGAGACTTTTATCTTTGCTTGATTTGGCCAAAGGAAGGAGTTTTCACTCCAACGTCAATGGTATATGTTAACAACCAGTGAACTCAGTGACCCGTGCGTGGATTTGTCATTTCGTGGATCATCTCCAGCTAGTTCATAACACCCTACACCCCACCCCTGCATCCCCCAGCGGTCCTCAGAAAGCAAAGTAGATGGACCATGAGTCTAAAGAGGCATTCCACAGCAAACAGAGGTCATGCATACCTAGCCTTCCATGGTAGTTAGTTAAATAAATTTTCTGAATTTAGATCCTATTACCTCTAGAAGCCCACTACGCTGAGCTTCTAGAATAAATGCTAAAGAGATGAAAGCAGGGCTTTACTTCTCCGTCATCATTTCTCTAGCTCTGGAGAATTCTTACTTCCCTTCTAAATGTGCAGGTTCACCAAGTGGCCCCTGTGTTCCAGCTCCACAAATGAGTCGAAGTGCCAGTTATAAAAGTACCCCTGCCTCTCACCTGCCTCCAGCATGATCACATTCACCCCCTCTCATACAAGAATCTTACTTAAGGTTGGTGAGTGTGTGTCATCCTCCATCGGACTGTCAACTTCATCTCCTCGAGAGGCTGTTAGATTTCACAGGACAGTCCTTATTCACTCACCCAAACATTTAAATAACAAAACTCTTATGGGGTCTCAGCTGCTTCCAAATTGCAATACTGCCCGTTTCTTCTAGGATTATAGTTTTGAAATTTCCTTCCAACATCTGCATACTCAATTCATCACATAGTAATATCGATATAAAAATAAACTTCCATTTCTTACAAGAAAAACATGAACTAAATTCACAGTTAGCCTTTTTCCACAGCACTCCACCCCAGTAGCTCCGGGGAACAGAGGTATACTGGTAATACAAATGGAATATTAAAAATCCATGACTTGGGAGTAAAAGGAGCCCTGAACTCCTCTTCCCCTACCTGAATCACAAAAGGGCTTTCCTGAAATGAGAGGGGACGGACTGGCCTGCTGGAGTGAGCCCCAGGTCTGCAGGATCCTCACTGCAGGGCACTAAGTACAGCAGGAATGCAGGGAAAAGACCCGAGGACTGGCCCTTTCGCAGAGTCTGAGCCCACCAGCCAGGAACCTAACGGCGAGATGAAAGCCCGTGTGAGACACGCCAGTCCCCATACTAACCTTGCCTGTTGGAGAACTGTCATCACACCAAAGCAAGTTCACTGTCTTATTTGTTCAGCAGCGCCCTCCCCCTCCTCTACCTCTGCTGCAAGTATGATCCGTCCTGGGAGTGGAGGAAGCACCTCAGCTCATTCCCTGGGCTCTGCAGTTTCATTTAAAACAAAACAAAACAAAACAAAGTCCCTGAGGTCCCCGCCTCTTCCTGGAGGGTTGCTGTACTGCCGTTGAAAGGTTAACTCTTCGCTGCCCTTTACAAAAGGTTCCCCAAAGGCCTCGGTTTAAAGGTGAATAATCTTACCTTTTTATTGCGTTTGAAGGGCTTTCAGTGTATCAAGACAAATAGCAAGTTCATCCTCAGAACCACCAGAATGAAAAACAGTGATTCAGCCATGATTGCACTTATCTTTACCTTCTAGCTAAAATACAGGAGTTACACTGATAAATGAACCCTCACACGTGGCACTGAGAATTATCTGCACCCTGTGCTATACTTAAATTTCCCATCTTGATTTTCACGTGGGACAAAACAAGGTAAGTTATAAATGCAAATTCCTATGCTAAATTATTTCTATGGATATATCAATGAATTTCACGTCCCTTCCTCAGCCAAATGGAAGACGTGATGCCAGGATGAAGGATGGCTCCGGGAGACAGATGCCTGCTGACCCACAGCAATCCTAACTCACCGGGGGCTGTACAGGCACTTCCGCTAGCAGGGATCTACACCAGGCCTACGGAGTGCTTCAGGCTTAGCAAAAGCCAAAGCTAATTCTACACTCTTATTTGGCCCATACTTTTTGGTCTGGTGAAAGGTAAGTCCTACCATTTCTGACTCCTGGAGAGTCCTAATCCAGAGGACAACTGGACATTGTCCCAAAGGCTGAATGGTACCATCTGCCCAGCCTGCATTAAGTGAAAAGTCCATTTCACCAGAACTCTGTCGTACCTTACAGACATCAACAAACCCCAAGCCTGGGTTCTAGGTCCCGCAAGGACTCTCGCCACTGAGAGTTTCTTCTAACTTGACTCAGGGGTGACCTGGCAGCCCCCGTGTCTCAGGTCAGCAGTGTTTCCAAGTTAGGACGTGGCTCGCAGCTTGGCGTTAGATCAGGCTTAAAGTCCCCCAGCAGGACCACACCAGCTGGTACAGTGGGGAGGGAGGGAGGTGGTCCAAGGGTCTAGAGGGACAGGAGGCCACCATCAGTCAGTGGACCCGAGGCCCCCGACCTGCTCCAGAAGGCCACAGTAGTAACAGTAAGCCCTGTCCCTTCTGGGGACAGGGAAAGGGACATTCTCCAAAGCTTCCAAACAAAAGCAGAGGGGTTCTCAGAAAGTATTTCCACAGTGACACACAAGCAGGTCTGTGTGGCCTCTAGCTTCTGCCGTCCCTGCGCAGGGAGTCTTGCCTGGTACCTCACCTACGAACTCCCCTTTCAGGGACCTGGCAGCAAGCGACGCCGTGGGTGCTGCCCACCTGAGAGAGCCTTCAAACGGTGACCTGTGACCTCGGGAGCAAGAGACGCCACATCTGCATTCCCGGGGGAAGACAGGCAGTGACGAGGGTAACCACAGGGCAACGGCGCGCCGGCCAGCCCAGCAGAGGGCGCTGCACTAGACTCCTGGCCACCCACCCACCCCACCCCCCCCCCCCCCCCGCAGGAAGCTGGCAATGCAGGGAAGAACCAATGCTTGGGTTTCCTCTTCAAGGTCGGCCGAGCCCAGGGTGCGTATGACCTCAGAGTGGCACTGCCTCATGGGTGCACCCCTCCCAGGGCCACCCCCAGCCCAGACCTCTGCGTGAGCATCGGGGGGACACACAGAGATGCCAGATGGACAGCTGCCTAGGACGGCAGGGAGCTAAAAGGAGCACAGAAGCCTGGGCCCACCATTCAAAGCGAGATACAGGAATCTCATCTTCATCCTACTACCTCTACATCAGCACGTCTGAGCTTGGAGTTACAATACCACAAAAACAAAAGCGTTCACACGCAGAAGGCCTCTGGAGCAGAAGTGCTTAAATAGAGTATTCTCCCAACAAATTCCCCAGCTGCACAGAAAGAGGGTCTGCCTGTGTCCTCCACGAGAATCTGACCTTCCCTTTTACGCCCACCCCTACTTCTGACCACCCACCCCCAACAGAGAAAGCCCTGAGCCTTTGGATACCACTAAAAGTATATAAAAGTAACCATAGCTTGACCCAAGTTAGAAAGGCCACTTCTTCTCCAGTCACTCTTCCAGGAAAAAGGCAGTGAAGCTTCAGCTTCTAAACACAGATTCTTTTTTCGTTTGTAAACATATGTATTACTGAAATGAAGGCTAAACCCACAGGGGAGAAAAATGTACAGTTTACAATTCAATGCCCAAAGTGATTTATATACTTACAGAAAAGATGCTACCTTGATTAATCAATGTCTGTGCATTTCCACATGCGGATTTCTTTAGTCTTCAATTCCATGTCAAGGGGCTACAGTGAAAATATTTTTAAATAAAGCAATAAGCCCTATAAAGCTAGTCTTGAGATAAGACACGTGACCCATCTATTTGGAAGTCATCTCTGTGGACATTTGCCTGGCTGGAACTTGGTCCCAGACATGGACATACGGATGGCTACTCCAATAACAGAGCCAGGCAGGAATGGTGAAGGGCAAGAAGTTATTTGTCACCAACAACCCAGGATCCCAAGTCAAAATCCTAAACAGACCCCAAAAGACCTAAACGCTACTCCAGGAGCTCGCTTCTCTGGCTAACAGACTGTAAGCTGGCATCCACCGAACGCCCCAGCCAAAGAGAACAGGCAGGGCCGACAGCAGCTGTCCCAGGGCAGAACACTCCGGAGCAAAGCAGAGGAGCTCACTCTCAGGGTTCCCAACTACTTTCCTGGGTGGAGGGACTGCCACGTTTGCTCTCGAACAAACCTGTACCTCTCTGGTCCCAATTACTCAGCTCGACAAATGTCGTCTCTGCTAAAGAGAAGTTTGTTTACGAGGGCTCCAAACTGGTACACACTCTTGTTAACATCGGCCCGAAGGAATCTGCCAGCCCGTCCCCAAGAGGAGGGGATTCAGAGAAAAAGGACTATTACGTGGAGTGGCCACCATTAACTTAACTCAGAGAAAGGTTTCAAGGCTTCATTCTATAATTTTAGCTCTCAGGTGACTGAGAAGCAACCTCTCCCTGTCATCTGTCCTCAGAGAAGCTCACACTTGGTGACAGAAATATCCTTTGTCCCTCTTTGAAGTCTCTTACCTACGTGAACAGAGAAAACACAGATTTACTCTAATAAACAGGAAAAGGGATTTGATCCCAAGACTAGACTCCCAGAACTGATTAAAATAACCTTGAAAGGCCACCTGGTCTAGCTTCTGCTTCAGGCAGGTGGACATCCAACGCCACACTGGATGGACAGCTGTCTTATTCTTGATATGTCAAGCGACAAGGACCAGACAGACTTTCTCAACAGTCCAGCCCCACGTTTCCAGAGCTCAGCCCGCGCCTGGTGATACGCGGCCTTCGCCCCATCTCCTCAAGTCCCTCAACAAGGCAATGAGAGAATCTGCTTTGATAACTCCTAAGACCAAACCGGCGACAGCTCTGAAGGCGGTAGCTTTCAACGACCTACAAAACCAAGGTGCTCTCATCTTACCTCTTGGGAGGGAGGAAGGGAGGGAAGGCGATGCAAAAGTTACATTTGTTGGAAGTATAAACAGTATTCCTTTGTGTCAACTTAATTAAAAATCAGGCCATCTGGGGCCTGGGTGAACTCATCCTTCCTATGGGCAACAGGGGTTGTCAATGACCAACATGACATCGATGCCGTAGGCCTCCAGCAGGTCCATGAGAAAGCTCCGGTCTCCTTGGGGGTCTAGACCCATGCCCCGGGCATGCTCAGCCGTCAGAGTTTTGTCTTGACTGGCAGACACCTCCAGTAAAGTCTGAAATATCCGATTGTTTTGCTCTAGGAAAAACCTGCATTCACAAGACAAGACGTGGGAAAGGGAGGGCAGAAAAGACACGAAAGCTCACCAAGTAAGCCGCACGTGGGGAACCAAAACTACACTGCTTTGCTTGATATACTTTTAAATGGTTTCAAACCTCAGACTGTCTTTTAAAAGAAGAAAACAGGATAGAAGTTAAACGGTTATTCAAGTGCCGCTAAGGTCAGCAAAAAACTGGCGTTAACCGTGGTACGACGAGCAAAATCTCTAAGCAACTGATGGTCTGACTGCCAACAATTTCTTTTCCGGTTGAGAGGGAGGTCACTAGGGGTTTAAACACAGCTGCAGGGAGAGGCCCCGTAAACTTGGTTCCTCTCTTTCTGCTTAGTCATAAAGGGAAGAGAAGGACAGAAAACAAAACCAAAAAAACTGATAATGCAGTTCTGAGGTCAAGACTTAATGTGAGAAAGTGAAATTCACCTTCAAAGCCCTGGCTGGGTAAGTAGAGCCCGCAGCAGGAGGTGAGCCTTCCTAGAGGCAGAGAAGGGCTCTGAATTGGCTCTCCAGGCCCTGAGGCACCCACACAGAAAAGGTGGAGCTCAGGGGCGCTGCGGCGGGCACGGGGCAACCTGAAGCCAGCCCTGCTGGAGCGGGCAGTGAAGGCGGAAGGGGAGTCGGCCTGGAGGTACCGGTATCGCCACAGCTCACCACCATCTGTACGCAGCTGTGTGCTTTCGATTGCTTTTTTTGTTTTAATTATGCACAGAGCATGATTTGAATGTCACGAACTTAACAGTACTGTATGAATATATGAACTCTAGTCAGAAAAGGCATTAACTGTCTAGACTTTTCAGCTGTGTTCCACAGAGCAAGGTGCCTAGTGCCCAAAGCAGCTCCGGGCGCTCTGGAATGTCTGATTCAATAGACCGTGTCAAGCCTTGATGAGTCTGCGGCTTCTCTGCTCAGTTCCCAGATACTTTTACAGCTAAACAGCATGCATGCATTAGAAAGTACACTTTATTAGAATCAAAGTACTGCACCTTTGTTGAATTATCAAAGCCAATATCAAAGCCAGAAACAGTTCTAACTCAAGTGCTATTCCCCACCCCCATCCCGGGAGGCGGGGTAGGAAGACCAAGCCGGAAGCTGGGAAGATTGTTTCTGGTTCAATTACAATTCTGTTCTTATCACTGAGCACTATTTCACACAGCTGCTTATGAATGGGATCAGTGCTACGAGGTATAAAGGCCATGGCTCCCACCCTGACCACCAACAGCTCTGAAGGAAAGAAATGTCCTTCGAGTCAAGAGTTAAGTTTCTGATTAGCCCATAATACTCAGTACAAGGAACTGCTCCATTCAAAGGAAGCAATGGAATGAGAAGTCCCTGCATCCCGAGGGACACACAGAGCTCCTACGCAGCAGACATCTGGATGTAGACGCCCAACAGGAAGACAGCTGCGGGGACTCCCATTTTCTCTTAAAAACCTTCCCCTGCTGCTTTAACTTTTCTTGGTCCCCCTAACAGCATTTTGGGGCTCAGGTTGACTCTGTGTGGAGCCCAGCTCTAAGTGCCCTTGGTGGCAATAAAGGGCATCCTTGGGCTGCAGCAGGTAACACGGGAGGGATCCAGGCTAAAGCCGTTAGTGCTAAGGGACCCACGGGGAGGCCCACGACCGCCGCCTGGGCCGACTTACAGCACAAAGAGGTCCTCTTCACAGGGGTTATAATCTCCTTCTACCTCCTGGGAATATAACAGCATCTGCCTGTCGGGGAGGAGACGCCCGTCAGCCTCTGCGCAGCTACGAGGACCCCAGCGATGGGCTAGGTCACCGGCCAGGCATCTGCACGGGCCACCGCCTCTCAGGAAGGAGGCTGATCCAGAGCGACACACGCACCCTGGCCCCCGTCCAAAGGCAGGGAGAGCAGCAAAGATAAACGGGGCTCGGAGTCCAGGGCTGGTTCTGCCCCTGTGTCATCCCACTCAAGTGACCACCTTTCCTAACTGTCATAAAATAGGGATGAGGTGGTGAGACCATTTATTTCGCCACTGATACCAACACGCTCCCTCGGGCCTCACAGATTCCAGAGGCCGCCAGAAAGGAGTCTCCCCTCACATGCCTGCTGCCCATCGGTATGTGCTGGGAGCTTCCTCAACCCCAGCTCCCGGCAGAGGGGCAGAAAGGTGCCCAGAGGGAAGGGGCGGCAGGCGGGCTTGACGGGACCCCCCCCCACCCCCCTCACCCCCCCCACCCCCCGCCGTCCCGACAAGGCAGCGCCGCAGCCCCGGGCTCTGAGCTACCTCTGCTCGCTGAGCCGCCGGTACTTCTCCCGGTCGGCACTGTTGATCTTCAGCAGCGGCTGCAGGTGCTCGTGGTGCGTCTTCACATTCTGGTTGTCCACGTAGACGTCGTACAGCTCCCGCTTCTCCTCAAAAATCTTCTCGGTGGTGCCTGCGGGAGCTGGGCTTCAGGCGGCAGGACCCCGGAGGACGGCCCTACAGGGAACCAGCCCGACGCTGCCGGGGAAAGGAGGGCCCCGGGCGACCCCGCCAGGGATGTGCGGGCAGGATGGGGCGGGCCCCGTACTCACAGGCCACGTAGGACACCTCTACCTCCAGGCTCTCGATGTCGGCCACGTTCACGTAGAAGAAAGGCTTGGACTCGGGAACGGTGCCCCCGATGCCGGGCAGGGAGACGTTGGCTAGGCAGCAGCAGCAGTACACTGCGGGGAGACGGCGGAGGTGAGGCCGCCCGGGCCCCTCCGGCCCCTCCCTCCCAGCCTGCCGGCCACCTTCTCGGAGCTGTCAGCTCCACCAAGGCGCTCAAACCCAACGGACATGTTTCAGTCTGCGTCTCACGAGGCCCTGCTTAGCATTTGGCGCTGGTGACCCTCTCCCTTCTCAGAACTCTTACCCACCGCGACCCCCACATCTCCTGGTCCCCTCCCCTCTTCTGACTGCACGCCAACACCCCCTCTGCCTTCCGCCTTCGCTGGCTCACCTCCCAGGCCTGCACCTTACACGCTGGCACGTCCCTCCTCACTCACGTTCTCCCCAAACGACGGTACCCACCCCCCGGCTATCAGCTCGGCCTCTGTGCCACCCCCAGGTCTGTCTCTGTGGCCCAGCCTGTCCCCCAAGGTCCTGACCCAACTGTAGCAGTGCCTAGAGTACCGCTCGAGAAGGCCTCAGAGCAGCACACACTCGTCACGTCCGAGGTAACTCTGTCACACTGCCCCCCACCTGCTCCTCCTTGGTCCCCGCCCGGTGGCCTCACCGTCCTCAGCATCCTGGATCCTGCCTCCGTTACGTCACATACATCAGAACCTTACAACCCAGACGCCAGGCTTTGCCAGGTTTCTCTCTAAAACATATCAAGCATCCATCCTCTCCGCTTTAACCCAGACCCTTCTCCCTCACCAGACCACTGACGTGTTACCCGATCCGTCTTCCGTACCGCCAGAGTCCACATTCTACAATACTAATCCAACCCTGTCACTCCCAGGCTTAAAACCCCTGAAGCCCTGATATGGCTCAATCCCTTCTGGCCTTGGTCAACACTGGAAAGACTGGGGCAGTTTCTGTTGCAGAGAACTTGGGAAGAGTCCCTGACTTTGGCTTCTAGTTACCTCTATAGCACACGACGCCCACTGGAGGGGGAGAAAATATCAAGATGCGCTTTCGAAGTAAGGCAAATTTCCAAAGGATGAGTATCTGTTCCCCAAAGAACTTAATAAACTGAGACATGCAGCCAGCTGGGTGTGTGATCTGAAAAAATTAAAAGGGGGTGGGAGGGGAATAGCTTGTTAGAAATATTGCAAAAAATATTGAATACAGGTGTATGCTAACCATCCCTTCCCCTGCCAACAACGACAACAAAAAAAACAAGGTACCACCAAACAGATTCAATAAGGGACGGTTACTTCCACGTAAAATGGTATTTTTCACGTTCAAAGTCTTATCTTTAAACTAGAGGTCCATCATTCGACAGCTCCCCTGATACACCGAAGTGTGAGTTTAGGGATCTTATAAACTACTTCAACCGGGGGAAGCGGTGCAGAGGAAGCGAAGCTGGGCGTAACTTCTGAGAGTCTCTCCGAGGTGACGGACACCTCAGTGAGAACGTTCAGCTCCCAACACGACTGAGCACCGGAAGGAAGAAAAGGATGCGCTGACAGTGCCGGGTGAGACCCCAAGCGTACAGGGACCCGGCTCCCGTGCGAGGTGACGTGTGGGCACAGATGACAGGTTACCCCACGGGGCTCCCTGACACAAGCCCCCGCACCTAAGCCCACCTCCGCCTCCTCTCAGTGCTGGATGCGAGGACCCTCAACCCTGAGGGTCGCCTCCCGGGACCCTGCCGCCAAGGCACATCCCGGCGTCAGGAGCTCGAGCTCTGACCCAGGGAAAGCTGGGGGCCTGTCCTGCTCTGCCCTCTACTCACAGGGAAGCCTCGGGAAAGCCAGCCAACATTTCGGGCTCTCTTTCCTCATCTGTAAAATCGGGAGACCATCCTTCATCTGGCTAGAAGGACCGTTTGAGAAAAACCGTGTGGAACCCTTAGCACGTGGGAAAAGCCACATGCAGCAGCCACAACTGTCGCCGACGAGACGTGAGGCTTCAAGCCAGGTGCTCTGTGAGCCTTCTGGAAGGTCACTTTCATGCTAAAGCGTCATAAGGGACACTGCTCTTCACCCGTTCGGGACGCAGGTGAGAGCACTTCTGGAGGCAGGTGCCACCGGCACCAAGGCCGCGCGCTGGCTGTGACACCTGCCAGCCCCCTGGGGCACCCGCCACCCGAGCCCCGGGGTGGCCGCAGCGCTCCGCCAGGCCCCCTCCTCCGGACCACCCGGGAGAGGGCTTCCCTACCCAAGGCATCGCCCCGCACCACAGCCACCCCCCGCCCCGTGCCTGCGGAAGGGCTGTCCCCCGAGGGGCCCCGCCTGCCCTCTGCCACTCCTTTGCCACCACGTCCCAGCTGTCCGGGAGGAGGGGCAACGCGCGACCACGGCTGCTCACTGCGTCCAGTCGCACTCTCTCGTGAAATCCGCGCATCCTCTGCTTCCCTCCCTTCTCCTGACTCTTCCGCTCAGCCCCTGCCGGACTCCACCCGCCAACCAGACAGAACAGAGCCAAAGGCCCTCAGGTTCTTCTCAGCGCCCACTCTGCTTATCTTCACGCCCTAAACGTGTGCCTCTCCTGCACGAAGGTCTGGCAGGGTTTTGTCCAAACGTGTCCTGGGCCCTAGAATCCTAGAGTAAACCAGCAGTCCTCAGTTCTGCCTGTACTTATTTATTCATTCATTCATGGACACGTGTACCTTCTGGCAAGAAGCACTTCCCACGTGCTCGCTTTGTGCCCTGAGCTAAGCAGTCTGGCTCCCACAATGAACAGGAGGCCAGGCCCTGCCCTGGCACAGGGTACAGGCTGGCGGCAGAGGCGGGTGCACAAGCCCTTAAAGGCCAGGCTGATGCGAGCCGCGACGGGGGGCGGGGGGGGGACTGCAGGAGGGCGTGCGGAGGCTGCCCCTCCTGGGCCCGGCGAGGGGCCCTCCTCACTTTGGAGAGAGGCGGCCCCGCAGACGGCGCCTCGACCCGTCTCCGGCCCAGCTGCACGGCGCCACCCACATTTCTCCTGCTTTTGCTCCAAGCCGTTTCCCTCCTCGTGGCCTTGCAGCTGCTTCTCTTGACTGGCCCAGTTCCCACCTGTCTTCCCTCTGCCCTTTCATGCCAGGTACACTCTCCGCTTCCTGTTCTTTCACCATTGCTGGCAAGCCCCTCGGAGTTCATGCTTCATCCCTCACCTTTCACCTGCAGCCCCCTAGGAAATGCATCTGCTCCTGCGGCTCACTCCCCCCATTTCTGTCTCTCTCCCACTTTCCCATTTCCCTGGGGGAACATTTACCAGCCACCGTTGGGCCTCAGAGAGACTGCGATCCTGCCTTCCTCTCACTTTCCAGGTTTTTTTTTTTTTTTCCCTCTGTAACAGTCTTAAATCTGACCTCTACTTTATAAGCTTATTTAAAATTTTTCTTTATGTATGTGTTCACTTTGTAAAAAATTCACCGAACTATATACTTAAAATGTCTTAACACGTCACAGGTGCACAGTGCCAGCGGTCTGAGCGCCAGCTGTGCAGCGCCCCTCCTCCAGCTCCTGTGGTTTTGATAACGTCACTTTTCCCTCTTTGTTACTCCAGCCCCGGGAGCACGTGGCAGGCAGCCTCCAAACCCCCAGGGACGTCCCCACCTATTGGTGTTTATGGCCTTATGCAACCCCCTCTTCCTCTTGAGGAACTTGCTTTTAACCACGAGAATACGGCAACATTGCAGGGCTGTGACTTTCCACGGTTAGGTACAAAGGATTATGACTTCCATCTCGCCAACAGTCTTTTTCACTTGTTGGCTTTGATGAAGCAAGCCATCATGTTGCGGAGAGACCCACTGGGGGCAACAAACAGTCCGCAAGGCGCTCAGTCCAACAGCCCTCAAGGAACTCAATCCTCCCAACAACCACGTGAGCTCAGAAGTGGCTATTTCCCCAGTCAAGCCTTCAGATAAGACCCCAACCTTGACTGCAATCTCATGAGACACCATGAAGAGGGGACCCAGCTAAGCCACGCCTGGATCCCTGACTCACAGAAACAAATATGTACTGTTTTAAGCCATTAATTTGGGGGCAATCTGTGATGCAGCAACGGATAACTAATATAGGGTGGTGCCGCTGTCTGTATCTCTAGTGTTTAGGTTATCTTGTTACCTTTCTGTGCTTTTGGTTTTCCAATTCCTGTATTACCAATTCCCTGTATTGAATTAGTTCGAAATATCTGACATAGTTTGTGTTTTCCTAACAAGACCCTAACTGGTACTTATTCAGGTTCAAATTCCATGGTCTAGTATTTAAGATTCTCTACAATCTGATTCCAACCTATTTTTCCAATCCTTTCTCTCCTGGCCGGCTGACATTGAAATTCAATCCCAGTCAAACCATTCTGCTCACATCCCATGAACTTGCCCTGGGCTTTCTCACGCCCATGACCTCACAAAGGCAGTGGAGTGGGCTAAGTGAGCGCTGGCCTTGGCATCAGGCCTGTGTTTACATCCTGGCTCTATCTCCTACTAGCTATAAGGCCTTAACCAAGTCACTGAACCTTTATAAACCTCAACTGGTTTATCTGTAAAACATGGATTTAAAAAAAAAAATCCACTTTAAAGAGTGCTGCAGCAGGTACTGATAAATAGCTAGCAGAATGTCTAACTCACAGAAGGTGCTGACAAAGTGACAGACCGTGGTCCCCACTGTCGCTCATGCCTTCCCTCAGTCTGGAATTAGCTCCCCTCACTTTCCCCCAGACAAATACTTCAAGGACCAACTCCTCTTGCAAGATGCCTTCCCAGAGTTCTCTAGAACTCATGGCATAATTTCTCTACCAGGGAGCCTGAAATTTCCACTGAAGTATCTTGTGACCACCTGTAGGTGGCGGGAGATGGGAAAGGGGAAGTGCAGGATGGAGGAGGGGGGATGGGGGAAAAAGAAGGAGAAGGGGTGATCTTTGTACCCTCCCAACGCCTAACACTTGGCTGGGTGTGTCGTTAATGGTAAATAAACATATTCTAGTATTTACAAAGTACTTCAGGAAGAAAATACACAATAAAGGAATACCGAAACTACTGTAACTAAGAAATATCTTAACTGCGCAAACGCTTCATCTCTAGTTCAAATGTCTGCCTTTAAACTACCTGAGGCAATCGCTAGAACCAGGAGTCCACCACCGCTGGCCTATCAGTACGGCTCTGCACCATGATGACAGAAGTATTAGAAAGCATGTTAGTTTAAGATAACTTGCCTTATGTTTTAAAAGCATCAAATGCTTAGGTTACAATCCTATTCTATCAAAAGCAGACTTTGGGCATCAGCCCAAGACACAATTTCCTTATTCATGAAAACAATAATCAACAACTGCTGTCCCCAGACCTAAGTCCGGGGCTGACCTACCTTCATCTCGGGGTACATGTACCGGTGGATGGAAGGCAGCCAGTAGACAGGGGGCAGGCTGCCACCTCTCCCCGGACTGGCATGGAGCACCCCCTTCTTGTCCTCGTAGAATGCAGCCAGACGAGAGTAATGTCCCGGTGTCTCCAGCTGGTGTCTGCACGACACACACGCACAGTGAGAATGGCTCTTCCCACAGACCTGCCACTCACCCCCTGGCCCCAAGGGAAGTACTACTTTGGTGGGGGTGGGGAGGGCAAAGGCCTGGACAAACTAAAAGACCCCCTTCTTGAGGTCGCCTAGAACGCCTCCTTTGGTGTTACAGAAGCTCCTTATGAAAAATTGTAACGTAGGCTCTGAAACTCCCCAACAGTGCTGTGGACGCAATCTCCTCCTCCTGGGAAAGAGGAGGAATTAACAGACTGTAACTAATGTCTATTGTTCTCGAGCAAAGCATGCTTCCCAGAGAAGGGGTAACTTGGAAGACCACAAATTCCCTGCTTGAAAGCTGCTCTTTGTTGAGAAAGCATGCTCGTGTTCTTGCTTTGCTGATACAAAAGAATAAGACGGAAGAGTACCCCTCAATGTCTCAAATAACAGAAAACAATGACTGGATGTCACGAAGGGCTTATAATTTTTGCACCAAGTAATAAAGTAATAAAAAGCTCAGAATCTCTTTTATTCCCCAACCTAGTCTGCTCGGGTGGCAGAGACTCGGCTGTGAGTAGTTCTGTCAACTAACCCCCAAATCAAGAAAGCAACATGGAGGCCTTGGAGCATCTGGGCAATGGAGAATCCAATCCTGTCTTCAGGTCAAGCACAGGAGGACCGTGGGTACCATATTGGCACTATGATTACTGACAGCACAATGGGCTGAATTTTAAATGAGGCCATGATCCAGTATCACTGGTGTCTTTATGAAAAGGGGAAATTTCGACGCGCACGCGCGCACACACACACACACACACACACACACACACACACACACGAACACCATGTGAAAATGAAGGCAGAGACCAGAGTGGCGCATCTACAAGCCAGGGAAGAGCAAAGACCGCAGAAGGTAGGAGAGAGGCAATGAACAGATTCTCTCTCGGAGCCCTGGGGAGAAGCCAAGCCTGCTGACACCTTGATTTTAGACTTCTAGCCTCCAGAACTGTAAGATAATACATTTCTGTTGTTCTCAGTCACCTAGTTTTTGGTACTTTGTTAGAGCAGCGTTAGGAAACTAATACAGGGAGAAATAAAAGGCACTAAAACCTTTTTAGTCCATTTACATTTCTTTAGAACCCTATAATTTCTATTCCCTTACACTGAAAAAGAATCAAAATATAGCTTTACTGAGCAAGGGGAGGCATCGCCAATGACGGTTGGCCCTGGTACAATGACGGCTGAAAGGCAATGATGCCCCCAACCTGTCACTGCCGGCTTCCTCCAAACACTGACACAAACTCAGATTCAAGATTTGCACAATCCAACCGGTACCCAGCTGCTCGCCAAACATCTCTGCTCCAGGGGGACGTACAGCTCCTCATATCAAG
Source organism: Delphinus delphis (assembly GCF_949987515.2). NCBI lineage: Eukaryota > Metazoa > Chordata > Mammalia > Artiodactyla > Delphinidae > Delphinus > Delphinus delphis. The sequence continues at coordinate 94,731,885 of NC_082691.1, forward strand.
GCCACGGCTGCCACTTCTTCCCTGTGAGATCTTGGTCAAGCTACTGAACTTTTCAAAATATGCTTTTTTTCCCCTCCTTAAAAACACAGATACTAGTAACACCGCGATATCATTTTGAGGTGTAAATGGAGCTAAGCAGAAAATGGGCCTCATATATCTCAGCCCCTCACAGAACACTAGGTTCCTTCCTCCCTAGCACGTGGGGCAGAGTCTAGCCAGGTGCACAGGGAGGGTTTGGAAACAGTGGGTAAATGGGGAAGATTCAGGCCAAGCCCCGGAAGAGAACTTAGGGCAAATTTACATTTTTTAAAAAAATTAATTAATTAATTTTTGGCTGCACTGGGTCTTCGTTGCTACGCACGAGCTTTCTCTAGTTGCGTTGAGCAGGGGCTACTCTTCCTTGCGTTGCGCGGGCTTCTCATTGCGGTGGCCTCTCTTGTTGCGGAGCACAGGCTCTAGGCACGCGGGCTTCAGCAGTTGTGGCGCATAGGCTCAGTAGTTGTGGCTCACAGGCTCTAGAGCACAGGCTCAGTAGTTGTGGCACAGGGGCTTAGTTGCTCTGCAGCATGTGGGATCTTCCCAGACCAGGGCTCGAACCCGTGTCCCCTGCATTGGCAGGCAGATTCTTAACCACTGCGCCACCAGGGAAGTCCCAAATTTACATTTTTGAAAAGAAAAAAAAAATCATCAAGTACACCCAAAAAAAGATTACAAAAATAAACTCTCCTCTGAGTGATAGCTCTCTAATTTGGGGGTTCCTATACATTTTGTTTTAAGCTTTGCAAAAGGAGGCAGTCGTGTGATGTAATAACAAATGACCTTGGGGGTATGTGTGCTTATAATCATTTCTTTCACTCTTACAAACGTTCACACGCTAGATGGGAAATCCATGGGGGCTAAGCTGTGTCTGAAAATTCTGATGGCCGACTTCAGACACCCTTCAGGGATGTGTCAAAGGGATGAAAGCTTGATTACTACACAATAACAGATAGACAATTAAGTTCAAAGCTGTTTTCATTAGGACCTAATTTCCTTAAAAAGAACTGTGGGAAGCATTTTATTGTATTTCTAATACTATGTTTTGGCTACTATTTTCTAGGTTCCTTGTTGATTTGCTTCTGAATTAACTGTCTTACCTGTTTGACTACATTAAACTCTATACTTGAACCAAGATTCTAAAGAACAGCTCACTATTAAGTTAGGGTCTCTTACACAAAAAGCTAGTTTCAGGATCCTGTCCTCTGACAGCCTATACCACTGGCTGATGGGACAGAACAAGGCAATCATATGGAATACAGAACACGAACACAGACATAAATATTAATGGGTAGTTCCCGGATAAACGTTAAACAACCGTTTTATGAAAGCCTCAAATTTTAAACACGATATAGATTTTGCAATAAACAAGATTGATTATCAAAGTGTAACACCAAGATAAACCCAAAGGTACTGGAACAAGGCTGAGAGTGTTGGAAGATAAGCTGGGCTTCAAAGATGATTCAGGAGGAGGCCTTCCTGGTGATCTTACCTACACAGATACATGGATTAAGGAACACAGCCCAAGTATCTATGGAAAGTGCCCAAGAGACATGACAATGTAGAAATGAGAGAGTAACCGGCACAATGCGCTACTGACCTGAAGCCACGGGCTCTGGGCCAGATCAAGGATTCCCCTGAAGGACCAGAGACACTGGGGTGTTACATAAGCCCGCAGCCCCTTCACTGATACAACATAAGCTATGTGTCCATGCTGATGCCCACCGCAACTAACCCTCCCTTCCCCACCACACCAGGCAATAATGCACCCAACGTAAGTATCAGAGATGCCCCTGTACAGCAATTACACTTCATCACTCCTGTGTACTCGTTACTGCTCTGCACCAGTCTGTCTTCTGGCCTTCCAAGTACAGAACAGGCATTCCCACTTGCTGCTGGTGCAGGTACAACATGGTACCACCTTTCTGAAGGGTCACTTGAAATCTGTATCCAATTGTACCCTGTATATACCCTGAAACCCAATGATTCCATTTCTAGGAACGAGGCCTAAAGATCTGTATATGGATATGAACAATCATTTACCCGTAAGGATACTCATGTTCACGGTGGTGAAAAATAAGAAACCGCTTAAAAGCCCAATAACAGTGAAACAACTGAATAACCTGTAATCCGTCTGTATACTGAGACGCTATGGAACCAGCAAAATGACGACGAGGACTATCATTATTCACGATCAGTGAAACGTTAACGTACCTTTTGGTTAGAAAATTTAGATACTGAACGACCTCAACATTCTTTTTTTTTTTTAAATTAATGTGTATGCACACATTTATACCTGGTAAAAAGACCAGAAGGATATAAATGTTAACAGCAGATATGTCTGGCTAGTGGGATTACGTTCTTTTTTTTTTTTTTTTTTTTTTGGCAGTACGTGGACCTCTCACTGTCATGGCCTCTCCCATTGCGGAGCACAGGCTCCGGACGCGCAGGCTCAGCGGCCACGGCTCACGGGCCCAGCCGCTACGCGGCATGTGGGATCTTCCCAGACTGGGGCACGAACCCACGTCCCCTGCATCGGCAGGCGGACTCTCAACCACTGCGCCACCAGGGAAGCCCAACGTTCTTTTCTTCCCGTTAGCCTTTGTCCATTTTTCAGTTTTCTGCAATAACTCTATGTTAATTTTATATTTAGTCTTTTTAAACTTTTCAATACGGAAAATTTCAAACATAAAGTAGAAAGAAGAGAATAATAGACCCCATTATCCACCACTTAGTTTCAACAATATTTTATCACTATGGTTACATCTATACCCTCTCTGCCTGCCCACCCACCACTCTTTTTCCTGAAATGTTGTAAAGCAAATCCCTTATAACATTTTACCCATAAGTATGTCAGCATACATCTCTAACTAATAAAGTCTATTTAAAAAATAACGTAACCACCATGGCATTATCTTGCCTAACAAAATAATGGGTCTTAATCCAAACTAATACCCAGTCCACTTTCAAATTATACCAACTGTCCCTGAAATGTTCTTTTACAGTAGGTTGTTTGAACATGATCTAAGCAAGGTCAAAAATGTGGTTTAAAATTAATCCTTTAAAATTATATAGTAGTTCTCCAATATCTTCTGATTAATAAGAAATAGCCATAGAAAACACTCTCTAACTAGTGAGATATCAAAGCCAAGAGTTATGGATGAAATACTAACAAATAACGTTAGGATATCATAAGTAAGAATAAATATAAAACATGGATTCAGTGTTTTCAAAAATCAAGTCTAGTTAATTTACATAAAAGTCATTGCTGCGGTCAAGTGTCACCCCTGCCTAGACCTGGGCTTACATCACTGTGCTTCTTTCTCTTCCCCATACCTTCTCATGCAAGTCCTTCTCTCATGTTATCCTGAGCCCTCTTTAATCACCAAACTGCAAAACCATCCCAGCTATGACTCAAAATCTAGAAGCCATAGGAATATCATCGAATTCAAGGAAGAAGAACATCTGCATGACAAAAAGTAATGTTAAACGACAAAGTGGAAAAAATATCACAAAGAACAAATCTCCATATTACACACAGAACTCCTAGAAATTAATAAGAAAAAAACAACGATCAAAAAATAATGTAGCAGGGCTTCCCTGGTGGCGCAGTGGTTGGGAGTCCGCCTGCCGATGCAGGGGACACGGGTTCGTGCCCCGGTCCGGGAGGATCCCACATGCCGCGGAGCGGCTGGGCCCGTGAGCCATGGCCGCTGAGCCTGTGCGTCTGGAGTCTGTGCTCCGCAACGGGAGAGGCCGCAACAGTGAGAGGCCCGCGTATCACAAAATAATAATAATAATAATAATAATAATAATAATAATAATAATAATGTAGCAAAGGCTCGGAACAGTTCAGAGAAGAGGAAATATATATGACTCAAACATGTATGAAGGTGCTCGTCCTCACTCCTAAGAAAACTGTGAATTAAAATTATACTCACGTACCATGTTTTACCAATCAGAATGCCAAAAATCCACAGGTTGTACTTTTGTGTGGACAATGCTGTGAGGAAACAGCATTCTCTTGCATTACTGCTGGGCATGTAAAATGGTACAATCTCTATGTAAAGCAATTTGACAATATCTATTAAAATTACAAACACATATGCTCTTTGAATCACCAATTTCATTTCTAGAAATTTAATGTACACATATACTACTCATGTGTGAAATTATACTTGCTCATAGGTATTCAGTGCAGCCTCATAACAGCAAAAGACTGGAAACAACCGAATGTCTATCAGTAAGCAACCTGATAAAGCAAGCATGGTTCCTTTACACAGGGCACGTAATACAACTGTGAGGAACAATGAAGCAGCTCTCCATGTACTAATATGAGAAGATCTAGATATATTGTTGAATGAAAAAGGCAAGGTGCAAACAACATGTATAACATGCCACCTTTTGTATGAAAAGAGGGAAAATAAGAATATACATTTGTCTTTGTATATAGACAAACTTTGGAAAGATACATGGGAAATCAGCAGTGATTACTGGGATTATTGGATGGATATGGGAACTGGGTGAAGACTTCATTTCATGCCAGTGGTTGAGACTGCCACTCTCTTCTTCCCTTAGCAACAGAACCTTCCAAAATTTAGCTGGTCACGTGGCCACCCAGTTAAGGACCCCATTTCCTAGACTGTCTTGCTGCTACAGGTGTGGCTAGAAACTAAGCATAAGTCAATGAAACGTGGGCAGGAGCGATGTGTCCAATTTCTGGGATTCCTGTGGGTTTCCCCTTCCTGCAAGACCTAGTAATGGTGAATCAACTTATACCATGTGGGTGAGGACAATACTCTAGCAGATGGCAGGACACAAAACAGAAAGACTTGGGTCCCAGAAATGACCCAGTGGGACAAAGCCATCTACCACACTGGACTACTTCCCTTCCTCTGGGATTGTCATCCTAGAAAAGCTGTACTTCTACCTTGTTTGAGTCACTGTATTTTGGGTTTCTTTGTTATAGCAACTTAGCCTGGATTTGAGCTAAAGCAGAAAATGATATTTAGGAATGATTTACCATAGTATCAAAAACCACATTGTAGCATTGGCTTAGTAGCTAGAAAGGGAAGATCGCTAAAAAAAACAAACAAAAACTTGATAGAACTTCAATAACTTGGAAGACAGGCCTTGTATCATCTGAACTTGTAACTTTAAGGGAAGCAGTGAGAAACAGAGCACTGATAGCTCCTCGATGTTTTTAGTTTTTAGTAGTTTTCATCTTACTACTACAACAGCAAGATGAAAATATGCAAGACTTGGTCAGTTTGCAAGCAGAAATGGTGGGATATACAGCAGCATAAGGGGGTACATTCTGAGTTCTGCAATATAAATTAACTGAGGCTTGAAATATTTGGGACCCCACGGGACTGAAAAAACAATTCCTCTGTACCCCAAAAGCAGGAGATAACCTAGAGAAATGGAAATAAAAACAAAAATAGACAAATGGGACCTAATGAAACTTAAAAAGCTTTTGCACAGCAAAGGAAACTATAAACAAGACAAAAAGACAACCCTCAGAATGGGAGAAAATATTTGCAAATGAAGCAACTGACAAAGGATTAATCTCCAAAATATACAAGCAGCTCATGTAGCTCAATATCAAAAAAAAAACAAACACCCCAATCCAAAAACGGGCAGAAGACCTAAACAGACATTTCTTCAAAGAAGATATACAGATTACCAACAAACACATGAAAAGATGCTCAACATCACTAATTATTAGAGAAATACAAATCAAATCCACAATGAGGTATCACCTCACACCAGTCAGAATGGCCATCATCAAAAAATATACAAACAATAAATGCTGGAGAGGGTGTGGAGAAAAGGGAACCCTCTTGCACTGTTGGTGGGAATGTAAATTGATACAGCCACTATGGAGAACAGTATGGAGGTTCCTTAAAAGACCCAGCAATCCCACTACTGGGCATAAACCCTAAGAAAACCATAATTCAAAAAGAGTCATGTACCACAATGTTCACTGCAGCACTATTTACAATAGCCAGGACATGGAAGCAACCTAAGTGTCCATGGACAGATGAACGGATAAAGAAGATGTGGCACATATATACAATGGAATATTACTCAGCCATAAAAAGAAACGAAATTGAGTTATTTGTAGTGAGGTGGATGGACCTAGAGTCTGTCATACAGAGTGAAGTCAGAAAGAGAAAAACAAATACCGTATGCTAACACATATGTACGGAATCTAAAAAAAAAAAAACAGGTTCTGAAGAACCTAGCGGCAGGACAGGAATAAAGACGCAGATGTAGAGAATGGACTTGAGGACATGGGGAGGCGGAAGGGTAAGCTGGGACAAAGTGAGAGAGTGACATGGACATATATACACTACCAAATGGAAAATAGATAGCTAGTGGGAAGCAGGCGCATAGCACAGGGAGATCAGCTCGGTGCTTTGTGACCACCTAGAGGGGTGGGGTAGGGAGGGTGGGAGGCAGAAGCAAGAGGGAGGAGATATGGGGATATATGTATACGTATAGCTGATTCACTTTGTTATACAGCAGACACTAACACAACATTGTGAAGCAATTATACTCCAATAAAGATGTTAAAAAAAAAAAAAGAAAAAGAAAAAAAAATGCAGGAGATTAAGAATTTCTCTCAAAGCCTCTAAGAAACTCTCCCAGACGTGGGAGTCTGCCCATTTATACAGCCCAGATTTAGGCTACAGTCTCAAGGTAGTTGCCATTAAAACCAGGGAAAGATAGACAGGCCAAGAACAGTGATCAGTAACTAGGCCACCATCTACTGACTTAAAAACTAAGACCCAGAGGAGATCTTCGGCAGTGGATATTTTTACGTGGAATTGAGTGGAAGCAAACAGACCAAGAAGCCTATTCAGTTTCTGAGGGATCTGTATTGTCACATTCTTGTCTACGGCCACACCACCCTGAAATCGCCGGATCTCATCTGTATTGTCATGTTCTTGGCCTATATACGCCGCTGACATCTCAACCCTTAAAGAAATCACTAGACCCCCAAATCCACACCAGCAGGAAACATGTTCCATAGCCATGCAGCTTTCTCCAATGTTCACCAATGCCTGTTTCAAAAGTGGTTATGGGGGCTTCCCTGGTGGCGCAGTGGTTGAGAGTCCACCTGCCGATGCAGGGGACACGGGTTCGTGCCCCGGTCCGGGAAGATCCCACATGCCGCGGAGCAGCTAGGCCCGTGAGCCATGGCCGGAGCCTGTGCTCCACAACGGGAGAGGCCACAACAGTGAGAGGCCCACGTACCACAAAAAAAAAAAAAAAAAAAAGTGGTTATGGGACAAAATGGATAAAGAACGCTCAGAAGGCAAAGCCAGGAGCCATGGAGGAACATGGACAAGGGGATTCTAGTGAGCAGGACCAAGGTGCAGCCAGGAGCATGCTGCTCTGTGAGGACAAGCGGCCTCTGCCATCCCTACTCAGCAAATTTCATTATGATTATGGACTAACGACCCCTCATACTATTTCTGATTCTTCTTTTCCAAATGGGAGCTTGCATTGTGGTTCCTTCTCTACTTCTGTATTGCATTTAGGAAGTGGGAATGGAGGACGTGACTGTTCTTTCATAGCTTTCCAGGATAAGAGAACCATGTCCTGATTGCCTCAAATCACACAGAAACCCTGGATTTTAGACTAGAAACATTAACCACATGAGGCTCTATGATGTCTCGGGGTGGGAGGAATGTCCTCTATGTCTGGGAAGAAGAGTACACACGGATACCTAGGTCGCCAGGGGGGCAAACTGAAGCAGAGGCTGCTAAAATTTCCTCCAAATCCATTCTTCTCTTCTTCCTGTTTGCAACAGGAGTCCCCGAATTTTAACCGGTCACAAGGTCACCCAACTAGAGACTACCTTTCCCAGTGTCCTGTGCTGTCAGGTGTGTCTTTGTGATGGAGGACTTGACAATGGGATATGAGAAGTGATGTTTGCAACTTCCGGGTCCTTCATTCCTCCCTACGGGCTGGAATGCAGACATAATAGTGGTGAGCAGCTTCCAACAGGTGAGAACACCTTAGAACACAAAATCCCTCTTAGGCTACGGCAGAATAATAAGAGAAGCAGCGTGGGCCCTGAATTGTGGGGACAGGAGGCTGCTCACCCTGACCACCCTGCTACTTCTAGAACATTACATGGGGCAGAATCTTCTGTCTTATTTGAGCCAGTGTATTTTGGGGCCTCCGTTATCACCATTTAGCCAGAACTCTAATATAATACCTCCTTATAACTTTTGGCTTTTGAACGATGAGAATGTATTGCCTCCTTGGGAAATTAATTTTTCAAAAGCAGTAATAATTTTTTTAAGTGTCAAGATCCCAATAAAAATGTTTTTTATTTTAAATTCAATGTTACTTCTGAGACACAAAACTGAGGAAATGTTTCAAATACAGAAAAATATGTATCACAGCTCCAAAATGTAGAGGAGCAGTTAAAACAATTAGAAGCATGTTAACTGCTTAACCATAGGGAATAATCGAGTAAACTAATGGGACAGCTCTAGCACTATAGAGCTATTAAAATAATCATCAAGGGTTTCCCTGGTGGCGCAGTGGTTGAGAGTTCACCTGCCGATGCAGGGGACACGGGTTCGTGCCCCGGTCCGGGAGGATCCCACATGCCGCGGAGCGGCTGGGCCCGTGAGCCATGGCCGCTGAGCCTGCGCGTCGGGAGCCTGTGCTCCGCAAGGGGAGGGGCCACAACAGTGAGAGGCCCGCGTATCACAAAAGAAGAAAAAAAAATCATCAAAATGAAAAATATGGAGGACAATGGGGAGAAAACATACACATAACTCATGTTCCTGAAGAAGAAGGGAAAATGCAGAGGAAAAGTTTAGTATTTTATTGTAGAAAAAAAGGTTCCTGAAATTAAAAATAAATGTCATATCTATAGATAAAAAGGGACAAACTACCCCAGAAAAAAACTGTTCAGAAACATCACAGATAAAGAATCTATAGGGATCTAGACAAAAGAGACTTCTCTGAAACAACCAATATCAGAATACTGCTGCGCAATACTTATAGCATCCTGAGAGGAAGAAAGAAAAGATTTTAGGATCTTATACCCAGCCAAGAGTAAAGGTAAAAGACCAATACTATCAAGCATGCAAGATTTCAGAGAAGGCAGCACCCATGATCCTTTCATGAAAAAAAAAAAGGAAACAAAAGATACCTGATGGCAAAATCTAACCAACCAAGAAATAAACCACGAGCTCTGGAACGTAGCAAGCCACAGTTAAGCCTTGGATGTGGTCGTGAACATATAACTGAGACTTAAGAATCATGGGAATCGTGATTACAGAACTAAATGTAATAAATCTCACAGTATATGAAAGTTGAGAAGTAAAGTCGGGGAGGGGTTCTGGGAAGAAGTATAAGATACCTGACTGTCTACAACTAAAAAAACACAACCTAAAAGCACCGATGATACCTATACAAAGATTTGTGCACTTTATTATATATACATTATTTCTCAATAAGAATGACACTGTATCTTCATGTTTTGCAGTCTTTTTTCTTAACTCTGGAAGAACATTCTGAGAAATAACATATCTTACTGTGAAAAAAATATTAAAGTTTGACAATTCCTTCAGTTTCACTTACTCTTTTTCTGATATTTACAAACAAATTAAATATATTTCAAACTAGCCTATTTGATAAAATTAAATCTTCATAAAATATTAATCCTATTTTTGTAAAATTATGTCATTTTAGAATGGCATTCGCTGAATACTGACAATGGATATCTCACTGGGTGTTAAGATTTGGAAGAATTGTTAAAATTCATTTGTACGTTCACATGAAATTTTCAATAATAAACATTTTTTTCCCACAATTTCATATTCTTTCAAAGATGATGATCAAGATAGATTATATCAAAAATTAAAATAACAATAACTTTTAAACGCATATGACATAAAAGTATGTACGTCGTATGGTGCCAAGTATGTATATATTAAAGTACACACACATGGGACTTCCCTGGCGGCACAGTGGTTAAGATTCCACACTCCCAATGCAGGGGGCCTGGGTTCGATCCCAGGCCAGGGAACTAGATCCCACATGCATGCCGCAACTAAGAGTTCACATGCCACAACTAAGGAGCCCGCCTGCCACAACTAAGACCTGACACAACCAAATAAATAAATAAATATTTTAAAATAAATAAATAAAGTACACACACATGCATACCAGAAGAGAGGCAAATGTGCTAAAATTTTAACAGGGCTTCAGGGCTTAGGGGTAGATTTTCCCTTCAAAATATGAAATAAAATTAGGTTACTCACAGGATGAAAAAAATATGAAGTAATTAATAGTTCTGCAGCTTCTGTTAAAAATTCCCTTCCTATTACCCCCAATGATAATAATTACCTCCAATAATAAATGATTAGGCTTAAAAAAAAAAGTTGAGAGTCTACTTGCCTGGGGCAAGGAGATAATTATTGTGGTTTAAGGTAAAGCAAAGATCACGTCAATGTCAACAAATTAATTCAACAAAATTGATGACAGGGCTTCCCTGGTGGCGCAGTGGTTGAGAGTCCGCCTGCCGATTCAGGGGACACGGGTTCGTGCCCCGGTCCGGGAAGATCCCACGTGCCGCAGAGCTGCTGGGCCCGTGAGCCATGGCCGCTGAGCCTGCGCGTCCGGAGCCTGTGCTCCGCAATGGGAGAGGCCACAAAAGTGATAGGCCCGTGTACCGCAAAAAAAAAAAAAAAAAATGATGACAATATTAATATAAGCTGAAAGCAAAATCTACCCCAACTTTCATTCGAGGATGAAGAATCATTTATGCAGGACGCTGGTTGAAACACGAAGACCACCACCCGAGGTGTGAGACACAGCCATGGATGTTCTTGGTGAGGAATCTGCTGTTCTGATGGACAGCCTTTACCGCTGAGGGCTCATCACAGCACACCACCTGGCAGAGCCCTGCTGCCTCTGCCCTCCCTGCACCCCACCCCGTATGTAAGCCACATACCGAACTTGGTTCTCCAGGAAGTGCATGTACCGGTACAGCAGGGTGTAGGATGGAGAGAGGATGCCCACGGATTTCATCCGGGCGCCACGCTCCAGCTCGCTTTCCACAGGCATGTTGGCGAAGCAGGCCAGGCCAAAGAAGGGCCCCTTTCGGAAATAGCTAAAATAGACCCAATGTGTAGCGTGGCTCGAAATCAGAGAGAGAAATTTCATTTTACTCTGTGTTTTGCCTTTGAGATGCAGTCGCGAACAAAAGACATAACTGCGTCCAGGGCTCTACGTGAGAAAACTCAGCCTGAGAAAAACCTTTTTTAGAACCTCAGCGGGACTATCAGCCCAAGCCCCTCAACCTCACAGATGGGACAGCCAAGGCTCAAAGAAACTGTGGCACCGCCAAGGGTCATCCCGCCGGAGCCAGGACTTGATCTCTGCAAAGCCTGCTACTCAGTCGCCCACGACCATGGGTACAGCCTTTCTCCTCCTGCATAAAAACTGACCTGATGGGGGGACCTCTGTTTTATTAGCATAAACTGTGTTGATTCTCTCCTCGCTTCCTGAGTCTCTGATATTTTAAATAGAACATTTGACCAGAGCTTTCACTTTGTTTCCTTCCCGTTTCTCACACTTATGTCTGTCATGGTTTCAGCCCAATGAGAAGATGAAAGCTATTCCATCGCCCTGACATTCTCTCAATTTGCTCCTCACAAGAACCTTAATTACACAGGACTACAGACTGGCCTTACTTAAAGCTGGAATTGCAAGTTTTAGCACGTACGTGCCTTAAGTTAACCCAAATGCGACCGAAACTCTATTCCTTTATTAAAGCCAAACCCCAAGCAAGGCCCAATCATTTCTTAGGAAAGGAGAGAGAACCTCTAGGGCAGGAGTTCTTAACATTTTTGGATCATGAAACTCATCGAGAACCTCATGAAAGCTTGGGAACCTCTTGCTAGAAAACTGATACAAAAACACAAACCAGTATATATTTTCAGGGTATTTACACACACTTCCTGAAAATGCCCCGAGGAGAGCCCTTATTCTCTGGGGGAAAGCACAGAGTGAGAGGAAATGGTACAGAGAAGACTTGCAATCGGCAGTACTTACATGAAATCAGACTGAATTTTATGGGACCCACTGGCCATAGACTTGAACTCAACGCCTTCAAGGTCAATATCTTGAGGTAAGCACCATTCCACCATGTTTCCTGTGGGGAAGAAGGGAGGATACAAGTTTAAAAGAGACAAAATCATTCAAAGGGCTTAGTGCAGGGCTAAGTGCACATGGCTTCGGAGTAAATGTACGACTGACTTGACCACCAGCATGCTCAGGTGGCTCATCCCTCCATCGCCTACATGCCAGCAGAGTCCCTGAGGCATCCCGAGGGCCAGGAGATGGGTGTTGAAGGCACCTCCAATCTCTGCCTTCAAATGAACACAGTTCTTCCTAGCGAGGCTGCTGGCTTTGGTTCTCCCATTCTGCTTGGCCACCTCCAAATCTCCTTCCTTTTGCAGCCTCACTTCTAAGCGCATGTTTTGACCCTCCACCCCCATTTCCTCATCTTGTACTCTCTCCTTAACCCCTCGAGATCCTGCTTCCATCTTGCCTTTTTATGGCCACTAATAACTCTGACAAACCCCCACACTCTTTTTAATTTTTAAATTAATTTTTAATTTAATTTTCATTGATCTCTTTGTGGCATTTGATAATTCCTCAAAAATATCTCCCCTTTTTCCCTTGACTCCCGTGACAGAATACTATTTTGGTTCTTTTCCTTCTTCTCTGATCAAACGTAGCTCTGCTTCCTTCCCTAACTCTTTCTCCTCTCTCCTCAAAATGAGGCTCTTCTCCAAGGTCCAGACACCAGTTCTTTGCCTGCAGAATTTAAGAGTTCATTCACTTATCCCTAATTCCTGCGTTTCTACTGAGCTAGATGCTGGAGCTACAAAGTCAAATAAGACACAGTCCCTGACCTCAAACAGACTAGATTCCAGGGACAGATACGGAGATAAACAAGGAGACCAGCGATTACAGTTCTGGAGGCTGAGGGTGGTGGTATGTGGTAAATTCGATGACAGAGGATAACATGGGATTTTAGAACATAGCAATCACAAGCAGCCATAAGATTGAGGGAATCAGAGAAGTTCACAAGAGCAGTGTTTCCTCGAGGCTTGAGAGGATGCTACAGGACATGCCCTACTGTTTTCTTGCATATTCAAAAATTTTCCAAATAAAAATACTAAGATACTTGTAAGATTTCACTTTAGAACAAACTTCTCATCAACACCTCAAACCCTAATTGCCCAAGCATTAGAAACATCATTAATAATCCCAGACAACCAATGCTTTCAGATAATTGTTCGGGGCATCAGAGGTACCGCATATCAAGTCTACCTGGACACGACCCAGTCTCTGAATGGGGTGGGCATCACAGGGGATCAGCCTATCCTATTCAGCAGCCTAAGGCACTTTCAAGTAGTTTATTTTCAAAAGAGGACTCTTAAACTCAAACAACTAATCAATGGGCTAAAAGAGAAAGCATGAAAAAAGGAATTAAGATTTCACACAACAGAGAGGCCAGAACAATGTTGTATCTGTCAGGGTTAAAGACGAGCAAAAGCATGCTGCACGCTGAAAGAGGGGCGAACGTGGGGAGAAAGGTAAGGTTTCGCACACCGACTTCCCCCACGTTCCTGTCTTTCCACTAGCATCCCTGTCTACGGTCTCCTCGGTCCAGTGGCTCTCACCCTGTGTTGTGCAACAGGACACCCAGGAAGCTTACAAGGGGGCTGACCCTCCCCCCAAATCTACACCGTCATGGTCTGTGCCACACGGGCACTTCAGCTGATGAGCCCCCTGTGCACACGGTCCTAACCCTTCATGATGGCAACAGATGGCTCGCCTAGGAGAGGGACAGCCTGCCACGGACCCTCTAGCAGACTCTGTCCTCTCGCTTACCTGCTCTTCTAGTATCTGCTGCCTTGTTCCCTGCCCCCATGCCACTCCATGCAGGGTTCAACTTGCTCGTAGCTCCTTTCCTCTGACCCAGCCTGTCCATGACTACTCAATGACTTGTTAAAACTTTAACGTACCTAAACTTTGTGCTGAGGGATAAGTTCACAAAAGCGCACAGATCATAGCTCTGCAGCACAATGAGTTCTCCCAGCATGAACATACCTGTGTGAGCAGAGCCCAGACCAAGCAGCAGGACATGAATAGCAAAACAGAAGCCGCTCTTCTGCCCCGTCCGAGTCATCACCCCTCTCTCCAGGCTGACTATTATCCGGACTCCGAACACGATAAATTAGCTTTGCTGTCTTTGAAATTTATAGAAATGCAATCATAGTTTGTATTCGTTTGCGTCTGTCTTCTTTGGCTCCATTTTTTTTTTTGCAAGATTCATCCATGTTGATGCATGTAGCAATAATTTCTTCATTTACTACTTCCATCCTATGCATGTAACACAGCTTACTTACCTATGTGACTGTTGGTGCACATATAGCTTACTTCTTATTTGAAGCTATCACAAAGAGCACTGCTGTGAACAATTCCACACCTGTCATCTGGTGACTACACGTGCGGTAGCTCTGTAACGCATGACCCGGCTGGGCTGATTCACATTTCTGAGAATTCCCATTTGCGTCTGAGACTGGGGAGGCGAAGTGAAGCAGTAGCCGTGTTGTGTTTATGTCAGAAGGCCAGTGTGAGGGCATCAGGTAACTCATGGGCGTTGCTGCTTATCTTGCACGCTCATCACACTTGGGGGGTGGCTGCCAGGCCTGCGGTCGATGGATCCACCTTCCCTGGATCCTCTGTCAGCTTCTCGGACCCCCACCCCAGGCGTGTGCTTAGTTCCATAATGAAAGGCATCAGCTTCATCAGGTCAGGGCACCACGTCATTAGAACAGGAGGCAGTGACACGCTGACCTGGGTTCCCACCCACCCTCATGAGTTCCAGCTTGTTCTCCTTCTTCTCAACTTTACTCTCTGCTTCCTAACTGTCCGCTCAAGAGACTTCAAGCTCCACCATCAGACACAAGGCAACAGCCTTACACAGACTTTCTAACCAGCTCCCACAATTGCACAAGATCAAATCCCTGCAATAAATCCCTTTATTTGTCTCCCAGTGGTTCTGTTTCTTTGATTAAACCTTGACTTTGACTGACACAATATGCACACATTTCTGTTGACTACATCCCTAGGAGTGGAACGGCTGTAAAAATGTTTGCATCACTGCAAACTAAGGAAACTTTAATGATCCCCAAAGCAGTGTTTCCCAAAGCTTAGGTGACTAGGGCTTCTGCAAAACACAAAATTTGTAAAAAGGGATTTTGGCCAAACAATCTTTGTTTAGGTTAAACAAAGACAGACAAGTTCCTTTACTGCAGAACTTCTCAGAGTCTCTAATGTTTCTCTACATTACGAATCTCTGTGAGATCAAGACCATGCTAAATGTTTCCAAAATTATTTGGCCAATAGACCTATTTTTAAGGAGCATCTTAAGGGCCAAATTTTATAGAAGGCTTTTCTTTTTTTTTTTTTAAAGAAATAGCAGTATATTAGGGGCTGCAAGTTGACCCTTAGTACATACCACTCCTCCTTTCTTATAGGGAATAGGACTTCCTATTCTTAGCCGGGCATATGGCCTTCCAAATGATAACTATGTTTCTCTGTACCTTCTTGCAAATAGGTATGGCTACACAAGTAAATTCTGGCCAGTGGGATGTAGGCAGAAGTGAGATGTGTCTTTCCAAAATGTGCCTTAAAGGGAAGGAGTATGTAGTCCCTTCTTCCATCCTGCTGCCTGGCATATGGATGTGGTGACAAGCCGTCTTGAATCATACAGGTGAGGGCACCAGCCCACATATCAAGGAGGGGATGATGGAGCGAGAGCCAACTTGAGTCCAGGTCCTTGGATGACCCCATGGGTATGAACCGGCATTCCAGCCCTGGACCGGCTATCTCCTGACTGTTAAGTGAAAACTAAACTCTTATCTTGATTAAGTCACTGCTAATTTGGGTCTCTGGTATTCATGGCCAAACATACGTCTTCTTACTTAATACAGCTGATCTGAAGAATATAGCCCCCAATTCCTCAGCCTGGTCCTCAAAGCTTCTCTCTTATTCCTCTGTGCCTGGCCAATCCTCATTGTATAGGAACTGAAAGAATTAGACTAAGTGAATGACACCCTGTTAGTTACATCCTTCACTTCTAGATGGATGCGAACCCCTCTAGGTCGGGAAGAAAGGTCCATCAGGGTCAGGCTGGTGAATCACAGCATGGAGCATGGACTCCAGAACACCACTCTGGGAACAGTTCTTTATCCCACAGGAAGAACATTTCTGCTGACACACTCGTTGAATTAAAGGAGTAGATAAAGCTACTATGGCCCTCATCCCAGCCTAATACAATCATTGTCTTAGATGTCTGTCTCCCCAGGAGACTGGACTTCTTAAAGGCAGGAACTCTGATTGTTTACCTTTACATCCCAACATAGCACAGTGCTTAGCACAAGACAGGATGGACATTAAAAACAAAAACAAAGCAAAAACCCAGCTTTATAGAGGATATGCATGTTTTTAAAAAGCTAGTAGTGATGATATTGTGGTTATGTAGGAAAATGTCCTTCTTAGGAGGTTTATAGTCAAGTATTTAGGAGTGAAGTCACGTCTGCATTTACTTTCTTTTTTTTTTAATTAACTTATTTTATTTACTATTTTTTATTTTGGGTTGCATTGGGTCTTCGTTGCTGTGCGCAGGCTTTCTCTAGTTGCGGTGAGCGGGGGCTACTCTTCGTTGTGGTGCGTGGGCTTCTCATTGTGGTGGCTTCTCTTGTTGCGGAGCACGGGCTCTAGGAGCACAGGCTTCAGTAGTTGTGGCACGCGGGCTCTAGAGCGCAGGCTCAGTAGTTGTGGTGCATGGGCTTAGTTGCTCCGCGGCATGTGGGATCTTCCCAGACCAGGGCTCGAACCCGTGTCCCCTGCATTGGCAGGCGGGTCCTTAACCACTGCACCATCAGGGAAGCCCTGCATTTACTTTCAAATGGCTGAGGAAAAAAGTTTTTATCCGTATTCAGTCAATTCTAGTACAATGCTTGTTGAATTTGTGCCAACACAATTGATATATTAAGAACAATGTGCACATAGGGAATTTCCCATTTGCTAATGCTATGGATTCAATGCAATCTCAATGAAAATCCCAATAAGCTATTTGTGGATATTGACAAGTTAATTCTAAAGTTTACATGGAAAGGCAAAAGGCCGAAGTTAGCCAATACAATACTGAAGAGAACTAATACTGCCTGATTCTAAGACTCACTATAAAGTAAACAAGACAGTATGGTACTGGCACAAGATCAGACAAATAGATCAATGGAACAGACTAGAGAGCCCAGTAACAGACCCACGCAAATACAGTCAACTGATCTTTGCCAAAGGAGCTAAGGTAATACAATGGGAGAAAAGATAGTCTTTTCAACAGTGGTGTTAGAACAACTGGATATCCATACGGAAAAAAATGAATCTAGGCACAGACCTTACACTTTGCACAAAAATTAACTCAATATGAATAGTATACCTAAATGTAAAATGCAAAATTATAAAACTTCTAGAAGATAACATAGGAGAAAATCTAGGTGACTTTGAGTTTAGCAACGAGTTTTTGGATACAACACCAAAAGAATCATCCATGAAGAAAAAATTGGTAAGTTATACTTCATTAAAATTAAAAACTTCTGACCTGTGAAAGACACCACTAAGAGAATAAAAAGACAAGCTAATGATGGGGCAAAATATTTGCAAAAACATATCCGATAAAGGCTTATATCCAAAATAAGAACTCTTAAAACTCAACATTAAGAAAACAACTCGGGCTTCCCTGCTGGCACAGTGGTTGAGAGTCCGCCTGCTGATGCAGGGGACAAGGGTTCGTGCCCGGGTCCAGGAAGATCCTACATGCCACGGAGCGGCTGGGCCCGTGAGCCATGGCCGCTGGGCCTGCACGTCAGGAGCCTGTGCTCCGCAAAGGGAGAGGCCACAACAGTGAGAGGCCCGCGTACCGCAAAAAAAAAAAAAAATGAAAACAACTCAATTTAAAAAATGGACAAAAGATCTGAACAGATATCTCACCAAAGAAGACACACAGACGGTAAACGTGCATAGGAAAACATGCTCAATATCACATATCATCAAGGAATTGTCAATTAAAACAACAAGATCCTACTACACACCTATCAGAATGGTCAAAATCCAAAACGCTGAAAACACCAAATGCTGACAAGGATGTGGAGCAACAGGAAGCCTCACCCACTGCTGGCGGGAGTGCGAAACGGTGCAGCCGCTTTGGAGGACAGTTGGGCAGCTGCTTACAAAACCAAACACATTCCTGCCACGTGATCCAGCAATCATGCTCCTTTGTATATTTATCCAATGAGCTGAAAACTTAGGTCCACACAAAAGCCTGCACGTTAATGTTTATAGCAGCTTTGTTAATATAACTGCCCAAAACTGGAAGCAACCAAGATGTCCTTCAAAAAGGTGAATGGATTAAAAACACCTGTGGGATATCCATATAACAAACTACTATTCAGCAATAAAAAGAAATGAGCCACCAAGCCACGGAAAATCATGGAGGAAACTTAAATGCATGTTGCTAAGTGAAAGAAGCCAGTCTAAAAAAGCTATACTCTGCAAAATCCCAACGATGTGACATTTTGGAAAGGAAAAACTATAGACAGTAGAAAAGGTCAGGCGGTAAGCAGGGATGAACAAGCAGAGCACAGAGGATTTTTAGGGCAGTAAAACTATTCTGCATGATACTGTTATGGTGGACACCTAACATCGTGCATTTTCAAAACCCAGAGAACGTACAACACGAAGAGTGAACCCTTATGTAAACTATGAACTTCAGATAACAATAATGTATAAATACTGGTTCGTCAATTACAACAAATATACCACGCTAATGCACGATGTCAATAATAGAGGTAATGGGGGGGCCAGGCGGGCAGGTAGGGGAAGAGGGTACATGGAAACTCTGTACTTTCTGCTCAGTTTTCCTGTAAACCTAAAATTGTTAAAAATAAAATAAAATTTATTAAGAAAGGTAATAAATTAATTAACCTAGGTTAATTATCCTAGGGGTAGTAATGATATTGTGGCTATGTAGGAAAACGGCCTTATTCTTAGGAGATTTAAACTGAAGTATTTAGAAATGCAATGTCATGATGTCTGAAAGTTACTTTCAAATAGTTCAGAAAAAAAAGTATATTTATACATCCTCAGCTCTGCTATAATGCTGGCCGAATTTGTTCTAAAGCAATCGGTATGTTAACAATTCATAGGGAATTTCATGTTTGCTGATATGTGGTTTTGATCTCAAGGTTCAAAATGTGAACACAGAAAACTGCACCCAGCTGTAGCACTACACAAAGCGCATCCCCACACGACACTCAAACATCTGCCTGCTACCTCGGTTCACCATGTGTGTTCTGAGCCACACTTATCTCCTCTAGTGGTACAACTTTCCATCCAATTTCACAAAGCCCTCTTCCTCTGCTTCATTATAATTCACAAGCTCAACCCTTCCAACACCCACCTTCGTATGCAAACCGCAGGTCTTTTTTAAGGTAGAGTGCCGTATTTTGAGTATTGATGCATTTCTTCATTATTTAACATATGTACAACCATCCTACCACTTTTATTATGTTCCTATCTTTCTTTAATGTGTCACTGACAAAGTTTTTGAGTGTTGCGCCCCTCACCCCATCTTCCCCACAAGCCCTGTGATTTTTACTGCATGATTTGCTTAGCATAGTGGTTTCTAGGAATGCGTACTTCACATTATTGTGGAACTGACTTTAGATAAAGCAAATATGACAAAATGTCAACAAATGCGGAGTGACACATATATCTCAACCAATGCAGAGTGACACATATATCTAAGTCAGGGATATACAGATTTTCACTGTACTATTCTTTCAACTTTTCTGAGGTTTAAAAAATTTCAACACATGAGAGGGAGACAAGATGGCAGAATAGAAGAACTTGAGCTCACCTCCTCTGACGAAAACACTAAAATCACAACTAACTGCTGAACAACCATCAACAAAGAAGACTGGAAACTACCGAAAATGTATTCTACATCCAAAGGCAAAGAAGCCACAAGGAGACAGTAGGAGGGGTGTTTTCATGATATAATCAAAACCCATACCACCAGGTGGGTGACCCACAAATTGGAAAATAATTGTATCACAGAGGTCCTCCCACAGGAGTGAGACTTCTGAGCTCCATGTCAGGTTCCCCAGCCTGGGGGTCTGGCATTGGGAGGAGGAGCTCCCAGAGCATTTGGCTTTGAAGGCCAGCAGGGCTTGAGTGCAGGAGCTAAACAGGACTAGGGGAAACAGACTCCACTCTTGGAGTGTGCACACAAGGTTTCATGTGCACTGGGACCCAGGGCAAAGCAGTGACTCCACAGGAGCCTGGGCTAGACCTACCTGTGGGTCGTGGAGGATCTCCTGGGGATGCAGGGGTCGGCTGTGGCTCACTGTGGGGGCAAGGACACTGGTGGAAGAGGCCCCAGGGAATATTCATTGGCATGAGCTCTCCCAGAAGTCGCCATTTTGGTACCAAGACCTGGCCCCACCCAACAGCAGACAGGTTGCCTAAAGTCATCCTGAGTGCACAGCCACCTCTAAACACACCCCTCGACACGGCCCTGCCCACCAGAGAGACAAGACCCAGCTCCATCCACCAGTGCCTCCCACCTGGGAGCCTGCACAAGCCCCTGAACCAACCTCACCTAACGGGAGTAGACACCAGAAGCAAGAGGAACTACAAACCTGCAGCCTGAGAAACGGAGACCACAAACACAGAAAGTTAGACAAAATGAGATGGCAGAGGAATATGTTCCAGATGAAGGAACAAGATAAAACCCCAGAAGAACAACTAAGTGAAGTGGAGATAGGCAACCTTCCAGAAAAAGAATTCAGAGTAATGATAATAAAGATGATCCAAGATCTTAGAAAAAAGAATGGAGGCACTGCCCAAGAAGATACAAGAAATGTTTAACAAAGAGCTAAAAGATTTAAAGAACAAACAAACAGAGATGAACAATACAGTAACTGAAATAAGAAATACACTAGACAGAATCAAGAGCAGAATAAATGAGGCAGAAGAACGAATAAGTGAGCTGGAAGAAAGAATGGTGGAAATCACTGCCATGGAAAGAATGAAAAGAAATGAGGACAATCTAAGAGACCTCTAGGACGATGTTCATCACACCAACATTTGCATTATAGGGGTCCCAGAAGAAGACAGAAAGAAAGGGTCTGAGAAAATATTTGAGGAGATAACAGCCGAAAATGCCCCTAACATGGGAAAGGAAACACTCAAGTCCAGGAAGCGCAGAGGAGTCTAAACACGTGGAGGCTAAACAATATGCTACAACAAACCAATGGATCAATGAAGAAATCAAAGAGGAAATTAAAAAATACCTAGGGACAAATGAAAATGAAAGCATGAAGATATAAAACCTATGGGAGGCAGCAAAAGCAGTTCTAAGAGGGAAGTTTACAGCCATGCAATCTTACCTCAGAGAAAGGGAACCCCCATACGATTATCAGCTGATTTTTCAGCAGAAACTGCAGGCCGGAAGGGAGTGGCCTGATATATTTAAAGTGTGAAAAGGAAAAACCTACAACCAAGTATACTCTACTCAGCAAGGCTCTTGTTCAGATTCAACAGAGAAATCAAAAGCTTTACAGACAAGCAGAAGCTTAGAGAATTCAGCACCACCAAACCAGCTTTACAAAAAATGCTCAACGAACTTCTCTAGGCAGAAAAGAAAAAGCCACAACTAGAAATAAGAAAATTACAAATGGGAAAGCTCATGAAATAAGAAAAAAGAAAATTACAAATGGTAAAGGCAAACATACAGTAAAGATAAGAAATCCACAAATATGGTATCAAAACAAGCAATTGTGAAAAGAGGTGAGTACAAACGCAGGATATTCGAAATGCATTTGAAATTAAGAGACCAGAGACTTAAAACAATCTTGGATATATATATATATATTTATTTATATATATTTATATGCATATTTATATACATATATATAGACTGCTATATCAAAACCTCATGGTAACCACAAACCAAAAATCTATAATATATACACACACAAAAAAGAAAAATCAATCCAAAAACAACTCTAACGATAGTCATCAAATCACAAGAGAAGAGATCAAAAGAGGAAGGGAACAAAAAAGACCTACAAAAACAAATCCTAAACAATTAACAAAATGGCAGGACTTCCCTGGTGGTCCAGTGGTTAAGAATCCACCTTCCAATGCAGGGGATGTGGGTTCGATCTCTGGTAGGGGAACTAAGATCCCTCATGCCACAGGGCAACTAAGCCCATGCGCTCTAGAGCCTGTGCGCCACAACTAGAGAGCTCATGTGTTGCAACTACTGAGCCCATGCACTCTGGAGCCCGCGCGCCACAACTACTGACCCGCACACTCTGGAGCCCGCATGCCACAACTAGAGAGACTGCGTGCTGCAACTACTGAGCCCGCGCACCACAACTAGAGAGAAGCCTGCGTGCTGCAACGAAGAACCCACATGCTGCAACAAAAGATCCCACATGCCACAACGAAGATCCCTCGTGCCGCAACTAAGACCCAACACAGCCAAATAAACAATTAACAAAACAGCAATAAGAACATACATATTGATAATTACCTTAAACGTAAAGAGATTAAATGCTCCAACCAAAAGACATTGATTAGCTGAGTGGATACAAAAACAAGACCTGTATATATGCTGTCTACAAGAGACCCACTTCAGATCTAGGGACACATACAGACTGAAAGTGAGGGGATGGAAAAAGGTATTCTATGCGAATGGAAATCAAAAGAAAGCTGGAGTAGCAATACTTTTATCAGACAAAGTAGACTTTAAAATAAAAATTGTTACAAGAGACAAAGAAGGACACTACATAATGATCAAGGGATCAATCCAAGGAGAAGACATAACAATCATAAATATATATGCACCCAACATGGGAGCTCCTTATATATTAAGGCGAATGCTAACAGCCATACAAGGAGAAACTGACAGTAAAACAATAATAGTGGGGGACTTTAACACTCCACTTACATCAATGGACAGATCACCCAGACAGAAAATCAATAAGGAAACACAGGCCTTAAATGACACATTAGACCAGATGGACTTAATTTATACGTATAGGACATTCCATCCAAAAGCAGCAGAATACACATTCTTCTCAAGTGCACATGAAACATTCTCCAGGACAGATCAGATGCTGGGCCACAAAGCAAACCTCAGTAAATTAAAGAAAACTGAAATCATACCAAGCATCTCCTCCAACCACAATGCTATGAGATTAGAAATCAGGGCTTCCCTGGTGGCGCAGCAGTTGAGAGTCCGCCTGCCGATGCAGGGGACACGGGTTCGTGCCCTGGTCCGGGAAGATCCCACATGCCGCGGAGCGGCTAGGCCCGTGAACCATGGCCACTGAGCCTGTGCGTCCGGAGCCTGTGCTCCGCAACGGGAGAGGCCACAACAGTGAGAGGCCCGCGTACCGCAAAAAAAAAAAAAGAATGAAATCAACTACAAGAAAAAATTGCAAAAACACATACACGTGGAGGCTAAACAATATGCTACAACAAACCAATGCATCAATGAAGAAATCAAAGAGGAAATTTAAAAATATCTAGGGACAAATGAAAATGAAAGCATGAAGATATAAAACCTATGGGAGGCAGCAAAAGCAGTTCTAAGAGGGAAGTTTACAGCAATGCAATCTTACCTCAGGAAACAAAAATCTCAAACAACCTAAACTGGCACCTAAAGCAACTAGAGAAAGAAGAACAAAGAAAACCCAAAGTTAGTAAAAGGAAAAAAATCATAAAGATCAGAGCAGAAATAAATGAAACAGACAAAGAAAATAGAAAAGATCAATGAACCGAAGAGCTGGTTCTTTGAAAAGATAAACAAAATTGATAAACCTTTAGCCAGACTCATCAAGAAAAAAGGGAAGGGGCTCAAATCAATAAAATGAGAAATGAAAAAGAAGTTACAACTGACACCACAGAAACAGAGTCATAAGAGACTACTACAAGCAACTATATGCCAATAAAATGGAAAATCTGGAAGAAATGAACAAATTCTTAGAAAGGTACAGTCTTCCAAGACCAAACCAGGAAGAAATAGAAAATATGAACAGACCAATCACCAAGTACTGAAATTGAAACTGTGATTTAAAAAATTCCAACAAACAAAAGTCCAAGACCAGATGGCTTCACAGGTGAATTCTTCTATCAGACATTTAGAGAAGAGTTAACACCTATCCTTCTGAAACTCTTCCAAAAAACTGCAGAGGAAGGAACAGTCCTAAACTCATTCTATGGGGCCACCATCACCCTGGTACCAGAAGAAGACAACGATATCACAAAAAAAAGAAAATTACAGGCCAACATCACTGATGAACATAGACGCAAAAATCCTCAACTACTAGCAAACCGAATCCAACAATACATTAAAAGGATCATACACCATGATCAAGTGGGATTTTTCCCAGGGGTGCAAGGATTTTTCAGTATCTGCAAATCAATCAGTAGATACACCCTGTTAACAAATTGAAGAATAAAAACTATATGATCATCTCAATAGATGCAGGAAAAGCTTTTGACAAAATTCAACACCCATTTATGATAAAAACTCTGCAGAAAAAGTAGGCACAGAGAGAACCTACCTCAACATAATAAAGGCCATGTATGACGAACCCACAGCTAACATCATACTCAACAGTGAAAAGCTGAAAGCATTTCCTCTAAGATCAAGAACAAGATAAGGATGTCCACTCTCACCACTTTTATTCAACATAGTTTTCGAAATCCTAGCCATGGCAAACAGAGAAGAAGAAGAAATAAAAGGAATCCAAACTGGAAAAGAAGTAAAACTGACACTGTTTGCAGATGATATGATACTATACATAGAAAATCCTAAAGATGCTACCAGAAAACTACTAGAGCTCATCAATGAATTTGGTAAGGTTGCAGGATACAAAATTAATACACAGAAACCTCTTGCATTTCTATACACTAACAGCGAAAAATCAGAAAGAGAAATTAAGAAAATAATCCCACTTACCATCACATCAAAAAAATAAAATACCTAGGAATAAACCTATCTAAGGAGGCAAAAGACCTGTACTCTGAAAACTATGAGATGCTGATGAAAGAAATTAAAGATGACACAAACAGATGCAAAGATATACCATGTTCTTGGATTGGAAGACTCAATATTGTCAAAATGCCTATACTAACCAAGGCAATCTACAGATTCAATGCAATCCCTATCAAATTACCAATGGCATTTTTCACAGAACTAGAACAAAAGAATTTTCAATTTGTATGGAAATATAAAAGACCCCAAATAGCCAAAGCAATCTTGAGAAAGAAAAACAGAGCTGAAGGAATCAGGCGCCCTAACTTCAAACTATACTACAAAGCTACACTAATCAAAACAGTATGGTACTGGCACAAAACAGAAATATAGATCAATGGAACAGGATAGAAAGCCCAGAAATAAACCCATGCACCTATGGTCAATTAATTTAGGACAAAGGAGGCAAGAATATACAGTGGAGAAAAGACAGTCTCTTCAATAAGTGGTGCTGGGAAAACTGGACAGCTACATGTAAAAGAATGAAATTAGAACATTCTCTAACATCATACACAAAAATAAACTCAAAATGGGTTAAATACCTAAATATTTGTAAGACCAGATACTATAAAACTCTTAGAGGAAAAACATAGGCAGAATACTCTTTGACATAAAGTGCAGCAATATCTTTTTGGATCCACCTAATGAAAATAAAAACAAAAATAAACAAATGAGACCTAATGAAACTTAAAAGCTTTTTCACAGCAAAGGAAACCATAAACCAAATGAAAAGACAACCCACAGAATGGGAAAACATATTTGCAAACAAAGTGACTGACAAGGGATTAATCTCCAAAATGTACAAACAGCTCATACAGTTCAATATCAAAAAAGCAAACAGCCCAATCAAAAAGTGGGCAGAAGATCTTAACAGGCATTTCTCCAAAGAAGACATACAGATGGCAATAGGCACATGAAAAGATGCTCAACATCGCTAATCATTAGAGAAATGCAAATCAAATCTGCAATGAGATATCACCTCACACCGGTCAGAATGGCCAACATCAAAAAGTCTACAAACAATAAATGCTGGACAGGGTGTGGAGAAAAGGCAACCCTCCTACACTGTTGGTAGGAAGGTAAATTTGTACAACCACTATGGAGAACCATCTGGAGGTTCCTTAAAAAACTACCATATGATCCAGCAATCCCACTCCTGGGCATATATCTGGAGGAAACCATAATTCAAAAAGATACATGCACCCCAATGTTCACTGCAGCACTATTTACAATAGCCAAGACATGGAAGCAACCTAAATGTCCACTGACAGATGAATGGATAAAGAAGATGTGGCACATATCAATATATGCAGTGGAATATTATTCAGTCATAAAAAAGAATGAAATAATGCCATTTGCAGCAACACGGATGGACCTAGAGATTATCATACTAAGTGAATTAAGTCAAAAAGGGAAAGACACATACCATATCACTTATATGTAGAATCTAAAATACGACACAAATGAACTTATCTACAAAACAGAAACAGATTCACAAGCTTTGAAAACAAATTTATGGTACCAGAGGGGGAAGGTGCGGGGTGGGGGGGGGATAAATCAGGAGTTTGGGATTACTACTATATATAAAATAGACAATCGGGCTTCCCTGGTGGTGCCGTGGTTGAGAGTCCGCCTGCCGATGCAGGGGACACGGGTTCGTGCCCCAGAGCGGCTAGGCCCGTGAGCCATGGCCGCTGAGCCTGTGCGTCCGGAGCCTGTGCTCCGCAACGGGAGAGGCCACAACAGTGAGAGGCCCGCGTACCGCAAAATAAATAGACAATCAACAAGGCTCTACTGTACAGCACAGTAAACTCTACTCAATATTCTGTAATAACATATGGGAAAAGAATCTGAAAAGTAATGGATATATGTATAACAGAATCACTTTGCTGTACACTTGAAACTAACAACACTGGAAATCAACTATACCCCAATATAAAAAAAAATTAAATTAAAAAATTTCAACATATGAACTAAGAAACATAACTGAAATAACAGAGATGCAAAAAACCATAAGCTAAGCATAAAGGACTTTGCAAAAGCAAAAAATAATTGAGACAATGTGTTATATTTAAGGGGATGAAACAGCATGATGGCTAAAGGTCATCCTTTAACAGAAATAGTACACTAGTCTCAAAAATTAGAAACCCGTTTATATATAAAACTTGTAAGAGGCTTAAAGGAAAGTGATTTGGCAGAAATGACAATCCTTGTCGTGAGCCATTTAGGGCCAGGAAAACCTCACACAGAATGCTGCCTACCTCAGGCTCAGCCTTCACACTCAAAGACATTTTGGTTTTCCAAATTTCCTCACCACACTTTAGGAACCCAGCCAGGGAGGTGGGGCCTGGCAAGATTGAACAGAAGGGCTCATCCCAGGGGTAGGCAATCAAAGAGAGGAGTCAACACTGACAAGTGCCTTATTTCCTGACTTGCTCTCCTTCCATCTCCATGTCCCCCCTTGCCTTGGGCCCATCACAGGTACCCACAGGCCCTGCCTAGCCTCTAGGAGGGATGGACATGACCGCACGAGGAACAAACGTGGCAATCTGCTTTGTGTACATTCAGTCAGTCATTCAGTAAATATTGGTGGAACAAACTTGGCAGCCCAGTGCCAGATTCTGGGCTCAGGCAAAGGAACTTGGGCTAACAGATTACTGAGTTGGCAGCTCAGGTACCCAGCGAAGCCACAGGGCAATGCTGAGCCTGGCTGTAGATGCAGAGACGGTCTGAACCTCGTGGCCCTGTGTGCCAGGGCCTCCCAGAGCTGATGTTTCACAAGCTCCAACGCTAGGTGAGATGTACTCTGTCCTATCTACATACAGGGCTGCCTCTGCCTTCTATTTCTGTTGAAATGTGAAATGACCACACCCCCAAGCATATTTGGATTTCATCAACCACCATCTCTCCAGGGAGAATAGATATTAGCTGCTACTGCTGCTGCCTGTTAAGAAAGCTGATCTCAGAATATTTAAAATGGAGAAGGCAATGATCTTGAACCAAAATAATCTCTGTCTAGTGGGAAATACGTGGCTTTCCTTCCTCCTTTTCTCCCTCCGTTGGGCGGTTCTCAGTCAAGAATTTCCTCCTGAGCCCTTGATTTCATAAGCAGTGGCTGCCTCAGCTCAAGGTCCTGTTACGGCTCCTCTGACCTCAAGAGTGGAGCTCTGTACCAGCTCTCGCCTCTCCAACGTGTGCGCTGATTTTTACTCTTTCCAGCAGCTCTGCCCATCGGCATACACACAAGCCCTGAATAAAGGCAAGAATCCAGGTGTACTTGTGATCCCCACTTCTGCAGGAGGCCCCCAAATCCCAGAGATGGAAGAAACCTCAGAAGCTTATATGGTTCAGACTCTAACGCCAGAAAAGTCGACAACTCTGGGTCTTAAATAGTTTTGAATTGTCTTACCACCACCTAGGATGAGAGTATATCCAAAGCAAAGGAAGAAAGAGTCCGTATAAAGAAACCTGAGGCAGGAAGAAATTAATCCTGGTGATTTCAAGTCAGCCATATGCCAACCCATGGCTGAATTCCAATGCATTAATTTTACATGGAAGAAACTTTCCATTTCACGGGCCCCATATCGTTTTGCGCCAGGCAGTGGTGTGGTGCGATGTGGGAAGAAGCACAGGAATTCTGCCCGTCTCTGCTCTGTGACTTAATATGACCTAACTGCCCTGTGCCTCTGTTTTTCTTGTCATTACAGAGCAGACTGTTGAAAGGATTAGCTAGCTCCTGGTCCACGGTGGGCACTCAGTAAGTGGTGGTTGTTTTGATTCCAACTCCTACTCTAGTTTCCATCCACTTTCAAGAGGAGAAACAGAAGTCCCTGCAGATGGTGATCAATTGACTTCTCCCTGAAAACCACAAGCAGGTGAATCACCAACAGCCTGAGAAAGAGTTTGCCAATGTGGGAATTACTGAAATTCACCACAGTTGTGTTCCACTGACATCTGATAGAAACTACAGAGAAAGGACGCGGCAGAGTTAATCATTCGAACCGGCCTTCTCTTGGCCTCTTTGAGCTGGTCATTCGTAGGACTGCTCTTTGAGACTCAAAATGGCGCTCCAAATTTTCCATTCTCATTCTGCTTTGTCACTTTCCCACCAGTGGCTGGAGCCATTTAGTATTGCATGAGTCAGATGACCTGGGCAGCCCTCCAAGTTATGCCTCAGATGCTACACCTGGCCCTGTCTCGCTGTGCCTCCACATTGCCATTGTTTAAAAGAAAATGCCTGTATTCTGCTGACTATACGCAGAATGTATGGGGGTTAAAATTAGCGTATGTGAGTGATTTTAAATACTACGCTCATTTAACGGGAACACAGAAGCATTTTGATGCACTAAGTAGGGGCTTAGCTGTAATTTAGGCACTGGCTAGAGGTTGAGGGAGGAACAGGTAATTCATCCCTAATCAGGAAGAACAAAGGAAAAAGAGATATCTTACCAACCTCAGCAGGTTTTCCTCTGCTCAGCCATCCCAACACAAACACGCACAGCATAGGAATTTCCCCCAGACACTCACCAAATAACTCGGGGGAAAATGCAGCTGTTGAAAGTGAATCTCTTATAAAGAAACAGTCCAGTGAGGCTGATTCACAGGTGTCATACACTGCAGATCCAGAGCTCTAGCTACCTCAGGCCCACACACAAGCCCTCAGTCACATGGTGAGACAGCTATGTCACCTTCATAGAGGGGATGGGGGAAGCAGGCTGATTTCCAAGTGCGACAGTGACTTTTCCCTTAATTAAGCGGACAAAAGAACGAAAATTTTACCAGAGACCCAAGGAAGAGAATCAAAATTAAAACCCAAAGCTCTAAATAATGGGTTGGACACAATGAAAAAGCAGGATTCTGGCTGCCAACCTCTCCCACTTGGCTCCCATAGTCGCCATCTGGGCCTGGTTTCAATAGCAGCTTTGTAGCCCACATGGCCAGCACCACCACCATCCCAGGGACTCCCTGCTCCAGATAAAGACTGAGTGTGTCAGGGAGTGAGTGAGAGAGAGACAGGGGAAGGAGAGTGTGTGTGAGAGAGCGAGAGCCTCTGCCTCACTTGACCCTGAAGCCCCTACAGACCTCACAACATCGGTAGATCCAACAACCATCATTTTCAAACCGTGACTCTGATGAAAATAACATTCTTTATGGCCCCAGCCTCTTCTCTGATTCTTTCTACAGATGCCCAACCCAAAATTAGTATCTAAAAATACAGGAGAATTACTCTTATTCCCATTCACCGGTCTGAGGATCACTGGGCACATCCCTGCCCAAGAGTGTGTGAGTGTGTGCGTAACCAGAATCCACTCACACCTCTCTCAGCACCCAGACCACGCACACCCTGACAGATGAACCACGGCTGTGGATTCTCTCCTCCTCCATCCCCTCTTGTACTCTCGCAGGCACATGTGCCAACAGTTCCCTATACCAGGTGGGAAGATGAATGAAATACCCATGGCCTGGGCAGCAGGTGACTGGGGAGGTTTGGAGAGAAGGGAGGAGCTCCTGGGGAACACTGAGGACACAGCTGGGAGACACATGGGGAGCAGACAGGCAAGCGCAGAAACTCTAGACAGTTTCTCCCATGGAAGAACTTCTGTGATATGTTCTGATTTGGGTAAAGAAGCCAGTATTCACTTTACTACTTTGGGTATCACGGGCTAAGGAAGGCAAAAGCCTTGGTGGACCAAGATTAAATAATAACACACAGCAGACCTGCCTCCGTAGCAGAATGAGGAAGACACTGAACTATTAAAACTGGGAGACGTAAGTCTGGCCCCAGTGACATCTCCCGCTCACTGGGCATCCAAGGGCCTCCATCTCCCCTCTCCAGACCGCGATTTCCTCAACCTTCACCCAAGGGACACTCCACGGGCTCTCTGAGGCCCTTGTCCTAGCGTCGACCTTTGCAGCCCTGGGAACCCCAGTAGCATTCATTCACTCCATCTTCTACTCTTAGAATTATACTGCACCATATAACTTTTACTTGCTGTAGGTACTATCACAATTTTTTACAGGAAGTAAAGTGCCAATTGGGACTGAGAAGATGACAAGAGAGTTATGGGCAGGAAACAGCAGCTTTCCAAAAAAAACAAAACCATCAACCAAAGTTAAAAACACACTCTCTCCCCTCCCCCACTCCTTCTCAGCCTCTTCCCTCTCTGCACCCAGTAGGATAAAAAGTTAGGGGCCAGAGTTTCAGGCAGTGCTATATTCTAGAAAGACAACCAGACTCGGAGTCAAGTATTTATTGGCTAGTTAATATTTCCAAGTTACTTAATCATCCTTGGTTATAAACGATCATCAAATTACAATGGAGATGAGAATTAGATGAAAAACCATTATAGGGGACTTCCCTGGTGGCGCAGTGGTTGGGAATCCACCTGCCAATGCAGGGGACACGGGTTCGAGCCCTGGTCCGGGAAGATCCCACATGCCACGGAGCAACTGGGCCCGTGCGCCACAACTGCTGAGCCTGCGCTCTAGAGCCTGCGAGCTACAAGTGCTGAGCCCGCATGCCACAATACTGAGGCCCGCGTGCCTAGGGCCTGTGCTCTGCAACAAAGAGAGGCCAACACAACGAGAAGCCCGCGCACCGCATCCAAGAGTATCCCCCTGCTCGCCGCAACTAGAGAAAGCCTGTGTGCAGCAACGAAAACCCAACGCAGCCAAAAATAAATAAATACAAATTAAAAAAAGAAAAACCATTACAGTAAAACGCCTGCACAAAGCAAGTGTCCAAGTGTCAGTTAAATCCCTTCTTTCCACAATAACCTTAATCTGAAAACCATTACCAATACATACTTGTGCGTGTGTGCACATCACACGTACACACAAATACCCCGTATACACATACCCACAAAATCATGCTCACCAGCTGTGATTGACAAGGCAGGGGGAGGGTTCCAATTCTGTGGTGCTTTTCAATGTTATTAACTCCATCTGTGGTTAGTGTAGGATTTTTTTTTTTTCTTCTCCTCTTCCCCTCTCTAGGCTCTACCGCCAGAGCAACCACTGCTAAATCAGACCCTGTTAGCGCTTTCTCTCCATTTCTTCTAGTTACTCTTAAACACTTTCCAGAATGAATCTCATGCTCACATCTATTTACTGTATGTAGGTGATGGGGTAGGGCATAAGGAATATTATTAGTTACAAAGTAGTATCTGTTTTTGTCTAGCAATAAAGGTTACTCTGGTCAAAAAAAGAACAGGTTTTCTGTCTGGGAGTCCCAACCATACATGAGTCAACCAGCCTATGTGATGAGCATTAAAAAAAAGAAAAATAGAAAATGCCAGTATGCACTACATGTAAAAGGGGTTAATACCATTTCATGAAACTTCTGTTTCAGTTACGTATGTGAGCACACTGATTGGTATGTAAAATGAATTTCATATGGTGGGTCACAGTCAAAAATGTTTGAAACCCACTGGGATGGGGGCCAAGGAATAGGCAGGAGTCAGAAAGGCCTAGTCTCCCCACAGCTGTTCCTACTTCTTCCTGGGTCTTGCTGGTTTATAATCCTCCCTGGATTGTATCTTCTGCCATCCCAAGACCCTCACCCTTTTTCCTCCCACTCCAGTGCACAGTATCAAGTTTTTCAGGATGCCTTCCATACCTCATCCTTGCCAGACCAGGAAAGGAACTCCGGAAAGAAACTGTTCTGTTTTTTTTCCCCTAATAGACACTCCACATTCCAGCAACCTCAGTGGAGTTAGGATAGAAAGACACACCTGCGCTTTTTTAAACCCTAGAACCAAGACTACAGCTCTCATCCCTCCAATCCTGAGAGCAGGGTCCTTCCCCGACCACCTAAGGCTCTCGGAGGGAGGTATTTACTCATTCACTTTTGAACCCCATGAATTCTCTCACCAGTAAAATGCACACTTCCTTACTGGATGGTCAGGGTAAAGCCTACCTGAGGAGGCTTCTCTTTTCATCGGTCTCCAGCTTAATCCCTCAGTGCCACCCCTTAATGCTCCAAGCATCAATTCCTCAAAATAATACCGTCAGAGGGAGTGAACTTGGCCGCTCACAAAGTTACCGTGCAGGGAGGGATGGGGAGCAAGGGCGGGAAGCAGAGAACACGGAAGCTGAGGACGCTCAGTTTCGGACGGAATTCACCTGGGGGGCGTTCCTCCTCTTCAAGGGAGAAACCTTTTAACCGAGCCCGAAACAAAAACAAAAGCCAGCGTGCCTGTGGCCACAAACGAGATCCTCTGTCACCGGAGAAGCGCAAACACGACTGTGGGGACGGGCGCGCGGGCTGGGGATCCGCTGAGAGGCAGCGGGACGCAACGGAGACGGGGTCAGAGGCGCAGGGAACAAAGCCCCACGCCCCGACCTCCCGGGGGCACCCGGCTCGCCCAAGGCAGCCAGGTCGGCGCGGAGGGGGTTGCACGTGTGAGGGTGCGCGCGCAGCGAGCCCCTCCCCCGCCGCCCCCGAAACCCAGTGAGCGGCGACCCTCTCCCCGCCCGCGGTCTCGGAGCGGCTCTCACCGGAGCGGGGGTCGAAGGTGACCACGAACACGGCCACCACCTGGTCCTCCTCCACGTCGCCCAGCTCCAGACGCCCGGGCTGCAGCAGCACCTGGGAGGGACCCAGCTCCTCGGGCTCCCGCCTCCTCGGCGGCTCCGCGGCCGCCCGGCCGCCCCCGCCGCCGCCCCAGCCCCGGACTCCAGCCTGCTGGTCCGGGGCCAGCGGCGGGGAGACGGCGGGGCCCTCGGCCCAACGCAGCAGCGGCGCCGCGTCTCCCCGCTCCACCATGGCGAGGTGAGGCGAGGCGAGGCGCGGCGCGGCGGCGAGGAGGAGCCGCGGGCGGCGAGGGGCGGGCGCAGGGGCGGGCTGCGGGAACTCCTCTCGCCGGAGGGCGGGCGGCCGGCCGGGCCTCCGCGCTCACGCCGCGCCTCCGCAGCCCCAGGCCCTCACCTGCCCCGGCCGCCCCGCCCCGCCCCGCCCCGCCCCGCGCCGCGCCCGCCGCCCTCCCACCCAGCTAGGTGGAGTTGCGATCCTGCCCGAGACCGCGTTCTCCCTACGGGCTTCGCTGAACTGCGTGCCTGGTTTGAGACTTCACGGATGTATCTGCGCGCCCGGGGATAGGAAGAGTGCGGTGACATGGGCGCGCAGCCACTTGGAGCTGTCTACCTGCGCCTTCTCACCTAGGATTCCGTGGGATGACTGTACCACCGTGAACTGTTATACGCCAGCATGATTTTGAAAGTCCCCTGGCCATATGGACCGTGACAGATAGGTGTTACATAACCCTGGATGTGTGTTCAGAGCTTCCGCCGTGCCGGGAGTGAAGCAGAAGCGGGGAGCCCCGGCTGCCCGCGTTGTTTGCGCTTGGGACGTGGCCTGATCCGCTGAAGCTTTGGTGTCCGGCCTGGAGTAGTGTGTGTAGCACCCAGTCGGTGTGCCCTTGAATGAGCTGGATAGTGCCTGGCCCTGGCCTTCCTGGACCCTGCTTGGGGCTCCCCATCCGTTTCAGTGACTTAGTCTCTACAGAGAGTGGTGGACGACGGTCACTTACTTGCCCTTGAGGGGTGGGGGAGAGGTTGATAAATATAGCCAAGGTGAAAGCAGTCTCCATTCTTCAGGGTAAAATGCTGCATAGATTCTTTTATTGTTGTGTCATAGATTTTTGTCTGGAAGCAGCAGCCTTGGGCAGTCATTGATGATCTCCTTGGGAAGGGGGGTTAAATCATCATTGCGTGTCTGGTACACAGATATCACTCTTCATAAACACCCCCCGGGTAACGCTTAGTGTCCTTCTGAGGGCAGGCAAACCCCAGGCCTTCCTGAACCTTGGAGGAATTGGGTGTCTGAACAAGTCTCTCTCCTCACTTCATTCTTTCTCATTATTTTAGTGGCTATTCCTATTTGTTTTTCCCACCTCCTCTGATTACTTAACCACCAGATTTACCCCAAGGGGTGAGGCATTCAAAATGTTACTTCTAAATATAAAATGGGGAACTCTTAAAAAATCCTTAATCCATTTCCAAAGCCATCAGCTTTAGTCTGACTTTCCTTTTTTTTCCAAGGGACTTCCTTTTCCTGATCTTTTGTGTGAGCTTCCCCCCAGCCCCGAATTCCCTAGTTTAATACCCTCAAGCTGTATATATATATGAAGAAATAAACTCATAATCTCCATCCCAATCGATTTTCTGTATAAACAGAAGACCAAAATGTCCAAACCCTAAACCTAGTGCCTTTTCCAATCTTCATTTAAGCGTGTGTTCTAGCTCACCAGCAAGCAGGTCAATCTTCAGACCCTAGTGCCTTGCATAACGGGTGCTCAACAAATATTTGTCAACTAAGCAAATGAATGAAAGTAGAGACTTAAACCTCTGCACAACCGGCCCCCTCCTGCCAGGCTTAACCTAGTATCTTGCACATAGTGGGTGTTCAAAAATGTTAATGACGCTGTTGACACTCTGCTTGACAAACATTCACAGACTGAGAGAGGCCCTGTACCTGACCATCAGATTCATCATCTCTATGTCTACTGAATTTCATGAGATGATAGGAAGGGAATTAAT
The DNA here is from genome assembly GCF_949987515.2 of Delphinus delphis. Lineage (NCBI taxonomy): Eukaryota > Metazoa > Chordata > Mammalia > Artiodactyla > Delphinidae > Delphinus > Delphinus delphis. Next base: position 94,767,697 of record NC_082691.1, read on the forward strand.
TGAACTTAGCTATTAGAATAGATCTGGTGGGAAACTAGTGTTAAGGGCAATAAGAAATGAAGGTCGGTCACATTCAGAGACCCTCGGGTAATGTTAACTTTTTTAACAAGTTCCCCTAGAATCCCATATGTCTAAATTTTAAAATAAAATTATTTCACTTTTACAAATAATATATCTAGATTATGTAAAACATATAAAATATATCTATCCTATATAAATATCTCTACAATAAAAATACAATGTACATAAAATACATTATATAAAAGTACTTTTGATCTATCATCTCACCGCTGAATTGGCCCCTGCGAAGATTTTGCTTATCCTACCTCATCAGTTCTAGGACGCAAAATTTCTCACTTGTTAGGATTGCTATGGCGACATATAACTGCTGCCGGCCCCACTGAGGTCCGGGTCTCACAAGGGAGATTTGTGTTTGCTTTTGTCAGCCATCTGGAGGTACCACCAACCAGAGACTCTTCTGAGTTAAATTCTCTGCTGGAGGTTCTTTGGACCACGCTGGTAGTGTGAATTCAAAATACAAGCTAGTGCGAGCCCTGCCTTTTAATTCCTAGGTGAGATTTTTTTCTTCTCTGCACCCAATGACAAAGTTGAGACAAGAAGTCTTCCTTGCCTGGCCCTCTCTGCGTGGGAGGTTTACTTGGCAAAGTTGTGTAGGGGGTATCATATTAGACTCCCCATCATGGGCATTTTTTATTCTTAGTGGCATGTAAAAATAATGGTATAATAATGGTATATCTTAAAATAAATGATAGATTTAGTTGTTTTTCTTTTCTGTGTTTACATGTTGAAATCATACTGTATATCAATTTTGTATTCTTTTTTCCCCCTTAATTTCAGACTGTGAACAGTTCGCCGTTTTATTAGAAAGTTTTATATGCATCATTTTAATTCTTTCTCTTGTATGTGTGTTTGAAAATGTATTTACTTAACCATTCTCATTGTTAGACAATCAAGCTCTTCCCTTTTTTGTTGTGCCTAAATTTCACTCTGAACTAACACTAGGTTCCTATTCTATGCCATGTCCAGCTGTGAAGAAAACAGACATCCCTTTGCATCAAGCTTATAGCCCAACAGGGGAGGCAGCTATCAGGCAAAAAATGAAATCTAGAATGAGGGGGTGACAGGCAGGGCAAGTACAATCAGCTCTTCAGGCTGCTGACATGACAGATTGCCAGAGGTGGCCGTACTGGATTAAGGTGTATCCATGTTTTGATTGTACTGCCAAATTGTTGATTCCCAAGTGTACAAGGGCATCGGTCTCATTTCCCTCTTGTCCCAATTAGATAGTGCCATTTAAAATCTTTTTTTTTTTGGCCAATTGTCAGATGACCGTGGCATTTTGTTTTAAGTTAACGTTTTGTCACTGGATCTAATCATGGTTTCGAAATATATGTTGGTGATTTGTGGTTCCTCTTCAGAACACTGTCTGAAGACACGGTCCGAAGAATTTTTATCAATTTGCATGAGTTCTTTATGCAGTAAGAATATTAATCTTTTGTCATAATTTTTGTTAATATTACTTAATATTACTTCCAATTTACTGGTTTGGTTGGTATGGTTTCAATGCTGCTTAATTGCTTTATGAAATATAGAAGTTCTAAATTTTATGTCATCAAGCTTATCAATTCTTTTTGTGATTTCTCACGTTGCTTTGACATTTATAAAGTTGTTCCCCTCCCAGAAATTTGATCAACCTTCACTTTTATTTTCTTCTAGTTATTTATGATTGATTTTCCACATTTGATCTCTTCATCTATTCATTGTTTATACTGATATGTGATAGGAAGTGAGACTAAAATATTTAATATTACTGATATTTACTAAGCTATATATTCTTCACCACTGACCTGCCTATTCGACATACAATTTAAAGTTCTATTTCTAGGAGAGGTAGTCTTCTCTGTTCACTCTTTTTAAAAAATCTTCAGCTATTTCTTTGACAATGATTTTTCCATGTGAAATTTAAAATCATTTTAGCCAGTTTCAAAAAAATGTGATCTTTGTTCATTTGAAACTGCATGAGAATTACAGTTGACCCCTAAGCAACACAGGTTTGAAGGGCACGAGTCCACTTACGCGTGGGTTGTCAGTAGTAGACACTACAGTGCTACACCATCTGTGGTTGGTTGAAAGCGCAGATGGGGACCCACGGATGCAGGGGAGTCTCAGATACAGAGGGCCGACTGTAAGTTACATGCGGATTTTTGACAATGCTGAAGGTCGAGCCCCGACCCTTGCACTGTTCAAGGGTCATCTGTACATATTTACTGGAGAAGGGTCAACATCTTTATATAACTAAGCCATTTTATTTGGCCAGGTAGTCTTCCATCCATGTGAGGAACAGGTTGCTCTGCCTCCATGATCAGTCTGCATAATTAGTGGACCAGGGCAAATACCAGTGGTCCAGACAGGAGTCCAGATTGTGGGACAAGCTGAGGTGTAACAGGGTGAAATTTAGAATGTGAATGGAGGAGACACATTTACTTTATACATTAGCCACACAACTGTAACGTCAGCCCCATCTACACTGAATTGCATGCAGGACGTATAATGAGTAGCAATCTCCTTCTCCCCCAGTCCCCCATACCCACACACTCTTCTGAGAGACTAATATTTTAAGTTTCTGTCTTTAGAGTTTCTGCTGGTCACCTCCTGTGGAAGAGCTTTAATTCCTAATCACGCTTCAAAAAAATCATTAAAACCTCGCCTTGCTTAGTTTTATGAAGGCAAAACTTCAGTGTGGGGATCTTGTAATTGGGTCAGAAGTGTGAAGAAATGACTGAGAATGTTTGACCAATTCCTTGGGACTTCTTGAGTCCCACCCCTCAGAGGAGAGACAGAGAATGAGTCAAGATTGAGGTACATTAGGTCCAGCTCTGAGAATGTCTTCTCCATCCCTACTAATTTCTTCCCATTAAAGCAGTGAGTGAGTGTGTGTGTGTGTGTGTGTGTGTGTGTGTGTGTGTGTGTGTGCGTGAGTGTTGCGTATGTTGTGTGTGTGTGAGAGAGAGAGAGACAGAGGAGACAGAGATCTCGCCTCTGTGGCTGCAGGGCTGGCTTTGGACTCAGTCACATAGGCAACTACTACCTGCTCTAATTTTAGAGAACCTGGGAATGGTCAAATGCCACTTAAATTCTCCTAACTGTGGCCCATAGAGAAAAGATCAGACTAATGAATCTATATCATTTTAAACTATCTGCTCCTTAAAGTGTGGGCCGTACATCAACCATCTCTAAATTATTGGGATATGAGGTTAGAACTCTGTACCTGTTCTAAGAAGAATACTGTCTTGTGAGTGGACAAGTAGTATATCTCTGTTATAACAGCTATTTTGATGACTATCCTCTAGTTCTAGCAAATGGAAAACTCTGGCAAGAGAAGCAATTCATTAGAATCTGATTACTCATTACATAGATATAGTAGATTTCAAATAAATAGATTAATCTAAGGATTTTTACTAACGGCACCAAAGTATTCATGGGTGAAAGGACATGTTATCAGTGATCTGCTCTAAAATACTCCAGCACCCACCCCCAAGGAAGCTGCAGATGTAAACGAAACAAGACTGTAAAACTGCCCCCAATTTTTGAAGCTAGGTTATTGGTACATCAGGACTCATTATACTATACTTCCTCTACTTCTGGTGTGTTTGAACATTTCCACAAGAAAAAGCAAAACAACAAGAAGAAAAGTATTCATGATAGACTCATAAGCTTTAAGATGACTTCCAGGCTTTATCTTACCCGGCCCACAGTCTTTCCTTGGAATTCTGTTCTGCTGGGAATGCTACTCATTAGACATAGATGTGCAAGGACTTCAAAAGAAGAAATGTGGTGGCCAAATATAAGGACCGCTAGTGAATATTGTTAATGATTGTCGTAATTATCACTAGACTGACTGCGACTGACAGCCGCTGCTTCTGTGCACTCTCTCTTGGTGTGGGAAGGAGATCAAGAGAAGGTCCCCTTCACGGTTCCTGGCTTTGCTGACCACCCTTGTCATGGGAAGAGAGCTGCTAGGAGTCAGGAGCACCTGCGACCCTTGATGGGACGGGTCCAGGCCCAGCACGTGCTCACCGTCACTGCTGCTGATGGATCTGTCCAGGGAGCTGAACAGTACACGTCGGTGATGAACATGTTCTGCTTTTTTCTAAGGTATTGCAAACATTGCAAGATAAGGGCAAGGAAGACAATTGGGTTGAAGTAGGAGGGACCCGAGAGGTACCACTGCCTACTCGTCCCTTTCCTCAGTGAGCTCGAGATTATTCCTCCATATGTTGGTGAGGTCCATGGGCCCTTGTCTGAGAGCACTGATGCTGCACTGTTGCCTCTACAGGGCACGTTCTGGGGATACAAGTCAACTTCTCTCCTCCACCACCTTGGAGTTCCCTCAAGTGTGTCTCTGGTCTTCAGATTCTAGGCCCAACAGTCCAAAGCCCAGAGAGTTGCTTTCTGCTTAAGCCTGCTTCAAGTCTTCACTTCCTGTCCTGGAATCTGCCAGCTTCCCATTAAGCCTGGCAGTAAAAATGTCCAATTCTCATCAGGGAAACCAGACCTCCCAATGGTTCCCAGTGGGGCAGTCCCATCAAATACATCATAATCCAGCATCGGTATTTTTTCAGAGTCTGGAATGAATCAGTCTTAATTCAGTCTTCAGTAAATAATGTGGTAGAGCTTCACTTTGGCGTGTTTAAGCATTTTTTACATTTCTCCCTCCTAACTGAGGAGGCAATCAGGCTAGCATGTCCCTCCTCGGAGCAACAGACCCTCAAATATCTCATTTTCCACGGCCTTCGCTTTACTTTTGCAAAGGAACAGTCTACCTCGAAGGTGAATACAAGTTTCTACCTCCTGTGAATCCGATTTGAATTAGCTGGATTTCCCTGTTTCTGTCCTTCCCATCAGTGTCTCAGAGGCCTCAGAACTGAGGTTTGGTCAGAGCGGAGCTCTGAGTCTAGGAGCTTTCTCATCACTCAGCAGTGTCTGCAGAAGGAGAGTTTCCCCCAAGCATACGGTTTGGGGAACCCAGCCCTAAGATGCAAAGCTGACCTCCTCCTTGTACCTCTTACTCCTGGGAACATTACCTTCCTGCTGTGCAGAAATCCCTATAACAATGTGAACAACATTCCACCTTCAAAAAAGTCAAATACTGAGTATTTTAAACAAAATGAGATATGTTAATTTTACTTTCCCAAGTCCATTCAAAAGTAGTTTATGGAACACCCACATGTGTTCCACATTAAGGGAAAAATCCTCCCTCCTTTTCCTCTTATTGCCACAGGCTATTTGGGTTCCCCTTTTGACACCTCATCTCAACTATGATGCTAAGCTTTGTGCCTGGGATGGATGCCTGTGGTATTAACATGCACTGGAGCAAAGACGGGATCTTTCACAATGTGAAGAGGCTAAGGACAGAGAAAACAGTAAAGCATGACACCAGAAATAGTGGGGCTGCATGCCAGAGGCCAGATGTGCACCTCCAGGGATTCCCTTGGGCCATCAAGGTCGGCAACTGCCCAATTCTCATTGTTCTATTTTCCAAATCGGGAATATTCTTTTCGTACTTGTTATTATAGCTTTCTTATTCTGAAGCCTTAGCCGCAATCATCTGCTGAGTGATAATATATGGATGGTGAATGGTACAAGTTATATACCATTGGTCATCACGGTGGCATAGTTGCCTCCCTAGGCAAACAGTGCAGTCATAAGTAAAGGGAATTGAGAATTCTAGCAAGGCAGAGAGGAAAGGCAGGGGTGATGATAAAAACCAGCCTGGCCTACTGGATAACACCCAATACACTAGCCCCTGTGCCCTGGCTGCAGGCCCGTGATACAGTCAGAGGGTTTCAGGTTGGTCCCATCCTGCCTGAGAGCAGAGCAAGCCTTTAGCTGGCCTGGAGAGGTGACTAGCCACAGCCTTGAGAGGGGAAAACTGATCAGCACCAAGGCTGTAGTGAAGGAATTATATCACATGGCCCGCTGGTTTGTAAACAAGAAACTCACTCCGAAGCCCGGAATCTCAGTTAATAGGAATTTCTTTACCGGCCTCCCCTCCCTGTGGATGACTCTATTTTCCTTGGCCCCTGTGGGATGCCAAGTGCCTGACAAAGGTGAGCAGTGAGCTACCCTGTTGAGTGATTTGGAAAGTTTGCGTGGCCAGAGGGACTGGGGAAGGACAAAGGAATGATTGGGTGGTGTGCGCATCTACAAAAAGCTGGGGCAAGAGAAGGCGTTTAGCTGCAGAAACACTTTCACAATCACCCCCACCCCAGTTACTCTCCACTTGGATTAACCTTCTCATGAGTTCAGGTGGGAAATGGGAAAGGAGGGAGAAAAAAGAAAGGGGCGGAGGGATTGGTGAAGAGACAGAAGGTGGAAGATGGGTGACAGGCAATGAGTAACCAAAGACGATCGTGAGAAAGGACATTGAATTTGTTTCAGTCAAGACCAAACTCACCCTCAGCACCTCTCTGTGGGTCCACGTTTGTTGTGTAAATAATTCCTCATGTCCAGTCCCTCCAGAGTCTCCCCTGAGGGCACCGGGGGCTCATGTACGTCATTTTCCTTTTTCATGTAGTGCCTTTCACATGGTTTCTCCTACAAGGTGATATTGGTGGCCTTTTTTTTTTCTTCAAAGAGCTGTTTTTTTTTTTCCCTCTCCATAGGGGCCTTTCTGAGAAAGAAATTGAATAATGTATGTTAAAGATATCTAAACAGTAAGAAAACATATTTTACACAATAAGGTGTCTGGGGCCCAAGTAATTGCTTTTTTCAAGTGATACATATATCTGCTTCTCTGTTTGCTGACCTTTCTACCTTTCTTTTTTTCAGTGGGAAAATGTGTCCGGTTCCCTAAAAGCTTTAACTGCTAATACCTGGGGGTGGGCGGAGGGTGTGGAGGTGCCTGAATTAGGACAGGTGTATCTGGCAGAGATCTCAGGTGTGTCTCTATTAGGGAGATGAACTCCCGCCAAGATATGTTAGCGGCTGTTTAAGGATCATTATGATATCCAGGTGATACTGAATTCTAAGGAACTACTGCTAGCCACTGGGTAGGTGGGAAGTGGGGGAGAGGAGAGGGTGATATTTCTAAATGGTAGGTGTAAAAGAGTGAAAATAATTTCTTTCCAATAATGAGCTCATTCCCAGTTGGCGAATATGTATTTTTAAAGCCGTGCTAAATTAAAGAATCCAACTGTTTCCCTAGTAGTTTGTTGCACATGGGTTCAGGGAGACTGTGGGATATCCAGAAGCGTTCTATACATAATTGGATTTAATTGCTCAAAGAGTTACTGGAGCCTTCTTTAATCAGAATGGAAATAAGGAGAAGCTGAGATCACACAGATACGTGGTACTTAAGTGAGTAAACCAAGGGTGTGTCTCCATGTAGCTGTTGGTTGGCAGAAGGAAAGCGGGGCTAGAGTTAGGGAACTTGCCAGGTTACTTTCTTTCCTCCTCCTTATTTCTGCAGCTCTGTAGTGTTTCCTGCTGAGAGGTCTCCTTGCCTAGGTTGTAAAGCTCTTTGGCTGAGATGGGTGACAACGATGAGGACAAAGAACTGAAGCAGAAATTAAACTTTTCCTCTTGTGAGGAAGAGCATGAGAACGAAGGGCAAAAGGAAACACAAGAGAGCAAGGAGCCCCAGAGCCAAACCCCAGAGAAGCCTGGAGCTCAGGATTCAGGATCTGTTCAGGCGGCAGAGCTTACACCTGTCAGGACTCCCCTTAGTGACGTACGTGACCTCAACACATTTCAGGAAAAAGGCCAAGCGAGTCCAGGTCAGGGTCTGAGAACTCCAGTGTCACACTCTCTCACACGTCCTGAAACCCCAGCCCCGCCAGACAAGGGCAAGCCGCCACGCTGCGAGAGCCCCTTCACTCCCAAAGTAAGTCCATCGCTGGGGAGGAGGGAGCCAGGCCGCTGAGGTCTGTGTTCCTTTGGCGGACGGAGAACGAGGGCCCAGTCCTATGTACGTGTGGCAGATCTGTTTCACAGGCTGTATCTATCTTCAGTTACGTATTTCCTGGTGAAAATGAAGAAGAGTTTAAAGTTACCAGAAAACAGAATTAAGTGTCTTGCCAGCTGTCTTCTTAAAACCATTGGTGTAGGCCACAGATAAATCTTGGGTGGGGAAAAAGTTCCTAGTGAAAGAATATTGGAACTGGAAAAAATACTGAGATCTACAGCCTGACCTGTACTCTGCCTGTGAGAAAACCAAGGTCTCAGCAGAGAAAGTGGCCTGTAGCTCAGGCAACGGCAGAGAAAGGACTGAGAAACATGGTCTTTGGGGCTTGGTCTACTGTTCTTGCCATTACGCCAACTGGCTCTATTCTTCTGTGATTATTTACTAATATTTCCTAATATAAGAATGTTCACATTCACTATTTAACATATTTTTTGTCTCTTTGCTGCTGCTCTTTCCAGAAAGAAGTCCTCTCCCTTCCTTGGTCTAGTGAGGTACAGGCTCTCATATGTGAACACAGAGGTAACTTGTTGATACTCCTTTATAAGCTGAGGATGGCAAATAGGTAAAGGTCCCAAGTAAGCAGGTTCCTTTATCCTTGCTGTGATTGAGCTCCTATTATATCATTCATGTTATTAAAGCCGGGACTGGGGCAGGGTTACCTCTAATAGACTGGTGCCGCGGCGTGTGAGCCTTAGGCCTGGAATCAGCTCTGCTTCCCGCGGCCTCAGCTTGAGGTGCTTAAATCATCATAATAACATCTGTGCTACTGACGGCAGCACAGTCACTGTCAGCAGGTCTCTTTTGTACCTGCTGAGTATGGGTACCACAACTACCAGGAAATACTAAGCTTCTTGTTTGAATGGTAGACAAACTACTTTAATACGCTCGTGCGTCTGCCTGTGGGTTTTTCAATGGTCCCAGTAACCAATCAATTAACCATTTATTTTCTGAGAACCCACTGTGGGCTGGGAGCGCGAGGCAGTCTCTGGCAGGGGAGATGTGCCTACGGATACTATGTGAGAGGTGATTCAAGAGTGGTCAGAGTTCTCTGGGTGGACTGCTTCTCAGTGGGTAGTCAGGAAAGAAATGAAGGTGAAGGAAGCGTATGAAGGGCAATGAAAGTTGGTATGGTTTTAATACGTGGAAATTATGGGGAGAGTGGGCTAGGAGCATGGAGTTCAGAGCAAGCGTAAGCGGGAGGAGACGTGGCGCGGTATGTGTGTTTCATCCACTCATTGAAAACTTAATTGAACACCTTGATATGCTAGCAGACCTTCTGCTGGCAAACCCTTCACTACCTCAGAACGTGCCTACAGAATGAATAAAGGTAAACAACAGCGGTAAATAAAGTTCAGATCAGGTGTGCTAGAGGACTTGTAGAGCATGATGAGGAATAGTGGGGAATTAAGTTTCGAGATATCCAGGACACCTTTCCAGAGAAAGTAATGTTTGAGAGCAGTCTTACAGGATGATTCGCAGTTTGCTAGGAAAAGAAGGGAGTGAGAGCTCGAGGCTGAGGGAAAAGCATCTACCAAGCTATGGAGGGGAAAGATCACGCTACACCTGGAAAACCGCTTGTTATTCAGAGTGGCAGGGGTCTGGCAGTGAGGCCAGAGTAGGTAGGTAGCAGCTACACTGAGATTTTATCCTGAAAGTGTTGAGAGAGCCATTAAATGGTTTTGGTCAGAGGCAGTTTTGAAAAATCATGACCTTCATGTGAGGGATGGAATGGAGTGGGAGAGACCATGGGGCAGGGCAGTATTCATAATAGATCTACTGAGAAAAAAGAAGGGCCTGAACTTGGATAGTGGTAGACAGTGATGAGTTGAGAGATGCTTAGGAATGGCTAACTGACTTGATGGAGGGGTTGAGGGAAAAGCAGGGACCTAGGGTGTTGTGAGGCTTCCTGCTTGTTTGACAGAGTAGATGGTACCTTGAATCAAGGTAGGTGACCTTAGAGGATGTACAGGTTTGGAGAAAGAGATGTGGTGTAAATCGTTGGATAAGTGGTTCTGCAATGCAGGAAAACCACCTAAGTTGGAGATCTGTATTTGGATATCATCAGCATTTAGGAAGTTGTTGAAGCCATGGGTGTGTATAAGTTTACACAGTCTGTGTGCCAGAGTAAGAAGAGGAGTGGTCCAAGCTAGGGACCCTAGAGATGCCAAGATTTGAGGGACAGAAAGAAAACAACATTTGGGAGGGAAACTCGAAATGCAACTGGGAAAGTACACACTTTACAAAAAATATAGTTTGGATCAAGGTCAGAGGAGAGAGGCCAGGGGGATGATAATTCGTAATGTTGTGCTAAAGACAGGGATGCAGAGGAAAGGAGGATTGGCTTAGTTCAGCCTTGCTCAGGGGATAGGACCAGAAATCACGGGAAATGACTTCAGGTCCCCATAAGGACTTCCTAGCACAATTATCTAGAGATAGCAGAGCTTCCTTAGGAGGTATAGTAAGGTCCCTGTGGCTAAATGCATTCAACGCTCTTTGATGACCACTTGGTAGAAAAACACTGTACCAGGGATTCAAGCATCAGGGAACTAATTGTACCAACTGGGCCTTTAAAGACTTTCCCAGTCCCTGTGATGTTGTGTCTTGGTGGGAGGTTGCCTCCCTCTCCTCTCACCATCTTCAGAAGTCAAGGAGCTATTCCCCAAATTTCCTTTCTGTTAATTGTCTGTAGTAAGAGCTGTTACTTATACAGAAGTAGCTACACTCTCTGCAACACGTTTATACTCTCAACCTGGTCATCTTTCCAGAAATTTTCAGTCTACTTTACTTCTAGGCAGAACTCACTTTCATACATCTTGTTGCAAGCTGTGTTCTTTTAGATTTCAAAAGGATTACTCATAATTCTATCATTTTGGCAATAAAATGCATATTAACATAATATCATTTGCTATATTGTAAGTGGAGTTCACAAAATCTATCAGCCCTCATATTTCCAGACTAGGAATTCTGATAGTCTTCCTTGATAGGAATACTTTTCCTTACTTTTATCTGAAAAGTTTCTAGGCCTTTTTGTTGTCCTTGAACTGTAGCAACTGGAACTATGTGAAACATACCAGGTGTGGATGCCCCACTGTTTCATATGTGACAGATGCATTTTATTTTCCATATGATAATCACCATCACAAGAAAACTGTTTCAGAAAATGATTTACTATAATTCTAACTTCATTTCCTGAATCACATTGACAACTGAGAAATATATAGTATAGTTTTATTTCTTTTGAACCAATACTCAACCCTTACAATAAACTTATGGGAAAATTGTTTGTCATTGATGGCTTTGTCTGATAATATCCCCAGGGCTGTTGACCCTCTGAACTCTAAGACATATGTAAAACCCTTGGCAAAACTCTTGACTGTGTCAATTTTTCTTCACTTAAAAAAATGTTAGGCTGCTATGTGTACTCTATAGCTTCTTTCATTTCTGCTTCTATCAGTCATTTAATGAGTATTTATTTCTGCTTCTATCATTAATCTAATAATGAGTATTCATTAGTAAGTTTAATAGCCATTCTTTGTAGCCTCACATTCTTCAATTACATTTTTATATACTGAATCATATTGTAATCTAGCTTCTGCTTCTACACTCGAAAGTCGTGTGCAGAGAATATCAAAACAGAATTCTTCTCCAAAGAGCCTCACAGTACAATGATGACACTATGAGGTTACATCATGGCCCCTGTGTCTACTACTGTCCTCTTGAGGATCTATTACCAGCTATTCCTCTGGCCCCTGGCACTTAGATCATAATAGCATTCTGCCGTCTCATCAGAATTCTTTGTCTTTGATTTCTCCCCTCTGTCGTTTGATTTAGTTCTGGTTAGGTTTTAGGCCGATGTTCTCTTACTGTACCCCACTTGGAGTGGTAAGCCCTGCACATTTTCCTATTGACTGGTATGCTAGCTGTAGCCACTGCAAAGCCTTGCATCTTAAGGGCTTAGAGTATTACTTTTCAGTCTCCTTACCCCACTTCCTGGAACTTTTCTCAATTTGTGCTACATTTTTAGTGGACTTGGAAACTTCTTTTTCCATGTTTAGATAGTCTACGAAATCTTTCCCTTACAAAGTGATTATTTCTGAAACATCAATGAACTGCTGATGAATGGACTGTGCATTCCTTAAGAGCCAGAATTCACCTCTGGTCCCTTCAGCACCTAACCCAGCATCTGCTACTTAGTAGGTACCAGACAAATATTGGGATGAATAATTGAGGGGAAATTAACTATACAGTCTGAGAACATAAGCACCAGGTCTTCTAGAGTCATTTTCATTTGTCTAAGCTGAAAGGTCATCTTTAAAAAGCTGGAGGTAGGACTAGAATTGGTGGTCTCATAGCTGACTATCAGAATCGTCCAGGGGAAGAGGGTGGAGCTTAACAGAAGTACAGATTGCTGTGCTGATCCCAGGAATCAAAATATCTAGAGGTAGACTGGGAATCTGTATTTTTCATAAGAGAGCCAGTTACAATGTTTGCAGTGAACCAGATACCCTCTAAGGGGTATCTTTCAGCAATAACTTTCTTTGGTTCAAATATTAATTAACTAACTGATACAGAACCATTTTTTAAAAATTACCTCCATTCTGATTTGCCTTTTATCATCCTCATTCAGGGCCAGGTGAGCCAGTCGGGGATCTCTTCAACAGGGAAGCTCCCCTCCCGAAGCTCTAAGCATCTGAAGCTCACACCTGGTCCCTTCACCGATGCGATGACCTCACTGGCTCTGGTCAATATTAATCCCTTCACTCCGGAGTCCTATAGGAAACAATTCCTTAAATCCAATGGCAAGCGGAAAACCCGAGGCGACCTGTAAGTGTCCTGTTGCTATGACTTTTGAGAACTGATCTTACTATTGCCAAGTAGAAGGGGGAGTGTTAAACATTAGGAATAAACAAGAAGTCTGTCTGAATGAGTCGACATCGTGTTTATATATTCCCTCCTTTCTAAATGTCAGCGCTGGCTTTAACCTTCTTTGTCACAGAAATCTCTTTGTCTTCAGAGATGCTGAAGTGCACCGTAAAATGCCTTCTCTTTGAAAGAACAGGGCAGAGTAAGCAATAGATCTGTCTTATATTAGGAAGTTGAATGGGCTACGGAACTGCACTCAAGGGCTCCCCTCTGGTTACTACAGAGTCCAGCAGTTGGGGAAGGTGTAGTGCTCGTTCCAGAGAGTATATTGCTGTTTTGAGTTTAGTGGTGTGACTGGTGACGAGAGCTACAGAGCAAGGATTTGAACTTCTGTGCACGTGATGGAAGGCTGGCTGAAGAGAAAAAGAGAGTGCTGCTTTTGGAGGTGCTAATAAATGGAAAGCCAGCTGCACTGTTCCACAAAGGCCGCTGAATGGTAGAAATCACCTAAATAAGGACAGTGCAGATTACTCAGGGACATTTCTTTACTGTATCCTCAATGCTGCTTTTTTATAGACTGGAAGCACCTCTAAAACGGGCCAGTCATTTATGCTTAGATGTACTCAGCAGAATAAACACACAGCTAACAATCTAAAAGCCTGTAGAACAGTTAATGTGCTGTGTTCTTTCGGAATGCATGACTACATGTTAATCAGCCTTGTAGCCAGAATAGGTTTTTCTCAATACTATTTCCTGGATCTTAAGTAAACGGGACTTCAGCACAAGCACACTGGTCTATTCTTGTTACTAGTCCACTGCTTTTAGCTCTTTAGGATCTTTGTAAACCTTCAGAGTGAATGGCTTCACCTCTCACTGAAGCTAGCAGGAAAAGACTGCTGATTTGAATTCCTGGCCCTGAAAGTGATGACATTTTAGTACAATAACTTAGTGATGCTGAGAGGGTATTTTCCCCTCTTCTTCACTGTGGCGTTGTTATTTTATAAAGTATTAGAATGTAGTATTAAATGTAAGTCACAAGTGTCCTGCATCACCTAATTTGCACGTGTGTAATGTCCTCCACTTGCCCCTTCTACCCTGTACTCGTCCAGAAGAAGAACCTAGCTGGCTGATCTAGAAACTGAAATTTTGCTTAAAGATCCAGGATGCATCTGCTCGTGCCAAAGAGGGTGTCCGTCAGGGACTTCAGCTTAATGAAAAGTAATTGAAAACATCTTAGCCAGGATTAGAGCACATTCTGCTATACTTACAGTTGGCTTGTGACCCTAAGGCAGGCCGGGTTCTAAGGGAGGCGGGTGTTGCAGGGGAAACATATACTGGTGGTGAAGACCCCTTAGAGTTTCAGGTATGTTCTGCGCACTCTCTTGATCCGCATCTCAGCATACCTTGTTCCATTTGCCTAAAACCCTGTTCTTTTCTCTTAGCTGGTTCCTACTCATTCTTGGAATCTTACCTTACATGTCCTCTTTTTTGGGAAAGGCTTTTACTCTTCAAATAATGAATTGGGTGCTGTCTATGGTATCCCTCGATATCTTGTTTTTATCCTGTCCTAAGTTCTTGTATTGAAAATTTCTGTTTATCCCTGTGCCCAAATATAGATTGAAGAGGGGAAGTAATTGTCGTATTTACTTGTAGAGCCCCCAAACCTAGCATAGTACTAGGCTCAATAAGTGCTAATCATACTCTGATATCACTTTTTTTTTTCCAAGTGAGGAAGCTGGTCCAGGAGAAGGCAAGGTAGAACAAGGGCTGCCTGCCAAGGTGAGCACAGTTCTTTGGTCCAGCCGTCGTAACACAGTCATTTCATCCTAATGTCTCCTTCTTTCTCCCTCCCTCCCTCCTTTCTCCCTTCTCTCCTCTCCAACCCTCCACATACCTTGTAGTAAATATGTTTTGCAGCTAAATTTATCTGGGCTCTTATCAGGGTCTATATTCTTAGCTAGTTGTTACCTTAGCAGACAGTGTCTAACAAATCTATTGCTGAACCATTACCTTGGAGTATTCTTCAAGGCTACTGCTACTGTCTTTGATCTGGGGAAAAATTATATACGCCAGAAGAAGTGAAGGGAAAATCAAGATATTTAAGGTCCAAAAATGAATAAGACAAAACAGAGAAAAAGGGCATAAAGCCAGAGGTCTAGACGTAAAATTTACCTCTTAAATGTGTCAGTATCCATTGATTTTTATAATGTTGATCTAGTATCCCTCATTTGATAACATAAACTAAGAAAATAATGCTGTAAATATTAATACCAGAGATGTTTGTTGCAGCCTTAACTGTAATAGCAAAAAAAAAAAAAAAAAAGGGGAGTACTGAATGTCCAATTATAGAAGAATGGCCAAGTAAATTATAGTTTAAAGTCAGTGGAATATTAAATTACCATTAAGGTGCTTGAACATAGGCATGTTTTCATGATATTATAATGTTCAGTGCATGTAAGTGGGAGGGGGAGGGTCGGGGAGGGGGAGGGGGAGGGAGTGATATGGATGGTAAGGTGGTACTTGGTGTCTGAGATGAGGCTGGTAAGGTAGCAGGTAAGCACTACCAGCGCCTTCAGGCCTCTGATCAGAAGTGTGGGTTCCTAACTGATTCACTTTGTTATAAAGCAGAAACTAGCACACCATTGTAAAGCAATTATACTCCAATAAAGGTGTTAAAAATAAATAAATAAATAAAATAGTAAAAAAAAAAAAAAGTGTGGATGCCTCATGGGAAACAATTAGGTTTGTCTGATTCTACAGCATCATTTTGCAAAAGCAATCTTCCTATTAGAGGAGATGGAGAGAGGGCTGGTAGCTGTAGCAAATCCAGACTTGGAGGAAACAGAGCTTGAGACTGGCTAAGGGCAAGGGAAATTATAGATCTTGTTGATGAGGACTGGTTGGGACTGCATGTGGAAAATGAAGAGCTAGTAAGAGTCAAGATATTTTAAACACTTAAAGTTGGATGGCAGAAATTCTTGCTAAGGAGGATATTGGGGAAAAGATGAGTTCACAGAGACGCATCAGCTTGGACTGAGATTCATATAAATCTCTGCATATTTTTGTCATCATAACCACCATTTACTGAGAATTTTATATATATATATATTTGTAACATATATAATTCCCGTGTGATGTTTGACAGGACCCTGATGCATAGCTGCTATGATCCTCATCTTACAAATGAGAAAACTGATAAAGGGGTTCAGTGATTGCTCAAGTTATTTACTAGCAGAGCAATGAGTGATGTCGCTAGTTAGCCAGTAGCGGGAGTGGTTGCTGTATCTGAGCACACATTCTGAAATAATCAATTTGACAATTTTGTTCTCCAGACTAAGATTTTTTTGGGAAGCAAACTGAACACAGTATGTTTATTCAACTTGAGATGAAACAGCAGCAGCCAGACTGTGACACAAGTAAACAAGAGTCAAAGAGAGGTGTTCTCTTTGTTTAACATCCTCCTCCAAGAGCCCACCCGCTCCTTCAGCTCAGGACAGTAGCTCTGGCTGTGAGTGAGGTGTCCCCTCTAGGCACATATAGGGAAGAAGAGTATGGCCAGACAGAGGAAATAATACAGAAAAAGATGTAATAATATAGCAAAGAGAAATGCCAGTACAGAGTTGTATGACAGGTTATAAAGAACACAGAGAAGGTAGTCAGCAATTGTGGCAGGGTTGCAGAGGCGTTTGCTACCAAGAATATTGATGGATTTGCCTCAAAAGGCTTTTTGAAAACTTAGAGGAATTTAGGAATAATATGCCTTAATTTTATTCTCACAATATGTTAGGGAGAATTATTTTTTTTACTGAAATATTTCAGAGATGTGTTCTACGAGAAACCAACATGGCTTCCCGCTATGAAAAAGAATTCTTGGAGGTGGAAAAAATCGGGGTTGGGGAATTTGGTACTGTCTACAAGTGCATTAAGAGGCTGGATGGATGTGTTTATGCAATAAAACGCTCCACGAAACCTTTGGTAGGATCATCAGATGAGTGAGTACCTTTTAAATGTACTAGAAATACACACTTGGATTTGTCAAAGCATTTTGAATCAGGGCACTGACGTCATTTGCTACATTTTTTTAATCACCTCCCCCACCCCCGACCCACTGAAAGTTGTCTAACATTCATAACCTTTCTGAATTTTCAAGATCAGAGATAAGTTATTTCCTGAAATATACCATGAGCATTTGGGATCATGTTGTGTTTTTGTTTTGTTTTTTTATAGTTCTTGTGGCTTTTACTACTGATCTTACTGGTTTTTTTTTTTTTAACAAATAGATTTATGGAATGATCTTCTGGTGCCTGTTTAGTTCATCAGAAATATTACCAAGTTATTATTAACTCACTGGTTATCTCTACTTTGCATTAATAATAAATTCAATAGTCAAGTTTCAAAGTTTCCTTCCTTGTAAGCAAGGAAAAACTAACAAAAATTTAAATTTCATTCCCAGAACTAAATGTTCAAGACTTCTTCCTTTCCACAAGGAAAACAAATATTTTCAGATTCAGCCACTGCTTTTTATGAACTCTGGGGAATATAATACTAAAATGCTGAATCTGACATCAGTCTTTGGAATTCTTCATTTGAATAATGAAATTGATCAAGTACTATAGTTTGCTTTTTGTGTGTTGGATTTCCTATTGCATAATGAATATCTGCCCCCCAAGACTGCCCCTGTGACTACATCATACTGGCTGAGTTTAATATTGACTATAATGATCGTTTAGCCTTCATAGGGAAGGTAGAGGGCCCATCACAATATCCACCATCAAGTCCATTTCTTCTTAAGCCCATCAGGGTTTTTAGATTGTGATACAGTGAAAATAAGAATCAAAGCAGCTCTGGGCTTCCCTGGTGGCGCAGTGGTTAAGAATCCACCTGCCAATGCAGGGACACAGGGTTCGAGCCCTGGCCTGGGAAGATCCCACATGCCGTGGAGCAACTAAGCCCGTGCACCACAACTACTGAGCCTGAGCTCTAGAGCCCACAAGCCATAACTACTGAGCCCACGTGTCACAACTACTGAAGCCTGCGCACCTAGAGCCCGTGCTCCGCAACAAGAGAAGCCACGGCAATGAGAAGCCCGCTCACTGCAACAAAGAGTAGCCCCCGCTCACCACAACTAAAGAAAGCCCGTGCACAGCAATGAAGACCCAACACAGCCATAAATAAATAAATAAATTTATTTATTTAAAAAAAAAAAAGAATCAAAGCAGGTCTGCTGCTGAGGTAATAACCACCCAAGATTCCTCTCTACATATGTCATGTTCAATCAAAAAACCATGGACTTTGGTCCAGGACAACCAAGGTTCTGGTCTTAGATCTACTATCACCAGCTTGACTTTGGGTCAGTCACTTAACTTTCTAAAGCCTTAATCCTTGCCACTATATCATACTGAGGCGTTACAAACATTAAATGTGATAAAATAGTAAGCAAGCAGTGAACACTCAGTAAATGTTCTGCCGTTATTAGTAATGCCTCAGAGCTTGTCTTTTAAAAGCCTTTGTATGTCTATTATCTTGATTCAGTTTTCTCAGTGCTTTTCCGTCTCTTAGGAATTTGGCTATGCATGAAGTTTATGCTCACGCGGTGCTTGGGCATCACCCCCATGTGGTACGTTACTACTCTGCATGGGCAGAAGATGACCACATGGTCATTCAGAATGAATACTGCAATGGTAAGTACGTGGTCTAATATCTATGGAGAGGGAGATGAACTTTTAAGTCTTCAGAAAAAAATCTCTGCCTCCTTCTTGTAGCTTATGGCAGGTATATTAGAGTCATACCTAAAAGTCTGTACTACTGTTTTGTTTGGAAACAGACAGCTGGAGAAAATGAGTTGAGCTGGAAAGGAATTTCAGGCTTATGCTGTTATGTGTTTCTTTCAAAGCTGATGCACAGCTAATACACAGAAGCTATCACATCCTTCACACTTTAGTTATTACTTAAAGAGAAAACTTTCACCCTGGTGGTTTGAATGGTAAATCATCCTTTTACCATTTACTAGGTATTCTAAAAGATGTAAGCCATAGTCCCTACGATTTTGGGGAAGGGGTGGTAAACTTATATAGCCAACTTCTGATTAACTTTGAAGTGGATTCCTGTGTTTGGGGATTGTTCATGTTTCTTGCTGCTTCTGACCTTTGAGCTTTAAGTATTCTCAGAAGAGTAAGGGCATGGGGTGGGGTGCTGGGACTGAAACTTAGTGACCTCAGATATATTCTCCTAGATCCTTCAGGACCATATATACATCGTAACCAGTAAAACCTTTTTTTTTCCTGGGCTACTTAAATTATAAAGAGTGGTCCTTCGGATTAACGTATTTCTAATCCATGATTAATATTTCTAATCTATGATTAAGGGGTGACACAACAGTAGTTGTGTATTGTTATTCTCGGAAATACATTTTCATCAAAATGTTCAGTGGTAAAGTAGAAAAGTGCTACCAGTTGAATAGAAGCTTGCCATCATTTTAGGATGCATCCATATTTTACAATCCATATTTTAGCCACAGTAATATTGGATAACGGCATCCCCCCCACAACATGTACACCCACCCTGTGCTTCTTTAATAGTACAGTCTGTCTTTGGGTAAGTTTGATGACCACTGGATAGCCCTGAGTATGTACGTCCAGCCTGGCTTTTGAGGGCAGTGATCACTGATAAAGCTTCATCACCGTATACATGATTGATTTTATAAGTAGGTAAGTAAATAACATTACGAGTTGCTAAAAACATAGAAAATGGTATAGAAGGCATATCCTATAAAATAATGATTTGGCATTTCCCTTATTGTTTCCTTAGAGCCTGATTTTCTCATAGCCTTACCTGTGAATTTCATGAGTTTTTTTCCTTAATAAGCTCACCCCAAATCCCTTTTTCTAATAGTTTCTTTGGGATTAAAAAATGGACCCTTTCATTATACTTGTGATTGAGAGGTTGAGACTTTCTTATCATCTTCTCTTCTTAATTTCCTCTTATCATAACCTGAGATTGCCTATTCTTTTTCTCTCTTCCCTCTCTCTATAAAGAAGATTGATTTTATTTCCATGACATTTAGCTACTAACAAAGAGAATATCAAATTAAAAAATTAATAAAGGGAAACACAACTAATTTTAACCTGCAGGCAATGTAAATTTTAACTGGGGCAATGTAAAAGTTTCAAATTTTCAAAAAGAATAAGATGAAGTGATCTATTACAAATCATCTTCTAATTCTTTTCAACATTTCAATACCTTCTATAGGCTCGACACTGTATTAAGCTCTAGGGTGAGAAATACTGTAGAATGAGATAAGGTAAGTAAGTCCTTATCTTCGAGGAGCTTTATTCCATCTCCTCTGTTAAAATGAATACAAAAGAGACAATCTGATGCAAAGCCATATGGTACAACTGTGGATACAAAGCGTTCAGAAAGGATGAATGTGAACAAGAGGCAGTGTGGTGGGACGGGCCTGGGCTTTAAAGTCAGGCAGACCTGGGTTCAAAATCCAGCTCTGTCACATAGTAGTTGTAGGATCCCTGGGCTGTCATTTAATCTCAATGAGTAAAGAGACAGTAATATTTACCTAAGGGAGTAGTTTGAAAATTAGCAGCAATATATGTCAAATGCTAGCACAATATCAAGTCCCAATACATAGTAAGAACTTGATAATACTTGTCATTAGCATATCCGGAGAAAATCTCATAAAGGAGGTAAGACTTGAATGAGACCTTGCAGAAGGATTCCTAGAGTTTAGGCAAGGAGAAGGAAGACCACCCAGTTAGGGGAACAGCAGGCAGGCTAAGAGCACCGTGCTGGGAAGGGTCTGGCCTAGCAGATGGTAAGGAGACTAACAGGCCTGAGGTGACCCTACAGGAGGAAATAAGATCAGCAAGGTAAAGGGTGGGAAGACTGCAGTGAGCCGTGAAAGCCAGGCAGTGAGTCTGACTAGATGGGATAGATTACGGGGAATCATTGTTTGTTCATCATGGAGGTTCACCAGCTTCACTCAACGCTTGCCAATTAAAATGGGACTGTGATTTAGCAAAATGTAATTCACATACATTGAACCTTTCATATGTGAACTGATCATGGAAAATAAAGCATGCCCTTATACCTTGTTTGTAGTTAAGGATAATCCATGTTGAGACTTTGCCTGATGGCTCTAAGTAAAGGATAATAAGCCCAAAGTATGTGTAAAGTAGCGGAGTAGTCGGTGCCTCATTCTTTCCACTCCCTCCCCACTGCATCCTCTCCCTCTTTCTCACCTCTTCATCCTTATGCCCTGTTTCCCCATGCCCACCCTTACCCCTCACCCCTAGCCTCTCATAGCAGTCCGGCTGGAACATGTACTCTTATGGTGTTAACTCTGATTATAAGTTAGATGATTTTGATAACTTAGATTTTAACTATTAGAGGCTAACAGTCATCTGATTTCCCCTCCTGTCCCTCCTGAACCCTGAACTAATCAAAAGTTCCCTGCTTCTCTGACACCCTAGCCAAGATCCCCTACGAGCAACCTCTGGGCCAGCCTCAGAAATCTGAAGGTTTTCCGGTAGCAGGCTGATTCTGCAACCAGGATTCTAACCGATTCAGGACTGAATGATTAATCTCTCCCTAAAGGCAGTATTTTCTTTTGACGTCTCTGTCACGGAAGTTTTACAGGGCATGTTCCCCTAGAATGGTGGTTCTCATACTTGCTCAAGTGACGTGACATTCAGAAGTCTGTGTCTTCTGTGGAACAACATGAATACTGGTTATATTTTTCCACCAAATAAGGAACAACTTTACCAGCAGAAAAATATGCTTTGTGTTGTTGGTGGCAACCTAAAATCAAGATTGTGAGAATACAAATGTATGAACACAATATCCTGTTGAGTCGTTGGCCTGCTTTTTGCATTTCATTGTTGGAAGGCATTTGCTATTTATTTGTTTCGGTATCTGTTAGGCCTCACGAGCAGACAGGAAAACATGGATATGTTTTTCTTAAGTTTTTTTTTTTTTTCCTGCCAAGTAGGGTGAGTATCTTTATTTTATCTAAAGGAAGGAATTCAGCAACTCATCTCATAAAGGTGGTTTGAAAAGAGCTGCCAGGAGCTGGCTGTTTTCTCCTAGGGCACAATGCTGGCAGGAGCCAACTCCAGGGGGTACCTTGGGTTACAGAGCTAAGGCTCCAGTGTAGCTGGGTGAGATTAGGAGGGATTAAGTTTACAGTTCATTCAGTATTGCTATGTCTATAAACACGTACTTCCTTGTTAATACTATTTAGTAAAGAACAGTTAACTATGCTCTTCTATAAGAGTGTGTGGACGACCAGCTTTAGCTCTAGCAAAATGAGGATATTCTAATACAGTCGTATAAACGAGTACTTTCCAGTAACTTCTACTCTTCTAATTACCTCTTGGCTATCTTTAATATTACCTATAGAGATTCTAAGTAACTAAAAGTGCTGCTAGTACTGGTCTAGTTACCCTTACTAAATAGCTGCAGCTCTTCAGGGGATTAGAAATACCTCTGCTTATAATCTAAAGGAACATATTAAGTGGATCCTAAGTAACCTAGGATGCTTCTTTCTTTCCCTACCTTTCATAGGGTCCTTGACTCAGCCTTTCTTTTCCCTCTGTTGCCAGAATAGACATTCAGTTCAGAAAATACTTATTACATGCCAGACCTTGGCACAGTGAAGATGAATGAGCTGTGGACCCTGTCCTAAAGGAACACCGGGGCTAGCGGGGACCCGGGGGCTTTGTCGCAGCTCATAACCTTATCCGCAAACTTAGTATTGAGGTGACTGCACTTTTAACAAGCACAACGCACTCTTTCTTTACTTATTCTTCCTTTCTAATTAATGTCTCTGACATTCCATAAATTCTTTTCTCAGAAGACTCCCAGGGGAAAAAAAAATAACCTTTACTTTAGCCCTTTTTGTGTTTCCGAAAGGGGCTGAATTCTCCTTTCTGAACTTATTTTAACATGGCAGCTCAAGCTTTAAATTCAGTTTCACATAGATACTTTAAAATATTGATTTCCTTAAAAGTACAGTTACCATCTCAGATCCTCCTGTTCTGATATATACTTGGAGGGTGGAGCTGTGGGCTTTCTGACAGGGGGTCCCAGGAGTCTGTAATTCGACTGAAGAGGCTGCCAACAAATGCTAATTAATGAAACAAAGGGTTCAGAAGCATTCTAATAACTTAGGATAGGAGCATCTAAGATCAGGTAGTCAGATGAGCCGGGGGCCTTATCTTTTTATTGATAACAATGATAAATAGTTGATATACAAACACGGTGGCTCAAATAGGGTTTAGGTGTATATGGAGGTTTTATATTTTCCTTGGGTCAGCAATCATTACATGTTCTTATTTCATGATATATATATATATATATATATATATATTTTTTTTTTTTTTTTTTTTTTTTTTTTTGCGGTGTGTGGGCCTCTCACCATTGTGGCCTCTCCCGTTGCGGAGCACAGGCTCCGGACGCGCAGGCTCAGCGGCCATGGCTCACGGGCCCAGCCGCTCCGCGGCATGTGGGATCTTCCCGGACCGGGGCACGAACCTGTGTCCCCTGCATCGGCAGGCGGACTCTCAACCACTGCGCCACCAGGGAAGCCCTCATGATATATATTTTAATGGAATGAAACTTGAAGCCAATTACATTAAAATTACTAATGGCCTATAATTACTAACTTGATACCAACATGGAATTATTCCTCAACACCATAGTAGCTACATGACTAGGCCTGATTGGCCTTCTGGTTAATAACTAGGTAAAGCTTTTAAAATGTTAGTTGGGGCATACTCAAAGCAATAGGGCCACATATTGGATACCTAGGATATGGCATTTTCTTTTCCTCTTTAAAGGCCTTTAATTCCTCTTTCCAATATGTCTATGGTATAGACAGGGATCAGATCTTATGTTTCAAACTGACACTGAAGCAGTTTATACTTGCTGGACTGCGTTCACTCATGAGGAATTTATTGAATACGTACTATGCTTTCATTTATAAGATTCATACCTTTTCTCTCATTTTGCGGGGCTACTCTCTGTTTTTCTTTCCCAGGTGGGAGCTTGCAAGCTGCTATATCTGAAAACGCAAAGTCTGGCAATCATTTCCAAGAGTGCAAACTCAAAGACATCCTTCTACAGATTTCCCTTGGGCTTAAGTACATCCACAACTCTGGCATGGCGCACCTGGACATCAAACCTAGTCAGTGCAGCTCTCCTCTGGCCGTATTTAGTTCTTTCCCCACTGTTGTCAGAATCTGTGCCTGCGTGTCTATCAAGTGTCAAAGATGCTGTTTGCTGGCAGAATCCCTTTCATCAGTTCCCCTTTCCCCCTCCCCTGCCCAAATTTCAGTTAAAGAGCTTTAACCATTTCCCCCCGGGCCTAGAGGACAGAGAGTAAGGACTCCCAGATAGTGAAGCAAAAGTATGAAAATAAGTGTTTAATTTACCGCATAGATAAGTGACAGCATATTGGCTGCATCCTGACTTTTTACAGCTAGTGCTCTACTCTTTCTAACTCAGCCCTGATCGAAGTGAGCAGAAATGAATGGTTTAGGCACTCATTAATGTGAAATGTGAGGAAATGTTGTTACTATTCTGTGGTTTTGATTATTTCTTTGTTTTGAGGCCACCAGCCTCTTCAGAGGATGGAGTATGTTTGAGGTTTAAGTTTCACTGAAATAGGTATTATCAATCACTCAGCTGTTCAGAAGTAGTGTGAGAGATTCCATGGAAGAAAAGAAACCTTGGTAGTCTTGTTACATGCACACAGAAAAGGAGGGTGACTGAAATGTTATTTACAGAAAAGAATCTCGGGTGAAAAAGTTTAGGATTCATTACTTAACGACAATTCTGTATTTTTTCAGGTAACATCTTCATATGTCATAAGATGCAAAGTGACTCTCCAGTAGTCCCAGAAGAGATTGAAAATGAAGCTGATTGGTTTCTCTCTGCCAATGTGATGTATAAAATCGGTGAGTCTGTCTTGTAACCTGATTGGTATACTATTATCCTATAAAATTTATGCTGATGACTCTACTCCATTTATTCCAGTTTTAAGAAAGACATGCTTTTAAAGAACTCTATTTCTTTTTTTCTTTTTTTAGGTGACTTGGGTCATGTGACATCAATAAGCAAGCCCAAAGTGGAAGAGGGAGATAGTCGCTTCCTGGCTAATGAGATTTTGCAAGAGGTATAGATTAGGGAAATGGAGGGTATTTTATAATCCATTGAACATTTTGAGTTTCAAATGAATGTTGACAGTGCAGGAAATGAAAAGTATATATTTATAATTTAAATTTATATTATCCTTTTTCTATCCAGAATGGAGACCAAAGATAGGAGAGAAACTTTTGCAAAAAAAGCGTGGGGAAAGCTGGCTCAAACATGGATTAATCAAAATTTTTACTGTTTTTCGTGAAGGTCCTTTCTACTTCTTAGAATTCTTAAATTTACGGATTTCCTAGTAGAAAGGAAGCTGTTATTGGTTGAACCCATCTTTATCATGCTACTATCCTTTTGATAGCACCTCCAGCTTTGGTCATTGGAATGACCTTCAGTTATTGCTCACCTTCTAAGATGTCTGTGAGTCTGGCCTAGGAAGGATATAACTTTCTACAGGATAAAAATCAGGGGGGAAAAAGAGGAGTCTTTCCTATCTGTGATCAGACAATCTATGCTTCAAGCCTCTTTCAGCCTGAGAGAGCAAAATGGCGCTGAGATTCTGCCTCAGACTCTTTGGGGCAGGGCAGTGCTAATCAAGTGGATTTGTGCCCTGAGATAGACCACTATCTTCCCTAGAGATAGACCACTAACCACAGCAGATATAACCTTGCCCACTGCGTCTGTTTAAGTTCATGTGCATTCAAATGAATCTCTCTTACCAGTTGTGTTTTAGTCTAGACTCCCTTCACTTGGCGAACTAACCGGCCTTCCTGTCTTCTGTTTTGAAGAATTATCAGCACCTTCCTAAAGCAGACATATTTGCCTTGGGATTGACCATTGCAGTGGCTGCGGGAGCAGAGTCATTACCTACCAATGGAGCTGCGTGGCATCACATCCGTGAGGGGAATCTTCCAGACATTCCTCAGGAGCTCTCCAAAGAATTTCACCAACTACTCAAGGTGGTGTCTCTAATGAAATGAAGAGAGGATGGAAATGTCTGTTTTTTAAAAAATGTAATGGCAAGTAGGTGGGAAAAGGGAAATGATGGTGCCATTGACAGCAGGGAAGCATGACTAGGAAGCCCAGAAAAACAGGACAGACTGAAAGGTTCTCTAGGAAACTTAGAGCATATCATGAAAACCTTTTGTTATAGTTTAAAACTCCTATTGTATTTTTCATTTACCCTTCCTAATAACCCCGTGAGGTGGGCAGATGAGGAAACCAAGACTCAGAGCAGTTCCTTGACTTGTATTTCACTTTCGATAATTAATTCCAGAATCAAACCTGCTCTTAGGCTCCTATGTCAGGGTTTTAACTACAGTCAATGGTAACAGTGATGTTACTCAAAAAACTGAATTTTGCTTGTATAGAGGAAATAGAAGTTACTTTATTGATGGATAACTGACAATCCCACCAGTTATTTGAACAGAAGAAAGGCATAATGTTAATTTAGGAATCTATGTGTTCCTTGTCCTTAATGATACCTGAGTATGTGAAGGGACAAGGAAAAGAAGGTATTATGTTGAAACAAAGAGAGGTACAAGAATACCTACACTGTCAAGAAGCTAGAATTATACTAGAAAAGCAATGTATATGTAAGACTTACTTCATAGCTTAAGGAACAGGATTGGTTAGAATCCCTAAAATAGCCTTAGAAATATCTGCTCTCTTGGAGATTAAATTTGAGTTTCACAGTTTACCTGAACACTTCTGCTTTCCTGAAAGAAGGCAAACCTTTCCTCACAGTGGTCTTCTGTTCATAGTCTAATCACCTATTTCTATGTGTAAATTGCTCTTAGATTTAGTTGATTCTAACTGAGTACCTCACTGCTGTCCCTGTGCTAGGTAATATGCATATGTGAATTCATTTAATTCTCACAATAGCCCAGAAGGTGAATATCGCTATCCTAAATATAGGAAAGGGAGACTGAGTTTCAGCAAAGGTACGTGATTTGCTCAAGGCTACATAATAAGTGGTGGAGCTGGCTCTGAACGTTGCTCCCCAAATGGAAGGGTCAGTGTTTTCTTCATTATTCAACACTACTAATTTCCATATATTAGGTATTTTCAACTGTATTCCAGTCATTTTAGGCTATACGCATCCTCTACCTGAAGATAAATGCTGTAGGAATACTGTCATGGTGGGATATCCTTAATTAATTTTAAGTGAAAAATGAGCATGTTATGGTAGAAAGTGAGCTGAACTAGCAGTTGGGTAACCCAAGTTTTAGTCTTGGGCCTGTCAATAACTGAGACAAGCCACTTTCTATCTCAGGACCTCAGTTTCTTCCTGCTTAAAATTAAGGCAATTAAGCTGGTTCATCATTCATCCAGCTCTAAAATATGCTACTTAAGGACAACTCAAAGGTATGGATGGCTCATGCTACCAGATAAGGATGATATTCCTCTCCCAGGTGGAGCTAAGTTTTCATTTATTTCTTCCCTTTGCACAAAGGAGAAGCGAGTTTCACAAAATCCACCGGCAGAAGCTGGGTTGGAGTTGGCTTGGGGGGGAGATTTTTCTCAACAGTGAAGGTTCTATTTCCTCCTCTTTGGTCCTACCTCATCAGAACATGATCCACCCCGATCCAGCAGAGAGACCTTCTGCAGCAGCTCTGGCCAAAAGTCGAGTTCTCTGTCCCTCCCTGGGGAAAACAGAAGAGCTTCAGCAACAGTTGAACTTGGAAAAGTTCAAGACAGCCACACTGGAAAGGTAGATTTTGGATGCTGGAGTTGAGAAAGAATCTATTGATGTACTACTCATAGTGACATGACTGGTCTGATGTGTCTTCTCTATGGATTCAAGTGGAATCCAACAGTATGACACAGGGGCCCCTGCCCACAAGGAGGCTAGTAGCATGGGGCCCTTTGTAACAAGGGGCTGGATGCTCCGTGACTAGACGGCTTGAGAGAGAAAATTCCAGTCAATGCAAATGAATACAAGGAAATACAACTGGTAAAGAAAAATTAGCAGGATTCTGAGTGACCAGAGTTTTAAAGTAACTGGTGGATGATCACCTGATATAAGATAACCATAGTTAAAGAGGGAAGATATCTATTAGAAATCCATTAAATCTTGGGGGCAGGCAGATATTCTGTCTTGGCAAATGTTTAGAGAAAGAGGTATTTTTCCAAGCCAAAGGAAGCAGTCCTATTACTTACGCATGTAAGCTTGTATTCATGCATGCATTTATTTATTAACCTATTCCTTCATTTAACAAATTAATTAATTAAATAGGGTAGGCTTGGTATTATAAAGGTCAGGAAGTGGTGTTTGAGCACGGTTCTGAAGGCATTTTAAAGTAATTATTACATACTGTGAACTGTTGAAAATATAAAAGCAGATGAGAAATGGTCCTTGTCTAGAATAAACTTAGAGGTCCAGTTTCTTTTGGCTGCACAACCCATCTTAAAATGATTAGTTTGAAAAGTCCCCCAAATGATTTCGTGGCAATGAGTTGTGGAAGCTCTAACTGAGCCTTTAGTCAGGTAATCCTTCCTAATAAGCAACTCAGTAATTTTTTGCTTTTTGAAATTGTCTAGACCAGGGGTTGGCATACTTTTCTGTAAGAACAAGATAGTATTTCACCCTTTGTGGGCCATATGATCTTAGCTGCAACGACTCAACTCTATTGGAGTGATGTGAAAGTGGCCATAGACCATATACAAATGAATGGGAATGGCTGAGTTCCAGTAAGACTTTATTTACAGAAACAGATGGCAGGCCAGATTTGACCCATGGGCTGCGCTTCGCGGACCCCTGGAGCTTTCATATATAGCCTCTAGAGTTGTTCTCTTATTTTTCTTTAATTTTAAAGACCATTTATGCCCCAATCAGTAGAATTCAGTAAGCCAAGCCTGCTGTGTGTTGAGGCATGTGTGAAGTAGCCATTTTTTAAGATAATCACAAGAGCTAATTTTCTATTCCGTGTATAATTCAGTCTTGTTTCTATAAATACTGAAATAAAAAGAAAAATCTCTATCAGTTTTTTTTTCACTTTTTAGAAAATTTTTATTTTAATTTTTTTTAAACATCTTTATTGGAGTGTAATTACTTTACGATGGTGTGTTAGTTTCTGCTTTATAACAAAGTGAATCAGCTATACACATACATATATCCCCATATCTCCTCCCTCTTGCGTCTCCCTCCCTCCCACCCTCCCTATCCCACACCTCTAGGTGGTCACAAAGCACCGAGCCGATCTCCCTGTGCTATGTGGCTGCTTCCCACTAGCTATCTATTTTACATTTGGTAGTGTATGTATGTCCATGCCACATCTATATCAGTTTAGATCATAAATATTATCTCTAATTTAGGACTAAGTAACGTACATTTTTCCTCTTTAATTCCAGGGAACTGAAAGAAGCCCAGCAGGCCCAGTCCCCCAAGGAATGCCACAGTGTCCCTGGGGTCTCTGGGACCCCCACGGGATCAAGAAGCACCAAACGCCTGGTGGGAGGAAAGAGTGCCAAGTCTTCAAGTTTCACCTGGGGGCAGTCTTCCCCATAAGAACTCCTTTCACACCAACTCACCTTTTATCCCCCAAATAGATGCCGACTGTGTCAACCTTTCTCTTGTAAAGGGAGAAACTAACGGACTTGGGTGCCCAAAGATTTCAAAAGCCACTCCTAATTTAGTATTTTCAGCCACGATCCTACAGCTATCAAGACTTCCTAGCAGCAATGGTCGTAGGTATTATCATTGGTAGCCATTTCTCTTCTCTCTTGCTACATTCCTAACACCACCTGTCAACAGTTCGTTCACTTCTCAGATTTGTTGGTGCGCAACGGGAAAGCATGGACCTCTGAACTGAAAGCAGCCCTTTGTGCAGCCTGTGGGCTATGAGGCTGCCTACCTACCTATCAAGGATCCCAGGGACTCTCCGGGCAAACAGAAAGGAATTCAATTTGGTTTTGAGTTGAGGTAACAGCTTACAAGAAAATGTGCCTGGATTTCAACATTTCCCAGGTTAGATGAATTTATTCCTCAAGGAATTTTCAGCCACTTTGAGCAAGTAGTTTTCCTACTGCATTCTCTGAATGGAGCCAACCCCTTTCTCTGATGTTGTATTTATTAAGTTAATGACTTCACCACCATATGAAGTGGGTAGAAATAAGACTACATAACTTCACATTTCTGAGCTGGCTATGAACTTGTGGAACAAAGCCACTGGGTAGAGGGTTCAAGGGAAATTTGATGTGGTTTGTTGTCCCTCAATCTATTTGCTTTGAGCCTCTTGTAACTGTTATAACTGGTTTTGATTCTCTGGCTGTCACCAATTTCTCCTTGATTTTAACAGACGTTGGCCTTGCTTCCTGTGATTTAACTTATTTTATCCAAATCCTTTACTCTGTATATATATTTTTAAAGGACTAGAATGTTTGTAAATAAAGGTTTTTATCTTGTCCAAAGCCAAATATGAGTAAAGCACTCGTCTTTATAAATATGCAACTAACAAAGAATACGAAATTTATGTTGGAAACCATGAGTAGATAGGAGAGAGAATCCAATAGGCTGGTACTAACAGGTCTTGGCTTTAAGGCCCAGCTTCACGGCCCTAAAAGCTAATAATGGCCAAGCTATGATACAAAATAATGTTGGTCGTAAAGGCATTTGAGAACTCCTAGTTGTGTCATATTGATGACGTTAGCCTCTTCATGGCTCGTAGGCTTTTTGGCTGCCTTGTTTTCTTCTTTTCCCTTAATTTTTAAAAGCAAATTAAGAAGTTTTTAAAATTGAATGAATCGGGCTCCCCTGGTGGCGCAGTGGTTGGGAGTCCGCCTGACGATGCAGGGGACACGGGTTTGTGCCCCAGTCCGGGAGGATCCCACATGCTGCGGAGTGGCTGGGCCCGTGAGCCATGGCCGCTGGGCCTGTGCGTCTGGAGCCTGTGCTCCGCAACGGGAGAGGCCACAACGGTGAGAGGCCTGCGTGACGCAAAACAAACAAACAAATTGAATAAATCATTGAACAAACCATCACATCATTCTTCTGTTTTGGAGTAGCAATTTCTTCCATGCAATTAAGTGGGGTATAGTGCTCTGTATTGCCCATTGACATTTAAAAAAATGAGTCTTTATTCAGGTTTTTTTTTCCCCTGTACTCTTATGTATTTTTTTTTAATTTTAATTTTTTTATATTGGAGTATAGTTGATTATTCAGGTTTTAAAACTAAGTTAATTTATCTCTTGCCTCCCTGACACCAGCCATGTCCCTTGTGGTACAGTGCTGCAAGGTCAACCACACTTTACGATTTATAAGCAGGTATGTTATTAAGAGTATGCAATGTATAGCCCACAGTTCTGTGGTTACACTTTTCTTCTCAGGCATTGACAACTACTATTAGGGCCTATGACCCCTTCTCTACTACGTTCCTCAAAGATTGTTCTAGCACCTGAATGGACCCGATGCCAGACTGTTGGTCTCTCTCCATTTCTCTCTGCTGGGCTCCACAGTAGCAGGAAGTCACCAAAAGAGCAGGCAGCTGCACAGACACTGAGTGTGAGAGGGACTGGATCCTCAGTGGGTCCGGAATTTAATCCCTTCCATTTCAGTTGGAAGTTGACCCCTGGCCTCAGTGAGAAACTCCATCCTCAGTCATGAAGTTCTGTTTCTTAAACATGAACACTGACGTTAAGGCGCCAACAGACAATCTTGAGTTAAAGAAATCTTATAAAGAAATACTACTGTGCTTTACTAAGCTCTAACACATCTACCAATTTATAGAAGCTATTTATCTAAAGCTGTAGAAAGATGAACACTGAAAGTTAAATGTCAACATTTCAGCCTGAACAGTTAGGTATCTTAAAAATCTCTGTATGAACCATATTGTCAATCTTGAATTGCATAAAAACTGTCAGGCTGAGTTTTTAAAAAAATTTAACAAAATGCAAATCAAAACTACAAGGAGGTATCACCTCACACCAGTTAGAATGGGCATCATCAGAAAATCTACAAATAACAAATGCTGGAGAGGGTGTGGAGAAAAGGGAACTCTCTTGCACTGTTGGTGGGAATGGAAGTTGATACAGCTACTATGGAGAACAGTATGGAGGTTCCTTAAAAAACTAAAAATAGAACTATCATACGAACCAGCAATCCCACTACTGGGCATATACCCAGAGAAAAGCATAATTCAAAAAGACACATGCACCACAATGTTCACTGCAGCACTATTTACAATAGCCAGGTCATGGAAGCAACCTAAATGCCCATCGACAGATGAATGGATAAAGAAGGTATGGTACATATATACAACGGAATATTACTCAGCCACAAAAAGGAACGAAATTGGGTCATTTGTAGAGATGTAGATGGATCTAGAGACTGTCATACAGAGTGAAGTAAGTCAGAAAGAGAAAAACAAATATCGTATGTTAATGCATATATGTGGAACCTAGAAGAATGGTACAGATGAACTGGTTTGCAGGGCAGAAATAGACAGAGATGTAGAGAACAAACATGGACACCAAAGGGGGAAAATGGTGGGGATGGTGGTGGTGGTGGGATGAATTGGGAGATTGGGATTGACATGTATACACTGATGTGTATAAAATGGATAACTAATAAGAACCTGCTGTATAAAAAAATAAATAAAATAAAATTCAAAAAAAATTTACCAAAAAAATAGCCATAGTAACTATGGAGTATTGCTAAAATTGCTTTTGAATCAATGTAAAACGTGATAGTAATCAGTTTAAGTAATAAGTGCTGTAATTTTCCAATAGTTATGAGGCTTGAGGAAAAACTGATTTAAAAGCAAAGTGAAAACTTGATTAAAATATCTAAAAAATGTTCTTCTACAGCACTGAAATTGTCCAAAGCTTCCTATCTGTGAGAAAGCATTGCCAACCCTGGTCTCTACCACTTGATGCCTATAGCTGAGACTTTTTTTAATTTAGGGGGGAAAAAAGGCAAGGCCAGTGCTCGCTTTGGCAGCACATATACTAAAATTGGAGCAGTACAGAGAAGATTAGCATGGCCCCTGTGCAAGGATGACACGCAAATTCGTGAAGCGTTCCATATTTTTAGCAAATATGCTTTCACAGCATACCATGTATATATGTAAAGATAAGTATTTCATTCTTACTGTTCACTTTTCACTGACAAAGGAAAAAAAGTGAAAACTACAGAAACTGTGGTAGATGCTGTTCTGGTCCTAGTTGTACCCACCTTTGGCCAGTCACATAGCTACTCAAGAAACCTTCCCAACAGAGTACAACAGGATGAGAATCTGAAATCACTTCCGATATCCCCTACTAGATATTGACTGTTATATCAAGTAGTAAGTGATAAAACATTTAATTGACAATGAGTATAACTGTGGATGACTTCTGATTTTGTGTTTAATTCTGTGGATTGTGTTTAAACAATTCCAATGTACGTTCCTGATTTTGAGATACTAAGTGGTATTGCACAGTTGTCACTTTATCGAATGTGGACAACAGTTCCATGAAGTTTATAATGCACACCCTTGTATAGCTGCAGGTGCTAGAATTAAAATTGATCTGTTATCATAAGGAAAAAAAAAGGCAAGGCCAAAGATAACTTTGTGGACTTGGGCATATAGACATGTCTCTTTCTCAGCTAGCTTTGTAAAGGATGAAAGCCCTGAATTATTCCACTGTTGCCAGGGGTAATTGTAACTGATTAAAGCCATGATGCTTTCACCACTTCTCAGCATTGGGAAGGTACTTTCTGGGTCTGTGGATGAACTACAGAAAGTTTATGATTATGTTAGAGCGTGTGCAGGTATATGCACACCATGAAGAGGTTTCAGGAATTCCTCACTAAAATGCAAATTGTAGATTCTTGTAAAAGTGGTACGTTTAATTAAAAAATACATTTCAGCTACTTTTCTAGATTCTTTTTCTTTTTTTAATTTTCTAATTTCAGGCCTATTTGAGTATCCTTCTAGGTTCTATTTCTCTGTTCTGGCCTGTGGCCTGTTCTTGTTTAAAGCATAATTGCCAACTGGATATTCACAACAAGGTCCCTGTTCTCTAAGAGCTCACAATCAATGGGGAAGAGGAGGCCCCTTCATGGGCATTTAAATTCTAATACAAGATAGACTGAGTGTGTAAAGAAAGTGAAATGGGAGAACAAAGGAAAGACGATTTGAGTAGAGAATTTTGAAAGTATGTGGAAAGGACATTTCTGATGCTGAAGAGTAAAGCAATGCTGAAGTATTTGTCATATTGTGAAGGAGGATCTATTTGATGACAGAAGAAAATGTTTTAACTCTTGTATAATTAATGTATCATTAATGTATAAATGACATTATACATCTTAATATGTTTTTCTTTGTCAAAGAAAACAGCACTTGCAACTTTCTCCAGCCAACAGTCTAAGGAGAACGTGTATTGGTTAATTCCTGTCTGAGAGAGAATTCAGATTAGCCCAGATTCTCCACTGAGATGTTATTCATAAGGTTATAAAAGTTTGCCAAAGGTGTGTCTATTTTCAATTTGCGTGGTGCTTTCTGCTTACCCCAAAGTGTTTGTGAACAGAAAGAAAGAGGGAGAGATCTGTGGCCTAATGAAGAGAGAACTTTTAGGGCCAAGTGATTGGATGTGGATGAACAGATGTAGGTGATCAGTGAGATGTGTCAAAGATGATTCCAAACTTCAAGTCTGGGAGAATCTTGGTACCATTAAAACAAACAAGGAGCTTAGAAGGGGGAAACTGGCTTTGAAGGAAAGGGTGAATTTGGTTTTTCACTTGACTCAACAGCTCAAGTGGAAATAGGACTTTTAAATAGGAAATCATCAGAGGGTATGTTACAGTAGTAACACAGTGGAGTGTGGGATGATTAATGCCTGTGCAAGACCTGAAGGCAGCATAACATCGTATGTTTCCAGGACTAAACATCTTGAAGGTGGAAGTAAAACAGAGGTAAGCGTCAATAAATATACCAAGTAGTAAGTCATACTCTTAAGAGTGAGTTAGGGTATGTATTGGAAATCACATGAAGTAGTTTGTGTTTTTTCCTTTTAGGGCAAGAAGGGGCCATTGAAAGGTTTTAAGTAGGGTCCTGAGGAGGAGATTTGCTTATTAGAATGATGTGGAGGGTACCTTTTCTAGAAGCTGGACAGTGCCAGGACCAGGTGATGGACAGACCTGGGGAGGCTCCCTCTGGCCTGTATTCTGCAGTCTATGGGCCTCTAATCCCCTTTTCCTTACCAAGGCCAGGATTAGGGGGAACAAGACAAAATTTAAGGGGGGGCCAACAAACCCAGCATTCAAGATTAATGCTACTTTAATGCAATAATTTTAAGATATTAAAATTAATGAAAAATCCACAATTAACAAAATATCAGAATTCTAAATAAAGGCAAGTTCAGTACGCTGAAGTTAATGCCACTTCCTCAGGAAAAATGATCAGGCACGGCAACTCTTGCAATTGGAAATAAAGTAAGCAAAGAAGTAGATTTTGAAAATACTATCAGTCAGTTTACTTCTATTAAAGCCAGGAAGGTAAAATTATGTTTTTGGTAAAAGCAAAATATTTAAACTTAAAGCAACGTTGTTAGTTTTAACACACCTAATTTTCAGATGTTCAATATTTCTTCAAGTACTTTAATGTTCTTGTAAAGTTTTTTTTAAATACATAAAAACTTGTATATAGGGGCACACGTTTTTCCTGGTGACTTAGGATCCTATCTGGCTCAGATACTGTATTTAATAAAATTTTTCATATTTTATTCACGAATTTTTTGCCTTAATTCTGACTTTTGAAAACATTGCATTACTATTTATTTTGATTCCCATTTTTTTGGTGACCCTTAAATTTTGCGCTTTCGGCTCTTTCTCTACTTTTTCCGTTTTTTGTTTGTTTGTTTTTGTTGTTGTTTTGTTTTTTTCTTCTTGCTTTTGGAGGCCTGAACCTTTCTAGTTTTTTCCAGAGGCGCAGCTAGCGTTTGTTTGGTCCACCCTGACGAGTCCCGGGCCGGGAACCTCTTCAAATAGTAATTTCATTTCGCTACAAACTTGCAAATAGGTTACCTGAACCACTTGGCGGCGTTGACTCATTCGCTTCCGCCCAGAAGGAAGCTCTCGGAACTACCGCGTTAAGGCGGCGTGCTTCCCGTGGCGCCAGCCGGCCTCATTTCTACGACGCAGCAGCGGGATTTCCGTTCCTCCTTCTTCTCGCGAGTCTTGCGTCCCAGCAGCAACCGGAAATGAGTTCCTGCCTGGAAGCTGTCGGAGCCTGAGCTTCAGGTGAGGGAGGGAGAAGGGGCGGAAGGTTTTGCATAGGTCCTGGAGGCGGTACTGTGTCGGTGTGTGGACCTTGTCTTCTCCCTCGCGCAGAGGACTCCGTGGTTTCGTCGCCCCTCTCAATTCCTTTACGTTGTTGGTTGGGAGCGTCATCTTGGAGAAGGGGCGCCCGCACATCTCGGCGGTGAGGCGGCGAAGCCCAGGGATCTCCTTGGTCTTTGGTGACGGGGCTGGAGGCGGTAGTTTTTACGGCCACACGTTTCAGATTGAAGCCCCGTGCTAACATTTTAATATTTATTGAGCCCTTACTATGTTTTAGGAACTTTTAGGGGTATTGGGTGTAACAGTGAATAAGTCCGACAGAAGTCCCTGCCCGAAGGGAACTTGCATTTTAATAAAATTTGAGAAGACAGTGGAACGGAAATGGGAATAGAATCAGGATTTTTTGGTGTGGGTTGGAGGAGGAGGAAGTTAAGGGGGATCAGAGAGGCATGAAAGTGCGAGAGGGGCTTTCTGGGAGCAGAAGGGAGTCCTTCCCGTCCCCTGTGCAGGGCTGTTGATGCGATACGGTCTAAAGGTGGGTTGCGTAAAAGTCGTGGCTGCAGTTAGGCACTTAGGACTCAGTGAATTCATATTCTTGCTGTAGGACTTAATTGATCTCTTTTTTCTTCAGGAAAAGATTAAAGGTTAGATTGTAAGAAAAGGAAATAGAAGCCATGTTTCGAAGACCTGCAGTGCAGGTAATCACTTCTTCGTATTAGTGTTGGGATGTGTTACTATAAGGCATAGTGATCAAATTTCTTTAGGCTTTTGCCTGCAGAGGCAAAAGTCCTTTGAGCCCACACACCCTGGTGTACTTATTTGACATGAGGGCTGGGGACAGATTTTACTTGGGTAAATAATGTTCACTAAAGCAAAACGAAACTTCTCTAGTGTGTTCACATGTATAATGGGAATAATTACTTTTAAAAACACGTGCTACTTGCACGTAGATCAGTTAGAGAGCATTGAAGGTCGTTGTTGATCTGTAGACTATGAGAACCGTTGTTCCAGCTTTTTAAAATTATTATATTTTTAATAAGACAGGTGGTTTTTTTTCTGACCACGTGCCTCATGTGTTGTCAGCTGCCCCCCACCCCGCCCTGCCTCCTTGTGCTGAGGAGAGCAGGTGAGGTCTCAGCATCACCACACGTTTACCAGGTCCAGGATTGCTTCTCATGTCACCCAGTCAGACTCCTCCCCTGATCTCCTCAGTCAGCCTCGCCAGCCTTGAGCCAGCCTAGACCCCGTTTTGCTTGCTTAAGCTCATCTGGGCACCAAGTGCTATAGATTCTCCTTTAGAACCCCTCTCGCACTCATCTTGTGAAGATAAGGAAGAAGCAATTCCTCTGTGAAACCTGTTCCTATTTCCCCCGCTCTGCTGTAGAGTTGGCCCTATATTCTTGGATCCGTACTAACTTATACGTACTTTTGAAACGTATACTTTTTCATGTGTTGAAATGTGAAGCATGGAAAAGCTATTCCTGTCTTAATACACGATTCTACAGTGTTACGATATCTTTAAAGCTGTGTATAAAAGAGTAAAATGTTTAATTTAAAAAAGTATCCCAGTTAAATTAATTCTTTCCCCATTTCCGCTCCTCCGGTAGGTCTTGAGTTTTGTGTGCCCCCAATGAGGCAGACTGTTGTCCCATGAAACTTAGGAGGTCTGGCTCATGTGAGCACTCAGATGAGCACCTTTCTGGAATCATGACACAGGTAGCAGTTAGCAGTTTCATCTTTAATATGTTGTAACTCACATTTTTATTTTCTTACCCACTCTCTGCTCCCAAACATAGCGCCAGGATTCCATAGCCAGAAGTACCACCCCTGGAGTGGGTATTGTTTTAATTGGTCGCTTATTAACAGTGCCACCACTTGACACATGTTTCTCTGATGTAGTGGTTAGGTCTCTGAACCCAGTGATGTTCCCAGTGATGTGTCCTCATATCTTTGCAGTAGCCCTTACACAGAATGTCCTTAAAGAGGCAGCAGAGGGCAGTGGGAAAAGCAGCAGCCTTGGGGTCAGACGGCCCTGGGATCTCGGCGTGACTTGCCACTTACTTCCTGTAGGATTTTAGGCAAGTTACTCTGTCTCTTTGAACTTCATTTTTCTCTTCTATAAAGTGGTGGTAATTTTACATAGTTTATAGATTTAGTCTGAGGAATAATGGATGAGAGGTAAAGCAGTTAGCGGGTACTCAGCAATGATAGCTGTTGTTATCGAGTGCTGCTGTTACATGGCAGTGATTCCCTTTGTCTGACAGACCGATTTGGGCAGGCATATCTTTGCACTTTATCAAAGAGTCATGTTTGTTTATCTTAGACTTTTTTTTTGGTCTGTCAAAAGCATGACTTTTTCCAACATGTATTTATTTACCTTTTGTGTACAAACACAGAGGCACCGTAATCAGGAAGATTGCCACCAAAGAAGCGGGAGAGGACTGTAAATGAACTCTCTTGGGTATACTGTGTAGTACCTCCTGTGTGCCTGTGGGCTTCTGCAGTAGGCTTAAGTGTTTGCATAGTCCTCCTGGCTCTGTGTGATGGGCACACCTCTTGTCTTGGGTGGATGTGTGCCATAGGAGCTGCTGACTAGATGGTGACCACATGTGACTGGGTCTTCTGTTGGTATTTGCCTTTCCCCCCGGATTAAAGCTGTTTTACTTATTTGTTCCACTTTAGGTCCTTCATCAGTTTGTGAGACATGAGTCTGAAATAGCTGGCAGTTTGGTTCTCGAAAGATGTAAGTAGCAGCTGATTTCCAAGTTTAAAGCGTGTTATTTATAGCAGTATGCTAATATTCTCAGTGTTGCACAAGAGGTGTATTCGTTGGGTTATAATCTATTAATCGTCACGCTCTTGACTCACATTTGCCTCTCAGATCTTGGCCTTGCCCCATCAGGCTGCAGGGCTCCTGTAAATTGGGCCCTTCTTCCTTTACCAGTCAGTTTTTACTCACTCTTGTCACTTTCCTGCCAAAGAATTTCCTTGAGTCCTATTTGGTTATCTAAGTCTTCCAAGGGTATGTGGTATTTGGCTGAAGAAGTGAATGTTTGTGAAAGCTGTTGTTTCACAGAAATAGTCCCTTGTGTTTATAAAGATACTCAGATTTGTTCTTTTAACTCTACAGACAGTTTAAAGAAGTTTCTTTAGGTATTTAAAAGAAGAATTTAGATAAAGAGCTTAATGTTTGTTTTGTGGGGCTACTTCCTCTGACTATTTTCTCCTTTCTTGCCAATCCTTTTTCCCTCCCAACCTCTGTCTATTTTCCCCTTCAACTTACTTTCAAACCTTCTAGAACTTGGGTTTTGCTTAATGCCAAGACTGAAGTTGGAGTAGTGTTTGTAGCTGTTCCTCCCTAGACATTTCTCTCAGTCTCGTTTTATCTACACATTGCCTTTCAGCTCTGAATCGTGTGCAGTTACTTGGTCGAGTAGGTCAGGACCCTGTCATGAGACAGGTAGAAGGAAAAAACCCAGTCACAATATTTTCTCTAGCAACAAATGAGATGTGGCGATCAGGGGAAAATGAAACACACCAAATAGGTGAGTACAAAAGCCCGGGCTCTTAATTTTATCAGCAGTAAATAGGTATTATTTATTGTGAATTACCTAATTAGATACTTTTAGAAAGGACCTTCTCTAATTCTGTTCTGCTCTTTTAGAAATCGTGGATTGGTTTTGCTGGGACATGTTGTCCTTTGGCACTTGTCTTTTGCATTTGTAACCACATTCCCTATTGTGATTTAGGTGATGTCAGTCAAAAGACAACGTGGCACAGAATTTCAGTATTCCGACCAGGCCTGAGAGATGTGGCATATCAGTATGTGAAAAAGGGGTAAGTTGAGGAAGGAAGGATCTTACAGATTGAATGGTTTAAAACAGGGGTCCCCAACCTCCAGGCCACGGACCGGTCCTGGTCCACGGCCTGTTAGGCCCTGGGCCGCACAGCGGGAGGTGAGCAGTGGGCGAGCAGCGAAGCTTCACCTGCCGCTGCCCATGGCCCGCGTTACCGCCCGAGCCACCCCCCCACCCCCCCTCCACCGCCGTCCAGGGAAAAATTGTCTCCACGAAACCGGTCCCTGGTGCCAGAAAGGTTGGGGACCACTGGTTTAAGAAACTGGTAACGTGTTCTTATGGACTGCGTAGCTCCTTTATTTATGTAGTACCACTAATTACTCTGTGTTAACCCAAGAGGTATTCATGCAATGCTTAATACTATAAACATAGCGCATTGCCATGTGTGACTAATTTAAAGGTTTTAACATGGTTTAGCCTTTTAAGAACTTATACTTTAGGGCAAAGAGGATGTGTACTTAAATGGAGCTGATGAGGTAAGAGAGAAGGCAAAGGGTACTGAGTACCATGTGAGCAAGTGTCTCCATGGCCAGCGATCCTGAAGGCAGATGTCTTGCCTCTTGGCATCACACGATGGCCTAACAGAGGGTCTGGAATGTTGGAAGCCTGACCCAGTGAGGTATTATGGTAATATTCACAGCAGTTATTTCATATTTGATAATTTTATGTAAACTTAGTAGTTCCCTTTTGGAATGCTTGGATTGATTATGTATAAAAAGTATCTTTTCCAAACCCACAGAAGGACAAGAGGATGTGTTTAACAGCAGTTGTAGTCATAGTATGTTTAGAAATGTACTTGTTTTATAGAAATAAAACATTTCATGTAAAATAATTTCAGCAGTAACTAAAATTTCTATTTTTTTAAAATAAGTGCATACCTTTTCTTCATATATACCTCCGTTGTCACGTCTGTATGATATGTGCATATATACACATATAAACACAGGAAATTTCAAGGAAAATGTCTATATGCAATTTCACCTACTGATTGATGAATCTGTGTGACTGTTCCCTTTGGCACCCAGTCATTTTACCAGTCTTGTCTATGTTCTGTATTGTACATTTTTGGTGGTGTTAGACTCTGAAAATTGGTGTCATTATGGCCATTTTCTACTGTTTGAAATCAGAGTTACAGTTGTCTTCTAGTTCAGCCTTCTAGAGAGTGCAGCATAGTCTTAGTAATTAACTCTGAGTGAAATACTAAAGCTGAAAATTTTGCATTTTAGTAATCTAAGTCTTTTGAGAGTAAGTTTATGAACCTTAATATAGAAAGGAACTAACTAAAAAATAAATGAAAAAATCTACAAATCTGTTAGAGAATCCAAAATCAGCGGTGACAGAAAATAGCACATTGGAAATTAACCATAGAGATTTAAAGGATGCCACTAGGTTACTCTTCATGGTCTTAAGGTTGCTTTTTTTTTTTTTAATTTTGACTTAAAATTTTGAACAGTTTTTTTTGTTTTGTTTTGTTTTAACTTTCATAAGGACCACAGTTAGCTCAAGGATGAAAACATTGTCTTTTTTCCTAGGTGTGGCAAGTCTGTGCACATTCTGTTTCACTACTTTTTCTTTTTGGCTGTACCACGTGGCTTGTGGGATCTCAGTTCCCTGACCAGGGATTGAACCTGGGCCCTGGCAGTGAAAGCCTGGAATCCTAGAGCTAGCATTCCTTAGGAATCCACTAGGCCACAAGGGAACTCTCTGTTTCAGTACTCTTAATTCTGAATTATGAGAAGTGGGAGCAAAAATGAGGTTCTGTATGATTATCTGTTTCATCCTTAATGTATACTTACCCTCTCTAACCTGACTTTCTCCTGTAAAGTACATTAGAATCTCCAGACTAAAAACTGTAAATTTTATTCATATCAGGTCTCGAATTTATGTGGAAGGGAAAGTAGACTATGGTGAATATATGGATAAAAATAATGTGAGACGACAAGCAACAACAATTATAGCTGGTAAGGCTCTTGTGATAATAGCTATTCTGTTTTGGTTTTTTTTTCTCCTTTCCGTTTTTGAAAGCTTGGCTATGTTGTAACTTTACCTGAGGCTGTTAGTACTGATGCCAATGAGATTGTAAGGCCTTCACCAGGAGAATTCCAAGTGAGGTTTGTGGGCTTGCTCCAGGTTTCTACATTTATCTCTTCCTTTAGAAAATTATCTCTGTACTCACAGTTTTAGTTCACAAGTAACTTATCAGTTGAACTGTCTATGCCAGTACTTACTATTTGGACTTAGAAAACCTTTAGTGTTTTTGAAGGACATGGCCTAAACAGGGAAAAGCATGTGTCGAGACAGAGTTATACTAAAGTGAGTGGCGTTAGACATTTGTGCAGATTTGTTCAGAACCTGTTTGGTACTTAACATGATGATTTTGTTTTAAATTCCTTTTGTTCTCATTAAACAAAATACAAAACAACATAGAAAAGATGGACACATGGAAGCTTCAGGAGGTTAAGAAGATATGCTCTAGAACAGAGTTTTAAACTTTTCTGAAAATTCTACAAGAATTTTGAAAATAATATACCCCTTTGGACATGTTTAAGTTGACATTAAATTTTTTTAATATAAAATTATGTTACTCTTAAAGGTATTAATGGATCTAAATATTATAGCTATTTGGTATCCATCATCATTAAAAAAGATACAAACTCCTCAACATTTGGAAATTTTACATTATTCCCTTTTCTCTGAACTTGTTTTTCAATTGCATTTTCTCCTCAGAAGTGTACCTTAATATATTGTATAGTCAAGACTCTTGTCATTCATTCAATTAACTGTAACAAAAGTACATGCATAAATAGAAATTTAAAAATATTAAAAAAAATTCTGCAACA
The DNA here is from genome assembly GCF_949987515.2 of Delphinus delphis. Lineage (NCBI taxonomy): Eukaryota > Metazoa > Chordata > Mammalia > Artiodactyla > Delphinidae > Delphinus > Delphinus delphis. The sequence goes on from NC_082691.1 coordinate 94,810,663, forward strand.
GTAGAGCTCTAAATGTTAGGTTTCTCCTTGAATTGGGTTATCATTACAGTTGTTTTTAGAACATAATTGACCAAAACAACTTTAGTATATATGTATACAAACTAAAATTTTATTGAAAATGTATCTTAATGAGATAGATGATGCATTTTTTGCCTTTTGGATAAATTGCTAAAAAAGTATTCATTCTGTTTTCTTGTTTTTTATCAATATAAAAACTGAGAAACCTTGTTTTGATAAATAAGTAGATGGGAATAAAAGAACTTTTATTATAGTATTATCTCAATATTTATGAACTTCTGAGGTATGCCCAAATTAGATATCATTTAAAAATTAATTTTTTTATTATGGAAAATGTCAAACATACACAAAAGGAGAGAGAATAGTAAGAAACGAAAACTCCCATCATGCAGCTTTAACAGTTATCAACAGATGGCCAATATTATTTCATCTATGACCCAGCCCCCTTTTCCCCCACCTGGATTATTTTGAGGGAATCTCAGACATTATATCATCCATAAATATTTCAGTAGGTATCTCTGAAAGATAGATTCCTTTTTAAAACATAACTATAGTGCTATTATCACACCTAATATTAAGAAATTATTGTTAAATTTTTTTTACCAGATGTCATAGTATTGAAATTTCTTTGACTGCTTCATAAATACCAGTCCATACATCATATTACATGGTTTATATGTATCTTAAGTGTCTCTTATTTTCTTTTTATAAACAACAGAAATGAATTTTCGCACAATTCTGGAGGCGAAAAGTCTGACAACTTAAGTCTCCTAATTGACAGATTTTTCTCTTATCTTTCTCTTTTCACTTGCTCCAGAGTTTGTCTTAACTACTGTGCCATATGGATAAATTATAATTTGTTGTAAATAATAATCGTATATTTTCTTACTGGTTTCTTTGAAAGTATACTGACCTTGATAACTTAGATGAGGTTTTTTCTGACTGGTTTGCTTTCATAATTCTTGAGTGTTGTGACAGTAAATTACTTCCTGCCTGCCCTGTTCCTCCTTGGGTCAAGCCTCCAGACATATCTACCTATTCAAAAATTTTTTTCTAGACCTGTATATGGTATAGAACTACCCCTGTGATTTCAGCAGTGGAAGATGAAGCTTTCTCATAAAATAATTGACAGTTTAAAATCTATTGATCATGTATTTATGAAGCATTCAACACTTTCATATTCCACTGTAAACTGTAAACCTATTGTGAGGGCAGATTTTGAATTGTTATAAACCAGGCCAAACAGAAGCATTTCAAATTATCAGCCTTTTTTTTTTTTCTTGTCACCAGTATTCACTAGCATGAATGCTTAAGCAGTTAACATAGGTTTATGGCTAATAGTAAAATTGAACAGGTCTTTAGTGACATTAGAATGGAAGAGAATAGAGTTTTAATTTGGCTTATCTGTTTTATAGGCCATATTTTTTTCTCCTTTGGATCAATGTAGCTTAAAAATAACCACCAGCAGGTGGCACGCTTGTCTTTTTTACACAGTGATGTCAATTCTGATAATCTCTTATACTAACCATTCTGTTCCAAAACATTCTAGTTTTAGAAGACTACAGTCGTCAACAAATATTCAATTACTGTATAACAACCGTTTTTGAATAATTCTGAAGTTTTAAGAATGTAGATCTTTCGGTGTTCTACGGGAGATACTACTTCTTTTCCTTTGCTTGTCCTAAACTAACTCTTTCTGCACAATATTTTAAGAGCAATGTCTGATGTTTTTGGATAAAAATGTTCTCTGAAATACTGATAGTAAAAATTTTCTCAAGAGTGAATATATAAAACTCATTCTGTTTTAAAATTTAAAAATAAAATGTGTTCTGTATAAGTGTTCAGACTTAAAAAACAAGTCTGTCTGTGCGCTGGGGCCATTTGTTGAACCCTGTCCTTCCTCCATCCCTCCAGCCTGTGCACTGTGTTGCCGGGATCCTTTTCTCTGTGAGGATGTGCTCCCCGGTTTAATGGCATCTGTCTGAGCACTGCAAGCATCAGAATTTGTGACTAGCTCTTCTGTAGAAAGTTATCACTGAGAAGACCTTAGCTATCTTCAGGGAAGATGAGAAGTATCCCACCTTTTCTCACAAGGTCTGAGCTGTTGATAAACGGTTGAAGCCCAGCTTTTAGCTCCATTATGCCTATTGTATATACCTCTCAAGGACATAGCAAGCAATATAGCAAGAACATAATATTTTGAGAATTTGTCTAAAGTCTTTTCAGTGAATAGCACTAAAATATGTATGTGGTAGACGGGAATGATTAAATGAGATGGAGGAAGCATTCTGAAAATAACATTTATGCTTTGGCTTCTTTACAGATAACATCATATTTCTGAGTGACCAGACGAAAGAGAAGGCATAGAATGGACGATTCTTCTTTGGCCATTGTTTGGTACAGTCTCGTTTCCAAATCTTGATAGTCTTTATAGTTTCTGAAGACAAGAATTAAAATACTCTATGTAAAATGAGTGATAATATTTTTCCTGACTGCTGTTCTCCTTCCCCTTTTCGTGTCATGAACCTTGGTAGCTCCTGTATGTTATGGTATTCACTAGTTTTTTATTCTTTAAGAGACAGTTTCTGTGTATAAGTATACAAGATAGTGAACTGTTAGGGTCATCCGTGTTATGGTAGAGGGATAACTGTCCTTTCGGAAGCCCCCCCCCTTTTTGTGCACACTTCTATTATACTATTGATTTAGCTACTCAGTGTTTATTGAGCATTGCTGTACGTCATACATGTATCCCATGGTTGTAAATACTGATTTCCTTATCTGTTTGGTTTATAGACTAGAAGGCAAGAACTGTATCTTCTTTATGTACCTGCGTCTTAACCATTGCTTGGCACAGAATAGCCAATAAATGTTGACACATGAATGATCCCAACGGGATATTAAGCTTTAGCCTAAATTGTAGGGGCTTGCTGAACAGTGGTTAATATCTAATCTAAATAGCTTCAAGATGAACCTACATTATTCACGTCTTCTGTTTTTGGACAATTTCACTAGTAGCATTTGTGAAACAGAGTTTACTAGCAGTAAAGACCTAAAGTATAACTAGGGATGAAGTAGTCCATCTCCAGGTGATGACATAGGCTCTGGTTTCACTATTTTCTATCTTTCTAAACCCCATTCTCTGTCCTTTTAGTCTCATACAGACTCTCAGGGGAGTCCCTGCCTCTCTAGGTTAGCGCCCCAGGTATAACATTTTCCTCTTATTTTTCTACATGGTCTCTTGTTGTACATACTGTGTACAATTGTGTATGCACAGTTACCTTTATTATAAGATTCTGACAGAGTACTAGTAATTTACTAGTAAAGATTACATAAAACAAACTCAGTTTTTTAATGCATCTTTTACTTCTACATGTCCTCTCCCCTCTGCCTGAGAGAGTGTGGTGCTAACTGTAGCTTAGACCCTGCTGGACTTTAACAGGTTCAGAATTCACATGCTATTTTACGGACACTTGACTTTTTGTTTTAAGGTATTTTCTGCACGCATCAGCAGCATTTTGTACTCACAGCTTGTTTAAGGAAAAATGGAGTTCCTTAGCTTTATCCTTTCTTTCGCCCAGGAACAGTAGAAAATTAATTACTGTTTCCTCATATCAGCTATCTTTATTTATTTTTAAATTTTAATTTTTTTTTTCAACCATCTTTTTCTTTTTTTCCTGTACCTGAGACCATTAGTCAGCACATTAAGTCTGCTCTCTTGAGTTCCCACATTAAAACTGGTGACGTAGTCCTCACTCCTTTACGCCACATTCCTTAAGCAAAATTGTAAAGTAGATAAAATTTGTCTTTTGGGCAACTTTTAATTTTTTTCCTCAGCAAAGGTACTTTTATGCTCCTTCAAAGTTGTGAGAAGTTAATGCGGATTAGTATTCCTGTTTAAACTGAGTGATGAATCTGTGCTTTGGGAAAGTGACATGGTGAACAAAACTGCTTAATTACCATCCCCAAGCGATTCTGAGTCCAGGGTGCAGGGGCAGAAGAAGAGTGTGTCCTCCAGGATCCCCGCGAGCCGAGGGGCTCTTCTGCAGACTCCCACTGGAGATTGCTTGAGAGGCTCTGAGGCTGGGCAGCAGGGCTTTCAGAGTCAGGTGTTCAGTGCAGAGGCCTCAGCGTGCGTGTGATACTGCAGACCCGGGGTCCACAACCAGGCAGGCTGTGGGAGCATAAACTCTGCCCTCCCCCCGCAGGCAGCCCCGTCTCCTGAGAAACTTTCTACTGTTCCGAGCCTAGTCTCAGAGTAGACCTGTGGAATCTGATAGCAGTAACAGACCGTAGGGGTCTTCTAGTCCAAGTTTTGAGTCCTGCATTTCCTTTTTTCATGTTCTTACGGTGTCAGGGAATGTACCTGCAGAAAACTGCCCTGTGACTTTGATTTTGGGATTCTGGGTTAGGTAGAAAGATGAGTATGATACATGGAAGTGTGGGAGCAAAAGTATCAAACAGCATGTGTGGTGTTACTTCCATATTTGAAAAAAAGTAATTGATATAAATATATACTTAGAAGAGTCTGGAAGGAGAAAAATCAAAATGCTCTGATGATCTCTGAGAAGATTATGTATGATTTTCCTTATTTTTTACAATTTTGTAATTTTTTTTTTTTTTTTTTTTAGCATTGAGTATGTATTACCTTTATAAGAAGAAGTAAATAAAGCTCTTTACATTTTTGGGGAAAAAAATCTTTCCATTATTTCCAAGCCAGGCTTGCTCTCCTCATTCATGTTAAGCTAGTATCACTTCATGTGCTAGAGGTGAACAAGATATTCTTTCATGCATTTTTTTCCCGCATTATCTGTATCATAACATCTCATGCTTAAACACTTCATTTCTTTTTTTTTTTTCTTGTATTCTCTTAATAAACGTACACAACCCAGAATGGCTGACTTTAAAGACCAGCCCAGATAAGATCCACTATTTGCTGCGAGGTGCAGTTCTCAGAGAGTCATCCATTTCTTGAAAATCAGACAGATTGATCAGTCCAAAGACATCTGAAAACACCAAAGACATGGTTCTGTGGCTGTTTTGGGGATTACTTGTCATTGCCAACTGCGTTTCAGTCTAACCTTTGCAGCTCATTTAGGGGAAATTAGTGGTAGTTTCTCATTGTTCCCGAAAGATATCGTGTACTTCTTGAAGGCAGTGTTGTCTTTTACTCAGACTACCCTTTTGCCTTTGTCCAGCTCGGCCGAGCACAGTGACAGTTTAGGACTTTGTAAATGTGTGTTGTTCAGTTGAACTTTTTAGAGAGTGAGGCTTTTGGTAGGCACCAACAGCATTGAAGTCCCCTCTCAAAACTACTATACTTGGCCCCTGTGCTAGTCCCACAGTCTGTGATAGGATGATGTGTAGCTTTTTCGGCTGTCAGAGTCATGCATCCACAATACTGAAATTTTTCTTTTTCTCTCTTTACCCTTCATCCATTAGCTCTCTGCCATGCTTTGGACCTTAGGGTCCTATTTGTCCAAATAAGTGTACATCTTGACATTTTTAGTTTTTCTGCTGTACCAGTCATTTGGGAAAATGGTGGTCTGTCATAATAGTTCACTTAAGGCTGTGCAGTCAGAAAGCCTGCATTTGAATTTTTGCTTTACTCAAGAGCAGCTGGGTGAACTCTGGTGTGTTTCTTAACTTTCCATGCCTTTGATTTTTGTTGTTTTGTTTTCCTGTGAATAAAACAGGGATAATAGTAGTTGTACTTTTAAAGGCCTACTGTGAAGAACACAGTAAGTAATACATGTAACTTACTTAGCACATAGTAACTGAATCAAGTGCTCAATACATGCTGGCTATTGTTACTGCTGTTGCAGTTATTTTAAACAAGGTGTATCTCTCAGTCACCATGCCCATCTCACCAAGTCTCAGGAGATACTTAGGAGAGCATTTTAATTTCAGTTTATTGTACTCGACCTTTTTTTGTTGAGTTATTAATGTCCGTGGATTACTGAGCACGTATTCCACTTTGGTCATTTTTTTTCTTTGGTTTGTTGTTAATCTTCTATGGCTGTTTACTATTAACCTGGGCATCTTTTTTACACTCAGAGGCCATGTGGGCACCTGCTGTATGCCATGCAGCCGTACAGTGTGGATGTAGCGGTGAATATAACAGGACTCCTGCACTGAAGGGACTCGCAATGTAGGGTGGTGCAGGTTGAATGGGGGAGGTAAAAGCAGGAGTTGTGTAGGCAAGTGTGATACGATGGGAGAGACACTCTAGTCACGGTAGAAACAGAGTCCAGCGGGGCGCAGAAGAGAATAGTTAGGTTAGTTTTCAGCAGAGGAAACGGCACGAACGAAGGTCCAGAAACTTAAAAGTATACGAAGCATTCGAAGATAAAACACGAAAGGTATTTGAGGCTAGATTGTAAAGGGTGTTGAAAGCTTGCAGAGGACTTTGGCAATGGGGATCCATAGAAGGTTTTAAAACAGCGACATCTTATCAGAATTGTGCTTTAGAAAGAACTGTGAAGACAGTTGAAGGGTTAGAAGGAGCAAAGCCTGGCGGTAGTTAGGAAGCTACTGAATAAGCCTGGAAAGGTTAGTAAAGTGGGGATGAGAGGTGACACGAGGGATGTTTAGGATTCACATCGACTCATTCGTCGTGTACCAAGTATGTGCCAGATCCTGTGCTAGGCTCTGGGTTGGAGACAACCGAGGACGCATAGCTCCTGTCCAGCACCTAGTGGTGACAGAACAGGTGTTAGTGGTAAGAGAAAAGGCAATCAGAAGATAATTTTTTTTTCTAAATTTTAATACGTTTACTTAACCCAATGTATACAAAATATTCCAACATGTCAATATCATACACTCCCCTCCCATCCGTCCTCAGTCTTGGCGTCCGGTGTGTGTTACACTTACTCCTGGTCACGCTGTCCGGCCGCAATTTAGAGCTCTGTGGCCTCTAGTGACCCCCCTGGTGGACTGCGTGGGTCTACCCGGGTGCCTGAAAGCATCCCAGAGGCCACTTCGGGGGACTCCAGAATATACTTTTGAAACTTCTGCTTGGGCAGCTGTGTAGATGATGACGTCTTATTAGAGACTAAGGAACATGGATGTGGCAGCAGATTTGAGAAGAGCGAAGATATTGAGTTTAGTTTTGAAAATAGTTTAACTGTAGACTTTCTAGCTTATATTTGGGAGGGTGAAGGTTAACGAGTCTGGCGCTCAGAAGAGATGCTGAGGCAAGAGTGACTTTATTTTTCTTCTGCCAGACACATTGTAAGCAGATTTTTGTGAGATAACTTTCAGATGATGCCAGGATTCCAGCTTCCTGTTGTGGAAAACCATATTGTGGGAAGGATTTCCAGTTGCCTACCTGTTTTACGATGTACATGGGATTTGTTCTAATCAGGAATGGTATGATGACAGACACAGAGACAACTGCCTTTGAACGAAGAGTTTATTACTTAACAGTTCTCAAGAGGAGGGCGTGCAACACACCATGCCAGCACCACACGGAGAGGTACCAGGGTAGGTCAGGAGGCAGAAGGAGCAAGGGAAAAGCATGGGTTAGAGCTTTTATTGTTGTTTTCATGGGGAAAGAATGGGTGAGACAGGATAGGAGCGCTGAGCAAGTTTAGGATTGGACAGTTTGAATACATTTCAGCAGGCAGTGGGTAATAGGGGTGGTCCCTAGTTGTCAGGTACCTTGCCCTGGGGTGATTTCAGGTAGAGGAGTAGTGTCCTGGACTTCAGGAGCCTGATGAAAGGCCAATGAGGGCTATGAACTCAGGGTTGCTTGGTGTGCATATCAAAGGCATGCTCGTGGGCAAGTCCTTTACTATTTCTAGGAATCAGCTATCGTTTGGGGGTGGAGTGGGGAAAGTCCCTCCCAGGGTCTGCCAGGCCCCAAGATGTCAAAGCATCGTAAAATACAGAAAATGAGAAACGTCATTAAAAAACAAAAACCAAAAAACGTTAATATGATACCCAATATCTATTACTCCTTCTACATTTACAGAACCCATATTTTATTGGGGATGACAGTGTGAACAGCTAAAATATTGTATTTCTATTCTCCTTTGCAGTTAAGGATTGCTAAGGGGCTATAAGCAGAACTTATTTGATGGTGTTTCCAGGGAAGTTCCTTCAGTGAACTAACTTTGTTGGGAGGCTCATCCTGTGTGCTTCTCTAAACCCTCATTTGGCTTTTTCTTGTCTGAAATGTGGACTCTGTGGCTGAATCTCCACTAGTGGTCTTGGAGCATGATACTATCTTCAGGATGGAAGACAGAAGAAGTTGGGATCCGTGATGACCATGGAACCACCATACCAGTCCTGGACAGTCTACTTCTGGACTTCTTTTGGAGACACAAATAAATCTCTACCTTGTTTAAGCCACTGATTTGTGCTTTGCAGTTAAACCTAATCCTTACGAATTTACACATTCTTACCTTTATCTCCATATACGTGATCAACTCATTACTCTTGCCTTTCTCTTGGGCGACTTCCACTGTAAGTAGAAGAAAAATCTCACCTCTGCTCCCACAGTCCTTCGGGCTTTTAACTTATGTCTCATTCTGAATTTGAGGAGGGGATTGGAACAAAGACACACAAAACCTTAGCAATTAGCCTTAAAAAGCATGAATATGAGCACACACTCATCAAATAAATATTGTTTAATTTTGCTTCAAGTCCCTAATGAGGACCCTGAGTTAACAGCCCCCTGTTAAATAAAGGAACACTTAAGAACAGAAGTACTGCCCTTATGCTTCTCCTGGCAGTATAGCAGACTAGATAATCTGGAGTGAGCAGATTTCCCACAGGAAAATAACCGGATCCTAAGAATAACATAGTTCTTATTTGCATCATTGGATGTCTTAGTTGGGGCTGCTATAACAAAATACCATAGGCTAGGAGATGTAAACAAGAGGCATTTATTTTCTCACTATTCTGGAGGCTGGAAGCCCCAAGGTCAGGGTACCAGCATGGTTTCTTGTGAGGCCTGTGTTCCTGGCTTATAGGTGACCACCATCTCACTGTGTGCTCACATGACCTCTTATTTGTGAGCGTTGGCAGAGAGAATGAGAGCTCTCTGGTATCTCTTTGGAGGAACTAATCTGTTGTATCAGGGCACAGTTAGGAAGGGAAAGAAAAAGTTTTAAGACAGGAAAGGAAGAAAGTTACAAGGCTCTGATTACATAGAAGATACAAAAGAATCTATGGATGAGTAATTAAGTGTTGCTGGAAATAAGATCAGTATACCAAAGTCAATCGCAAACAACAGCAGAGAAAATGTAGTTTTAAAAAGATGCCGTATACAAGAGCATCAGAAGATGAAAGATGTCTCCAGGTGTGTGGTTCCTATGGAGGACATAAAACTTATTGAAATACATTAAAAGAAGACTTAAACACATTGGTACACCATTTTTATTTATTGGAAGCATCACAGTGTAAAGATGTCAACCTTCCCCAAGTTGATGTTTACAGATCAAAAATTCCCAGAAGTGTTTTGGGGCAACTGGACAAGTTGATTCGAAAGATGTATTGTTGAGCAGAGATCTAAGACCAGGCAGCATGTTCCTGAAGAGGAAGAGTGAGATGGGGGGCTTGCTCTGCCAGTCAGCAAGACAGTTTTCTTTTTTGAAAGTAACGTTACAGTGATAAATTAAGTATACTATGGATGCAGGAATAAACAAATAGAACAGTGGTGTAGAATAGAGAACCCACAAACAGACCATGCATATATGGAAAGTATATATGACGAAAGTGGCATTCTAGATCACTGGGTAAAGTATAAATTATTCAATAAATGATGCTAGGAAAATTTGTCATCCATAAATCAATAGAAAAAAGTGAAATTGGATCTCTACCTTACACCTTATGCAAAAGTCAATTCTTGGTTATTCAAAGAGTAAAAGGAAAAACAAAAATTTTGGAAGAGGTGAATTCCCTGGCGGTCTAGTGGTTAGGACTCGGTGTTTCCACTGCTGGGGGCCCGGGTTTGATCCCTGGTCAGGGAACTAGGATCCTGCAAGTCGTGTGGGGTGGCCTAAATAAATAAACAATAGGAGGTAAAAATTAAGGGGGAACTTCCCCCTTCTTTAGAAAAAAATTTTTTGGGAAGAAAATATAGGACAATGGCTTTATAATTTGGGGATGTGGAGTTTTGTTTTTTTAAAAAAACTTGAATTTAGAAAAGAATGATAAATTTAACTGTTAAAAATAACCTTTTTTTAAACCAAAAATCACCATAAAGAAAGCAAAATGACAAGTCACAAACTGGCAGAGAAGATATTTGAAATAATATAACTGAAATACAATCTGGAACATATAAATACCTACAAAGCAAAAAGAATATGATCTAGAATATATGAAAACCTATGGAGAAATAAGAAAATGACAGCTTAGTACAAAAATGGTCAAAGACACAGGCATTTCACAGAGAAGGAAATATAATCCATTAATATATTAAAATGTGGTCAACCTCATTAATCCAGGAAATGAAAACCAGAAACTGCAATGAACTTTCAAGACCTCCATGCTAGCGAATTTCAACACATTTGAAAGAACAAAGTGTGAAGGAGGATGTTGTCGACCAATGGAAACTAGTGGGGGGAGTGTGAATTGGCACCTCTTTTTGAGGGAGATTAACTTGCCTTGTTTGAGAAATCATTTTGATATTGTTGAAATTTCACCTAGTTATTCAACCTTTAAGGTACACTCTATAGGAAACTCTTACCCATGTGGCCCAAGAAACAGGTCCAAAGGTGTCCATAGCAATAATGTACCTAACAGTACAAAACTGCAAACAACCCCAAGGTTCATCCACAGAGAATGGATAAATAAATGCTCACACAGTAGATTATCATACAGCTGGGTAAATGAATTACAGTTATCCTGTAACAGGAATAGCTTTTATAAACAGAATGTTCCTCTGGTTGCAGAGGATATTTGTTATAGCATGTTATTTTTATAAATGTTAAAATCAAGTATACAATATTTTAATGGGTAGATACCTATATGATAGAACTATTGGAAAAGGAATGATAAATACAGAATTCAAGAAGAGTTACCATAGGAAGCTGAGGGACGGAACAAGGGGTAGGACAGAGAAGAAGCACTCGTGTGCCATGGTACCACTGGTGATGTTTTACTTAAGTTGGGTGGTGGGATTATGGGTACTTATTTTGTTTGCTTTATAATTTATCTATATGTTACATGTATTTTTATATGTATTAAATATTACATTAAAAGAATAGCAGTTTTCATAAAAATATCCTAAGTATGGGTAATGTGTAGGGCAGTGACCCTATTAATAGATAACGTTTAAAAAACACTCCTGCATTTTACATTTTTATAGTCACTGTCTTAATCACTGTAACAATTCTGTGATAGGTACTATTATTATGCCTATTTCACAGATGAGCAAATTTAAGTTTAGGAAGATTAGCTTGCCTAAGGTCACATAGCTAATGAGCAGTGACACTCAGATTCAAATCTAGGCCTGATTCCAGAACCCAGGTCCTTAAAGCATTCATTCATATTGACTATCTGGTACCTCCTCTTTATTTCCAACCTGAGGATCAGAAAGATCAAGACACTTGCCTAATGTCACATAATTAGCTTAAAGCATTTCTATGGGAAGGATGCAAGAAACCTAGGTTACTATCTTCTGGGATTTTTTCCATTTTACCATAGTAGCAGATCCCTAATTGATAAAATGTGTTATATAGATAAATGAGGAGTAATGTTAAAGGAAGAGAATGGGATCCAGAGGGTTCTCAATAAAACACCTGTTGGTTTGAGGTGCAGCCCATGGTTTGAGAGTTTATAGGGACCATTAAGAACCAGAGCAGATGATGCAGTGTGATCTAAAAGAGAGGGGATCTAAGATCTTGTCTCTGACATAACATTAGTGCTCAAGTCCCCATTTTTTTCTTGTATTTATTGAGGTGTCATCAATAGGTGATCTTTGAGGTCTTTAGTTAAGGCAATGGATTCTGAAGCCAGAGTGCCTGGGTCAGAATCCTCGCTGTACTGATTACTAGCTCTGTGAGAATCTCTGAGCCTTAGTTTCCTCCTCCTTAAAAATGGGGACAATAATAGAACTCACCTCATGCATTGAAAATTAAGTGACTTACTCTAGCTACCTTAAAACAGTGCATAGCCTGTAATTAAGTATTATGTATGTTTATTATTTTCTTGCTTGGATAGTCTGTGGATATGTTGGTGGATAAATCATCATCTATTTCAGTAGTGCATGGAATTCCCATTTCTTTACCTTGCCTGCCAGGTGAACTCCCATTTATTTTAAAAAACATATGTCAAATGTTATCTCCTCTTTCAAGCCTGTGACTATTCCAGGCAGAATTTGGTCCCTTCTCTGTGCAAACATGTATATTTTGTATCTATCTCTTAAAGCATTGGTCACATCGTTATGTAATTTTTTTGTAGATATGTCTCTCTTGCTTTCTAGTCCATGATTTCCTGTACCTGGTACACTTCCTGTCACATAGTAGATGCTCAAGAAATGTTAGATGAATGAGTGGCAGTACAGAAATAAGATTTAATTTCTAGTTCATTTATTTTCCATTATTTTTCCTGAAATCCAACGATATTAGAAAATGAATCAAAAACTTGAGATAAGAGCAAAAATAAAACTTCTGGAAAATTTATTTATTCCATATATATTTATTGAGGTTCTACTGTGTTCCAAGGACTGAGCTTAGGGCCAGATGGTATTCAGTGAGTAAAACACCAAAAGGGTGCATTATTAACAAATTACTCGGAGCAACAGGCACCTAACCATAATTGTCCCGGACAAACTGGGAAACTTGAACACTTCTTATAGGAAATTTATACTGCAAAGATGAAAGTCATCCAAAAATAACCCTAGGAGTTCAATCTAGGTTGCCTGGACAACAGGTTATCTGGGAAAAGATAACCTGTTTATCTTTCTTTCACTTCTTTCACTTCTGTGAAGCACTTACGTGTTTCACATAAGCTCAATTCCCACAGAATTGATGACTTTCTCCTTCTAACACTGGGAACTAGAACATCTAAGGTCCCCAGGTGTTGGTCAGGTGGCCTTCCTAGACAGCTCCTGTAATAGCTAGCTTCCCAAATCCAGATTTTCTGGCATTAGGCAGACTGTTTATTTTCCTACTGACAAAATTGCTTTCACACTTTTGTTACAAGAAGTGAGGCCAATAGAGAGGATGAGGTATCTCCACTGGCATACAGATGAATACTGCTAACCTAACAGTGCCCAGGTCCCTCTGTGCAGTCATAGGAGGGTGAGGAGGAACCATGCTTCCATTTCTGTTGTGGATATAGAAATTTTCTCTTACTCCAGTAAAACCTGTTCCGTAACGCAGACCATGTGATATTATAAAATTTATCTTGAATTCTGTTGCATGCAGAAGGAAATTTAGAAGAGATTCTCAGTATACAGTATACTATGAGGAGTTTATATTTTGTGCAGTTGCACTGGGAAGCCAGTGAAGTGTTCTAAGTAGTGGAGTGGAATGATCTAATTTACACTTTAACAGGATCATTCTTGTGGCTGTATGGAGAATGTATTATGGGAGAAAAGATTAGAAGTAGAGAAATGGGTTAGGAGGCCATTGAGCAGTTCATATGAGAGGTCATGGTAGCTTGGACCACGGTGGAGGCAATGGAAATGGAAAATCGTCCATGTTAGCCACATACAGAATGTATTTATGCATATTTAGTTTGAGGGTGGGCCTTTAGGATCCTGATAAGATGCTCACTTAGACTTATTACTGGCCATTGTGCATTCTCCAGGTCAGGACTTTAAGGGACTTGGAAGGCTGCATACTACTTACCATTTTATATATATTGCTGATCTCTCTGCTGTGTACACTCAGCTCTACTGACTTCCATCTGTGTTCTTCAGATTACTGAACTTTGATTGGTATAAATGGATATTATCTATGATTTGTCTTGATGTCAGTCCGAGTGTACTCCTGACGTGTATCAACACAATTGTCATGCAGATTAGTATCAGAAGCGGGAATGATGCAAAGGCCTGGACCATGATGTCTAAGTCCTTGTGGAGAAAGTGTCAAGAATAATGAAGGAGTGGCAGATGATCTCAGAATGCCTTGTTAGTCTGCTGATCTGTGTTTTGAAGTGTATTCTCTCAGCTCGGTCCCCTCCTCACAGGTCTCGGTCTCTCTCTCTCTCTCTCTCTCTCTCTCTCTCTCTCTCTCTCTCTCTCTCTCTCAGTGGTATCATGGTATGGTGCCCCACTTTTCCTAGCCCTGAGGTACTGCACTGTCTGTTTATGGTATCCCTGTACTCTGTCCGTCATTTTGTAAACAATCCCTTTTTAAAACTCTTCTAGAATTACCCAGTTTATGCAAATTATTTTCTGCCAAGGCCCTCACTTATATACTTACTTTGGTCTTTTACTCATGGACATATATACACTACCAAACATAAAATAGATAGCTAGTGGGAAGCAGCCGCATAGCACAGGGCGGTCAGCTCGGTGCTTTGTGACCACCTAGAGGGGTGGGATAGGGAGGGAGGGCGGGAGACGCAAGAGGGAGGAGATATGGGGATATATGTATATGTATAGCTGATTCACTTTGTTATAAAGCAGAAACTAACACACCATTGTAAAGCAATTATACTCCAATAAAGATGTTAAAAAAAAAAAAGAATGAAGGAAAGCAGGTTCATGATCTCTAAGTAGTTTTTCTAGATGTCTGCAGCCTGGGATGCCACAATATCACAGCTCTAGTATTGATCCCTCCAACAAACTGCAGGCTTAATAGAGTTGGACTTGGCGTATATGTGGTTATTTGGTTGACCATGGCCAACATACATTTTGGAATCAGCCATTACTAATGCTATGGTATTAGTTATAGTATGATGGTTTTAGTATTTATGTTAAGAGATGAGAATGGTCATAACTATGGGCTCATAATTCATATCACTGGTACCTGATGGAATAATAGCAGTGATAATGATGATATTCAACAAAAGTCATTTGGGAAATTGAACTCTAGTTATTTAATAACTAGAGAATGAAAACATGAGAAAGAAAAATGACAGTTAACCCTAAATTGCTCAATAGCAACTTAAGAAAGGTACAAGTTCTAATTTTGGAAGGGGTAAAAATAATGGGGGTAGTAAAAAAGTATGATTGAACTGAAATGGTAAGTGAAATGCATTCTAATATGTTGTATATTCTAAACTTTTTATTCATGGATAATTCTGATACATGGGTAGAGGAATCTTATTAGTGTGTTTCTTCTTATGAGGGGAGGTAAAAGGTGTTATAATGACAAAAATCTGAATCTATAGATCTGAGGCCCTGAGAAAAAAACTGAACAGGGTCGGTGGTAGGTTGCAGGATCAGCCCTACAACTGGTCTAAGGTTCTGTTGCAAGACTCCCAGGGACAGCTGGGAACTGGCCTTATTCTAATTCTGTAGCATAGAGTTAAGGAAGCATTTGGACCAGGTTGTCAAGTTAGCCTGAGAAAGCTGAGGGTGATTAAGGAGGACTGTGTTTATGCCTGAGCGTCTCTACGATGCTCTGTAACTGTAGCGTACACCACATAATGCCAAGACTGATGAGGTTTACTAGCTCAGGTGAGTGGCTCCTTGGCAGTATCCCTCAGTCTGTTACTAGATAGTGTTGCTGAACTCTCTGTTTTGTATCTTGATGGCATGGATTTCTTTCTTTACCCTTCAGATCAGTGTTTTCAAACAGTAGTTGTAACAACTCATTGGTAGGTTGTAAAATCAAGTTTGTGATATACAAGCAGCATTGAAAGAAATAGAATAGGATAGAAAATATCAGAATGCCACACATGTAGAAAGGGAAATATGGTTTTGTGAAACCTTTGTGTCCCAGTATTATATACATATATTGGGTTGGCCAAAAATTTCGTTTGGGTTTTTCATGACATCTTATGAAAAACCTGAAAGCACTTTTTGGCCAATCCAATATTTAGATTGTGACATGTATATATATATACATACATATATATGTTTTATATATATGTAAGACAATATAAACAGTATTACTATTGGTTATAGTCAAAATCTGTAAGGCAGTGTTTCGGTTGACGGAGTGTCTGTGTGTGTTTTCTGTCAGCCTGAACTATTACTGACATATCAATACAGTGGTCGTCCCTCTGAAAAAATCCATACTTTGAGTAGCTCATATGATACTTCATTATTGTTATCACTAAATATTCAGGTAGTTAAGAATTTCCGATGCTATGGCTCACTAGGGAAGAGCTTGTAGCCCCTTCATGTAAGGCATACTCTAAGAGGCACACTTTTTAATTCTAATCCAGGACCATTGACACTGAACCTTTTCTATTTTATGAATGTAAACCTCCCTCCAGGGTGACTGTAATAGTGCCTTATAGTGGAATTCTGATATTTCGCCCTTTTGTATATGTCCCTGAGTCCTCCCTCCTGAAGAGTAAGACTTCTCACTCTTCTGAGTGATTCTGTGCAACCCTTCTGGTGACACACCTTTCCATTCTGGGTGGCTCAGAACCCTTCTGCCTTTGAAACTGAGTCCAAATCCTGCATCTTCTTTGTGACTCAGATCTCTTCTTTCTCTTTGTGACACTGGACACTACTCTATTTGCATTTTGGCAAAGAGCTTCTGAGTTTAGATCATAGATGGAATATGACAGTCCATGTTGTCTCTGAAGAGGACCTGAAAGAGCAGAGAGGGTTTGCTAAATTGTGCTCCACAACAGACTAAATTGGGCAGAGACAAGAGACAGGTACAGAGAAGCAGCAGGTAGAGGTGATTAACAGATTTCAAGTTAGCAAGAGAGTGTTCATCCACAGAAAGAAGGAAGATCAGGTCTGCCTAATAGCTGACATGCTGGGACTCACCGAGTGCGGGTTTCTGGTTCTGACTGCCACTCAGTTCATTCTGGGAATGCCGGGGAATAGTTTCATGGGTTGGTCAATGGTAGCAGCTGGTTCAAGAACAAGAGAACCTCTTTGTCTGACTTCATCATCACTAACCGGGGTCTCTCCAGGATTGTTCTGCTGTGGATTCTCTTTTTTTTTTTTTGAGGTACGCGGGCCTCTCACTGTTGTGGCCTCTCCCGTTGCGGAGCACAGGCTCCGGACGCACAGGCTCAGCGGCCATGGCTCACGGGCCCAGCCGCTCCGCGGCATGTGGGATCTTCCCGGACTGCGGCACGAACCCGTGTCCCCTGCATCGGCAGGTGGACTCTCAACCACTGCGCCACCAGCGAAGCCCTCTGCTGTGGATTCTCTTGATTGATGGTGTTCTCTTCCAAACTCCACGATGAATAATTTGCAATCATGCAGACTAGTGATATTTTCTGGACATTTACAAACCATCTGAGCATTTGGCTTGCCACCTGTCTCATTGTCTTCTAATGCCTGAAAGTCGCCAGTTTCTCCCATCCTACGTTCCTCTAGCTCAAGTGGAGAGTTTCAGGTTGGTTGTATGGATGCTGTTGGTACCCTGCTCTTATCATGTAGCAGTGCCATCTCTCTGATCCATGAATTTAAGATCTAGTCTGTTCTCAGTGGAATTGATGGAACAGGGAATGTGACTGAACCCTTTAGAAAGAAAAGAAATGAATATAAGCTGATCCATTTTCTTGGGACTCTGTGGGACCTCCCTCCCTTAATTGTATCTCTAGCTTCCTACTTTCTGCTCATCCTCTCCCTGGGGAGGCATATGCGGCAGATGCAGCAAAACTTTACCGGCTCCAGATATCCAAGTACTGAGGCCCAAAAGAGGGCCATCAAAATCATCCTTTCCTTCCTCTTTCTCTTCCTACTTTACTTTCTTTTCTTTTCAATTTTGACATCCAGTTATTTCTACCAGCAACTGAGGTGATTATGATGACTGGAGAAGTAATTAACAATGTTATATCCTGCTGGCCGCTCATATATTCTCATTCTGGGAAATAATAAGCTGAAGCAGATGTTCATGGAGATGCTTTGGTGTGAGCCTGGTCATCTGAAGCCTGGATCCAAGGAACCCGTTTTTCCATAGAGCATCTGCGGGCACAGGAGGGAGCCTAGGAGTCCTTAGACCTGGCTCAGGATTACAGGGCTCTTCCTTACCCTTCCTTGGCACCACTTCTGTCACATCAGTAGGAGAGACACTACTGCTTCATTCTGTCCCACTCGGGACACTTCTCGTGGCCTCTCCTTGTATGGTTGTTTTGGAGAGGATAGTCTTTGGAAAGTGTCAGTGTGGTAAAACACTCACTATATAGACATGGAGTTGTATTTTAATAACTATCAGCTCAACATAATGAGCTGATTATTAACTTTAACTTAAAGTTTATACTGATAGCAATGTAGTGATCTACAGGGGTGAGAGTAAAAGCATTGCAGTCCCACAGACTTGGATTTGAATTCTGGTTCTGTCCATTTTCCAAGACTTTTTGGCCTTAGGTGAGTTACTTTAATTACCTCTCTTCCCCCTTTTAAAAATGCGGACTGTGATACTGACCTCACGGGGTTTTAGAGATTCATGAGACAATGTGTGCCATCATTTCAGCTCAGTGTATTGTGTCAGCATGCAGTAGGTGAAGCTGTTAGCGTAACAGACCATGAATTGTGTGGTAACAGCAATTCCCACAAGGATCAGTTTCCACAAATCCACTGTGTAATGACAAGCAGTGGAATGAAAATCAAGACCCTTGGATACTAGGTTCTAAACCAGTCTGGTGGTTAAGTCATTTTACTTCAATTTCAGTCATCCTTTGCATTCCTTTATCATTTTGCTAAAGTAGATTTTCAAGTCATTTTTAAGTTTTTAGACTGGGCAAAAATCCCAACAGTTTTTTGGTTTGTTTAATTAACCAAGATGCATATCTGCTTTTAAAATTTCAGAGTTTTATAAAAAAATATATAAGCAGTTTTTGTAAGTATAATCACTTTTATTTTAATAAAATTATGTAGGTATTGATTTCCTTCCTGTCACTGAACAGTGCTGACAAGTCAATGAGAATATTGTTGCTTGAGATCTCAAACTTGTAAACATATTTAGGACGCATGGCAATTCTGAATCTGGATTTCTGTCACTAATGGGGCCCTCAGGTATAAAGTTTTGGGGCTAAGAATGTGTACCAGACGGCCTGTGTTCAAATCCTGACCCTGCCCTTACAAACTGGGTGACCTTGGGGAAGTTTCTTAACCTCTCTCTATTTCACTTTCCTCATTTGTAAAATGGGAATAGTAACAGTATTTTCTTGATAGGTTGTTGGAAGGAATGAGTGAGTTAACACATGAAAACTGCTTAGAGTCCCACATGGAGTAAATAATCAATAAATACTGCTATTATTATTATTGTTATTATTTTATGAAGGGGTTACATTCTGACATAGCATGAAAGATCACCACATTACTTGGCATTTTGTCATATGTAACCAAAAATGAATTCTCGGGTTGTTCTGATTTATATATTCATTTTCAAAATTATAGACATTTTCAAAATGTCTTTTGGTCTGTATTGTTTGCTTTTAAATTGATACATACCTCTCGGGGCTGCTAGGAGAATTCCTAATCCTGACATAACTTAAAATTCTCTTTCAAAAAGGTATCTGTTGAAACTTATAAGAATGATTTAATATTCATTCGTAATTCACTAAAAAAGAAGGATTCTGAAACGAGTACTTCTGTAATTAATAAAAATATCTGCTGCTTTTCAGCACAGGGAAGTTTAACGGTGGAATAACCATGCTGTCTCAGTTGGTGTCTGCTTTGTTCACCCTAAAGCCTGCTCTGGGATTCATCCTCACCCACTCTGAACACTCGTTCCTACTTCCTGTCACTTTGACAGCTTCTCTACCTAGCCCTGACTTTCTGGTTCTTTAGCCCTTACCTGAGTTCCTGATTCTGCCTTCTGCTTTGGGTGTGGGGATTTTCTTCTCTTTTAATTGAACATAACATTTTACTAGAGATTTTGGCTTGGTTGTTGTTTGTTTCCTGGTGCCTTTGGCTAACTTCTGAAGGACTCCTCCTCTGACTGAGAAATTTCTCCTGAGGCTCCATTAAATCCTACCCTGATCTAACAGATTCAGATGTGGTACAGTAAACTTGCTCAAGTTACCACTACTGTTCATTCCACTGGAGCCTGGAATATGGATGGAAAATGTAGAATTTCCTGATAAGGGAGCCTGTTGTGGTAGTCCAATTGGCTGAGTGCAGAGTTTCCTTCCCTGGGAGTAAATGAAATCAGATTCATAGGTGTGGCATTCCCAACCCCTCTCCTGTTTCCACTTTCAGAGAAATTTGGAGGTGACACATGGAAAAGCTCAGACTTTGTTATGCAACTTCATCAATATGTGGACTTCCCTTAATCCAGGTCTGGGGTGGGAGTGGGGATATGGGTCTGAGTAGTGGGTGGGTTGCCGAGGAAAGGAGTCTTGCTGCTGGAGGCACACTGAAGGGAAGTGTAGCTGTTTTGGGGAGGATATGGTCTTCTGAATCTATCAGGGAAAATACTTAATTTGCCAGCTCCTCACCAAGTCCCAGGCCACGGGGAAGAACTACCTAATGCCTCACTCCCATTTCTGAGAAACCCTGGAAGCGGCCATTTTGTTTGTTTGGTTTTGCTTTCAATAAATTAACTTTAGTTGCTAAATCCCTTAAGACTCTTAAATCTAGTTGTTTCACGCACAAAGGACCAGAGCATGGCTTGGTTCCCACACTGTGACCAGGGTCAAAGTATGGGAATGAGAATTGTCCCCGCATTTGGAGTCCAGTTACATGCTGGAGCTTGTTCCTAAGCCGTGTCTGTGCCAAGTGCATCTGTTCTTCGGTGTATTGCGTGGGGCTTTAGCACAGGAATCAACAGCAACTTATGACAGTACCTCCTGAAACCTTCCAAGTTTCCACCAGGGCCCCCTACGTTCCATGTCTCGTGGAACTACTCGTTTTTGATACTCTCTGACCTCTTAGGCCAAGTTCATAGCTCCTCACAGTTAATGAGATTGAACCATAGTTTGGTCCTAGGAGGATTATGAATGGAAAACAAACAAACAAAACCAACCCCCCCCCAAATTACATTCCAGCATTTCTTAAACAGTTTCAGAGCTTACCAATGCTCTTTACCTTATACCAATACAATATCCCTGATATTTCCCAGCTGTTGACGAACAGGGCTATCTAGAGGATCTGCAAGTTGTGTTTGTGATTTTCTTGATTTGGGATAAGTGGAAAGGAAGGTCAATGTTATTTGTTCATAATCTGTGAGAAGTTCTAAGAAAGCAAAAGTGACCTTATAAACTCCAAGTGCTGCTGCTGCTTGTGTATTATTTTCTGGTATTTCTACATTTTGCTGGACTAGAAAAATGTATAATGTAGTGGCTAAGAATGTTAGTTCTGGAATCACACATTTGGGTTCAAATCCTGACCCGACCACTTGTTAGATGCATGATCTTTGGCAAATTACTAAACCTCCTTGGACTTCACAGTTTCCTTTGCTATAAAATAGGCATCCTTCATGGGATTGGTGTGAGGATTAAATGTATAGAAAGTGTTTTAGCAACTAAAGCATAGTAAATGCATAACAAATATTAGCTATTAGTAACCTGTCAAGGGTTGAGCTGGAAGTATGTACCTCTTGGAGTCCTACTCTTATGACACTGAATCCATGAAGTTTATTGTTGCTGGTGGTATAAGGGGACATGATATAAGGGAAAACCTATATTCAGCCCCCAGGGGATGGTGGAAAGGAGAAGAGGGAGAAAGAAAAGGGATTGCAGGTAGGGTAGGTGAGAGTCCTGGTTTTCCTCCTCTTTGAGGACTGGCTGAAAGCTCCCTGTTTGCAGTCAGTAGGAGCAAAGCGCAGGCACAGACTCAGCCTTGAGTGCTGGCAGGAGAGAAGCATGGCATGGGGAGGATGTCTCAGAGGTTTTTATTTTTAAATCTGTAGAAGATGAACATTTTTCTGAAGCTATTCTTTGCCTTATCTCATTGGATTAAACTCTTCCCTCAACCACAGGTGGAGACTCAGGAGAAAAACTCTAATACTTTTAGACAAAATTAGGAACATTATTTTTTCTCGACATATCTTAGTTTGCAGAGTGAGTGAATTTTGTTGCCCACACTATAATTAAATTGTCCTTGTAACTTGGTGGAGCTCGCCCAATGACCAGAGAGATATTTCCAGGTTAACCCTGAAAAATATATTATCAGATGTTCATGAGTAGACTTTCTTGACATGTTCCGTCTAGCCTGGGTATCTGTCTGTTGCCAAATAGGGCACTCACAGCCACAGAGAGGGATGATTGCTGAAGCTTTCTTGGTTGCTCAGGTTTGTACCTTACTGCTCAGCTGGCAGATATCTTTGAGAAAGGGATGGGTTCTGGCTACCTGTCAGATGCTGCTGTGATATTTCAGGAATAAATAAATTCCTTACTCCATTTTGATTCTGGATTATCCTGATCTAGTTCATTCATTCATACCACAGACATTTATTTAACACTCTCTCTGCACCAAACACTGTACTAGATCAGTTCTTATTCTCAACAACATTGCATCTAGTGGGTAATAAAGACACAGAAATGAGTATTCCATGTCTACATGATTGAAACAGATGCTTCAGATATGATAAAGCAATCCTCTTATCACCAGAGGGTTCTGGCACAGGTGATCTTTTGCTGAGATCCACACTTCCTGCAGGTTGCTGTCAGCCAGTGATGGAGACTGTGGAGTACTAAGGTAGGTCTGTTCTACTGAGACATGAGACTCTTCCAACAGGCAGTTTTGGCCCAAGGACTCTCCATCAGCTTGGGTGAACCTTTTTTGGAACTGTGTTGCAGTCTAGGGCTCTTCCTATCCAGTTCTTCTTCCTTCTCCCTCCCTTTTTATAGGTGTCAGACCTACATTGCTGTCTGAATACTATTCACCTTCCTTTGCTCCCTGCCACCTAAAATCTCTTGAATGCCTAATCCTATTTCAGCCTATGCTTCTTGTCTTTTTAAAAGGTATGTTAAGTGTTATGTTTTCTCAAGTGCACTAGAATTTTGGAAATCATCCCAGATTCTTCCTTCTTCTTCAGCTTTAATATTCATTTGGTCACTAGATCCCTTTGGTTGTACTCTAAAAATTTTTCTCTCAAATGCCCCCCAGTCTCTTTTTCTGCTCTTTTCAACCCATCAGAGTGACTGCAGCAGGATTCTAACTAGTTTCCTGTTTCAATTTACATCCCCTTCCAGCAAAGCATTTCCACATTACTGGGATGTGGGCTTCATACAGTGAACATACAATCATGGCGCTCCTCTCTTAAAATCCTGCAGTGACTCTCCATTGCTTTGGATAAAGTCCAAATGCCTTAGCTTGGAATGAGAAGCCATTCATCACTTGGCCACTATTTTCCTATCTGGTTTCATCTTCCAATTCCTTACTTTTTCAAAAGAACCTTGAACTACTTTAGTTCCCAAATATCCATACTCTTCTAGCTGCTACTCTCTTGCATAAGCTGCTTTCTTTGCCTAGAATTCCCTTTCTCACTTACCAGCTTTGTTAAATCCTCTTATCCTTAAAGTCCTGTCTCCTCCAGGAAACTTTCTCTGGCTTTCTCAGATAAAGTTAAGGACTTATTCTGTGTGTTTTCCTAAAATGTTAGATCAAATTTCTGTAATGATTATTTATGTCCATATACCTATGGCGTAGATACTTCATGATCTGTCTCTTATTTATCTTTCCAGTTTTATCTGTTACCACTTCTTCCTCTCCTTGCATCCCCCCATTCTTCTGTTTTCTGAATTTACCACACTCTTTGTCACCTCTGAGTCTTCAGGTAGAGTTCTCCCCCTGTTCTAATATCCTTCTCCCTCCCACTGTAGCCTTTTGCTTGGATAACCCCTTTGCATCCTCAAGAGTTAATTTATATGTCTCCTTAATGAAGGCTTTTGTGAATGTCCAAGGTTGTGTTAAATGCCCTTCCTGAACACTCCCACTGTACCCTTTGTTTTTCCTTATTATAGCACCTAATACACTGATCTAATAGTCTATTTGTCTCTCCCACTATTCTGTGTGTTCTTTGAAGGCAGGTTGTGCTGTGGGTGATTCTTCTTTGTTTCCCCAGCACCTAACGTATAAGGGACTGGCTGATAATAACAATTGAATGAATGAATGAACCAATGAGGGGCGGCCTAGTGTACTGGAAAGAGCTCAGTCTCAGAAAGACGTTCCAACTTAACCACTGATTTTTTGTGACGCTTGGCAGTCACTTATTCTCTTTGATCTTAGTTTTCCTCACCTGTATGTAGAAATAACCAGATCTCCCTCCTAGAAATGTTTTGAAGATTAGCTGAGATTTGTGATGCCTGGTACACTGCTGGGAACATAATAAGCACTCAAAAAAGTCCAAGAAATAAAAGTTTTCTTCTTTCTTCCTCCTAAGCAATAGTGGTATTCTTTTGAAAACAATTCAAAGTTTGTAATTCCTATTGATCCGTGACTGATCTCATTATTTAAAACCTTCATCAAATAAACTAAGTCACCCTTTTGCTTTGACTGTTTGCCCTAAAACTTTCCCTACAGATCTGCCAGGTAGTGGAGTTTGGACTCACAGGTGCAGCACGCCCACAAGTGAGCCTTCTTGGCTTCCAGTAAGTAGTCAGACTTACAAGACTGTCTTAGGCCACTCTGGCAGCAGTGTACTCAGATGGGTATAGTTCAAGGATCCAGTTCACTAGCAGGGAAGTGTCAGACCTTCTTCTTTTGCAGAGTCCTTGCTGCCAGTTATACAGTTCAGGTGCAAGGAGAAGAGATCCACATTTGGGTAAGGGTGGAAGCTTCCCTAAAATAGAAGCCTCATGTCCCAAAGGATCCAATTTCTCTTGTAATAATTTCATAGACATAGCTCTCAGGGTTGAGCCAAAGGATACACACCTAAGAGTCATCCATCACACTCAAGGAAGCAGGAGGTCTCCGTAAGATATTTATATTTAACTGAAGGTCGAATTCTCATGCAGGGGGAGAAAGGATTTTGTTAACACTTTTTCCATAGTGACCCTTTTAGAAGTAACTTCAGATGGAGCCAGCTTACTTGTTCTCGCTAGCCAACATGATCACATCTTAATTATAGTACCTCCTGCTACCGAGAACCCAACAGCTTGGTATATCAACCTCTGAATTGGGTCTGTTACTGCCCAACACTGGGTTTCCCCCTCTTTTTTGGAACATTTAACACTTTTTCTTTTAATTGAGGTATAATTGATTTACAATGTTATGTTAGTTACTGGTGTATAGCAAAGTGATTCAGATACATACATATATATATCCATATGTCAGCATACATATGTGGGTGTATATATATTCTTTTTCAGGTTTTTTTCCATTATAGTTTATTGCAAGATATTGAATATAGTTCCCTGTGCTATACAGTAGGTCCTTGTTGTTTATTTTATACATAGTAGTGTATATCTGATAATCCCAAACTCCTAATTTATCCCTCCCCTACCTTTCCCCTTTGGTAACCATAAGTTTGTTTCCTATGTCTGTGAGTCTGTTTCTGTTTTGTAAGTTCATTTGTATCGGTTTTTAGATTTCACATGTAAGTGATATCATATGATATTTATCTTTCTCTGTCTGACATTTCACTTAGTATGATAATCTCTAGTTTCATCCATGTTGCTGCAAAGGGCATTATTTCATTCTTTTTTTTATGGCTGAGTATTATTCCATTGTATATGTATACACCACGTCTTCTTTATCCATTTATCTGTTGATGGATGTTTAGGTTGCTTCCATGTCTTGGCTATTGTAAATAGTGCTGCTATGAACATTGGGGTACATGTATCTTTTTGAATTAGGGTTTTCTCCAGATATATGCCCAGGAGTGAGATTGCTGGATCATCTGGTAGCTCTATTTTTAGTTGTTTAAGGAACCTCCAGACTTTTTTCATAGTGGCAGCACAACTTACATTCCCACGAACGGTGTACAAGGGGTCCCTTTTCTCCACACCCTATCTAGCATTTGTTATTTGTAGACTTTTTGATGATGTCTGTTCTGACAGGTGTGAGGTGATACCTCATTGTAGTTTTGATTTGCAGTCCTCTGATAATTGGCGATTTTGAGCATTTTCTCATGTGCCTATTAGCCATCTGTATGTCTTCTTTAGAGAGATGTCTATTTAGATCTTCTGCCCATTTTTGTATGGGGTTGTTTGTTTTTTTGATATTGAACTGTATGAGCTGTTTGTATATTTTGGAAATTAAGCCTTTGTCAGTCGCATTGTTTGCAAATATTTTCTCCCAGTCTGTAGGGTCTTTTCATTTTGTTTATGTTTCCCTTTGTTGTGCAAAAGCTTATGTTTGAAAAGTTCCATTTGTTTATTTTTGCTTTTATTTCTATTAATTTGGGAGACTGACCTAAGAAAACATTGCTATAATTTATGTCAGATAATGTTTTGCCTACGTTCTCTTCTAGGAGTTTTATGACATCACGTCTTATTTTTAAGTCTTCAAGCCCTTTTGAGTTCGTGTGTGTGTGTGTGTGTGTGTGTGTGTATGGTGTGAGGGAGTGTTTCATTGATTTACATGCAGCTGTCCAGCTTTCCCAACACCACTTACTGAAGAGACTGTCTTTTCTCCATTGTATATATTCTTGCCTCCTTTGTTGAAGCTTATTGACCATAGGTGTGTGGGTTTATTTCTGGACTCTCTGTTCTGTTCCATTGATCCATATGTCTGTTTTTGTGCCAGTACCATGATGGTTTGATTACCATAGCTTTGTAATATTGTGTAAAGTTTGGGAGGGTTATGCCTCCAGCTTTGTTCTTTTTTCTCAGGATTGCTTTGGCAATTCTGGGTGTTTTGTGTTTCCGTATAAATTTTAGTATTATTTGTTCTAGTTCTATGAAAAATGTCTTGGGTAATTTGATAGTGATTGCATTAAATCTGTAGATTGCTTTGGGTAGTATGGCCACTTAAGCATATTAATTCTTCCAATCCAAGAGCCTGGGATATCTTTCCATTTCTTTGAATCACCTTCAGTTTCCTTTATCAGTGTTTTATAGTTCTCAGCGTATGTCTTTCATCTCCTTGGTCAGGTTTATTCCTAAGTATTTTTTTGATGTGATTTTAAAAGGGATTTTTTTTTTACTTTCCCTTTCTGATATTTCATTATTGGTGTAAAGAAATGCAACCAATTTCTGTATATTAATCTTGTATCCTGCTCTCTTGCTGAATTTGTTTATCAATTCTAATAGTTTTTGTGTGGAGTCCTTAGGGTTTTCTATATGTAGTATCATGTCATCTACATATAATGACAATTTTACCTCTTCCCTTCCAATTTGGGTACCGTTTATTTCTTTTTCTTGTCTGATTACTGTGGCTAGGACTTCCAGTACTATGTTGAACAGAAGTGGTGAGACTAGGCATCCTTTTCTTTTCCAGATTTTAGTGGGAAGGCTTTCAGCTTTTCACCTTTGAGTATTATGTTGGTTATGTATTTGCTATAAATAGCAAATACCACTTTGGTAAGAGTTTTTATCATGAATGGATGTTGAATTTTATCAAATGCTTTTTCTGTGTCTATTGAGATGGTCATGTGGTTTTTGTCTTTTCTTTTGTTGATGTGGTATATCACAATAATTGATTTGTGTATGTTGAACCATCCTTGTGACCCTGGGATGAATCCAACTTCATCATGTTTTTATGTGGTGTTGGATTCGGTTTGCTAATATTTTGTTGAGAACTTTTTCATCTATATTCATCAAAGATATTAACGTGTAATTTTCTTTTATGGCAGTGTCTTTGTCTGGTTTTGGTATCAGGGTGATGGTGGCTTCATAGAATGACTTTGGGACTGTTCCCTCGTCTTCAGTCTTTTGGAAGAGTTTGAGAAGGATTGGCATAAGTTCTTCTTTGTAAGTTTTTTAGAATTCCGCAGTGAAGCCATCTGGTCTTGGACTTTTGTTTGCTGGGAGATTTTTTTTTTTTATTACAGATTTCTATTTCACTTCTAGTGATCGGTCTGTTCAAATTATCTATTTCTTCTTAATTCAGTTTTGGTGGGCTCTGTGTTTCTAGAAGCTTGTCCATTTCTTCTAGGTTGTCCAATTTGTTGGCATATAATTAATTGTTCATAGTATTCTCTTACGGTTTTTTTGTATTTCTGCAGTGTCAGTTATTCTTCCTCTTTCATTTCTTATTTTGTTTATTTGAGTCCACTGTCTTTTCTTCTTGGAAAGCCTGCCCAGAGCTTTCTCAATTTTGCTTATCCTTTCAAAAAATAAGCTCTTGGTTTAATTGTTTCTTTTCCTATTTTTTAAAATCTGTATTTTATTTATTTCCTCTCTGATCTTTATTATTATTCCTTCTGCTGACTTTAGGTTTTGTCTGTTCTTCTTTTTCTAATTCTTTTAGGTGGTAGTTTAGGTTATTTGAGATTTTTTTCTTGTTTTTTGAGAAAGGCCTGTATTGCTGTGAACTTCCCTCTTAGGACTGCTGTTGCTGCATCCCATAGATTTTATATGGTTGTATTTTCATTGTTATTTGTCTCAGGTATTTTTTTTTAACATCTTTATTGGAGTATAATTGCTTTACAATGGTGTGTTAGTTTCTGCTTTATAACAAAGTGAATCAGCTATACATATACATATATCCCCATATCTCCTCCCTCTTGCGTCTCCCTCCCACCCTCCCTATCCCACCCCTCTAGGTGGTCACAAAGCACCGAGCTGATCTCCCTGTGCTATGCGGCTGCTTCCCACTATCTATTTTATGTTTGGTAGTGTATATATGTCCATGCCACTCTCTCACTTTGTCCCAGCTTCCCCTTCCCCCTCCCCGTGTCCTCAAGTCCATTCTCTAGTAGGTCTGCATCTTTATTCCTGTCTTGCCCCTAGGTTCTTCATGACCTTTTTTTTTAGATTCCATATATATGTGTTAGCATACAGTATTTGTTTTTCTCTTTCTGACTTACTTCACACTGTATGACAGACTCTAGGTCCATCCACCTCACTACAAATAACTCAATTTCGTTTCTTTTTATGGCTGAGTAATATTCCATTGTATATATGTGCCACATCTTCTTTATCCATTCATCTGTCGATGGACACGTAGGTTGCTTCTATGTCCTGGCAATTGTAAATAGAGTTGCAATGAACATTGTGGTACATGACTCTTTTTGAATTATGGTTTTCTCAGGGTATATGCCCAGTAGTGGGATTGCTGCGTCGTATGGTAGTTCTATTTTTAGTTTTTTTTTTTACATCTTTATTGGAGTATAATTGCTTTACTATGGTGTATTAGTTTCTGCTTTATAACAAAGTGAATCAGTTATACATATACATATATTCCCATATCTCTTCCCTCTTGCATCTCCCTCCCTACCACCCTCCCTATCCCACCCCTCTTGGTGGTCAGAAAGCACCGAGCTGATCTCCCTGTGCTATGTGGCTGCTTCCCACTAGCTAGCTGTTTTATGTTTGGTAGTGTATATATGTCCATGCCACTCTCTCACTTTGTCACAGCTTACCCTTCCCCCTCCCCATATCCTCAAGTCCATTCTCTAGTAGGTCTGTGTCTTTTTTCCCATCTTACCCCTATGTTCTTCATGACTTACTTCACTCTGTATGATAGACTCTAGGTCCATCCACCTCACTACAAATAACTCAATTTCATTTCTTTTTATAGCTGAGTAATATTCCCTTGTATATATGTGCCACATCTTCTTTATCCATTCATCTGATGATGGACACTTAGGTTGCTTCCATCTCCTGGCTATTGTAAATGGAGCTGCAATGAACATTTTGGTCCATGACTCTTTTTGAATTATGGTTTTTCTCAGGGTATATGCCCAGTAGTGGGATTGCTAGGTCATATGGTAGTTCTATTTGTAGTTTTTTAAGGAACCTCCATACTGTTCTCCATAGTGGCTGTATCAATTTACATTCCCACCAGCAGTGCAAGAGTGTTCCTTTTTCTCCACACCCTCTCCAGCATTTATTGTTTCTAGATTTTTTGATGATGGCCATTCTGACCGGTGTGAGATGATATCTCATTGTAGTTTTGATTTGCATTTCTCTAATGATTAATGATGTTGAGCATTCTTTCATATGTTTGTTGACAATCTGTATATCTTCTTTGGAGAAATGTCTATTTAGGTCTTCTGCCCATTTTTGAATTGCGTTGTTTGTTTTTTTGATATTGAGCTGCATGAGCTGCTTGTAAATTGTGGAGATTAATCCTTTGTCAGTTGCTTCATTTGCAAATATTTTCTCCCATTCTGAGGGTTGTCTTTTGGTCTTGTTTATGGTTCCCTTTGCTGTGCAAAAGCTTTTAAGTTTCATTAGGTCCCATTTGTTTATTTTTATTTTCATTTCTCTAGGAGGTGGGGCAAAAGGGATCTTGCTGTGATTTATGTCATAGAGTGTTCTGCCTATGTTTTCCTCTAAGAGTTTTATACTAAGTCCAGCTTATTCTCAAGGGAAGGGGCATTAAGCCATGCTTCCTAGAGGGTGTCCCAAATCTTGTCTTCTTATTTCTCGTCCCAAATTTTCATACTTACGGAAGCAGAGAAAATAGCTCCTGCTTTCTTATCTGCCAAGTCCCCTCACTACCATTTACTTTTTCTACCCCAGCAATGCTGCTGCTGCTTATACGCTTATCGTGATCCTTGCTGCATGCAGGCCATGGAGGGTGGAGTTTGGCACTTCATCCTCCCTGCAAATACCTGAATCCAGTACCCAAGAGGTGGTGCTGACCCAGTGAGCGAGAACGCCACCTCTTCATAAAGTGGTGGGGAAGAAGCTGGAAAGACGATGAATATGTGTACATTTATAGCTTTTGTTCCTATTACACGTGCCAATTAATAACATGCTTAATTTTCTCAATTTCTGAATTTTTAGACACATGCTG
The DNA here is from genome assembly GCF_949987515.2 of Delphinus delphis. Taxonomy (NCBI): domain Eukaryota; kingdom Metazoa; phylum Chordata; class Mammalia; order Artiodactyla; family Delphinidae; genus Delphinus; species Delphinus delphis. The sequence goes on from NC_082691.1 coordinate 94,841,516, forward strand.
TACATTAAGAGAAGAATTAATTTGCTCAGGTTAGCAGTTGCTACAGAAGAGTTGCCTTCTAGATGCCATCTAGTGGCAATGTAGGCACAGTTTGGGGCGGCATTGGAAAAGTCTATGTCCAGGAATACAAAATGTTTGAGTCCCTGAGCTATGTCAGATGTAGAATAGGAGATGGAGCTGTACTTGGTCTGGCAACTTGTGGGGGGAAGGCATTTTTTTGGATGAAAGTGGCAGACCTTAGTCTTTGAAACCAAAGTCCCTTAGCTGCTGCTTCCTCCTTCATGTGGCTTCTATGCCTTGGCTAGCCTCTCTGCCATCATCTCCAGCTCTTCCCCCTCTGAGCCCACCACTGGCTCATCCCTGAGACACTGATGGCTACCCGTCCCTCTATTCTGTCATAATGGTCACGAGGAATCAGACCTGTTGAAGGTGTCCACGACATGGGAGAAAGATCTAGTCAGCCCTTACTCTAGAGAATTGCCAACAGTAAAATTAACTTCCTGTAAAATTGTCAAGTTAATTAAATTTTTGTTCTCAATTCTTCTTCTCATTTCTTCTTTAATTTTGAAATAAAATGAGAGAGTAACATGCAAAATAGAATAGAAACCAGAGCTATTGCTCTCTAAGCAATGCAAAGTGCTTATTTTAATAAACTCCAGAAGTCAAAACTGAGTTCTCATGTTTTGCATGGAAAGGATCACATTTTTCTAAATTATTGCAGGTAATCCAGTTATCTTTGCCAGTAGAGACTGTGTATCCCCTGATGAGATGAAGTAGAAAATAGGTATAATTTTGAAATAATGTGTGTTAAGAAAAAGATGAACCTGTGCGTTAATTGCTAGATATTTTTTAGACAAACATTATTCTTATTAGAATTAACTAATTATCTCAGTTCTCTACGTGGTTTAGCCTTTCTTAACACCACTTGTAAAGCAGCCTGTCAAGAAACCATCTTTATATTTCTAGTGATTTTTTTTTCTTTGAGCCAAGACCAGGCTTTCTGGATACACGTCAGTTGGCTGCCATGCTTTGCATGAAGTTCCACTGCCCAGGACCTCAAGTGCGGCAGGGTGGGAGAGAAGGGCAGTTTTGTTTGCCATCCAGAAGTCACTGTAGAAGCCTTGCTCTTGGAGAGGTTCATGCCTCATCCAAGTTTTCTGGCCAGTGGCAGTTATGGCTTTCCCCTCTGCCTCTCCACAGCTGCAGGCAGAGTTCTCAGGCTCCAGGCCCTCAGCTGGGTGGGGTGGTGCACAATGTGTGCACCCTGGAAGCAGGGCCTGCTCCTTGCTGTGTTCCTGTGCCTCCTCCACTGCCTGGCACATGATAAGCGCTCTGTACATCTTACCTAATGAATAGAAATCCGGTCCCACAAGCTATTATATTAATAGTAGAACAGCTGAGGTCCAGAGAGGGTGCTGGCTTGATTGCAGCTTCATAGAGTGCCCAAGGCAGCGCGGGCACCTGGCACAGAACCTTTTTACTACACCCGTGCTGCCTTCCTAAGAAGCCTGGCCTTTCTCCTTCTTTCCAATCTAATTCCACTTTCTTCTCATTTCCTCATAGTTATTTCTAGCCTGTTTTGAACACTGTACTGGTTTTCTATTTTTTGTTAAGCAAGACAAATTTAGCAGCTTAAAACAACATCTATTTATTATGTCACAGTTTCTGTGGATCAAGACTCCTGGCACAGCCTAAGTGGGTCCTCTGTGCAGCGTCTCACAGGCTGCAGTTAAGATGTTGGCTGGGCTGTGTTCCTTCTGGGGCTGTGTTCCTTCTGGAGCTGTGTTCTTTCTGGAGCTTGCCAAGCTTACTGGTTGTTGGCAGGATTCAGTTCTTTGCATTTGTAGGACGAAGTCCTGTTTTCTTGCTGGCTGTCAGGTGGTGGGATTTGGGGGTGGGGTGGGGTCGATCTAAGCATCTAGAGGCTTCCCACAGTTTCTCACCATGTGACTCTCTCACAACATGGCAGCTGGATTCTTTAAAGCCAGCAGGAGGGCCCAGTTCCTCCTCCAAGACATTAGCTGATTAAATCAGGCCAACACAGCATAGTCTACTTTTTGATTAACTCAAACTTGACTGATTAGGAACCTTAATTACATCTGCAAAAGCCCTTCATCTTTGCCATGTAATATAACCTAATCACAGGAGTGACATCCCATGTTATTCACAGTCCCACCCCTGCTCAAGGATTATTCAGGGTATGTACACCAAAGGGTGGGAACCTTGGGCGCCATCTTAGAATTCAGCAAATAAACACATTTGCATTTGGCTGGTCCCAAGGAAGGTGGAATCTGAACAGTAAATGAAGCACTTTTCCTATATTTCTTGATTACTCTGCTAGTCTTTTTTCACTTCTTTGAGCTCATCTCCTTCCTCTAAGACCTTGATGTGACATATATGCTAAGTCAAGTGTGTGTGGATAATTGATCATAAAGGGCAGATGATCTCAAAGATCCTGATTAACAGTAATGGCTCCTTTACCTGACCTCCTATATTTTTTATTATTTGGCACTTAAAATATGTTTTGGTTCTCTGATTGTTTTCTTTCCCCAAACTTCCCCTACTTCTCTCTTTAATAATGAAATATATTTTTAATTTCTGACTTTATTTGGCTTTCACGCCTATATGTTCAAAGTTCTTTTTATGAAAATAAATTTTCCTTTTTATAAGAATGAGCTCACATCTGGCACTGTATAGAACCTAAGACTGTTTTGGTCTTTCTTATTGAGACATCTTATTATATTATGTGTTGGTATCTAGATGTTAGCCCATGACCCTTGAGAAGGAGAGTTGATGTTTCTGATACGTTTCAAATCTCTAGTCTCAGGGTTTGTTCAGGGTTCATTCATGTGGATGCAAATATAGAGGGGTTTATAACTTCTAAACTCTCTGTTCCTGGTCACAGCTGTTCAGTCTGTGCTTGAGGACAGGTTACAGAAGGGTAAGACCAAATCCAGATTTTGTGATATGAAAATTTACTGTGAGTGTTGTATCCTCTTCAGGGAGTCTGCAGTTTAGCCAGGAGCCGTACGCATTCATCAGCACTGAAGCAGAGCACCTCCTGAGACGGCAGTGAGAGACTTCCCCAGCCGTGCTGACTGCTGTCCTAGGACTGTTAATGCTGGTAGCAGTGGCTGAATTTCTCATTGGCCTGGTTGGAAATGGAGTCCTCGTGGTCTGGAGTTTTGGAGAACGGCTCAGAAAATTCAAGGGGTCCTCATATAACCTCATTGTCCTGGGCCTGGCTGTCTGTTGATTTCTTCTGCAGTGGTTGATTATGGTGGACTTAAGTCTGTTTCCACTTTTCCAGAGCAGCCATTGGCTTCGCTATCTCAATGTCTTCTGGGTCTTAGTAAGCCAGACCAGCCTGTGGTTTGCCACTTTTCTCAGTGTCTTCTACTGCAGGAAGATCATGACCTTTGAACACCCTGTCTACTTGTGGCTGAAGCAGAGGGCCTGTTGTCTGAGTCACTGGTGCCTTCTGGTGTACTTCATGATCAGTTTGTTACTTATAGTCCAGGGTAGCTTAGAGTTCTCCAATCTTTCCCAAGGAAACAGCAGCATTTTATACCCCCCTTCAAACTGGCACTGTCTGTATATATTATGGCTCAATACAGGAAGTATAATGCCCTTCATGGTGTTGCTTATTTCCTCTGGGATGCAGATTGTCTCTTTGTGTAGACACCGCAGGAAGATGAATGTCCATACAAGTCGGCAGGAGAGATGCTCAGGCCAAGGCTCACATCACTGTCCTGAAGTCCTTGGGCTGTTTCCTTATACTTTACATAGTTTACATCCTGGCCAGCCCCTTCTCCATCACCTCCAGGTCTTTTCCTGCTGCTCTTACCGCTCTCTTCATCTCTGAGACACTCATGGCTGCCTAGGCTTCTCTTCATTCTGTCATATTGATCATGGGGAATTCCAGGATGAAGCAGACTTGTCAGAGAATCCTGTGGAAGACAGTGTACACTTGGAGAGAAAGGAGTGGTAAGGAGACTGTTTTGAGACACTTTTTTGATAGCTCTCCAAAAGGGGGCTGACTTTTACATATTTAAAATTTTTCCTTCTTTTTAAAAAATTTTTTAATTTTATATTAGAGTATAGTTGATTAACAATGTTGTGTTAGTTTCAGGTGTACAGCAGAGTGATTCAGTTATACATAGACATGTATCTTTTTCAAATTCTTTTCCCATTTAGATTATCACAGAGTATTGAGCAGAGTTCCCTGTGCTGTACAGTAGGTCCTTATTGGTTATCTATTTTAAATACAGCAGTGTGTACATATCAATCCCAAACTCCCAATCTGTCCCTCCCCCACCCCCAGTAACCGTAAGTTTGTTCTCTATGTCTGTGAGTCTGTTTCTGTTTTGTAAATAAGTTTGTTTGTATCATTTTTTTCTTTTAGATTCCACATATAAGCGGTATCATATGATACTTGTCTTTCTCTGTCTGACTTATTTCACTTAGTATGATACTCTCCAGGTCCATCCAATGTTGCTGCTAATGGTATTATTTCATTCTTTTTTTAAAAAAATTTTTTATTGGAGTATAGTTGATTTACAATGTTATGCTAGTTTCAGGTGTACAGCAAAGTGAATCAGTTACAGATATACATATATCCACTCTTTTAGGTTCTTTTCCCATGTAGGGTATTACAGAGTATCGGGTAGATTTCTCTGTGCTATACAGTAGGTTCTTACTAGTTATCTATTTTATATATAGTAGTGTGTGTATTTCATTCTTTTTAATGGCTCAGTAAAAGTTTTCCTTCTTTAATGCTCCATCAATAAATGGGCAATAGAAAATGCAGAATAAAAATCAATACTGTTTCTCTTTTCACAATGCAAAGTACATTATTTTAATGTATGATAGAAATCAAGGCTAGGGCCTTATGTTTGGTAAATGAAGTGTTATGTTCTGTTTATATATAGAAAATAATTCCTTTCTTTTAAAATTACATATATAAGTTGTGTTTTTCCTATTATATTAAATAGAGATTAGGAACAATTAATATAGTGATCCTTAATTTTTGTGAAATTTCATCTATCTGTTAATGTTAGTCATTTTAGATAAGCTTAAAAAAAAGTACCAAATAAGTTTCCCATTTCTCTACTGTAGCTGTTCTTGCTATCTAACTGAAAAACAAAACAAAATATATTTCTATTTCTGGGAGTTTCTTTGAGCCCTAGACTTGCCTTTCAGGATAAAAGTCAGTTGGCTGCCACAATTGGTATTAAGTTCTGAGCCCAGGACCTAGGGTGGGGCAAGATGGGAGTGAGGGGCACTTGCTTCTGCTCCCCGAAAGAACATTGCTCCCTGGAGAGGTCAAGGCTTATTTTCTTTGGTCATTTGACCATCCTGACTGTCCACTCTGGCCTCTCCACAGCCTAAAGTCAGAGTTTTAGCATGTTGGCTCTTTGAGTTGGATGGAGATCATCTAGAACATCAAATCCATGGAACTGTGTCTGTTTTTGTTTCTTCCTAAGTTCTTGGTGCCTAGAATATTACCTGACCCATAATAAACAATAAATGTTTTGTAAATGATTGATTAGCTGTGTTAACTAGTCTTTTAACTCCTTTTATATATTACAGAGAAATTGAGGCCCAGAGAGGGCAATGGCCTGCCCAGAGTTTCGTAGAGAGCCAGAACTAAGTTTTCTGACTCCTGGTCCAAGGCTCTTTCCTTTATATCACACTACTTTGCTAAAGAGTTAGCTTTGCCTTTCCCTCCTTTGAATCTTGTCCGTTTTTGTATATACTTTCTCAGCCTTCTTTTTAGGCTTATTTGAACACATTTCCTTTGGTTCAGTTCTAAAGGATCTGTAATCCAAGGGACAATACTTGATATACTTAAATTTTTTTTTCATTTCTACTTTCATTAACATGTTCTAACACATGTCTTTTCCTTATCCAAAGGGGTGAACTGAGGTATGTGCTAGCCACATGTGGATGTTAGTCATAGTTCAAGGGAGGGATAGCTCCACTGATGTCACTGTGAGCTGTGTGAGGTCAAGCACCATCTTTGTCTTCTGGAAATGATAATATTCATCCTTTGCAAGCACGGAGATGCTTCTCTAGGGTTATATTTTTAGTAGTAGAATGAATTTTCCACTATGCCATGCCTATTTTTCTACAGCTGTCTGTTGTGACCAGCTGTCATAATGATAATAACCTAACATTTGTATTGGGCTTTACACTTTATCAGGTATTCTTATATGTAGTCTATTATCTCATTTGATTTTAATAGCAACTGTATGCAGGTAGTAATTCTATCCCCATTCTATAGATGACAAAACTCAGGCTGGAGTGATGATTTGCTTAACATCATCAACTAGTAAACAGTCAGATAAAACAGTCCCAAATGTTTGGACTCCAAGTCTTGTGCTTTTACCGGTAACCCTTAAGTTCCTCTTGTTCATACTTGTAAGACTTCATGCCGGGATTAGCCTGTGGAATGCTCAAGTTTGAGAGTATTTTTAAACAGGTGAAATAAGCAACTAATCTTTCATGTTTGGCATTGGTGGGATGCCTGGGAGTCAAGATCCAAAATCATGACAGACTGAAGTATCTATGACTTGCTTTTCTTAGGGACAAAACACTTGCGTTTTCCCAGTCATCTTTTGGGGTTGGATTTCCTTCCTTTTCCGTGCGTGATTTAGCTCATGATGGATGTGAGGCTACTTTGTGTTTTATCCAAGAAAACAAATCTGGAGGCAAATCTGTGCTCTTGAATTGAATCTTCTATAATTAAATCTTTTATAGTTTGCATTCTCCGAGCTGCAGCTGGATCCATGTTCACGTGCATAAGTGTGTATGTATGTGTGTAGGTCTTACTACTTCCCTTTCTGTTATGTGGTATGATCTCTGATGGTGCAGCCTAGAGGGGGACTAGAAAAAGATGTAAACAATACAGAAAGGTAGAAAATGTGCAGCAGCATTTCCCATTCCACTCCCTGTTATTAGTCCCACTGCCCAGATGTGGTCACATTTTACCATTTGTCTTAGTTCTTCTGGTGATTATTGTCACATCTCTAAATAATATTTCGCCTTTCTTACTTGGTTTATCAACTGTGAAACTGTAACTTTTGAATCCCATTCACCAAAGTTTGGGAATCATCTCACTTAACCCCAGATTTATTCCCCTCTTCTATATTTGATTAGTTTTATTTACTTGTCATTCTTCTGGTTACTAATTTTGTAACTTCAAGTAATATGTTTTTCACTTTACTTTTTGAACCATAACTTATGACAGTGTCTACAGAATCTGACTATGTAGAGGTAAGAAATTAGTGCTTTAACTCTCATGTACTTTTCCCACATCCCAACTCATGTGTCCAACTTGAAATGACTTAAGGAGGAAATTAATTTATTGGAAGGAAATTGGCTATCTCTTAGAATCAATGGGAAGTCTGGAGAGTCAACATCAGAATGGGAACCAAGAGGGTTTAAACAACTGAGAACACAACCAAGTCCCTCTAGAGAGACTGATGCTGGCAGCAACACTCACATTTCAACTGTCAGCATTATGTCCTAGACAGTGCCACTGCCTCTGTGAATGTGTCCCTTTGCATCATAGTACATAAACCCTGGCTAAGAGCTTCTGGTTGGCTGATTCTAGGTCACACACCTGCCCTAGATGATAGGTCCTGTGGTGAAAAAAAGTCTGATTTCCCTTTGGCTTCTAAAATATGTATTTTTAAATTAGATGAAATAATGTACTCAACAATGAGGTTAAGTAGCAGAATCGATACAGCAGACGGTCGATTAATGAACTGGAAGGTTAGCTCAAATAACTCTCTCAGAAGGTTATCAGGAAGCAATAAAAGGATGGAAATAGGAGAAACAGGCAAAAAATTAAGCATATAGATTGAAGACAACAGAAACTACTGGGGACAACTTTCTCTCAATTAAAGAGAAAACGTTAGCAATATATAAGCATTTTAAGAGCAAAGCTGTAAACTTTGCTGAGGGGCTTTCCTTTAGTGGGAGCTAGTGGAGTGACTTCAAGAACTTCTACATTTTATGTTAAATACAGTTATCATAGGAGCCAGCAATTCCTCTCATAGGTATATAGCCAAATGAAATGAAAATATATGTCCACACAAAAATTTACCAATGAATGTTCATGGCAACACTGTTCATAATAGTCAAGAAGTGGAAACAACCCAAATGTCCATCATCCGATGAATGGATAAACAAAATGTGGTGTGTGTGTGTGTGTGTACATGCACACACATATTATGATGGAATATTATTCAGCCATAAGAAGGAAAGAGGTACTGATAGGTGCTGTAACACAGATAGACCTTGAAGCATTATGCTAACTGAAGGAGCCTGTCACAAAGACTGCATATTATATGATTCCCTTTCTATGAAAGGTCCAGAATAGGCAAATCTATAGAACCAGAAAGTTGATTAGTGGTTTCCAGGTGCTGGGGAATAGAGGTATTGGGTAGTGACTACTTATGGGTATAGGTTTCTATCAGGGTCATGAAAATGTTATAAAATTAGATGGTGGTAATAATTGCTTAAGTCTGTGACTATATGAAAAACCACTGAATTATACATTTAAAGACACATTGAAGAAATTAAAGATGTAAGTATTGGAAAAGAAGAAATAAAACTCATTATTTTAATATATGATTGTCTACATAGAAAATCCCAATAATCTAAACAATTTTAGGAAATAAGTTAATTTAGAAATGTAGCTATATATAAGGTCAATACCCAAACGTTAGTGTGTTTGTATATAGCAGTATGAAACCAGTAAACCTGGGTTTTCAGAAAACCATTTTTCGCAGCCTCTAGTGTGCTGTAAAATTCTGGGAAAGCTTTAGTTAGTACAAGCTTCATGGTGAAAGTCAGTTTCAGGTTCTCAATCTTGGCTGCATATGAGAATCACTTTGGCAGATTAAAAAGTATCCCAAGTGCCCAGGTCTTGCCCAAGAGCAATTACATCAGAATCTCTGAGATAGGACCCAGGCATTATGTCTTTTAAAGTTCCTCATGTGATTCAGATGTGCAAAAAAGTTTAAGAAAAATAGAGTATTAATCTCATTGAAGTTTTCTTAGCATAGTATCACTGAGATGAACTTACCTTGAAAATAAGGTAAAAGATAACTTTATAAAACAGGTATCAACAGTTCAGGCTTTTTTTCTTTTAATAAGGTTTTATAATTCAGCACTGGATAATTCTGAGGAACTAGTAAAAGAGTTGGAGGAACATCTGATGACAGCGGCCTTCACTTCAAGGCCCCTAGCTTTGAAAACTGGCTTTGGGTTTTCCCAGTATCCCCACAGGAGCAGTGCCAATCCAAATCCTTACCTCTAGATCCATGTCCTGGATGTTCCCTGGATGGATCCCTTACCCTCTTCCCTTCTTTTGTCCATTCATCGTCATCGCCTTCTGGGTACATTCAGGCTCAGGAGCCACATTTTGTCACACTTTATTATTACAACTTGTCATAAACACATTCCTCATCCTCACTTTCTCACCCCTGATCGTGGCATTTTCACTGTTCTCTGTTTATCATGATATCTCTAGGAGAGCAGACACCACCTTTCCCAAACACCTTTCAACTCTATTTTCTGCATTCCCAAGGAGAATTCTTAGAACCTGCTCCAGTTTGGGGGATCCTTGTCAAATGAATCTCAATATGTACTCTCTTTGAAATGTTACCCCAGTGCTCCCAATTCCACTTTAGTTTTCTTTCACAGTACTTATCTGACATACATTTTAAAATTTAACTACCTGTACCTTTAAACTAGAATGTATACTCCTTGAGGACAAGAATCTTTTTCTTTGGTTTTCTTTGTGTCTTCAGTGTTTAGAATAGTAGATATTGTTGAACGAATAGCTATGGGCACAAAAATGGAGCCATAACATATATACTATTTCATAAACTGAGTCTTATGCTTATAATTTTTATGACAATACATATTCTTTTACAACACCATTTTAAATGATCACACATATTATTGTATATGGTTGTACCGCCTTTTTAGAAATAAGCGATACTCTGTGGCCCCCCCACCCCACCAGGTTTTGCTCTCTACAGTGCTGCAGCAAACATCCTTGTAAAACTCTAAAGGTAGAAGGCGGAATATGCATAATTCGAAGATTTATCATATGCATTGCCAAATTTTTGTAGAAAATGAATATGTACTTCCACCAGAAGTGGGATCCTAATTTTAAATAGGGTAGTCAGACAAGACTTCACTAAGAAAATATTTAAACAAAGATTTTAGGAAGTGAGGCAGGTAGCCATGCAGGAACCTGGGGAAAGTGTAAAAGTTTGAGGTAAGAAAGTGTCTAATGTGTTCAAGGAGGAGCGAGGAGTCCACTGTGGCTGGAGTAGAGGGTGTAGTGGGCACTGAGGTCAAAGGGGCCATGGAGCCCATGATTTTAGGGACTTTATAGACCATTGTTCGAATTTTATCTTCTATTCTGAGTGAGATGGGGAACGATTGGAGGGTTTTTAGCAGAGGCAAGTGACAAAACTTGACTTAGGTTTTAAAAGACCACTTTGGTTGTTGTACTGAGAATAGGTTAAATTTAGTAAGGCAAAAGTAGAAGAATAAAATGGGTTGGGGGATACTGCGCTGCTCCAGGTTTACCAGGGTGGTTGCAGTGGAGACAGGGAGATGTGGTAAGATTGTCGAAATGTTTTGAAGATAGACCTGGCAGGATTTACCTATAGATTAGATATAAGATATGAGAGACGGGAGGAATCAAAAGTGACTCCAAAATTTTTGGCCTGAGTAAATTGCAGGGTCATCAGCTTGTCATCAGTTCATATGGGGAAGATCGTGGGTGAGGCTGGTTGACTTGTGGGTAAGGCTTGGAGTTCAGTTCTGAACATGTTAAGTTTGAGATATATATTAGATATCAAAGTAGACTATATGAGTAAAATACATGAGACTGGACATCAAGGGAAAAGTCCAAACTGGAGATATATATTTGGGAGCTGTTAGATTATATATCATATTTAAAATCTTAAGACTAGCATAGATCAGTAGGAAGTGGATGATACGGATAAGAGAAGAGGGCCAAGACTAAAACTTGGGGAACTCTGATGTTAAGAGGTTGGAGAAATGTGGTGGAATCAATAGAGGAGACTGAAAAGAAGTAGCCAGTGAGATAGATGGAAAAAAGATGACATCCTGGAGGCCAAGTAAAGAAAATGTTTCCAGGAAGAGGGAATGACTAACATTTTCAATTGATGCTGATAATGTCAAGTAAAATGAGAGCTGAGAATTGACCTGTGGTTTTAGAAATATACAAGTCATTGGTGACTTTAGAAAGAGTAGTTTTAGAGGGAGTGCTGTGCAAAAGCCAGATTTGAGTTGGATCAAGAGACTGGGATGGAGAGGAATTGGTGAAAATAGACAACCTTTTCAAGAAGTTTTGCTATAAATTGTAGGAGAGAATAGCAGCTGTGGCAGGGGACATGAGATCTAAATACAATTTTTTAATGAGAGATATAACAACATAGTTCTGTGTTGATGGGACTGATGGGGGGGGGGGAGAGAGAGAGAGAGAGAGAGAGAAAGAGACAGAGATAGAGACAGAGAGACTGAGAGACCAAGAGACCAAAAGAGAAATAGTACCAGAGTGATTTTCTTGACTAGAAGAGAGGGGATGGGATCTAGTGAATAAGTGGAGCCTTCGCTTTAGATACAAGCTGTTAAAATTTGCACAAAATCATCAGGAAAGCCTATGTCAAGAGCAGAGTCATTTATTAATAATCGTTCCAGCTAGGGAAAACTTTATTAAGAACAAAACATCAGTGATGTCCACAGAAGGGGAGTTACAGAAGGTTTTTTAAGGGCTAGCTCTTATGATTATAAATTGGGTGATCTTTACTGGGTGAGCTTTTGGAAATGGGCAATGAATAGGGATTGGTCACTTTTAATTGGCTTTGGAGCACAGAGTGCATTCAGTGTTTCTTTTTCCATCTGGATTCTGAAACTTTTGTGGTCCTTTCTTTCCAGATAGGTTGTGGTTTGTTCTTGCTTGTTTTGCAGAATTGATAATTTTCTGACAGGTGGGACTATGGATTTCATTTTCATTTCTCAGACTTCCTTTTGGTCATCCTCTGGCTGAGGCTATAGGACAGATGATTTTGAGTGGTGATCCAGATCTACACTGCTGTTTGAGTTATCTTTTGTCATATTGGCAGTAATTTTGATTTAAACAAGTCCTAATCTTTCTTGTTGCTTCTATTGCATAATTGTTCTTTGCATCATTTGAGGAGACAGCAGCCGCATGGCAGCATTTAAGGGAGTTTTCACACATTTGAACATAGCACAGTTTGCAATCTACTTCTAAGAGTGATTGATACGATTTGTTTGTGCCTAAGTCATAGGCAATGGGAGTAGAGGAAATACTTTGCCTGGAATATTGTTGCCTTTGTATTCAACACTTGAAGGCTTGACTTCAACTCAAGGAATTTTTTTTTAAATGGATCTAAGTTTGTTAAGCTTGTGCCTTGACCAGGTTGCTACCTTAAAAGGAAAGAGGGCGTTGGGCTTTTTTTTAAATGTTTTCCTCTGACATTCTTTTTAACCTGATCTACACTTCACAGGGTCAGGAAGCAATGCCAAGTGGTAAGACAGTATTAGAAATTCTATTTTGGGAGTGGGATGAGGTTGGTGGGAAGTATCAAGGAGGCTTGGATGCCATTCTAATAAGTTTAGATATTCTCAGGGCAATCAGGAACCATTGAAGGTTTTTAAATCCCATTATAAAAAGCAGTTCTTTTAGGGGCTGTGGATTTAAAAGTTGTATTCGTTTTCTATGGCTGCTGTAACAAATTACCGTGAACACCTTAAATCAATAAAATGTATTACTTAAATCCATACAAATTTATTATCTTACAGTACTAGTAGTAGGTCAGAAATTTGACAGATTTCACTGGGTTAAAATCAAGTTGTCAAGGATTGTAGGACTAAGGTCCCCATTTCTTTGCTACTTGGTGGCTGAGAGTCATTTCCAGTTTCTAGAGACCGCTCATGTTCCTTGCCTTGTAGCTCCCTTTTTCCATCTTCAAAGCCTGCAGTGGGGGGTAGGTCCGTCTCATGCTTTGAATCTCTTCTGTTGTCACGTCTCTCTGGCCAAATATTCTGCCTTCCTCTTCCACTTTTAAGGGCCCATGTGATTACATTGGTCCCACCCAAATAATCCAGGATAATCTCAACGTCCATAAGCATAATCACATCTGCAAAGCTGCATTTTCCATGTAAAGTAACATATTCATGGGTTCTGAAGATTAGGGTGTGGACATTTTTGGGGGGCATTATTCTGCCTGACACAGACGTCATTAAAGTATAGATTGTATTTTAAACCTTGGGAATAGAAAGTATTACTCAAGGATAGTGTGGGGTTGTTTCCTGAATCTTCATCTGCTGGGACATTACTTTAACCTTCCTTGTCCTATATGACCAAATCTCTTGGGTATCCTGAATTCCTCTATCACTTCCCGATCTGGGATACCTGGAGAGATGTTTTACCAAGTTCTCAACCAGAGGACTGGTACCTGCTTTCTTGACCTTGTTAATCCCATGGTCTGAGGCCAAACCCAATTTCTGCCCTTCTTTCACCTCCTCTCAGCTATCTCTACCTCTTAAGCTCTGCTGCTGCCCTGATACTGTGTTCTCCTTGGATCTAAATGACTTCTTCATCTTGCTCTGGAGCTGCCAGGCCTCCCTTTGGACTTGACTTGTGATTGTTGTCACTGTCCTGACATTTCTTTTCAACCTCCTACCCATCCACTAGCTCTCTCCCTTCAGCCTGCTGCATTTTTGGGAGAGTTTATTTCAGTACCCAAGATCTGAGACACAATTGAGAGCTTCAAGCCCTTTGAATGTTAAGAGAGGTAGCAGGAAAACAGAAGCCAGCGTCTGTTGTGATGCTATGGACTTGCCTATAATTTCGAGGCTAAGAGCACAGGGCTGAAAATCTGACATTTTGGGGTTCCATTTCAGGTTCTGATATTTACCAGCTATAATAATGTTAAGTAATCTATATTAGTCTCAATTTTCTTATTTGTAAAGTAGGAATAAACGATAACCTCAAAGGCTTGTTATAAGCATTAAATGAGATAATGGATATAACCCAGTACAGTGTAGAAAGTGCTTATTTCATGTTTTGTTCTTGGTTCTTCAGATCATTATGGGATGTGGACAGAGACACAAATAAGAAAACATAGGATACTGGTGTGATACATCCAAATATTTCTATTTGGATGTTTTATTTTGAATTTGGGGAAAGTTGCGGTTAGTATTGTCAATGGCAGAGCCACTGGGATGCAGAGGGAGTAGTATGGTCTTATTTGTCTTTAGTGACGTTCTCAATCCAGGTGATATATTTCTGAACATTGGTGTAGATGCCCACATCCCCTTCCCTGAAGTGTCCGACCTCGATCCCCTGTAGCTTGCCTTTGCAGATGACAGTAGCAACGGCCACCTCCTACAAGGGATCATGCAGAGAGAGGGAGAGAGACAGACATGGTCAGATCTTCTCCCTATAGGAGCCCTCTCGTCCGCGATGTGGATGCGCCCTGTCTAGAGGTAGCATGCTGCATCAGGAAAAGAGCAATGAGTTGGGAGACTGGAAGCTTGAGTCATTTATCTAGCTTTGTCGTAACTAATCTTGTGTGACATTGAGAAAGTCAGAGAAAAACCTTGCTAGAACTCACATGTAAAATGAGTCAAACTCCATTTGTTTGAACTGGTGAAGCCAGTTTCAATTTGTGAAAAGTTTCAGTTAATTTTTTAAAAGCAATGCCCGTTTCATAGTTGCATCTATGAGAATAAAAACCTAGCAAAGTGTTATTAACTCTAGATACTGCGTGATGCCCCTTTAATGAATACAGACATCTCTAAGGAGGGCCCTTTACTGAAGGTAATGGGGGGCTTTGCTGCAGCCTTATCAAATTTTCAAAAAATTATGAAGCTGTGGGCTTTCAATTTTTTAAATATCACGATTAAATAGTTAACTGGACATATATAATACAAGTAAGTGAAAGTTGAATAGAGAGAAAAGATTACCCCAAAAATTCGACTGAGCACTTCCACAAATTTAACGCATATGGAGTTTCTGTGGCTTTTTCCTTGTTCGGTTTTCTGGCAGTCTGCATCAGACATCATGGGGGCCTCCAGGTTCTGCCTTAAATCAGGGTGTCTGCCTGAGGGAAGACAGGAATAAAGGAAACCTTCCTGTTCACAATTTTTTTTTTCACAATTGTTATTTAGTGCTCCAATTACCACCTTCTATTTCAACTGGTGTTTTGTGTGTGTCTGAAGAAAATAATGAGACAAAGGGAAGACATGATTTTGTGCATGGTTAGGAGAGTTAAACTTGAGGATTTTGAAATAGCCTTTATGTCCCTTTAAAAAGCAGAGTTTTCTTTCTTCTCTGTGTCTGTTCTTGGAGGCATAAGAGGTGACCTGACTCAAGTTCTCAGGTGTCCTCCACATGTTAAGTGAGCCAGTATGGGAGAGGGGAGCACAGACTCTTTAACGTGAATTGTACCTCTGACAATCAGGAATGGCGTGGCCTCTGTGCAGAGTCAGGTGGCCTGGTGGCCCCCTCTGCCAAAGCTCTGAAGAAGCAGTGGAGCGTTAGTCACCCTGGGAAGGGAGGAGCTTTGGACTTCTGGGAGGGTCTCTTTTTGTCAGACCACTCATATAGTATCTCCCTTTGGTCTCCATCCATTCTACTCCCTTCTCAGCTATACAGACATGGGTGCTCCTCTTCAGGGATAACTGATGACCCTGGTTTTCTGTGGGAGGTGCACTCACCGCTGTTGTCTTGGCTCCAGTCCAAGCCTGAAAGCATACAGATGGTGCCTGGCTTGACGGTGCTGGTGGCGAGGGGAATGGGCTGGACTTTATGGTTGAGGATGGCGGGCTTAGCCAGCCTAATGAGCATGAGGTCATCCTGGGGGGAACTATGACTGTAGTTCCAGTAGCGGACAATCTGGATAGGGTCAATTATCTGCTCTGTCCCATCTCTGATTCTGATCCTGAGATTTCCCAGCATCACTTTCAGGTTTCTGGAGGGATAAATGGTTGGAAGTAATCATCATCATCATCGTCATCATCATCTAAGCTGATGTTGAATGTTATAGTGTGCCAGATACTTTGCCAAGGGCTGTATCTGGATTCTGGATTACGTCATTTACCACTCACAACAAATCTGTGAGGTGGATTCTATTTTGAATCCCCATTTTACAGATGAAGTAACGAACGGAGGCACATAAGAGTATTCACCCATGTCACACAGTTGAGTGGTGGAGCCTTTAACCACTATGTTTTTTTATGTAGTGTCCTTAATGTAGTGGAGAAGAAAAGGATGCATGGCATAGAAATACTATTTTCCCTCCTTTCCAGCTCCAGCCTATCAGATTGGGTTATTTCCATTCTGGTGGAGGTAAGAGAATGAGGTGACTTGAGTGTTGGGTATCTCCTGTTTGCTTCATCAGATCTACTCACAACTCTTTCATCCTGCTCTGTACTTTGGAAGGTGATATATGTGGATTAAGTCAGTGGGCTTTCTGGTCCTCTAGCGTTTGATTGGTATTTGGCCAATAAGAAGCACCAGAAAGTAAGGGGAGGGAGAAGGGAGAGGTTGGAATATTTATCCTCCCATCTTTCTTCCTGTAAGGTTGCCACAGGGCGTGGCTGTTGGCTGTCTCTTGACCAATGGTTACAGCCCCTATCAGGCAGTCCCTGTGCACAGCGCTCTCTCTCTCTGTCTCTCTCTCTCTTTCTTTCCCCTTCTCCCCTTGTAAACATTCTCTCCCCCGCTGCTTTAGGTCTAGGGGTAGTAACTGCACCTTTCTAATACTAAACGCGGGGGGACTGAACTGTTCCCTGTGTTTTCCCTATAATGAGACCATATCTTTGTCATTAGTTCTTTTTATGAACTCTCCTCAACTTAATCAAATTTGAGTGTACCATCAGTTACCTGCTGGTCCCTTAACTGACAAAACACATTCCTATTGCCAGTAGAAAACTTTTAAAACCGAAGGGAGACTGAGGAGGCATAGTACGTAGAACGGGGCTCCTCAAGAGCAGCACTGCTGACGTCTGGGGCTGGGTACTGCTCTGCGGTGGGGCTGCTCTGTGCGCAGTAAGGTGTTTAGCCGCATCCCTGCCCTGGCCTCTGTTTGCTGGGTAGGCGTCCTTAGCACAGCCTCCCCCGATCCCTCATCCCATTGTGACAGCCAGAGATGTCTGCCTTTGCCAAATGTAAATACCCTGGAGGGGAAGCTGCCTGTACTTGAGAACCACCGACGCAGAATGAGTAGTAGCTGTTGTAGTGGGTAAGGATGCCCAGCACTCACGGTAGGTAGCAGTGAGCAGGCGCCAGCACCCAGCTGCTTTTGATGAGGACACCCACACAGGGGTTGAAGTGAGACTTGAGGTATACCAAATAGGGGGCATGGTCTTCTTTCTGCACGGATGATTGAGCGGGGAAAATTGTCCCTGAGAAGCATATATAAGATGTTCTTAGAACGAATAAGACAATCAACAACTTCCTAGTTGGATAGAAATATGGATGATTTTAAAGAAGTAACCAGTTGGCCAGGAAATGTGAAAATGTTTGACATTTTTTTCGAATCAAAATGTAAATCAAAATGACATAGTGTTTCATCTAATATTTATACTAATCATTTTTGTTTAATATTGGTAATATTCAGTATAAGAAAGTACAATGAGAGAGACTCTCATTTAGTGCTTATAGGAATGGGAATTTATTCTATTTTCTTGAAAAGTGATTTAGAAATGGGCATCAAAAATTGTAAATGGTTCGTCACCTTTGACCTAATATTTCCAAAGCCAAGAATTCTTGATTCTAAAGAAATAATCAGATGTAGACAAAGATTATTAATAAATGTGCTCATTTTAACACTATTTATAGTAGCTAAATGGTTGAAATATGAGTGTCCAGTGCAGTAATGTTGGACATTGAAATACAAAAGTATATGAACAAATGGAACGTCATATATATTAAAATTGTATTTGTAAAGAATATTAAACAGCAAAGGAAATATTGATAACCTTTAAGTTAAAAAATAAAAATGTACATTAATCCAGTAATCTAATTGTCTAAAAACAAGTAAAGAAACAAAAATAAACCATTAAAAATAAATAAAGCCTGGGAGTAAATTCAGACAATGCATTAGCATGTGTTGACTGAGGTGGGATTATGAATGATGTTTATTTTTTCTGCTTTTTAATATTTCCAAATTTTCTAGTATGAACATGCAGTGCTTTTATAAATGAATTATGTTATTAAAAAAAAAACTAGAGGGCTTCCCTGGTGGCACAGTGGTTGAGAGTCCGCCTGCCGATGCAGGGGACGCGGGTTCGTGCCCCGGTTCGGGAAGATCCCACATGCCACGGAGCGGCTGGGCCCGTGAGCCATGACCGCTGAGCCTGCGCGTCCGGAGCCTGTGCTCCACAAGGGAGAGGCCACAACAGTGAGAGGCCCGCGTACAGCAAAAAAACAAACAAACAAAAACAAACAAACAAACAAAAAAACTAGAGAATAAAGAGGAGGAAGGCTGATTCTAGTATCAGAAATATTGTTCTTGTCTCAGCTGCCCTTGGTTCTTATGTTAATCCTCCCCAAGCCCAGTCTTGTACCTCACCACCCCCTTCTCTGTGTCGTCACACAGTTAGAAACCCCAAGGAAAAAAGGGTGGAGTATTATTAAGGACAAGAGACATTGACCTCTTGTTCTAAGTGCTTTACATGGATTTGTTTAATCTTCACAATGACTCTATAGTGTAGGTAGTAATATCCCCATTTTGACTGTAGAAACTGAAGCACAGATAGATTAATTAACTTGTCCAAGCTCACACAGCTGATTTGTGATGCAACCTAGGCAAGTCAGGGTGTGGTGGGAAAGGCCTCACCAGCAAATTCTGCCATCAGAAGAACTTCATGGTAGTCAAGAAGTGTAGGACATAGGGCCCTAGCATTTGATCTTTTGCTCCCATCTTCTCCATTCCCTGCATTCTGAGTCTCTAAGCTTTTGAAAAAGGGCGCATATCAGATGTCAAAATGAGTACTCTGTCCTTGTGATTACACTAGGCTTGCCCACTGTGTGATGAAGCCCACATTTTGGAATAACCAGGGTGGAACACTCACTGTTGAGCATTCTCTGAGGCAGGTGTACACCATAACCTACCCCATAGCTTAGCACTGGGGGCTCAGCCTGTCCCGAGAGCCTTTGGAGTCTGAGAGGGGAGACCCCTAATTATGCTTCTGACAGTTTTTCTTGACTCTTCTTTTGCACCTTCCACACATCCTGCCTCTGCCTCACTCCATCCTATATTAATCTGTGCCTTATAGGACAGAGTAGAAAGTCATGGATACATACCAGCAAGGACACTCAAACAGAAGATAAATTTCATAGCCGTCTAACTCTTTCCTTGTGAGGTGCGGAAGACCAGCAGAAAATGGAGCTCTCAGCTCAGTATCTTCCTCAGGAACACCTAGGAGAGTCAGTGGGTATGGTTAGGCATGGGGGCACGCAGTGGGATTGAAAAGCAGCTCTGGGCATAGACAGGAAGGAGGAAGAGGGCTCCAGATAGGCAGATGGAGGCCCTTCTGCTCCAGGGAAGTTGGGGGACTGTGCCTCTATTGGGGTCTCTTAGGGAAGGACAAGGAAGCCTAGTTCCTAGACTTCTGCATCCAGGTCCCTCTATTTGCTGTCCCTAAAAGCCCATCTGCCTAAAAGTAGTTAAACTGTCCGTGGGAAAGGGAGCTCCAGGCTTAGGACTTATCTCCCCATGGAGTTTTTCAGGCCAGGGCTGTGGGGGACAGGATTCTCCACCTTAGTTCATGAAGACAGTGTGCTCAGGTTTGCTCTGAACTCCCTAACAGTTACTTATCCTTTCCTTCAGCCCCTCCCATCTTTATTACACTAACTTCATCTTTCCCAGTGGTCACTATTACATCACTCAGCCATCATCACCAGCTTGGTCTGGCTGTTGCGATCAGCACCTTTGAGCTATGGAAATGTGGAAATGGAAAGCATTCATTGAGTGGTTGTTTTGACAGTTGGAGAATGACTTACATTCTAGGTTACATTAGATCTAGGATCTACTGAATGGCTGGTGACAATTCAGAAGGCAGTACCTCTAAGTGTTTTTTGCCTAATGAAAAGATTTCTCAGCCAATAACAGACTGCCACCGTCGTCCCTGGCTAGTTGGGAACACAAAGAGCAGGGATGCTAATAGTTAACGTTCACTGAGCACTTACTGCATCCCAGGCACTGAGCTAAGTTCTTTACAGACATTGTTAGTGGTGATTTTATATCAGGTTAGTCTGAGATGTAAAATTAATTATGCTTTGTATCATTCTAGCCCCTGAAAGTTTCCTAAACTCATAATCTCATTTCAGTGTCACAGCAACCCTGGAAAGACGAGACAGGGGTGGGGCTGGTATCATTTTTTCTTTTTTCCTGACCTGTAGGTGAAAGACCCGAAACAGAGAATTTAAATGATTTTCTCAAATCACACATGGCTGGAAAGACTAGAAGTACAATCTACATCTTACTACTGGATACCCACCACTTTTCAACCACATCCTCCAGGCTTCAGCTCATTAACCAGCATTCGTGGATCTGGGAAAGCTATACAGTCCCTCACACAAATTCCCTGAAGTGTGGAATGAGAAATTAACATGACACGTACTTTCTTGAACCTCACAATGAACACAGAGCTACATTGGGAGTAGGGCTGGTTTATGAAATATATTTGAGGTTCCTAGACAGGATCGAGTTATGGTGGGGGTGGGATTAGTTAAAACAGGTAAAAATTTGGGAAAGAGATATACTTTACTTTCAGGTTGTTTTCCTAGATCTTTTGGAAAGATTCTGGACCAGGAAGGGAGTTTGAGGCTTGTTCGAGGATGTGAGGACTAAGAACAGAAAAGCAGATTTTCTGGAGGCCTTGGCACTGGGGACGCTGCTACCTGTTGATGAGCTTCACATTGGTATCTCTAGCCCAGAGCTCTGGTCCCACATATACAACTGCCTCCTGGAAGCCATTGTTTGTGTCTCCTCTCAGCTCCTGAAATTGAGCATGTCAAAAGTAAACTCCTTACTCCTCCAGCCTTTCAAATTCATTCTGCTACTTGTTTTCCTTATTTTAGAAGACAATTCTACCTTCCACTTTAAAAAATTTTTTCTGACCACTCAATCCCAAAGTCCATCCTACTTCCCAAAGTCTCTTAAAGCCATCCATATCTTTCCATTCTCACTGCTCTCACCCCAGTCCAGGCCATAATCTTGTCTCACTTGAACTAATGCATGTGCCTCTCTACTGTTGCTCAACTTGCCATTCTTTTACTCAGATTTTGTTTCTAAGGATCAATACTGGAAGGAGAAGCCTCTAAATTACAGACTTGTAGAATCCTCATCCCCAGTTCTCTCACCTGCACTTTCTCCTGCTGTTCAGAATCCCCAAGCAGGATATACCTTCTATCCCTGCTTTGTGCCTGTTAGTTTCCACTACAACCTTATCCTCAGGACAAGATTCAGGCATCAACATGAAGTGTATCCTATTAACCTTGCTGATGATAACTGGTGAGTGACTGAAGGTATCTCATGCTTGATTGGGGCTGTACTAGGAGATGAGGCTGTGGAGCTTTGTTGGAGAGGGAGAGCTGATGGATTAGGAACAGGAAAGTCTGGGAAATAGGTAATATACTAGTCATTTTCCGTACAGGCTCAGTCATTTGTAGAACCTAACTAAAACTTTTTTTTTAATTTAATTTTTATTTTTGGCTGCATTGGGACTTCGTTGCTGTGTGCGGGCTTTCTCTAGTGGTGAGTGGGGGCTACTCTTCGTTGTGGTGTGTGGGCTTCTCAGTGCGGTGGCTTCTCTTGTTGGGGAGCACATGCTCTAGGCATGCGGGCTTCAGTAGTTGTGGCATGCAGGCTCAGTAGCTGTGGTGAGTGGGGTCTACTCTTCGTTGTGGTGTGTGGGCTTCTCATTGCGGTGGCTTCTCTTGTTGGGGAGCACATGCTCTAGGCATGCGGGCTTCAGTAGTTGTGGCATGCAGGCTCAGTAGCTGTGGCTCATGGGCTCTAGAGCTCAGGCTCAGTAATGTGGCGCACGGGCTTAGTTGCTCCACTGCATGTGGGATCTTCCTGGACCAGGGCTCGAACCTGTGTCCCCTGCATTGGCAGGTGGATTCCTGCACTGCTGAACCACCAGGGAAGTCCTAAAACTTTTATTATGGGCTTAAAACCTCATCTGAATGTCTGATAAATTTTCAGTAAGCTTCTCTCCATAATTAATAGACCTTGCTGGAATTTTGATAGGAATTTCATTAAACCTATCGATCAGTCTGGGGACAATTGCTGCCTTTACTATGTTTAGTTTCCCAGTCCATGAACACAGCATGTTATTCGTTTTCTTTAGTTCTTTGATTTCTTTCTTCAACATTTAAAATTTTTCAGCATAAAGATTCTGTACATATTTTGTTAACTATATGCCTAATTATTTCATTTTCTTTGGAGTGATTGTAAATCATATTGCATTTTTAATTTTAGGTTTCATATGTTCATTGTTAGTATATAAAAGTGTGACTGATTTTTATGTGTTGATTTTGTATTCCCTGACCTTGCTGAACTCATGTATTCTAGGAGTTTTTTGTAGATTCCTTGGGATTTTCTATGTAGACAATCATGTCGCCTACAGGAAGGGACAATTATATTTCTTCCTTTGCAATTGGATTTAATTTTCTGATATTTGTTAAGGATTTTTGTATCTTCTTGATGACAGACATTCTAACAGGTGTGAGATGATATCTCATTGTGGTTTTGATTTGCATTTCCCAATGATTAGTGATGTTGAGTATCTTTTCATGTACCTGTTGGCCATTTAGATGTCTTCTTTGGGAAAAAAAGTCTATTTAATTCCTCTGCTCATTTTTAAATTGTTTTTGTTGTTGTTGTTTTTGAGTTGTATGAGTCCTCTATATGTTTTGAATATTAACCCTTTATCTCTTTATATAGTCTGCAAATATTTTCTCCCATTCTGTAGGTTACAATTTCATTTTGTTGATTGTTTCTTTTGCTGTACAGAAGCTTTTTAGTTTGATGTAGCCTCACTTGTTGATATTTGCTTTTGTTGCTTGTGCTGTTAGTGTCATGTCAAAAAAGTCGTTGCCAAGACCCATGTCAAGGAGTTTCCTCTCTATGTTTCCTTCAAGGAGTTTTATGGTATCCCATTTACAATAGCATCAAAAACAATAAAATACTTAGGAATAAATTTAACCAAGGAAGTGAAAGATCTGTACAATGAAAACTATAAGACTTTGAAGAAAGAAATTAAAGGAGACATAAACAAATTGAGATATCCCATGTTCGTGGGTTGGAACAATGAATATTGTTAAAATTTCCATACTACCCAAAACCATCTATAGATTTAATGCAATCCCTATCAAAATTCCAATGGCTTTTTTTTACAGAAATAGAAAAGAAATCCTAAAATTTGTATGGAATCACAAAAGACCTCAAATAGCTAAAGCAATCCTGAGAACAAAGCCAGAAGCATCACACTTCCTGATTTCAAACTATACTACAAAGCTATAGTAATTAAAACATTGTGGTATTGGTGTAAAAATAGAAACATAGAACAATGAAACAGAATAGTGAGCCTGGAAATAATCCCCTGTATGTACAGTTAGTTGACACTTGACAAGAGAGCCAAGGACACTCAATGAAGAAAGGATAGTTTCTTCAACAAATGGTATTGGGAAAACTGGATAACCACATGCAAAAAAATGAAATGGGAACGCTATCTTACACCACTCACAAAAATTAACTCAGAATGAATTAAATACTTAAACCATGGGATTCCTAGAAGAAAACATAGGGAAGAAGCTCCTAATTGATTTTCAAATGTTGAACCAGTCTTGCATACCTAGCAGAAATCCCACTTGGTCGTAGTGTATGTATAATGTTTTTTATACATTGTTGGATTTGATTTGCTAATGTTTTGTTGAGGATTTTTGCATCTATGATCATGAGGGATTTTTTTGTAGTTTTCTTGTAATGACTTTGTTTTTGTTATTAGGATAATGCTGGCCTAATAGAATGATTTAGGAAATATTCCCTCTGCTTCTATCTTCTGAAAGAGGTTGCAGAGAATTGGTATAATTCCTTACTTAAATGTTTGGTAGAATTCATGACTGAGCTCATCTGGGCCCAGTGTTTTCTGTTTTGGAAGGTTATTGTTTAATCGATGTCTCTAATAGATATAAGTGTATTTTTGTCTGTTTCTTCTTGTTTGAGTTTTGGCAGATTATGTTTTTCACAGAATTCATCTAGGTTTTCCTGTTTGCAGGCATAGAGTTGTTTATAGTATTCCTTTATGGTCCTTTTACTGTCCATGGGGTTGGTAGTGATATCTCCTCTTTCACTTCTAATATTAGTAATTTGTGTCCTCTCTCTTTTATTCTTGGTTATATTGGCTAAGGCTTATTGATTTTTCTGATCTTTTCAAAGAACCAGTTTTTGGTTTTGTTGATTTTCTCTATTTCTTATTTTCATTTTCTTTGATTTCTGCTCTAATTATTATAATATTGTAATATCTTTTCTTCTGCTTATTTTGGATTTAATTTGCTCTACTTTTTCTAGCTTCCTAAGGTGGAAACATATTATTGACTTTAGATCTTTTTTTTCTTTTCTAATATATACCTCCAATGCTAAAAATTTCCTTCTCAGCACTGTTTTTCCTGCATCCTCAAATTTGGTAAATTGTGTTTTAATTTTAATTTAGTTAAAATATTTTTAAATTCCTTTTGAGATTTCTTTGACCCATGTGTTATTTGTAAGTAAGTTGTTTAATCCCCATGTATTTTGGGATTTTCTAGCTATCTTTCTGTTACTGATTTCTAATTTAATTGTAGTGTGGCCTGAGAGCAGACACTGTATGTTTCCTATTCTTTAAATTTATTATGTGTCTTGTATGACACAGAATGTGGTCTATCTTGATGAATTTTTCATGTGAGCTTGAAAAAAATGTATATTCTGCTGTTTTTGCATAAAGTATTCTGTAATTTTTTTTACTATATCCAGTTGATTGAAGGTGCTGTTGAGTTCAACTATGTCCTGATTAATTTTCTGCCTTCAGGAACCATCCATTTCTTTCTTTTTTTAAAATTTGGGGTATAGTTGTTTTACAATGTTGTGTTAGTTTCTACGGTACAGCGCAGTGGAGTTCCCTGTGCTATACAGCATGTTCTCACTAGTTATCTATTTTATACATATCAGTGTATATATGTCAATCCCAACCTCCCAATTCATCCCACCCCCCACCTTGGTGTCCATATGTTTGTTCTCTACGTCTGTGTCTCTATTTCTGCCTTGCAAACTGGTTCATCTATACCATTTTTCTAGATTCCACATATATGCGTTAATATACGATATTTGTTTTTTCTTTCTGACTTACTTCACTCTGTATGACAGTCTCGAGGTCTATCCATGTCTCCTCAAATGACCCAATTTCGTTCCGTTTTATGGCTGAGTAATGTTCCATTGTATATATGTACCACATCTTCTTTATCCATTTGTCTGTTGATGAGGAACCGTCCATTTCTGATAGAGGGGTGTTGAAGTCTCCAGCTATGATAGTGGATTCAACTATTTCTCCTTTCAGTTCTATCAGTTTTTACCTCATATAATTTGAGGCTCTCTCATTGGGCACATGCACATTGAGAGTGGTTATGTCTTCTTGGATAATTGACACCTTTATCATAATATAATGCCCCTCTTTATCTGGTAACTTTCCTTGCTTTGAAGTCTGCTCTGTCTCAAATCAGTATAGCTATTCCTGCTTTCTTTTGATTAGTCTTAGTATGATATATCTTTATCCATCCATTTAATTTTAATCTATATGCATCTTTACATTTAAAGTGGGTTTCTTGTAGACAACATATAGTTGAGTCTTATATTTTAATCCACTCTGACAATCTCCATCTTTTAATTGGTGCATTTAGACCATTGACATTCAAAAGTGATTATTGATGTAGTTGGATTAATATCTACCATATTTGTTACTGTTTCTTATTAACAATAATAAGAATGTTTGTTTTTGTCTTCCACTCTTTTTCTGCCTTTCGTGGTTTTAACTGAGCATTTTATATGATTCCAGTTTCTCTCCTTTCTTAGCATATCAGTTATACTTCTCTTCTTTATACTTTCCTGTTTTTATATGGTTGCCCCAGAGCTTGCAATATACATTTGCAACTAATCCTAGTCCACTTTCAGATAACATTATGCCGGTTCACAGGTCGTGTGGAGTACCTTATAATAACAAAGTAATCCTAGTTCCTCCCTCCTGTCCCTTATGTCATTGCTGTCATTTCACATATATATGTGTATATGTAAGCATACATAATTGAATACATAGTTGCTACTATTATTTTAAGCAAGCTGTTATCTATTATGATGTAATAGATATTAATTACTATTAAAAATAGAAAAAAAGTTTTTTACCTTTGCTTATTTCATCTTTAATGCTCTTCCTTTCTTTATGTAGATCTGAGTTTGTGTTGTATATTATTTTCCTTCTCTTATAGATTTTATTTTAACATTTCTTTCAAGGTAGGTCTACTGGCAACAAATTCCCTTAATTTTTGTTTGTCGACAAAGTATGTCTCCTTCACTTTTGAAGGATAATTTCACAGGGTACAGAATTCTAGGTTGGTGTTTATTTTCTCTCAATACTTCAAATATTTTTCTCCACTTTCTTCTTGTTTGCATGACTTCTGAGGAGAAGTTGGATATAATTCTTCTTTTTTTTGTTCCTCCATAGGTAAGGTGTTTTTTCTCTCTGGCTTCTTTTAGGATTCTTTCTTTATCTTTGATTTTCTGTAGTTTGAAAGTGATATGTCTAAGTGTAGTTTCTTGGTACTTATCCTGCTTGGTGTTCTCTGAGCTTCCTGGATCTGTGATTTGATATGTCATTAATTTGGAGGAAATTCTCAGTTATTATTATTACAGATATTCCTCTGTTCCCTTCTCTCTTTTCCTTCTGGTATTCTCGTTATGCATATGTCACACATCTTATAGTTGTCTCACAGTTTGGGGATATTCTGTTCTGTCTTTTTCAGTCTTTGTTCTCTTTTTTCAGCTTTGGAAGTTTCTATTGATACATGTGGAAGCTCAAAGATTCTTTCCTCAGCCATGTCCAGTCTACTAATAAACCTATCAAAGGCATATTTCTGTTAGTGTTTTTTACTTTTAACGTTTCTTTTTGGTTCTTTCTTGAGATTTCCAATTTTCTACTTATATTCCCCTTCTGTGATTGCATGCTGCCTCCTTTATCCATTAGAGCCTTTAGTAAACACCTCCTCCTAGTTACAGGAAAGGGAAAAGGTGGTCTAACAGGAAGCCTGCTTCCACTGGGATTGGGGATAGAAGATGAGCTGCCTGCTCAGCCCTGGTGAAGCCATGGTGTGTGGGCATTTTTTCCTTTGTTGTTTGGTGAGAGTAGGGTGGGTATTGTCCATAAGACGTCCTGTTAGACCACCCTTTTCCCTTTCCTGTAACTAGGAGCAGCAGGTTTTTACTTAGAGGTCGTTTTTGGGTTTTTTTTTTTTGCTGTTTGTTTGTTTTTTTGTCTTTGTCTGTTGGAGGTTCTGGGTTGTGGGCTGCTCCTGTGCCCTGTCCTGGATCTTTGGAGATATAAATAAAAGGTAAACACAGGGAAGTTACTGCCATGTTGTTCCTTAAGTCCCCAGTTTTCTAGGCAGTACACTTCCTTCTTGTCAACTTTGAGTCTATGTTTGTTTGTTGTGTTTGTTGTGCAGGGTTCTTTTAGTTGAAAAAGGGAGGAGCTGGGAGGAATGGGGCTACTCCATCTTGGATCAACTGTAAGTTGAGCTTTCATGTTTTGGAGGGTAGAAGATGAGAGACCAGTGAAGTACCTTAAGAGTCAGGAGGGAATAAAAATGTGATTTTATACAAGTCAGGGGAGTCTGTTTCTAAGAGGAGGGTGTAGTTAATGTGTTCTATGAGAAATTAAGAGAGTTAAAGCTACAGATACAGTGAAGGCATATAGGTGCATTAAAATGGAGTTAAGATTTGGCCATTTGAAGTATGGCTCAAGGGTGTTAGGACAAGGGAGTTCCAAAGAATAAGAGCATGGTTGAAATGATAAATAAAGGAATCTAACTTGGGTAGAGAAGGAAGTAAAAACAGGCAGTGTCTGATAAGAAATGGAGGGGGGAAAAGAGTCAATGTATATAAGTTTATAATGAGTTCTTAGAATCAGTGACTTTATAAAGCTCTGTTAAGAGTGACACAGTACCTTGGGTCACAGGGCATCAGGGCTTTGGTGGAAAAAAACGTGGACACATTTAGAGTATATGACCAATATTTAGTTGGGGGGCTCAGCCAGGTACATAACTCAGTCTTAATTAGTAGAAGATCTGTTCTTCACCTTTCCTTGGAAGTCCCAGTGGCTTCAAGGGACCCTGGATATCTTATTGCTAGAGATAAGTTGGATCTAGTGGTAGTGCAGACTTAGAAGCTAGTGAGAGATGGTCTGGAATCAGGGATAGATGATGGGAGTTAAATAAGAGTTAGATTTATGTACTGGAAGAGCTTAGAGTAAGAAGGAATGAGAATACTACCTATGCCAGTGGTTCTCAGCCTTTTTGAGCATGAGAACCCCTTTTAGTCTTAAAATATTGTGAGCCTTTTTTTTTAGATGTTGGGGGTAGGAATTTTATTAATTTTTTATTTATTTATTTTGGCTGTGTTGGGTCTTCGTTTCTGTGCAAGGACTTTCTCTAGTTGTGGCAAGCCGGGGCCACTCTTCATCGAGGTGTGCGGGCCTCTCACTGTCGCGGCCTCTCTTGTTGCGGAGCACAGGCTCCAGACGCGCAGGCTCAGTAGTTGTGGCTCACGGGCCCAGTTGCTCCGTGGCATGTGGGATCTTCCTAGACCAGGGCTCGAACCCGTGTCCCCTGCATTCTCAACCACTGTGCCACCAGGGAAGCCCTTGAGTCTTTTTATGATGTTATTAAAAACTTATATAATAACAAAAAGGTGAATTAATTATACAT
Source organism: Delphinus delphis (assembly GCF_949987515.2). Lineage (NCBI taxonomy): Eukaryota > Metazoa > Chordata > Mammalia > Artiodactyla > Delphinidae > Delphinus > Delphinus delphis. The sequence goes on from NC_082691.1 coordinate 94,870,623, forward strand.
GCTAAAGCAATTTGTATTTTATTATCAAAATAGTATTTAACTGGATTTCCCGTCCACTCTACTTTTGAAATAGGTCTCATATCCATCTACTTATCTGACCTTCTCCATCTTCATTGCTGCCACAGTAACACAAGCCATATCACTTTTTGCTAGGTCTACTTCAATAAACCTGTTTCTACTCTTGCCTTTTTTAACCCTGTGTCTAATCGGAAGCAAGTGATGTTTTAAAAATATAATAGGATCATATCACTCCCATACATCAAATTCTTCAAAATTTTCTATTACACTTAGAATAAAATACAAATTCCTGACTATAGCTTTGAAGCCCTGCTCGATGAGGTCCCTGCCTCCTCTCCAGGCTCACCTTAGGCCAATATTTTTCTTGCTCTCTAGGCTTCAGTCTCACTGGTTCTTTTCAGATTCCTGAGCACTCCTAGTTCTTCCCCATTTTTGAGCCTTTGCACATGCATTTCCTCTCTTGGGAAACTCTTTACCCTAACCTTCCCATGGCTGTTTTTTCTCATCTTTTATGTCTCAGATTAACTGTCACTTTCCCAGCAAGTACTTCTTTGCCAACCAAAGTAAATTAGATTTTTCATTTACTGCCCTTATTATTCTTTCTCATAAAACACTGTTACTGTCTCATCACAATTTGTTTTTTTATTGTCTCATCACAATTTGCTTATTGTCTACCTCCCTCACTTCATGAAGACAAAGTCTACTTTTGTCTTGGATACCCCTTTATATTTAACATCCAATATATCAATATTTCCTGGTACATATAAGTATTCAGTAAATTAAAAAAGCAAATGCATGCATATATAGATTTGGAAAAAAGTACATGCATATATGTGCATAATATTAACTTTTAGTCTTCTGATGACGCTTGCTTCACATGTGAATCCATAAAACCATTGCATTAATTCATAGCCTTCCAGGGGACCCCTGCACACAAAGTGAGTTCTAATCTCATTAATTCATTTGTATAATATATATGTATTGAGTTTCTACTATGCTCTAGACATTGTGCTAAGTGCTGGGGATATTGTACAAGTCATTGTTCCTCTACTATGTCATGTGTATAGATGGAAAACCAATAGACCCAGAAATATAAATTGACTTAGCAAGAGAAGCCCCGATTAGAACATAGATTTTTAAAAAATTAATAGTTTTATATTTTCCTCTGTCCTTTCCTAAACTGGAGAAAGCAAGATTTGATCTAACTTGTTGAACCCACTAACCAGTAATTTTTTTAAAGTGAGATTTATTTTGCTTTATGCATCCGGGGGAACACACTCCAGAGAACCTCAGAAGTGTCCCAGTTAAGGGGAAGTTGGAAGGGGTGTCTTACAGGGTTTGAGCTTGTGCTGGATAATTCTGAAGATGGAGTTACAGAAATGGGGTCAGTTCAGAATTAGATGCAGTTGAGAAGAGGGAACATCCTAATCCTAATTGGGGTCCCCCAACCCTAACTGGGTACCTCAAAAGTTTTATTTAGGAGCTAGGAGGATTATATTAGGGCTAGAGCTATCACTGGTAAAGAAACAGCAGTAAGGCCAAGAAGGGAGGTGTGAGGCAATATCTGACGTTTAGTTATTTGGTGGGTCATGGAGAGGCTTCGTCTCTGTCTTTTTTCTGAGCATTATTTTGCACTTTATCAACATAAAAATGTTCTTGAAACTGCCTTAGTAAGAAATAACATTTATTGAATACATTATATGCCAAACATTCCTCCAAGCTACTTACATATATTAACACATTTAATCTTCACAATCGCCTTAAGTGAGAAGTTCATTTATGATTTCAGTGTACAAATAAGGAAATCAAGATATAGAGATTTACATAATTTGTTCAAGTTCACGCTACTAGTAAAGATAGAGCTAGAATTTGAATCCAGGTACCTATTTCCAGAGAATAAGTACTATTTTATATTTAAGTGCCCATCAGTACAAAGTATCTCTCCCTATGTTTTCATGCCAGAATTAAAGTTTTTATTTTTTATTTAATTAATGAATTTATTGCTGTTGGAGTCATGATGACTAGTCTCAGAGCATCCCTGCAATTCACTAGTAGGAAAAGTCAGGGAGCTGTAGGAAAGGCTGCATTGCTGTGACTATGGATAGAACCAAGAAGCCTTGAGCCTTTGGGAGATTGGAAATGAGCTAAGCTATTCTGGAAAGCTGCAGACAGGGTGAGGGGAAGCAGGGAGGCCATGTCGAGGAGAAGTACATACATGGGATTTAGGATCAAATAGACTGAAATCAGAATCCTTGAACCAACCATCATTCACTAGTTGTATGGCTTTAAGTAAGTCTCCTAATGTTAAGCTTTTACTCTGTAAAATAATATAAAATGTATCCACCCCAGGGTTTTTTTTTATTTTTCCTGTGAAAATTAAAAAACATTTTAAAAGTACCTAAAGTGCTTAGTACAGTGTTTGTGCAGTATGGAACTCTAGTACCACATGGTAGACTAAGTGATTAATGTGGTAAATATTGATATTATTGGACACTGGTGTCTTGAAATCTCCATAACCACACCAAGTTTCCATTAATCAGCTGGGTTGTATCCCTGATTCTCCCCTCTCTGTGTTTCAGGTGTTATCTCATTTGTTATTGAAGACACTGAAGACCTAAGTCATCTTTTCTATTTATTATACCTGAAATCCAGTTACCAGTCCTATATGGGGACTCTGATTGCTTCTCAGTGGGTGATAACGGCAGCACACTGCTTCTTACCGTAAGTGATGGGGAGCAATCTACTCTGTTAAGGCTTCAAGGCTGGGGCTCAATGCTCCTTGTGGAAATTCTAAAAAACTTGTGCTGGTCAGGAAATCATAATGATCTGATGGTGAGGGGGAGCTCAGCTACTTGGATAAAACTTAACTACACGTTCTTATGTTTAACGTGTCCGGAAAGGAAAAAGTTTTATGTTATAAAATAATATCTTACATACATATAAAAATAGACCTGCGAATTGTTCTTAATGTTTTTAAGATTCATCTAAAACTGTTAGATGTGATGGTATTTTATTTTTCATTGCTGTATTATATTTCAGTGTGAATTCACACTGGTTCTTTTCTTGACAGACATTTGAGTTATTTCTAGTTTACTGCTATTTTGAACAGTGTTACTGTAAATGTACTTGTACCACGTACCTTAGAAAGTATTCTTGTGTATATATCTGTGATACATATTCTGTATATGTGTGTGTGTGTGTGTGTGTGTGTGTGTGTGTGTGTATTGGTATATTCACATATCGGTTTATATCTGTAAGTACACCTCTTGGTATATAACTAGAGCATATAGTTAGGAGTGGAATTGCTGGGTCATAAGAGCATGCAAATGTTCACTTTTACACACCCTCCAGCAATTTATGAGTTCTTCCAACACTGGGTATTGTCAAGCTTTTTAATTTTTTTGCTGATTAAGTGTCAAATATCTTATTATCATTTTAATTTTATTACCTTTACTAGTAGTGATGATTAACATCCTCCGCCCTCATCCTCCTCTTCCTTCTCCTTCTGACAATAATGTTTCTTTTGGGAACAACTCTTTTATGTCTTTTGAAAATTTTGTGTATTAAATTTTAAAAATATTGCTTCATAGGACTTCTATAAATGCTCTAGATATTACTTGTTTGTCAGTTATATATGTTGAAAATATCTTCCACTCTGTGGCTTGATCTTCTCTTTATGGTGTATTTTGATGAATAAGAACTCTTAACTTCAAGATAATTCACTTTAAAACTTGAATTATCCGTCTTTGTGGTTATTGAGCATTGTGCCAAGTTGAAAATATCTTTTATGACCACAAGATCAGAAAGATATTCCTTTATATTTACTTCTAAAGATTTTAAAGCTTTGATTTTCATATTTAAATTTTCATATAATTTAGATTTGATTTTTGTGAATGATGTGAAGTAGCGATCCAATTTCATTTTTTAAAGATAGTAAGCTAAATATCCAAATATCATTTGTCAATGGTCCCTTCTTTCCCCACTGATCTGCAACACCTGTTCTGTCATCTATCAAAGTTCCATCTGTATATGGGTCTGTTTCTGGGCTCTTGTTGCTGTTCCATTGGTTTATTTATTATAGACCACAATGCCTTAATAGTTATGACTTTATCATAATTTGTGATGTGTGATATGGTTGGCCAGCCATCTTATTCTTCATCAGGAATGCTTAGAAATTCTTTTACATAAATTTAAAAATCAACTTGTCAAGTTCTATGAAAAACTCTAGTGGGATTTATTTGGAATTGCTTTGACTTTTTATATCAGTTGCAAAGTATTGATATTTTCTGATATTGATTGTTCCTAGCCATGGATCTGAGATAGCTCTCTATTTATGTTTCCCTTCGATGCATTTCAAGAGTTTTATATTATCTGCATTCATGTCTTGTACATATCTTATTAAGTTTATTCCTAAAGTGCTTTATATTTTTCTATCATTTTAATTGACGTACTTGCATAAAATTATATTTTCTGTTTATTGATGATGATGGAAATGCAATTGGTATTCATAAGTTGATTTAATAGTTTGTTGCTTTGCTATATTCTCTTACTATTTCTAGTAATTTATGTATATGTTCTTGTGGGTTTTCTATCCATCATCTTTGATATGCGCCATTTTCACTATTGTTTAAATTCTAAATAATTTTGGAAATTTCCACATGATTATAAACAGCTCATAGAACTCAATACCGAAAAAACAACCCAATCAAAAAATGGGCAGAAGACCTGAATAGACGTTTTCCCAAAGAAGACATATAGGTGGCTAACAGGCACATGAAAAGATAGTCAGTATTAGTATTAGAGAAATGCAAATCAAAACCACAATGAGATATCACCTCACACCGGTCAGAATGGCTATCATCAAAAAATGTACAAATAACAAATGTTGGAGAGGATGTGGAGAAAAGGGAGCTCTTATACACTGTTGGTGCAGCCAGTGTGGAAAACATGGAGTTCCTCAAAAAGCTAAAAATAAAACTATCATATGATCCAGCAATTCTACTCCTGGGTATATATCCAGAAAAAAATGAAAACACTAATTTAAAAAGATACATGTACCCCAGTGTTCATAGCAGCATTATTTACAATAGCCAAGATATGGGAGCAACCCAAGTGCCCATCAACAGATGAATGGATAAAGAAGATGCGGTACATATATACAATGGGATATTACTCAGCCATAAAAAAATGAAGTTCTGCCATTTGCAGCAACATGGATGGACCTAGAGAATACTATGCTTAGGGAAATAAATCAGAGAAAGACAAATACTATGTGATGTCACTTATATGTGGCATCTGAAAAATAACACAAATGAATGTATATGCAAAACAGAAACAGACTCACAGATATACTAAACAAACTAGTGGTTACCAGAGGGGAGACAGAAGGGGGGAGGGGAAAATTAAGGGTATGGGATTAACAGATACAGACTACTGTGTTTGAAATGAATAAGCAACAAGGATATATTGTTGTATATCAATTGTTCTATACAATTGTTGTCTATTGTATAGAATAGGGAATTATAGCCAGTATCTTTTTTTTTTAAAGAATTAAAAAAAAATTTTTTTATACAGCAGGTTCTTACTAGTTATCTATTTTATACATATTAGTGTATACATGCCAATCCCAATCTCCCAGTTCATCTCACCACCACCCCCAGCCCCCCACCGCTTTGCCCCCTTGATGTCCATATGTTTGTTCTCTACATCTGTGTCTCTAGTTCTGCCTTGCAAACCGGCTCATCTGTACCATTTTTCTAGATTCCACATATATGCATTAATATACGATATTTGTTTTTCTCTTTCTGACTTAACTTCACTCTGTATGACAGTCTCTAGGTCCATCCACATATCTACAAATGACCCAATTTCGTGCCTTTTTATGGCTGAGTAATATTCCATTGTATATATGTACCACATCTTCTTTATCCATTCATCTGTCAATGGGCATTTAGGTTGCTTCCATGACCTGGCTATTGCAAATAGTGCTGCAATGAACATTGGGGTGCATGTGTCTTTTTGAATTATGGTTTTCTCTGGGTATATGCCCAGTAGTGGGACACCAAGAGAGGAAAGTGGGGTGTAGGTGGTGGTGGTAGGATGAATTGGGAGATTGGGACTGACATATATACACTAATATGCATAAAATAGATAACTAATAAAAACTTGCTATATAAAAAAATAAATAAAATTAGCCTTATCTTGCCCTGCCCCCCCCCCACAAAAAACATAACATGGATGTAATAAACACTGCTGTTGAGGGCTTCCCTGGTGGCGCAGTGGTTGAGAGTCCGCCTGCCGATGCAGGGGACACGGGTTCGTGCCCCGGTCAGGGAAGATCCCACATGCCGCGGAGCGGCTGGGCCCGTGGGCCATGGCCGCTGAGCCTGCGCGTCCAGAGCCTGTGCTCTGCGGCGGGAGACACCACAACAGTGAGAAGCCCGCATACCGCAAAAAAAAAAAAAAAAAAAAAAAATCTGTGGGACTGAAAAGAAAATCAGCTGTTGGCTCAGCCCCAGAGGTGGCTGCACAATATACGTAACAGACAGACGTCACCGTGAGGCTGCTAGGGCACTGTGACACGTGTTAACGTGACATGTTGAACTCTCTGACTCAGGTCAGTCAAGATGTGCATGTGTTTTCTGTGAATATTTTTAGTCATTCACATCCATATTTTCTTCCCGCTCTCTTATGTGGTAGGAATTGCACCTTTAGATTGGGTCATATGGTAGATACCTCTTATCCAACTGCTGCCTCCAAATCACATTTCCTTCCTCATTTATTTTCCCCACTGGCTTCTGAGGCTGGAGAAAATTTTACTTGCTGCAATTGCAGTAAAATCTTTTGAGATGAGGCCTCTTTTTCTGAACATTTGGATGAATTAGTTTCTGTGTACATAAAGGAAAATATCTCGCTCAGTAAAATCCTATTACCTTTAATGTAGTTCTTCCCAGAGCTTATCATTGGGTTGGACTGGAGCTGTATTTTCAAATTTTAGCAACTATAACAAGCACTGCTGAGTACTTCAGCTCAGATTACCCAACTAATACTCTAGTGGCAAAAGCTTTATGTGGGGTTCTAACCGTCAGACACTGGTCCGTTCTATCTACGTCTCCAAGGTAGACCAAGGAACCTGACCCATTGTGTGTGTCGGGGAGTGAGAAGGGCAGTCAGTTGCCCTCAGCTGGAAAGACCTGGGCATTTAACCTTTATATTCAACCCTGCATTCTGAGAGAAGAGTCAAAGAACAAAACAATATGAGTTGGGGTAAGAAGTTGATCAAATACTCACAATAAAGCAGAAATAAGGTCATTCCAACAATTTTAAGCACAACTACAGTAAGCCCAGAGATTATCATGTGCCAGTTCATGATGCAGGAGATGAGGAGGCTGTGGGCATGAGAGCACAATATCAGCATTGGAATCTGGGACAAGCCTTCTTTCCACCAGGGCACATGCCAGACTCTTTCTCAGAGCACCCTTGAAGGGCTTGGAAGCCAGGCATGACACTGATAGGTTCAAGGAGGAGACTCAGCACATGCCCAGAAGACAGGTAGGATCTTGTGCTCATTGGTAGCCTCTGAACTTGGCATACTGCCTCTCTTTCACCATCCCTAGCTCTAGACCTCAGCCCTGTTCCCACTTGTGGACTCCTAAACTCTGTCTGATGAAATAAATCCTCTCCTGGACTTTGAGAACCCTTAACCTTGAAATGACCCTTGCTCCCTGGAACTTTAATTTGTAGTCTTGGCCATACTGACTTCAGCTCTCAAAAGTCTTTGTCTTCAAAAGAGTATGCCAGGAACGGAGTCAAGATGGCGGTGTGGGAAGATGCCAAGTTAGTGTCTCCCCACAACTAGGGCACCTGCTGGCCGCTGGTGGGGGCCCCTGACACCCAAGGAAACGGGAGGAGCCCCCAAGTGAACTGGTAGGACATGGGGAGATCAAGGAGGGAGGATAAGTGGAAACCAGACAGGATCGGCACCCCTGAGGCCGGGGAGATCAGGAGAGGCAGGCGGGAGAGGCCCTCCGGGATCAGGTGAGCAGGAGAGGAGAGGAGGGTGAAGGAAGCCTGCTGGGCTCCCAGGTGAGGTCCCCCGCCCTCTGAGCCCAAGGGTGGGGGGCATGCCTGGAACCCTTCTGTTCCTTGAGCCTAAGCCCCACTCCCCACAGCCTCCAGGGCCTTTTCCAGCCCTGTGGGTCCTGAGCATTGGCCCCGCCCACCATCCAAACCTCACCCTTGCTTAGGCCCCACCCTCCACAGCTAAGGCCTCCCCCCCGGCTTTTTTTTTCTTTTTCCTCCTCCTCTTTTATACTATTGTGGTACTGATGTACTTTCTGCTTGTTGATTCATCTATATTTTTATTTTTAGATTCTTTCTAACATACCTGTTAGTTTTGTAGTCTAATTTTTTTTTTTACTTTGTTATTGTTCTCTTTTTTTTTTATGCCACCTACGCGGCTTGTGGGATCTTGGTTCATGAGCTGGGGGTTGGGCTGAAGCTCCTGCAGTGGGAGCTCCAAGTCCGAACCACTGGACCAACAGAAAACCTCAGACCCCAGGGAATATTCATCAGAGTGAGGTTGCATGGAGGTCCTCATCTCAGCACCAAGACCCAGCTCTACCCAACAACCTACAGACTCCACTGTTGGAAGCCTCAGACGAAACAACCATTGAGACAGGAACACAATCCCACTCATTAAAAAAAAAAAAAGGAGAGATGGCAAAAACATATGTCACAGATGAAGGAGCAAGGTGAAAACCTACAAGACCAAATAAATGAAGAGGAGATAGGCAATCTACCTGAAAAACTATGCAGAGTAATGATAGTAAAGATGATCCAGAATCTCAGAAATAGAATGGAGGCACAGATTGAGAAAATACAAGAAATGTTTAACAAAGATCTAGAAGAACTAAAGAACAAACAAACAGAGATAAACAATACAATAACTGAAATGAAAAATACACTAGAAGGAATCAATAACAGAATAACTGAGGCAGAAGAACGAATAAGGGAGCTGGAACACAAAATGGTGGAAATAACAGCCAAGGAACAGAATAAAGAAAAAAGAATGAAAAGAATTGAAATCTCAGAGACCTCTGGGACAACACTAAACACACCAACATTCGAATTATAGAGGTCCCAGAAGAAGAAGAGAAAAAGAAAGGGTCTGAGAAAATATTTGAAGAAATTGTAGTCGAAAACTTCCCTAACATGGGAAAGGAAATAGTCACCAAAGTCCAGGAAGCAGAGAGTCCCATACAGGATAAACCCTAGGAAAAACACACCAAGACACATATTAATCAAACTAACAAAAATTAAATTCAAAGAAAAACTATTAAAAGCAGCAAGGGAAAACCAAAAAAAAACATACAAAGGAATCCCCCCCATAAGGTTATAAACTGATTTTTCAGCACAAACTCTGCAGGCCAGAAGGTAGTGGCAGGATATACTTAAAGTGATGAAAGAAAAACCTACAACCAAGATTGCTCTACCCAGCAAGGATCTCATTCAGAGTTGATGGAGAAAACAAAAGCTTTTCAGACAAGCAAAAGCTAAGAAAATTCAGCACCACCAAACCAGCTCTACAACAAATGCTGAAGAAATTTCTCTAGGCAGAAACACAAGTGAAGAAAAAGACCCACAAAAACAAACCCAAAACAATTAAGAAAATGGTAGTAGGAACATACATATCACTAATAACCTTCAACATAAATGGATAACTGCCTCAACCAAAAGACACAGACTGGCTGAATGGATACAAAAACAAGACCCATATCTATGCTGTCTACAAGAGACCCACTTCAGACCTAGGGACACATACAGACTGAAAGTGAGGGAATGGAAAAAGATATTCCATGCAAATGGAAGTCAAAAGAAAGTTGGAGTAGTAGTACTCGTATCAGATAAAATAGACTTTAAAATAAAGACTGTTGCAAGAGATAAGGAGGGACACTACATAATGATCAAAGGATCAATACAAGAAGAAGACATAACAATTATAAATGTTTATGCATCCAACATAGGAGCACCTCAATATATAAGGCAAATGCTAACAACCATGAAAGGAGAAATCAACAGTAACACAATAATAGTAGGGGACTTTAACACCCCCCTTACACCAATGGACAGATATCCAAACAGAACATAAATAAGGAAACACAAGCTTTAAATGACACAATAGACCAGATAGATTTAATTGATATTTATAGAACATTCCACCCCAAAGTGGCAGAATACACTTTCTTCTCAAGTGCACATGGAACATTGTCCAGGATAGATCACATCTTGGGTCACAAATCAAGCCTTGGAAAATTTAAGAAAATTGAAATCATATCAAGCATCTTTTCTGACCACAACACTATGAAATTGGAAATCAATTACAGGAAAAAAAAACTGTAAAAAACACAAATATATGGAGGCTAAACAGTGTACTACTAAATAACCAAGAGGTCACTGAAGAAATCAAAGAAGAAATTAAAAAATACATAGAAACAAATGACAATGAAAACACGATGATCCAAAACCTATGGGTTGCAGCAAAAGCAGTGCTAAGAGGGAAATTAATAGCAATTCAATCTCACCTCAAGAAACAAGAAAAATCTCAAACAATCTAACCCTACACTTAAAACAACTAGACAAAGAACAAAGAAAACCCAAAGTCAGTAGAAGGAAAGAAATCATAAAGATCAGAGCAGAAATAAATGAAATAGAAATGAAGAAAACAGTAGCAAAGATCAATAAAACTAAGAGTTGGTTCTTTGAGAAGATAAACAGAACTGAAAACCCTTAGCCAGACTCATCAAGAAAAAAATGGAGAGGACGCAAATCAATAAAATTAGAAATGAAAAAGGAGAAATCACCACTGACACTGCAGAAATACAAAGGATTATAAGAGACTACTACAAATAACTATATGCCAATAAAAAGGACAACCATGAAGAAATGGACAAATTCTTGGAAAGGTACAATTTTCCAAGACTGAACCAGGAAGAATTAGAAAAGATAAACAGATCTATCACAAGTAATGAAATTTAAACTGTAATTAAACATCTTCCAACAAAGAAAAGTCCAGGACCAGATGGCTTCATAGGCGAATTCTAGCAAATATTTAGAGAAGAGCTAACACCGATCCTTCTGAAGTTCTTCCAAAAAATTGCAGAGGGAGAAACACTCCCAAATTCCTTATACAAAGCCACCATTACCCTGATACCAAAACCAGAAAAAGATATCACAAAAAAAGAAAATTATTGACCAATATCACTGATGAACACAGATGAAAAAATCCTGAACAAAATACTAGCAAACAGAATCCAACAACACATTAAAAGGATCATACATCATGATCAGGTGGGATTTATCCCAGGGATGCAAGGATTCTTCAATATATGCAAATCAATCAATGTGATATACCATATTAACAAATTGAAGAATAAAAGCCATATGATCATCTCAATAGATGTAGAAAAAGCTTTTGACAAAATTCAACACCGATTTATGATAAAAACTCTCTAGAAAATGGGCATAGAGGGAACCTACCTCAACATAATAAAGGCCACATATGACAAACCCACAGCAAGCCTCATACTCAATGGTGAAAAACTGAAAGCATTTCCACTAAGATCAGGAGCAAGACAAGGATGTCCATTCTTGCCGTTCTTATTCAACATAGTCTTGGAAGTCCTAGCCACAGCAATCAGAGAAGAAAAAGAAATAAAAGGAATACAAATTCGAATAGAAGAAATAAAACTGTCACTGTTTGCAGATGACATGATACTATACATAGAGAATCCTAAAGATGCCACCAGAAAACTACTAGAACTAATCAATGAATTTGGCAAGGTTGCAGGATACAAAATTAATGCACAGAAATCTCTGGCATTCCTATACACCAACAATGAAAAATCAGAAAGAGAAATTAAGGAAACACTCCCATTTGCCATCGCAACAAAAAAAATAAAATACCTAGGAATAAACCTGCCTAAGGAGGGGAAAGACTTGTACTCAGAAAACTATAAAACACTGATGAAAGATATCAAAGATGACGTAAAGAGATGGAGAAATATACCATATTCTCGATTTGGAATAATCAATATTGTGAAAATGACTATACTACCCAAAGCAATCTACAGATTCAATGCAATCCCTATCAAACTACCAATGGCATTCTTCACAAATTAGAACAAAAAATTTTACAATTCGTAGGGAAACACAAAAGACCCCAAATAGCCAAAGCAATCTTGAGAAAGAAAAATGGAGCTGGAGGAATGAGGCGCCCTGACTTCAAACTATACCACAAAGCTATGGTAATCAAGACAGTATGGTACTGGCACAAAAACAGAAATATAGATCAATGGTACAGGATAGAAAGCCCAGAGATTAACCCACGCACATATGGGCACCTAATTTATGACAAAGGAGGCAAGAATATACAATGGAGAAAAACCAGCCTCTTCAATAAGTGGTGCTGGAAAAACTGGACAGCTACATGTGAAAGAATGAAATTAGAACACTCCCTAACACCATACACAAAAATAAACGCAAAATGGATTAAAGACTTAAATGTAAGGCCAGACACTATAAAACTCTTAGAGGAAAACATAGGAAAAACACTCTTTGACATAAACCATAGCAAGATCTTTTTTGACCCACCTCCTAGAGTAATGGAAATAAAAACAAAAATAAACAATGGAACCTAATTAAACTTAAAAGCCTCTGCACAGCAAAGGAAACCATAAACAAGACAAAAAGACAACCCTCAGAATGGGAGAAAACATTTACAAGTGAAACAACAGACAAAGGATTAATCTCCAAAACATACAAGCAGCTCATGGAGTTCAATATCAAAAAATCAAACAATCCAGTTAAAAAATGGGCAGAAGACCTAAATAGACATTTCACCAAGGAAGACATACAGATGGCCCAGAGGCACATGAAAAGATGCTCAATATCACTAATTATTAGAGAAATGCAAATCAAAACTACAATGAGGTATCACCTCACACCAGTCAGAATGACCATTATCAAAAAATCTAGAAACGATAAATGCTGGAAAGGGTGTGGTAAAAAGGGAACCCTCCTGCACTGTTGGTGGGAATGTAAATTGATACAGCCACTATGGAAAACAGTATGGAGGTTCCTTAAAAAACTGAAAATAGAACTACCATATGACCCAGCAATCCCATTACTGGGCATATACTCTGAGAAAACCATAATTCAAAAAGAGACATGTACCACAATGTTCATTGCAGCATTATTTACAATATCCAGGACATGGAACCAACCTAAATGTCCATTGACAGATGAATGGATAAAGAAACTGTGGCACATATATACAGTGGAGTTTTACTGAGCCATAAAAAGAAACAAAATTATTTGTAGTGAGGTGGATGGACCTGTAGTCTGTCATACAGAGTGAAGTAAGTCAAAAAGAAAAACAAATACTATGTGTTAACGCATATATATGGAATCTAAAAAAAAAAAAATGGTACTGAGGAACCTAGTTGTAGGGCAGGAATAAAGATGTAGACATAGGGAATGGACTTGAGGACACAGGGTGGGAGGGGGAAGCTGGGGCGAAGTGAGAGTAGCATTGACATATATACACTAATGAACGTAAAATAGTTAGTTAGTGGGAATCAGCAGGATAGCACAGGGAGGTCAACTCGGTGCTTTGCGATGACCTAGAGGGATGGGTTAGGGAGGATGGAAGGGAGGCTCAAGAGGGAGGGGATATGGGAACATATGTATGCATATGGCTGATACACTTTGTTGTACAACAGAAACTAACACAGTATTGTGAAGCAATTATACTCCAATAAAGATCTATTAAAAGATAAAAATAAGCTACAAGGATATATTGTACAACATGGGGAGTATAACCAATATTTTATAATAACTAAATGAAGTATAACCTTTAAAAATTGTGAATCACTGTATTGTACACGTATAATTTATATATAAAATTATACATCAACTACATGTCAATAAAAAACTGGAAAAAATAAAATAAAAAATAGCAAAAAAAAAAGACTATGACAGGAGTCAGACAGACAGGACAAGTGTCCCTGAAGTCCTTGGCACGGGGGCAGAGCCAGCAATCTGTACAGAGGGGATGGACACAGACTCACCTGCTCTCTCCCTGGAAGACTCGGCTGATCTGCAGGTGGCGATCTTCCCAGTGGCCTTAGCTTGCTGTGGTGGTGGAGGCTCTTCCAATGAGAATACGCTCCTTCTGTTCAGGCAGTATCCTTCTTTCCTTCCTCTAACAGTCTCTGTCTTGTCAGCGTCTCTGAGCAAACACTTCTTCCTGATAAGTGTTCTTGGCAAAGGGAGCGGGTTGGGCAAGGAGGGGAAAGGAGTCTGTAGCCTCTGAAAGAGGAAGGTTCCCCCTAGAGGGATTCTAATACAGGGGAACGATTTTAGAAGAATTTAGAAAACAGAATACCTTAACACAGACTTACCCTTTCTCTGTGTCTGAATCTTCTTGAAATAGAGTGGAAAGATAATATAGTAAAATGTTAACAAATAAGAGTCTGGGTGAAGAGTATCTGTAAATTATTTATTTGTACTTTCCTTACAACATTTCTGCAAGTCTGAAATTGTCAAAATAAAAATTTTAAGAAAAGAAATTCATCTGAAGTCACTACTATTAGTGAGCAGGTCCTCGTGTGTCCCATTGGCCCCGTCACTGTCACACACTCTGCTCAGTCCCCTTTATGATAGACTCCTCCTCTCTGGCCCCAACCGCTCACCTTCCAGACCATATGTTACGTGAAGGTGGTGACTATTCAGTATTTCTTGAGCATGGCACTTCACTGGATACAGGGAGTGGGGTGAGGGTGAACAATACTGAAGTCTTACTATCAAGGAATCTTTATTGCATATCACATTTAAAGTTTTCCTTTTATTATACTTTCCTTACTGTGAAGGCTACATGTGCTCATTACAAAAAATGGTTAGAAAACACTGGCAAGGAAAACTGAGAAAATAAAAACATTCATATTACTTTACACATTTAGCTATAGTTATTGTTAACTTTTCTGGATGTGTACGCTTTCTAGATGAGTAAGTATGTAAGAAGATAGGTAGGTAGATAGATAGATAGATAGATACTGGGTCATTTAGAAAATTGGGATGATATTGTATATATTATTTTGTAATATAGGCTCTATAGGTTAAGCTAACACTATATTATAGATATCCCTTCAAGTCAAAATATAGATTTTGATGATATATTATTATTACATATACATATATATGATTTATTCAACATTTGGACAATTGTGATTCTTCTAGTAAAGAGTAGTGGGTAAGAACAAAGGTTTTAAGTTAGTCTTGGGTTTGATTCCTGGCTCTGCCATTTACTAGCGGGATGTCTTTGACTAAGTTACTTCATCTCTTTAAGCTTCCATTTCTTTGTCTCTAAATAGGAGTAATTATAGTAAAACTTCATAAAGGTTTGTTGTGGAAATTAGCAAGAAAATGCTTACAAGTTTATTAGCATGCTACCTGGTACCTTGACTATAAATTCTTAGTATTCTAGCTCTTTTTCTGGCACAGCAAATGTACACTGAACACCCAAGCACAAGCATCTTTGTACACACCCTAAATAATTTTCTTAAGCTAAGTGCTCAGAAACGTAAGTGTTGGATCATGGACGTGCATATTTTGAGGGCTTTGATATTAATGCTGCCTTTTATTTTACTTGGATAATCCTCCAAGTTTGTTTTTTTTTTAAATCTTATCAAACTTCATTTCCTCTGGTCACAGTTTAATTACTTGCAGACCCTGGGTTGCTGTCCAGAAGGACTCCACGTATTTATTGGATACCAGTTACGCTCACTCCATCACTCTGTTGGACACAATAGGGTTCAGAGGCTTGGTTGTTAATATTGAGGAACTTTTTGAATAGTAGAGGAGAGACTTTCTGATTAAACCTTACCAATAAAATAAATACACTTGGATAGCAGATGAATTTTCTACTTCAACAAAAAAGTAAAACAAATCCTTCAAATACGATCAAAAAGGGAGAAAATGTAATAGTACAAAGGGATGATTATAGAGGATCTGGGGAGGTGTTGTGACTAATGCACTGTGGGAAACTTCTGCCTCTTATAAGCAAGTCTAAAGAAAGATTCAAATTCTTATTCAAGGCTTTTGGAGTCCAGTGATTTCTTTAAACTTGATAATATCAGAAAACTTGCTACAGAAAGTCAGCAGTCTGCAGTGGCAATCAGAAATGCCACTGTGGGATTTCTGGAGCTGAAGTCAATGGCATTCAGAGTCCATCTCTGTTGCTTTGGAAAACTCATCAGAAAGGACATTCTAGTCACACAACTGTAAAGAAAATACCCCTAATTTTTTCTGGGAAAAGAGACAAGAGCACTGTAATTCTCAACCAGGTGTTGTAGACTGAGGTATAAGATTCTCTGCTTAGAGAGTCAAATTAGACATCTTCTTCTCTAGACTAAGCCCTAAAAATAAAGAACATCTTTCGCAAAGAGAAAAACTTAGTTCAATGGGTATAGACTTTCGGTTTTACGAAATGGATAGAGCCATGGAGATGGATGGTAGTGATGATTGTGCAACACGAATGTAGTTAATACTGCTGAATTGTACATTTAAAGATGGTTAAGATGGTAAATTTTATGTTATGTATATTTACCACAATTCTAAAAAATGAAAAACATAGCAAAGCTGAGATTTGACTTTGATAGTCTTCAAGTAATATGAAAATGCTAAGTTTTTAGGAAGTGTATTATGTAGTGTTATAATTGTCCTACTGAGACAGTGGAGTCTGCTGTAAACTGTAATTACCAGAGAGTTAAGGGAGATGAAGATCATGCCCACAGTTGTTCTTGGAAAAAATTTGTAGGGGACACCTAGTATATGGTTAAACAAGGCTTCTAGGTGTACTGTGGGTGTGTTGTGGGGAAAACAGCTTGTGTGTGTGTGTGTGTGTGTGTGTGTGTGTGTGTGAATTGAAGTGGATAGTCAAGAACTCTTCTGAGGAAGAGCAAAAATAGGGACAATGTAGTTTTCCTTACGCCATCTTCCAGCATCCACTGTTGAAACTGACAGAGTCCGGCACCAAACAGATGGACTGCCTATTTTCAGAGTCACCTCCCTATGGTGACAATGGCAGCAACAACACCAGCTCGGTGGGCTGGTGAGACTTTGTGGCAGTAGGAACTGTGATTGACCTGTTTGGTTGATTAGCCGCCATGTGTATACTTGCAGGGAGATGTCTGAGAATGGAAACCTAGAAGAAGAACCGACATCCTGTGATTCATTGATCGGAGTTTTGGAGTGATACGAATATGAATATTTACAAAAAAGTTGTTATTTTGTACCTCAAGCACAGGAAGACTAATGCTGTCTCTTGAGCTTTATTATTAGGCATATATACATTTAAATGTATCTATTACAGGAATTCTTTCAAGACAGTTCATGAGAAAACTAGAAATTGAAAGAGACCTGATGTTTCCTTTTATCCCCAAAGTCAGAATTCCTGAAAGGATGGTCAGTTTTCACTGCCTCTTCTGTCTTCCACTTACTCCTTACTCCCTCCAGTCTGAATTCCACCACAACCACATCCCCAAGTAATGACTCCTACTCAGTAGATTAAATGAACGCCATTTGGTCTTTATATTGCCTGATCTTGCAACAGGGGCCCATATCATGCTATGTTATATACTCTTTTTCTTGGCCTCCATGATTCTACATTCTCCTGGTTTTCCTTCTTTCTCTCTGCCCTCTCCTTTATTTACTTCTCCTCTGCCTATTCCTCAAATTCTATACTTTTCCCTCTTCTCCTTGTCTCATGATTTCAATCACCAAGTTCATGAAGATGATTCCCAAGTCTTTACCTGAGCCCCAATCTCTAGTGAGCTTCAGATCGGTGTATCTTCTGACTAGTTTCACTTTTCACTGAGATGCTCCACAGACCGCGCAGTGTCGACATGCCCCCGAGTGTGTTAATTACCATCCTCTGCTAAAAACATGTTCATCCTCTTAAGTTCCCTATCTCTGAATGGGAAGACCATCTATTTAGTTGCCCAAATCATGAAATGAGGGTATTATCCTTGGCTTCTCTCTCTCTCCTCCTTCCCATTCAATCAAACTCCAAGTCATGATGATTCTGTCTCCTCAGAGCTTATCAAACCTGTCTTCTCCTCCACTTTCTCATTGCTACCCTGTATCCAGTCACCATCTGCTCTCTCCTGGACCTCCTCAACAATCTCTAAAGAAACCTCTCTGTCATAATCTGGCTTTAACAGTTTTCCACTCTTCAGTCAGAATGATCTTTCTAAAATGCAGACTTGGTCATATCATTCCCTTGATGAAATATTTTAGTAACTTTCCATTGCTCTTAGGATCAGTTTTGGGCTCCTTAACATGGTCTGTGGGTCTTTGCATGTTCAGTTTTTCAGCAGATGTTGTTGAGTGCTTACCATGTGCCAGAGACTCTGCTAGGCACTTGGAATATAGGTTCTGGTTTTTCAGTACATCTTACGACACTATATCTGCCAGCCCCCTAGCACTGTCTGCTGGCAACATTAAACTGTTGGTTCTTCATACACTCTCTTTTGGATTCAAGTCTTCACTTATTCACCTGACACATATTTATTGAGCATGTAGTATGTACAAAGCACTAATAGAACCACCTCCCCTTTCCCAAGCACATATATGTTCCTGTATGCTCTCTCTTTTTTTTTTTTGATGGGGACCATTTTTTTAAAGTCTTTATTGAATTTGTTACAATACTGCTTCTGTTTTATGTTTTGGTTTTTTGGCCGTGAGGCATGTGGGATCCTATCTCCCTGACCAGGGATCGAACCTGCACCCCCTGCATTGGAAGGTGAAGTCTCCACCACCAGACTGCCAGGCAAGTCCTATATTCCTGTATACTCTCTTTAACTAGATAATTCTGACTCATCCTTTGGGTCTCAGGTTAAATGTTAACTTTTTTCAGGAAAATTTTCCTGCCAGTTCTCCTTCCCTGCCCCAGTTGGCTCTAGGTGCCCCTTATCTGTGGTCTCATGATATGGTCTCATATTTTATCCTTGAGGGGAAAGTGCTCTTGTTTGCTTTCCCTCCTAGATTCTATGAAATCGTGGAAGCAGGGCTGAGTCTGTCTCCATCCCTGCTGTAACTGCAGCTGATCCATAGTGCTTAGAGCACAGCAGCATGACAGGAGGCTTCTAGGTTTGTTGGAGTTTTGCAACTTATGTATTTGTAGGGTCCGCAAAATATTCCTAATCAGTTAAAAATTTGTGTTGTATTCTTCATGTTAATGAACACATTTGCTATTGTAGTTTTCAATAAGGAAACTTTAAGTGCTAGACCATTTCTGAAGATAATAATTCCCGATTAGAAAGCTTCGTATCTTAAATAACCACCCTGGAGTATGAATTAGGACTCTAGTACTTCAGATGGTAGCTAACCGCCCCCTTTGTGATAGAGTTAATTTATATTCACATACATATCACCACTACTGTGTTATTTTAATGTACATTACCACTCAGACAAGGTGACAATCCAGAATGCACAGAATAAGCCTGCTTTGGGAATAACTAGAAGGACCCCCTAGGAGAGCTCTATGATATATACCCTAATCTGAAGAGTTAGGGCCTGGAGGTGAGGTGTGGCTGGGGAGCTTGGAGAGGGGATGCTTTAGAGCCTGTGGGAAGGCTGTCAGGTTCTAGCGCAGGGATCCTAGGGAGATGCTCACACTTGGCTTTCACGCTGTGCAGTGGCTCATTGAATAAATTAGAAGTCCTTCTGCTGAGGACAGTCATTCAGTTGGGTAGGGAGGACATGACTTCATTTCTGTCAAGCTGCCACAGCACCAGGCAGAAGAAACACTATGTTCAGTGATCAGACTTTCTGCTCAGCTTGTCTGTAGCCTGGCAAAACAGAACCAGAGAAAATAAAATACTTCCCCCATCTTCCTTCATCAAATCTTACAATATTTAACGCTTCCAACATCTGTCAGGTCCCATCACAACTTCAAATGTGGGGTAAAAGACTCACTAACCTCCTACTTCAAAGTTTAATATATAGAAAAAAAAATCAATGGATGTGTGAGAATATAATAACTTAAAATAAGATGAGCATTATGAAAAAAAAAGATCCAATGCCTGTCTGTGAAATAAAGTCATTATAAGTCATAGGAAATGTTAGAAAACATCTCACTTATATTTTCATTCAGAGTTTAGAGAACACTGATTTTGTAAAAAGAATATGACCTAATATAATGAAATTAAAAAACAAATGCTTCAAGATTTAATTATTGATTAAAAAAAAATCAGTGGAGGGAAGAGGTCTGAATAGCAGATTAGATGCTCCAGAAAAAAATGAGAATATTTGAAGATATTACTAAAATATTAATTCAGAATTCATAGAAAAAAGGAAAAAAGAAATGTGATTAGAGGAGAGAGAAAGAGATGTGATGTCAGATCTAGCAGGTCATTTACATATGCTGTGGTTTGCAGAAGAGAAAACACGAAAACTTAATAAACAGCAGTAATAACCAAAGAAATTGTGGAAGAAAATGTAATTGAAAAGGCTGAAAGTCAGGCAAAATCAATGAAATTAGATTCAAACCTGCATAATTCTGGTGATTTGTTTTAATTTAAAAAAGTAGGTAAAATATATTCCAGAGGCTTCTAGGTGGAAAAACCTAAGAAGGAGGTAAAACACTATTCTTCGGATTTTTGTTTAAAAATTCTAAATCCCAGAAGACCATAAATTGATATCTAAAGTTCTGATGGAGAAACATTGTGATCTAGGAACTAATAAGTCAAGTGCAATACAGAGTTTGACTTGTAATTGCTCATGGGCTGTGGCTGTTCGACCTCCACCCAGCCCCCACTCTCTCCATACTGGGAGCTCTCAGAGCCTCTTTGTGGTCTCCAGACTATAGGCCTAACAGACAGGAAGCTTAGTAAGATGAAAGAGTCTACCCTTCTCTCTAGTTTGGAAACTCAGCAACTTTCAGGAGGATTCTGCAGGGCTATGTGCACCAGTAGATAATAGTCCCGCATTACATTCTGAGTTATTCAGCCTAAATAGCACCTTCTTAGGAGTTTATCTCACGGTTCTTTGTCTCAGTTCCTCATTTCTTTTCTGCTCAAACAGAAAAATACTCTCTCATATCCCGTTAGGGAGAGGCTGCAAATTGGTAGCAGAGGTTACAAACTGGTGGCCCACAGATTGCAGCTATATTCTGTTTGATCTGTTAAACAGAAAGAAATTTGAATTAACATTTTGAAGCTTTGGAGATTTCAATAGCTATCCAGGTATCTAGAAGATCTGACACTGCTGAAAACACATTCCTTCCGGGCAGTAGTTTGTTGGAGCAGGGGCCAGGGCTCCCTCCGTCTGCCTCCTATCTCACCATCTCACTGGAAGGAATCCAATTACTGTACAAGCTATTGTCATGTTTACATAGCTATTTTTTTTTCCTGGAGTAGAGCAAGAGTTGTTTAAAGTCTATTGAAAGAGGGAAAACAAAAAGTAGAATGAAGAGTCTATATGCTTTCAGAAAAATGGGAGAGAACATCTTTCTTTGCAAAAAGTAAACAATATTTTATGTATTGAAAATGCAAAATGTGTCTTCACCAAAAAATAAAACTTAAATACAGTTATAAAACAAATTAAAGAACAGCTGCTCTATAGAAAAGACATATGATGAAAACTCAATTAACTGAAAGAAAGAACTAGATTTTCCACGATTAATTTCTGAATGAAAATAGAACGTTTCCCAAATGCTTTTGTGGAAAAGAGGCCATAAAATCCTTTACAGCCAATGAATTTCTTAAAGATTGTCTACGAAGTGAAGGAGAAATTATATGACTTCAACAGAATCAAGCATTCATGAATATATTATAGCCAGAAGTACTGTTGCTTAGAATATTGCCTGAGCACTTGCTGGAGAGGAATTAATCTGTGGTGTTTTATAATTGCAGCAGATGAAAGCAAGGGTATAAATAATCATTACAAGTAGCTAGCTATATTTACTTGTGATATTGATTGAAAAGGTTATGCAACCAATGCATTTATTAAAATGGTACCCATGATATCTGCAACTTCAAGAAATGATCTATATCTGTGTACTAAGAAAAGCTTTGATATTTTACTATAGAAAGTTCAAATTAGTAAGCGTGACTAGGGGGAAATTCTGTGATGGTAGGTGTTAAAGTCAGACTTATTACTGAATTTAAACCACTGTGGCAACATTTCATAATGGCAAAGAGCTGAAACCTGCTCATTGCATCATTCGTCAAGAAACCCACTGTGCTAAAGTATTCATGGATGTGGTAATTAAAGCCGTGTACCAGACACGCTTGAAAGGTCTGGAACTATAGAAAAAACAGGGCTTTGTGTGAATAGGATTCACCACACGATAGTCTGTTGTACTCCATGCATCTACTAAGCGACATTAGAAATTAACGAAGGAGCATATACACTGAGATTTAAAATATACCATATTTCACTGACTCTGAGAAACACATTTTTTTTCTCATTATGACATCTCTGGATTTAGGATATATCATAGTTACTGATAAGAAAGCATTGTTTAATTGACAGCTTTGAATTTTTCTTCTTTAGTAGTGTGTAAAATAAGGATGTATCTTAACAATTGATGGTATTTTAGATTCTATGAAATATGATGGTAAGAAAGTACCGTAAATTTAAGCCATTAAAGTTTTAAACTTTGATAAACTAGATAAATCACTACACAAATATAACTTATCAAAATGGACTCATGAGAAGAAAACTTGAAGTGTCTTTGCTAACAGATGGCCTTAAGATTTTGGAAATTGTAAAGCAAAACTGCAAGAAAATGTTTTTTAAACGTGGCAATTTCTGTGTTAATGATTTCTGTGAAATCATTTTTGAGGAACACTATTCCTTGGCTTCTTGAATTGTCCAGATACACAATTATAAAGGTAAGACCTGCAGATTTTGTGGTGATGGCTGGTGTAAACAGCGAATTAACTGCAGTGGAGGTACATTAAGCCACAAATTTCATCATTTTGTTTGGTGATGAATATTGTGTGTAATTCTGCCAAAGTTAAACCTCAGAGATCTTTCCCCCTCCTTCTGAGTGAAGAAATACACCTTTCCTTTATACGTTTTTATAGTAATGTGGCTTATAAACCAGTGGTTTACAAACTCAAATGCCTATAGGTACTTGACAATGAATATACTGAATGAAGTTAACCAAGCATAAGACAAACACTTGCCAGAACTATATGAAACTTTTTATTTTTACTCAACTGAACACATAACACAAATGTATGATATTGGAGACAATATTTTAAATTCATTGAAAAAATACAAATTGAACGTTAGAAACGTTTAATTGTTACATGTCTTTGATTTGGAACTAAAAACTTATTTTCTTTTGTGGATTGCCATTTCAGGTTAATATTGTGCATTGAGATGTAAAGTACAGAATTTATCCTTGAATCCTGTTAACTAGGAGCCATATTTAACTGCATTCTGCTTCATAAATGGAAAATAGTTCTTTTTAAGTGTAGGTTCTTCTAAATACGAATAGAACATTTGCCCAATAATTTTGAAATTGGAGAACATATATTGAAAATTAATTTTTTATAGGCTCAGAAATTTATTTCATGTCATCTGTTTCATTTCTGAAAACTAATTTTGGCACAGAAAGTGAACTAGGTTATTTAGTGCTAAGTAAATTTTCCCAAATCAGACTCTTTGTAGGACAGAGTGAATCTAATTATACAGCGGTGTGCCTCCAGGTAAATGCCCCAGCAACAACATATTCAAAGTACTTAGGTGACGTGTAATGTCAAGTCTCTGATGCAGTATTTTAAAAACTATATCATGTAATATTTCAGGTGTACAAAAAAGGATAAAGAATGATATAATAAACACCCATCTCCTAATCCAAGAAATGAAACATTACAGTCTAAC
This sequence comes from Delphinus delphis, assembly GCF_949987515.2. Classification (NCBI taxonomy): domain Eukaryota; kingdom Metazoa; phylum Chordata; class Mammalia; order Artiodactyla; family Delphinidae; genus Delphinus; species Delphinus delphis. The sequence continues at coordinate 94,894,599 of NC_082691.1, forward strand.
TGAAACCCTTTGTACTACGCACCAGTCACATCCCCCTCTTCCCTTCATGGGTTATGTATTATCATTGTATCATGAATCTTTTGGTTGCAAGTGAAAAATTCAGTTCAAACTAATTTAGGCAAAAGTGGTATGTGTTGGCTCATGGCATATAATAAAGGGTTGTACAATGAAACCAAAGCAGGCAAAGGATATAGCTGAACCTCTGGAACATCAAGAACCAAATAAAACTAGGTCTTGCCATATCTACCTCTTGTCTCTGCTCGTTTCCTCTTGTGATAGGAAATATGGCAGGAAGCATAGCCAGGAGAAGCTGCTGTATTTCATGTCTTACACATTTTTCTTGGATCGAGTTAGAAAAATCCCAGAGGTAGACATTGGTGGGACTAGAAAAGACCCAGCAAATATAGTCAGGGGCAGGATCATGGTAAACATCCTAACTGGGGCATGAGGAGCAGTTACCCCTAGGTGGATGTGGTCGTTCTCAGAAGAAAGAGGTGCTGGGAAGGCGCGCACACACACGCACGCGCGCGCGCGCGCGCGCGCGCACACACGCATCTGGCCTATTCCAATGATTCTCATTACTTCTTGCCCACTTACTGCTGCCAGAAATTTATGGCCTCCAACCTTACCAACATTTTCCCTCTACCTTTATAACCCAATTAAAAATTTATATTTTCCAGACTAGCTGCTCTTCTGATGACCATATGTCTATTTCTAGTTCTGTCCTTGAATCTGAATTTTAGCTTCATTTCCAAGGCTCTACTGGTGTTTTCCAGCTAGGTGACATGATGTCAGTCCAGTTGCAATAAGTTCCAAACCACATTTACCATTTTCCACAAACTTAATCCAACTTCCTTCTTCAACTTCTTTATTTTTGTTAGTCATTATATTAAAATGACTTTCACCTCCAAAACTTTCACCTCCCAAAACTTTCACCTCCTCCCCTTCAAATCAATATTAGAAAACACTATCAGACAAAACTTTATAAAATCACTGCTATGATCATGTCTCTTCCCTATTTAAGGTTTTGTTATGACCATTAACATGAAGACTCAGCTCTTGAGCTTGGCTCTACAATCTGACCTTGACCTACCTGTACAGAATATACTATGCTTATTCTCACTTCTACCCCTTTGTTTATGTCATTTCACTTAAATTGTGATCTGAACTCTGGTCACACATTTTGTTTATGCCAAAAATTTTGACACTGAATTACATACAGCCTCTTGTCACCACTTAAATGTTCCCTATATGATGGTGTGTATTCCCCCAAGTAAATGGAAGATTCTACACTAAACAGAATATGTTTTATTATTTTTTGCATCACCCTTAGATCTTAACGTTGAAATTTCTAAGTTTATTCAATTGCAGCTCCCCTGCTATTCTTCATCTCTCCTTCTCTACCTTTTGCAAGATATTTCTTGCAAAATGCGTGAGGATAATAAAGTTCAAGGGAGAAACACGTTGATAAATTTTTTATTAAGAACACTTTAAATATGGCGAGTATGCCCTGCAGGTCCTTTTTCCTAGGAGAAGAGAGTAGCTCATTTCTGGACATGGTGCTTAGTGGTGGTCTAGGATCATAGGGATGTGTGAGACTACTTTTGGGAAAGGTCTGGCACTCCACTTATTAAATTAGGAGTTTGAGATTAACATATACACACTACTATATATAAAATAGATAACCAGCAAGCATCTACTGTATAGCACAGGGAACCATACTCAATATTCTGTAATAACCTATAAGGGAAAATAATCTGAAAAAGAATATATATAATTGAATATAATGTATATATTCAATTATATATATATCACTTTGAATCACTTTGCTGTACACTGAAACTAACACAACATTGTAAATCAACTATATTTAATTAAAAAATTTTAAAAAGAGAAAAAAAATTTTGTTGTTTGAGAGAGCAAAGAAAAAAAAAAGTTTCTTGAGGGCAGTATCCAGAGGAGTCGTATGGAGAAATATGGCTCATAATTTCTCTAATGAAAAATATCAACTCATAGACTGAACAGAATCAGCAAACTCCAGACAGATTTTATAAAAAGAAACTCACATCTAGGCACGTAATGTCAAATTTCTGTAAACTAAATTAAGCATCTTAAAAACAGCTATAGGAAACTAGCACATGTCTATTAATTCACTGCCCTGAGCCCTCAGCCATTCTCATAGTACCTGAATCAAAAAAAGAAAGCTACCGAGAGATCAAGTGGAATAAAAGCATCAGAAAAGACCTTCGGGGGGCAAATTATGGCTTTACACTCAGCATCAACAGAGCGGTCTATCCTATATAAAAAAGGAATATTGAAAAGCTTCTGCACAGCAAAGGAAACAATCAACACAATGAAAAGGCAACCTGCCAACCGGGAGAAAATATTTCCAAACTATATATCTCATAAGGAGTTACTATCCTAAACGTTTAAGGAACACACACAACTCAATAGCAAAAAAACAATTCAATTAAAAAATGGGCAAAGGACTTGAATAGACATTGTTCCAAAGAAGACACACAAGTGTCCAAAAAGTATATGAACAGGTGCTCAAGATCACTAATCATGAGGGAAATTCAAGTCAAAACCACAATGAGATATCACAGCACACCTGTTAGAATGGCTATTATCAAAACAAGAGATAACAAATGCTAATGAAGATGTGGAGAAAAAGATCCTTTGCACACTGTTGATGGGAATGCAAATTGGTGTAGCCACTATGGAAAACGGTATGGAGGTTCCTTGAAAAGTTAAAAATAGGACTACCATATGATCCAGCAATCCTGCTTCTGGGTATATATTCCGAAGGAAATGAAATCAGTATATCAGAGAGAGGTGGTCATTTCTATGGTCATTGCAGCATTATTCACAACAACCAAGATGTGGAAACAACCTAAGATGAATGCATAAGGAAGATGGGTGTGTGTATACACACACACACACACACACACACACACACACACACACACACACACACATATATAATATGGAATATTATTCAGCTGTGAGAAAGAAGGCAAATCTTGCCATTTGCAACAACATAGATGAACCTAAGGGACATTATATTACTAAATAAAATAAGCCAGACAGAGAAAAACAAGTACTACATGATCTCACTTATTTTGAAATCTAAAATCATCAAATTCAGAAACAGAGAGTAGAATAGAGGTTGCCAGGGGATGGGGCATGGGGGAAATAAGGATATGTTGGTCAAAAGGTACAGATTCTCAGTTATAAGATGAATAAGTTCTTGGGATCTAATGTATAGCATGGTGACTATATTTAGCAATACTATATTGTATACTTTAAAGTTGTTATGAGAATAAAGATTTAGTGTTCTCACTGTAACTATAACAACAACAACAAAATGGTAATTATGTGAGTGAAGAATGTGTTAACTAATCTTATTGTAGTAAACATTTTGCAATATATATGTGAAATCAAATCGTTACATTGTACACTGTAAACTTACAGACATTATATATTAATTATATCTCAATAAAGCTGGGGGGAAATGCAATGTATTGAAATATGTGGGGATGTGGCAAAATGTGTTTAGCAGGAAACTTAAAGCTTAAAGCTTTAAATGTTTATATTAGAACAGAAAAAAAGACTTAAAATCAATGATCTAATTCTCTAACTTAAGAAGCTAAATCAGGAAGAGAAATTAAACCTAAAAAGTAGAGGAAGGAAATAATAAAAAAATAGGTAGAAGAAAATAAAAGAAATAGAGGAAATAAATGAAACCAAAAGGTGATTTCTTGGAATTATCAATAAATTGATAAATCTCTACCTAGAGTGATGAATTAAAAAGAGATAACAAAAGTTATCTAAATTGGGAATGAAAGAGGGAATAGCAAAGCAGATACTATAGACATTAAGATGATAATAAAGAGATATGATCAAATTTATGGCAAAACATTTACAAACCTAGATGCAAGAGACAAATTCCTTTAAAAGCACAACTTACAAAAATAGACACAAGAAGAAATAGACAATCTTATTAATACTGTATCTATTAAGTAAATTGTAATTATTATAATTAAAAAACGCTTCCTGAATAGGAAATTTCAGGCCCAAATGACTTCTCTGGTGAATGCTATCAAATATTTAAGGAAGGAATAATACCAATTTTACAAAATCCTAAAGAAAATAAAGACAGAGGAAACATTTCTCAATTTATGTTATGAGGCCAGAATAACCTTGATACCAAACTTAACAAAGATATTTAAAAGAAAAAAAGAAAACTAGAAGTTAGTATTTCTCATGAAAATAGATGCAAAGATTCTTTTTTTCTTTTTTAAATTTACAAAAGCAGAGAAAATTTTTATTTATGTTTGAGGTCTGTAGTGCTTTTGGTATTGAATATTAAGAGCAGTAGCAGTTAAAACAATAACAATGAAGCAAAGTCAAGCAGGAAAATGGAGACTTCAGTACCCTTCTCCATGCCTCTCTAAGAGATATGGAACTTTGGCTGAATAGAAGCCAGAAAGCCATTTCTGGGTTAAAAAGACATTACTGCAAAGCTTTATGAGGTGCAGGGTTAGGACAATATTCTAGGTCTCTAGTTAGTACTGTATTTTTCACATTTCAGACCTATACACAAAGAATATAGTATTTTCAGAGACAGAAGTGAATATAATTTGGACCGGCATACCCTCAGTGAAGTGTAGAACCTCTAGACCAACAGGTACGTTTCATTTCAAAAATAGTATTATAGTTTTTCTCTAGGAAAAAAAACGACTATTACTCAGTTGAAATATAATAATCAATTTCAACTTTTCCAGGAATATATTTCCCCACACAAAGAGAAATGACCCAACGGGAAAGCAGGAAAATTTAGGAAAAATAATGTGATAAATAACAACTAAATACTAGAAATTTAACTAAATGTTTTACACAGCAACCAGATCTTCAGACCAAAGTCTGAGTGAAATAGTAAAGTCAGAGAAATATTCTTCCAGTCATCATTTGAAGATAAAACTAGATCTAGGGAAATCCACTCATACAAATTCTAATACCAGACTTAAGTAGACCTCGCTTTTAAAAGAACGAGGAAGTGGAAAACAAAACAAAGGAATACAAAATTAAAAAAATAAATAAAAAGTACCCCAGAGGAACTATTAAATATTCTTTAACATCAAGCAAACAGTTGCTGAGGCACTCATAACTTCTCTTCAGAAATCACTGATGTAATATATCATGTCAACACGACAGAGGATACAGTAATATTTAACTCAGTCGTTGCTGAAAGGATGTTAAAAATAATTCTTATTCTTTACAAAATATTTTAGAAAACTAGAAATATCAGTGATTCTTTTTAAGTTCAAGGTGGCACATGAGAAATTTGATAAAATATCTCCCTTCTACACAAAACCCATTAAAATGATATATACATATTTTTTAAATGAACAACTTCTTAGCCACACTCAAGTAAGAGAAAGTTTCATGAACCAGAATTGGAGAAGCATTTCTAAAAGAGTAAAACAAACTCAAAACCACCACAGAGTCTGCTGCTTTACTATCGTGAAGCGGGAACTAGGGCTGTGTTTCTTGGAAACAAATTCTGATATGTCTCTGCCCAGCAGACAAATCTAAAGCTAAGTCATCTTCAAGGTTAGTATCTACACAATTGTGAAGCCACTACACTAGGAGAAATTCCTGCCACAGAGTGTGGAAAGAATTCCTGTACAAACAGCTAAGAATGACAAAACTGCTAAGTAACACCAATGTCTTTACAGAAACACAGATAAACTCAACCACCAAAGGAACATATAACCTAGGAATTAAAGGTCATAATGCAGCCTAAAAAGGATTTTAAAGTAATATTTAATATTCTCAAAGAGCCAAAGGAGGTAACTTCTTCCAAAAACTAGCTTCAAAGAGTTAGAACCAAACATTATGATAAAGAACAGGTGCTTATGAAGAAGAACAAAATAAAAATTCTATTAATTAAAAAAATGTATTTTAATTAAAAAAAACAAAGGGATTAAAAAATGTGCTAGAAAACGGAGCTGAGAAACTTCCCTGAACATGTCCCAAAATACTGAAAATATTAAAGAAAAGTCAAAGACAAGAATAGGTCCAGAACCTAAATATTCAGCTAAAAGAAGTTTCAGAAGGAAAAAAGAGAGAGAATAGAGGGGAGATAATATTAAAGAAATATGACGAAGAATTTTCCTAAAGTGAAGAAAACATGACTCCTAAGATTAAAGGTTTCTCTGGCTACCAAGCAAGATTGAAAAACAAACAGAAGAACAAACACCCATAACTAGAAACAATAAAATGAAACTTAAGAAAATAATGGAAAGAAATTCACTTCTGAGGAGAAACTTTACATAGAAAAGAAAAATAAACTGCAAAGGGATGAGAAATAGAATAACATTAGTAATACTGTTTTTGAGAAGACAAAGTAGCAATATCTTCATGTAATTAAGATAAAATAAACTTGAATGTAGAATTCTATACTCAGCTAGCCTATTTTAGCTGGGCAAACAATTTTAGACATAGAGGATTCATAAAGTTTATAACCCACAGATTCTCTTTGAAAGGGCAAGTAACAAATATAGTCTACCAAGAATAAAAGTTGTTAATAGTACATACTAAGATAGATGCAAAGATTCTTAACAATATGTTAGCAAGTCAAATAGAGCAACATATAAAAATAATACATTATGACTAATTGGGACTTATCCCAGGAATGCAAGACTGATTTAACATGCAAAATTTTTTCAATATAAATCACTGTGTTAACAAAATAGAGGAGAGAAACCATTCCCTCGTTTCAATAAATTCAACCTCCATTGATAAAAATTCTTAGCATACTAGCAATAAAAATGGCCTTTCTTAATCTGATAAAGGAGATCTATAAGAGATCTACAGCTGATATTATACTCAATGGTGAAATAATGTTTTCTTTGTAAGGTCAGGAAAGAGGCAGAATGTATACTCACATTACTTCTAATCAAGATTGTACTGATGGTTCCAGCCAGTGAAATTAGTTAAATAAAGGCCATAAAGATTGAGAAGGGAGATATAAGTTCTCTTATTTGCTGATGGCATGATTGTTTCAGTATGAAATTTCAAAGAACCTACAAAAAACTATTGGCACTATTAAATTCATTTAGGAAAGTGACAAGATACATGGTTAATGTACAAAAATTTTATAAACTAGCAGCAAATAATTGAAATATGAAAATTTAAATACCCCATTTAACATTACTGTATGTAACATTATAAAATATTAAATACCTAGGGATAATTTAATCAAAAGACATGCAAGACCTCTACACTAAAAACTATAAAATATTGCTGAGAGAAATTATAGACAAATAAATGAAGAGCTATATCCTGTTCATAGATTGTTAGACTAAATATTTTTTTCCATTGTAGTTTATTACAAGATATTGAATATAGTTCCCTGTGCTATACTATAGTAGGGCCTTGTTGTTTATCTATTTTATATGTAGTAGTTTGTATTTGCTAATCCCAGACTCCTAATTTATCCCTCCCTGCCCCCTTTCCCCTTTGGTAACCATAAGTTTGTTTTCTATGTCTGTGAGTCTGTTCTGCTTTGTAAATAAGTTCATTTGTATCATTTTTTAAGATTCCACATATAAGTGATATCATATGATATTTGTCTTACCTTTCTGACTTACTTCACTTAGTATGATAATCTCTAGGTCAGTCCATGTTGCTGGAAATGGATTCTTTCTTATGACTGAGTAATATTCCATTGTATTTATATATATACCACATCTTATTTATCCATTCGTCTGTCAGTGGACATTTAGGTTGCTTCCATGTCTTGGCTATTGTAAATAGTGCTGCTGTGAACATTGGGGTTCGTGTATCTTTTTGAATTAGAGTTTTCATCTTTTCTGGATATATGTCTGGGAGTGGGATTGCTGGATCATATGGTAACTCTATTTTTAGTTTTTTACACGCTGAATATTATATATATATATATATATATATTTTAAGAACATACACACAAATGCTGCAGATCAATAAAATTCTACAAAGAAATAATAAAAAGACAACTGAATATTAAAAAAAGGGGCAAACAAGTCAAATAGTAGCTTTATAATAGAAGGTGTTCAAATGGCCATGGACCACATGAAAAGGTGCTCCATATTACTAGTTGTCAGGGAAATGCAAATTCAAACCACAACGAGATCGAGATACCATTCACCTCCACTAGAATGGCCCAAATTAAAAAAGACTGACAATACCAAATGTGGTGAAAATGTAGAACAGCTCTCCTACACTGTTGATGGGAGCATGAAATGCTAGAATCGCTCTGGAAAACTCCAGCAGTTTCTTGTAAAGCGAAATGTACACCAGCTTTATGACACAGTGATCCCACTCCTAATGGCCTGGGCATCGAGATTTTAAAAGCTCCCCGGGCAATTTTAATGTGAAGCCAAGAGTAGGGAGACCACTGTCTTGAGGAAAACCTAGGACAACTTTGGTGTCCACCAAGGAAAGGAAACCAGATGAAGGCACAAATTTTGCAGCCATTGGAGGTGGCAAAAAGGGTCATTTGGGAAAACTGAGAGGAGGGAGTGGAGTTATCAAGAACAGGTCCTGGGAGGAGGAAGCAGTACTCGGCAGCACCCACAGCCGGCAGAACCAGGCTGGGCTGGGTTGAAGCCCATAAAGATCTGTGTCTGGTATACCTTTCTCTCTGCTGAGCCATTTAGGATGTGATTTGAGGAAAGCCTTCCCGGCTAGATTCCTGGCAGGCAGGCAGAGAATGCCGGTCTCCACAAATAGGCCTTTTAGCGAGGCTATTTTGGTAGGTTCCCCAACTAGACTGACCGGTGCTTGGCACCAGGCAAAGCACTGTCCTCATGAGCAAGTGGAGTAGAGCCAGGAGACACACACAGGCACCCACTGAGCAAGTATCTACCCGTCTTTGTCTCCCACTCTAAAGCAGGTGAATGTACATTTCTGAATCAGTGCATTTTCAGGCAAAACGACCCATCCTCTGGTTCCTGTAGGCGTTTTCATGTAGTACCTCTTGAAGCTGAAGTGATGACACCTTTTTCTTCCAAGTTTGTCTTTTCATATCTGTGTTTCCATGAATATGTGGAGCTTGAGGAGGATAATATAATTGCCATAGTAGTGAATATGTTTAAATATTATATGCTAGCACCTATTTTTTTAAAAAAATATTTATTTATTTGGTGTGCCAGATCTTAGTTGCGGCTTGCGGGATCTAGTTCCCTGACCAGGGATCGAATCCAGGGCCCCTGCTTTGGGAGCGCGGAGTCTTAACCACTGGACCACCGGGGAAGTCCCACTAGCACTCATGTTAAGAAATAGCAGTCATGTGAAAAACCAACCATGCTATCTTGGGATTTAGATATCATTTCGTAAGAGGTGATTTCTCATGGTTTGGCTCATATCAAGCACTAGTAAGCTATAGTATACAAAGAATTTACACTGAGCACTTCACTTCTCTATTTTGTTCATTTTGTCAAGACACACCTAGACAACCAATGCCATTCTACTTGCCTAGGCCATGTGTAGAGCTTTAATTATTTTATTCTCCTGTGGGTGGGATCATGGATGTAAAGTAGAGAGACTTGGAGTTATACTTTAGAAAAGAAATTGGAATCGGTTTCTGAAGGCTTTATGAACAATCAGAGGCATAGTTATGAAGAGCCCGTTTCGTGTCCACTCTCAACATAGATCTGGCATCCTGGGATCTGCCTTGTGGTCCGCCCTTACCTTTAGGCTGCTCTGAGCCCGGAGCAGAATGGTCTCCACGGCTCTCTTCAGCTTGGCATTGCCTGAGATCAGGATGACTGTGTGCCCCGAGGGGCAGGCTGCCAGTATCCCTGCACAGACCATGACCCCGATCTTGTTGTGCCACAGCATCAGCAAAGGCACCGAGATGAAGCCAGCGCAGGACACCACATACAGGCAGAAGAAAGAGATGAGACCCGAGTGCTTTGATGTGGGCCTCCAGGCTGGGGTCCCGAGAGTCTCTGGTTTTGGCCCTCCTTGTCCTCATGTGCCTCCCCAGGGAGACAATCAGCACCCCAGAAGAAACCAGAAAAAGCAAGAAAGAAGGGGTGGACCCCAGGCTGCAGAAGAGGAAGGAATGAAAGAAATTGAGTTTTCTCAGTTTCTCAATTGAGTATTGTTATTCATGAGTAGCATGGTTGCAACTGAGAAGTGAGATCTATTGAAAAAGTCCCACAAATAGAGAACAGTGCAGACACAGGAGGAAAAAATAGCACCCAGGAGCATCTGGGGGATCTTCCTGGAGATCCAGCTTGCCAAGCGGAGGAGGAAGGTGTGAAAGAAATGGACAGTCCTGGAGCAGTAGAGGAGACTAAGGCAAGTGGTGAGCCAGAGGCCAGCTTGATTTACGAGCATCCAGAGCATGAGGGTGGTCTGGTAGCAGAGGCCCAGCGGGTCTTTTACCCACTGGAAGTGGGTAAGCTGGATGGCATCCAGAAAGAGCAGCCCGTGTAGGAAAGGCCAGGTGAGGCTGAGATTCAGCAGGACAAGATCACAGTTGCTCAGTGGCCACCTCCTCACCACGACCCAAAAATTCATCAAGAAAATGAAGGCATTGACCAGGATCCCTACTGCAAACTCCAGGACTGAAAAGAACAGAAATGCATTCCTGACTTCATAGGGCACAGTTACAGTGGCAGTCAGAGTCACCATGATGTCTCTTCTTACTTGGCTAATCTAAGACTCAAACACCGCCCAGCAGAGAAGGGTAAGTGTACGTTCTGAGCCACGACCTTTCCTTTACAAGACATCCAGCTCTTGCTCTAGAGCTATCCCAGAGTGAGTGCATAAAACGTTCTGACAGTAAACTTAGAGGGATATTGTTGCTTTAGAATATCTCTTGGATACACACAAAGGCTCATCATAAGAGTAGAAGAGTGATGGTTCTATCTCTTGGGTGATGCAGAAGCTTTGAATAAACCCAGGTGTTTCTGTAACAACAGCCTTCCCAGAGGACCATGGCCTGGCATGAGGGATGCAAATAAGACAAGGTCTTGATTTCCCAAGCCCAGTTTTGCATGCCCATCTGGACCCACATGAGTGGAGAGGAGAGCAGGATTTGCTTATGGGTTTTAAGGAAACTGGCAGCAGACAAAGCATATATTCTCTGTGAACTAGGCTTTGAGATGGTGCCTCTCTCCATTTGCATGCCTTCTATCACCCCTGAGGGTGACTGATCATAGACTATGTTTTTAATATGGACAAGTGCATGGTTCCTCCCCTGTATGACTAGTATGACTGCCATTGCCAAAGATTTCATTCAACCATCATTATTATGCCAGGTACTGTGCTTGGCAAGAGGAGTATTAACATGAACAAGGCCAGCATCTTGCTATGAAGGGGTAGGGGGTGGGTATCTGGCCTGGATCATTGCCGAAGCCTTACAACTGCTCTGTCTGCTTCCCACCCTCCCTCCCATACCCCACTTTCTACAAAGCAGCAATAGCGATCCTGTTAACATATAACTAAGATCATGTCATTGCTCTGTTCAAACCTTTCAGGGCCCCCCATCTCCTTCACCATATCAGCCAAGTTTTCACAGTGCCCTAGAGGGTCCTGTGTACATAATCAGAGCCTCTGTCCCTTCTCAGATGTCCTCCTCTGAAGGGCGCTCTGTGTTCAGAGTGTGGGCTCTAGAGCCAGGCTCTTTCAGGTCAAGGCCTGGCTCTGCTGCTTCCTCTCTGTGAGAACTTGGCAAGTTATTGAACCCTCTTCGCTCATCTCATATGAAATAGAGATGACGAACAAAATAATGGCTACCTCAGAGGGTTGGGAGGATGACCCGAATTGACACATGTAACATGACTGGGATTATGCTTGACACATGACGTCCAATCAATAAATGCTAGTTATAGAACTATCATATGATCCAGCAGTTCCTCTTCTGGGTATATATCCAAAGGGAATGCAAAAGGATCTCAAAGATATGTCCTCATTCCCATGTTCGTTGCAGCATTATTCACAATAGCCAAGATACGGCAACAACCCAAGGGTCCGTTAATGGATGAATGGATACGGTGGAATATTATTCAGGCATGAGAAAAAGGGAGTCCTGTGATTTGCGACAACATGGATGGACCGTGAGGACATTGTGCGAAGTGAAATAAGCCGGACAGAGAAAGACAAATAGTGCGTGGTATCACTTCTACTGTATGTGGAATACGAGAAAAAGAGTCAAACATAGAAACAAAGAGTAAAACAGTGATTGCCAGTGGTTGGGAGGTGGGAGAAATAAGGAGAGGTTGGTAAAAGGGTACAAATAAAGTCTGAGGATCCAGTGTATAACATACAATGTATAACATTGAATTGTATTAATAAAATTTGCTTAGAGAGTAAAACTTAAATGTTCTCACCAAATATATATAGGTTTCACATGTAAGTGAAAACATACAATATTTGTTGTTCTCTGACTTATTTCGCTAAGCAGAATACTCTCCAGGTCCATCTATGTTGTTGCAAATTGCAAATTTTCATTCTTCTTTATGGCTGAGTAGTATTTCACACACACACACTCTCTCTCTCTCTCTCTATATATATATATACACACACACACACATCACATCTTCTTTATCCATTCATGTGTTGATGGGCACTTAGGTTGCTTTCATATCTTGGCTATTTTAAGAAAGTATGTATGTTTCTGAGAACAAAGTGAGCTTCCTGTTTGAACATCACTGAGCTGAGATTCCTCAGTCCCTGCAACCTCACTCTCCCTCACCTACTTAATTATCTAGATGCAAAGCAAAGGGGTGGAGGGGGAGAGACAGCAGGGCAGTCCCATGAGGCCTTGAGAAAGGAAGCCAAGACAACAGGAATTGTGAAGAAATGGCAGTTTATACGTGAAAGAGTGTATTCCTCAGGGAGAGAGATCATTTTAATTTAGATGGGAAAGTACGGCTAAACGACTTGAGATAAGAGAGGTAAATGAAAGAAACAATTTAATGTTAACGGGACAGATAGCTGACAGGAAACAGATGACTGGGATGGTGTTGTTCTGAAGTAGGGCCATGGTGACGATGGAGGATATTGCCCCCAGGAAGGTGCCAGGGTAGGAAGAAGCCCTGTGCTCTGATGGGTGAGACGAGGCCAGTGCTGCCTTGTAGCAGGTGAGACTGGAGGGGCTGGGCTCCTGACCAAGACTGTTTCTTTCACTTCTGTGAGAATTATAATATAAAGTGATCCATGATTGGCTTCTTCTCGTCTGGCACCTGCCCCCATTCCTACCTAGGGACTGGCTTCAGTTCTTACCCTGTGGTTAGACAGTTATGGAGGTGATCTTGGGTGGCCTCGGCCTGCAGTGGCTTGAAGCAAGGTCTCAGTTCCCTGACCAGAGATTGAAGTCAGGCCACAGCAGTGAGAGCGCTGAATCCTAGCCACTAGACCATGAGGGCCAGTGGCCAGTGAGAAGTCCCTGGCTTGTCTGCTTTGTAGAAATAAATTTCAGCAAAGAAATGGAAAGTAGTGAAACAAGTAAAGTGTTTATTAGGAGGAAAAAAGTACCTGTGAATAGGCGCACACGGGCTGGCTCAGAGAGAGAGTCGCGCCTCCGTGGTGGTTTGAATCACTTATGTGGGCATTTCTTCTGGGTTTCCTCTGGCCAATCATCTCGCTTTGCCTGGCTCTGAGTCCGTATTTGGTTTAACTCCGGGTCCTCCCCTGTGTGCCTGTGCATCTCTTAGCCAAGATGGATTCCAGCACAGAGGCCTATGGGAAGGTTGACACCACCTATTATGGGGTGGCGCCCCCTCCCTTTTTGGCCCCCGAGGAGCCTTTCTGCTCCTGTGTAGTTGGGTAAGTCTCCTTGACCTCAAGAATGGAAATATGTGGTCTCTTTATCTTTTATCTGGGCGGCACTCAGGTCCTCCCTGCTCCTGCCATTATATTTATCTTGGACTATCTGTCCACAGGGGACAGACTCCAGCTGCTCAGCCTGGGGCCTGTCTATCTCCTGCCTCCGAGGGTTGTCTGAGACCAGTGGGAAAGAACAGGTAAGTTGCTCTTAGGAAGCATGGCACCTGCGGATGAGTCTTGTGTCTCCGAACTCCCCAGATAATCGAACTGAAGAGTCATGTAATCCCTCCCATTTTCCCAAGTCAAAGCCAGCTTGGGATCCAGAATCTTCCTATCATTACTCAACAGCTGCCACGAGGTGCGCCAGGCCACTGTGAGACCTGGAATTCCTGGCCTGCTCTCCGTGCAGGCTCACCCCAGTCATTGATTTACTCCTGCAGTAATGTGACGCGTATGTCACAGAAGGGAAATTTTAGACACCATTTATCATGCTATGGCAGGCTGAATGTCCTTTAATCTCAGAGTTGCTGTGTGAAGAGTGTAGTGATACTTCCATTTTACTGATGACAAAATGGAGTTTCAGGAAGGTTAGTTAGATATCTTGGCCAAGGTTACTAAGTGAGGAGTTAGGATGTTGATGCTTTTAGATGGCATGTAGCCAAGAGTCCCGGGAATTCCCAAATCCAGCTCTGCCAATCACTCCGATTACATGAGAGGAGCAGCAGGGAAATGGGGTGTAGGGTGTGTGTTACTTTATTGAAAGCTAGACCAGCGTCTGAAAGCTCCCAAGGTGGAACTCTGGTACAACTTGGTTTGGAGCATGCAGCAGACCTAGGCAGAATCCACGCATCCAACTTGCCATTCTGTTCATGGTAGTTATTGCTAATTGCCTGCAGACTATTAGTTCTCTCCTTTTCATTGCCAACAGAACCCCTGTGTTATTGGGTATGTCAATATTAACTAAAAATAAACTGCATTTCCCATCTTTCCTTCAGATAAGAGTAGCCAATGAGACACAAGAAGAAGGCATTGGGTGGGATTTTTTAGAAAGCCCTTGTCTCCTTTTCTTCTTTCTGTGCCTGAACTAAGATGTTACGGTTGGAGCTCCAACCATGAGCGAAAAGCCAAGAGAATCTCAATCCTAAGTTTCTGAGTTTGTGAAACCACACCAGTGACTACTGTGCTCCAGAGAGAGCAGAGAAAGTGAGAAAGGTAATATCTTTCTGTCTTTAAGTCACAATGCTTGGGCCACTGTGACTGGAAGCTGAACGCAATGACTAACTGATAACTTGCCTGTGAGAAGGGCTCTGAGTCCATTTGCCCATCTGGGGATGTGAAGCAAGGAAGTGGACAGAGGGAAAGGCAGCCTGCCCTGTGTCTAGGTTCGTTTGTCACGAAGAGGCAGAAAACAGGAAGCGCAAGAGAGGAAACAAAAGGAAGGACGTCTCTGCTTCCTGCATTTAAAGCATATCCTGTCCATTTTGAACTGTCAGAGGGAGGAGGGCAGAGAGGTCACGCCAGGGGAGATGAGGGTAAAGATGGTCTCACACAGCTCTTATTTCTGTTTCTCTACCTTTCAGTTTTGCTCTTGCAACTAACCGATCCTGCTGCAGATTCTCTGCGTTCCATTCAGAAGGAGAATCTGGGTTGTCTGGTGCTCACACGGCGGGCGGTGTCTGGAGATGCCAGTCTTGTGATTAGGGACATACCTGGGTCACTTTCCCCAGCAGGGACCTGTGGGTAGGGATTGCTTTAGAAGGTGCTCAGGCCCCTTTCTGAGCTTTATTTTGTCCACTAATATGAATTATGGAAGAGGAGGTTTTAAGTAAAAGCTGATAGAGCTGTGAGACGCTGGATGACATCAGCCCTGTTCTGTTTCTCTGTAATGGCGAAAGGAAGAGAGCACGGAGCAGCAGGGACACTTCGAGGGTCACTGTCTAGCAGAGACAGGGGAGATGGTGTGACACGGAGATTCCCAGAGAGCGGATGGCGAGGGAGTGTGTGGGGGAGGGAGGCCAAGCCAGAGAAGAGGGCAACAGCGACAGCCAGAGCCTGTGTGTGGCTGTGAGACATTATTGGCGCCTTGAAGACATTCCCTATGGCTTGCTTTTCACAGTTTCCCCTGGGGTGGGGACCTGGGGGAAGCAGGCTCACAGGAAAATTTCTGTAAATGCAGTGTTTTATGTTGAAAAAAATTATGCATGCCATTACTTTATACTGCCATATTTTTCATAATTCCAAATATTGATTCAAATTGCCTGTTCCTCTCCAAGGACTTTGACTAAAGTTGATTTTCCAAGAAGATGTGTTATGTACCTCTCAGTGTGTCACCACATACCCCTAGATTACGTGTATTCCTGAACTAAAAGGCACAATTCTATAGGGAGGCCATATAATTCAGAGGGACTTTGTGGGGATTTGAAGGTCCTACAATTGCAAGTGGTTGTAGAAGTCAGCAAAGTGTTGCCAATATGTTGCTTGTAGGTTGGACTAGAGTGGTTAGAAATTTCTGTTGAAAGTATTTACACTGGACAGAGGGAGACAATGAGAGCCTGCCATAGCAGGGCCATCAGAGACTATTTGGTTGCCAGGTATAGAAACTCACAGTACATGGCTGCAGGAAGGGATGATGTTGATGGTGATGCTGGTGATGGTGGTGGTGATGGTGATGGTGGTGGTGGTGGTGATGGTGATGGTGGTGATGGTGGTGGTGATGGTGATGATGGTGGTAGTGATGGTGGTGGTGGTAATGGTGGTGATGATGGTGGTGATGGTGGCGGTGGTGATGGTGATAATGGTGGTGGTGGTGGTGATAATGGTGGTGGTGGTGGTGATAATGGTGGTGGTGGTGGTGGTGGTAATGGTGGTGGTGGTGGTGGTGGTGATGGTGGTGATGGTGGTGGTGATGGTGGTAGTGGTGGTGGTGATAATGGTGGTGTTGATGGTGATAGTGGTGATGGTCATGGTGGTGATGGTGGTGGTGGTGATGATGGTGGTGATGATGGTGGTTAGTAGTAGAAGCAGTGGTGGTAGTAATTGTAGAAGTAGTATTTTGGTGAAGAAGCAGGAGAATCACCTGAAATTCTGTTGTGTATTGGTCTTAACAGAAATAGGAAAAATACTGGTAGCTAGTCTCTTTACTTTTTCTTCTTTGGGTTTGAATAATCTCTTACTCCTGCTTCTTTCCATATGTCTATCCTGTTCTCCTTTGGGGAAACAGGTATTTTCAGTAAAACCTTAATTTCTGCCTCTCAGTAACATGACATGATCCCACAGCCTGAATATGATTCAGACTCTGTGTCTCAAATCCTAATTTCCGGGAGAGAGAATCCAATTGGACCAGGTTGGATCAGCTGTCCAGTGCTGGTCCAGTCAGCTGTAACTGGTGAGTTAGGACTGTATTGGGGTCC
Source organism: Delphinus delphis (assembly GCF_949987515.2). Taxonomy (NCBI): domain Eukaryota; kingdom Metazoa; phylum Chordata; class Mammalia; order Artiodactyla; family Delphinidae; genus Delphinus; species Delphinus delphis. Next base: position 94,911,836 of record NC_082691.1, read on the forward strand.
CTTACAGGATTGGGCCGGTTCCCTGGACGTGGGGTAGGGGAGCCATGGAGGAAATGGTAGAAATCTCTAGGACAAGCTTTGGACTTAAGTATCCATCTGTGAGGAAAGGATGGTAGCATTTGATAATGGATGGGATCTGAGCTTTCCTCTTTGGGATACGTGGTGGAGAGTGAACTTTGAATCTGTTGAATAAATGAACAAGTATTTAGTCTGAAAAAGCAATTTCTGGATTTACCGACTTCAGACTCTGTGAACGCTGGATTACTAGATTGAAGCTAAGTTAGCACTAGTTCGACTTGGCCAGTATTTGAGTGACCTTTAGCAAGTCATTTTTCTTAGTTTGTTTCCTCATTATACATGGGGATTAAAAATTCCTGCTCTATTTCTTTGTGTGATCAGAGAGATAATACAGATTAAAGTGCTCTGAAAACTGCAATGTATTATACAAATATAAAGTTTTATTACTAACAGGTGAATACTAAGTAATATATTATTCCTAATAACTCTCTCCTTGGACTCACACCAGTGTTTGCACGTACTCCTGTCTGTGAGGGTGAGGTAGGAAAGGATGAAAGGTCGTGTAAAACTGCTGAATAATAGGTATTTCACAAGAGAAGGAAATGTTGTAATGCCCATTATAAGTCTCTTTTATTTTCACCTTTCTTTGAACATTTCTGGGCAGGGAAATCACTCTCACTCTAAGCAACTTCTCCGTTGCCAGATAGCGTCTGATGTGAAGAGCTTATTTTGGGAATGAAAGAAGGAACTCGGTTGCGATAAAAAGAAAGAGGTACAATTTATACAATTTTGTAGGCTGTGGAGGCTGTGAGAGATGCTTTGTGACAAGAAGGTGTGGAGATGGCATGTGCTTGGGAGTGGGGGGGGGGGAGAGATGGGGGAAGAAGGAATGTTAAGGAGCCATGGAGAACAAAGTCATGGGCTGGGCTGCTTTTCCCCCTCAGCCTGTGGTTCCCCGTGGGAGGCACTGATGCTCCGCCCTTGTCTGTCGGTGGTCCATGGATGCAAGAGAACACCTCCTCCGGCCCAGGCTAGTGAGGCTCTTTCTGGGGGTGGATGAACTGAAGGAGGAGTTGTTAACAGAATTTAAGCTAATGCGACCGCTTTCTGGGTTTTATTTGACTTTATTTTCAGAAAAGACAAGTTAGGGAGGGAGTGGGAAACCGACACTGGATATCAGGGACTTATTATCTCAGCTTACGCACAAAATAATATATGTCACACATATTCTCACCCCTAATGTACAGAGAGGGCAATTGAGCTTCAGAGCATTGAAATGACTGCCCAAGGTCTGTGGAAAGTAAGCAGAGAATCCAATATTCAGACCCCAGCTAGTTTGTTTCCAAACCCCATGCTCTTTCTATGACACCATACAGGGGACTACTAAACCACCAGCTGAAGACTTAACATGGAAACAGTGTCCAAAAGATGATTTAACTTGATTTCAATGTTACATCTACCTGTTTCAGATTTTAATAAGCTTATTTAGGAATACTTTCAGGATTATCTAACCCACCCACAGTCCATTGCTGGTAAAATCCAGACCGATGAGTATCTTTTCATAAGGATTTTATTCCAAGAAGGGAGAATCCATTGCCATGTTCGATGCTAGGAGGATGGAGAACACACACTGGGGCTCAGCTGTCCCTTCTCCACTCAGGAGGTCAGAATAGGCTCCTCACGTGGGTCTGGCTTTGGGGAGACTCTGAGGGAACTCAGCCAGCAGGGACTTGATGAGAGGCTAGCTTTCCCCTGAGCACTTTGGGGTATGTTCACCCATAAGACAGAACACTATTCTTGAATGTACTATTACTTCAGTAGTTCAGAAAAGAGGAAACGTCAATGGGAATTGAGTGTTTGGAGAAAATTTCATGACCAAGTGGATTTTAAACTTGGCTTTGCAATAGGAGAGGGGTTTTCACAGAAAACAGGACAAGAGGATGTAGACACAGCCCTGGTGGAGGGCTGCCCTCAGGCAAAAATGCAGAAGCAGCCATGAGCCAAGTTGACTGGTGCATAATGAAAAACACTGGAGTAGTGGAGTCAAAATGACAGTGAGGGCCTTAAAGAGAGAAAAGTGCGATTTATCGTGAGAAGTAGACCATGGCTATTTTAGAAGAGAAGCCTGAATAAAGTTTTGTTTTGGGAAAGTTGCACAGGGAGAGACGGGTGTTCTTGCCCAGGATTGACTGTGATCCACTGACTCTTTGGTCTTCAGGGAATGCCCATGGGGGATCTCAGGGTGGCAGAGTTCCATACTTTGGGGCCACTCCAGTGGACATGCAGCTTGTACAGCTCTCAGTGTTCCCTATGGATATGTCTTGTTCTGTTTGGAGGTGTGGGAAGAAGTAATATTCTGAGTAAAGACTCACAGAGACAGATAATCGCACGTTGAGTCCTAGGCAGAGAAACCCTAGGCTCAGAAATCTATTTCATGTTTATGACAGCCTGTGATGGGTCCCTGTTGCTGGTGGAAGTCTTCTTGTTAACAGAATCTCGGTGATGCGGCGACTCTAGGGTACTTTTCCAATAATGTTCCTGACTTTCCCACAACTGTCTTCCCTCGTCTTTCTGCTGCAGTTTCTGAAGCAGGTCCCATTCTTTCTTACCTCTGTGCCTTGCTTATGCTGATCCCTTAGCCCCCAAAATCTTAACGTCTCTCCTCCTTTCCCACTCCCATCTATCTTGGCCTTTAATTTCTTTCTTTCCTGTCCCTCCCCAATGGGAGTGTTCTTTTTCCAGTGACATTTGTCAGTGCTGCCTTGTCTTTTGTAGCGTAGCCATTTGACTTCTTACATGCTCTGGGCTGTGGGGTTACGGAGGCAGCACTCACATTTGTGTTCCAGCGTAGGCTCGACCAGACTGCCTGCGCTTGCATTCTGGTTTCACCTCTTGTTAGTTACACAGCTTTCGGGCAGTCGCTCTTTGTGCCTCAGGGTTCTCAGCTGTAAAACTGGGGTGATAACAGTCACTGCCTCATAGTGTAATTATGAGGAGAAATTGAAATCATGCCTGTGACTCATTTAACATAATGCATGGGCCATATCAGTGTTCCATAAATATTGCTGTCATTGCTATTCTGATAGATGCTTGTTTATAGCACACGTATAATAACTAAACATTGAATTGACTTGTGTTTAGGAAGTGGTTATCATATTTTCAGGGGTTGGAAGGAGGGAGGAGGCCCCCGAGCTCCTGCGTGATCCAGACATGGGGCCACAGGGTCTGGGGAAGGGGCTTGGCTGGAGAGTTCTGAGGAGGAGGCTTTGTCCTCACATTACTAGTTCTCATAGTTGCATGGCCCCCATGGCTCCCAGACAGACATGTTTTCCTGACCTCCTCAGGCTCAAGTAAGGCTGTGTCACCAGGGTCACAAACCACTCTCAGCATCACAGTTCTGTACATTGGTCTGTCCTGAATCATCTCTTTTTTAAATCCAGTGGCTACACTTTTCAAAAGCTCTAGTCAGGCAACATCATAGAGTCAGTGAGTAGTACAGGGCCTTGAGCAAAGTATATAGCTGCCAAAATTTTTTCTTTTTTAAATGTTAACACTCACGTACTACATTCCGTTATTAGACTAATGCAAACCTCACAAAATTGTTAGATCCGAGGCTCCCCGTCTGTAAAATGAGGGGGCTGTACGTGGTAATCTTTGAAATTCGTTCGGGCTAATACTAAACGGTCTGCGTGGGCTCTGATGCAGAGTGGACAAATATCCGCATGGCAGTTCAGACCCTTGCAGCTGTCAGGCCGTTGTGAATACTGATGAGATAATGTCGGCAAAAGGCGTCAGTACCCAACAGGCCTCCGTACACCTTAGTTTTCCTTTTCTTCCTCTTTTAGTTCAAAATTCTTTGTCATTGTGATGCCAAACAAATGCAGTATATCAGACCTGGTCTGCAGGTCTTACTGGTTCCCAACATTTCTTTTTTTTCTTTTAATGTTTTGTTTTATATGGAGTATAGTTGGTTAACAATGTTGTGTTAGTTTCAGGTGTACAACAAAGTGATTCAGTTACGTATATACATGTACCTATTCTTTTTCAAATTCTTTCCCCAATTAGGTTGTTACAGAATATTGAGCAGGGTTCCCTGTGCTATACAGTAGGTCCTTGTTGGTTATCCATTTTAAATATAGCAGTGTGTACATGTCAATCGCAAACTCCCTTTTTATTTATTTATTTAATTTTTTATTGGAGTATAATTGCTTTACAATGTTGTGTTAGTTTCTGCTGTACAATGAAGTGAATCAGCTCTATGTATACCTATGTCTCCTCCCTCTTGGACCTCCCTCCCACTGCCCCCCCCCAGTCCCACCCATCTAGGTCATCACAGAGCACTGAGCTGAGCTTCCTTCTCTGTTGGTCGATGAAATGAGAAAAATAAGGACAAGAAAGTGAACTTTTCAAAAAGATAAATTCATTCCATTTTAATAGTCTGTGTCCACAATGAAATAATGATAATAGATCATTATTTATTTAGTTATTTGTTTAGTTTTTCTCAGTGATACACAGATTATAAATTTAGGTCCCTTGGCCTAAGTTTTTCTTGAATTTTCACTGATCCATAAAAGCAAATGACCAGGAATAACAGTAGTTGAGCAGAGCTTTTAAAATGATCTGTGGTAAAAAATCTGGTTTTTGTAAAAACAAAAATTTCCATTATGTCACAGACTGAGACTTTTGTAAATTTAAAATAAAAATAAATTACTAGAAAAAGAAAATTGAAAAACATATATATATACACAAACTCCAGTTTTTAATTATTAGGGTCAATGGACATAAGTTACCATGACAAGTGGCAATAGAAGCTTCTAAATATTTATCCTCAGTTTTGGTATTTATTTCCTTGGGACTGGCAATAATGGGTTCATGGATTACTGACATCACTTGGAGTGGCACCCAGGCAAGGACACTGCCCTACTTTGAGGGAGGGTCTGCCTAGCAATAGACTGGAGTTCTTAACCTGGGGTTTGTGCATTTAATTCAGAGAGCAGGTGAACTTGGAAGGGGAAAGTGTTTATGTTTTTTTCTTTGCTGAAATACTGACATTTAATATGTCTTTCAAAATATAAAGTTAGGCCACAAATCACAGTAGTGTGAGCAGTACCTAAGACTTTTATTCCAAGAGAGGTCACGGATACTTTTATATGTTGAAGATAATCTCTAAATACTGTTTACACTATTTTGAAACTGCAGTCGCTATTAGACCAGCTGCTAGATTTGTTAGTTAATACAACATACATTACTACAATTTAAAAAGTATTGTAGTAACTGTAATTCAACGAAATTGGTTTCTTTTGTATGCTTATTTTGTATTTTGTCTCATGCATTTAAAAATGTAATTCTAAGGGCTTCCCTGGTGGCGCAGTGGTTGAGAGTCCGCCTGCCAATGCAGGGGACACGGGTTCGTGCCCCGGTCCGGGAAGATCCCACATTCCGTGGAGCGGCTGCGCCCCTGAGCCATGGCCGCTGAGCCTGCGCGTCTGGAGCCTGTGCTCTGCAACGGGAGAGGCCACAACAGTGAGAGGCCCGCGTACCGAAAAAAAAAAAAAAAAAATATATATATATATATATAATTCTAAAAAAAGTGTAATTCCAAGAGAGGTACCCTAGGAGGTACCGGATGGCCAAAGGGTCTCTTTAACACAAAAAAGCTTAAGGGTACGCCTCCTAGAGGCAGGAAAAGAAGAAACTATTTTGAAAACATTTTCAGTTATTTCCTTCAAACACAGATCAGTGGATGAGATTAGGGGTCATTGGGAGAGATGGGGCTCTTCTGGGGTACCAGGATCATTGTTTTTTTGCTCTTTATCATCTACACTTTGTGTCAGTCTTGTTCTGCTACCAGGCACAGGGAGCGTCCTCACTGCAGCAGAGACATTCAGTGCCCCAGGGGTCAGGGTGGTTACTTCTTGCCCCAAGGTCTTAGGGATGACTGCCTCAGGGAGACCTTGATTGCTAATTAACTAGCAAATCTGATCCTGCAAAAGAGCTGGGCCGTCATTTGCTTTTGAACTCCATTAACATCAGTACAGCAACCAGTTACCAGGGCTGTGGCTGCTTTCTGTGGACTGTGCTCTGCCTTGATTGCCAGCCCATCCTTCAGAGAAAGGGAGCAGCAGCGGGGGTGATGAGGTATGTACCTAAACTGTGTGCTCTCTTACGGCTACAGATGTATGTGTGCAAGTGTGCCTGGACTTGTGCTCATCTCTTTCAGTCAGATGCCCTTGTGAATTGGTTAAACACAGACAAAAAAACCCATCAACAACAAACCACAAAATTACACAAACACATAGTAAATAAAATTCAGCTCTTTTTTTCTTGGGATGTATGTGTGTGTGCATGTCTGTGTGGTGATGAATGATTTAATATTCAGGGTGAGGTAACTGGTAGAAATTCTTTCTGATTCTTGAGATGAGGTGGGGGAAGCGAGGGGAAGGAATTGGGAAGTTAGAGTAGGGCATTTGGGGATGTTCCTCTAAAAGGATGTGGAGCTGTGACTGAGAAGTGGTATTTAGAGAACTCATCACGGTCAGGAAATTGAGAAATCTGTATATTTCTATCCCTGTGAGTTTGGTGCCTTTATTTATTATTTATTTATTTATTTATTTATTTATTTATTTTTGCGGTACGCGGGCCTCTCACTCTTGTGGCCTCTCCCGTTGCGGAGCAGAGGCTCCAGACGTGCAGGCTCAGCGGCCATGGCTCACGGGCCTAGCTGCTCCGTGGCCCGTGGGATCTTCCAGGACCGGGGCACGAACCCATGTCCCCTGCATCGGCAGGCGGACTCTCAACCACTGCGCCATCAGGGAAGCCGTTGGTGCCTTTATTGATCAAGTAAAGAATTATTATGGGGAAGAGTCTAAAAGTGTGTGTGTGTGTGTGTGTGTGTGTGAAGCATTGGGGTGTGTGCACTCTTTGGTGTGTAGTGATTTCCTGTGGGGTCTGGAAGGAGGTTCTGAAGGGAAAGACTCGGCTCTGAATTGGCTCCTGTCAAAATGGAATGAAAGTGCCTAGGGGAAGGGGGAAGGTGATGGATTGTTGCAGGCTCCTCTCTGGTAAAACAAAGTAAGAGAGGGTGGTATCCTCACTAGTTGTTGAGAGTCTAGCTAAACACATGTGGGCATTCCTTTTCTGATGGGCCGTGGAGGTGAGAAGGGAGAGTTACAACTGGAGAAACAGGAGACCATGATCAGTCCCACAGGTCTCACTACAAAAAGCTTCTATGGGTTCCTGATAGAGGGTCTGAATGGCAGCTTTCAGGTGCTAAAGAGACCTCCAGGTCTCCAAACTGTCTATTGCTCTTTGTCACGGTGTGGAGCAGTGTGTATGTGTGGTGGGCAGGTAGGAGGAAGAGGGAGGGATCTTTGGTTTGCTGTGCTGAGAAGGACCAAATGATATGGAGGACCTTCTGTCCTGTACCCCCAACTGAAGATAGCTCATCGCTGTTTCACTCACGCTTCCGCAGATGCCAATGATTTTTATTATCCGGCATCCCTCACAAATGAGAGTTTTGATGGGCTAATAACGTTACTCTATGAACTGCTCCCTGAGCATGGAATACTAAGGACTAGATGGCCCTAGGAGAAGAAATTTTCCATCTAAAAATTTCCAAAACTGCAGAACGTGATGGAGCAGATAAGCCTTTGCACACCCTGCTGCTGGGGTCACCGTAGGTCATAGCTGTCTTCTAGACACAATCCCTTTGGGTTCAGATGGGGAAAATGAGGCCCAAGTTTTTCCAAGGCCACACAGCTAAGTCGGGTCAAGCTGGCTTTTAGACCTTTGCACTTTGGATGTGACCAGACTAGGGAGAAAAAGATCGTTAGCTCCTTTTTTCCTTCCCATTCTCTAAATATCTGGATGACAATGTACGAAGTCAGAAAATTTTGCCCAGGAGTTTTGAGGAATAGCCATGACTTGCTGGCGTCCTCTATGCAAGTTATTCTCAGCCTCTGTAAAACTAACCCTCTCTTTTCCACGAGAGCTCTTGCCTTGTGTTATCAAAGGATTTTTGAAAGAAAGGCTTAGAATGCCATGTGGAAATCAGCTAATGGCTATAATTCAGAAAAAAAAGAAAGTTGATTATCCAGTTTTTCCTAATGGATTCAGATAGCCATCTCAGTAGTTTGGGCCCCACCTGCTTACCCATCTACTTTGCCTAAATGATTATAACAGTACGAGGAAAATGAACTTTGGCAATTATTCGTATAACCATTTTAATTCAAGGAAAAAATTACCGTTGGAGTCTGCACGACTTATGTACAGTAATAATTTGCAGCTTTTCCGTGAGATTTTCTCTAAGCAGCCTAATTAAAATTGCAACCCTCATTCACGTTCCTCGTTCTCCCCCCACCCAAGCTTTATTTTTCTCCACAGCATATTCATTTATTTTTTTGTCGCTTTTTTCCTACCCATAGGAATATAAGTCCCATGAGGGCAAGAATTTTTACGTTTTTGTTTGTTGTTGCATAACCAGCTCCTGGAAGAGTGCTTGGCACATTGTAGGAGCTTAATAAATATTGATGAGTGAATAAATAAACTGCAAAAAGACAAAGGATTGATAAACATGGGGAACTCGTTCTCCTGGCTCTCAGAGAATTTAAAACAGTCCTGTGGGTTGTAAACTTCAAGTGAATTGACTACTACAACAGATGCTTAGAAAAACCGCTTTGAAACCCCCCAGGGGCTGTGGAGACTGAAATGTTGCAGAATTCTTTCCTTTTCTTTCTGTAAGCTTCCTAACAGGAGGTTGTCTTTGGAAGGACACGGGCATCTCCCATGCATCCTCCATCCTCTTAAATTAAAAACTTTTATCATCACGAATGTGTAGGTTTTCTGTACTTGCATCATATGTGGAAGTGGGCTTTGGATTCAGACTGCCTGGACCTCAGGCAATCTGGAGTCTCTGAGGCTCAGTTAGCTCATTTGTCAAATGGGGATAATACAGTCTTAGCTTAGAGGGTGGTCATGGGGACGAAATGAAATAACGCACCTAAGTGCTTCGCCCAGTGCCACACACGTTCTGAGTACTTGGTTAATGACCCAGGTACTATTTGACGAAAGCACAATCTCACCAAAAGCCTAAGCTGGAGTACACTGCGGGCATTATTACATGGAATACAGAGTAGTGCTTACAAGTTCTGGCTGTGAGGTCCAAAGGGCGGGTATTCAAATTGTGGCTTTACTCATTATCAGCTGTGTGACATTTGGCCCTGCTAAAGCTTAACTTCCTCATCTGAAAGCGAAGATGGTAGCAATAACTCACTGGGGGTTATAACAAAGATTACATGCAATGGATTATGTAAACCTCTTAGAACGTTACTCAATTACTGGTAGCGATTATTATTAAAAGTGCACAGTTTGTTTGTCATATGAAATAGAATATCCAAAGATTGTTGACAGACTGCCAAGTAACAGTTTTTTAAAATATTTTTTCTTTGATCTTGATTTTTTTCTAAATTGCATTTCAAATTGAGATTATAGGTTTCACCACTGAGATCCATATAATTTGGGAAGTAAGGTGAATCAGATGATGCTGATGAGGGTTTTTTTTTTCCTTAAGGTTTAACGAAATGTTTCTCTTCTATAGCTAGAAAGTAATTATCGTTGTTCCATAGAGCCAGTAGCCATATTTGAATATGATGCAAAAGGACTTTTGATAGGAGGCAAACAGATTTTTAAAAATGCAAGTGATATTTTTTCAAAAGTTATATTTACCCATGTATATTAATCATTTATTGCTGCATAACAAATTACCCCAAAATTTCACAGCTTGAAGCAATGAACATTTATTATCTCACAGTTCCTGTGGGTTAGGAATACTGTGAGGTATTATCTCACAGTTCCTGTGGGTTAGGAATACTTTGTATTTCTGGTTCAAGGTCTCTCATGAGGTTGCAGCCAGGATGCTGCCCAGGGCTGCTGTCATGTGAAGGCTTCACTGGGGCTGGAGAATCTGCTTCTGAGATGCCTCACTCACATGGCTGTTGGCAGGAGGTCTCAGTTCCTTGCTGGCTGTTGGCCCTTTCTGTAGGTCTGCTTGAGCGTCATTATGGCATGGCAGCTGGCTTCTCCAAGAAGTGATCCAAGATGAAGGAGGAAGGAGGAAGATGTAATGCCTTTTGTGTCCCAGGCTTGGGAATCACACACCATCCGCTCTGCTGTATTCTATTTGTTAGAAGTGAGTTACTAAGTCCAGCCCACTCTCATGGGGTGAGGGATGGGGGGCTTGGCTCCACCTCTTGAAGGGAAGAGTATAGAAGAATTTGTGTATCTTTATTTAAAAAAAACACCATATCATGATTTTGAATAATATTAAGTTTTATTTTATTTCATAATTTACTCCATCCTCTCTCTATAGATATCTACACTATTCGCAATCTTTTGCTGTTATATATCATGTTACAGTGAAGAACCTGTATCTGTACATACATTGCTTTCCACACATGCAAGTGTATTTTTTTTAACATTTTTATTGGAGTATAGTTGCTTTACAGTGGTACGTTAGTTTCTGCTGTATAACAAAGTGAATCAGTATGTATATATCCCCATATATGTATAGGAATATATGTATCCCCATACATATATCCCTCTTGCGTCTCCCTCCCACCCCTCTAGGTGGACACAAAGCACCGAGCTGATCTCCCTGTGCTATGCAGCTGCTTCTCACTAGCTATCTATTTTACATCTTGTAGTGTATATGTATCCATGCCACTCTCTCACTTCATCACAGCTTACCCTTCACCCTCCCTGTGTCCTCAAGTCCATTCTCTACATCTGCGTCTTTATTCCTGTCCTGCCCCCAGGTTCTTCAGAAGCTTTTTTTTTCTTTTTTTAGATTCCATATATATGTGTTAGCATACAGTATTTGTTTTTCTCTTTCTGACTTACTTCACTCTGTATGGCAGACTCTAGGTCCATCCACCTCACTACAAATAACTCAATTTCGTTTCTTTTTATGGATGAGTAATATTCCATTGTTTATATGTGCCACATCTTCTTTATCCATTCATCTGTCGATGGACACTTAGGTGGCTTCCATGTCCTGGCTATTGTAAATAAAACTGCAATGAACATTGTGGTACATGACTCTTTTTGAATTATGGTTTTCTCAGGGTATATGCCCAGTAGTGGGATTGCTGGGTGGTATGGTAGTTCTAGTTTTAGTTTTTTAAAGAACCTCCATACCGTTCTCTATAGGAGAAGGGTAAGCATTAGCTCTTTTCTAAATGTTTGATAGAATTTACCTGTGAAGCCATCTGGTCCTGAGCTTTTGTATGTTGGAAGATTTTTAATCACAGTTTCAATTTCATTACTTGTGATCGGTCTGTTTATATTTTCTATTTCTTCCTGGTTCAGTCTCAGAAGGTTGTGCTTTTTTAAGAATTTGTCCATTTCTTCCAGGTTGTCATTTTATTGGCATATAGTTGCTTGTACTAATCTCTCATGATCCTTTGTATTTCTGTACTGTCAGTTGTTACTTCTCCTTTTTCATTTCTAATTCTATTTATTTGAGTCTTCTCCCTTTTTTTCTTGATGAGTCTGGCTAATGGTTTATTCATTTTGTTTATCTTCTCAAAGAACCAGCTTTTAGTTTTATTGATCTTTGCTATTGTTTCCTTCATTTCTTTTTCATTTACTTCTGATCCGATCTTTATGATTTCTTTCCTTCTGCTAACTTTGGGGGTTTTTTTGTTCTTCTTTCTCTAATTGCTTTAGGTGTAAGATTTGTTTGTTTATTTGAGATGTTTCTTGTTTCTTGAGGTAGGATTGTATGGCTATAAACTTCCCTCTTAGAACTACTTTTGCTGCCCATAGGTTTTGGGTGTCGTGTTTTCATTGTCCTTTGTTTCTAGGTATTTTTTGATTTCTTCAATGATCTCTTGGTTATTTAGTACTGTATTGTTTAGCCTCCATGTGTTTGTATTTTTTTACGGATTTTTTCCTGTAATTGGTATCTAGTCTTATAGTGATGTGGTCAGAGAAGATACTTGGCATGATTTCAATTTTCCTAAATTTTCTAAGGCTTGATTTGTGACCCAAGATATGATCTATCCTAGAGAATGTTCCATGAGCACTTGAGAAGAAAGTGTATTCTGTTGTTTTTGGTTGGAATGTCCTATAAATATCAATTAAGTTCCTCTTGTTTAATGTATCATTTAAAGCTTGTGTTTCCTTATTTATTCTCATTTTGGATGATCTGTGCATTGGTGAAAGTGGGGTGTTTAAGTCCCCTACTATTATTGTGTTACTGTTGATTTTCCCTCTTAGGGCTGTTAGCATTTACCTTATATATTGAGGTGCTCCTATGTTGGGTGCATAAATATTTACAATTGTTATATCTTCTTCTTGGATTGATCTCTTGATCATTATTTAGTGTCCTCCTTTGTCTCTTGTAATAGTCTTTATTTTAAAGTCTATTTTGTCTGATACGCGAATTGCTACTCCAGCTTTCTTTTGATTTCCATTTGCATGGAATATGTTTTTCCATCCCCTCACTTTCAGTCTGTATGTGTCCCTTGGTCTGAAGTGGGTGTCTTGTAGACAGTATATATAGGGTCTTGGTTTTGTATCTTTCAGCCAGTATGTCTTTTGGTTGGAGCATTTAATCCATTTACATTTAAGGTAGTTATTGATATGTATGTTCCTATTACCATTTTCTTAATTGCTTTGGGTTTGTTATTGTAGGTCTTTTCCTTCTCTTGTGTTTCCTGCCTAGAGAAGTTCGTTTAGCGTTTGTTGTAAAGCTGGTTTGGTGGTGCTGAATTCTCTTAGCTTTTGCTTGTCTGTAAAGTTTTTAATTTGTGCATCAAATCTGAATGAGATCCTTGCTGGATAGAATAATCTTGGTTGCAGTTTTTTCCCTTTCATCGCTTTAACTATGTCCTGCCCCACCCTTCTGGCTTGCTGAGTTTCTGCTGAAAGATCAGCTGTTAACCTTATGGGAATTCCCTTATATGTTATTTGTTGCTTTTTCCTTGCTGCTTTTAATATTTTTTCTTTGTATTTAATTTTTGGTAGTTTGATTAATATGTGTCTTCACGTGTTTCTTCTTGGATTTATCCTGTATGGGACTTTTTGCGCTTCCTGGACTTAATTGACTATTTCCTTTCCCATATTAGGGAAGTTTTCAACTATAATCTCTTAAAATATTTTCTCAGTCCCTTTCTTTTTCTCTTCTTCTTCTGGGACCCCTATAATTCGAATGTTAGTGCGTTTAATGTTGTCCCAGAGGTCTCTGAGACTGTTCTCAATTCTTTTCTTTCTGTTTTCTTTGTTCTGCTCTGTGGTAGTTATTTCCACTATTTTATCTTCCAGGTCATTTATCCGTTCTTCTGCCTCAGTTATTCTGCTATTGATTCCTTCCAGAGTATTTTTCATTTCATTTATTGTGTTGTTCGTCATTGTTTGCTTGCTCTTTAGTTCTTCTAGGTCCTTGTTAAACGTTTCTTTTATTTTCTCCATTCTGTTCTCAAGATTTTGGATCATCTTTACCCTCATTACTCTGAATTCTTTTTCAGGTAGACTGCCTATTTCCTCTTCATTTGTTTGTTCTGATGGGTTTTTACCTTGCTCCTTCATCTGCTTTGTATTTCTCTGTCTTCTCATTTTGCTTAACATACTGTGTTTGGGGTCTCCTTTTCGCAGGCTGCAGGTTTGTAGTTCCCGTTGTTTTTGGTGTCTGCCTCCAGTGGGTAAGGTTGGTTCTGTGAGTTGTGTAGGCTTCCTGGTGGAGGGGACTGGTCCCTGTGTTCTGGTGGATGAGGCTGGATCTTGTCTTTCTGGTGGGCAGAACCATGTCCAGTGGTGTGTTTTGGGGTGTTTGTGAACTTATTATGATTTAGTCAGCCTCTCTGTTAATGGGTAGTGTTTTGTTCCTCTGTTGCTAGGTTTTTGGCATGGAGTATCCAGCACTGGAGCTTACTAGTTGTTGAGTGGATCTGGGTCTTAGTGTTGAGACAGAGATCTCTGGGAGAGCTCTCGCTGATTGATATTACATGGGTCCAGGAGGTCTGTTGTGGAACAATGTCTTGAACTGGGTTCTCTCACCTGAGAGGCTCAGGCCTGACACCCGGCCGGAGCACCAAGACCTTGTCAGCCACATGGCTCAGAAGAAAAGGGAGAAAAAAAACCAGAAAGAAAGAAAAATTAAATAAATAAAATAAAGTTATTAAAATAAAAAAATATATTATTAAAATAAAAAAGTAATTAAAAAAAAGAAAGAAGAGAGCAACCAAACCAATAAACAAATCCACCGATGATAATAAGTGCTAAATCCTATTAAAAAAAAGCAAAAATGGACAGACAGAACCCTAGGACAAGCGGTAAAAGCAAAGCTATTCAGACAAAATCACACAAAGAAGCATACACATACACACTCACAGAAAGAGAAAAAGGAAAAAATATATATATATATTAAAAGAAAAAAGGAAGAGAGCAACCAAATTAATAGACAAATCTACCAATGATAATAAGCTCTAAATGCTAAACTAAGATAGACATAAAACCAGAAACAAATTGCATTCAGAAAGCAAACCCCAAGTCTACAGTTGCTCTCAAAGTCCATCACCTCGATTTTGGGATGTTTCATTGTCTATTCAGGTATTCCACAGATGCAGGATACATCAAGTTGATTGTGGAGATTTAATCCGCTGCTGCTGAGGCTGCTGGGAGAGATTTCCCTTTCTCTTCTTTGTTCACACAGCTCCTGAGGTTCAGCTTTGGATTTGGACCCGCCTCTGCATGTAGGTCGCCGGAGGGCAACAGTTCTTTTCCCAGACAGGAGGGGGTTAAAGGAGCAGCTGATTAGGGGGCTCTGGCTCACTCAGGCCGGGGGGAGGGAGGGGTACGGAATGCCAAACGAGCTTGCGGCGGCGGAGGCCGGTGTGATGTTGCACCAGCCTGAGGCGCACCGTGTGTTCTCCCGGGTATGTTGTCCCTGGATCATGGGACTCTGGCAGTGGTGGGCTGCACAGGCTCTTGGGAGGGGCGGTGTGGATAGTGACCTGTGCTTGCACACAGGCTTCTTGGTGGCTGCAGCAGTAGCCTTAGCCTTTCATGCCCATCTCTGGTGTCCACGCTGATAGCCACGGCTCATGCCCATCTCTGGGGCTCGTTTAGGCGGTGCTCTGAATCCCCTCTCCTCGCGCACCCCGAAACAATGGTCTCTTGCCTCTTCGGCAGGTCCAGACTTTTTCCTGGACTCCCTCCCGGCTAGCTGTGGTGCACTAGCCCCCTTCAGGCTGTGTTCATGCAGCCAACCCTGGTCCTCTCCCTGGGATCTGACCTCTGAAGCTGCAAGTCTATTTATGGGCTAAATTTCTATAAATGGACATCCAGATTATGGATGTAAATAACTTGAGTAGCTTTTGCCAAATCTTTATTGAGCATATAGCGTTTACAGTTTGACTGGTAAATGGTGGGTGACTTTCTCTTTATAGCGTGTAACACAGTATGTTAATAACCATTTGGGAAAAATTTAAATATTAGTATGAAGAACAGTCTCCTATTTCACAGCTGTCAGCAACCACCAAAGAGAAGGAGACATGGTCACTTCCATAGGCATTCTGATAACTCTGCTCCTTGCCAGTGAACATGAGATTGCTCTTGATCTCACTAGTTAATTTAATTAAATCAGGCATGGAAGGCTATTAATATTTATGGAGTTTTACATGCAAGATTAGTATTATGGAATCTCTTATAAAGCCTTTGGGAATGTGATGTACTGGGGACAGGACAGGTATGAAAGATTAGAGCTGGGTCATTTACTTTAGAAAAACCAAGGCAATCCTTGTTGTAGAGAAGGGTACAGCCCGATTTCCTTTTGCATGTTAAGAGGGTATTACGGTGACAAATAGAGATTTCTCATCAGTGTATGAAAAAGTTTTCTTCTGCCTGAGGACCATCTGGAGGTTGTGTGAGGACACATTGATTGGGGGGACAGTGAGGCTGCAAGAAAATATCAAACAACTAAATTGAGCTGAGGATTTAAGATTCGCAAGCTGGGGAGTTTTGAATGAAGACTTCAGGGAAGAAGAGAAGGGATGTGCTTTGAGAGTAAAAATAGTGTGATTTACAAGGCAGCCTGGGAGAGGAGCCGTGAGTGGGCTGGTGGAGAATCGGACTTTGAATGGGCAAGATTGCTGCTCATAGCTCCTGCTGCTGCTTCCTAGATTTCTGCACCTGTGTCTCAGGTACCACGTGAGTCAGCTGACACATGGGGCCGTAAAGCACTTAGCAGATAGGAGTTCATATCAGAACAAGTTCATAAGGACAGCTGCCAGGAACGTGCATCTTCCACTTTACAAAGCACTGAGTAAGGTGGAGTGCCACCCTCATGGAGAGAGGGATTGACACGGTTCTTAGGAACATGCTGTTTCGTACCCAAGAGTATTTTCTCTATGGTAAGTAATAAATAAGGATATGTAATGCTTTATGATTTAAGATGTTTTTATTTGATTCTCACAATAAGAAGATGATGGTAGATAGTAATAGATATTCTTAGTTCCATTTTTACACATCAGAAAACTGAGATTCAAGAGTGTTAAATAAATTCCTTGGCGACCACAGCAAGAAATAGTAGGGCTAAAAAGCAAGCTCAGGTCTTCTCAAGCTGTGCTTAGCATGCTCTCACACTGAGAAAGAGAACTTGGGCACATAATGAAGAAGGAAAATGCCAACGATGTGTTTAGCACAGGGACCTTCTGTGGAAGAGAAGAGTGAAGTAGCAAGCAATTTGGGTGACTCACTCAAACATGACATATCAAAGCTGGTGTGAATTTTGTAGATCTTCTCGTTCAACCTCTTTAATTTGTAAGTGAGAAAACAGAGAACCAGAAAGCTTAAGTAAATTTCTTAAGGTCACCTGGCTAGTTATTTTCAGAATGAGGAATAAAATTAAGGTCTTCTGATTTTCAAGAAAGAGCACATCCCTTCTCTTCTCCTTTCTACCGTACATTGCCTTTACTGGGTAGGAGGAAATAGTGGTATTGGAATTTAAGTCCACTTAAGGCAGGTGCCATTATTATACCCTCTAAAGTGCCTTCTTGGTGTACTAAATTAGGAAGTATTCAGGATATTTTGTAAATATTCAGTCAAGGGATAAAATGTTACTGGTCAGTAAGTATTGATTCTGTAGATTCTGCTTGTGGGTATTTAGGAAGGAAATAAAGAGGAAGAAGCAGGCATAATTCTCACACCCTAAGAGCTTACAATTTGAAAAAGAAAAGGGGTGTTGTAAACCTAAGAAAGTAGACATACCTTTGGGGGAAAAGCCTTAGGAAAACTTATGCTTGGTCACAAATGAGCTGAGGTTAGAGAGGGCGCATTGATATACTGGAGATACTGGAAGAGTTGGGAGGGGTGCTTTAATGGGGTTGAAAACTTTCAAGGAGCCACCCATCCCCCATGACTCCCTCCAAATGTATTTCATTTTTCTTTATTACTGTCTCCTACTTCATTTTTGTCCCTTATTGCGCTGTCCTTAATTTGCACCTGCTGTTCCCCCTCCCCCTCATAGGATAATGTCATTCACTGTTATTAAATCCACTGAACTCAAGGTTTCCCAAGTGATTCTCAAACAGGAGTGGAGGGGAAGTGAATATCAAAGTGATCTAGGGAACTTTTAAAACCTACATAGAAGGGTTCCAGATGGTAGACTGATCACAGGATTTTACCTTTTTTCCTTTCCAGACTTCCCTTGACATTCTAATAAAGATGTACTAAATGAAGTGAGTCTGTAACAATATGGATGAAGAAAAGCAGACAGAACCATTGTGCTGGGGATTCAGAGCAGAGAACAGCTCAGCTCATAATCAGCCTGGGAAAGGGGGTCTGCAGTGGAGTTGGGGGCAGTTCTGAGCTGGGAGTAGGAGGGTACAGAGAGCAGGACAGGGATGTGGGGCTGTGTTCAGCTGTGGCTGGGCTTAAGAAGGGGCTGTGAAGGGTGTTGTTTTCCAGAAAGTGCATTTACTAGGATATATTCTGGTGAAGAATATAAACTATTCATTTATAAAGAGATGGTTTTCAGCTATTTCTTTGTATGTTACAACTCACATGAAGGCTATTACTGGTTATGAGCAATCGTTACACAGGTCAGATGGAGAGGGAAGTAGCTGTATATTCTTAAAAAAAATCTCCCTGGAGATATTGATGTACCACTCCTTCACACTTCAGAGATTGATTTAAAGAAAGCTTGACTTGGATCCTTTTGTAAAATGAATAACTGCCCTCTAGCTTATATTATCTTTTAAATCCAAATTTCATTCTTTCTTTCCCTTTCCCTAGTGCCCCTATGATTACCGGTGAGGTTCCTGGGATGAAGGCACACTGTTCCCCATTCCTTCCCCACCTTTCCTCTTGGGAAACAGGAACGAGGACCCTGCAGTGCACGCATGGCCAAAGGATCCTGTGGTGGTGTTTCCACTCAGTCTTGCTCCCCAGTCAGCAAATACTCACTTAGAGCACCTGCCAGGTAGCGTGCACTGAGGCATGGTGGAGTTCTTGCCAGCCCTGTCCACATCACAGAGCACAAGGAAAAGGAAAAAAAAAAACAATTATTAAGAAAAAGATACAGTGATAACAGACTTAGAGAATGAACTTATGGTTACTGGGGCGGGGGTGGTGGTGGGATAGATTGGGAGATTGGGATGGACATAAACACACTGCTCTGTTTAAAATAGATAAGCCATAAGGACATACTCTATAGCACAGGTTTGTAATAACCTAAATGGGAAAAGAACTTGAAAAAAGAAAAGATATATGTCTATGTATAACTGAATCACTATGCTGTATACCTGAAACTAACACAACATTGTCAATCAGCTATACTCCCAATATAAAATAAAAATTTAAAAAATGATACAGTGATTTAAAAAAAAGGAAGGTGGCATCACTAGGCTAATTGAAAGGCATCTGGATTTCCCGGGGCGGCAACTGCCAGCAGGAGAATGTCCCTGGACTCTGCCCTGGCTCCACTCAGCTACCCCAGAGCCAAGGGGATTGGTATCTGAGGCTCTCAAGCCGAGAGAGATGACTTGGGGAGGGCTAAGAAACTCGTACTCACTTTCCTCTCGTAGCTTCAAAGTTAGTAGGGAGAACAGATTCTCCTCAGGGTTATAAATCTAGATAGAGTGCTTGGGAGCGAGAGAGGGAGGGTTATTAATCTGAAGTCCTGGAGGAGATGTTGTTTGACCTGATGAGTGGATAAGGTGCTGTCGGGGAGTGTGTGTTCCGAGAAGCCGGTCCCTGGAGCGCAGACTGGTAGTGGATTTCAGCTCCACCATTTGTCTGTGGTTGCTGACAAGTTTTATACCGTTTTGACCTCTGTTTTCTCGTTTATAAAACATCTGCCTTTCAGGGTTATACAGATATCTAATCAAGCTTGGAAAATACCTGGCACATAGAAGACCAGAAACTTAGTGATAATGATTATTAAGAGTCAGATGGTAATAGATGACACGCCATTTAGTCTCATAAGCAATGGAAACCATTTTAAACTTGTGAGGCCGCAAAACCAGTGGCCCATTAGTGTAGATAATTCTGCTCCTTCCACTCTCTTCTCTCTCTTCTTTCTCTTTACACTTTTCAGTATGTCTGATTCTAGATACGGCTAATGTACAATTTTTCATAACTTGAGGAAATACAAGAAGCTAGTTAGGTCAAGGAAACTCATTTTAGGAATCATTCCAGTCACACCACTCAACTTGACAATGGATTTGTTTACTTCTTCTTTTGACAAGATATTTCTCCCTCCCTCTGGTTTGTGTATTGATTGTGACTAGCTGTAGGTTTCACTCCCTATTGAGCAGTGCATTTCTGCATTAAAGTACGGCTCTACATAGTTTCTCATGCTTTTGGAGAAGTGCTATATCTGTGTCCACATTCTTGTTCAAAACGTAAAAGACGGTGTGCCCTCCCCTAAGAGACAGTGAGGTCCTTCTAAAGAAGGACAGTAGTGGGGTCAGAGGAAGGAGGTACATGAAGTCATATCTGGGCCATCCAGGGGAAGGATGTGAAGGGAGTGATGGGGGTTTATTTACTTGCTGCCCATGGAGGGTAGAGCCACAGCTCAGTCCAGAATCAGAATTGATCCAAACAAAGGACCAAGTCCAAGGATGGAAGCACTGGGGAAGATTTCTAGAAAGGACTTCATGTGAGGCATAACCCCCATTTGAGTTTGTGCATGGTGGTCTGTGCCTTCCTGGTCAAAGACTAAGGGAGTCTGCACAGAGGCCCGGGTGACACTGATGGGCCCAGTGGTCCCTGCTTTAATAGCTGTCCGGTTTTTCTCTCCTCAAGTACTGTTTCTGTGTTGATCACAATACTCACCCTTAGGAACGTGGTATTTTATTTCTTCGCTCAGACACGTGCTATGTTGCTATGCTCCGTATCTGGACAAATGATATCAATATTCATCCCTCTGTGCAGCTGAGTTGGTCTCTGGGCTCTCTGGGTTTCCCTGTAACCTCCCATAGCCTGGAAAGAGTAAATGTGGATGACTTTGCCGAATCCTCCTCACGAATAAGAAGATACTTCAAAGCCCAATTTATGGTGGATCTTTGAATATAAAGGATAATGTTTTTAGGTTTTGAACTTCATGAATCTTTACTTCAAAGACAAATTTTGGCTTAAAGTACTCTAAATTTAGTATCCCAACAAGATGAGCTTCATGTGTTCAATCTCAGTGTTCTACATACTTGAAGAGCACACAGGATTCCTAGTGCATTGCAGAGATACTATAGTTTGTTCGGCAGGGAGCCAACAGCGAACCTATAATAGATGGATTCACTGCTTTTGAAAAATGATTGCATATCAGAATCATCTGTGGAGGTTTTAAAAAATCGGATATCCAGGTCTTAACCCCAGAGATTCTGATTCAGTAGGAGTGGGGCAGGGGCAAGTGCCGAGTGTCTGATTTAAACTTCCTGACAAAATATTCTAATCCCTAGCTAGGGTTCATAATGAGTCTAACATAGATAAATGTGTAATTTCTGTATTTTTTTTGAAATTAAAAATCCTCAAGGACCCCTTGGGGCTCCAAAGGCAGCACTGGTCAAGATGATCCATAAGGGCCCTTCAGTTCTGGAATTCTAGGTTAAATTTCACAGACTCCATCCAGATTATAGTTTCTAAATACTGTTGCCACTGAAAGGAGCCAGGACTCCTTAGAAATGTTTGATTTGAGACGAGGGGCAGGAAATGTACAAAAGGAGCCTAGGTTATCATGTTAAACCAGCAAGCAGGGAAAGTACCAAAGTGTACCAAGAATCACCTTGAAGAGACTGTCAATGGGTAGAGATGGGACAATATGAGCGTTAACAATAATAACATCAATGGGTTAATACAGATGAAATGTATTTAAATCTATGAGTTCATAAAGATATTGGACCAAAAAATCTCATTGATCCCCTTTGGAGGATGCTAGGGAAACTACTCCTTATTATTCCTCATTTTGAAAACCAGTAAATAAAGACTCAAACATTTATCCTGCCTTTCCTATCCTATACAAACTGTAACTTTATGAAACAAATGATAGATGAGGGGAAATTTCTTTCTATAGGAATATTTCATTTAATAAGTGAACAAAGAATGATAAAATTACAGTGTCACTGCATCACAACTCCTAATGAAATAATGGATCGAAGAAATGCTCGCCAATGGCTGTGAACATTTTTGTAAAAAAAGGAGACTGCTAGATTTTATGTATCTCTTGCTGGAAGATGTTGTACCATCTATGCACCATTCAACCTGTGTCTGTCAAAACTCTAGATCTAATAATTTATAGGAAATACAAGGATAGAGAAACATGTTGGCATGCATGGAGATGCAATCAACAAAATCCAGATTGTGGGCAGATCTACAGAACAAACCTTACTGGTTAAAAAAGACTTAACAGACACAAATCAGTTAGTCATATATAGATCTTACTTGTATCCTTATGAGAGTAGAACAAACAAACTATAAAATGCTTATCAGACAATGAGGGAAATTTTTTTAAAATAGTTCTTTAATTTGATGATTAAAGAATTATTTTAAAAATGTTTTAAGTGTGATAACAATATTTTGCTTGGCTTTTGTGAAATTTCTTATTTTTTAAAAAATATGCTTAAATATTTTCAGAATAAAAGATATGAAATCTGAGATTTGCTTCAAAATAACCCAAGGTTAAGGAGACACATGAATAAGAATAGACATAAGAAAAATAAAAGTTTTTATATTACCTTTAAAAAAAAAAGACAGAATGAGATTTGCCACTTGATAATTTTTTAATCTAGTTGATGGGTACCTGGGCGTTTATTATGTCATTCATTCCTCTTATGTATACATTTGAGCTTTTCTCAAGTTAAAAAAGTTTGCTAACCACGTGTTAAATAAAACTCAAATCTAAAATTGTTTTCTCTTTCTTTGTAGATGGCAAGAAAGAAGTTGAAAAAGTTCACTACTTTGGAGCTTATGCTCAGTATTCTTCTGCTTGTGGTGTTTATCATCACTGTTCCTCTCTTTGTGCTTTCAGCCAGAGATTCTTTGGAATCAGAAGGTAACAAGGAACTCTGGTGTTGCCCCCTCCATATATTGCTCTTATCAGAGCAAACACCTCAGAAATGGCAGGGAAGTGATGCTTTCATATTCACTGGTGTGAACGTGTGTGTGTGTGTGTGTGTGTGTGTGTGTGTGTGTGTGTGTGTGTATTATATGTGTGTGTTGGGGACAACCTGACTCAAACTGTGACAGCACAATAGGTATTCATTGTAGGCCTAACTCTGACACTTTCATTTCCCAATTTAGCACAGCGCAGGATTCCGCAATTGGCACTTGAAATATATTTGCTGAATTTCATTGAATAATTGTAATTTTGTTAACAATAGTAATCAACAATACCCTTATATGAAATATAGTCAAATAAGTATATAATCAATTAAAGTACCTTCAGCCCAGGTTTGTTTCTTTAAAAAAATAACAGCTACCAGAGTTTTTTTTTATTAAAAGTTTATTGAACTGTTTTATTTTAACAGAAGGGCTGGATTGTGCTGAGTTATCCATGATTTCTTATCTGGGCTTCAGCTAGGAGCAGCTTCCTAGGTGGGGCACGTGACGAGGGGCTAGTGTGTTGCCAGAGGAAAACCTTTGCCCCCTCCCCCTACCTCATTTTCAGTCACACCACTTCTACTTCTGTGGGAAGTTAGATTAAATAATCTCAAAGGTTGTTCAGTTCTTAAAATTCTATGATCCTGAAGATGAAACTAAAACCCTTATGCGGAAACTGGCACAAATATAAAGTTCTATTACTCCACCACATTTGAATTGGAAACCTTAGTGAAAAGAAAACTTATTAGAAGCCTCATTGTTTTGTCTTAATATTGTTATTAGCTTATTGTAGAGTGCCCTAAAGAAATCTAACATCCTTATGTTAGAATGCAATAAATGTGCCTTCTTTATTTTACTGACTTAAAAAAAAAATAATTTATTTATTATTTTTGGCTGTGTTGGGTCTTCATTGCTGTGTGCGGGCTTTCTCTAGTTGTGGCAAGCAGGGGCTACTCTTTGTTGTGGTGCGTGGCCTTCTCATTGCGGTGGCTTCTCTTGTTGTGGAGCATGGGCTCTAGGTGTGCGGGCTTCAGTAGTTGTGGCACACGAGCTCAGTAGTTGTGGCTCGTGGGCTCTAGAGCACAGGCTCAATAGTTGTGGTGCATGGGCTTAGTTGTTCCACGGCATGTGGGATCTTCCCGGACCAGGGCTCGAACCTGTGTCCCTGCATTGGCAGGCAGATTCTTAATGACTGTGCCACCAGGGAAACCCTATCTAACTGATTTTTAAGTCTGAATCCATCAATCAGCTGGCATAGATTCTAGCTGCCAGTTTCTAGTTTGGTGGCCTCCCTTTACATTTTTTGTCCTATGAGGTTTTACATTTGTATAAGAATACCATCACTCAGAAGTGTTCCTTGTCAAGGGATTGCCTGTTGACTGAGCAAGGAGAATTGAGGTTACTATGATTAGGGTAACATTCAAGAGAACAACATATACTGCACGTGATCTGTGTGCAAACGTTTCGTGAACCAGCTGCCTGGGTGGAAGTACAGGACCAAAGCAGAATGTACAGACATCTCTGTAAAGGGCCATATACTTAGTACTTCAGATTTTGTGGCCCATACGGTCTCTGTCCTAACTACCTAATTCTGCCTATAATAACAAAAGCAGCTAGAGACAATACATAAAAAATCTGGGTGTGGCTGTGTGACAGCAATATTTTATTTACAAATCAGGCTGTGACCTGATTTGGTCCACAGGACATAGTTTACCAACCCCTGGAGTAGAGAAGGTAGATTTAGTTCCCACTTTGGTGAGCTTCCAATCTAATGTTGGAGTCCAACTCCTTGCTCTTGCATGCACTGTCTCATAGGGGAGGGCCTTGCTGGTAGAAGGGGATGGTGCAGGTATATGTAGAGTTAAATACAGTCAGCAAGAACAAAATGAGGCTTTATACAGTGAATGTGCACATTTCAGGGTCATAGAGTGAAGCCCAATCAGTAGTGGAGTCCATATAATTGGAGGTGTTGAGAACTATGAGGGTATCAAATGCCTGTGATATTAATTCTGTCATCTTATGTTTGCTTTTGGGATTACTCCAGATCCTGGGAAAAGTACCACTCCTGGTCCTGCCGAGTGCCCAGTGGTAAATGAATTGGAACGGATAAACTGCATCCCTGACCAGTCACCAACAAAGGTTTGACTTACAGACCTTGTTTTCATTTAAGAGTTTATGCCATTGGATAAGGGTTTGTTTTCTTTTTTTCTGTTTGTAGCCCCCAGAGTTGTTTATTGTTTGCATTGCAATTATTGGTGGCTCAGGAAAAGAAATCCTGTATTCATGCTTATATGACAGCTCAGCCTTGGGAGAGGAAGAACTAGAAAATTTCCTTGTGTTGACAGATTCAGCAAATAAAAGTACATGCTGTCCATTTAGATTTGAATTTCAGATAAACAATGAATAAATTTTTAGTGTAATTATGTCCCGTGTAAGACTTGGGACTTACTTATACTAAAAGTATATTTGCCTTTTATCTGGTAACTCTACTTGGTTACTAGTTCTCTCTGACTCTGTTTCTGACTGTTTCTTGGCCTCTCTCTCTCTTTTTTCCTTACACAATTCTAAAAGATTATCTAGGATCTACAATAAAAAATCATCCATAGGTATAAAACAGTATTTCAAATAAGGATAAAGCTTCAAGAGCCAAGTTTTGAAGGAAGAGGTAATAAATACCAGATTAAAGATAGTGCAGGCATCTGGGCATTTACTTTTGGGCAGTGTTTCCTGACCATCACCTGAAGTCCAGCTGAATATATGATTATAAAATGCATTGCACACACCATATCAGTCATGTCTCGTGTTGAGAGTGAAGAAAGACAACATGCAGCCTTCTGAGTGAAGTCCACTGACCTGAAATGGCAGATTTGTGTCAGACACAGAAGGGATGCTTGCTGCATGCGATTCTTGGGCATGTGGCACTCTCACATTATCTCTGTAGCCATCCTATTGTTCACGGGCTGGAATAATCTGTGATGTTCTTGAGAGTTACTATTTTGGTTTGTCTAAAGGTCCTAATACCAAAAGACATTTTATTTCTGCATTTTGTTTTCTTTCATACTTCTGGAGGCTAGAAGTCCAAAATCAAGGTGTTATTAGGGTTGGTTCCTTTTGAGGGCTCTAAGGAAGAATCTGTTCCATGCCTTTGTCCTAGCTTCTGGTGACGGCCACAATCCTTGGCGTTTCTTGGCTTGTAGCTACATTACTCCATTCTCTGCTTCCATCTTCACAAAGCATTCTCTGTGTGTGTCTGTGTTCAAATTTCCCATTTTTATAAAGACACAGATCACATTGGATTAAGGGCCCACCCAACTCCAGTATGATCACACCTTAACTAATCACATCTGCAACAATCCTATTTCCAAATAAGATCAAGTTCTGAGGTACTGAGTATTAGGACTTCAACATATCTTTTCTGGGGACACAATTCAGCCCATAACTTGGACAGAGTCACAGAATGTGAACTGTGGAAAGTGAGAATGGTTACACAATTTGAGCCTTTGGTATTGATTGAAATAGCATAGATGCTGAGTCAGAGAGAACCAAGACGGCAAAGAAATAACAGATGAGAAATCAACCGTAGTGATAAACTGGGGTTTTGGGGAAGCTGGAAGTTAAGGCAGAAAAAAAGAACTAGAGCCAGATAAATAGCTTGGAGTAGAGAAAATGCCTGGGAACTGTAGTTAGGAGCAGAGTGATTGGACAAAACTAGTCAGGAAGCTCAGAGGCTATGTTGAAGGCAAGAGAGAGCACCAATATGGTAAATAGTCAAGGATCAGGAAATCCCCAGGACAGGACACAGCAGTGAGAGCACAGAAGGGCATCAGCCTGGACAGCAAGGCTGCCAACGTGGGAAGGACTCCCAGTTAGAGCAGTTCATCAAACCAAGACTATTGCAGCATTCAATCCCCTTCATCTGGCGTCTTACCCTGACTGAATGAATGTAACTTTCTCTTGGATTAATGAAGAGACATGCCTGCTTGGAGTAGGAAGAAATGTGTCTGAACAGAAAAGGTGGATTCAGATTTTGGAAGACCTTGGATTTCGGGTAGAGGAGGTTGGCTTTTTATGTGCTACGTAGCAGCTAGGAGCAGCCACTTAGGGCTGAACGAAATCACAAAATGGGAAACCAAGCAGAGAGAGAATAAAAGACAGAAATAAAGGAAAAAGAAGATAGAAAAGAAAAAAAAGCACTTCAGTATGGGGCCAAATGTCATAAAGTTTGGTATTTTAGATGATAGGTTCAATAGGTAGAGGAGATAAGCTAAGTAAATACATAACTAGAATGTAAAACAAAAATTTATACGATATAAATGAAATACTGTGTGGATCACAAAGCAGAAGAGATTATTATCAAGGAGAAGGTGACAGTCTGGAATTAATGATAAGCAGGATTTTTACAGAGATGAGAGGAATGGAAAGTGAATTCAGGATAGAGGAGACTGCACACAAAGTGACAGAAGAGGAAGTTGTGGGGCACATACATGACATATTGAATGGTCCCATATGGCCAAGATACAGGATGGGTGCCAGATGGCATATAATGTTTAAGACTATAAGGTAGTTTGGAGCTTGATGATAGAGGACCATTCATTAATGTGCTGCTTTGCCAATAGGAATGGGAAGTCATGGTCTAGATATGCTGTACCTAAACAGGATGTTTCCAGAAAGTTGATCTGCACCCATTTACTTGCCCCTGTCATAGTGTGCTAGGAAACTACTTGCTCAGAAGCCCACCTGGAAGACTAATGCATCCTCAGTCTGTCCACTTTCCTGCAACAGCCCATCTTGTTGTTGGCTACGTGAACTTCAGATGTCATTATTGCCTCAGTAATGCTTCTTTGCTTTTATAATAAGGCTGTTTAATACTGTGGTATCAAGATTGTAGTTCAATAAACAACCTTTGCCTTTTTTCTAAATGTTATACCCAAGTGAATTAATCTATGACCTTTGCATTCATTCACTGGCCTGCTCCTCTTTAGTTCAGCCAGAGAGAAATACTCTGGGAGCACTTTCAGTGACCTGGATTTTCATAGAAGGTATTTCTTAGGTATTTTGTTGTGTGTTCTAAGTATCCTGGGTGCCATATGCTAATCTAAAGTATTGTTGAGAGGCTGATTCAATGGATAATGTTGTGTATATGTATATAATATGTTTGTTGAAGGAAAGTATATGGCTATGTGGAGGAGGGGAGTGGGAAGAAATTATGAATATGACACTAGGCTAGGCAGAATGTTTTACTGCTGAGGCCATCGCTATATCATTTTATCATTCCTCTCCTCTGGGATTAAAGAACTAAGAGTATAAATTTCCCTTCAGATGATTCTTTGTTGTAAATTCCATTGTTTCTTATCCCAGTAAAAGGAGGGAATTCTCTGTCTAAAACAGGACCCATAAAGGCTGTGGAGAGACACTGGACAGTACAGAAAGAACAGGATGGAGGGATACAGGGTTAGAGGAGCCAGCACCTAGGACAGGATGGCTGGCAGGGCTGAATGAGCAAGGTCCACTGTGGTCCCATTCCCTCCAGTGGCAGGAGATGGCTAATTCTGATTCACTCAGGCCAACTCTCACTGCACCTGGGACACTTCCTTTTCACGTGTTTGCATTTGTCCTTGCAACTTTGCTTTCTGTCTTTTATAAATGCTGCAGTTGCTGAGGTCCTGAATTTTTTTTTAATCTTAGATATGCTGCTTCCTAATGACCTAATGATGCACATATTCCAAGGCATGTGTAGTCTTATCAGTAAATTATTTTCAACTCACTCTGATTTGTACACATTTCTTGTTTGTGTTATTCTAGATTCTACTTCTTATTTTTATTATACATGCTGCAAGTATCTTCTGCTGTCATGAGGCTGTGTTCACCTATTTTATGCTGTCTTGATGAACAGATATTTTATA
Source organism: Delphinus delphis (assembly GCF_949987515.2). Lineage (NCBI taxonomy): Eukaryota > Metazoa > Chordata > Mammalia > Artiodactyla > Delphinidae > Delphinus > Delphinus delphis. The sequence goes on from NC_082691.1 coordinate 94,940,347, forward strand.
TTTTAATGGAGTCAAGCTTATATATTCCTATATTACATCATATCTCAAGGAACAATACCAGGAAGATTAAAAGCCTAAAGGCAAAAAAGAAAACTTATGACTTTAAGAAGAAAATAGAAGATCTAATATAATAATAATTAACTTATTTAGTTTAAATTTATTTCTGTAAATTTTCTTGGATTTCTACTTACATAATATTATGTCAGAAAATAATGATAACTTGGCTTCATCCTTTTTAGTTTTACAAATTTTCTTTATTTTCTTGTCTTATTAGTCTTGTAGTGTTAGGACCTCCAATATATATTTAATTATAAAACAACATAGGCATGGTCACCTACTCTTTTTTTCTGATTTTAAAAGGAATGTTTCTAACATTTCAGAGTTAGTGAGATGGATATTATAGGCTTTAGGTATCTACCCATTATCCAACTAAGGAACTTACTTTATATTCCCAGTTTGCTAAGAATTTTATCATGAATAGGTGATTAATTTAAATGATTGTATTGTGTACTTCCTTTAATAAGTTATGAAATATTATACAGTGGATTTTCTAATAGTAAAGAATCCCTGTGTTTCTGGAAGAAACACCACTCGCTTATTATTTATTTAATATGCTGCTGATTTCCATTGTTAAAATAGCGTGCTCTTTTCTTTTAGGTTTTTGCATTTGTATTCGTGAATAAAACTGGATTCTAGTTTTCCTTTTTCTCTCATGTCTGATTTTGATATAAAATACTTCCTTTTTTGTTTCTTCTCCTCTCTCTCTAAATGTTAAGAAGCATTGGGGGTTGGAGGAGAAAGGGACTCCAGTGGAGCAGAGCTTGACTAGGTCATAAGCAGTGTCTTCAGCATCTGATTTCTCACAATCTCTGAGTTCAATCCAGTCCTTCTCTTTGTGTTGGTGCAGGAGCCTGTATGTATCTATTATGTAAAAAGCAAAATATCTTTACTTTTTTGTCTACTTTATCTATCAATTACTGAGGGAGTTCTTTAAAAATATTGCATTATGTACTTACTGTCTTTTTCAATTTTATCTTGTGATTCTTTAAGGTTTTTCTGTAAATATTTTGAGTCTTTATTATCAGGTGTGTATCGGGTTTGAGATGTCATATCTTCCTGGTGAACTGAAGCTTTTGTCATCATGTAGTGACTCTATGTCTCTCTAATAATTAATATTTACTTAAAGTCTATTTGTCAGCTATCACTATAGCGGTCCTAACCCTTGGTAAGAATTCTTCTCACATAGCTGTTTTCCCCTGTTTTAGTGCTTTTGTGAGCTTAAATTTTGGGTGTGCTGCCTGTAAACAGCTTCAGTTGAATTTATTTCTGTAAATGTAATCTGATTATCCTTGTTTTTTAAATTAAGTATTTAAGCCATATGATAATTGACATGAAAAACTTTTTTCTATGGTTTCATTTTGTGTTTTCCATTTGGCCTGTTTTTTATGTACTGCTCCCCATTCACGCCTACCCCCATATACATGTTTTCTTTCCTTATTTTTTGCATTGAGAATTTTTCCCCTTAGTTTTCCCCTCAATACTGTATTGGAAATTATACACTCTATATTATTTTGGCAGTTTCTCTTAAATTTTATTTCTCATGTTCAACTTAAAAGGACATTTTTTGTCTCAAGTTTGGGTTTAATTATTTTTGGGTGCCTTCAGTCCTATTCATGTTGTCATTTTTTTATAGCTTCTCTCTACAACTCTTTTCTGAGGTTTCACCTACTTTTTACTCCCTTGTCTATTTGCCCTGCTCTCTGCTTCTCCCCACATTGCTCCCCATAACTGCTTAGGTCCGCTGCAGGGCCTGGGATTTCCAGGTGGCCAAGAGGCTGTGCACTTTTCATGCTGCTTTGGCCACTCTTTGATCTTTGCCCTTTCCAGTTCAGTGAAGAAGTTATTAAGCTCTGGGGAGCATGCAGAAACCGTTCTGCTTAACACTCTTTTCGACACCTTTCCCTTTTCAGGTTATACTGAAGTTTCATGTGAGTGGGTTTTGAAAAGAAAAAACAAAAACTGCTGACTAGTTGAGTTCACAGTGAAGCCTGATTCCATAGCAGTGGAAACCACAGATGGACACTGTTTTTCGATCCTTAATATTGTTTATTATATTAGCATATGATTACCAAAAAATTAGCATATGATTAAATCTAATTGTTCATATATCTAAGCAATTTTTTTTGTCTTACATTTGTAAAGCATTACCATATCCTGCTGAAAATATGTTCAGCAGATACTCAACCCAGACTATAGAGAAAAAGAAATGGATAACAAGAGAGCTAAGTTTTGGTCCTTGTCTTCTCAATAGCTAAGTGACCTTTGGCAGATCACTTCACCACTGCGAACTTTTACCTCTGTGGCCTGAGGTTCTTCATCTGTAAAATAATATAGCAGGGTATGTTAGTTATCTATTGCTGTGTAACAGATTATCCCAAAACTTAATGGCTTAACACAACAAACATTATTTTCTCACAGTTTCTATGGTCAGAAATCTGGCCTTGGTGTATCTGGGTGCTTTTGGCTCATAGGCTTCCAGAAGACTGCAATCAAGGTGTCTTCTGAGACTCAGGGATGATCCTTTTCAAGCTTGTGTATTGTGATTATTAGCAGAATTCAGCTGCTCAAGGATTGTTGGGCTGAGGACCTCAGTTCCTTGCTGGAGACCTCCCTCAGTTCCTCACCATGTGGGTCATTCTGCAGTGCAGCACCTCACTTCTCGCAGAGTGAGAGCTCCAACAGAGCAAGTGAAAGGGAGGGAGCAAGCTAGACAGGAGGCACTCTGTAATCTAATCCTGGAAGCCACAACCCATAATTTTTGCTATAGTATTTTATTAGTTACACTAAAGAGGAATGGTTTCCTTGTACTTTTTTTATATTTAACCTGATTGCTTCTTCCAAATTAGTTATATGAGAAAGAGATTGTATCCATTTTAGTCTCCATGTGATTCAGTCATTAATTGTAGTAAAAGGCAGGTACCTTTCTTAAATAAGAATCAGAATCTATTTGGGTTTCAAGGAACAATTAGTGCCTTGGGAGGAGTTAAGAGACTATATATACATATATACACACACACACACATACATGTATATACTGTGTACATATGTATAATATATATGTATATATGTCACATATACTAAATATACCCATTTGTAATATACACATTTAAAATTCAAAGCAAAATTGCCTTGATTTCAAAGCTTCTGAATAAAGTTAATTGCAAAGTTTTTTTACAGCCCAAAGCCAATATCAGTGAAGCTCCATTTGTCATTTTGGGTCACTGGTGATATACCTATATAGTAGTTTAGAATATTTAAATAAATTTACCAGGTTTATTGTGATGACAGGTAGAGAATGCATTGTGATCATATATTGTTATATGATAACAACGAGGAAGGATATTGGTCAGAAAAGTGAGTTTTGAGTGCAAGCACCGCATTGACTGGGATACAGCACAATTTCTTTAAGTATCAGGTCCCTTATTTGTAAAACAAGGCTCATGAGACTGCAAGCTCAAATTATATTTATCAATGATAGTGTTCTACCCATAGTGGAGTTACTCTAACTAATCCCTTATTTCAGGCCATGTGTGACCAGCGTGGGTGCTGCTGGAAACCTCAGGGACCCATAAGTGTGCCCTGGTGCTACTATTCTAAGAGTCATGGCTATCAAGTGGAGGGCAACCTTGTGAACACAAATGCAGGTAAGCCAGACTCAGCCTTGAGGAAGGAGCTCCAGATCCTCTGGGGAGGGAGGTTTGCAAGCATTTATTGTAGGCCAGGCACTGGGCTGTGTCCTCTGCAGGTTGGCTCTGTACACTGCAGAAGAGAGCTGTAGCAGCAGGTGGGGTGTTAACTCTGTACGGCTACCACAGCGTGTGACAGGAGGTGGGCACTGCCCTTGAGCAAGGACTAGAGTCTATTTTGGCATCAAGGAAAAATATCACTCTCTGTCTTGGGAGTTAGGAGACATGTTCTATTCCTGACTCTGTCTTTATGTACCTTTGTAACCTTGTCCAAACATTGTAACTTCTTCGTTCCCCAAGTTTCTGACTTTTAAAGAGAGGGATTTGAACTCAGTAACCTCTGAGACTACTAACAACTCTAATATAGTGTAATTTTAATGATATGGAAACAATTCCCATTTTATCAATGTTTTATGAAAGTTAGCTAGCCAGTGTCAGTGTTCATGGACTAAACATCCCCCCTTCTTTCTCCCACCTCAAAATGCAGACATAATAATGAACATGCTGGGGATACTTGGGGAGGCTCTTAGCATAAAGGAAGAGGCATGCTCCTCTTCCAGGGCCTCTTGGCCTGATGGGCTTTTCTAATAAGGTCTCGACTCTCACCTGGCTTGTCACATAACTGGGGAGATGGCATCAATACATCCGATCACCTGTGGCGTAACATGAAGATAACTGAGAAGGAATAATGGATGTGAACACCTTGAGGGCTCAGAATATAAAGAGTGTATGAGTGCTGGATGGGCTGGTATAACGATAGTTTGGCCTTTGAGGGATGTTTCCATTCAGATTTTGGAGAAGAGAGGCATGGTTTTTGAATAAGGTAATGACAATACCTAGCTTCAGAATCTGGCCCAAGACAGTATGTGTGTATGATGAGGTACACATCCGTGTCTCCTCTTCTGATGGGAAGTAAAGGCTTTTTGCCAGCCCCTTTGACATAAAGCTTAATTGTATGGGGCTGTTTGTGAATTTACACAGCCAGCTATGAAAACTCTTTACCCCCTTCACATTAGGATTCACAGCCCAGTTGAAAAGGTTGCCTTCTCCATCTCTTTTTGGAAATGATGTCAACAACGTCCTTCTCACAGCGGAATACCAGACGTCTAACCGTTTCCACTTTAAGGTTGTAGTTTGTTTCTTTTTTGCTATTCTTTTCCATTATAGTTTATTACAAGATACTGAACATAATTTCCTATGCTCTACAGTAGGCCCTTGTTGTTTATCTATTTTATATATGGTAGTTTTTATCTGCTAATCCCAAACTCCCAATTCATCCCTCCCTACCCCCCTTTCCCCTTTGGCAACCCTAAGTTTGTTTTCTGTGTCTGTGTGTCTTTCAGTTTTGTGAATAGGTTCATTTGTATCATATTTTAGATTCCACATATAAGTGATAGCATATGATATTTGTTTATTTAAAATTTTTTTGGAGAAGTTCTTGTTCCCTACCTGATGACTGCAGTTACTACAAAAGAGAAAAATTTGCTAATGGAGGTATTTTTCTGTACTGTCATTATTCTTACTTAGCATGTGTATGTTGAAAGCATTTATAGCCTTCCTTCAGTGTGATAACTTCCTAAATGTATATTATAGAGTTCACAGGTGAGCTTTGGCTTTCATTTATTTTCCCTTTATACCATGTGAAATGATATAGGGAAGGAAAAAAAGAATGATCACAACTTTGAAAATTCTAGAGATAGTTTATGTCTGCAGACTTGTAGTATATATTTCTACCTAAAGACTAACTTATGTCCAAGTGTTAAACATCTGAATTTGGTGACATAATTTCAGACATAATGTCATTTGCTGCACAGGTTCCTGTACCAGGAGCACAGGTGTTGGGAAGCACTGGTGTTGGTAGGCATGTTTCTATTTTAGAAAAACAGAGACATGTTCATTTTGACTGTCTTTCCCTAATCTCTCTGGACAGTTAACTGACCAAAACCAGGACAGATACGAAGTGCCCCATGAACATGTGCAACCCTTCAAAGGAAATGCTGCTGCTTCCTTGACCTATAAAGTTGAGGTCTCCGAACAGCCATTTAGCATCAAAGTGATCAGAACGAGCAACAATCACGTTCTGTAAGTTTTGCAAACCTATCTGGAGACTTAGTATGAAGGTTATGGGGGAGGGAGGTTTGAAGCCTGAAAAAGGATGCATTTCTACAATATTCCTGAAGGTTGTGAGCCCACTGTTGGTGACCAGACTCTCTACCTCCAAATGTACTTTTTTTCTGCCTTCCTTCCTCTTCCTTCCTTCCTCCTCTTCCTCGTCCTCCCCCTCTTTTATTACTAAGCATTTATTGTAGGCCAGGCACTGGGCTGTGTCCTTTTTCTCTTTCTTCCTTCCATTTGGCCATTTTTCCTCCTTATTTTCCCTTTTTTCCCTCCATCCATCCAACACCCATCCAGCAGTAACTCTCTATGGAGCATCTACTATAACGTACGACTCATATTCTGGTCATGTGATAGAGAGTCAAGGGGACAAATCTAAGAAATGTGCCGAATGGTACCTGCCCTCAGCAAATCCTGATCTCTTGATGTCCATGGAAAAATGTCACAGGAGGGCAAATGGGGCCGATTAAACAGGGAGTATTGAGTCTCTGAGATACAAGAACAATTTTCTAAGCAGTTGCATTCCCTCCACTCCACTTGCCCACCCGTCCCTGTGTTTTCCACCCATGTCTAGGTTTGACTCCAGCATCGGGCCCCTGCTGTTTGCTGATCAGTTCCTGCAGCTCTCCATCCGACTGCCTAGTGCTAACGTGTATGGTCTGGGAGAACACGTGCACCAGCAGTACCGGCACGATATGAATTGGAAGACCTGGCCCATATTTGCCAGGGACACAATCCCCAAAGGGGTAACCTTTCAGTATGGGGCCCTTTCCACTGACTGTCATAGCCTCTTTCATGAAGGTCACCCCTAGCAGTGCAGTATAACAGTTAAGAGTCAGGTGCTCGGGTGAAGCTATCTGGGTCTGGATTCTGACACTGCTACTCACCAGTTTTGCGGTTCTGGGCAGGTTTCCTCTCTGTGTCTTTAGTTCCCCATCTATGAAATGGGGGTAATATACTTACTTCATAGGGTTGTGATGGGAATTAAATGAATTGATACATGTAGAGTCTCTAGAAGAGTGTCTGCCACATAGAAAATGCTCAATAAATACCAAGTATTTTTCATCACATTTTCGTTTTGAACTAACTAGTTGTGGAGAAAACTAATATTGATTCGGCACAATATGCTGGTTATGGTTACCCTATTTTAGGTTGACCTTTACAAATCACCAACTTACCAGGTTTGTCAGCAAAATAGGATAAAATATCAACTAAAATTCTGTATTAATCATTCTTTGTGTGAAGAATGTTTGGGGCAGTGAAAGAATAGAAGGAGTAGAGTTTCGTTGTTATTATTTTATTTTGTTTTTTCTCTCTTGGTTGTGTTTTGACTGCTAAAACTCAAAGCAGAGGTATTTTCTAGACTCAGCAATACTACATTCAGGTCTTGTTCAGCAACTGTCCCAATTAAGCAGAACTAGTGGCTGGATGAAAGGAAATTAGAGGAATAATTTATTAAGTGAATTTTTAAATATATTATCTCTATTTACCAAAAGGACTCTGAGAAAAATAGTCTAATTTACTCCATTTAACAGACAAGGAAACTGAGGTTTAGGAAAGCCAAATGAATAGCTCAACGTAAAAAAAAAAAATAGTTCGTAAGGAGCAGAGATAGGATCTAATCCCTGGCCATGCTCCTCGCCATACCATAGGCCTATCAGGAAAACAGGAAAGGCGTTGGGTCCGAGCAGCTCATCTGGGATATGGCTGGTGATGCTTGTTTAATAAGGAGCCTTAGATCCTCGCTGCTTGAAGTGTGCGGTATGGGCACCACCGCGTGACAAATTTGGGCTCTCAGCTCCCTCTTCCATCTACTGAATTAGACCCCACACTGAAATGAGGTTCCTTTGTAATTTGTATGCACACCAAATTTTGAGATATGCTGTCCCAGAGCAGTGATTCTCAAACATGATTACACTTTGGAATCACCCGGGGAAACTGAACAAACTATCAATGTCTGCTTCTATTCCCAGAGATTCTGTTTTAATTGGGGTGGGATGCGGCCCAGGTTGAGAACTACCGTTCTAAAGTCCAGAAGACCAGCTCAAGTTCTAATGTATGCTGTTGTAAAGACTAGAAGACCAGATATCTTAAGTAGAGTTCCATCTAGTTGCAAATTAGAAAGGTGCCTGATTTATATTAGGGCTCGATGGAGTTTTTGCAGATGAGGTTAGGTCAAGACTCTGAGTCAAGGTCAAGCCTCTTTGAGAGAAGAGCTCTTTTTTTTAAAAAAAAAATTTATTGGAGTATAGTTGCTTTACACTGTTGCATTAGTTTCAGGTGTACAGCAAAGTGATTCAGTTATACATATACATATATTCATTCTTTTCTCATGTAGACTATCACAGAATATTGAGTAGAGTTCTCTGTGCTATTACAGTAGGTCCTTTTTAGTTATCTTTCTTATATAGTTCACCTCAAGCTCCTGATTTATCCCTACCCCCAACGTGTCCCCTTTGGTAACCATAAGTTTGTTTTTGATATCTGTAGAGAAGAGCTTTTTTGAACTACAGTTTCAAGCCTCCTGTTCTCCCACATCCTAACATATCACAAGTTCTCACATTTCTATTAGATAAATGGTCATAGCTGGCTCATTCTATATGAAAATGCTAATTCACTTGATTAACATCAACCAAGTATAGACCTTATATTAAAAATTTGTGTCTTCTTTGACATGAATTCCTTGTCAATTCTTCACATGATTAACATCGATTTCCTAAGCTCTTTCTGGCCATGTGGGGTTTATTTGTAAATTTTTGGTTTTGAATTATCTTTCTGCAGGATGGAACTAACTTGTATGGTGCACAGACATTCTTCCTATGCCTTGAAGATGCTAGTGGATTGTCCTTTGGAGTGTTTCTGATGAACAGCAATGCCATGGGTAAAAGACTAAAGGAATATTCACACACAAGGATGATTTTCAGTCCCTTTCTTATAGCATTATGATAAAGGAATGGCGCCCTTTAGGAATGGCTGAGCCGTAGCTTGGGACCTTGTATGTTCTCTGCTTGTGTCATTCATACTTCATTACCTGTTGACCCATGGAAGCCATGAGTAGAGTTTTCTCTCTTAGCTTACGATTTTCTTGAATCTGGTTGCCTCTGTTGGAGTATTTACTATTATAGTGTTAAAACAGCTAATCCTTTCCTATAATCTATTCTAAGGCAGTTTCTACCAATTTGTTCTTCTCCTTCCTCAGACTTTCATCCAGTACTGGGGTTAATAAAAGCTCTGGTAAGAAACGGGTAATGGCTCTAATAGCAGGTGTAACCAAGGAGCTACAACTGAGCTGTGAATGTTACATCGAGACATCCACGGGTAGCAAGGCAAAGTGGAGTGTGAGGGTCAGGCAGAGTACAATCAGATTGTTTAAGACCAAATGGCGTAATATCATAGGATTCCAGGAAGTAGCTTGCTTCCTTATCTTTGAAGGTTTTAGATCAGATCAATGATTCTCAACTGTTTTTCTGCTTCCACCAGTAACAACCAATCCCAGGGCAATGAATCAATCCCTACAGGGAAAGAGGAGTTCTGTCAGAATCTCCCAGGGTTGATGGTCAGCACAGGATATTGATCCCCACCCTCTTCTCAACTGGGACTTGATGGACTAGATCAGTACTCCTTAAAACGTGACCCATGGAGTGTTCAAAGACTGTTTCAGGTCTACAGTAAGATGAGTATAAAATTAAGAGTAAACATTGCTGTAGTGTCCAAGTGCATGTATGAAACTTTTTCTAATAATTCATTTTCATGTTATTTTACAAAAGTATCAGTTTGCAAAGAACTGGAAATTTAAAAAATAAAGATCTGATCCTTTACCACAGATTGTTTGAGAATCACTCTAAGTGATCTAGGATGATTCTAAGATGCCTGATAGTCAAAGAACAGACTGAGATAATACAAGGATTGTACAGTTTCAGGTGGCTGAAAGGAACCAGAAAATAATCTGTGTCAGGCTTAGAGGGAAAAGTCACAGAATCCTAGATACTCCGTGTGAGTTGTTCTTATGCCTGAAGAGTACATTTTAGTCGATCTTGAGACCTTTTATCCCTAATGCAACTCAAAGCTATGGGGAGACTTCATCTCTGAAAATTGCATGTGGGGCTTAGAGGGATTTTGAATGTGTAGTATTATCTCTGACATCTTTTTAGTTTGGCTCTTGCTTGATGTGAGATCTGCTGAGGCTAGTACCTCCGTGTGTCTCGCCAGGTTATGTTCCTGCAATAATGATGGGATATGGGGTGGGAACAGCATATTCTGTAGTTGTGAATGTCAGAGAAGAAAATTTTTTTCTCTATCCTCTTAGGTTTGGTATTTGGGGGCCTGTGAATCAGTCTAGCAAAAGACAGGTTAGCAAGAGAAGAAACTAGGTTTATTTACGTGTGCAACCTGCATATACGCAAGAGTGCTCAGTGAGTAACTCAAAGGGGTGGTTAGAATTTGGGACTTAGAAACCATCCTAATAGGGGAAGAAATGTACCTAGGATGAAACAAATGGCTTCTTAGAAGGGGTGAGAGGGATAAAGGGCATTTAATGGAACAACAAATGACGTTTTGGAAAGATCAGTGAGCCCTTAGGAGAGTAGTGGGGGCTGGGTGTTCTTGTGTGCTGCCAAGTTATTGTCTCAGAGGAGATTAGTTTTGCTCCAGGGCAGGGGGTTTATGACAGCTGAGTCTGTATGGGAGGCTCTGCTTTCAGGTGGATAAGGGATTTCAGAAACTCGAACTCATTCAGCTTACAATCATTTTTATGCCACAGTGGCTTATTCTGGACCCCTTCCTGAAACTGGTTGCTTTTTCATGAAATCCTGACACAGCAGTTAAGACACTGCAGTCACCAGTTATGGAAATCTGTCACAGAACAAATGCTTTGGGCTCTCTTGTGCTGTCAGGGTGGACTTTGATTGTCAGAGTTTGTCCCTTTTTATACAAAAACTGAGGCATTAGGTTCACTTCATTAGTGTTCAGATGACTGGTGATCCTCTGGTCTAAAGCTTTGTAATTATTACTCTAGAATAAATTCTAATGTCTATTTGCTTCATTTTTAATCTTTCAAGAGGTTTCCCTCCAGCCCACCCCAGCTGTCACTTACCGTACCACTGGGGGCATTCTCGACTTCTACGTGTTCTTGGGAAACACTCCAGAGCAAGTGGTTCAAGAGTATCAAGAGGTAAACTTATAATGTTATGGTTATGACTGAGGAAGTTGTAAATAAGAGCAAAGAAATGTAAATTAATACGCAAGTGTGACTCACAAACATATGCTATTATAAGTAGCTATTATAAATGTGCTATTACAAATTGATCCGAACCTCAATGATTTATTAAGGGGCCTAGCATTCTAATATTAAGGAAATAGTGTGTTGGAAAGTGGGGTATGTTTTGTGCCCCCAAACTAATGCGTAGAAAAAGTTTTGTTAAAAATAGAGTATTTGCTAACTTCCATTTCACATCATTCTTTCAGCTCATTGGACGGCCAGCCCTACCCTCATACTGGGCACTTGGGTTTCATCTCAGTCGTTATGACTATGGAACCCTGGGTAACATGAAAGAAGTCATGGAGAGAAACCGTGCCGCACAGCTGCCTTACGTAAGTAAGGCAGCAAAAAAATCCTCCAAAAATAAAAGAATTTTCTTGGGGAATAAGAACAACTGTTTATACTGTCTCCTCCTGAGTTTTTTAAAAAAATATACGACAAAAATATTTTTATATATTCAGAATGCTGGACTTTATTGTTGGGCCAACCATTCCTTGAAGGGACTGGTTTTCTTACACTTACTGTATTGATGACGTTCTACACAATGCATTCTTATTTGTATTCTCAAGGCATTACTTTCCCTAGTTTAAGGGAACAAAAGAATACAGTTTATACATGTAATAAAATATTTTTATGATTTAAGTGGCTAAATTTGAATGTGTGTAGTATATAATGAGTAGCGAGGTCTTACAAGACATGCAAAGAGAAACACCCAGTAGTCTCTGGAATAATCCTCTTCTCTCCCTTACCCCATTCCCTTGGAGGCAGACGCTTAGGTCTTGGAGCAAGAGTCAATTTCATTCTGGGCTCCACTATTTTCATACAAGTAAAATTAGGAAAGAGCAAATGCCAAAGAAGGCTTGAAGTGGAAGAGAAGCAACAATACAAAATGTGGTGTAGTCAAATGCGGGAGAAGTGGGAGAGACAGTCCCTTCTCTCCTTTATCTTGTGGATGACATAGCATTTAGGTAATGGATCTGTTTTGATAGCCTTAGTGATATTTTTTGTAACTGTTGTGGTTTGTTTGTTCGATTGGTTTTCAATGCCGGAGCACCAGGCAACAAGGTAGGGTGATGCAGCTCATCTGATTCCAGGGGTGGGCTCATAAATTGTGGACGTTATGTATTCTTTCAGGACGTTCAGCATGCTGATATTGATTATATGCATGAGAGGAAGGACTTCACTTATGATCCAGTAAATTTTAAGGGCTTCCCTGAGTTTGTTAAAGAGTTACACAATAACGGACAAAAATTGGTCATCATTGTGGTATGTGCTGTCCTCTTATTCCCCCACATCAGGTCCTTGCTCTTCCTTGTCATTACGCCCCCTCCCCCTCCCTCATCCCTCAATCCCCAGTTTCCTTTCAGTGCTTCTAGCTCAAAGCTAGGTCCCTCATTGTATTTTTCCCCTTCTTAGGATCCAGCCATCTCCAACAACTCTTCCTCAAGTAATCCCTATGGCCCATATGACAGGGGTTCAGATATGAAGATATGGGTGAATGCTTCAGATGGAGTGACTCCACTCATTGGGGAGGTATCTTAATGGGGAAGTGGGGGCTGGTGGAGGGTCTGTGGCAGTGTGTGTGTGTGTGTGTGTGTGTGTGTGTGTGTGTGTGTGTGTATGTGTCTGTAATTGTTTTGCTTTACATTTTCAGGTGCCTTATATATGCTGGGGATCAACTTGCCCTTGTCCTTTCGTCCTCAAATACCTACCAGTCATCCCAGTTCTTACATTCCCTTCACAGAAAAGTTCCTTTAAACAATAGACTTAGATACTGAATGTCCACCTCCTCACCTCACCCCCCATTCACTTTTTTTTTTAGTTTATTCACTTTATTTATTTATGTTTGGCTGCGTTGGGTCTTCTTTGGTATGTGCGGGCTTTCTCTAGTTGCGGTGAGCAGGGGCTACTCTTTGTTGTGGTGCGTGGGCTTCTCGTTGCAGTGGCTTCTCTTGTCTCAGAGCATGGGCTCTAGGTGCACGGGCTTCAGTAGTTGTGGCACGCAGGCTCAGTAGTTGCGGCGCACAGGCTTAGTTGCTCCGCGGCATGTGGGATCTTCCCGGACCAGGGCTCGAACCCATGTCCCCTGCATTGGCAGGAGGATTCTTAACCACTGCGCCACAAGGGAAGTACCCCCCATTCACTCTTTAGCTGACTGCAGTCTACTTTCCTTCCCCATCACTCCACTGATGCTGCTTTGGCACCAGTTACCTCCTAACTGGCAAATCCAATGAAACTATTTCATTCGTCTTCTTACTCAGTTTTTCTGTTATTTGGCAAGTTTGACTATTTCTTTCTCAAACTTATTTGTCCTTGTTTTCCATGAAGGTGTTATCTGCTGGTTCACTTCTAACACCTCTGCTGACCCGAGTGCCTAGTGTCTGAGAAGAAGTGGATAGGAAGAGTATAGAGAAGAGTAATTGATGGTTAGAACCCATAACTTGTCATGGGTCAGTTGAAATTATACAGTACTTTCCCTCATTTGCCATTCCTAGGATTAGGAGTAGAGAAAGTGTGAGGAAAGGGTGAGGCATAGTTGAAGATTAGCAAAGACTTAACCATTTTTTTGAAATAAGTTTTTTCTCAAGTGACTATTTGACTCCTCCTATTTAGTCTAAATATTTAAAGCACTTTACATTCCTAATTGAAAAGGACCTGTGCCTGGGCACCTCTGTTGCCATGATTGTATTAGGAATTTCTTTGTACTCTGTTTTACTCTGCATTCATTTAACTTCCTTTGATCAATGTTTTTCTTTTCCTCCTGCAGGTCTGGCCTGGAAAAACTGTGTTTCCTGATTACACCAACCCCAAGTGTACTGCTTGGTGGGCAAATGAATGTGAGCTTTTCCACAATCAAGTAGAATTTGATGGAATCTGGATTGTGAGTTCTTAACATTTTGATTACTAGGCAGCTAACATTCAGACTGTGTATCTCTATATCATCGAGTCATGGAGCACAGGGGGAAGAGGAGGAGAGGAAAGCAAGTATGGCAATAATTCTAGGTATTCTCTCTCTTACTGTTCAAATAATCTTACCAAAACATGTAGCTTAGACTTCAAAATCAGATTGTTAGAAGTGGAAGGAAGTAAACCAAGATATCTGTTTTTTCCGAGTCTAGCTCCTCTTTTACAAATGAATGAGCTGAAGTAAAAATAAGTCATATACTCCTTACCTTGTCACAGAGTACACAGATTGTTCAATTGCCCCTTCAGGGCTCTTTCACTTGGACGTGTTGGATAAACTGATCAAAGCCAAAGTACTCAAGTGAGCGACAGAAATGTGGCTGCAGAAAGGACAAATGTCTCACATGATGTCAAATGAAAACAAATGCAAAGCAGCAGGTGTCTGGCACAATTTACAGAGCTCTAGAGTTGAACTTTTTTCTATTTATAAGAGAAAGGTAGAAAATGCAAACAATACAAAGAGCTAAACAGATGAGGAGAGCTAAAGTGATATCAACCAAAAACATCTACCATCAATATTTCAGTATGCATGTTTCCAGAGCCCTCACTTGCACAGCTGTGGGTACATGCTTGTTCTCTCACTCTCTCTGCATATGTTTGTATTATATATGTATATGCATTTATATGTGTGTGTATTCATAGCTATATTTGAATATTTAGAGAATGTATGAGTTGATATACATGGGACCATATAAATTGAAATATTTTTCACCTAATATTTTTGGAAATTTTTCATTTTCAATGATTATATACATATATCATTTTGAAGGGATTTTAAGAACCTTCTCCACAAAGCCTTCAATGGGTAGAGAAGACAGGACAGGAACATCTATTTCTCTCCTTAACATAAGAACCTCGTTAAAAAAAGAAATATCTAGAATCATTTCTCTGAGTCCTAAACAAAAAGAAAGACACCATCAGTACAACATACGAGGACATGTTACTTTTTCTTAATAGTCTTTGTTCTTTGTCTTCTAGGATATGAATGAAGTCTCCAACTTCGTGGATGGTTCAGTTTCAGGATGTTCCACAAACAATCTAAATTATCCCCCATTCACTCCCAGTAAGTGCTGATTAGTTTGATTAAAATGGCAATGAATATCTGGTATTTTAAATTCATAAGGATGTATATGAATAACCTGGCAAGGGATTTTTTACATAAATTGCATAGGGGAAGGAAAATGTGGGTACTATATAAATAAAACTAGGAAAGAAAATCAAAACACTCTATGCTTTCCTAAATGAGGTATAAATTCAAAAGGGGCAATCAATCTAGTCCTTCTACCTACATCTGAGCCGTTTCTGTTCCAGAGAAGATATGGTACAGAAGCCAGAGGTTAGTGGTTAGTTCATTTTCCTCTCAAGTGTGTACCCAAATAGGTTAGGGCTAACCAGAGAGAGACTAGGTAACCAGGTTAGGTCTTCATATGAAGGTCAAGTCTGGTAATGTCAAGAAGAACAGATGTCAGTGAAGAACAGATTTGGACCATAAAATGAAAGGAAGCCAGAACCCATTGGTGGGGTGGGGGGGAAGAGGGGGGCAGGTCAACATCAGAGTCAGTGAGTATGATGCTAGTGAGTTCTGACTGAACTTTGAACAACAGTGTATCCCAGGGTGTGGCCCTGGAATCACAGCATTTATTGTAGTTTGAAGAAATCTAGAGGCTCACAGATAAATTGTATCTTGATTAAGAAAGGAATGAGCTGCTAGAATTATAGCATCTTATGAAAACTTCCAGTCTGATGGAAAAATAGGAAATTAGGGCAGTTGGGTCAGGATCAAATGCTGAGAGACTCAGATGGGAGGCTTCATTCTTTTGGTGATAGAAACTGTTTAAGTTTTAGAGGGAAACATAACAGTCAAATGGTTTTAGAAATATTGATCTGGCATTAATGTGTGCTTCTAATATGAATTAGAAGATCAGTAGATCAGAGTTAAATAAGCCATTAAGAAAACAATTGCAATGGTTAAGACAAAGGTAATTTGGATCTGAACCATAGTGGTGCAAGGGGAGCAGAAAAGATTGGATGAATGAAAGAGAGATTGGTCAATCATCCCTTATGACAGCTTAGAGAAAGGGTGAGAAATTAATTTGCACTTTCATCTAATATTTTTGTTCTTGGACCACTTAATTTAGCTCAGTTTGAAGACTTCAGATCTAACTTCAAGTCTAACTAGATCCACTTACTTCCAAATACTTGCCTCTGGTCACCTGTGCACCCAGGTGGGAGAATGTGTATGGGTCAGCACAATTTTTTTATATATCAGAGAAACTACTGAAAGTATATATCCTTCTGATAGTGAGGAAGCTGTATGATCATTTCCAGGATGGCCACAAAAAATGCCTGCCTAGGGAGCCACAATTTCAGGTGATAGTCGAGAAACAGGGAATATGCATCTCAGGCTCTCATTGACTGATCCCTCTTTTGTCGCAGGAATCCTGGATGGGTACCTGTTCTGCAAGAGTCTCTGCATGGATGCAGTACAGCACTGGGGCAAGCAATACGATGTCCACAATCTGTATGGCTACTCCATGGCAATTGCCACAGCAGAGTAAGGCCATTATTGCTATGGACTTAATATATGATCAGATTTACTTAATACATGATCAAATTCTTAGTCTCACTAGATGCCAGTTGCCAGTGTGTTATTTTTAAGAACTCAGCAAGGGAGATTGGTTCAAGATGGCAGAGTAGAAGGACGTGTGCTCACTTCCTCTTGCAAGAGCATCAGAATCACAACTAACTGCTGAACAGTCATTGACAGGAAGACACTGGAACTCACCAAAAAAGATACCCCACATCCAAAGACAAAGAAGAAGCCTCAATGAGACAGTAGGAGGGGCGCAATCACAATAAAATCAAATCCCATAACCGCTGGGTGGGTGACTCACAAACTGGAGAGCATTTATACCACAGAAGTACACCCACAGGAGTGAAGGTTCTGAGCCCCACATCAAGCTTCCGAAGCTGGGGGTCTGGCAATGGGAGGACGAATTCCCAGAGAATCAGACTTTGCAGGCTAGTGGGATTTGATTGCAGGACTTTGACAGGACTGGGGGGAACAGAGACTCCAGTCTTGCAGGGCACACGCAAAGTAGTGTGTGTATCAGGACCCAGGGGGAAGGAGCAGTGACCCCATAGGAGACTGAACCAGACCTACCTGCTAGTGTTGGAGGATTTCCTGCAGAGGTGGGGGGCAGCTGTGGCTCACCACAGGGACAAGGACACTGGCAGCAGAAGTTCTGGGAAGTACTCATTGGCTTGAGCCCTCCCGCAGTCTGCCATTAGCCCCACCAAAAAGCCTGTAGTCTCCAGTGCAGGGTCACCTCAGGTCAAACAACCAACAAGGAGGGAACTCAGCCCCACCCATCAGCAGACAAGCAGATTAAAGTTTTACTGAGCTCTGTCCACCAGAGCAAAACCCAGCTCGGCCCACCACCAGTCCCTCCCATCAGGAAGCTTGCACAAGCCTCTTAGATAGCCTCATCCACCAGAGGGCAGACAGCAGAAGCAAGAAGAACTACAATCCTGCAGCCTGTGGAACGAAAACCACATTCACAGAAAGACAGACAAAATGAAAAGGCAGAGAACCATGTACCAGATGAAGGAACAAGATAAAACCCAGAAAAACAACTAAATGAAGTGGAGATAGGGAACCTTCCAGAAACAGAATTCAGAATAATGATAATGAAGATGATCCAGGACCTTGGAAAAAGAATGGAGGCAAAGATCGAGAAGATGCAAGAAATGTTTAAAAAAGACCTAGAAGAATTAAAGAACAAATAAACAGAGATGAACAATACAATAACTGAAATGAAAAATACACTAGAAGGAATGAATAGCAGAATAACTGAGGCAGAAGAACGGATAAGTGACCTGGAAGGCAGAATGGTGGAAATCACTGCTGCAGAACAGATTAAAGGAAAAAGAATGAAAAGAAATGAAGACAGCCTAAGAGACCTCTGGGACAACATTAAACGCACCAACATTCACATTATAGGGGTCCCAGAAGGAGAAGAGCGAGAGAAAGGACCCAAGAAAATATTTGAAGAGATTATAGTCGAAAACTTCCCTAACATGGGAAAGGAAATAGCCACCCAAGTCCAGAAAGTGCGGAGAGTCCCAGGCAGGATAAACCCAAGGAGAAACACACTGAGACACATAGTAATCAAACTGACAAAAATTAAAGACAGAGAAAAATTATTAAAAGCAACAGGGGAAAAACAACATACAAGGGAACTTCCATTAAGGTTAACAGCTGATTTCTCAGCAGAAACTCTACAAGGCAGAAGGGAGTGGCACCATATATTTAAAGTGATGAAAGGAAAGAACCTACAACCAGGATTACTCTACCTGGCAAAGATCTCATTCAGATTCGATGGAGAAATCAAAAACTTTACAGACAAGCAAAAGCTAAGATAATTCAGCACCACCAAACCAGGTCTACAACAAATGCTAAAGGAACTTCTCTAAGTGGGAAACAGAAGAGAAGGAAAGGACCTACAAAAACAAACTCAAAACAATTAAGAAAATGGTAATAGGAAAATACATATCGATAATTACCTTAAATGTAAATGGATTAAGTGCTCCAACCAAAAGACACAGGCTCCCTGAATGGATAGAAAAACAAGACCCATATATATGCTGTCTGCAAGAGACCCACTTCAGACCTAGGGACACATACAGACTGAAAGTGAAGGGATAGAAAACGATATTCAATGCAAATGGAAATCAAAAGAAAACTGGAGTAGTAATACTCATATCAGATAAAATAGACTTTTTTTTTTTTTTTTTTTTTTTTGCGGTACGCGGGCCTCTCACTGTTGTGGCCTCTCCCGGTGCGGAGCACAGGCTCAGTGGCCATGGCTCACGGGCCCAGCCGCTCCACGGCATGTGGGGTCTTCCTGGACCAGGGCACGAACCCGTGTCCCCTGCATCGGCAGGAGGACTCTCAACCACTGCCCCACCAGGGAAGCCTAAAATAGACTTTAAAATAAGAATGTTACAAGAGACAAGGAAGGACACTACGTAATGATCAAGGGATCAGTCCAAGAAGAAGATATAACAATTGTAAAAATATATACACCCAACATAGGAGCACCTGAATACAAAAGGCAAATGCTAACAGCTATAAAAAAGGAAATTGACAGTAACACAATAATAGTGGGGGACTTTGACACCTCACTTATAACAATGGACAGATCATCCAGATAGAAAATTAATAAGGAAACACAAGCTTTAAATGATACAACAGACCAGATAGGTTTAATTGATATTTATAGGACAGTCCATCCCAAAACAGCAGATTACCCTTTCTTCTCAAGTGCACATGGAACATTCTCCAGGATAGATCATGTCTGGGGTCATAAATCAAGCCTCAGTAAATTTAAGAAAAATTGAAATCATATCAAGCATCTTTTCCGACCACAACGCTATAAGATTAGAATTAAATTACAGGGGAAAAATGTAAAAAACACAAACACAGGGAGGCTAAACAATACGTTGCTAAATAACCAAGAGATCACTGAAGAAATCAAAGAGGAAACCAAAAAATACCTAGAGACAAATGACAATGAAAACACGACAATCCAAAACCTATGGGCTGCAGCAAAAGCAGTTCTAAGAGGGAAGTTTATAACAATACAGTCCTACCTCAAGAAACAAGAAAAATCTCAAATAAACAATCTAACCTTACACATAAAGGAACTAGAGAAAGAAGAGCAAACAAAACCCAAAGTTAGTAGAAGGAAAGAAATCATACATATCAGAGCAGAAACAAATGAAATAGAAACAAAGAAAACAATAGCAAAGATCAATAAAACTAAAAGCTGGTTCTTTGAGAAGATAAACAAAATTGATAAACCATTAGCCAGACTCAACAAGAAAAAGAGGGAGAGGACTCAAATCAATAAAATTAGAAATGAAAAAGGAGAAGTTACAACAGACACTGCAGAAATACAAAGCATCCTAGGAGACTACTACAAGCAACTCTGTGCCAATAAAATGGACAACCTGGAAGAAATGGACAAATTCTTAGACAGGTATAACCTTCCAAGACTGAACCAGGAAGAAATAGAAAATATGAACAGACAAATCACAAGTAATGAAATTGAAACTGTGATTAAAAATTTTCCAACAAACAAAAGTCCAGGACCAGATGGCTTCACAGGTGAATTCTATCAAACATTTAGAGAAGCGCTAACACCCATCCTTCTCAGATTCTTGCAAAAAATTGCAGAGGAATGAACACTCCCAAACTCATTCTATGAGGCCACCATAATCCTGATACCAAAACCAGACAAAGATACTACAAAAAAAGAAAATTACAGACCAATATCACTGATGAATATAGATGCAAAAATCCTCAACAAAATACTAGCAAACAGAATCCAAAAACACATTAAAAAGATCATACACCATGATCTAGTAGGATTTATCCCAGGAATGCAAGGATTCTTCCATATATGCAAATCAATCAATGTGATACACCATATTAACAAATTGAAGGATGAAAACCATATGATCATCTCAATAGATGGAGAAAAAGCTTTTGACAAAATTCAACACCCATTTATGATAAAAACTCTCCAGAAAATGGGCCTAGAGGGAACCTACTTCAACATAATAAAGGCCATATATGACAAACCCACAGCCAACATCATTCTCAGTGGTGAAAAACTGAAACCATTTTCTCTAAGATTAGGAACAAGACAAGGTTGCCCACTCTCACCACTATTATTCAACAGTTTTGGAAGTTTTAGCCACAGCAATCAGAGAAGAAAAAGAAATTAAAGGAATACAAATTGAAAAAGAAGAAGTAAAACTGTCATTGTTTGCAGATGACAAGATACTATACATACAGTATCCTAAAGATGCTTCCAGAAAACTACTAGAGCTAATCAATGAATTTGATAAAGTAGCAGGATACAAAATTAATGCACAGAAATCTCTTGCATTCCTATACACTAACAACAAAAAATCTGAAAGAGAAATTAAGGAAACGTTTACCATTTACCATTGCAACAAAAAGAATAAAATATCTAGGAATAAACCTACCTATGGAGACAAAAGACCTGTATGCAGAAAACTCTAAGACACTGATGAAAGAAATTAAAGACAATACAAACAGATGGAAAGATATACCATGTATTTGGATCGGAAGACTCAACATTGTGAAAATGACTATACTATCCAAAGCAATCTGCAGATTCAGTGCAATCCCTATCAAACTACCAATGGCATTCTTCACAAAACTAGAACAAAAAATTTCATAATTTGTATGGAAACACAAAAGACCTCGAGTAGTCAATGCAGTATCGAGAAAGAAAAACGGAGCTGGAGGAATCAGGCTCCCTGCCTTCAGACTATACTACAAAGCTACAGTGATGAAGACAGTATGGTACTGGCACAAAAACAGAAATATAGATCAATGGAACAGGATAGAAAGCCCAGAGATAAACCCACACTCCTATGGTCAACTAATTTATGACAAAGGAGGCAAGGATATACAATGGAGAAAAGACAGCCTCTTCAATAAGTGGTGCTGGGAAAACTGGACAGGTACATGTGAAAGAATGAAATTAGAACACTCCCTAACACCATACACAAAAATAAACTCACAATGGATTAAAGACCTAAATGTAAGACGAGACACTGTAAAAATCTTAGAGGGAAACATAGGAAGAACACTCTTTGACATAAATCACCGCAAATTTTTTTCACCCATCTCCCAGAGTAATGGAAATAAAAACAAAAATAAACAAATAGGACCTAATGAAACGTAAAAGCTTTTGCACATCAAAGGAAACTATAAACAAAATGATAAGACAGCCCTCAGAATGGGAGAAAATATTTGCAAACGAATCAATGGACAAAGGATTAATCTCCAAAATACATAAACAGCTCATGCAGCTCAATATTAAAAAAAGAAACAACCCAATCCAAACTGGGCAGAAGACCTCAATAGACATTCCTCCAAAGAAGACATACAGATGGCCAAGAGGTACATGAAAAGCTGCTCAACATCTCTAATTATTAGAGAAATGTAAATCAAAATTACAATGAGGTATCACCTCACACCATTTAGAATGGGCATCATCAGAAAATTTACAAACAACAAATGCTGGAGAGGGTGTGGAGAAAAGGGAACCCTCTTGCACTGTTGGTGGGAATGTAAATTGATACAGCCACTATGGAGAACAGTATGGAGGTCCTTAAAAAACTAAAAATAGAATTACCATGTGACCCAGCAATCCCACTAGTGAGCCTTTACCCAGAGAAAACCATAATTCAGAAAGACATATGCACCCCAATGTTCTTTGCAGCACTATTTATGATAGCCAGGTCATGGAAGCAACCTAAATGCCCATCAACAGACGAATGGATAGAGAAGATGTAGTGCATATATACAATGGAATATTACTCAACCATAAAAAAGAACGAAATTGGGTCATTTGTTGAGATGTGGATGGACCTAGAGACTATCATACAGAGTGAAGTAAGTCAGAAAGAGAAAAACAAATATCATATATTAACGCATATATGTTGAATCTAGAAAAATGGTACAGATGAAGACACAGATATAGAGAACAAACGTATGGACACCAAGGGGGGAAGGCGGGGTGGTGGTGGTGGGATGAATTGGGAAGTTGGGATGGACATGTATACACTGATGTGTATAAAATAGATAACTAATAAGAACTTGCTATATTAAAAAAAAATAAACCAGCAATACAGGAAAAAGAATGTAAAAACAAAATTCGGCAAGATAAGTATGGTTGTTATTATTGAATGAATGAAGAAAATCCTGGTCACATTGGGAGGAAGGAATCCAATAAGTATTTGTGTACTGTGTATAATGAAAGAAAGAATGAATAAAAGGTTGGAAGAAAGGGAAGTAATTTGACCAAGGTGAAACAGCTAATAAAATGTAAGAGCAAAATTTGGACTCATTTCTGCATGAGTCCAAGACCCATGTATTTTCCTCTCTGCCATACTGTTATAGACTGGTGTATGGAGGGTTAAGTAACTTAAAGACTTCATGTGCTTTGGGGTTTTAGGTACTGGCTCAGTATCCTTCTACTGAACTTTGAAATTATGGAGTTAATGATGTACATAAAATGCCTAAAACAAAACAAAATGAAATATAAACATACTCAATGGTACAGTCTGCTCCCAACAGCAACTCTAACTCTACAGGAGAGAACTAAAAGCGAAGAGTGCGGTATTAACTTGAGATCCTCGATATTATCACTCTATCCTCTGGGCTAAGGCACGCTAAGGTCACACATTGACTCCCTAAGTCTCTCTCCCTCTCTAGAGCTGTCAAGACTGTGTTCCCTAACAAGAGAAGCTTCATTTTAACCCGTTCTACCTTTGCGGGGTCTGGCAAGTTTGCAGCCCACTGGTTAGGAGACAACGCAGCCACCTGGAATGACCTTCGATGGTCCATCCCTGGCATGCTCGAGTTCAGCCTTTTTGGTATCCCAATGGTGAGTCCACATCCCAGTCCCCAGAATGCCTCATGCTAGAAGTTTTTCAAATGATAAAGCTCCCCTCTACTGCCCTCCATGGCCCAGGGATTTAAAGTCTGGAGGGTTATGGGCTTCATCCACATCAGTATGACACTGATACCACGACATTCTTTCCTGTACTGCTTTATAAGGATAGAAGGTGCAAACTTGAAGTGGTAGTGTTGGAATATTTTTTTTTTAAGTACAACATACACACAAAAAAGTGCACATGTCCTTAAGGTTACAGTTGGCATCTTTTAGTTAAATTCAGCATATCTGTTTATTGAGCTCTTACTTCGAGCAAGGCATTGAGCTAGGTATGCATGGTGAGGGTGGAGAGAAACATAAATATAGTAACAGAAACACCTTCCTTCCGCACACCCCCAAAGTCTCTCTCTCTCTCTCTACACACACACACACACTCACACACACACACACACACATAATTATGACAAGCTAGGGTAAAAGTGCAAACAGGAACATATCATTTAAATGTTAAAAGAAATCCTGAGAAAGGTACTTAACAACTGTAACAAGATTACAAGGAACAATGGGAGTCCCGGGAGGGAGTAAATAGTAACTTCATGCAAAAGATGGCACTGGAGTTTAACCTTGAAAGTGGGTATGTTTTATCAGACTGATGGGGGGGAGGTCATTGTAAGACTGAGAAATTTTAAGACTGAGACCAGCAAGGGGCAGAATTTGAGTGTCCCTAAGGATTGGAGTGTAGGACTGGAATGAGAAATGATGCTGGAAAGGTGGGTTGGAACCAGGTTTTGAGGCGCTAGTAGGGCAGGCAGCAGGAGACCCTGGGGATTTTTGAATAGATGAATGACCTGATCAGAATTAGGCTTTGGAAAATTAATTCTCCTAGTGCTGTGGTCAAAGTAATAATATCAACGGTATTTCTAGTTGCTATTCACCAAAAAACTATTGTGCATCAAGTGTTTTACTTCCATTATCTCATTTACTAAAACCCTAGAGTGCCCACTTTAACAAAATGAGGAAACCGAGGCACAGAAGGGTTAAGTAATTCATTTGCATTCACCTGGCAGTAAAGAGTGGACATAGGATTTAGCCCAGTTCCATTACACCGAAGTAGCCTTCTCAGGAAGAGGTTAGTACAGCCAAGTACAGCTGGCAGGTCCCTGGTAGAAAGCAAAGCCGAGGAGCAGGGTGTAGTAATGGAAGTGACGTACACATGCCGTCGCTGTCTGTGTGTCCTTCCAGGTGGGTTCTGACATATGTGGCTTTACATTGGATGCTCCCGAAGAGCTCTGCAGGAGGTGGATGCAGCTGGGAGCGTTCTATCCATTTTCCAGGAATCACAATGGCCAAGGCTACAAGGTAAGTCTCCCAGGAGATATGATCAAAATAGACTTGGCATACATTAGGACTGGATCTACCTGCATCCTGTCCGAGAAATCTGTTGAGCCAACTTCCCACGTGGTGCTTCACTTAGGCTAATTGGGACCACCGTTTGCAATTAACCAGGACTCATGATGCACCATTAAAATGCCCTCTGCCGACACAGCCCCTGCCATCTCTACCGTGGCAGTCAAGGAAATGGCGAGTGTGTGAAGGTTTTTAATCAAACCTTTATACACTTTATTTGCATTGCTCATTTTGTAGTGAGAATCAAATGAAGAAATACTTAGAAGTTATTTAAATGGCAGTCTACTGAGAGCACCCATAGAATGAATGAGGGGGGATGCAGTGCAGGGTGAAGAATGGCCACTTAACTTGGTGGAATGATCTCCCTTTGCCCAACCCTACTGCTCAGAGGCAAAGTTTGCAAGGTAGGCCCCAGGTCTTGCAGGAACAAAACTCTTGGTTGTGATGAATGGAGTCTGATATCTCCAAAGGCTTTTCTTATTTGTAACCAGGTGTCAATTGCAACCTCTTGTTTCTTCTCAGGCCCAGGATCCTGCCTCCTTTGGAGCTGACTCTCTGCTGTTGAATTCCTCCAGGCACTACCTTACCATCCGCTATGCTCTATTGCCCTATCTCTACACCCTCTTCTACCGTGCTCACAGCCAGGGGGACACGGTGGCCAGGCCCCTTCTGCATGAGTAAGTTCACCTAGCCCAAAGGAATTTTGTTAATGTAACTGGGTGACATTGACTGTATCATCAAATATAAGAGTGAAGGGACTTCCCTGGTGGTCCAGCGGGTAAGACTCTGCACTCCCAATGAAGGGGGCCTGGGTTCAATCCCTGGTCGGGAAACTAGATCCTGCATGCAAGTCAAAACCAAGAATTCTCACTCAACTAAGAGTCTACATGCCGCAACGAAGATCCCGTGAGCTGCAACTAAGACCGGCAGCATCCTAAATGAATAAACAAATATTTAAAAAAAAATGAGTGGGGCTTCCCTCGTGGCGCAGTGGTTGAGAGTCCGCCTGCCGATGCAGAGGACACGGGTTCGTGCCCCAGTCCGGGAAGATCCCACATGCTGCAGAGCAGCTGGGCCTGTGAGCTATGGCTGCTGGGCCTGTGCGTCCGGAGACTGTGCTCCGCAACGGGAGAGGCCGCAACAGTGAGAGGCCCACGTACCGCAAAGAAAATGAGTGAAATTAAAACAATCCAAACAGTTACTCAGATATATTTTTTTAACTTGAATAACGAGTTGGTATTTGCAAGGCTGTTGCTGCCTATGTACTGTTTTAGGTATATTTAAATATTATAGCCTGTTCCCTTTTGGGGAGAGAACTAGACTAAAAGCTGTGGAATTTGGGGTCTTTGTTCCACCAACTAACTCTATACCTTAGACAAATCATTTAAGTTCCTTCATCCTTAGTTTCTGTAGCCTTCATTTAAAGGATTTGATAGCTTGAACCTGATGGTCGCTTTCGTAATGCACCATGTTCAGGCTCTAGGTCATTTACATACTAATAAGAATAGTATGGAGGATTTTCCTGAATTCAGAATTTTTATTGTCAGCCAATGAGTATCTCTAATTTGACTCTAAAAAAAGAACACTTAAGAGACTTTCCTTAAAGCTGGCCACTTAGTATGAACTGATGCCTCTATAATATTAGCCGGCAAGTAGTTCTGGGGTTTCCAGGCAATCCTGTTTCGGGGCTGGAATCTCGGGGAAGCTGCTGTGAGGCACCGGGGAAATTTAAGCTTGGTGGAGATTTGTAGTAGGAGAGGGTGTGTCCTCGCTTCCTAGCTAATGCTGTGGGACCCTCTGGTGGCTGCAGAGTGAGTAGCTCTGCAGTGGGGTTTGCTTTCTTATGACCGGCCCTGGCAGAATAAGGAGCCGGAAGCCTTGTTTAGAAACCCGAGGATTGAAGATGGTGCTGGGAAGTGTACGGAACTGGCTTGAGACGGAGGCTGTGATTTAGGCGAGGACCCTGCCCCAGTTGCTCATGCCTTTGGTAGCATTTCTCAGGGCTTGAACAGTGGGAACAGTAATGCTCTGTGTACATGATGCAAAAAAAAAAAAAAAAGCATGAAAATAGAGATATTAGGTTGAACTATGTTTGATGCTATGTAGATAAAAGCCTCAACCAGTTTTATTGGTTGGCTTTTAAGTGAATTCATTCTAACCGTTTTGAGCACAGATATTCTGAAAGTCAAAGTGCTTGGATATTGGAGGATATACTTGCTGGTCATCAATGGGGGCATCTTTGAGGTCTATGTTGGTCATATCATAGAAAAAGAAAAAAGTAACCCAGGTCTCGCTTATTAAAAATTAACAAAATAATTTTATAGTCTACGAAAAAGAGACTTTTTCTTGTCAAAATCAAAATACAGTTAATTCCCTTCTGTGTCTGACATTTTAGGCCCTCAGGCATATATTATTATAATATATATTATATATTCATTATTGTGGGTAAGTTCTTGCTGTCTCCCAGAATTCTCTATTAAAGGTAGGTATCCTAAAAGAGAAAAGAGTAAAGTTTTTGTCTGCTTTTTTTGGGTGATCAAATCTAGTTCCTTTTGGATAGTCAGCTAAAGTTTTAAAATGTCTTGCTTGTTTTACTTATTTTTTTAAGGGAGATATGACAAATAGAATTATAGCCTGGAACCTGCCTAGCATAGAGATACTGAAATAGGAACTTCTGTCCAAATTGGGGAAAGAATAGGAGGGTGCAGGGGCTAGGGAAAGTGGATCTGCCTGCAGGAGTGGGGAGACAGGTGTCACGGAATAATTTGGGGAATTTGCCCCAGGCAGGGAGCCTGCAAGTTTTAGACAGGCTTGGGGGAGAGCTGCCAGAAAGCACCGGCCCAAATGTCATTGAACATTTCTCTGGTCTCTAGGTTCTACGAGGACAGCAACACTTGGGATGTGCAGCAGCAGTTTTTATGGGGGCCCGGCCTCCTCATCACTCCGGTTCTGGCCGAGGCAAGTGTTCCCGCCAAGACACACTGGTGGTCTCTGGTCTTGCTCCTGGTAACTCCAGACTCCTCTCTTCTTGGAACCATTTGTCCTCTTTCTATTCCAAACCCATTTCCAACATCTGTGGCTGGGGCAGCCTTGAAGACCGTGTGTTGGAGTTTGGGGAAGATGGGTATCTGATGGGTACACATTTTTGTCTCTAGAAGTCTTTTGTCCTTGACCAAGTTTCCAATCAGTATAGAAGCATCTACGGGTGACTCGGTTTAAGAATTGTCCTATGTGTTGTCAGAGTCTCATAACAGATCATGACTTGTTCCAGGATGCAGAGGCAGGAGGGAGCAGTGACCCAGCACTCACTCTAAGGTCAGGGTGATCTGGGTGTGTTTGTTGTCTCTGCCACTTGGTGCCAGTGCCATCTGGGGGAAATTATGTGCCGCTTCCTCAGCTGTAAGATGAGATAATAATAGTATGTATCACTGGAGACTATTGGGAAGATTAAATGAGGTACGCAGTGTGAAGCTGGAATTTTTTTTTCATTTTTCAAAATCGCACCCTCCAGCCCCGCCCTCTCAAGCCCAGCTTCACAGCGCTGATGGCTCACGGCTCTTCACGTCCCTTCCTCCAAGCAGAACTTGCCTCTCAACCAGTGAAGGGAGTCCCAGATTCTCCTGGTTCTTGTTTCATCACTTCTATGCACCGTCGTGTCCTTCTTCCTGTTTTCCACCTGGCTGCAGTTGACTCTGCTAACTGGTCTGGTTTGTGTCTAGAGAGGCTGTATTAGTTTCCTGTCGCTGCTGTAACAAACTACCACAAATGCAGTGGCTCATAACAACAAAAATCTATTATCTTACATTTCTGGAGGTCGGAAGCCCAACATGGGTCTCACTGGCCTAAAATCACTATGTTGGTGGGGCCGGTTGCTTCTAGAGGCTCTAAGGGAGAAATCCATTTCCGTGCCTCTTCCACCTTCTAGAGGCTGCCCGCATTCCTTGTTCTGTCTCCCTGCCTCGCTGTCATCACATCTGCTTCTGTGCCTCTAAAGCTGGAATTTTTACCACAACACCTATTTCAATACTATGATTATTATTCCTAATATGGTCCCATCTGGGATTTTTCTTTAAGTGGCAAGGTTATTGCCTCTGTTAGAAGAAAAGCACAAGTTGGTAGAGAAAAGAAAGGCCATTTATGCATTCTCAGTATGTGATTAAGAAGTTTTATCCCCTTCAGAGGCTGGGCCATAAAGGACAATAGTTTGTTTTAATTTCAGGGTGCAGAGAAAGTGACAGCATATGTGCCTGATGCCGTCTGGTATGACTATGAGACTGTAAGTAGCTTTGACTTTTCTTAAACTCTTCAAGCTGCATAGACAAGATACGTCTGGGTAGACAGAAACATCTATCCATGCACTGAGGAATGTTTCTGTCGTGTTTGCAGTGATTTCATAGCAGAGTCAATAAAGTGAGACGAAGTCACTTGACATCAGTCATGATGAAATCTGAAAAAGATACTTTCATATACTTTATTCAGCAGCAAGATAAAGATGGAAGTAGAATGTCTCATGGGCAAATATTGGGGCCGATGGACAATTTGAGCCTGGTTATAAGTGAGATTCTTGTTCAGAAAACTATCAGTTTGTATGATGTATGTCAAATAGCCTCAGCGTGATATATGTTCCCCAGGCGCCCAGCTGATCACAAAACCCATTGTTCTTAAATTCTTTTCCTTTTCTTGCTTGATGCCTGACTAGATAGCAATTCAACTAGGTGGGAGAAGGAAAGAGCTGGAGATAACTCCGCGTGTGGTTAAGAGGTAGCGGTGATGTGCTCATGCCACTGTGTTTGATTTGTCTATGTGCGTCAGGGGGGCCGAGTGAAATGGAGGAAGCAAAAAGTGGAGATGGAACTTCCTGGAGACAAAATTGGACTTCACCTTCGAGGAGGCTACATCTTCCCCACACAGCAGCCAGCCACAACCACTGTGGCCAGGTATAGCATGGCTGGGAGTTTCCTTTAAGGGGGAGGCTGACAAACCTAGTTGTTTCTGTTCCCATCTGTTGCCCATGTAGAAGATGCTGAAGCATTATGTGGAATGTAGGGAGGAAGGGCACGTGTGTGTGTGCGTGTGCGTGTGTGTGTGTGTGTGCGTGTGCGTGTGCGTGTGCGTGTGCGTGTGTGCGTGTGCGTGTGTGTGTGTGTGTGTGTGGTCATCAAACTCTGTTCCCTGGATTTCTGTGGGCCTCTTCTGGGGAAGCTGTGATTTAGACTGCATCCAGATGGATTTTGAAAGACCTTAATCCTGTCCTTCCTTAACCCCCCGACTTAACCCCCCCCCGAGGGTGGTGAACCTTCCTAGTTTTCCTAGGAATATGTCAGTTTTAGCCCTGAAAGTCTCATGTTTTGGGAAACATCTCAATTCCGGGCAAACGGGGTCTGTTGATCACTCCACCTGCCTTTATCAGACCATCATTCTACCATGCTGTGCACTCGACTCCTCATTCTCATTTCTAGGGAGTGGGGTCCACTTTCCACTCCCCTATAATCTCAATTTCCTGTTTCTTTCTTCCCACTGAGCCATTTCTTTCTTGTGATGCAAAACGGGGTTCAAAAATTACTTCCTGTGCACTTCAAATCTCCTTCATGTCACTCATTTCTCCTTGATGATTCTTTGATGCTCAAATTATAGACTCCATCTGTACTAAAGAGGCACACATTCACATCTGTGTCTCTAAATGTATCAGCTAATCTGCTTTTAATAGATGTAGTTTTTTGGAGGTTAGAAGTCTTTTTCTTTTGAACCTTCCTTACTGCCATAATTTTTCAAGTTTAAACTTTTGTGATACTGATGGAAAATACTTATATATCCAAATACCACCTGGGTTCCTTTTCTCTAACTATTCAGCTTCATGCTGTTCTGCACACTGATACCAAAATTGTCTTTCCAAAGTGAAGATCTCAATTTGTTGCTTCCCAGGTTAAAGTCTAAATTCTATCATTAGTAGGTTGTTCAAGGCCAATCATAATCTGGTTTCAAGTTAACCTGTGTCTCCTGACACCTTACCACACACCTATAGAACAGCCATGCCAAAAATCTTGTTATTCTCTAAAGATACTCATCTATTTCCCTGCATCTGGGCTTCAGCACTTCTTACCCTTTTCAGCATTCTTTGCCTGATACATTCTTAATCATATTCCAAATTACACTCTGATTTCATCTGCGAGAAATCTTCCCCAACAATTCCAGCAGAGGGTGTGCTGCCACTTCCAACTTTCTGGTCATTTTTTAATACATTTTTTTCCCTTAATATTGTTAAGTATTTCAGTCATAGTTATTCTATACTTTGTAACTGAAAATTCTATTATCTAAAATCCTTAGTGGAATCTAAATCTATTGTTAGTTGTTTTTGCCAACTTTCTTTCATGTTGGCTTGTTACCTCGTGCATTTAGTAATTTTTTGGTTTTCCGAATGTGGTGATCTCAAGGATCCAAATAGGTCTCACTCGCCCAGAGGGGATCAGCCTGCTCTTTGGTTGCAAGCCAGGACTGCTGTCAACTTGGGTTTCACGTTAGCACCCTTCAGGGACCATGTGTTTAATTTATCTAGGGCCAAGTAGTATTGAAGTGGGTGAGTCCTTAAGAGTATGCAGTGTCCTCAAGAATATCTAGGCCACCTACTGCTTCAAGTGTCACTGTGGACTCCTGTAAGGATTTTAACTTTTGTGCCACTCTTTACTTTCTGTTTGGACTATTTGGTGACTATGTTTAATCTTTCTTACCATATTTAAGGTCATCAATGTCGTTCTGGTCTATTTGTTTTTGTATCTCTTAGACTTCCTAGCAATGAAAGCTACTCAGTACATGCGTGTTAAGTGAAAGCAGGTGATTTTGTTGACCCTGGAACCTGGCTGGCACAGGGCACAGTGGAAGGCTGACCTATGAAAGAATATAATAGGGAGTGTGAGGGATGCAACAGGCGTAGGAAATCGGGAGGTGGTCTAGAGGAGGGGCGGAATAAGGGGAGATTTAAATGCAGCTGCTCCTTCTTTCTCCCTCTTTCTCTATGTGCATCTATTTTAGCATCTTTTGAGTAGTGTTTTGTGTTTTATATTCTGAGTTATAAAGCAGATAATTAGAATGTTCTCTTTTTCTCTCTCGAAATGAACTAATAATAAATAATCAAATTAGGAAATTGCCATTATATAGATGGACCTTGTTGTATTTTCTTGCTTTCTGAGTCAACATGGTTCTTAGGCAGGGAACAAATATATCCCCCTGACTGCAGTTAATACTTCTCCTGCATGTATCAGCTGTAAAATGATTAGGCTGAACCAATTATTGTCTCCGATTTCTTTCTCTTCTAATAGTCTGTATTCAAAATAATAATAGCATCAGCAGGTTTTATTGTAGCTATTGCAGTGATTCTGGTGATTAAATTCTTGCCTCCTTCATAGATGTTTATTGCTAATGTTTGGAGTGGTGCTGTCGCCTGTGACATTACCCATTCTAGAAAGTGATGCCCCTGTTGCTTTTGCCTTTGTGCCTGAAGAAAAGCAGAGCCATCTGCTGCTAGTGACCTGTCCCATTTGAAATCTGATAGAATCCTTCACAGCTCATTTAGCAAAATTCTTTGAGTCCCAAGTCTTTGCCTCTCACATAAATCTTGTTTCTCACAGTCGAAGGAACCCTCTTGGTCTTATCATTGCCCTGGATGACAACAAAGAAGCAAAAGGCGAACTTTTCTGGGATGATGGGGAAACGAAAGGTGAGCACAATGTTGCCGTTTCCAAACCTGCATCTTCGAGTTACTCCTGCTGGTCATTCAGCGGTGGGAGAAATCTCACCAGGCCCAGTAACATTAATCACTCGAGAGGAGAATTTTGATTTCGGTTGTGCTGTTCAGGAATAGTGGTAGTTGGACCACAGGTGGAAGGAAAACACATCTCTACGTCTTAGAATTCTCCCGCTGGCCAGCTGCATATATAGGCTCTCATTGTATTATCAAAGGGCACCTGAAAGAAATGTTTTCTAGACTGTTTCTGCCATTCAGTGCACACATCTTCCCTCCAAGTACTTATGAACAAACGTGGATGATGTGTAAAACCTACCTGTGCTAGTCAGGCAGTGAGAAGACACCTTTCTAGTGCACCCGAATCTAGCCATGCTTCTTAATCTGTCTCCAATACATTAAAGATTCTTGTGGCTCAAGCTTAGGAAATAGCTTCGCTTAAGGCATATGCCTTGGAAGCACTTGGAAGGGAACCTTTTCAAGGTTAAGGTAGGAAGGAGAAGTGAAAACAGTGTCTTGGCCTTGGACACTCTCTCTCTAATCTTGTCATTCTCAACATGTAGCTTCAAGGAGTGCCAGGATGAAATCTGTCCTTCTGTAGTGGGCAGGCCAGAGTCTGACTTGTTTTAATCTCACTTTCAGATACTGTGGCCAATAAAGTTTACCTCTTATGTGAGTTCTCCGTCACCCAAGTGAGTAGTATATTTTTATGAATCTTAAGTGTGGGCTTTTGTCTGACCGTTAGCTCATATGTGTTTGTGTATGTGTGTAATTTTATTTGTAGCTTCATTTATGACAATAGGTGACCACATTTCAGTTTATGACTTAACACCTAATAATTGAATCATTCATATTAGTAAAAAGAGGCAATGATATGGATAAATCAAAGCAGTCTTTTTAAATGAAGTTTTAAAAAATTTCTCTCTCTGTATGTGTGTTTCTCTCTCTCTCCTTTTTCCGCCCCCCTCAGGGGAAAAATAAGTTTGTACTTGAGCACACATTAGTAGAGACAGCTAAGAGCCATTTGGAGCGGTTTTGAGTATCCGGTCTAGGATGAAGTATTGGAGTGATTTGAGAATCTGTGTATTTAAGGCAGATCTTTGTACTTAACTGTTTTGCAGAACCGCTTGGATGTGAAGATTTTGCAATCAACCTACACAGACCCCAATAATTTAGCATTTAAAGAGATTAAAATCCTTGGGACCCAGGAACCTACCAATGTTACAGTGAAACACAATGGTGTCAAAATTCAAGTTTCTCCTAATGTCACTTATGATTCTAACCTCCAGGTAAAACCCCATTTTGTTGAGATAGTTTGTAAAGAATTCTTCATCGCTTATGATGTTCCTTCTTGCCAAGGTTGCATGGGTTTCTTTTTTTTTTTTTTTTTTGCGGTACGCGGGATGTGGGATCTTCCCGGACCGGGGCACGAACCCGTGTCCCCTGCATTAGCAGGTGGTCTCTCAAGCACTGCGCCACCAGGGAAGCCCTGCATGGGTTTCTGAAGGACCAGAGCACACTCTGAAGACTGGGGTGGGGAGTCAGAGGGTTAGGACAGAAAAAAATAAAGAGTGGGCCAGAGCTGGGATTAACAAAGGAGCTGCTGAGACATGGGAGGAGATAAACTGGTCCTTTCATCTTTATTCCCTTATCTGTCCCTCAGTCTTCTGTCCTCTCTGACTCGAACAGAAGAAGAGCGAAGTCAGGAGTGTCGGGAACAGGATTGGAGGAGAACCGGGTCTGAAAGCTGCTGATTGATTGATGCTAGAAGGGTTGAGGTGGGAGGTGGGATTCCCATTCATTAAAATTTCGAGGTGCTTTTTTTTTTTTTCTCTTACTGTATTGAGCTATATAGATTCTCACTCCAACACATACATTTTTAGGAAATATTTTAAGTCAAAGAATTGGATAAGCTTAGCTAATGGATACTCACTTGGTTAGGTGATAATAATAAAATAATTTTCCTCCCTTTTAATGAGGCCTGAAGTTGCTGGATAGGCTGTAACCAGCTCGTCTGAAATCTTAGTATTATGAGGAATCCTTTCCCCCAACACCCCCTGCTACAGGTGCTCCAAATGATCTGGGATTGGGAGCTGCTGGGTCAGCGTGGTTTGTGAGGGACCCTCCAAATTTGGAGAAAATAAGTAAATTTAATCTTCTACTATAATGATATATTGGTTGCATTTGACATTTTGTCTTGACAACATACATTGAGGGTGCATACATTATAAAGTTAGAAATAAAGTATTATATGGCTAGTTGTGTGTACAGCAAAGTGCAAGCCATTTGAAAGATGCACATATAAAAATAAACTAATTAAATGTTTGATAAATATATTAATAAATATACAACCAAAGGAACTCTTTTATTGTTTGAATTTAGGTAGTGGAGAAACATATGAAACTATTGGGAAGGGGACAGGCAACCCAACCCTGTAGGAAATGTTAGTATATATTCTGCCCAATTTCATGTTCAAAGCTTAACGGAGTCATTGAGCAAAGCTTTGGAGACATCAGGGCTAGAGGTGGACCTTGAAAGACGGTACATCTGGTAGAGATTTGTTCAGCTGCAAGTGACAGGAGACTCAGCAAAATGGTATTTTAAACAAATTGGGATTTTTTTCCTTTATGGGACTGGAAGTTTAGGAAGTAGTCAGTTGCTGGCATTGGTTCAGTGGCTCAAGGTTGTCAGGGTTGAGGTCTTGTCTTCTCTTGTGATTAGAAATGGTGGCTTAATTCCAGTCACTCTAGCCTTGTTAGAGAACAAATAAAAATAAACAAAGAAGAAGAAGCTGGAAGGAAAAGGGAAAGGTGAAGGTGAAGGGAAGGGAGGGGCAGGCCCTTAAATCAAGAAAGAAATACTTGGCCAATGGACTTGCACTTACCTATTAATGGCCACAGCTGTGTTACATGGCTTCAAAAAAATAGTTCTTAATCGAGAACTTTAGTGCTCTAAACTGAAATAGTAAGAAGGGAGTTTTACAGAGGGCAGGCAGCTAGCAGTAAGTTCCCCAGATAAGCACCATTTTCCTAGAAAGGGCGTTTGCTTAGATAAAGCAGTCAAGGTGGAAGTATCAGAATAAGCCAGTCTCGGGACTAAGAATAGCCTTCTGTTAGTCTGTGAGTACCGAATAACTAGAATGGGTAGGATCCACTTTTGGAAGGGGCTCAGTTTAGACAGATTAACTTGTGGTCAGATTTTGGAGGGTTTTAGGTGCCAAAATAAGAAGGATCTGATCTGATTCTCAAAGGGTCTCATATTGATCCTTGAATCAATATGTGCCGTTGTGAGAGCGTTATTCTGGGGTGGGGTTTGAGGTACAGGGAAGAGCAAGATGAATGTAGACTGGGGAGAGACTGGAAGAAAGATGATAATCCTTAGCATGAGATTTTATGCCTCTGGACAAATGAGAACTTTCACTGTGGAAATTACTAATTAAAGAGGAGATGACCGTAAGAAAAACACATAGAAAAATATTAAATGTTTGAATTAGGGAATGGGACTCAAAGAAAATTTCAAGTCTTGAGGCTCTGGGCTTGGGGAAATGAAGAGGTTGGGATGTTAGAAATGGAAGGAAATGTAATGATTTTGCCAACTCACCAATTTTGCAGTTGGTGAAACTGAGACCCGAGGAATTGAGATAGTTTGTCTAAGTTTCCACAGTGGAATGGAGGGGAGAACCCAGGCCACACATGATTCTTATTTCTGTGTTCTTGCCCCTACTCCAGACCAATGGGGAATGCTGTTTGGGGAATGGAGGACAAAATGATGAGCTCAGTATGGGGTGACACCACGTGCTTGTGTGTGCTGTGCTACAAGGGGGCTGCAGAAGAGAGCCTTCCTGACAAAATAAGGAACAGAAGAGGAGTCGGGGGAGGAAAGAAAGGGGTGATTACAGAAGGTTGTAGTTGACCTGATTCTTTTCAAAATGTTATGTACAAATTCTGATAGAATTGTGCCATTTCCCCTGTGGTTACTGGTTAGAACTCTGCCCTCTCTCTCTTTGTGTAAGCTCCAGTGCTGTGTTGCTTAGATTGTTGGGAGTCTGGTCTGATTTCTATTTTCTTTCCTAAAAGAAGTTTCAGACCTTACAGGGTCTTTGTCCTGAGGGTACATTTGCTTGATACTTTCCCATTCTTACAGGTGGCCCTTATCACAGAAATTGATCTTGTCCTGGGAGAAATATACACGGTGGAGTGGGATGTGAAGATAAGGGATGCAGAAAAAATAGACTGTTATCCTGATGAGAATGGTGCTTCTGCAGAAAACTGTACTGCCCGCGGCTGTGTCTGGGAGGTAACCATAGTGACGGTGTTAATGTACATTAAAATCCCAGGATATTGAATATAGTTCCCTGTGCTATAGAGTAGGACCTTGTTGTTTATCCATCTTCTACATAACAGCTTGTATCTGCTAGGCCCAAATTCACAATCCATCCTTCCCCCACCCCCCTCCCCCTTGGCAACCTCAAGTCTGTTCTTTATGTCTGTGAGTCTGTTTCTGTTTTGTAGATAGGTTCGTTTGTGTCATGGTTTAGATTCCACATATAAGTGATATCATATGGTATTTGTCTTTCTCTGTCTGACTTACTTCACTCAGTACGATAATCCGTGGGTCCATCCATGTTGCTGCAAATGGCATTATATTTCAGTCTTTTTTATGGCTGCGTAGTATTCCATTGTGTGTATGTACCACATCTTCTTTATCCATTCATGTGTTGATGGACATTTAGGCTGTTTCTATGTCCTGGCTATTGTGAATAGTGCAGCTATGAACATAGGGGTGCATGTATCTTTTTGAATTGTAGTTTTGTCTGGGTATATGCCCAGGAGTGGGATTGCTGGATCATATATCAACTCTATTTTTAGTTTTTTGAGGAACCTCTATACTGTTTTCCACAGTGGCCACATCAATTTACATTCTCACCAGCAGTGTAGGAGGGTTCCCTTTTCTTCATACCCTCTCCAGCATTTGTTATTTGTAGACTTTTTAATGATGGCCATTCCTAACAGTGTGAGGTAGTACCTCATTGTAATTTTGTAAAATCCTCTACACTTAATCTACAATTTCACAAGCATAGCACCAGCGCCTATATCACTACTTAAAATCCATAGAAAGGACAGACTTCCAAAGTAACCTGAGTTTTTATCTGGATGTGACGAATAGGTAAGGATGGGAGTGGGACTTTTTTTTACACATATTTTACATGGAGACCAGGAATGAAAACTGATGTCACTACCAAAGAGTATATAAGAAAATGACTGGTTTTATCTTTATCTCCCTGCAAATTGCCTTTTCTAGCCCCTTTATATCTGATCATCTTAGAACTCATGCCGAGCTGGATTTGGCTTTACTTTTCAGGTATCCGGTTCTCCTGGAGTCCCTTTTTGCTATTTTGTCAATGATCTATACTCTGTCAGTGATGTTCAGTATGACTTACATGGGGCCACAGCTGTGCTCTCCTTAAAGTCTTCGTATGCCTCCTCTTTGCCCTCCGTACCCGTGAAGTCCCTCCGTCTGAATGTGACCTACCATAAGGATACCATGCTGCAGTTTAAGGTATGTGTTTACAGTATACGTGTCAAGTACCTACTTGGCACTTTTCATTTCCATTATTCTTTGCTAGTCAAGGTTACAGAACCCTGAAATCAGTCTGCTCTTCTAAGTTAGCCATGCTACAATATACTAGATTATTATCCTAAGAGTAATTGGAGACCATTGATGGAACAGTGACACCTGTTCTAAATTGCACTTTGAAACGATTGCTGTGTCTACTGTAAGGAAAGTGGTTGGGAGGTCAAGAGTGAAAAAGGAGAGACAAGTTAGGAGGCTACCAGTTAGGAAATCCAGATGAGGGACTGAGCTTAAACGAGGTACAGAAAGGAGATGGAGAAGTGGACATCTTTGAGAGAGTGACAAGTAGCATTATGGGATCTGGTGATTAATTACAAGTAGTCTATGAGGGAGAGAGAAGCATCAAGACGATTACCATGTTTCTAGCTTATGTCTTTATATGGATGGTGGTGACATTAACTGGGATGGGAAAACTGAAAAGGTTTGAGCTTAGGCAAAATAAAATGATGAGTTCAGTTCTGAACACTGAATTTGGGATATATGAAATACCTACAAGAGTGTACTGATCTCTTTCTCTCCCATGATTTAATTACATCTCAGGACAAGCGATGGGCTGTTTTTGATATCTTTTTCGCTGTTGAATTGTAAGTTTCTCAAGGACAGGAATTTGTCCCTTCATCTCTGTGTTCCTGAAATGTAACACAAAGCTTAGGAGATAGTAAGTTCTCAAAAGTTTATTGAGAGAATAAACGAAAGACTCAGGCCAGTGTGGCATTGCTTGAAATGTTCTTGACAATCTGATATCAACCTGGACAGTGAGCTCTTCCACATCTTCTAATGTAGGGATGAAACTCTTTTATCTTTCTATCCTCACTGTAACACTGGCAAGTGGTAAGCGCCTAATGGGTTTGAAATAAAGGAACCTGATCAAGTTCCCAGGTTTAATTCTTTCCTGTTCTAGCTCCCGATTATGCAGCAGCCTCTCCAAAATACTTGCCTCTTTCTTTTAATTCTCTGTGCCTTTGCATTTATATCTCTGCCAGGAAGCACTTGATTTTCATTCTGTGCTTGTTTAATGACTGAAAATCTTTTTAAGACTCAGCCTTTTCCCTCATGAAACTGTCTCAGTCTTCCAGAAACATTGTTAGGCATTTCCTTTCCTGTAACCTCACAATACTTCTGTATAGCTCTACGTTAACATGTATCTCTCAGGTAGTGTGGGCACCTCTCTTTCACTTTCCATTAGTATGTGGACTTCTTGAAAGCAATAACTGTGTCTTACTCAGTTTAGTGATCCTTGTGTCTAGTACAGCATCAGGTAAGAATATAGTAGGTACTCAGTGAATCAGTGTAGACCCCATTTTTAACAAGGACATCTATGATTATTTTAATCAAGTAGAGTTCATGGGGGTTTTTTTTGATTTTTTGTTGTTTTTTTTTTTACATCTTTATTGGAGTGTAATTGCTTTACAATGGTGTGTTAGTTTATAACAAAGTGAATCAGTTATACATATAACAAACAAAGTGAATCAGTTATACATATACATATGTTCCCATATCTCTTCCCTCTTGCATCTCCCTCCCTCCCACCCTCCCTATCCCACCCCTCTAGGTGGTCACAAAGCACCGAGCTGATCGCCCTGTGCTATGCGGCTGCCTCCCACTAGCTATCTATTTTACGTTTGGTAGTGTATATATGTCCATGCCACTCTCTCGCTTTGTCACAGTTTACCCTTCCCCCTCCCCATATCCTCAAGTCCATTCTCTAGTAGGTCTGTGTCTTTATTCCTGTCTTACCCCTAGGTTCTTCATGACATTTTTTTTCCTTAAATTCCATATATATGTGTTAGCATATGGTATTTGTCTTTCTCTTTCTGACTTACTTCACTCTGTATGACAGACTCTAGGTCCATCCACCTCATTACAAATAGCTCAATTTTGTTTCTTTTTATGGCTGAGTAATATTCCATCATGTTTTTTGGGGGGGATTTTTTTTCAGTTCAGAAATGTTTTCAGGTACTCACATACAGTCACACACCCACACACAAAGTAATAAAGAATATATTCATAAATTCCAGACTGATTTCCCAAGGTAGAACCAATATCAAAGGAATGTGTTTATGTAATACAGGCTTTAAAAATGAGATATGACAGGGGCTTCCCTAGTGGCGCAGTGGTTGAGAGTCTGCCTGCTAATGCAGGGGACATGGGTGCGAGCCCTGGTCTGGGAGGCTCCCACATGCCGCGGGGCAACTGGGCCCGTGAGCCACAACTACTGGGCCTGCGCGTCTGGAGCCTGTGCTCCGCAACAAGAGAGGCTGCGATAGTGAGAGGCCCGCGCACCGCGATGAAGAGTAGCCCCCGCTTGCCACAACTAGAGAAAGCCCTCACACAGAAACGAAGACCCAATACAGCAAAAATAAAATAAATTAATTGATAAACTCCTACCCCCAACATCTTCTTTAAAAAACAAAATGAGATATGACAGACTCAGATCAAAATAGTAAATGTGACGTTGTTCTTTGATTTGTTAATTAAATTTCCAGTATCATGAGCTTAAAGAAGACAAATGTAGTGTTCAGACTCTTTGTCAAAGACATCAAGTTTCTGCTAAGAGTGTAGGTTTCAGGACAACTATACTTGCCTAAAATCTGTTTCCTCTGGTCCTAGATTTATGATCCCAACAACAACCGGTATGAAGTTCCAGTCCCTCTCAACATACCCAGGGTTCCATCCAGCACCTCTGAGAGTCGACTTTATGATGTCCTCATTAAGAAGAATCCTTTTGGGATTGAAATTCGCCGGAAGAGTACAGGCACTGTAATGTAAATGGCTCTTAGTCTGACTTGGAATTGATGATTACCTGTATCATTGCCAGGTCCATTGTCCTTGGGGATATCATGCTCAAAGCAACACACTGTCCATTTCCAGATTCATGAACAAGTTATTTCCTTCTGTTCTTATGAGAAATCTTTAGTGCCCTGGGAATAATTCCTGAGGCAGCTGCATGTACCTAGGGATTCATTCAACAAATGTTTATGGGGTGTCTTCTCCATAGTACATGGTTATAGAAGATGAGGTCTTTCTTTTTATGACAAAAAATACTAAGGAAATAACAAAAATAATTTAAGTTAAAATATGTAGCGGTTTAGATAGTGACAACTGCTATGCAGGAAAAAGAACAGGGTAATTGATAATTGTGGGGAGGTTACTGCTTTGATACTGTGGTCAGAGGTGGTCTCTCCAAGGAGGTGACATTTTAAGTAGGACCTGGATGAGCAGAAGCAGCCTCCCCCATGGAGATGGGGGAGGAGTGAGAACACTTCAAGCAAATTGAGTAGTCAGTGCACAGACCAAGAAACAGGAGCAAACTTGCCTTATTAAGGGGAAAAAAGTCCAATGTGGTGGCAGTAGTATCGTAAGTAAGGAGGTGAGTGGGGGGAGATGAGGCTGGGGTCCAGGTGGCTTCAGATCAGGAATGGCCTTGAAGACGTCACAAGATGTTTCAATGAGAATCACTGAAGAATTGCAAACAGGGGTTGACATGATGTGAGATGCTTAAAAAGTAATCATTCTGGATGCTGTGTAGAAAATGGACTATAGTGGGGCAAGGGTGGAAACTAGGCCTGCTGTGAAGTGTTGGCAGCTGAGATGGTGAGACTGATTGGATTTGGCATTCTGGAGGGACCACTAGAAGGAGGTAGTGATAGAGGAAAATAGAAGAAAGAACTGGCTCCTGGGCTTGTATAGCAAGGGAGTCTCTGATTGTTTTAATCGTATAGACTTTATGTTTTGTGTGGGAGGTCAACAGGGAGGTTCTGGGTGGGAGGAGGAAATCAAGAGTTCAATTTCCCTGAGAAGTCAGTTGCTTGAAGCTATTAGAACAGCCCATTTCTTTTGCAAACGTACCCTTTTGTGTTGCAGTTGGGACTCTCAGCTCCTTGGCTTCACCTTCAACGACATGTTCATCCGCATCTCCACGCGCCTCCCCTCCCAGTACCTCTATGGCTTTGGGGAAACTGAGCACACAGCCTTTCGAAGAGACTTGAACTGGAACACGTGGGGAATGTTTTCCCGAGACCAGCCCCCGGGGGTAAGGGCAGAGCATTTGGGATCTGTGTCTTTGCCTCTGTCCACCCACACTGTGTATGCTTCATATTTCATCTTTCCAACACTCAACCTGGATGGTCACATTCTGCTTTTAGGCAAGTAGGCCAATTCTCGGGTTTCTTTGTTTCTTATGTGTTTATTTCACAGAGAAGACTAGACACACCTTATCAATCAATTTGTTGAGTTTCTTTCTCAATCTCTGTCTTTTTTCCCCCTTTGTCTTCTAACCTCCTGCCACTTTTCCCCATGACTCTCCCAGTACAAGAAGAATTCCTATGGTGTCCACCCCTACTACATGGCACTGGAGGAGGATGGCAATGCCCACGGGGCCCTGCTGCTGAACAGCAACGCCATGGGTAAGATGATGCTGGCATCTCCCCTTATTTTTGTGAATCAGTCATCCTTGAGGAACTTTAGAATGTGTTTGATCATGTGGCCCCGAAGTCAAAATTATTATCTTGTGGAGAGTGCTTTTTATTTTTTTTCTTCATTCTCTTTAGCAGTTCTGTTTATT
Source organism: Delphinus delphis (assembly GCF_949987515.2). Lineage (NCBI taxonomy): Eukaryota > Metazoa > Chordata > Mammalia > Artiodactyla > Delphinidae > Delphinus > Delphinus delphis. Next base: position 94,983,272 of record NC_082691.1, read on the forward strand.
TCAATTCAGTAACGTGTAGTAATAAGAATTAACTCTTATTTGGCATAAACAACGTAAGAAGGGGTAGCAAAACCAAGCAAGTCCCAAGTATCCTGGAGGTCAGCCAGTGGGAGCCACTAATATAATCTGAATTAGTGATGAAGCTGGGGGTCAGAGCACTCACTCTGGGGGTACGAGGGTGTAAAGAAAATTTGCGTGGTATATTGGAAAGGGGGTGGAAAATCAGGAAGTGGGGTTAAAAAGCATGCTTGTGAAAACTGGTGAAATCTGAATATGGCCTCTACCTGAGTTAATAGTATTATATCAACATCAGTTTCCTGGTTTTGACAATGTACAATGGTTATATAAGAAGTTACCATTGGGGGAAGCTGGGTGAATTGTCCAAGAATACTCTTAGTACTATTTTTGCAACTTCTTGTAAGTTTTAAACTATTCTGAAATAAAAATGTTAATAACAATTCTAAAAGAACAGAAAGACAAAACATATAATAAGGTAATAAGTGCATGAAAGGGAAGAAAATCCAGGCGCAGATTACCCTGCAGACCTTCACTTAACTTTTTAAATTCTCTGTAGGCATAGTACAAAATACCTTCTCTCAGTACTCTACAATAAGGAGGCATAGGAAGAGGGAGAATGTATGAATTTCAGGGGTAATTTCTCACTTGAAGGTTTCCATATTGATTGGTATTTTCCTACATTTCCAGATGTGACATTCCAGCCCTTGCCTGCCGTGACATACCGCACCACAGGAGGAATTCTGGACTTCTGTGTCTTCTTGGGGCCAACTCCAGAGCTTGTCACTCAGCAGTACACTGAGGTAGGAGGGAATTCAGCTGGTTACCAAGTATTTATACAGCACATTCTGTAGTTCTTAGATGATAACTAGAATTGTTGGTCTTTCTGGGAGACAGGTAGGCTATAGAATAAGGAACAATAAATACATCCCGATAACCATTATATTCGTAGCCTCTCAGAGCATTGCAGACTAGCAGAAGTATCAAAAGTAGTGGTGCCACTGGTGGTAGTTGGCAGTGAAAGTGGTAATAGTGGTGATGATGGTGATGGTGGTGGTGGTGATGATGGTGGTGGCAGTGAGGGTGGTGGCAGTGACAGTGGTAGTAGTGGCGATGGAGGTAATGGTGGTGGTGGTGGTGATGGTGGTGGCAGTGGTGGCAGTGAGGGTGGTGATTGTGGTGGTGAGGGTTGTGGTGGTGGTGATGATGGCGATGGTAGTAATGGTGGTGGTGGCAGTGAGGGTGGTGGCAGTGAGAGTGGTAATAGTGGTGATGGTGGTGATGGTGGTGGTGGTGATGATGGCGGTGATGATGGTGGTGGCAGTGAGAGTGGTGGCAGTGAGGGTGGTGATTGTAGTGATGAGGGTTGTGGTCATAGTGGTCCCAACAGTTGCTTTGGCAGCAGCAACAAACACAGACATAAAACTTACTATATGTCACTGATATATTACTTGTTGCATGTCAGAGCACTTTACATACGTTAACTCATTCAGTCTTCACAAAAACACTATGAAACAAATCTATTATTATCCTCAATTTACAAGTGAAGAAACAGATATAGAAGAGGCTATTTCACTTTTGCCCAGAGTCACATAGCCAGCAGAGACCGGATCGCATATGGTTACCCAGACATTTTGGTATGTTGCTTCTGAATTTCGTGTTCTTAACCAGTAAGCTGGTCTGCCACTAGGAATGAGAGCAAAATCAGGTTTTCCAAAACTCCTGGGGAGAGAGCTCAAGTCTGGCAGGAAGCTTCCTCCAAGTTATCTCAGTGGCTCTGCATCCTCTTAGTTTCTCTCTGGATTTGAATTTGTTGATTATCTAACTGGGGACACTGGAAAAAATATTCTTATTACTTTGTGTACAACTTTAACCCAGATTCTTCTTCTTAAGGACTAAATTTTCTGTTTATTTTCTAGTTGATTGGTCGGCCAGTGATGGTTCCTTATTGGTCCTTGGGGTTTCAGCTGTGTCGCTATGGATACATGAACGACGCTGAGATTGGTAGCTTGTATGATGAGATGGTGGCTGCCCAGATCCCCTATGTACGTTGTCAGTCTGTGGGGTACTGGCTCTGGGACCGCATGGCCAACCCTTGTCTCTGTATCTGGATTAGTTTGTCTGATTTTTATCAGGTTCTATAAAATTACAAAGTACTTTCTCATACAGTATCACACTCAGCCTCACCCCTACCCAGTAGTAATATAAGGGGGGGGTGTCATTGTCCCCAACTTGAAGAGTCACAGTGATTTGCCAAAGGAAGAGGGCATTGGGTCAGCCCGAGGGCTCTTTCTGCTAGATCATGCTTCCGTTTCTTTCACATGACTTCACAACATCTAGTCAAAAGCATTCTTGCTACCGTAAAAATGTTGCCCAGAGAGTAGTTTTGCTTAATTAAAAGAAATTGACCTGGTTTCCCTGGTGGCACAGTGGTTGAGAGCTCGCCTGCCGATGCAGGGGACGCGGGTTCGTGCCCCGGTCCAGGAAGATCCCACGTGCCACGGAGCGGCTGGGCCCGTGAGCCATGGCTGCTGAGCCTGTGCGTCCAGAATCTGTGCTCCGCAACGGGAGAGGCCACAACAGTGAGAGGCCTGCGTACCGGAAAAAAAAAAAAAAAAAGAAATTGACCCAAATTCAGTCAGACCACTGTGTGTGTAGCTACAACCTCAGTTCCAACGCTTTGCTGGCACTGCAGCCCAGTGTTCCCACAGCTTTGAGCTAATTCCTGGTTGAATGTAGGGATCTTGGGACTGGTTTCCAGAGGAAATAATTATGGAAACAAACTCCACCTTCACTTGAAGATGAGAGGGGTCCACTAATCAGAGAATTGGTCCCATAAACCATTTACATACTTAATTTTATTCTATTGATTTTTCTATTGTTTATGATTGTTCCTACTAACGGAAAGTATAGCATGCAATATTTTATTCTTAATAAGAAAGCTGTGTCTGATAACCCCCAGGATTAGTGATTCCAAAGCAGTTACAGTGGCTTTTGTTTGTTTTGTTTTAATGGGCTTACTATCCACGTTATATTCGTACCGGGTAGTTTATATTATGTTATTTTTTCTGAGTATGAGTCACTGATACCAGGGGCAGCCTCTGGGGATGGGGTGGTGGCCACAATCGCTCCTTATAATGGCCCTTCACAAAGCACTTTCATCTGCTGCTTTCATTTATCTCCACAGCCTTGCTAGTTCGGCATTATCATCCTATTTTTTGCAAATTTAGTTTTTTTCTATTTTACGACTCAAAATTTGAAAATTAGGTGAATTTTCCAGAACCTAATACCTAACAAATAACAGAGGTGGGATTTGAAAGAATCAAAAAGATGCCGACTGAAATTCACCATTGGTTAGTGGAGCGTTGTTCTCACGTAGAACCTGGGCTTTTGCAAGTTTCCTTTGTCCTCCTCCAGGACGTGCAGTACGCGGACATCGACTACATGGAGCGGCAGCTGGACTTCACCCTCAGCCCCGAGTTTGAGGGGCTTCCAGCTCTGATTACTCGAATGAAGGCCGACGGGATGCGGGTCATCCTCATTCTGGTGAGTCCCTGTGTGAATGGGCAGAGTCTGTTTGGAAGAGTGAATGGGATTTGGTGCAGAAAGCTTTATACTTGTGTTTTCTTCCATGCTATGAATAGAGAAGTTGAGGTTCAGTAAGAAAAGTGTATTTCCCTGGATTCACAGAAGCTCTACAGCTCAGGTGGAAGCTGATGGCTCCGCTTTTGAAGAGTTCTCCATTTTTCTACCCTGGCTTTGGTTTTCTCACCTGACCTGTGCTTTGATTTCAGGACCCAGCCATTTCTGGCAACGAGACAAAGCCCTATCCCCCTTTCACGCGGGGTGTGGAGGATGATGTCTTCATCAAAGATCCGAATGATGGAAGCATTGTTTGGGGAAAGGTATGCTCTGAGCAGTGAGCCACTAATCCCCACACTGTTAATGTGTTTGTACATTTTTTTTTTTTCTTTTCTGTTTGGACTCTGAGGTCAGAAGTTGTCATTTTCTCCATCAGTCTTTGTCACCACTGTTAAGGAATTTTAAAGGAATGTTTGTGCATTGTGAGACCCACTTTTCTTTAGATCAGCCCTACAAGAAAATCAAATTATCACCTCTAGGACATGGTTTATAGTTTCTTAGGAAATGCTAAGTAAGAGAGATTATCTAGTGCATTGCTTTTAAACATTTTTCTCTTCACAGGTCTGGCCTGATTTTCCTGATATTGTTATCAACAGTTCTCTAGACTGGGAAAGTCAAGTGGAGGTAAAGGGCCTGTATGGATGTTGGGTGAAATCAGTGTTGCCAGGAAGGTGCAGCCATACTTAGGATACTGGACATCCCCATGGCATGGGCATGGGCGCGAGATGAGGAAACTTACGTAGGGAACATGTCCTGTGTGTCTGTCTGTGTGCCAGTCACTTTACATGCAATATTTTACCCCGGTTGGGAGGTAGATATTATTATACTTTGCATAACTAAGACTCAGAGAGCTTAAATTACTTCTGTCCATGCTTTTAGGTGACAGAGTGGTGATTTCCAATCCAAGGCTTTCAGATTGCAAACATCCATGAAATTTCCACTGAATGATACCTCGAAGAAACAGTGCCTTTTGCCTGAATTAGTGTATTTATTGTTTTCATTATTGTTGTTTTTGCCTTGCGTATCCCTTTTAAACAGTCTCCCACACCTGTCTTCAGTGATTGGGTAATTTTCTCTATACCTCTTTTTTTTCATGGACAGGCTTTTCCATCTTCTCTCTTATAAATCCCCCCATCTTTCCTTGGGTTTCCCAACTTTGATCTTATCTCCCAGTTTCCAGCCATATGTTAAAACTTTCAGTCTTCTGGAAACAGGTTCTTACTTGTAATGGATCTCAGGTGAGGATCCAAGGGAGAGAACCTAGCTTGCTGTAATCTCTGTTGCTTCTCACAGAAGATCACTTGAAGTTTCATGGTCCAGGCAGCCCACATGGACATGGGAATCTGCCAGAGAAGTTCAGGGTCATGGGCTCCTTGACTTTATTTATTTAGTTTTTACTATTTTCCACCAGCTTAACGGCATATAATTGACAAATAAAATTGTATATATGTAAAGTGTACAATGTGATAATTTGATATACATATATATCATGAAATGATTATGAGAATCAGGTTAAGTGACGCATCCATCATTTCACCTAGTTGCCATTGGTGTACTGTGTGGTGAGAATGTTTAAGATCTACTCTCTTAGCAGCTTTTAAGTATACGATACAGTATTATTAACGACAATCGCCATGTTGTACATTAGGCTCCGAAATGTATTCATCTTAGAAATGAAGGCTTGCCACCTTTGACCAGCATCTCCTCATTTCCTCCACCCCCTGACACCCGGTAATCACCACTCTACTCTCTGTTTCTATGAGTTCAACTTTTTTTTTTTTTTTTTCAGATTCCACATATAAGTGAGATCATACAGAATTTGTCTTTCTCTGTCTGGCTTATTTCACTCAGAATAATGCCTTCTAGGTTTATCCATTTTGTTGCAAATGGCAGGTTTTCCTTCTTTCTCATAGCTGAATAATATTCCATTGTATGTATAGACACCACACGTTCTTTATCCATTCATGTGTGGACAGACACTTACGTTACTTCAACATCTTGGCTATTGTGAATAAATGCTGCAGTGAACATGGGAGTACAGATATCTCTTCAAGATGCTGATTTTGCTTCCTTCAGGATATATACCCAGAAGTAGAATTGCTGGATCATACAGTAGTTCTATTTTTAATTTTTTGAGGGAATGCCATACTATTGGGTTGACCAAAAAGTTTGTTCTGGTTTTTCCATAACATCTTATGGAAAAACCCTAACGAAGTTTTTGCTAACCCAGTATTTTCTGTAGTGGCTATACCAATTTATATTCCCCCCAGCAGTGCACAAGGGTTCCCTTTTCTTCACATCCTTGCCAACACTTGTTATCTCTCATCTTTTTCATAAAAGCTGTCCTAACAGATTATGATTGTGGTTTTGATTTGCATTTCCTTGATGATTAGTGTTACTGAGAACCTTTTCATGTACCTGTTGGCCATTTGTATGCCTGCTTTATAATATGTCTGTTCAGGTCCTTTGTCCTTTTTTTTTTTGCGGTACGCGGGCCTCTCACTGTTGTGGCCCTTCCCGTTGCGGAGCACAGGCTCCGGACGCGCAGGCTCAGCGGCCATGGCTCATGGGCCCAGCTGCTCTGCGGCATGTGGGATCTTCCCGGACTGGGGCATGAACCCATGTCCCCTGCATCGGCAGGCGGACTCTCAACCACTGCGCCACCAGGGAAGCCCCTCCTTTGTCCATTTTTAAATCAATATATTTGTGGGTTGTTTTTTGTTTTTTTTGCTATTGAGTTGTATAAGCTTATATACTTCCGATATTAACTCATCAGGTATTTGATTTACAAACATTTTCTCCCATTCTGTAAGTTGCCTTTTCATTTTGTTGATTGTTTCCTTAACTGTGGAGAAGCTTTTTAGTTTGATGTAATCCCACTTGTTTATTTTTGCTTTTGTTGCTTGTGCTTTTGGTGTCAAATCCAAAAAAATCATTGCCAAGACCAATGTCAAGGAGCTTTTTCCTGTGTTTTCTTCTAGGAGTTTTATGGCTTCAGGTTTTCCATTTAAGTCTTTAATTCATTTTGAATTAATTTTTGTGAGCAGTGTAAGATAGGAGTCCAGTTTCATTCTTTTGCATGTGGATATCCATGTTTTTCTTTTTTCTTAGATTCATCCCACCCTCACCCCCCCTGCTGCTTTCCCCCCTTGGTGTCCATACGTTTGTTCTCTACATATCCACGTTTTTCTAACACTGTTAACAGAAGACTGTCCTTTCCCCATTTGTGTTCTTGGCACCCTTGTCAAAGATTGATTGACTGCACATGTGTGGGTTCATTTCTGGGCTTGCTGTTCTGTTCCACTGGTCTATGTGTCTGTTTTTATGGCAGTACCATGACTTTTAAATCAGTATGCTGGGGAGAGGGCCACTTCAGCAATCAAGAAGTTGGCTACCACTGTGTGAGCCCTATAGTGCATCGGCCATTAGAGGCAATACTGCCACCTTGAGGGCATTTGGAAATCTGTGGGACAGTTTTGATTATTGCAAGGGGAGCACCAAGTGACATTTTGTAGGCAGTGACCAGGGATGCCCAATTGCAGGGGATTTTCCACCAAGAATTCTTCTGCCCTAAATGCCAATTGTGCCCCTGATGGGAAATACTTCATTAGGGGGTCGCAATGTTTGTTAGGTAGCACATAAGGTATTCTCAATAGATAGAATGATTTTAACTATTTATATTAATAAGACCCACTTGATGAGATTAGTGGGCCTGAGGCCACTGGATCTGAAGCTTAGATGTTTAATACAGTAAGCCTGGCATGGAGCCTAGGAATTGCATCTTGGTAGCACACAATGGATTGTGGTAAGTAATCCTGGGACCAGACATGCAAGTGGGTACATCATGAATTGAGGACTAGGGAAAGTGAGGACAGAAGCAATGAGGCAAAAGTGGAATGCAGACAGGAGTGAGGCAGAGCCAGTACCTTGGAGAACAGCAGAACATTTTTAATTTCATGGGTAAGGGTCAGAGCACCTTTTAGTGGGGTTAATAAATCATAGTCAAGTTTCTCACTTGTATCTCATTTGGGATTCAGTTATCACTTGGACACGGCTGGTATTGACTCTGTTTATTCCAATTCTCCACTTCCCTCCTCTACCCCATGTTTCTAACCCTGCCTGAGCTGGAGCTCTGTTTCTGGTGAAAGGTTCTATTTTGTTGGGTCCATGTTTCTACCTCCATTTTCTAACAAAAAGGCAACCTTGGCATGCCTCCCTTTCACGAGATGCTCAGTGGTGTGGCTCACTACCTCAGAAGTTCTCTGTGAGCTGGATCCCTGTACACTAATCCATTTCTGGTTTTTTCTTTGTGTTCTTTTTGGCCTTTTTTCTAGACATTTGGATTCCACTTGCCTTTTGCCTATCATGTTTAGGTACTGGAGGTGCCCTAGACCAAGTCCTTTTTCTGTTGTTTCCTCCCCACCCACACTTTTGCCACCAACATTATTTAGCTTTTTAACTCTTGAAATGTACTGATGAACACAGAGGAACCAATTTCCTGAGACATACAGAGGACCATAAAGCTCTATAACAAGCATCGTAGCTATATAGAAATGTAAGAATATTTGCTGTTGCTAAGTGGTGTGAATTTACAATTATGCTCTAAACATTTATCTTATGTCAGCTACTAAGCTAAGCATGGTTGGAGAATACAAAGGTCAACAAGGACCTTGCTCTCAAAGGGGCTATAGTTCAGGAGTTATACCTTGGGTCCATTTTCCAGGTTAAAATAAAGACAGTTTTTATTATTTGAAGAAGATAAGAGAAAGGGGAGTTGAAACTTCCTCTTTCAGTCCTCCCAATTTAGTTGACACACAACTGCACTTTTCAAGTGATTCTGAAACCATAGAAAACCCAGATACATATTAGTTAGATAGTCTTATGTGATAAAATGCAGTCTTACCTCTCACCCTTTTTTCCTACTGGGAATGAGATAGGAGAGGATCAGCTGGGTGTTTCTTTACAACCTGTTGACAGTGCATCTGCTGTCTGCCCCTTTCAAGCTGCAGTCTCCCTGGCTCATGCTTTGTCTTTGAGGAGTGCTCAGGACAGAAGTTGAGGGGTGGGTATCTAACGATGGAAAAAGTGAGTTCGGGGTGTTGATGGCTACCATTCCTGTTGATACAAAGAGGAAAACCGTCCGTGGGTGCTTTCCAAATGATAAGAAGGTGTCTCATTTGTGCTCATTTCTGTTCTTTGAGCTCATTGTATTTCAAATAAGCTAAGAACATTACTTAAGCTCATAACTTTGGATTAACTATCACCACACAGTATAGGCTTCGCATGAGTTAAGCTTTTAGGAAATGCCTGTTTTCTGTCTAATATATTTGTTCGGGACAAATAAATTGTATTTACTTTTTACAGCAATACCGAGCTTATGTGGCCTTCCCAGACTTTTTCCGTAATTCAACCATCACATGGTGGAAAAGGGAGTTGAGAGAAATGTACACCAATCCACGGGATCCAGAGAAGAGCTTGAAGTTTGATGGCATATGGATTGTAAGTGTGTGTGTTTGTGTCTGTGTACATGGGGATAGGTGTGTTTCTATCTCTGTGTGCCTAAGCATATGTATTACTGACCTTTAATCAAAAGGGGTAATCGTCATCCAAGAAAGACTTTGGACATATCAGACTGCAGTTCCTCCAATCTGGAGTGGACCATTCTGATACTCCTCATACCTTGTACCTTGTCTGAAGTTCTTGCTGTAGAATTCCAAGCTGATTACCAGGAATTCCTTGGAACTGAGCCTGCCTCACACCCTGAGTGAGAATTTTTTTTCAAATCCACCAGCCAGTCATTCTGTAGGGCTTAACTGATCTTTCTCAAGCTGGATTTGATGAATCTCCCTGGGCTGGCATCTGTGGAATTACTGGATGGTGAACGATTATTCTCTGCTTCCTTGTCTCTGAGTTAACAGTATATAATTCTTTTTAAAAGTAAAGTATTCCTGTGTTGGACATTTCTAGGATATGAATGAACCGGCAAACTTCGTGAGTGGGGCAGTCCCTCCAGGCTGCAAGGATGCCTGTCTGAACCACCCTCCCTACATGCCATGTAAGGACCCTTGGCCTCCTCTACTGGCAGTGCCATGGCTGCAGGGAATGAGCTGCAAGAGTCCAGCAGCCAGACATTTATCCTGATGTTCAGGGACATCCTGACTGACACTCTGGTTTTGGGGGGACCAAAGACAAACACACTCCAAGAGCTTTACCCAGTTGGGTGTGGGCAAGTTATTGGCCCCTTTGGGTAAGTTTCTCAAATTTTTTTCAAAAAACACTTAACTGTGGTGATGTCTCCGAAGGATCCCACAGGTAGGTGTCTTACTTCTTCAGGCTCATGTTAATCCCTCCACGGGAATTTATTGTGTCACCAGTGGGTGGAAAGTAATGGCCTCACCTTATCATGGAGTCAATGACTTAGGCGTTGTATTTGTGTTCATATCTTGGCTCCGGAAATTATACTCTCTATGAGTTGTGTGACCTTTAGCAGATTACTTGCTATTTTCTAATCTCAGTTTTTTAAACTGTTAAAGGAAGATAATGATATCTTCTCCATAGAACTATGATAAGAATGACATAAAATAACATACATGTTAAAAGCCTAGGTTGGAGCCTGTCACTCAGTAAGTGTTTGACAACTGCGTTCTCCCCCATGCCCCTGCTTTCTCCCGGGGAACCCTCCGGGGCCCTGGATGTTGAAAACACCTGCGAGTGCCATTGTAGCTCAGAGCCGTGCATGTTTCCATGCCCCTGGGGAGGAGAGGGACCCATGCAGGGATCAAGTTAGTCTTATGATCCAGAGTCCGATCCCATGAGGAGAGGTCCAGGATAAACAGGATCAGGCAGGGGTGGATTTCACATCACCAGATCTTTCTCCTCAGATTTGGAGTCCAGGGACAGGGGCCTGAGCAGCAAGACCCTGTGCATGGAGAGCCAGCAGCTCCTGCCTGACGGCTCCCCGGTGCGGCACTACGACGTGCACAGCCTGTACGGGTGGGCCCAGACCAGACCCACGTACGAGTGAGTCATCAACTGCCTTCTCCAGTCGGGCCAGCCTGCAGGGACAGCCAGGGACTGATGAAGCTACACTGCTCGTCCTTTCATTCCCTCTTCCAAGAGTTAAGAAGACTTTAATTACAGCTCTGTCGCAATTCTCATTTATTAAATACTCATGAGCATGGAGCCAGACCCTGTGATCCTAGTTAGCAGGACAGATTTAAATAAGGCGTGGTCCTTATTTAAGTAAGAGACTAATAGTCCTAGTGGAGGAAATACACGTGGAGACATAAGACATCACGCAGTGTGGATGATACTATGATAACTTTACTTATTGTAAGGGAACACAGAGGACTGGATACCTCTTTCCTTTTTTTCAAAAGTGACTCATCTCTATTAGAATTTATTTTTGTCACTCTTGTTGGGTAGCCAACTGGTGTTCTACTTAATTATCACTGTCCCATTTTGTGTGCTCATTCCATATTTAATAAGAAGTATCCTAAGGAAAGCCTTATAAAGGAATTCATCTTCTTCTTTCCCAAATATATAAAACTAAGTATTGAGTAAATAAATAGCAAAATTTAGTGATTACCTATGATTTTTAGGTGATCTGGTGAGTTTATTACATTGTGAAGTGTTTTTTTTATATGAAACACTATAAAACACAATGTAAAGACACAACTTTTAATATTATCACCATGATATGGAGTCAGTCAGTGAGGAACCTCATGGCTTAGATTTCCATATTCCCTTCTGTGACACAGGAGATATTTTGTCACCATGCCCTAGGCTCAGGAGCTCTGGGAGGAGAAGGTTTGTGGCCTTTCCTCACCTGCTGTGCCCTAAATCACCCCCTTGTTCCCCTCCGAGCAGAGCTGTGCAGGAGGTGACGGGACAGCGAGGGATCGTCATCACTCGCTCCACTTTTCCTTCTTCTGGCCGCTGGGGAGGACACTGGCTGGGTGACAACACGGCCGCGTGGGACCAGCTGAGGAAATCTATCATTGGTGTGTGGGCTGCTGGGAGAGGAGAGGAGTTGGGGTCTTCGATCAAGGCTTCTCCAAGGAGGGAAGAGGAGGCAGGTCATGAGTGCCTTGTCTGACACAGCTGTGGTTCTCGTTGCAGGCATGATGGAGTTTAGCCTCTTTGGCATATCCTTTGTAAGTGTCCTTTGGATTACTCCTAATCACCAAGCAGATGGTGATATCTTTCAGAAATCATTAACGGGCCCATTTTATTCTACCCTGTTTCAGACAGGAGCAGATATTTGTGGATTCTTTCAAGATGCTGAATATGAAATGTGTGCTCGCTGGATGCAGCTGGGGGCCTTTTACCCCTTCTCGAGGAACCACAACAGCATTGGGGCCAGGGTAGGACATTGAGCTCAGAGCTCAGAAGTTCTGTGTCACCAGGAACACAGACTCCCTTTTTGAACTACAAGTAATGTAGTCTGTGTTCCCCAAAGACATCTTCAAAACCGTTAAACCCTCATGTTTCTTTTTTTAAATTTGATATACTTATATATTGTGAAATGATTATCACAGTAGGGTCAGTTAACACTTCCATCATGTCACATAATTACCATTTCTTTTTTGTTGTAAGAACATTTAATATCTACGCTCTTAGCAACTTTCAAGTGTATAATACAGTATTGTTAACTATGGATACCATGCTGTACATTATATCGCCAGAAATATTTAATTTATAACAAGAAGTTTTTACTCTTTGACCAACATCTCCCCATTTCTCTCACCTCCCAGCCGCTGATAACTACCATTCCAAGTCCTAAGAGGGAAGTTTATAGAAAAAGGAAAGATATCAAATAAGCAGCCTAACTTTACACCTCAAGGAGCTAGCAAAAGAAAAACAAACTAAGCCCAAAGTTAGCAGAAGAATGGAAATAACAAAGATCAGAGCAGAAATAAATAAAATAGAGACCAGAAAATAGATCAATGAAACTAAGAGCTGGTTCTTTGAAAACATAAACAAAATTGACAACCCTTTAGCTAGATTTCTTAAGACAAAAACAGAGGAAGCTCAAATATAAATAAAATTGTAAATGAAAAAGGAGACATTATAACTGATACCACAGAAATATAAAAGATCATAAGAGACTACTATGAACAATTATATACTGACAAATTGGACAACCTGGTTGAAATGGATAAATTTCTAAAAACATGAACCTACCAAGACTGAATTATGAAGAGCTAGAAAATCTGAACAGACCAGTAATGAGTAAGGAGATCAGTAATCAAAAATCTCCCAACAAAGAAGAGCCCAGGACCAGATGATTTCCCTGGTGAAGTCTGTAAAACATTTTAAAAAGAATTAATGCCAATACTTCTCACCTCCAAAAAATTAAAGGTTTGGGAACACTGCCAAACTAATTTTACAAGAACAGCATTACCCTGATACATAAGCAGATAAGGACACTACAAGAAAAGAAAAAGAGGCCAATATACTACAAGGAAAGAAAAACAGGCCAATATCCCTGATGAATATAGTTCTAAAAAGTTTTAACAGAATATTAGTACAATGAATTTGACAGCACACTGAAAGAATGATGCATCATGATCAAGTGGGGTTTAACCGTGGGATGCAAGGATGGTTCAATATATGCAAATCATGTGATATACCACATTAATAAAATAAGAGATAAAAGTCATATGATCATCTTAATAGGTGCAGGAAGAAAAAAGACTTGACAAATACAACATCCTTTCATGATTAAAAACTCTCAACAAATTGAGTATAGAAGGAATGTACCTCAACATAATAAAGGCCGTATATGACAAGCTCACAGCTAATATTATACTCAACAGTGAAAAGTTGAAAGCTTTTTCTCAAGATCAGGACAAAGACAAGGGTTCCCATTCTCACTACTCCTATTCAACATAGTACTGGAAGTCCTAGTCAGAGCCATCAGATGAGAAAAAAAAAAGCATTCAAATCAGAAGGGAAGAAGTAAAATGGTCTCTGTTTACAGTTTATATGATCTTATATACAGAAAATCCTAAAGATGTCACCAAAAAACTATTAGAAACTAATCAATGAATTCAGTGAAGTTGCACAATATAAAATCAACATACAGAAATCAATTGCCTTTCTATACACTAACAGTGAAATATCTGAAAAAGGAATAAAGAAAACAATCCCATTCACAATAGCATCAGAACACAATAAAGTACTTAGCAGTAAACTTAACCAAGAAGGTGAAAGATCTGTACACTGAAAACTGTAAGACATTGATGAAAGAGACAAGTGGAAAAATATTTTGTGTTCATGGAACAGAAGAATTAACATTGTTAAAATGTCCATACTAAAACCATCTATGAAGTCAATGTAATTCCAATCAAAATTCTAACGTGATTTTTCACGGAAATAGAAAAAAAATCCTAAAAGTTGTATGGAATTACAAAAGACCACAGACAGCTAAAGCAGTCCTGAGGAAGAACAAAGCTAGAGGCATCAGACCTCCTGATTTCAAACTATATTACAAAGCTATAATAATCAAAAGTACATGGTCTAGTAATCAAAACAGTATGATATTGGCATAAAAAATAGACTAATAGACCAATGGAACAGAATAGAGCCCAGAAATAAACCTTCGCATGTACTGTCAACTAATATTTGACAAGAGAGCCAAAAATACTCTGTGGAGAAAACATAGTCTCTTTAATGCATGATGTTGGTAAAACTAGATAATCACAGGCACACTCACAAAAATAACTCAAATCTTACCACACTCACAAAAAATTAACTCAAAATGGATTAAGACCTGAAACCATAAAACTCCTAGAAGAAAACATAGGGAAAAATCTACATGACATTGTTCTTGGCAATTTTTTTTTTGATATGACACCAAAAGCACAAAGAACAGAAGCAAAATTTAAAAAGTGGGACTACATCACACTAAAAAGCTTCTGCATGGAATCAACAAAATGAAAAGACAACCCACAGATTGGGAGAAAATACTTGCAAACTATGTATCTGATAAAGGGTTAATGTCTAAAATATATAAGGCACTCATACAACTCAATAGCAAAAAAAAAAAAAAATCTGATTTAAAAATGGGCAGAGGAACTGAATAGACATTTTTCCAAAGAAGATATACAAATAGCCAACAAGTACATGAAAAAAATCCTCATGTTTCAATGAATCAGTATTCTTTCAGTTTGGGCACTGTACCAAATATATACCCCATCCCCCATTTCTTATGGGGAATTTTTTCAGCTGTCCTGGGAAAGCTTCAGTGACCTCTTTTGGTCTATTAAAAATATTCTTTGAGTCTCATCTATAGTCATCGTTGGTTTAGCTTTGTTTGATCTTCATTTGGAATAAATGTTCAGTTATCTCCTTACGTCCCCCAGGTCCCCTAAGTTGAGCCCTGAACACTTTTTTTTCTCCTTAGAGGCAAGACCCCGTGTCCTGGGATTCTACCTTTGTGAATATCTCCAGAAGTGTCCTGCAGACCAGATACACCCTGTTGCCATATCTGTACACCCTGATGCACAGGGCCAACACGGAGGGCAGCACTGTCGTGCGGCCTCTTCTCCATGAGTGAGTGTATAGCGAGGATGCCAAAGACTAAGTGATAATTTTATTCTATATGGTGGCAGTTGAAGAAAACAATTCTTCCAAATTAAAGGCATGACTGCCTTTGCCAAAAGCTCTCTAGGCACAGACCGTACGTTATGACTCCTTTTAGCATGGTGTCAGTCACACCTTAGATCTTTGGTAAAAGACTACTGATTTTTTTTGAAAAATTTCAAAATGATATACAGTACAATACAGAATAATTTCTTTCTAATTTGGGCCTGTAAAGACCTACGTATCCTTTATAGTAGCTCAGGTCACGAATCCAGGGGGATATCTGAGGAATGGAGACCATTCTTGTGTTAAAATGTGCTGTGGTTAAGAAACGTGTGGAGACATTGATAGGTGAGAACGTGTCTAAATCCAGCCATTTCTGGGGTTTGAAGAACATGACATGTAGAAAGTAAGCATGTGTCTAATTAAGGTTGACCTAGGGGAAGAATAAAGGATGGCATAGGATGCGGCTGGATTTCCAACTTGGGTCTGAACTTGAGGAGTTTCTTCAAGGCCTCCATCTGGAGTCCTGTAGGGGTCCTAACTGTGGTACCTTGGTTTCCCTCTCCAGGTTTGTGTCAGACCAGGTGACCTGGGATGTAGACAGTCAGTTCCTTCTGGGCCCAGCCTTCCTGGTCAGCCCTGTCCTGGAGCCTGTGAGTATGGAGGCCTCTGACGAATAGAGGATCCCAGCTATGAGGC
The DNA here is from genome assembly GCF_949987515.2 of Delphinus delphis. Taxonomy (NCBI): domain Eukaryota; kingdom Metazoa; phylum Chordata; class Mammalia; order Artiodactyla; family Delphinidae; genus Delphinus; species Delphinus delphis. The sequence continues at coordinate 94,999,220 of NC_082691.1, forward strand.
CGGTGACTAGTCGAAGAGAAGAGGCCTCATCTGATGGGGTCCTGAGATGTGGTTTCTTATTCTACCTCTGTCTCTTCCTCTCCCTCTGAGCTGAAGTTCATTACTTAGGTGTTCTGGTCCTCAGCTCCCTCATCTTTAAAATCAGTATAACGAATTCTGATTCATTGGATAATCAAGAAGGAAAAAACCCTTTGATATATTTGAAGATATAATCATTTCTTCTTTAACTGAAAGAAGGAGTATGAGTCAGGTGGGGACAGTACTATAAGGAAATCCTTGCTATCCTCTATCACCATTAAAACAAAACTTTTCAGAAGGATTGTTTGTAGCAATGTGTATACTTTTGTTGCTGGCTAGCTCTTCCCTTCCTCCAAAAGAGGTCCTCAGGCAGCCCTTTCTTTACTTCATTTATCAATGATTAGGCTTCTGATTAAAGTAACAGTTAACCGGATCTTCTCCAAAACTTACTGCACTAATCATAATTTCTGAAGTATTGGTGCGGTAAACCTACAAATTTTTTTTCTGCTCTAGACCCAGCCTCAGTTTGTCTCTTTAGAGAGGGTATGGGATAAGTCTATAAGTAAATGATGATGTTTTTTCCCCCCTTAAGTCCCGGATCCCAAAGGGTTTTACAGAAGCCACCATTTTTGGTTAGGCAGATCTCCCCAGTTTGAGAAGGGATCAGAGAAGGGAGCCTTTCCCAACACTGGTGACCTCTAGAGAGAAGAGGCCTGTGGGTCCAAGGCCACTACGTTGTTTTGACCCCTTTACTATGCAAATGGTTACTCTGCCCTAGAGAGCTGAGCCTACTGCTCATGCCTTGTTTTTTTTGTTGTTTAATTTTAGAACGCCAGAAATGTCACTGCATATTTCCCTAGAGCCCGCTGGTATGATTACTACACGGTAAGTTTTTCTGATTGTTTCTATACAACCTGGGGAAATGATAGCATGCACAGGCTTTAGAAGCTGACAGACCTCAGGTCAAATTCTGGCTCCGTAACCCACTTGTTGTGTGTCTTGGACATGTCACTTTTAACCTTGTAGCCTCATTTTTCTCACCTCCACGTGGGGAAAGACCGCTTCCCTCACAGAATTGTTCTGAAATGTGTGAAAGCATCTGCTGTAGTGCCTGGCTTTTTGTGGGTGTTCTTTATGTGTTAGTTTTTATCTTTCCTCATACCACCACTATTCACAGTGGTGTAAAATGGCAGACACTGGTAAATGCTTGAAGTTGTGCTGGAAGCTATGGTTTTTGTTTATATTCTCCCGCTAGACTGGAAGTTCATAAGTATTAGGAGCCTTTTCCCCTCTGTCTTTTTACATAATACCTTCTTTTATAGCATAGATGCCCAAAGAGGAGTTGTTAAATGTACTTTCCTAAGGTAAGCAAGGCCCTAGGCAGTATGTAAAATGTACACAGAGGTATAAGGCCTGACTTTTGTGAGCTGGTGTGATGCAAATGCATTTAGAAATGGGGAAGGAACACAGCCTTCTCTGTCATATGACTTTTCTGGGCTAGTCTGAACCCCAGAGACTAAGTTGGGAAAACAGTCTTTCACAGAAGCTTCAAGCAGTGTTCTTTCTTTTTTTTTTTTTTCAATTTTTATTGGAGTACAGTTGATTTATAATGTTGTGTTAGTTTCAGGTGTACGGCAAAGTGAGTCAGTTATACATATACATATATCCACTCTTTTTTAGATTCTTTTCCCATATAGGCCATTACAGAGTATTGAGTAGAGTTCCCTGTGCTATACAGTAGGTCCTTATTAGTTTTCTATTGTATATATAGTAGTGTATTTATGTCAATTCCAATCTTCCAATTTATCGCTCCTCTCCCTTACCCCCTGATAACCAAAAGTTTATTTTCTACATCTGTAACTCTATTTCTGTTTTGTAGATCAGTTAATTTGTAGCCTTTTTTTAGACTCCACATATAAGCGATATCATATATTTGTCTTTCTCTGTCTGACTTACTTCACTCAGTATGACAATCTCTAGGTCCATCCATGTTGCTGCAAATGGCATTATTTTGTTCTTTTTTATGATGGAGTAACATTCCACTGTATATATGTACCACATCTTCTTTATCCATTCCTCCGTTGATGGATATTTAGGTTGCTTCTGTGTCCTGGCTATTGTGAATAGTGCTGCAGTGAACATTGGGGTTCATGTATCCTTCCGAATTATGGTTTTCTTTTGTGTATGCCTAGGAGTGGGATTCCTGGTCATATGGTAGTTCTATTTTTAGTTTTTTAAGAAACCCCCATACTGTTTTCCATAGTGGCTGTACCAATTACTAGAGAAATGCAAATCAAAACTACAATGAGGTATCACCTCACACCAGTCAGAATGGCCATCATCAAAAAATCTACAAACAATAAATGCTGGAGAGGATGTGGAGAAAAGGGAACCCTCCTACACTGTTGGTGGGAATGTAAATTGGTACAAGCAGTGTTCTTTTGCAGGGACACAGACAAGTCAGAGTTTGATTTGTTTTTAATAAGTTTATTAATTTAATTCATTTTTGACTACATTGGGTCTTCATTGCTGCGCACAGGCTTTCTCTAGTTGCGGCGAGCGGGAGCTACTCTTCGTTGCGGTGTGTGGGCTTCGTATTGCGGTGGCTTCTCTTGTTGTGGAGCACGGGCTCTAGGCACACGGGCTTCAGTAGTTGTGGCACGCAGGCTCAGTAGTTGTGGCTCGAGGGCTCTAGAGCACAGGCTCAGTAGTTGTGGCTCACAGGTTTAGTTGCTCCATGGCATGTGGGATCTTCCCAGGCCAGGGATTGAACCTGTGTCCCCTGCATTGGCAGGTGGATTCTTTTTTTTTTTTTTTTTTCCAGTACGTGGGCCTCCCACTGTTGTGGCCTCTCCCGTTGTGGAGCACAGGCTCCGGATGCGCAGGCTCAGCGGCCATAGCTCACGGGCCCAGCTGCTCCGCGGCATGTGGGATCTTCCCGGACCAGGGCACGAACCCGCGTCCCCTGCACCCGCAGGTGGACTCTCAACCACTGCGCCACCTGGGAAGCCCGGCAGGTGGATTCTTAACCACTGGAGCACCAGGGAAATCCAGAGTTTGATTCTTGAGGAACAATCGTAGGTAGTGTCCTCCTCTCCTGACTTTTCTGAGCAGAGCAAAGCAGCAAACTAGAAATACAGCAAAAGGATAACAGCAGGAGGACAAGAGGCAGAGCGTGCTCTGGGCCCTTTCAGCCAAGCCATTTGTAGTGGGACTGGGTGAAAACCCTGCAAGGACAATGGAAATTTTGTTCCTTTTCTTCTCTGTCTTATGGAGCCCTGAGTCCTCCCTGACACGCCCTTTTTTCCTGAGCTGGATCTGTCCTCTGGTTGGCAGTAGGTTAAGACTGCGCTGTGCTTCCCAGCGAGGGCTTTCTGGGATGGAGCAGCCAACTTCCTTTAAGTGAGTGAAGCCTTTGTCCTGAGTTTGCATGTTGACTGGCTTAGTCACTAACAGGCAGTCACTCTGAGTACACTGAGGCTCCTGGGTGCGGGGCCAGGGCCAGGGTGAAGCAAGTAAGGTGCCTAGGGCACACGGTTTAAGGAGGCGCTCCTTTTTAAGGCGGCCCCTGTGTTTGCAGGACGCTGAGAGTAAGTGCCTTCTTAAATGGTGCATCCTAGGCACCTGACACATCTCACTCTAGTCCCAACCTTGCCCAGGTGCAAACCACCATACTGAGCTCTGGGTGTGGTATATACTGGAGAAGTTTCCCTATGGAGTTCACCATCTAATCTGGAGCTAATATTTGCATGTTATAAACACTAATACATATGTACATAATTATACAAGAAAGTGAAGTGTGAGGGCTCTCAAAGAAGAGAAAAGTTTCCTGGAATTGCTGGTTTTATACATGGCTTTTAAATAGAAAATAGCTTTGATTGAGTCTTTCAACTTTTTTTGTTTCTTTTTGAGACAAAACAAAACATAGGAAGCCAAATGTTGATGGAACAAGCCATTTAGAAAAATATAAAATTTTGATGTTTAATTAGAATCAAGTAGTTTTGAGTAGTTTCATCAGAGGCTATCTGGCCCACAAAGTGTAAAATATATCCTATCTGACCCTTTAAAGGTGAAATTTGTTAATCCCTATTCTAGAGGATACACAAAGTGTATGAGACCTATTTCACCATCTGGTCATGTGAAAAGGAACAAGTTAAGGAACCTACTGTATAACACAGGGAACTCTGCTTAATACTCTGTAATAACCTAAATGGGAAAAGAATTTGGAAAAGGAATAGATACATGTATTTGTATAACTGAATCTCTTTGCTGTATACCTGAAACTAACAAAACATTATTAATTAACTATACTCCAATATAAAATAAAAATTAAAAAATCATTCGAGGGCTTCCCTGGTGGCACAGTGGTTGAGAGTCCACCTGCCGATGCAAGGGACACGGGTTTGTGCCCCGGTCTGGGAAGATCCCACATGCCGCGGAGCGGCTGGGCCCATGAGCCATGACCGCTGAGCCTGCGTGTCCGGAGCCTGTGCTCCGCAACGGGAGAGGCCACAACAGTGAGAGGCCTGTGAACCAAAAAAAAAAAAAAAAACCTTCGATATAAGGAACACTGTGGAATATTAAAATATAGTGTAGAAATTTAGAGGAAGAAGAAATGCAAGTATACTGGTTAAAGGATGGAAGATATCAGAGGAATATGGACTGGAAAGGTACCCTGAAAGACAGATGGGGTGCCAAAAAATTAACAAAGTAAAAATCCCTCCACTGGTAAAAATTCAAATATTGGAAAAGGGAAAACGGAAAGTAAAATTCACTATTCTCCCAGTCCTTGGTCCCTCTTCTAAAGCTAACCCCCATTAACAACCTGTTATATATCTTTGCTGATAAAAATTTGTCCATCTAGTGGATGGACACCGGTCAACATCTAGAAAGCACAGAACAGTGCCCACAGCACAGGGTTATCTGGCCCAGAACGTCCACAGTGCTGAATTCGAGAAGCCTTGCTCTAGGCTGAGAACGTGAGGGAGGACGGTTTCTTAGGAATCGAGGTTTATGGCCTGGGGTGAGAGATGCTTCTCCCTGTCACAGGCAAGATCAAGATGTGAAACATAAAGGAAGATGTAATGAGTTAAAGATAAGGATTTGTGAAGTAAGGCAGTTCACTTTAATTATTTCTGTCAAGTAGGAGTCAAAGGTGTTAATGAGGGTGGAGTGAGGGGCAGTGGAGGGAGACGGAGGCGGAGATGGGACAAAACAAAGGGAACGTGTCTTTGGGGGAGTGAATCGGGAGCCGAACAGAAAGAAAGAAGGCTCGCTCAGCCTCCTCTAGCAGTACTTCCTACGCAGAAACAGGATATGGGGTAAGGGTAGGGTGAGAGGCAGCTGCAATCTCATGGGGTGTGTACAGCAGAAGCCCCCAAAGACAAGAGACCCTGACATGATGCCCTGGCAGCAGCTCTCGATCCCGTAGAGCAGCTGGGCGAGCGTGGAAAAGTGTGATAACAGGTCCTGAACAGGCAGCAGGTTCCGAGCATGGACAAGATGTCTGGTAAATGCATCATTCGGGCAGATGTGTTCTCTCCATCACCTTCTTCTGGCCCACAGGGTGTGGACATTCAAGCCCAGGGAGAGTGGAAGACCTTGCCAGCGCCTCTTGACCACATTAATCTCCATGTCCGTGGGGGCTACATCCTGCCCTGGCAAGAGCCTGCACAGAACACCCACTTAAGGTGAGGGAGGGCGTCACGTTTCTCCCTTCCACGCCAGGCAGCCCAGGTCCTGGTGAAGCCCACCAATCTGTAAACCGCACCCTCGGGCCCCAGAGCACTTTTACTAAACAGTTTTGCTTGCTTGCTTGCTTACTTGTTTGCATTTTAACCTTTTTTTGGATTCTCTACTCTGAACAATTCTTAATTAACAGCTATTTTAGATCTAAGTGGGTGTGCTATTAGGTCTCATTAGTGACATTTGAGGTAGAAGTCAAACAGGAGAGCAACCGTGGTTCATGCTAGTTTTAAAAGACTGGATCATAATTGACTCTTTGCTAAGAAAATTACTGCTGAAAAATTGTGTAAGCCATATGGCAACTGAGGCTGAGATCCCTTACATGCGAGATTTAAAAATTCTAGACCTAATATATAGCCTATGTATTCTAGACCTATATAATAATTGATAATAGCCAACAGCAGGTGAATGCTTGCTCTGTGCCTAGAACTGTACTAACATGGAGATTTCTATTTGGAGATTATCTATTTTTCCTAACAAAAGGAAAGATAAGCCCTATGGTGTAAGTACTGTTATCATCCCCATTTTTCAGATTAGCAAAGAGAGGCTTCAGGAGGCTAAGTGATTAACTCAGAGTCACACAGTTAGTAAGGAGTTGAGCAGGGACTAAAATACATGTATGTCTGATGTCAGACTAAAATTCTTGGAGCCCTACTCATTTTATTGCAAAAATTCTGTTGAAAACTGAAGAACTTAGGACATCTGTAAACAGAACTCACTGTACATGTGGACATTAGGTCATGAAAGAAGAAAGATTGAAGCACTAGGCTTTTCCTCACAGTGGAGAAAGGAAGGAAGCCAGTGAGTTTGCTTGTAGCTTTTTGTAGAGATTGTAGATCTCCTATGAGCTTATACAGCCTTAAAGGAAAATTCCCTTTGATTCATTCATTCATTCCTGACATGAAGTCGTAGAGCTTATGGAGACAGAACTAGAACTAGATCCCACGTCTCCGGAAGCCCAGTACCCAGTCTTTATATCATGAAGCACTTCCTTTATGTTTTTATGAAGAAGCTGGGTTTGTGGCTGTGGCTTTGTTTTTACCCAAAGTCTCTTTCCTCCGTCACTGCAGCCGTCAGAAATTCACAGGCTTCAAGGTTGCCTTGGATGATGAGGGGACTGCTGAAGGTTGGCTCTTCTGGGATGATGGGCAAAGCATTGGTGAGTAAGGGCCACCTCGGATTCATTCATGTCAATACCATTGGCTAGGTTCCTGGATACCTTATAGGGCTGCTATTTCCTTTTCTGTGTTAAGACAGTCGTGCACTTTTAAATATAGCCATTTGTTACTTTTAAATGTATAATACATGATCCTTGTGCCTCATGCGTATGAAGCTTAACTCTGAATCTCTCACCGTTATCCAGCTGTCCTAATCCACTGTGGAAAACAGCAGTATAGGAGCCGTAGGGGGAGTTGCTTTGTAGCCAGCTGAGCTATACTTCCATATCTGGTTTATGTTCAAGGGCACATTCGCTAATTACATGTCCCAGTAAGAGAGGCAATGCCTCTATCAGCTGTGCTATTTATTGGGGGGAATCTTCCATTAGGAGTTTACAGGAATTAGTAACCTCTCAGGAGGATGTCTCAAGCACCATTAGTAATTTCTAGGCCCAGTGATACCCAATGGAACTTTCTGCAGTGATGGAAATGTTCTATATCTGTGTTGTCCAATATGCTAGCAAGTAGGCATATGTGACTATTGAGCACTTGAAACATGACAAGTACATCTGAGCAACTGGAGTTTAAATTTTATTTCATTGTAATTAAGTTAAATTTAAATAGCTATGTTTGGCTAGTGGCTACTATCTCAGACAGCACAGCGCTAGAGGATAGCCAATGCCTTCTGACCGAGTGACCAGCAACTTAGAAAGAGGCAAGTGTATGGGGAAGAGTGAGAAAGCCACCGAGGTAGGGTGTGGGGCGGGAGTACCTGTAACAAAGCTCTGGCTAGTCCACCTTTAAGGATATTCTCCCTGGACCTGCGGCATAAATTAAGGATAAAGGACAAAGAAGTCTATTCTCTGGAGATGGCATTTAAAAAATTGCCTAAGACCTCTCAAGATAAACTGACCAATTACACACCAGCCTTGGTGTTTGTGATGTGGTGTGCATGCACGTGTGTGCAGATATGTGCGTCGCTAGCAGAAGGAGTCTGGAAATTCCGAGGTGACTACCAAGATGTTGGGAATCACAGACCACAAGAAAGAGAAGTGGACTAAGTGTGGTGTTAGAAAACTATACTATATGAGGCGACTCTCTTAGACAGAGGCGTCTGTATACACTCACTTCAAACATTTTGTGTCAACTGAGGTTGGAGCCAGAGTCTAAATCTCCCAAAACGGAACTCTGTAAAGAAGAAAAATAAGATAAAAAACCCAAACAAAAATCATCCCTACTTTCTCAACCAAGGTAACCTGGTAAGCAATTAGAATTCTAGAGCATGTTCCAGATCATGCTTACTTTGTCCTTTGTTTGCAGATACCTATGGGAAAGGACTCTACTACCTGGCCCGCTTTTCTGTCAGCCAGGTGAGTGTGACTGGGACTGTGAAGGGAGAAGATAGAGTTCTACTAGCTTACTAAGATGCTGGGAATCATGACATAAATCCACCTAGAATTCCTTCACTCTTCATCTTACTAATTTGTAACTTCCCCATCCTCTAGACTTCAGATAGAGATATAATATGCTCCCCGGAAGTCTTCTGTGATTAAGCCCATTCATATTTCATCAGTAGCTTATTCCAGTTCACCAAGCACAGACGGACAGGCTGTTTCGATGTTTCCTAGCCCTTGTTCCTATGTCACCTTGGAATGGTCAGCATATTTTGTGACTTCCCCACATGTGGAATATAAGGTTCCTGATAGCTGAGATTCTTTGTCTTCTCAGAGTTGGGATGATTCTAGAGACCCTGCCAGTGCTTAACCAATGCAGATTTGGATGGTAGTTGGCAATAGGAGACAGAATGCTAAAATCATGGTCTCACTATCCAAGGTCACAAGACGGGGGGGCTCTTAAGTTATCTCACTTCATGGTCTACATTTGTGCCTAAAAAGAGGTTGTGAAAAATTTGAACAAATTTTGCTATTTCCCCCCCTCTGGTTTCTTTTATCTCCAATTGACAGAATACAATGCACAGTCATGTAATTTTCAACAAATACATCAGCGATACAAACCCTTTGAAACTGGGCTACATTGAGATCTGGGGAGTGGGCAGTGTCTCCGTTTCCGGTGTCAGCATCTCTGTGAGCGGCATGGTTATAACACCCACCTTCTCCTACAACTCTACAACACAGGTTTGTGACCAGTGAAAAGTCCAAATGGTATTTCCCAACCCTGAGCTACCTAGGGCAGTTCCTTCCTGCTTCCCTTCCAGATGATACCCTCTCCTGCAAAGCCCTTCCCGAATCCCTCTGTGTTCCGTGTGTCAGAGAGGACAGCACGGAGATGAAGGGAAAATTCAGGGTTTATTATCATTTGGAACTGATGGTCTGGATCCTTACTTGTCATGTACGTCTTCTTGTCTGCAAACCTATGTAAAACTTTGTCTTTGCCTCAGAGATCTACTTCTCAAACAGCTTGAACTACCATATTTTATCAATTATAAGACACCGTCAGTTAAAATTCGCTCCTTTATTTCCCGTGCCACAAAGAAAGAAAAAGTCTTACAAAAGTATGATTCTATGCTTTCCTATCACTTAAAACTTCTATTTTAAAAATATGGAAAGCTTTACAAAATTTCTTTAACCAAAGATTTTTATCATTTTACTATGATACTGCAGAGGAAAATGTTGGGTGGAGATACATGGACATTGATAAATCTGCATCAAGGTAATTTAGGAGAGGGAAAATCTAACTGTGAAGATATATTAGAAATATCTTAACCGTTTTATATCATTTAAGTTTTTCTTTTATTATTTAAATTTCTAGGTAAATATTTTAAATTATTTTATTTGATTTATTATTATTTAGAAGAAAAATATGTGGCCCGAATTGGTTAAGATATTTCCTCTGAACTATCAAAGGTGTTGGTGATACATCATTTCATAAAAATTCTTTCCCTGCTGTCTATGCAATTTACTCCAAAGCCACTAAGATCCTTTATACAAGTTTTCATCGTAGCATATTTTTTTGATTTTACTGTCAGCCAAGATACATATTCCTTTCTAAAATGATTCTTAAGTGGTTTACAGTCCATCCATTCGTAACACCAGTAGAAGCAATGAAGTTCACACGTGTACAAACCGTTGTCAGGAGGGCTACTTGTTCACAGTAATTCCAAGCCTGTTGATTGTAAGACACATTCTGATTTCATGAATGTTAAATATGTGAAAAATCTGCACCTTGAATTTAATGCAGTGTTGTGGTTCCAGTACCTAGCCTCATGGTAAATGGGCTCTTCCCTTGTGTGCTTACTTCTTGCTTTTTTCAGAACTTTCTTTTTTCATAATCCTTCCTGATTACAAAGCCTGAAATGAAAGTTTTCCTTCACTTTGTATTTTTTACTTGTTTCCTCATTTTTGTGGTTTTCTTGTCAACCAACTTCCCCAACTCGACCAAGAGCTTATAAAGGATTTTGCCCAATTTTGTTGCTGACAAACAAGCTAACTACTGCACATGCGGTGAAACTTTATGGAAAGTATTTGCCTAGAAAAAAACACTGAAATATCAGACTCTTACTGGGCAATCATCAAGGCGCCATAAGGGAGGAGGAGAAGCAGGCAATAAAAGGAGGGCTCCGAGGACATTTTCTCCAATTTGCGCAGTTGTTTCTCTGCAGTGGTTGTGTATTTCATTATTTAGGGTCTTGTCGTCTTTTCCCTACGTACTGAATGATTTTTGTACTCTAAGGGATTAAGAAATACCCTTCTCACCTGAAAATCTGAGGGCAGTCTGGAAGCTAGGCAACGACTTGTGAAAGTGTGTATGGACCACTGGCTTGTATCTGATTTGCTTGACTGCAGAAAACTTCAATCACCAGATGCCCAATGCTTTTTCTTTGGTTCCCAACAGGTGTTAAACATTGATGTGACCAGCAGAAACCTCAGCTTACACAATTTCACTTCACTGACATGGAGAGCACTCTGAATTTTTAGAGCAAGATCCTAACTACGGATGGCTTTGATACTGCTTATACTTCATGCTCATAAAATTATTGTGTGTTGCCCGATCGTGCCCAGTACAGCTAAAATATTTTCTTGGTTTTGTTTTATGTTCTGTCTGTGTTTTAGCCCTGTGCTATAGGCAGTAGGGAGGTGTGGAAAACTGCGGGTTACCTTGATGTCTCTCTGTGATTAGTATGGTACTGATGGCTAAACATACATATACTGAAGACGCACTGGGTCCATGATGAAGCATGTGTGCGTGCATATGTGTGTGTACTTAGGGGATGGGCCCACTCTTGTTAAATATACAAGCTACAGCTTTCCAGGATAGTTCGGATCCTAGAGCTAACTAACTCCTCAAAACAGTATCCAGAAAGAACATCTGCCAGGTAGTTAGTTATAGGGAGATGGGATAATTTGCTGAGAGCATGATATAAGGGGAAGAAAAGGCAAATGTAGGGAAGGTAAGCAGGAGAGATGAGAGAGAACAGATGATGAGGATAAAAGTGACCATGACAAGTAAGAAGATAACATACAAGTATTAGGAATAGCAGCCTCATGGGAAGGAGAAGGGAAGAGCTAGCTCATTTGAAAACAAGAGGAGGGGCTAGGGGAAATCCTTAGCCTGTGGGAATAGGGCTGGGGTGAGATTTAAGCAGGCAAAGTTGAAGGAAGGCATCTGAATGTAAAAAATAACTTATTTTTGCTGTGGTGTGCTTTGAAATAGGTAAACCTTATTTCTCTACTCTGTGCCCGATGTGTATAACCACAGTTCACACAAATGCATGCAACTCACGTGCCAACTAAAAATAGGCAAGCAGATTTACAAAAGATTTGGAATTTTGTGGTAATTTGACCGTGGGTAATCTCACTTCGGCATTAAAACTTCTTTCTATTCAGCAAAAACCCTTCTGAATTGGTCTTGTTCCCTTCGGCATCAGAGTTCCTGCGGGCTAATCCACCAGGGAAATGATCAGGTTTATGGTTATTCACCCTTTGCCTTATGCCTCTGGCATGGGTTTTTCTTAGGTTTGTGGGAGGCTGTGCTTGTTGTTTTTCTAATCATCCTAGAAGTTACTATACTTGGTAACATAACTCTGGCAAAAACAGAATTTGCAGCACTGTTGGTTAAAACACTAGGTGGTTAGATTTTGGGATAAAGAAATTATATACTAATGTTCAACAGGGATATTTACTTTTAGTATTACTTGAAAATGAGTGTATTAGAGATGAATGTGTTTGCTTTCCTACGTCTTTTTCTGTCTTTCCCTTTTTTAATTGAAGTATAGTTGATTTACAATTGTGTGTTAGTTTCAGGTATACAGCGAAGTGATTCAGTTTTATATATATATGTGTACATATATAACTTTTTCAGATTACTTTCCATTATAGGTTATTATAAGATATTGAATATTGTTTCCTGCGTTATACAGTAAATCCTTGTTGATTATCTATTTTATATATAGTAGTGTGTATCTGTTAATCCCATACTCCTAATTTATACCCCCTCCCTTTCTCCTTCCTTCCTTCCTTCCTTCCTTTCTCTCTTTCTTTCTTATACCAGGAAGCCAGATTCTACTTGTTTACTCATGTGTCAGTGCCTCCATAAGGCTACATAAAAATAATATAGGTAAATTAGCTTAGTATTCTAATTATCAAAATAGGAGGCTTTTGGATGAGAGCTTGCACTAACTAGGCAACTAGTGAAACATGGAAAAACAACCACAGGAATCCTTTGATCAAAAAGATGGGAAACTTGTCAGCTATCCTTTGATAAACCCAGGAAGGCTACCAGTAGGAAAGAATTATTTACTTGATATATGAGAAATATTTTATGTTATCATCAAGGACATATTGCTAGAAGTTGGCTCTGGTTGCTACAAAATGCTCAAGGAGAAGATTTCTTACTAGAGAATCCTGATTGCCAAGTCTCTGAGTGAAGCATGAAAGACTTTACAACATTTGTAGCGTCAAGGGCCCTATTGACAGTCTAGTGGCATCTATGGAACCCCTCCTAAGAATGATGTTCTTAAATGCATAAAGTAAAATGCATACTATTGTAAAGGAATCCTATTATATTGAAATACAGTTATGCAAATATTAAAAACATGAGGTGTTTTTAAAAATTATCACATTAAATAACAAGATCTAGCAAGTGGATCTCATGTCATAACGTCAGTGTGATGAGCAGCATAAACAATATTTTGAGATATCTACAATTTTTTTTTACACTTTATTTTTTTAATCGACTTATAGTTGATTTACAATGTTCTGCCAATAGCTAACTTCACTGTTCCTTCTTACTAATGAAAAATGAGAAGATACTGGCTCACAGGCTTGTCTCTTCCCTTCAAAATGTCTCTGTTACTTTTTCATTGGTCAACACAAGCATGTGACCTAATATCTTCCAGCTGCTGGTTAGCAAGAAGGGATGGTGAAGCTAGCTGTTTTCTGCACTATAGGAAACAGATTATAGCTGGGATTGTCAGTTAGCATTTAATGTGAATGATGTCACAAGTGCACACAGGGTGTGGGGAGTTAAGAGTAAACTGTCACACAAAGAATAGAAAGATTTGTGTAACAATAAATCTCCTTTCTTGATCTTTTGCCAACATATTGTCCCAATTTGAAATGAGATCCAGGTGCATTTTCCCTTTTTACAAAGGCTCTCTTGTACTAAAGCAAAAGATACGGTGTCTATGTCATTCTAGGAGTTTATAGAGGCAGAAACAAAGCTTCTGTGCGTGCTTGTGTGTGTGTGTGTGTGTGTGTGTGTGTATGTGTGTGTGTAAGTTCATGCACATTATTTTATATGGGAAACATGATATTTTCTGCCAGTGAAATTAATCCAAGGGTACACTATAGCTTGCAGACTGGAGGTTCTCTGCTCAGAGTGGTCAAAAACTCTTGCTTGGAAAAGCTGACATTTTTCTAAATTGACTTTTTTTTCTAGGTAACTGTGTGCCTTTAAAAAAAAGTTGCTCCATTTTCATACTCTTTTTGTATAGATCTTATGCTTGTTTCTTTTTTTAAAATTAACATTTTTATTTTGAAATAAGTGTGGAGAAAAGTTGCATAGTATAAAAACTTCATTATATTCTTCACCCAGATTTCCCAAATATTATCCATAAACTATAAATTATTTACCATATTTCCTCTCTCTCACACACGTGCACACGTGCGTATAATTTGAGAGTTTGTAGACACAATGTCTCAACATCACAAAATGCTTCAGTGTGTATTTCCTAAAACACAAGGACATATTCTTACATAACCACAATATAATCAGCCAAGTCAGGAAGTTAACGTTCAGACAATGCCACCATCTAATGCACACACGTTAGTCAAATTTCACCAATCATCCCAATAATGTTCTTTACAAAAAACACTAAACAACAACAATGACAACAGCAACAGGTAGTAATTTGGATGAGGAGCACATGGTGCATTCATTTTAACTGGATTTTTGGGGGGTTTTTTTGTTTGTTTTTTTTTGCGGTACGCAGGCCTCTCACTGTCGTGGCCTCTCCCGTTGCGGAGCACAGGCTCCGGACGTGCAGGCTCAGAGGCCATGGCTCACGGGCCCAGCCGCTCCGCGGCACGTGGGATCTTCCCGGACCAGGCCACGAACCTGCGCCCCCTGCATCGGCAGGCGGACTCTCAACCACTGCGCCACCAGGGAAGCCCTGGATTTTTGTTTTTAAGTTTACTGTGGAACTATACCTCAGCCCCTCATTTTCCTTCTTGATTTTGACATTTTCACAATTACAAGTCAGATCTTTGTAGAATATTCCTCATTTGGGTTTGTCTAATATTTCCTCATGGTTATACCGAGGTTGTACATTTCTTGGACAGGTATTACGTAGAATTGATGTTATGTGTTTCCTGGTATGCCTGTCAGGAGGCACATGATGTCTGTCCATGATTGGTGATGCTAACTGGCTTACTTCCTTGAGGTGGGGTCTGCCAGGTCTATCGTAAAATTACTATTTCCTCTCATCATAATTAATAAATATATAATGAGGAGATACTTTGAGGCTATGTAGCTATTGGGTTACTCTCCTATTTTGTCACCCATTGATGATTCTTGTCTGATTCAATTTATTACTATACATTTATTAAATGGTGATTTTCTAACTTCACATTTTTTTCTCTATATTCATTACTTGACATTTAAAGGTCTCTTCTTTGCTATTTATTTTTTGAGTGATGCTTGGTAAATAGCTTCTTCCCTGAGCCCCCCCAGATGCACCCCTTCTCTGAGATCCCCACACATCCTCATAATCCAGCAACTAAAAGTCTAACTCTTGGAAATCAGGGGGCTTCCAGGGCTCCTCTTCACTGGCGTTCACTTGGACTGGTCAGTGCCTGTGCCGTGGCTTCAATATGTGAAGCCAGAATGGGATTCCTGCCCATCCAGGAAATAGACTAGTTAAGGGCAATTGAACTTCTGGTTCAGTGGTCCTCAATCTCAGATGCATATTGGAAACACCTGGAGAGTTTAATCATTCACTAATGCCTGGTTGCTGCTCCCATCACCCAGGTGACTCTGATATGCTGTCAAGGTTGGGTGTCACTGCCGTGGTGGAGCAGTGGAGTCGGGGAGCTTTCTTGTTTGTCTCAGCTAAGTATAGCAGGAATTTAAACGTGGTGAGAATTCTAGCAAACAGGAATAAGAAACTACGTTATCAGCTCATGAAGGAGAGGGAGACAGACAGGGGAAGGAGGAAGAAGCAGAAGGAATTGGAGAAGAAAAATAGAAGAGACGGGAAGAGAGGAGAGAGGGAGGGAGAGAAATGGGGCAAAGTATAAACAATGGATAAAGCTCATTTTAGGGCCTGTGGGAATTCTTGCGACTTTCCTATAAATTTGAAATTGTAACAAAATATTCTTATTCCTCAGGAAAGACCAGATCCTTGTAAACTTTAGCCTGTGGGTCCTCTTGTCGTCACAGAAAAAAGTAATGAGGGAATACATCCCTTATTTGCTCTCCACATTTCAGGTGGAGCTCTGAGTAGAGGAGGTGAGATGCAAAAAGAGTTACAGTCTCAGAGTCACTCAGAGCTGACCTGAACTTAGAGACCACTGAGGGAAGAGGAATGACAGAGACCCATGTGCCAGAAGGTTCTAGGAGGAAGTTGGGGTCATCCCTTTCCACCTCAACTCTGAGCCCTTCTTTTTGTAGTGTATCATTAGGCTTTCTGGAAACTGCAGTCACAAAACACATAAACTGGAAAAACACTTGAGGTCATCTAATTCACGCTCCTACCCTGTGTAGGAATGTTTTCAAACATTTCCCCGTCTAATATATATGCATAATATCAATATAAATGCATCCCTTTTAAATATAGGAACAAATCATTCTCCATAGGTTGATATAAATATAGTTCCTCTCTGGAGGCAGTCAGCAGCGGGGGAAATGACCCATGGCACTGGGCAAGACTCAGAGGTGGATGCTGTGAACCCAAGGAGAAAATGGCCAGCCAGGGGCTCATAGAGGCTTCACCTCAGCTCCACAAGGGCGGGGGGGGGGGGGGTGCTTGTCCATTTCCTGTTCATTTAGGTGGCTTCTGTTCTGACCTAATGTCAAGCTCACAGAGGATGCTCAATGAATATGTGCCTGGCGACTAAATGCTGAGATCAAGAGATGGAGAGGAAAACAAAATGAAAGAAGGAAGGCTTAATAAGAACCAGAAATTGAAGTGGGTACAGAGGAGAGGAACTGCACAGGGCCATGAGCTATACAAATGGAGCATTAGAAGATCCTGGCTGCAGAACCTTGGAGTAGCTGCCCAGCTGACTTGAACTTGTCAAGACAGACCCGAGAATAAGGCTGTAGCACAGACCGAGGTTTGTCATCAGAAACCCAGCCAGGAGGTTCTTCTGTTCTTGTCTTTTTGTTTTTACCTAAAAGATCGAGGTCGAAAGAATTTGCTTGGGGGGCTTGGAGTAACACAGATTGGAATAGAAATGTCAGACTTATTTGTTAATTGGGCAAACCAGAGAGAAAAGGTCTCTTTAGATTGTTTTAAGTTTCTGTCTAGATTCATTTTTATCTGTGTGTTTCTTCACGCTGTAGAATGTAATTTGTGCACTTCAGACTGCCGTCAAAGGGCCTCAACCGTGTTTTAAGATTACGACCTAAAGGAGAGCCTTCATTTCACTTGAATGTTGACAGCAGAGAAGCCCAGCAGTGAACCCAGACGATCCCTCTGGCTTCGGGTAAGCTCGGCCCCTCAAGCAGTGGCGAGGAGTTTACGGAGGCTAGATCCCTGATCTCCAGGGAGTTAGGATCCCTCTAAATACCTCGGAATATTCAGGGTAGGGGTCCCTTCCAGAAGGTAGGAACCGTGAGCAAGGCGGTTCATGCACTAGCATGCCCTTGACCTGTTCTCAGAGCCCAAGTCAGCCTCCCTGGCCAGTTAGGCTCTTGACACCTGGTGATCTGAATGTTGAGAAAGTGATACTTGTCGAGTAAATAAAGATCATCTGACAGTGGAGGCACAGGTGAGGCAAGCAAGGCCTGCATTAGATGTTGCAATTTGGGCAGCCAGCCCTCCACTGCCCTCTGGATGCCTTATCCTGAGCCATTCAAGAGACCTCCCAGCTGTCTCTCCTGGACCGGAGGCTCAAAGGAAAGAGATGGCAACAGGAATCAAGGTGAATTCTATTTAACTTGGTGTCTTGAGCTTTGTTCCTTGTAAACAGAGCACCTTCCTTTACTGCAAATCACACATGTGGCTTGCTGTCTCTGCCTCACAGGGAGGGTTGGACAAAAATGTCAGAAGAAAAGAGAAACCGGAGCCGCTCCAAGGCCAGCATGGGCTGAGGAGGGGTTACAGGGCTCCCGCCTCTGCATTCAAGCCCCCTCCTCCCCACGCGGCATCCCCTCAGTCAAGCTGGGGCACTGGACTGCTCAGAGACCCATCACCTCACCCAGCCTTGAATCTAGATTTTGTTAGAAAATGTGTGGTCCCACCAATGCTTCTAAAGCTTTAAAGGATGGATTGCCGAGCTCGTCACGGGAAAGGCTTTAGGGACTCTGTGTCACGCCCAAGCCTGCAGGTTCATGGCCGAAGTCATGAGAAGGGCACAGATGGAGGACTTTGGGGGCCAAAGCAGAGGGAGTTTCTGTGTTTGGTGATAAGGGGAGGCCTGAGCAGGGAGGGGCCTGAGTATGTGGCATGAGGAAACGGTATCAGGCTCCAGCCCGCAGGGTGGCTAGGAGCCAAGACACGGCCCCCTGCCCAAACAAGAGGGCAGTCGGGGGGGGCGCCTTGGTGTGGCAGCGCTGGAGCCCGAGAGGGCCATGGGGGCAGCCCTGAAGCCTACAGGGGTTCTGTCCTGGGGCTCCACTTTGCCTCTGGAGGACTCTAAGCAAGGACCCCGGGGAGCAGGGATGATTCCCGGAATCCAGCCTGTTCTGTTTTCCACTAGTTCCTGCAGGAGAAGGGAGAAAATGGGTGAAGGTGGAAGCATCCCCACCTCCTTTCCTCTCCTAAGACCTTACTTGGTCATCCCCAGGACTTGCAGCCTCACAGGCTAGATGGGAGACTACCATCCACACCCACAGCAACATCAGTGCTCTTTCTGCTCCCTCAGCTTCTCCTTCTTTGACCCAGCGTTCCTGCCATTGGCATTCATACCCCTCATTCTTCTCTTTTCCAGCCTCGTCCAGTACCCTCCCACTCCCCTCCATCCCTAACCCTGGGAGGGTGGTGTCTCCTGGGACACTTATGTCAATGGTCTTTATTATCACCATCTGCTGGGCCTCCTCGCAGGCCTTCTCAGCCTTTTTAATGTTCTCCGGAGTCCATTCCACATTGTTCATGGCCATCATGCCCTCCATGGAACTGTCATGGGCAGGAAGAACAGACAGTAGTTTAGGGTTGACTGAAAGCTTTGACAAAATGTGTATAAAATAGCCTCACTTTTGTTAGCATCAGTTCCATGTTGGCATAAACCATAAGGAATGTCTTACAACTCAATGGCACAACTGTGAGCTTGGCAGGAGAAATATCATCAGAGCTCAGAGAAGAGGATTTTTAAAAGTGAAAAAGAGAAAGTTCTGGACTTCCCTGGTGGCGCAGTGGTTGAGAGTCCACCTGCCAGTGCAGGGGACGCGGGTTCGTGCCCCGGTCCGGGAAGATCCCACATGCCGCGGAGCGGCTGGGCCTGTGAGCCATGGCCGCTGAGCCTGCGCGTCCGGAGCCTGTGCTCAGCAACAGGAGAGGCCACAACAGTGAGAGGCCCGCGTACCGCAAAAAAAAAAAAAAAAAAAAAGAAAGTTCTGACTCTTTAAAGAAGTGTTTCTTAATCTGGGGGCCATGAAGTCCAAGAAGGTTGATAGGGTGACTTCAGGGAAACTATAAATGTCCTGAAATTATATGTGAAATAGGATGTGTCTGCAAAGATGTGCATTTTTCTTGGAAAGGAGTTTCAGCGCTTTCATCAGTCTCAGGGAGGCCCCTTAGTCCCAAGTAATTAAGGGTCACTACTTGAAAGTAAACAGTCTTTGAATCAGGTAGTGCATGAGAAAAAGGCAGACAAATACTTTGTACACAAGTGATCTGACTTCTAGAGGTCACTCTTAAGGGTCTTATCTTTCAGGATGACTCACTCTGATGCCTCCTCCCCCAGCACATGGGCCACGTAGATGATGTCAGCATACCCCATGCAGCTGGAGATGTTGTTTCGGATATAGTAGAAGAGAAAGATGAGGCACATCTCATTAACGGTGCTGGGACCCCCCTGGAGAAGAAGAGAGAGAGAGAGAGATGGAGAGACAGAGATACACAGGCATGCAGAGAGAGAGGAACAAGGTAGGCAGAAACTAGATTAGGTGATCATTCTACCAATGAGACTGTTTTCCTTTTCCCTTAACCTTGAGCCAGCTCACTAATTGTTATTTACTACTTCTCACCACATTTGCTTTCTCCTCCTGTGTTTCTAACTGGTGGACAATTATTGATATTATTTCCAAAGAAATATCCCACGTATCTTCCCCATCCTCTACATTTCCATTGCTATTGCCCTGGTTTGAGAAAAGATGGTTGAGAAGATGAGATAACATACCGAGTTTCCCAAAAAAGCCACTCCCTTTTAGCTTCCCTGGAATTCCCCATCTCTACATGTCAAAAGCAGGACCCACTCAAATATGTCACATGTTCAGGTCACTGTAATAGGACCTGATGATTTTGTTCCCCTGTGAATTCCCCTAGTGCGTTTTCCCCATTCTTCTCTTACGGTGTATTTTACTTTCTAACTTGTGTTGTAATCATTTGTATGGCTGTATTTTCTTCCTTGGAAGCATGCAATCCATTTTGAATCCTACAGACACTGAGACATTCCTGACACACAAAATATGGGTTCCTTGTGACCATAATAATAATAGCTAACTCTGACAATCTACTAAAAGTCGGGCAATGATCTAGATGTTTTAGGCGTGTTAATCAACTCTCCCCTAAATCTTATGAGATAGATAGTATTAATTCTTTTGAGAATTAGGAAACTGAGACACAAGGAATCTGAATAATTTGTCTAAGGTTATAAAGTTATTAATGATCATGTTGACATTCAGACCCAGGCGATCAGGCCCAGAGTCCACGCTCTTAGACACTATCACATGCTTTCCTTTCATAATCTTAGTGGGTCGTTGACAGAGAAAACGGGAATCCTTGTACCCATCTTACAGTCATGGGGATGCGAGAGCATGAAGCCCCATGTGCCTGGGTAATACCATTGGAGAAAGAAAGGGGCTTCAGCTGGAATAATCTGAGTCACGTGATGGCCAAGGCCAGGGATGGGGCTCTATTCTGAGGCTACTGTCATTGACCACGATGGGGAGAGAGGTACTTACAAAAGTCAAGGAGTCGTGGTCCAGCGTCTGATAGTGACACCCTACCAACAATTCATCTCCCTGTGCAGAGCGAAACAAAGGCTCAAAGTAAGACACAGAGGGACTGGTACAGTCCTCTTGGCTAACAGTAGTGAGTGCTGACCCTGCCTTCCCCCAATGCCAGCCATGCCTCCCCCCAGGCTCCCACTGGCTTGATGGCCACTCAAGAAGGTAAATCTCAAGTCTCCTGCAGATTCAAGTCATAGGTATCATCTTTCCAGATTGTTTGGCGTTGTGTTCCATTTCTGGAGGGGGACAAGGGGAGGGGACAGGAATAAGGAGAGGATGAAGCAGGGAGGGGGTCTATCAACAAAGAAGCAGCGTGTGCAGTCATTCTGTGGGCACAGATTGCCCGTAAAATGAAAAAGCTCCCTCCACTGTCATATTCCTGTCGTCACTACTATAGGGATAGTTCTAGCTTCTCCTACTCCCAACTGAGCATAACGTCATGCCACAGAATAAATAATTATTGCTAACATTTATTTCCAAATACAGAAGGGAGAGCTTCCAATCCGTGTCTTCCTTACCTGTATTGCACGGCCTGCAGAGTGCGGCCAGCCAAGTGGGTGTGGAACAGGTAGCCGCAGACCTGGATGTCAGGCACCGGGGCCCCGTTCATCTGTGGCAGGGAGGAGACCACCTGGCTTGTCAGGAACTCTCGTCTGGCCCCGCTCCTCGGTTTCCTCCTTTCACATCTGACACCTTCATCTTATGACTGAGACACACCCCTTTAGTCCCTACTGGACCTCCTGGCCCCTCTTCCTGCCCCGCAGCCCTGCCTCCTGGCTCCCCCGCCCCATTCAGGTGAGCGATTTTCCTGAGCACCAGGCAGTGGTCATTCTCCAAATCTGGGGCTCAAGCTGTGCCTTGTGGGTCACAGCAGATTTGCGATGGGGAACTGGGAAGCTCAGGGGAGGAGGGGTGCCTCCCAGCTTCACCTCGTCAAACTTCTCTGCCTTACACAGCCCATAGGACGCGAAGGACTCGGCACCCGGGGGTATGAAGTGGATGGGCAAAGTGCAGAAGCCCAGCTGCAGGACACCCATGTCATATTTGCGTAGCTGCGCCGTGTAGTACACTCGAATCCCCGAGGAGCCGTATACACCTGGTGCAGGAAGGACCAATCACAGGATGCAGGAGACCGTGTCGCACGGTGGGGAGGAAGAGGCCCTGGGAAAGTGGGGGGGGGGGGGCGGGGGGGCGCTGCCAGCAGAAGACGCAGGCGTGCATCCTGCACCCCTTCCCGACACCTAGAGGGCTCAGCCAGCCTCACCGCGGCTCTCCCGTAAATGCTCTAGGCGCTCACCAGGAAGACTGTGCAAACTGCTGTAGTGAATCTCCAGTCGGACCCACTGGGGGTCCAAAGCCATCCCAGTAGAGATACCCACGTCACCTGGAAACTGGTAACTCTGTTGGATGGAGGGTGATTTGGCGGCAAGAATGGCTGGGAAGTAGGTGCAGGGACCCGGGCCTGCCCTTGTCTTTTGGCCCTCGTCCCAGCCCTCCCGTTTCCCCACCTTCCATCAATCCAACAATCCCAGTTGCCCAACCACACGTGTCCCCTTAGCGGCTGATTTCTCTCATCACACGACTCACTGTGTCCCCGACAGCCCAGCCCACGATGACCTGTGAGCAGAGGGAGGAGGCGGGGTCGGCCCCGTAGCAGTCGCTGATGCCCTTGGGCAGAGCACTGGTGTTGCCGCAGGCGGTACACCAGGATGTGGTGCACCGTCGTCTCCTTGTGATGGACCAACTTGGGCTCAAACTGGGCGGGGGATGCAGGACAGAGTGTGGTCAAGATCTTCTGGGCCATGTTCTTATCCCCCCTATTCCTTTCCCCCAAATAAAACTATGCCCGTCCCCACTTCTCTCTCTTTCTCTTCTGTTTCCTCTGTTTTTTTTTCCTTCCCCAACCTATCATTTCCCCTGCACTCAGTCTGACTCCTCACTCAGCCCTCACCCTTTTAAAATCCCTTCCTGATAGCACAACACACTTGATCCAGCCGGGAACATCCCAAGACTTTCTACTTTCCCGTAATAACCTCGTCAGTTCTCTATATTTGAGCATGTGATCATGCCTTGTTGGATTCAGTCTCTAAAGAAAACAATGGCTCCCACACATTTGCCACTCATTGTAAGGTCACACTTTTATTTATTTGATCAAAATTGAAATCACTCAAATGTGAAGTCAGATGACCGACTTGAGTTTCCTCTAGCCAGACTTTCCCGACTTGACAGCCTTTGGCCACGTCTCCCCAGCCTGCACCTCCTCCTGGGCTAAGAGAACACAATTCTGGGCCCAGGACAGGACTTATACTTTGTTCTTTGCAAACACTTATTAACCAATGACCGTCATCAAAATCGCTGCTGCACTGTGGGGCGTGAATAAAACAGTGCTGGGAGCTGTAGTTCTGGGCTCGGGAAATCGTGAAACTGCCACCTCCACCAAACCTGGCCTGGCCCCCGTGTTCTCCTGACCACCTCCCTCCTTCATCCTCCCAGCAGTTTTCTGAACACCATCTCTTCAGAGTCAGCCATGCCCACTGCCTGTCTCAACCACCTTGACAATGTCCTGAAGTCTGTTTCATGGTACCTTGTAGATACGGTGCTTCTTGCTAACAATGTAGAGAGGGAGGAAGGTGCAGGCGTACGTGGTGTCATCCTCTGGGATGAAGAACTGGAGAAGGACACACAGAGGCTGAGCAGGTGGTAGGGAGTCTCCTGGAGAAGCAGGGGAAGGGACAGGTCGGGGAAGGGCGGCCACTTGAGAGCCAGTTTGACCATCCTCGGGGGACCAAGGGGAGTCAGAGGAACCTCAGTTCCAGGAACATACTGAATATTGGGTGCAAGAGGAAGGTCTGGATTGAGACGAAGGTGGGCAGTGGCTGGAGGCGGCTGGGTGGGGAGGAGGGGCCTTACATCAGTGATCTCCAAGTCATGGATGATGGTGTCCTCGGGGACATCGAGATCATCGGGGTGGACAATTTGTAGATGGACTCACAAAAGTACGCTCCCGATCCAGCTTCAGAGTGTCATCTGGGCCGTAGGTGGCAAGCACCCTCACAGTGTCACTCTGGGGGCATCGAGGTACTGCAGCCCACGAGCAGCACTTTGCACACACCCACACCCAACCACTGACACAAGCCACTTGCTCACATCGACACAGTGGAACTTACTGGGACAGAGTGAAGGGACAAACTAGGTGATTAAATAGTTAATACCACAAGGGGATTGTAAGTAGAGAAAAAAGTATGGCGGACCCCTGTAAGTTAATGATCACTCAAGAAAGCAGGTTTACTTAACCACAAAACCAAGCAGGCTTGCTTAGCAACAAAACCATGCAACAGAAGCGTGAGACATGCCCCCAAACAATAAAACAATGGTGACATGAGACCCATATCCTTCCCAGTGAGCTCAGTAAGTTAATGACCCCTAGGACATGCTCTCTGCACACATAGAAAACAATAATTTATGGAAAGGTGACATGTCAAAGTGAAAGACCCTCACTGTACTGAGACCTGAAATAATTTTTCCGTAGTACCACGACAGTCCTGGCTTGATCATGTTGGGACAAGAAAACTCCCCTGCCCAACCTGGAGGCAGAGCTGATGATGGAAGCTTGTGTCTACTCAAGAATGAGGAAGAAGTTGGTCTTCTCCCCCTCCCCAGTTTTCCTTTGATTGTAAAACTGTAGACCACTAAGTTCTCTGGGGCAGCACCCTCTCACCCACCTGATATAAGCCTCACAAGCTTCCTATTCTAATAACTCACTTCTTATCTATCACTTTGCGTCTCCCTGGATTCTTTCTGCACTGAGACATAAAGAACCAGAGCTCCTTGGAGCCCCCCAAAATGCCACCTAGCGGTTTCAGAAAGGAGAACACTTCAGACTGGGGGTCAGAACTAGTCAGGTTCCAGTTCTGCCTAGAGGCTGACTTGCTGGAGATGTTGAGTAAGTCACACCCCCTCTCATGTCCCCTGTCTGAGCCTGTGTCCACATCTGGTTCATGACACTGAAGTTCAAGATCAGACAAGGTTCTTCAGGAGGGGACACTAGGGAGGGTGGCATGGGGCTGAGTCAGTGGGAGGCCACCTGTAGAGGGCTGGTGGAATCAGAGGCGGCAGGATTGGGGCCGTGCCTGGGAAGGCTGAGAGAGACGAGGGCCCTGGAACCAAGACTGGCTGCCTGACAGGCATGGCCATTCCAGGTTGGGGGTGACTTCACCTCCTAGAAGGAAGGCTGCTTGTGAGCAAATGCTCCTCTCTCCTCCCTCTTTTACCGTGATATCTTGGTCTTGAGGGTCACAGGAGCAGAAGGGCCTGGAGAAGCACATGGTGGTATAGATGGTGTCTTCTGTCAGTGCCTGCAGCTCTGCGTCCTGGCTCCCTCCTCCAGAGCGTCTTCATCCACCAGGTGCTGATTCTAGGGTCCAGGAAAGGTGAAGGGGTAAGAACCAGGAGCCCTACGTGGTCACGGGTTCAGAGTAGTCTGGGTCCATTTAGCCCCAATAAAGTACCAAATTAGCAGAACCCAGCTCTGTATTATAATTTGCTCCTAGGACAGAGCATGGCATCAAGGGGGGATTCGTGGGGAAGAGGGATGGACAGTGATGGAGTTTAACCACTTGACCTTGCTTTGCTTCTCCCATTTCAAATCTCATCTCCATAAATCCTAATATTCCTGTATCCTCAAGTCTTAAAAGCTCACTTATTCTCTGAACTGTCTACGCTATTCCTCTTCTCATGGGGCTCTTAACATGGGCACTTCGCCATATAAATGAAGTTCAGATTGAGTGAGACTGGGAGACAGGTGAGCTGCGTCTTCATCTGTAAAATGGGGGAAGAAACCTCATGGTGATGCTGTGAGGTTTAATGTGCAAAGAATTTGGACCAATGGCTGCTTAACCAAAAATGAGTAACAGTTTTAAGCTATTATTGTTGCAGGTGCTGATGTTGTTAGATTATTTTATGTTGTGGTCTATTTGACTGATCCTAAAGGTAACTGAAGATGAGGACTGTGTACCAAACAGCTTTGACTCTTCCCCCAGTGACCTGCACCGAGACTGTGGTCCAGGACTCTCTCTCTTTCAGTCCAATGGCTCCATTCCCTTGGCAACTTAGAGACATGCAGTCTGGAAGACCTAGATTCAAACTCTCCAATGGACCATTTCTGTAGGGAGAGGTCAGCCATCAGTTGGTGCTCTGGGCCTGGATGTGTTTGGAAAATGTGGATCCTTCCTGGACTCAGAGCCACCCTCCACCCAGCAAGAGACCCTCACGGGAGGGAGTCACCCTCACACTCACTGAGAAATAGACATTGCCGTCCGGCGAGACTCCTCCAACAACCAGATTGCTTCCCACCATGGTGTAGCTATTTGTGATACCCAGGCCCACCCAGCCAGCTGTCTGGACCTGGAGCTCAAAAGTGACGACGTCAGCCTCAAGGTCAAAGTCCCAGTGCAGGAAAGTAACATTAGAAGGATCTAGGAACATGGAATAACGCAGACGTGATGTGAGGCCCAGGTGGTTGCCTTGAGAGGAGGTCGGCAGGGCCGTAAGTAGGAGAAGCCGAAAGAGAAGGGCACAGGCCATGGCTCCTGGGGTCTGAAGCATCTCTCCTTAGATGGACATTCAAGAAGTATGGACTTATATGTACCTCTGCCTGTGCTAGGTACCGTGCCACGGGGGAGGGACAGACTGGGGCTCTTCTGATCTCATTATCTCTGGGTTCAGAGTGGTACCACTTACACAACTTGGAGGCGTAAGGTGCCCAGAGAAGGTTGCCCTTGCCCTGGAGTAGGGACCTGGCGTGAAATTCTTGGGAATGAATCACTCAGTCTCCTCCCTCCTGACCCAATACCAGTGTCCTACCCATGGGGACCCTGCAGAATCAAGGAGGTTTTATTTCTTCCTGCCTCTCCCTCTATTTCTCTCTCCCTCCTTCCGTTCTCTCCCTTTCTGCCCCCACCATCCCTGTATCCTTGGATGTTCTTACTGAGCGCTCTGGCCTCTGGCACATGTCCCTCACCCCAACTTCTTACGGGCATTTTCTATTTTGTCTCTATATAGAAGTGATGCACAGACAGGGAGTGGGACTCCAAGTGGCCCTGCCTTCCAGCCTCCCTACAGTGCAGGAGGAGAGGAGGTGTTGGGAGATGCGGAGGGGAAGGCTATGGTCTCCATCTCCTGGAGGAGTCTTTACTACTAATCCCTGGAAGGACATGTAGAGGTGAAGGAGTCATAATCAGCTTTCCAGATGGGCACGTCTGGGGCAGCTGCAAGTTTCTGCACGTCGCTGGGGAGGAGCAAAGAGGCGGAGGAGGGGAAGGAGAGGGAGAAAAGGGGGAATAAATGTGAATTTGCCTTTGGGGTACTCTGCATGTTGCCCTTCCTCCCACAGATTGCCATTTGGAGAAGTCACCTTCGGGGACCCTCCACTGGAGTCTTGGCCAACTTCCCCGCTGGCAAGCTCTTTGGTACGAGGCAAACAGAAGAAACGCAGAGGAATATTAAAATATCAGAACACCAGAGTGAAAAGGAACTTTAGATCCGCTTGATTTTCCAAACATTCCAGTCCACTTAATTTTTTGATGAGGAAATGGGAACATCAGGGAGTAACATGTGTAGTGCCCGAACTCCCATCCCGTCGGCGGCAGAGCTAACTTCGAGGCCATAGGGGCCCTGCCCCCGGGATGGTGCTCTTTGCATTATTTCCTTAGGTCACAGACACCCATAAGACACGCAGCCCCCTGGAGGCGTCTCTACCTGGCTTGTCCTGGTGGAGGGAGCTGGTGTCATTTGCTGGCTGCTCCTTAGGGAGGGGACCAAAATCTCTAATCCTAGAGTTCTTTCTTCCAGTGTGAGTGACAGAGCTGATAATCTTTTGACCCTCAGTGTTCTTCCTCCATCAGACAATGGAGAGGATCTGAAAAATTAACAAGGATACATGCTTCGAGGGCCTCCTCCATCACAGAATCCGGACCACACACCTCCACACAGGAATCCAGCTTGAGTGAGGGCACCTCTGTTTATGCCTCCATTCAGGCCACGCATGTTCTTCTCATTACCTATGGAGCCCATCAAAGCTGGTAAGGACCCAGCTGAGGTTGTTCGCAGCTGCTGTGAGCACCTGAGTAGTAACTGGGGCGCGGTGGGGAGAAAACACCGTTCCCAAGAGGGCAAGCATACCACCCACCTCTGAGCAGGCAGAGAAGGTGGGGAGCCAAGCAGCCACCTGGAAGGAAGAGGCTTACTTTGGCCCAGGACGGGAGCCTGGCCAAGGCCAGAGGGTGGAGCCTGAGGAGTCACCGACCTTGAGGAACCGGAGCCCGGGGAGGAGATAACAGGGGTGTCAGAGACACTGTGATCCCCATCGCACTTGGGGATTAAGACAAATGGAGAATGGGGCCAGGAGATAGGACTGCCAGCCCTGTAAACCAAGATGGGTCCAGGATCCGTTTTCCTGCAACCCGCTCACCGGCCAGAGTGCTGACCACCACAACCCCAGTTATGGTTTTCTCCCCTCTCCCAGCCCCCTTTCCTTTAGTCATCCAAATCCCAGAGTTGACTCTCTCAGAAGCAGACCTCAGGATTAAGTGCACAAGGCTGGTGAGGACACACCATCTCGGCGTGTCCTTTGGTCTGGTATTCAAGAGGTGTGATTTGGGCAATGCTTCACAGAGCTCATCTCTCTCCCTCTCTGGAGTGACGGATGTGGCTGGGAATAGGTAAGGGGCCCAAAGACAAGAGTGACTCAGCACATGAGATCAGAGCAGAGGTTACCCGAGGGGAAGGGGACACGGGGGTGGGTGAAGGGGGTCAACTGCACGGTGATGGATGGTAACCATACCTGCGGTGGAGATCACTTTGCAGTGTGTACAGGTGTTGAATTATAATGCTGTACACCTGAAACTTACGTACAAAAAAATCAGATTCCCGCCTCCCCCCCATAAAAGGGAATCAGCACGTTACTTAGAATGCAGTGCAATTGACATTTTGTGCACATTTAGATGATGCAAATTTGAAAGTGTGATATAGAAAATATTAATGAAGTTACACACGGAATTGTACATAATGAAAATCCGTATTTTTAAAAAAATCAGGAACCACACGGTTTCAAAGCTTGCGAGCCCAGTGAATTGTAAACTGTATTATGCCATCACCAGATGCCATCCGTGACTCACGTGAACCGTAGTGTTGCATGTATTAAAACTCCAGCAGATTAGAAAAAATAGTGACTCTGGGAGGCACAGACCCCCAGGATGCCAGGCCGCTGCTGGGCCGCGACACAGACTCTCTCGGAAGATGGGTCTGCAGCCTCACCCTGCTCTAATTCCCTTCTCCATCTATGGAGTGTCCTGACACCAACTTAAATATTGTGCGGCCCCAGGTCCTGAAAGAGTAAAGTTCTGTTGCTAGACCCCTCTGTGTCTCCATAGTTCTGTCTATAACATGCTGAGGTTGTAGCCACGGTAGGTGTGGGTCTTTTAAATCTCATTTCCCAGATCATTGGTTACCAAAACTCGAGGCCTCTTATCAATGTTAAAAAGTATGAGAACTTGTGATTTGAATCTCAGTTGATTACTAAGGATAGGAGATTAAAGACCAATAAAAGCCACTATATGTTTTTATCGGAAGTTTACAATTGCAATAATAGAGGCCAACTCGTTAAGCGATTAGTCTCTGCCAGGTTTTACTCTCAGAAATGTTCATGTATGAATCCACTTACTCCTATGAAATGGCTTTCATCATTATCTTCGTCTTACAGAGGAAGAAACCGAAGTCCAAGTTCACACTGCCAGTAAGTGGCAGCACTGTGTGTTGCTGGGAAAATACAATTAAAAACAAAATCCCCTCCCAACTCAGAAAATCTCTCCACAAAGGTAGAAGAGAAAGAAAACAGTTTTATTATTGAATAATCATTAAGTCAGAATGTGATACACACCACAAGCATTTTGTTAAGAGATTGCAGAGACAAAAAGAAATTTCGGCCTATCGTACAGACCAGCAGATCAAACCCACTACACACGTGTTCTCAAGATAAGCAATAACTAGTCCCCAAATGAGAGGACTCGACAGGACCTTTTGTTAATCCACAGTTCACGCTGAAGTCACTTGGTAATTGGGCTGTCTATCTGTGTTTGCAAATTGGCTTTACCAAAGGAGAGATAAACATGTTATATCTTTATGATGAAATCATTTTGCAACTCGGTGCCAGCCGTCTGCTCTAGACTAAGTTAAGCTCATCTTCCTTGATGTTTATATTCCGAAGCGATGGTTGCAGGTCCTTGAGAAAGACATTCCTGGGTCTTAATGCTGGCAAGAGGTGATTTAGCTTTTAAGAGTGTATGCATTTCAAAGAGACAGAGAAAGAACTTACAAGTTTTCTACAGTAAATGCTCTAAGAAAATGGAGGGGAGGGAAGTCTCTCCCCTTATCTTCAACAGGAGAACTGAGCCTCTTCCATTTGGTTTGTATTTGCTTTTACAGAGGAAAACACAGGTCACTGGAGATGAGTGTCCATTGCCGACCGCCCAACACTGACCTGCAGCAGCCTCTATGCCTATGAGAAGATGTCTTTGTTCAATCTGCAAGTGTGGCTTCATTGCAATGAGTTATTTTAATTCCTTGCAAAAACGTGAGGCACGGATTCAGCATGGAATCTCTGCGAAGCAGCTAAGAGGGTGCAGGGCCAGGCACCTTCACTAAGGCCCCCAGTGAGCCCGGGGAGTGTGTACGAGTGAGTGCGTGTTGGCGTGCCGAAACAGGAAACTCCAGTTTGAGGTTTGAGCCTCAGTGAGAAGATAAGATCTTGAGTTTCCTGGAAAAGCCGCTCCCTTTTGAGTGTCGGGCCCAGAGAGTCTCAGACACCAGTCGCCACCTTACAGGCCAAGATGAGCTCTCCTGCCTAGGCTGTCCCTGTCCCGCGGTCCCTGTCCCGCGGTCCCCGTCCCACTGCCCTGCCGGAGAGGCCCAGGAATGGCCCTGTTTCCCATCCTGTGGGGCTGGGTTCTCATGGGTGCAGTGAGTACAGGTCAGAGGCCAGGCAGAGACAGCCAGTCGGTGGCTTGAGGGAGGGAAAAAGGGACTGGGTCACTGGGACCCCTGTGGGTACAGAAGGTTTTGCTCCCTGATCCCAGATCTGCGTATCTCCTCGCCCTGTGAGAGTGCCCGTCCTGTTCCCAGCAGCCTCCTCTCCGCCTTACTCATAGGACCCCCTCTTCAGGCTTCGGCTCTAACTAGTTATTTCTGGCAGTGACCTTTAGCTACCTTTACTACCCCCAGGACCTTTAGCCTGGCCTGCTTGTGTGTTTCAGATGCCGACACAAGCTTGGTGGAGCAAAGCCCCAGGTGGGTCCTGGTACCTCGCGGACAGGCTGAAACACTGCACTGCATCCTGAGGAATTCCCAGTACCCCTGGATGAGCTGGTACCAACAGGATCTCCAGGGGCAGCTACAGTTGCTGGCCGAACTGCGGAGTTCTGGGGATGAGAAGGTCATATCCCTTCCTGGAGCAGATTACCGAGCCACGCGGGTCAGTGAAACAGAGCTGAACCTACACGTGGCCAATGTGACCCAGGGCAGAACCCTATTCTGCACCTGCAGTAAAGACACAGTGAGACATCCTTCTTGGGCAAATGAATAAAAACCACCCCTGGTTCCCAACCACAGACCCAATGTCCTCCTCTGCCCTGACGGTCCCCCAGCCTGCTTCCTCCCCATCCAGAGACTCCCTTCTGGCCTCTTTACTACAAGCAGACCTCCCCTGCCACTTTCCCACTGCGCTTCAGAGACACTCGGCCAAATGAGCACAGCAATCGACCCGTGGGCTCTGCAGGGCTGGGGGCAGCCTTGACTCTGCCACTTAAGGCTTTGGGGAGGACCTCATCTCACTGAAACTTAGTTTCTGTGTCTGCAAAGCACAGACAGTAACTCTACCCAACTCAGAAGGTTGCTGCTAGGATTAACAACGCAATTCAGGTGAAGCCTTTAGGAAAATACAGAGGCACGTAGGAAGCATTTAATCACTGTTAGCTATTTTCTCCACAGTATGCGTGTATAAAAGGCATATTGCGGGCTTCCCTGGTGGTGCAGTGGTTGAGAGTCCGCCTGCCGATGCAGGGGACACGGGTTCGTGCCCCGGTCCGGGAAGATCCCACATGCCGCGGAGCAGCTAGGCCCGTGAGCCATGGCCGCTGAGCCTGCGCGTCCGGAGCCTGTGCTCCACAACGGGAGAGGCCACAACAGTGAGAGGCCCGCGTACCACCAAAAAAAAAAAAAAAAAAGCATATTGCATTTCAATACCAGTATCAGTGCCCAGAGGGGTGCTGAAAAGAAACCCAGAGAAATTCTGGGAGCTCAGAAAAGGAGTAGAGTGAATATCTCAACGTATGACCCCCCACTCACACCCCTGGAATAAATAAGCACACGTTTTTTCCAATTAGATCCACATTCTCCGCACTCAGCACTGCCTACATTTCTCACACCTCAAGCTCAAGTCGATCTTTCTAAAATTAAGATCCACAGAGAGGGCCTGACCTAGAAAGGACCAGCGTCTGGGTCCCATAGTGGAGGACTTACCAAATATTGACCTAAAAGCCGTGGCTCAGAACTGGGTCTGCAGCCTGAGGAAGGGCACACATGGAGTGAGGGCAGAACAAGGAGACTCAGCCCCAGAGAAATGGCCGGGAACCAGCGGGAGAGGCGTTATGAGAGAGAACCCCATCCTGAGACCCCTGCAGAGATGGGAGACCGGACCGCAGCTAATCCACTCTGCTTCCAGCTCAGCTAATCCACTCTGCTTCCAGCTCAGAGCTTCTCCATCCTAGACGGTGTGGACCACGTGAGCAGGTAACTGGGGTGCAGGGTGGGAGTGAGTGAATAAGGAGGCATTTCAAAGGCAGCCCCGTCTCTAATGGCGGGGTCGGGGGGCGTGTGGTTTGCGGTGCAGAGCTGCAAGCACTTGCTCTTTCCTCAGTGCTTGTGCGCAGTGAGAAGTTTTTTCCATCAGGGAGCGCCATCTGCCCACGGATCTCCACGACCTGCACCAAGGGCATGACAGCAGCCATAGGTGTTGGTCTTCTCTCAGCCCCTTTCAGGTGTGGTGGTGAACACCTGCCCAGCTCTAGAGGACAAGGACAGGGATGAAGAGGAGGTCGAGAGCCTGGCCCAGAGCCCTGGGGGCATCTGGAGACCTGTGTTCTCTCATTTCTCCAGGAAGGGTACCTCTGTTTGAGAATATCACTGGGAGGTCCGCCGTCAGAGGCCATCGAGAGGCGGTTTAATACAGAGGAAATGGTAGGGCAGGGAGGCCCTGGGCCACCGGCTCTTAAAGGAAAGCTGGGGCCCTCTGCTGGCAGTTCTTAAAACAACTACAGCCAAGCATCTGGCTGGAGTGATGGAAAGGACCATTGCTCCGATGGGTTCCCTTCAACCTCAATCCCTGAGAGCTCTCTGGCGACTTCCTGGATGCAACTCTGCTCTCTCAGACCCTGGAGCTATGGCTTAATACTATTGCCTGTATCCTTGATTCCATGGTGATGAAACTAGCCGTCGCAGAATGGCAGATGGTAGGGGTTCAAACGATGCTTTTTGACTGAATGGATAATGTTATTCCCTGGTTACTCAGATAGGAAATATTGATCAATGTCCTGTGAGTCTCCCGTCTTCAGGTTGATAAGTGATTTGTCCGTTTCTTTGCAAAGTATATTTAATTTCATTTTCTCCTTCAATACTTTCAAATGCTCTATTAGGGAAGTACATACCGCCATTTTTTTTTTAAAATAGGGAAATGGATGCTCAAGAGTTTGTATGACTTGCCTGCTGTCACATAGCTAATAGTAGTAGAACCAGGTCTCAACAAACAGGAATTCTGTTTCTACGTCTAGGACTCTCAACACCTCTCTCTGCATAATGAATACATTACTACTGGGATGGGGGAGGTGTTACCTGGCCGGCATCTTTGCCCCCCTCCGGAAAGCCGACGCACATAACATGGCTAGTGATGTGGGAATTCCCTGGTGGTCCAGTGGTTAGGACTCGGTGCTCTCACTGCTGGGGCACAGGGTTCAAACCCTGGTTGGGGGCAATAAAAAACATTGCTGTGATGCCATCGGGAGAGGCCGTTTGGCAAACATGGTCAGAGAACGCAGGGAAGTCTACACACCACGTGGAGTAGGTCAGGTGAGTGGCCCGAGAAGAAGAGTGAGGAAAGGGCCAAGCTAGTCACCCTGGATGCAGGATCAGACTGGAATAGACAGAATTGTACTGATTAAATCTAATCACTTGGAGGGAAAAGCAGTGTATTTTCTGTTCGTGTAAACCAGCTTCTGCCCCGTAGTTGTCTTCACGGTTTGGATTAGTCTGAAGATCGTGGAATTGAAGGACTGGCACGTGAATACAGTCACCAACGACAGCTGTCTACTTGTTCTCCTTTGTCTCAGTCACTCTCTCAATCAATCAATCAATGTATAAAAATGCCTGCTCAGTTGTCAGTATTTTACTAGATAGGGTGTGACTTTCAAGAAATATGAGGCATGTTTCCTCTTTACTTCCTCCAAATTTTACCCCTCTTATTTCCTTCCTTATTCTTTCATTTAGAAGGTCCTCAGAAAGCAGAAAGCATGAGCTCAAAATTTCGCTTGTAGTTCCGAGCGGCAAAGAAAGGAGTTATATATCTTTGTGTAACATCTTGGTTGTAATTCAGACTCCTGAGCCCCAAGCAGACACACAGCTAGTATTTAAGACCCATATGCCATCGTTTCAGGGCCCCTGAGTAGGGGAGGAAAAGGGGGTCTAATGTGAAGGTAGGGGGGATTAAATACAGGTGGGCTTGGGGAGAGGGGAGTTGATAATGAGTTAATAATTGTTAGGGTTTCAGGATCCACGCAAGGGTCCCTTGAGCTTAGGCATACACACAGAGTGCCCTGGTGGGAGCTTGTTGATGATAAACTGGGGTGAACTGGATAAACTGGGTTTGGGATGAATCCTGACATGTTTGGACATGAAAATAGTTTTCATTCTTTTTTTTTAAGATT
Source organism: Delphinus delphis (assembly GCF_949987515.2). Taxonomy (NCBI): domain Eukaryota; kingdom Metazoa; phylum Chordata; class Mammalia; order Artiodactyla; family Delphinidae; genus Delphinus; species Delphinus delphis. Next base: position 95,034,018 of record NC_082691.1, read on the forward strand.
TTTTTTGATGTGGACCATTGTTTTAAAGTCTTTATTGAATTCGTTACAATATTGCTTCTGCTTTATGTTTTGGTTTTTTTGGCGGCGAGGCATGTGGGATCTTAGCTCCCTGACCAGGGATCAAACCCGTACCCTCTGCATTGGAAGGCGAAGTCTTTACCACTGGACCACCAGGGAAGTCCCAGCAAATAAGTTTAATTCTAATTGAAGAAATAAGCACAGGTGTAAAGAAATGGTGACAGATTCCCAGTCATCCCTTGGTAAAGGCTTCAGTGGAATTATGAGCTCTTGAGTGCCTACCATGTGCAAAGTATTATGCTATGTGCCTTACATAAGTTATTTATTCCCAACAATCCAGAAAAGTATTATGGGTCCCATTTGAGAGATAAA